>NC_141695.1:500016713-501371030 GCF_964263255.1 Lissotriton vulgaris
CCGTTCACAAATAACTTGTCGTTCTTTCGGAAACAAGCTTCTTTGCTCACCTTGTGCCATTGCCGTCGTCCTTGTTACATAATCCATCCAAAAGGTCTACATCTAAAAGATATTAAAAGAAAGATGGTATGATTGGTAATTGTTACTATATTAGTTTGGAGTTAGATAACATGGCGCTTTTATACATGTTCCTTTTCACATTTCTACGAACTGTTTGTATTGGTAATATACCGGACATTTCAGCGATTAGAAAAACATTCCTGCTATTAGGAAAAAAATTTATACATGTAAATTGATACACTTACACTATATAGAAGTGCGTTCTTCTGAAATACTAAGTCGCGTTTTTGTATCTAGTCTGCTTCAACCCTTTGACTCCTTCCGATGCGTACTCAAGCCTCACTGCTCACCTTTTCGTGGAAAAGACACCTTCTTCATGATGTAGTTACGATCTCCAACAAAGAAGTCTCATATATGGTGCTGAGTCTTGATATCTCAATGGCTAACAACATACTCCTGCTCCCATCATCATCATCACAGGTTCTTCACCCACTCAGTGCTTCGGGCACCACTAACTCAGTGACCAAAGAGGCCACAAATGTAGTAGTAGGCCCCTTGTTCGGTACTTCGGGAACAACTCTAAAATGGCGTACAACAAGTATGCTCCGTCTTTTTTATACATAGGGTCATGTGTGTAGTGACGAATGTGCTGGATGGGTGTGGTGTGGCTGTGTACTAGCCATGAGGGAGTGTGTGTGTTGATCTGATAACTAGACCTGCAACTAAGATATCACTACAATGGAAATCTGGGCCTTGTACTTTTATTGTGTTTTCCTGGTAGCTTAAGCACAGTAGGCTGTACTAACGTATTAAGTCTCGATTAATTTACCACCTCCTCCAGGGGCTTTTAAATGTTGGGAGAGTTGTCAATAATTGTGCTGAAGTTTCTCCTTTAGCATGCAGTACTATATTGTTTTATAAAATGTATAACTCTTCAAACCATCTTTGCTCTTACGACGTTCGGCCGAGATTTCCGTAATTGCTTTTAAAAGTAATACACACGTATTTAAAGTTTAAGAAAAACTATTTTCATGATTAACCCAGATAATGTCTTCCCTTAATATGTAAATGAAATACATAAATATATGTTTTTAAACAATTAGAAACGTTTGCGCCGTACGCGTATGGGGCGCCGTACATGACACACAGAATTTTGTTATTTTTATATAAAAAAAACGCGGGTTACACGTATTTGGGCGAAAAAGAAAAAAAAGGCGAAGCCCGCTTTATTGTTAATTAGCCTCCAGGAGTGGCCAAATCCCTTGGGCAATTTTGTTTTCCTAATGGCGGGCCCACAGGGTCCCCCCTGCGTGGGGATGTCTTTAACTATATGTATGTGGGGGGTTCATGGCCCCCCGGAGTTCCGGGGACCGCCCACCCCCCCGGGGCCTCTTTTTAACTGTGCAAGGGGGTTGTAAATGTGGTATTTTGCTTTCCTTTCTGTCTTGTAGAGGAACCAGGGTTAATATAACATTTTTTTTTGTACAGCCAGTACCTTTCTGCCTGGTACCATAGTAACAGTTCATGGATCACTTGCGTCAGTAAAGAGGTTAGAAGTTCACCACTAGATGTTGCTAATTGAAATAGTTACTGTGCTGGAGATTTATTTTTATTTTTTTCATAGGAACCATTAGTCGTAGAAGAAGTCAGTGGAATAGTTTTGTAAGCGATTCCTACCTGTTCGGGGAGTATTAGGGTTACGTGCTCCAAGCGGGACTTAATGTTCATTGGCTGTGAAGTATTAAAAGTAGACGTTTTGGCAGTCATTCCTTGATCGATTGTGGAACAACATGGACATTTTATTGGCTAAAGTGCTCCGAGCACAAGTTTGCTCCTTATTGGGTGGGTACGGTTCACTGTTGTCAGTGATATTGTGCTGCATTTTCCAAAGGAGTATGGGGAAAGAAAGAAGTAGAGGGCAGGTTAGGAACAGTATTAACTATGTACAGTGCCCATAAGGTGGTGGAGAGGGATTATGAGGGAAACAATATCTTTCATATGTTTCAAGGGCCATTTATATAATTGCCGTGTGGTGTATAAATCACGGCGGAAAAATGACAGTGTCTTGCGCTGTTTTTTTAATAAAGTTTGTAGGTGAGAAACTGCTTAGGACTACTATTTACTTATAATGTGGTGTTTACTTTCCTGATGGGGAGGTGTGGTTGCGCAGCAAAAAAATCAGTTTAGATCTGAAACTGTTTTTATTAAGCAAATACAAATAAACTTTCTTCAGAAACTTTCGCTGTATACATGAAAGGGGTGACAATTAAAAATGTAATTTCATAAAATATTAGTTAAGCGTGGCTATATACTTCTTTTTTGTGCTACAGTTTGTAAAATTGTTGCCCCAAATAAGAATAGAAATTAGAAAATAACATTCAGAAATGTAGGGTATATTTAATATTTAAAGTAACAAAGTATGCATGATAGCTATATTTTTAAGAAAAGCAGTTTTGTAAAATATGTTTTTTGAAAAAAATATCTGATCAAGCACTTTTTACCGTTTCAAAGTAATATTATAGATGGCGCTGAAAAATCTCCCATTCCTCTTTTGTAGCAATAGGACAATCTATTATAATATAATGATTGATACCATTGTTACAGTAAAAAGAAAAGCAAAATTAAGTGTTGTATTTAACAGTACATCCATAATGAAATACGTTCGAGCGGTAATTATTTACTGAACTTCTTTTCTGCGGGAGGTGAAAAAGTTTGATCTTCGTGGTGACGGGTCATAAACTCCTCTGAGATCATGACGGTGAGAATAATAATTTGTATATATTCTCACAGCACATGATCACAAGGGGAAAATAGACTGAAAACCGCAAGCCGGTATCCTTGCTTACTTATCGTTACTCTTTGCGACGATGGATCGTGAAGTCCACTAAGACCACCAAGACTGTTAATGTTATAATATACATATTAACAGTATGTGATCTCTAGGGGAAAACACAATACCAAGTGGAAGATGGTGACGTTGATTGTATTTGTTTAGGGTTTGTGTCGACTGGTCACCAACACCTCTCAAGCTAAGTACAGTGTCAATATTATAATATAAAAATTCACTATATATAAGGTGAAAGGAGCCAGAAAAGGTAAAATGTTTGTTATAATCTATCTGTTTCTAAAAACAAGCAGCTGACTTTACAGAGAAAAGGCCAAAAGCATGCAATAACATTTTTTTTTACATATAAATGTTTAATTATTGATAAATAGCCACAAATTATAACTAAGTACTATGCCAATGCCATTTTGAAACAACTTACAACTCTGGAATATGTTTGTTGATGCAAAAAGAGAATCCGATGTTAGAAAATGGAACCTACAACACAGATTGGCGACTCAGGAATAACTTGTGAAAACAAAACTAATTGCACAGTAGGTGTGGTTTATATAGTTTTTGGTTATGTAGTAGTCTACGGGAGCAAACTGTGGGTCCACCTATTTAGATGGCACATTTTACAGTTTACACGAGCTCACGTTTTAAATGTTTTTCTTCTGCACGTGTTCGGAAAAGTTACAAACTGTGAAGCTGTAAAGGTTTCGATTTCGATCGTAACACTTATAAGGTATTATTATCTACATACGTTGGAGACTTTAAAAAGTGTTACTCTGTAACATGTGTCCTTTGCATTTTCATGATTAAAAACATGTAAATGGAAGACATAAAAAAATATTGTTATCATTAGAAAAAAAAAAAGGATTAATATTTGTTTTTATTATGCTTCTTAATTTAAAAAATGCTAGCATTTGTAAATCGTAAACCTACCCTCGGAAAGATGCGCTGGGGCTTCGGGCGTTGGGAAGATTAATAAATAATAAATGACTTTTTCTATGCACCTGCAAACTTTTAAACTTTCAATTGGCCAGTCTGTATTGTTACACTTCCTCCAAACATTCTGCTACTGCTATTTTTGTATTATAGTGAGCCATACAGCAGTATGTGTTTATCTATACACTGTTTTAAAAGTGAAGCAGTTATACATTCAGCTCGACACTCTCCTTGGACAACTGCAATCATCCAGTCAGTATCTAAGTAGTCATGAAGCAAAGTAGGCCTTAGGCCATGGACTGTTACTATGCTTGCAGTCTTCTGTGCACCTGCAAACTTGCCTTTTATGTGTTCAATTCCCCAGTCTCAATCCTTACACTTCCAGCAAACACTCCTGTTTTAGTTTTGTAGTGACTCATTGATCAATGTGTCCTAATCCATTCACTATATTAAAACACTAATGGGTAGATGTACAATAACTGCTATATCCCCAAGGGTAAGCCAGTTATTGTGCACTGTGAGATCATCACTATGGATGTGCCATATTTAGACTGTGGTGCACTATGGGGCAAAAACGGTACAGATATGTGATGTATCTGTGCTGTGAAGGCGGGGCAATGCTTAAGTTGCGTTGCAAGTGCATTGCATTTCTAGCAATGCTCCGGGGCTCTATGCTCACAATGCTGAGTCAATCCTTTCACCTGCTTCGAGCAAGTGCAGGGTTTTGACGCAGCATGAGTTCAAAAGTGACAAAGTGAAATCTTATATACTTCACTCAGTCATTTGTAGGAGGTGTTCCTGCACCGGAACGCCCCTCCATGCCCCTGCTTCAAATCATTATAGACTATGCATTCACTGTTGTATACAGCAGCAAATTTGCCTTGTATATCTTCAATTACCCAGTGTGTATCGTTCCACTTTCACCAAACCCTCTTACACTACTGTTTCAGTATTTTAATGAACCATACAGCAGTATGTGCTTATCTATACACTGTTGTAAAAGTAAAGCTGCTATACATCCAGCCACACACTCTCCTTGCAGAATTGTAATCATTCAGCAAGTATCAAAGTACTCATGGTGGAAAGTGTGCCTTAGGGCATGGACTGCTTCGAACACCTACAGACTATGCATGCAGTGTTCAATGCACCAGCAAACATGTATTTTATACCTTCAATTTCCCAGTCTGTATCTTTACACTTTCACCAAACACTCTTACACTACTGTTTCAATATTGTAGTGACCCATTCAGCAGTATGAGTTTATCTATATACTGTGGTAAAACTGAGGCTGTTATAAGTTGAATCAGGCTCTTTCCTTGCAGAACTGTAATCATCCATTCACTACCTTAGTACTCATGCATTAAAATAGGCCTTAGGCCATAGACTGCTTCAAACCCCTATAGACTATGCATGTAGTCTTCTATGTACTTGCAGATTTGTCTTTTATACCTTCAATTCCCCAGTTTGTATCCTTACACTTCCATCAAACACTCTGTCACTGCTGTTTTAGTTTTGTAGTGACTCAATCATTGATATGTAGTAATCCATTCACTACATTAAAACACTAATGGGCACATATACGATAACCCCAGGAATATGCCAGTTATTGTGTACCGTGACACCCCCACCATATATGCGCCGTATTTACAAAGCTGTGCACCATGGGACAAAAACGGCACAGATATGTGATGTATCTGTGCTGCAATGGTGGTGCATTGTTTGAGTTATGTTGCAAGTGCAACGCATCTCCAGCAATGCTCTGGGGGCCCTATGCTCAGAATGCTGTGTCAATCCTTGCACATGCTTCAAGGTATTGCAGGGTTTTAACACAGCATGAGCCCAAAAGTGACAAAGTGAAATCTTCACTGAGCGATTTTTAGGAGGTGTTCCTGCGCCAGAACGCCCCCTCTCCCCCATGTAGGAATGTCTCCTTCTGGTACAGGGATTTAAAATGTGAAGCACCTCCCAGATACTTCACATTCTAAATACCACACACCATGGTGCATCTTTTACACCATCGCTGCATCAGAAAAGTGATGCAACGGCGGTGTAAAAGAGGCGCAAGGGGGTTGTGAATCTGCCCCTGACAAACACTTACTAATTCACCCAGGCAGTTTCACTAGCAGTGCATTCTTTTTGAATTTACTTTTGTTATTATTTTACATTAAAAAAATGAAATGTAACTTCAAAAATAAAAGAAAACGAAGTATTTACAATAAAAATGTAGGAAATTACTATAAAAAGAAAGAAATATAATAACTAATACATTTTAAAATTATCATTTACAAAACCTTTGAAATTCACTGAAAAAAACATAGGTTTCAGCCAAGTTATAGTTAGGAATTAGCATTTAAAAAACCTTAGAAATTCACTGAAAAAACCATAGGTTTCAGCCATGGTATAGTTAGGAATTAGCATTTAAAAAACCTTAAAAATTCACTGAAAAAAAACATAGGATTCACACATGTTATAGTTAGCTGGACATTTCACTCATACAAAACCATTGAAATTCCCCCGTTATAGTTAGTTCAGCTAATGGAAAGGGGTGACCATTCGGTCCCCCCGAACGTATGGTGGAGTACCTCGATCCCCCCGGGAGGCCATCTTGGGCGGGAGGCGAGTCTCGGCTGGTATGCCCGAAGCGGCGTAGCCGGGGCGCGCCTTTTTCCCGCCCTGGAGTGGGTTGTCCTAGACACTGACGCGGCCGGCCACGCCCAGGGAGGCAGGCGGAGGCGGGTTTACGCCCGCCCTGAAGACGGATAAAAGGAGCAACAAGCCAAGAAAGCATCCTCTTGTTCCTGTGCTCTGAAGCTGCACCTCCCCGCTGCACGTGAGCTCGAGACGGAACGAAGAGCCAATTTTGAGCGTTGTAATTTTTGTCTTTGTTTTACAGATATCTTCGTTTGAGAATGCCGGGCAAGAAGGTCGGAAAGCGGGTCGGGACCGATCAGATGCTCCGCATGCTCATAAAGGAAGTAGCCGATTTGAAGAAGCAGATGGCGGTAAAGAATGGGGATGGAGGACCGAAGCGGATCGTCGGACCAGCATTGCCGGGAGTAGTCCCTAGCGGGAGAGGCAAGAGGTCCAGGAGGGGGGCACCTGGGGGGGAGGCCCCGGTTCCCGATACACCGATAGAGGAGCCTACCCCGGTTCCGAAGGAGGGGCGTCCAATCCCCGTGGTAGTCACCCCCGTGAACGGAGAGGATATGCCTCCCGAGTTGGTAGCACAACTGGCAGCGTGGTTGGGAAAAGATAGTGAGGGCACCACGGCTGACGACGCCAGGGCAGTAATGAGACAACTGCGGGAATCTAGAGAGGCTGCGAAGGCACCATCTTCTGTTCCCCCACAGGTTCCGGTGGCTGAGTTTGCAGCAGGCGCGAGTTCGGCGGCAAGTACAGCACCTAGTGCAGGTAAGCGGCTACTGCCGATTGCGGGGGAGGGGTCTGTACCCTCACGAAGGGAGAAAGTGGCCCAGCATGTTCCACTTGAAATTAAGGAAAAGATTTGGGCCGATAAGTATGTGAATATGTTTTCTTTGCTTACTGACCATTACGAGATGGAGCATGTGAAGGGCCAAAAAGAGCTTATGCATCCGAGTGTTTGGCGCGCAAAAATGGCCGCCTTTAAGGTCGACGAAAACATAGGTACTTGGGGCAGAGCGTTTGGCATTTTTACCTCCATTATGGGTGAGCGAAGGCCTGAATTGTTGACGGAGTTGCCTATTTACCAGACACGTATCATGGAGTATTCTCTAGCATATGAGGGCAATCAGTGGTTTTGTTATGACAATCTTTTTAGGAAGGCTAAGGAGCACGACCCAGCTCTAACATGGGATTGTTATGACTCCATTTCTTGGCAGAAAATGGAGAATTCAGGCATGTTAAAAGTACCATTGTCGGGGAGTAACGGGGGTGAGTCTTCCCGCCAATCCTCTGGGACACCCTTTCGGACGGGTGCAGGTAACGAGCACCACTCGAAGCCGAGTGGCAGCGCAGGTAAAAGGGGGATTTGTTGGAATTTTAACAGGGGAAAATGTACAAGGCCCCAAGGGTCATGCAAGTTTAGACATGAATGTGGGGGGTGTGGACAATCCTCCCATCCTGAGACCATGTGCAGAGCCAAAACGGGTGATAACGGTGGTAGGGGAAGCGCCAAACAGGTCTGAAATAGTCCGAGGGGCGCCTTTACCTACCCCGATTGATACCATGGCGATGATTCCTTGGCTCAACGAATACCCGGACCAAGTCTCCGCTGGGGTGTTGCGAGACGGTTTTTCATATGGTTTCCGCATTCCAGTGGGGGATTTTCGGGGTGAAGCAAGTTGTAAGAACCAACTGTCGGTCCTGCAGCATACGGCAGTGGTACGGGTAAAGATTGGGAAGGAGGTGACTCGAGGGCGGGTTGCCGGTCCATTCGATTTTCCACCAGTTCCTAACTTTGTTTGTTCCCCATTAGGGGTGGTCCCCAAGAAGGACCCGGGTGAGTTTAGGCTAATACATAACCTATCAGCCCCACGTGGTCTTTCCGTGAATGATGCGATAGACCCGGAAGTGTGTTCGGTGCGGTACGCATCTTTCGATGAGGCCGTCGCCATGTTGAATCGCCTGGGGCCCGGGGCGCTGATGGCAAAATCAGACATTGAGTCAGCGTTCCGGTTGCTCCCGGTACACCCAGACGATCAGCGTCTTCTTGGTTTCAGGTTTCAGGGCCGCTATTATATGGATAAATGTATGCCAATGGGATGCTCTATATCTTGTGCTTACTTTGAAAAGTTCAGTTGTTTTCTACAATGGGTGTTCACAAGAAGGACGGGTTTTCAGCATGTTATGCATTATCTCGATGACTTTCTGTTCCTGGGGGCAGCCGGGGACCCGGAATGTGGACAGGCTTTGAACGAATTTTGTGCCTTAATGAAGCATTTTGGTGTGCCATTGGCACCAGGTAAGACTGTTGGCCCCTCGACTTCACTCGAGTTTCTGGGGATCGAGCTCGACTCGGAGGAAGGTTGTTTTCGGTTACCCAAAGAAAAAGTGGTAAAATTCAGGGCATCCCTTGAAACATGTATTCGAGTGTCTAAGGTAAACCTGCATCAATTGCAACAAACAGTGGGCCAGTTGAATTTTGCCCTCAGAGTAATGCCAATGGCCCGCCCCTTTTCCCGCTCGATTGCACAAGCCATGGTCGGCCTGAAGGAGGGACACCACCGCACGAGGCTCTCGGCAGAGATTCGCCAGGACATGCGCATTTGGCTGGCATTCTTGGCGGATTTCAATGGTCGAATTGTCTGGAACAAACCGGCGGTGTCCTCCGAGGAGCTTGGGCTGTGGACAGACTCGGCGGGGAGTATAGGTTTTGGCGCCATATTCGGTACGCAATGGTCGGCTCAAAAATGGCCGTCATGGTGGCACGAGTGCGGGCTGACGAGTAACATTGCTTTTCTCGAACTCTTCCCCATTTTGGTGGCCCTGAAAACATGGCCTGAGGGGTTCCGGGATCACTCTGTGGTGTTCTGGTCTGATAACATGACCGTGGTTGAGTGTATCAATAGTCAGGCAGCACGTTGCAAATGGATTCTGAGACTGCTCAAGGAAATTGTGTTATTGTGTATGCAGATGAATGTGCTCTTTAGGGCGCGACATGTCCCGGGGGTGTTGAATCAAGCGGCTGATGCACTTTCTCGTTTCCGTATGCAGGCCTTCTGGGGTTTTCTGCCCACAGCGGACCGGGTGGCGGCACCCTTTCCCGAAGCTCTCTGGTCTCTCGGTGCCCCGAACTACAAAACCTCGTGGGAGAGAGTTTAGCACCCAGGACAAGGAAGGCATATGAAGGGGCGTTTCGTTCCTATTGGTCCTTTTTGGGTTCTGCTAGGGGGGAGCTTTGGGGCCAGGAAGAGCTTGTCGTAAAATTTTTGCTGTCTCTACATCGGGCAGGCAAATCAGTAGCTAGGGCCCAGAGGCATCGGGCCGCCATTTCCTTTATGGCAAGGGCTCATGGGATCCGGGACCCGACAGCGTCTTTCGTGGTGCAGAAAGCGCTACGTGGGTGGCAACGTCTGGAGGGTCGCAGAGTAGATCGGAGACACCCGATAGGCCTGGATAGGTTGGCCCTGTTGTTTTCTGTACTCCCTTCGACATGTTCATCCCGGTATGAAACAGTGTTATTCCGAGCCGCTTTTGCGCTAGCATTCCATGGGGCTATGCGGGTAAGCGAACTGGTGGCGAGGAATAAGCAGGATACGGTGGGGGGACTGTGCCGAGAGCACATTCAGGTTAAGGGGGAGACGATGACTGTCTCGTTTGTCAGGTCCAAGACCGATCAAGGTGCGATTGGGGACTGCATAATCATACATAGGATTCCCGGGTCTCCCATGTGCCCTGTTGTTTGCGTAGAGGAATATTTGGCGCAGAGGGTGGCATCATGGGGGGGAACCTTGTTGAGACACGCTGACGCCACCCCACTGACGAGGTTTCAGTTCCAGCGGGTGCTTGCGATGTCAATTTCGGCTGCGGGCTTGAACCCCGGTGAGTTCGGGACCCATTCCTTTCGGATAGGGGCTGCTACTGAGGCTAAAGCCAGGGGTCTGAGTGTGGAAAAAGTGAAACGTCTGGGGCGTTGGTCCTCGAATTGCTACAAAAAGTATGTGCGGTTGCACATGTTGTGAAGCTGTAATGATGTACTCACGCTTCTTGTTTTTGTTTGGTTTACAGTTTCGCAAGCTCACGAGGCGGGGTGGACTGTGCAGTCGACCCGACACCTGGGAACCAGCGGTCAGACATCACCGGCTGCGGGAAAAGTGGTGTGGGTCGTGGGCCACTCATACGTGAGGCGTGCCGCGGACGTATTCAAAGGTGACATGATTCACATGGCTGGGGAATACGGGTACAGGGTGACCTTCTACGGAAGGGGCGGGCTCTGTATTGACCAGTTTCAATCCTTTTTCGAGGGTTTGTTAGGGCGGACAAGGTCACCGCCGTCTATAATCATAGTCCATCTTGGGGGCAACGATTTGGTGGCCACTGGTAGACGACTTCTTCTCGAGGCAATGCTCTCCACTGTAAGTTGGTTGGCGAGAAGAGTTCCAGGGTGCACAATTGCATGGTCCCATATGATTCCACGGAAAGTGTGGCGGGGGGCGAATTCGGTTTCTGCTCTGAATCACTCAGTGAAGAAAGTAAATAATAAATTGGGTAGATTGTTTCGTTCAAGTACACTGCATTCTATTCCACATGGTTGTATTAAGGGGGACAGTATGTACCTGGGTGATGGGGTCCATTTGTCCTGGGTGGGGAATGAGTTACTCATAGGAGACCTCATAGCTTGGCTAAAGGGTTTAAAGCATGACCTTTAGGCAGGAGTTGTTGTGGGGGGTCCGGATAGCCGGTCAACTATCCGGCCTGTGGCGGTAAGGTCATGATCGGTGAGCAGTAATTGGAAGATCCCTATGGGGGGGCGTCACCCATTACGGATGGGAGCGCTCGGGGGAGGTGGCCATTGGCCCCTCAACGGGGAGGCGGTCCCTTCTAAGGATGGGCCACCGGAAGGAAAGGAAAGGCGGTCAAGGCCCCTTCCTGGATAGGAGGGGCTACGGGCCCCTCCTGGGGAATTTCCCGGGGCCAGGACACCTGCGACGGCAGATGTGGTAAGTTGTGTGGGGGGGGAGGGGGTTTACGCTACCTTCTAGACACCTCACACGAGTCCTCGGACGACCTTTAAATGGCGTTGAGTTCATTGGGGCCCGCGTCAAGTCAAGGGAAATTGGTAGATGCACTTGAGGTACGCCTCTGTGCGGTCGCCCCTCACAAGTGGGGGAGGTATTTCTGGTTTAGGCATCTGACACCGGTTGCGACCTTGCCGTTGGCCCTTAAAAGTTAGGATGTACAATTTCAAGTTAAATGTTTTGTAGGATGTTAGTTCGGCTAGGAGAACCTTTGTATTAGTAATATGTTAAGGTTAGCCAAACATCGTGATGTGAAATGAAATTGTACATAATATGAAACTGTTATTTTAATGTTTTAATTTTGTTTCATATTTTAATAAATACGGCCGGGAGGGTCACTCCCTCCCGTCTTCCAAAAGTTCAGAACCGTTTCCGGTTTCCCATCCTTGGGGATTTGTGTCGAGAGGGGGTGGCGGGTATCTCAGCCATATGGAAAGGGGCGACCATTCGGTCCCCCCGAACGTATGGTGGAGTACCTCGATCCCCCCGGGAGGCCATCTTGGGCGGGAGGCGAGTCTCGGCTGGTATGCCCGAAGCGGCGTAGCCAGGGCGCGCCTTTTTCCCGCCCTGGAGTGGGTTGTCCTAGACACTGACGCGGCCGGCCACGCCCAGGGAGGCAGGCGGAGGCGGGTTTACGCCCGCCCTGAAGACGGATAAAAGGAGCAACAAGCCAAGAAAGCATCCTCTTGTTCCTGTGCTCTGAAGCTGCACCTCCCCGCTGCACGTGAGCTCGAGACGGAACGAAGAGCCAATTTTGACCCACCCACCAGCCCCTGAGGACAGCCAGTTGTTTGAAATAAAGTTTTGATGTGGTAACTCGATTTCTTACAGGTTGTGATGATTGTCGTGTATTCTGAGTATGCAATAAAGAATGGTCATTTACAGTATGTTTTTTCCAATAAAGTGTTTTTGCACTAGTGTTGATCGGTAATCATACGAAAAATAGTTAGGGTTGTTTTGTAATTAGTAGTTTTAGTTAGATTGTCGTATTTATTTTGGTCGGGCGGTAAGGTCATGATCGGTGAGCAGTAATTGGAAGATCCCTATGGGGGGGCGTCACCCATTACGGATGGGAGCGCTCGGGGGAGGTGGCCATTGGCCCCTCAACGGGGAGGCGGTCCCTTCTAAGGATGGGCCGCCGGAAGGAAAGGAAAGGGGGTCAAGGCCCCTTCCTGGATAGGAGGGGCTACGGGCCCCTCCTGGGGAATTTCCCGGGGCCAGGACACCTGCGACGGCAGATGTGGTAAGTTGTGTGGGGTGGGGAGGGGGTTTACGCTACCTTCTAGACACCTCACACGAGTCCTCGGACGACCTTTAAATGGCGTCGAGTTCATTGGGGCCCCCGTCAAGTCAAGGGAAATTGGTAGATGCACTTGAGGTACGCCTCTGTGCGGTCGCCCCTCACAAGTGGGGGAGGTATTTCTGGTTTAGGGATCTGACACCGGTTGCGACCTTGCCGTTGGCCCTTAAAAGTTAGGATGTACAATTTCAAGTTAAATGTTTTGTAGGATGTTAGTTCGGCTAGGAGAACCTTTGTATTAGTAATATGTTAAGGTTAGCCAAACATCGTGATGTGAAATGAAATTGTACATAATATGAAACTGTTATTTTAATGTTTTAATTTTGTTTCATATTTTAATAAATACGGCCGGGAGGGTCACTCCCTCCCGTCTTCCAAAAGTTCAGAACCGTTTCCGGTTTCCCATCCTTGGGGATTTGTGTCGAGAGAGGGTGGCGGGTATCTCAGCCATACTATAACTCGCGTGCCCGCAATGCACTGCTGTTGACGTCACATATTACATCACTCATGACATGGTCAGTGACATCACTCATGACATCACTGATGACATCTCAAATGATATCACCGCTAAAAGTTAAATGAAAAAATCCTGAAAAGACACCAAATATAGCTTCTACAAAAGTCACAAGGCCACTGCTTCTAACTTTAAAAAAGTAAGGTAACCCTGTAGTTAAGGACACATTAAAGATACTTTAAATTAACTCCCCAAAATTCAAGAGCTCGTCTGTATTTAATAAAGCATGCACTTCTGTGCGGGTGTTTGCTACATGAAGGACAAATGTTTCTGTAGCAGATATAAGAGCGACCGCTTTTTGAGACAATAGCTCTCTTATACGACTCATTTGGTTGACTCTGCTTTCAAGGTCGCAATCGACAGCCAGATGGAAACATCCAGCTTCCCATGCAGAGGAGTTAACACAACTTTTTTTTAATCAAACAACACGCTCAGTTACCGTAATCATGTAAGCGATGCTTGCTAACATTGCACAACAATATCCATTATTTCAAAGTAAATAGCTCCTGTTTCCAGTAAACTGAACTTTGTTATGATAGCACGTGTCGGACTACCTTTGAAAACTCAGTCCAAATTAAGCGCATCTTGTTTACAAGAGCCATGCAATTGTATGTGTCTACAAATTAAAGAGTGATCTGGTGCTATTGTGCAATCCACGCCATTCACATACACTTCTTTTCCCTCACTCAGGCACCTATATGTAAATGGTAATAACCAAGCTTCATGGAGATAAGCGCTGCCTAAACATCCATATCTGCCTATAGCATAGTATTTCAGGCAAACCTCAAACTTAAACAGGTTAAAAAATAATGTTATGATACTGTGGATAAGCCACACACCTGAATTGAATCTCCAATGAGTGACCACTTTTAACCATTCTCATAGCGCGCCCAGTGGGAGAGTGATTGCACCACAGTTTGTACTGCTAATCATTCTCAGCATACGCTACGAATAGGCTTTGACGTTACGCGTCGCATCAAACCTTCTGTATGACTTCATGTACGGCGCCTTTTACAAAAAAGACGAGAATGTTTTCAATTGTTTAAAAACATATATTCATGTATTTAATGAACATACTAACAGAAGACTTAATCTAGGATAATTCTGAAATCATTTTTTTTAGAGTTTTAAAAATCCTATATTACTTCTATTTTGTATCAGTGGAGCTGCGTGGCCCTCAGCCTGGTGCCCTAGACTCCACCACACCCAGACCCGTTCATAAGCACGCGTGATCGTCACCACAAAACCATTAGCACGCATATCGCTTTACCACACATGCTTTTACAACTAGTATGCATTTACCATGCATGATAAACGCATAATCTTAATAATGTTTTTTTGTTGACGAACACGCGTTGTAATGGCTGTGGCTTACATCCATCAAATTAGTTTCTAGGTATACGTGTGACCAAGTCTGATAAGATCGGAGGCCAAGGACAAACACTGTGTTGTCTGTGGCAGGAAATCTCATCGATCACAGAGAAAATATACGCAGGGTAAAATGAAAGTAACAGGTATAGTTGTTGTGTAAACTGCTGCACCAGTTGGTTACTAGCTACGTGAAAGTCTATATTAGTTATTGATTAGTTAACTGAGTATTTGTATGGGAGAGTGAATGTGTGTGTGGTTCGGTGGGGGGGTGTGACTGCCCAAAGATGTGTGAATAGTTGATTCAGTAGGTATATGAGGTTAAGACTGCATGCTATTACAGTTGTTTGGGTGAGTGAATATCTTTATGGGTGTGGTGATCAGCAAATATATCTCTCAATGGTACATGTCCAACAATCTAGAAAAATAAAAGGCAGCACATGTGACAGTTCTATATAAATATGTATACATATGACTCAGTGATTGTATGAGTGACTGTATGGATAACTGTATACTTGTAATAGTGATTTTATAACACACTAAGTGTGAGTTGCTATCTATATGAATAAATGATGTGGACTTTGTATAAGTGTGTAGCAGAGTAAATGTAAGTATGATCGATTGTTTGCAAAAGTTAGTAGGATTACTGCAAGAGTGAATAGGATGTGTGCTGGTGTGTAATGTCGATATAGGTGTATACGTATATTGATCATTGACAGCATGTATGAGTGAATCTATAGGTAAGTGATTAGATGTGTGTGTGTGTAGATCTAGGAATCACTGAGTGGGTCTTTAGAAACCTGTATTGGTGTGTCAATGGATTCAAATATGGTACTCTGTATTTTACAGTGAGTGATGAAAGGTTATACTAGTGTATGATGAGGTGTATCCGATTGTCACATGAATGATGTCATCAGTGATGTCACTGATCATGTCATGAATGATGTAATATGTGACATCACCAGCAGTGGATTGGGTGTGCGCGAGTTATAATTAGCAGAGCTAACTATAATGGAGGAATTTCAATTAATTTGTACGATTTCTAAAGTTTTTAAATGCTAATTCCTAACTATAACATGACTGAAGCCTATGGTTTTTTCAGTGAATTTCAAAGGTTATGTAAATGATCATTTTTAAGTGTAATAATGGTTATATGTATTTTTTTATACTGATTTTCTACAGTTTTTTACATATTTTATTTTTTTCATTACATTATATATTTTCAATATAAGTGGAAATAAAAATGTTTTTTAAAATATTGAAACTGAAATATTGTTTTTTTTGTTGTTGAATGTATAAGTGCAGAACGATAAGTGTGTTGGTTAGTTAGGGGACTGCATGCATAGTGGATAGAGGTATGAAGCAGTCCATGTGCTAAGGCCTGGCTCACTGCATGAGTACTTGGGCACTGACTGAATAATTAGAGTACTGCAAGGAGAGTGCCTGGGTGCATTTATAAGTGTTTGGGTTTGGTGCAGTGAATGTATTAGTACATGGTGCTGAATGGGTCAGTGGAGGAGTTCAAGGGGAGTGACAGGGTGTTTGCTGGAAGTGTAGGGATACTGAATGGGAAATTGAAGGTGTGAAAGACAAGTGTGTAGGTAGTTACAGGACTGCATGCATAGTGGATAGGCGTTTGAAACAGTCTATGTGTTAAGGCCTGGTTCAGTGCATGAGTACTTGGGTAATGACTGAATGATTAGAGTACTACAAGGAGAGGAGTGCCTGGCTGAATTTATAAGTGTTTGTGTTTTGGCGCAGCTTTTACAATTTTTTTAGATGGGTACTGGTTTTAACTGACTCTGACTAACCAGTCGTAGAGCCCGTGCTCTGCTAAAAGACACTTAGAATACAGTTAAAACACCTACATACATTAGGGAACACTATGCATTAGGGGTACCCCGGTGATAAGAATGACCTCCGCTGTAAGCCCCTAGTACATAATAGGGCAGGGGGATTTAAACTACCTCTTAAAATGCACCACAGGGCGTGTTTGCAAACTGGTGAAGGGAGAGGGGGCTGAGCTGATGTGTGCAAACACGCCCTGTGGCAGTTTTTTATTTGGGGGATAAAGTCCCCTTGAATCCTGAGTGTCCCTTGGGTCCAACTAGCCCACCAGGTATCTCCAGTTAGAGCCACAGAACTGCATTTCAGAGAGGTGTAAAAAGTGGCACGGCCTAGACCATCTTTCTACAAAGCAGCGAAGTGGCGCGTACTGGAAGCACCTAGTGGACTAGTTGGCCTCCAGGATTGAAGGCAAAATATTTCCCCATCTTAAAACGCGCTGGTCACTGGGGGCGGTGTTGAAATCTACAAAGTACACTCCTCGCAGCGCCTGCAGCTTGTATGCCTAAACGCCACTGAAGAAAGGTTCATCCTGAAACGCGTCTGGTGTCTCTTGAATTTATTCTGTTCCTCGATGTTATCTGTTTGCAGGCTGTCTACTAAGACAATTAAAGTGAGCTGAAAACTTACCTCCGTGTGGCATCTCTCCTAAAGGGTCTCCTGTATATTTCTGGATTTAAAGCGTCCGCCCCAGTCGCGGAGAGAAGCCCACTGCTGTTGCAGGTCGGCGGCAGCATCACGGGGTGCTGCAGCTTTTACGAATGGAGATGGGCTGGTGCCCTTACAGGGGGGAGACCGGCTCGAGAGCTCAGTGAGGTAGCCACAAAGCGGGGCAGGTCACCTCTTGGACGTTTTTGCAATTTTATGAGGCTTGATTGAGATTGTGAGCAAGAGCACCCACATAGGATCATTGGGAGTGCACTACATCACCCATACAACCACAAGATGGCCACACCCACTGGGGGCGGGTGTTGAAATCTACAAAGTACACTCCTTGCAGCGCTTACAGCTTGTATGCCTAAACGCCACTGAAGAAAGGTTCATCCTGAAACAGGTCTGGCATCTATTGAATTTATGCTGTTCCTCGATGTTATCTGCTTGCAGGCTTTCCACCAAGACAATTAAAGTGAGTTGAAAACTTACCTCTGTGTGGCATCTCTCCTAAAGGGTCTCCTGTATATTTCTGGATTGAAAGTGGCCGTCCCGGTCGCGAAGAGAAGTCCACTGCTGTTGCAGGTCGGCGGCAGCATCACGGGGTGCTGCAGATTTTACGAACGGAGACGGGCTGGTGTCCTTACAGGGGGGAGACCTGCTCGAGAGCTCAGTGAGGTGGCCACAAAGCGGGGCAGGTCACCTCTTGGACGATTTTGCAATTTTATGAGGCTTGATTGAGATTGTGAGCAAGAGCACCCACATAGGATCATTGGGAGTGCACTACATCACCCATACAACCACAAGATGGCCACACCCACTGGGGGCGGGTGTTGAAATCTACAAAGTACACTCCTCACAGTGCTTACAGCTTGTATGCCTAAACGCTACTGAAGAAAGGTTCATCCTGAAACGCGTCTGGCGTCTATTGAATTTATGCTGTTCCTCTATGTTATCTGGTTGCAGGTTGTCCACCAAGACAATTAAAGTTAGCTGAAAAGTTACCTCCAGGATAAGCAATTTTCAAGTGAAGAGCAGAGTGAAAATGTATTCACAAAGAAAATAGGGACTTAATGTCAATGCATGACGTGTTTTGCTCCACGAAGGAGCTTGGTCACTTGATGCGCCCCAGAGTGCATTGCAATTTTATAGTAATCACAAAAGTAGGCAAAAAAATAAACACACATCTAAAGTGAAAAAATGATAAACAGACTATCCAAAAACACCGCTTACAAATAATCAACATAGTGTTGAATGAGACTTGGACCATCAAGATGTAAAGCTTGGCCAAATACTATACATTTAACCACATAAAATATATATATAGCAATAAAGTTAAGACAAGTGTCAAAATGATAAATATTGAGGAGGAAATTAGTGCATTTTTGACTAGCAGCATTTGTAACAAATATATATATCATGACGACAAGTGTCCTATAGTGGCTGCAAATTTCATAATTAAATAACCATTCTTAAATGGTTCCTAATTCGTTCTCCAAATTTCAATTGCAAAACAATTGAGCACATGTGGTCAGTAAAATTTCTCGGCCATAAACAAGCAAGTCTACATAAATTATCTCCTAAAGGCGGCGTATGTGTTGTCCGAAAAAAGTGCATGAGTGCTGTATAGATAGAAGATTTTCATGGTTCTAACATGGTAGACATATACAAAAGTTTAAATACGTGTCTGCAGCTTGAGAAGCAACTGAGAAGAGAACACAAACCATTTAATATGAGTGGCAACATGATTATATCTGTAAAAAATTACTTAACTATTCCTCAGCTAATCATTGACAAAAGGGGGGACACGAAGGAAAAATCTCCGTCAATATATAAATTAATATTGACACATTAATCTAGAATGGAGAAACTGCCGTGCAATGAGAGAAATACATCAATTATTCAAGCCAAAAATCATTCATCTATTCAATGATCTAAATAGTTCTTATTCATCATTTCTGTATGGCTTAAAGCTAAATTAGAGGGATTCAGTGAAGACTTATGCATTGTATTTAGAGGAAGTTATGTAAATCCTCCGTTAGATTCAATCCATTGGGAGCCCTGGTATCAAGAGATAAAATAAAGTAGGATTCTTTCTGTCTTAACAATCTTTCACGATTCCCACCCCGTCCGGGATGCGGAACAGAACATAAGACAGCATATTCAAGGTCCTTCAGTTGGTTATTGTGAACAGCCCTGAAATGTCTCGCCACCGGATGATTGGTGTCAGAGTTCACAATGGCCCTTATGTGCTGCAAAATGTGTTTATGTTAAATATTCCTGAATGTGGAATTTAACCTCACTAAAAGCTGTTATATAGTGGGTGCTATTTTTCGCAAAAGTGCAGGCACGGCAAGATGTACATTTGAAGAATCCCATTTTACTGAGCCAGGACTTTTTAGGTAAAACCTCAGGCATAGGTCTACCTAGGGCATCACGCATGGAAGGTGCCCTCCTGAATGTAATTGCTGGTAAACTAGTCATGATTGGGCCTAAGATATTGTCAGTTAAAATAATGGGCCACTCCACACAGATGATGCGGCGGATGGTCCTTTCTTGGGCACAAAAGGTGGTAATTAATCTTACTGAGCATTCAGTGGTGTTGGAGGTGGTATCTTTAGGAGCAAGTAGAACTTCCCGATCAAGTGACTTTGCTTTAATTAAGGCTTGATCCAGGATTCTCTTGGTGTAACCCCTATTGCGGAATCACTCTACTGATTCAGCTAAACAGATATCAGCTGTTGCCCTGTCACTACATATCCGACAAATTTGGATGAACTCCCCATACGGAATACTATTGATTGTGTGAATGGGATGGGCACTCCGGGCATGAAGGATTGAATTGCCCGCTGTGTATTTACGATGAAGCCTGACCTTAAGCTCATTGTTGTCCACATAGAGCTGTACATCCAAGAACTCAGCCAACTTGTTGTTAATAGTGGAATTAAATCTAAGATTGAGTTCATTAGTGTTAATATCATTTACAAATGCCAACGCGTCTTCAGTAGACCCTCTCCAGATTATGAAAACATCATCGATGTAACGCCAGTAGTGAACAATATATTGCTGCCAGTGTTTGTGTGCGACACTGAGCACGTGCTCCTCCCACTAGCCAACATGCAGGCATGAATAACTGGGGGAAAGCACAAACCCATTGCCACCCCCATGCAACTGTTGGTAGATGTTGCTTTGAAATCTGAAGAAGTTTGAGGTGAGACAAATTCTGATCATTTCAATCAACATCTCATTGTGACCACGAAAAAGTACATCACGCCTTCTCAGATAGTGATTAACAGCTCTAAACCCATGGTTATGGTTGATGGAAGTATACAAAGATTCTATTTCCATCACCAAAAATAAATAGTTGGAACACCAATTAACATTTTTGATCTTAACTAAATAATCAGTTGTATCCTTCAAAAAAGATAGTAAATCTGTCATGTGTGGCTGGAGGTAGAAATGCACATATTTTGAGATATTTTTGTTCATGCTGCCTATGGCAGAAATGATTGGATGTCCAGGGACAGGGGTAACCAACTTATGAACTTTCCGGGGGAAATACAGGGTAGGAATTATTGGATGTTCCAGTTTTAGGAATTTCAATTCATCTTTAGAAAGTAAGCCCGTCTGTGCCAGTTATGGATCTTTTTGCGTGTGGTTTCATCACTCTTATGCATCGCAAATTGTGTTGATAAGGCATAGCAGGATATGTCAGACAAATGTCTTTCGGCCTCAACCACATAATCAGACAGGGCCCACAGTACCGTATTTCCTCCTTTGTCCGAATTTTTGATAGTCACATCAGGGTTACTTTGCAATTTTCTAACCAACCAATGGTATTGGCTATTGTTGTAGTCGGTTTGCTTGGTGTTATTTAGAACTTTTCTGTTCAGTTCCTTGAGTTCTACAATGACCCTATTGCTGAAAAGGTCCACCGCATCCCTGGGCATGAGTGGAGAAAGAAAGTTGACTTAGGACGAAATGGGCTAGGAACTGGTGTGTTGAGATTGATGATCTGACTAACTGTAGGAGCGGGTTGTGAATCATCTTCACAAGCAAGGTCATAAAGATTCTGAAGACCAGTAATATCACTCACTCGCATAGAGGTTGTAGTGTCTTCAACTGCAGTATCATTGGATGCTTTCTTGCGTGAAGAATTAAGTAGGAAAAACTTAATAAGTTTAATTTTGCGAATGAATTTAAAAACATCGATGCGAGTTTGGTTGCACAAGAACCTGTTACTAGGACAAAAAGTTAACCCTAGTGATAACAATTGCTCTTCCACTTTAGAAAGTGTTATGTCATTCAGATTCACAACTGTATTTTCCATAGCCGATGTTACTTTCTCCAATTCTTTTTTGCCTTGCCTTGCGTAAAAATTTTGTTTGTGTTTGCGTTTCCTTGAACTCCTATATTGGCTGCCGGATTTCCTTGCTTGGACTGAGCTTTGCAGGGGCGCAGGGAGTACCGCCAGTCCTCGCTGAGAAAATTTAGTTCATCAATCTATGAAAAGTTGGCTAAACCCGCTAGACCTGGTGGTGGTATTCCTGGTATGTTATCATCAGAGTCACTGTTTGATGCTAATGAATTCAGAGACACTGCATCAATTTCATCTTGCATGAAGGACATTCCGCTTGACCCCGATGCTTGATTAGGGGTTTGTTTGCTGTTGTTGGTTAGTGCCAAGCGTTTATAAATATCGTACTTCCGGGCAAACGTAAAAATTTTGCCCATGGCATAATCATTTTTGTCGCAAGCGAACTTAAATATTTTACGCTCTATGATCATTTCCTCCAGCTTTTTGATGCGTATTTCTATTTCAGCCTTACTTTTATTGATGAACTCAGTCTCTCCAGTGGCTTCCAAGAGAGAATTGATCCGGTCTATTTCCACTAGAAGTGCATCGCGGTCAGACTCCGCGTATTTAATCAGGATATGAATCATGTTCATGGAGCTTTTAAGATCGTTTTCAGCCCATTCCTGCAACATCTGTGGATTGGGATTTTCATATGTTGGCACAATTAGTACACGCAAACCGCACAGTACTTGATTGGCATCACAATATTTTTCTAGCAATTTTTTCTCCCACCACTTTGACACCTCACTACGCAGCAGTTTCTCCAAGGTCTTAATTAAAGATTTAGCATCCCTGTTTATACTGGTAGTAGCCACATTTGGTTGTTCATTCACAACAACTGGAATGTTCTCAAACAACACCTCTGCTGCGGTTTCTCGATTCCGGAGCGCGTCACTTGATATCATCTTATGTGATTTAGATAAATTTACGGCGTTCAAAGGAATGCAGCCGATACTCTGCTCAAAAAAGGTTGTGTTCTGGCCACAAATATTGCATGGAGGTGATCCCGCAGCCTGCTATTTACAACATGAGGGAAAGAGAATACATGACCACAGGAGGAGTGTCTTACCGGAATCGGTGCCGGGCTGCCTGTCAGTCAGCCGACCGACCGGCCCCTCAGCAACCACGCCGTCCGACCAAACTCCAGAAATGGCGATGTAGGAATTCAATCTCGGCGGGGAGCACAGCAAAATCAAGACTCTTCCCAGTCGAAGTCCAGTCCGTGAAACGTATTCAGCTGCAGCAACGCTGTGCCTCAAATTGCGGGAGGGTCCACAAACCGGAAGCAGCAAATCCCGGTGAGCAAATTGAACAATGTTCCTGTTCGCCAGTACACGGCGAGGGAAAACCAGGTGAAGACCTCAGAATCGCCTCCAACACTCGCAGCAATCAGGACACAATATATATATATATATATATATATATATATATATATATATATATATATATATATATATATATATATATATATATATATATTGGTGAAGTAACCTGCTTGTTCACCATATAGCGTGGTAATTTGGATCGACACAATACGAGATCTTGTATAAATTTCAAACATTGATTTAGTACTTCGTAATACAGACATTAATTATGATTTGACCGCTTGGTCTGTATTGATTCAGATGATATGCCAAAATGGCTGACACCATTACTGGCATTCTATGCGATCTGTAAAGTAGTCCTATGTCTATGTCTATGTCTGTATGTGCAGATTTAAATGGCACTTTTTGTGATGAGACGGTTAGCGTGATCAAGGCTTAATCGCCGAAACGCGTTGTTGTTGACAATAAATCGTTATTTGTAACTGCACAAGAAAGGTGTCCGAGCAGTCTGTCTTGATAAACGAAGCTGACTTTGAAAAGCGTGTTTGGGACTTCCGGTGCCCTTGTTCGGACCGCCCGCTGACAGCAAGTCCGACTTTACCGGTATTCGTGGAGAGAAAGTGTTTGCCTATCAGAAAGCTGACCCCCCCCACCTGCAAGGCTGAAGTCGTGAACAAGGAAGTGTTCTGCCGTACTGACATCCGACTCGCTGCAGATTGCGGTGCGTCTACTGAACCATCGACTTTGCTTCAACCAGAGGGGACGGAAACGTCCAGCGTGAACCCGACGCTAGAGGTGAGCGGTACAGTGCCCTAATTACATCGTGCCCAGCAAGTGCGGTCTGCCGCAGCACGGCATTGTTTGGGGCGCGCACACCTCACGCTAGTCGGACTACAAACGCAGCAACTAAGGCGCAGGGAGCTGGTTTTGACTTCGAGCGGTTGCGCTCGCATACCAGCATTTCTTGTGCATCGGAAACCTTTCCAATTATTAATATGTTGGCAAATGCTCTCGAGTCTCGCAGAAAACAGACTGCTGACAAACAATTTTTTGCCCAAGATGCAACTGGCAAAGTGACTGCTAACAGTACAGTATATATGACGGAAGAAATTAAAACCCAGGCTCTGTTCAACAATCTTGAGAAACTGTACAAAAAAGAACTTAATAAATGGTGGGAGGCCTAGTCCCTCCAACGATACATTGATGTCAAAAGAGTTCCACAAGGGCTGCGGATATTTACAATCCCCACCTATGAGGACCCTGATTTTGAATTGTTGGAAGAGTGGTCCAATAACTCAGTCTGCTCACTAACCATGATGCGGATCTTGGTTAAATATGCCATTAAAGACAGAGCCAAAATTCTGTTGGAAATAGAAAAGATAACAGATGAGCTCGGCACACTGGTAACCAAGGAAACACTGGACGAGTTTATAAAAAATCTGACACTGAAGATGGATAAGCTTGAAATGGAGATAACTGCAAAAAAACAGAGAAAATTCCTAAGGGATTTTAAAGATTATCAGTCTGGACGCACACTGAGATTCCATAAATAATATGACCACCTATTCGACAAAAATCAAGAAGGAGCTAGAACCAAGCAACCCTCACTGTCTGTGGTGGAAATCAGTGAAAGCGATATATCTGATGACAACTTATCAGATGCTTCAGTGTCTGCACTCAACCAAGAACTAACTCCGGATCCCCAGAGAATAAAGAAGAATTTTTTGTTACAGTTTCAGACGATCAATCAAACAAGGACAGAAGGCCAAGATCAGGCCGTCCAAAGGGGCAGAGGGAGAGGAAACAGAGGAAAAATTAGAGGAACCGCAAGGCAAAAGCAAGGAGGAAGAAACGCGGAGAGTGCCCCCATGGGAGTGGAAACACGAGACAGCAAGCAGCAGAAAACACAATGACTGTAGTCAATCTTTCACAACGCCAACTGTCTAGAGATGAGCATGATGTTTTCTCTCTAGGCCTTTCCTTTTGCCCTACTAGCAACATGAATTTTGCACGGACCAGAATTGACCTGTTCCTTTTTTCAAGAAAACTGAAACTCAAGAAATGGTTTAATACCAGACCTGGAAAAGACAATATGGACAGAGCACTGGACACTGTAAGTAGCCTCAATGTTGAGGGCATAGTTGTGTGTAACAGGATGCTTAATGACACCCAGGACACTGGGGATAACCCTGATTGGAATGAATGGGGGATAGAGACTGTTGGGAATCCAGGAAGTGATTTTAAGCCTAAATCAACTTTTCTTCCAAATGTACAATGTGAGGCCATAGATCTGTTTGAGAAAGGTGTCCTGTCAGACTTGAGAAAACTAAGATCCACGAAGACCCCTTTTTTACCGTAAGAACCTTACCCATGCCCAGATTCAGGCGATTGATAACCTTAAGGCAGATGACGATATTGTCATCCGTCAATCCGACAAAGGGGGGAACGTGGTAGTCTTAGTCAAAAAGAAATACCTGGAAGAAGGTATTCGTCAACTACAGGACACCTGGTGCTATGCCAAGTCTGACATGGCTGAGGTACTGCAATCTAATCTTACTTACAGAGAACTATTGGTGGAATGGAGAGAAAAAGGCCAACTAGAATGGGAGGAATTCTACTATTTGTATTGCTCACACCCCCGCATTCCAGTTCTCTACCTCCTGCCTAAGCTACATAAGAACCAACTTGACCCCCCAGGGAGGCCAATAGTGTCTTCCATGGGATCGCTCTTAGAGAATACGTCTAGATTTATTGACTACTTTCAAAAACCTTATGTACTGACACTGCCATCGTATCTGAGAGATAGTGCTCACTTTCTAACCAGTATCAATGGGATACATTGGGAAGACAACTTTGTCCTCATTACCCTTGATGTTGGTAGTTTATATACCAGCATCAAGCATCAACTAGGACTTAATGCGATCAGACACTTTTTCAAGACCCGTTCCATCTCAATGCTAGACCATTCCAACATGATCATCAGGATGATTAAATTCTGCCCGACTAACAACTTTTATGTCTTTGATGGTGGCATCTATTGACAGTCACAGGGCACTGCGATGGGCACCTGCTTCGCCCCCAGCTAGGCGAATTTATTCATGGGCTGGTGGGAGGAGCAGGTAGCCGCACGCATGGAGGAATTTGACACCAAGGTTGCCCTGTGGCTGCGCTATATTGACGACATTTTCGTCATTTGGAATGGTTCCGAACAAACGGCTATGAACTTTGTAAAGAAGCTCAATGACAATGACCTAAATTTGGTTTTCACTGCTAATTTTAGCAAAAAAGAAATTGAGTTTCTTGACATCGCAATCAACATCAATGGCCGCAATATCGAAACCAAATTACACCTCAAGACAGCGGCAGGGAATAGCATCCTGAGGGCTGATAGCTCACACTCCCGCAACCTTGTACAATGTATTCCCTACGGGGAATTACTGAGGGCTAAAAGAGACTGCAGCACCACTGAATCCTTTGAAGCAGAAAAACTGATCATGTGTGGCAGATTCAAAGATCGTGGCTATAGTACTAAAACCATATCTACTGCATGCAAAAGGGTAGATGACATTGTAAGAAATGATCTACTCTACCCAGCCAGGCAAGTTAACAACTCGAATACTGTGAGATTCATCACTACTTATTCAGGCCAGGCCCATAATATAAGAAACATTTTCAACAAACATTGGCACGTTCTGTTGCGTGATGAGCACCTTAAACCTGACTTGGGATGCAATCCTCAGATCACTTTTAGGAAAAGCAGATCATTAAAAGATTAACTGAGCTATAATCATGTCACACATAAAAGACAGGGATCTCCTGCCACTCAGGTAGGATACAAATGTTGCAATAAATGTAAAGCTTGCAGAGGAAGTGTTAATTGTGATAAACTGTCAGTTCCACACACAGGTAAAGAATTTTGTATAAGGCAACATCTAACCTGTAACACTACTCATTGCGTATACATTTTGATATGCCCCTGTAACAAATGGTATGCGGGGAGTACCAAACACACCGCCGAGAAAAGAATCTTGGAACACCTCAGAGCTATTAGGAATAACAACAAAACTTATCCTGTAGCACGACACTTTCAGTCACACCACTATAGTGATGAAACTAGCTACGAATGGTGGTGATTGACAATGTTGACCTGGGGATGAGAGGCAGTAATTGTGAACTATCTTTACGCAAACTTGAATCAACTTACATTATTGATTTTGAATGCTCTTTACCGAATGGACTCAATGTTAATGAAGAATTAGCAGTACACTTACACTGAGCATGAATTTGATTTTTTGATAGTTTGTCACAGCTGCTTTTTAAGTCATTTTAAATTTTCTACTTTCAGGTACATAGGACTGTCTGGCCAGATAATGCTTAATATGTACGAGGTTTTCAATAATCAGAACGCACAGGACACTTGTGATGTAACGATCCTATGGTTCACCCACTTGGGCGAGAAAAACTGCTATTGACTATGGTTGATGGAATTAGCCCACTGGGGCGGGACTTGTTGGTAAAGTAACCTGCTTGTTCACCATATAGCGTGGTAATTTGGATCGACACAATAAGGGATCTTGTATAAATTTCGAACATTAATTTAGTACTTCGTAATACGGACATTAAATATGATTTGACCACTTGGTCTGTATTGATTCAGATGATATGCCAAAATGGCCGACACCTTTACTGGCATTCTATGCGATCTGTAAAGTAGTCTTATGTCTATGTTTGTATGTGTAGATTTAAATGGCACTTTTTGTGATGAGACGGTTAGCGTGATCAAGGCTTAATCGCCGAAATGCGTTGTTGTTGCCAATAAATCGTTCTTTGTAACTGCACAAGAAAGGTGTCCGAGCAGTCTGTCTTGATAAACGAAGCTGACTTTGAAAAGCGTGTTTGGGACTTCCGATGCCCTTGCTCGGACCGCCCGCTGACAGCAAGTCCGACTTTACCGGTACTCGTGGAGAGAGAATATATATATATATATGTGTACGCTCCGTTACCACTATCCAACGGAGCGGGTGCAGGCAGCGGTAGTGGACAACGTTTCGGCGAGAAGCCTTCTTCTACGTATATATATACATATATACGACGTGTTTCACCTTTACGGCTTGATAACGGTACGGCAAGTCATGTCACAACGCAGTATACATACGATGATATGCAGAAAAAGCCCTGATTTGTTAACAAATGATTTGTTAACAAATCAGGGCTGTTTCTGATTTATTGAACAATGAAACTTTTTTATTTTTTTACAAGTGTCAAATCACATCTATATTGTGGAGATTTACATTGTTATGGAGAAAGAAATGTCCCTCGTCAAAATGAACCATTATAAAATGGAGCTTTTGAACTGTGACTTGTGTAGTAGATTTTTATGCCTATGCATATCATCCTTTGTATACTGCAGTGTGACATGACTTGCCGTACTGTGATCAAGCCGTAAAGGTGAAACACGTTGGAAGAAGGCCATCTGTTAAGGAATATACAGATAAAGCATCCCTGGGCGTCTGTGGCTTCTTTTTCTGAGTAAGAGAAAGTACTTCTTTAGGATTTTGAGATTCCGGATTCCAGCCACAGACTTCCGCCTGTTAGAGTTTTGCGGCGCGGGCCTCGTCGAAGACATTGACATGTGGTTAGCCTTGGTCTCCCCTAGGTCCTTTCACACGCTCCCGAACCTGCAAAACATTACGATGATGTTTTTTTTGAGACGCTTCCTTAGTTACGTAAACGGACGCGTCTAAGATTAAGCCATTGCTTGGCTTACTGTTCCGGTACCACGCCCTTCATTGCTTCCTGGTTGCAGAACAGCGTCTCTTTTCCAGCGTCGCTGCCCTGTTCCTGCGCGTTCTCATTGCCCGCCTCTATTCAGCTCTAGGCAGATGTGGGTTCCTTTTCCCTGCTTTCTGATATCATCCCTCATTCGGTAAGTGCTGTGGAACACCCTCGGCTTTTCGGGCCGAAAAGCCTTTTTTTCCCGCTCATTCCTGACCACCCCGCCAGAGTCCCATTTACAGTTGGTGTAGAGGCTCTCGTATTTCTCCCTCCAGTCCGGGGGTTCTATTGGTCCACCTTCAAGTACCTTGGAGGGTATCCCACCGGTGTAGAGACACAGCAATTCACGTCCCTTGCATTTTAGCCCTAGTGTTGACTAGATGGTCATTTCTGCTTCTTGTGGAATTATTTTCTGCCCTGTTGAGAGTGTGCGCGCTCCGCCGGGTAATCACTTCCCGGGCTGGGTGGCACACCTCTTGAGTGTGTGGCTGCTCCTCTCTTCTTACCCCCCTGGAGAGCCTGCCAGCACACCTCAAATCCAAATTACCCCTTTTTTTTCTCGTTTGAGTGTTTCGTGTGTGAGTACGTCCTTTTACGGTCCTGCCCTATCTAATCTGGCATCAGACTTCCCAGCTGCATCTTGCCTGCAAAGACTTTCATTAAGGCGCCATTGAACTTCAATGGGGTAAGTGAGCCTAATTAACTAAGCACATGTCAATGTAAACTAAATAGTTGAGTTACAGATTGTTTATGAGGCTATCACATGCACTATTTTCTTGCAGCGTGATCCTACCAGACAGACCAGCATCCACCTTCCTTTTACCGCCCCCCCTTGTATGGGGAGAGTGGTGGACACTCCTTGGGTTTTCCCCCCATACTTTTAAGGAACAGCTGACAGGAGTGTTTCTCACTGTGCATTCCTGTTACTGTTTTTTGGAGGTTAGGAGGATTTATCTTCGCTCCCGTGGAATCCAGCTTGTATCCTTTTCAAGCCTGACACTGCGTTGTCAAGCCCCATATTACTGGAGTTTTATGTGAGCAATATATATATATATTTATCCCTATCCCATTAAAAACGATTTTGTTGGAGTGAGGTGACTTCCTTAATCCAGAGGAATTTTGGTGTAGTGATTGAAACATGAGGACTAGCCCATCCTCGACACCGGCACCCGCTATGGAAAGAGCGCTCTCCTTGTGGCTGTTTGTTGATGGATATATATATATATATATAAATATATATATATATATATATATATATTTTTTTTTTTTTTTACGATTTTCGCACTACCTCTGCAAAACAGTGCAGACAAGCCCACCAGCCGTCCTTAGTAGAAATCCTTTTATTCAGGCAAACCAAGTAGCATGAACCCAGTGGCTCCTCATTGGTCTTACTTATACAGGCAATAAATAAACAGTGATGAGGGACATTGTCTACTGTTTCAGTCTTAGCGAGGAAAAACTCAAGGTGGGCAGCGGTCGACTCGCAAAATCACAATTTTTAAAGTATAAATGAAGTCAGCAAGGGAAGGTGTGAGCCCATTCTTTTTCCAGAAAAAAACCAGTGGAAGGAGCAGGACGTGCACTCCCATGGAGTACTAAATGAGAAATGAAAATAAAAACTGTCTATCTATCGAATCAGCAGGAGAAGAAAACAATAAGGACAAATAAAAGTGAGGGTAAAGAAGAAATTGATCTCGGGGTGGAACAGAGACTAGAATAGGGCGGAAATTAATCCACTAAAGAGCAGGAATCTGAGATAGATAAGAAGCCCTCTAATCTTGAGCAATGGGCTGACCAAAAGCTTAATCTAGGGAGTATTGTGTGCGATGCTGTCTACAACAGACTGCTGAAGCTGACTATACCAATTCCGCAAAAGTGAATCGTTCACATGTAAAGCTCATCATCCAAGATGTAACAAGAATGTGTACAAATCAGCCATAAAAAAATAAAATCAATCAATCGCTCTCTTCCCATCACTTAAGTAAAATATCCAGCCAAGCGACTTCGCAGTACCATTTATGAGAGCATAGAATCTTGCAGAGAAGTTGGGAATTAAAGTCTTGTTAGGTATATTTCTACTTCATGTCTGGTATTATGTAGAGGCATCAATTGCCATTGTCAAAATATTCTAACTGCAGTCATCCCAATAGTGAGGTAGTTGGGAAGCCCAGGTAGTCTCTTTCTGTAAATATGTTGCCTTTTCCATCTTTACAAGAAGAGCCTGTTTTAAAGGTGATCTGTTTATGAGAGATTAGAGTTCAAACGAGAAGGAGCGGACCTTGTTATCATCATGAACACCAAGGATACTTCCCGGCTCGGAGTCATTGGAGCCGATCTGATTTTCTGTGTTTAGAAAACCTATACCTTCAGGTCTCAAAGGAAGTGAACGATGCAGAACCGAATTCGTTTTCGTTGGAAAAATACCGGTTCATCCTGTGTAGTGGGGTACAGAACAACAAGCTTCTTTTTATAACTAGCAATCAATATTAAAGAAGGAGAATCAGGCCGAGTGAAGTGGGCTTACTCCTAGATGGCTTGGTGCAGTACCTGGTAGCCTTACATCCACATCACTTCAAAACACAAAGCCACTATTTGGAGACTTATGTTTCTCTACTGCACACACCAGCCATGGTGTGGTCCACATAACCCCTGCACCAGGCACATGGACCAGTGCTTAATTTGTAAAAGAATAAGTGCTGGGGTCCAATGTTTTGCTCAGAAGCCTATGGCCAGGGCAACAGATTGTCAAGTACTAAGGGCCTGATTCACAGAACTAACTTAAAACAAAATCCTAAACTCACTACTTTTGGTATTAACAGAAGCTAGGATTTTGTGTTAAGTTTGTCTTAAGACAGACTTAAGACAGACTTAAGACAAAATCCCAACTAAAGTCTGTCTTAAGTCTGTCTTAAGACAAACTTAAGACAAAATCCTAACTTCTGTGAATACCAAAAGTAGTGAGTTTAGGATTTTGTCTTAAGTTAGTTCTGTGAATCGGGCCCATGGACTGTCTAGTCTTTATTTCACGCAATGTCTCTTTTATCCACCACTATACACTCCCTTTCCCAGTACCTCAGTATTGCAGGCTCTTTTGCACCCCTGTTTGTTCGTTGTCGTCCTCCTTCTTTCTCCCTTTTGTGCTCCTTCTCCACCTTCTACTTATGGAAGCAGGATGGTCCCTACAAAGGAGTGTTGGTGGACCCACTTGAAACCACCTGCTCAAATTAAGCATCGACACGGCCCATATCCGATACCAGTAGTCAGGTATATGCTGAATGCGAGAAGCATAGCGTAGCTGCTGCTTGGAGTCTGAGCACAAAAGGCTGAATACTGTCCACATATGGGCTGCTGTTTGGGCAACTGAGCTGTCATCCTTCCCCGTGTTAACAGCTGCTGTGCCACAAAGTATTAGCTATGGTAACCGTGCGGAGCAATATTTGATGATTGTTTTCTGGGCACTGATTCAGTTTTCAAGTCTGGACACTTTCTATGGCTGCCCTGCACCGCCATGTACACTCATCCTGCTTACAGGAGTCTGCCATGGGGAATTCAAACAAAGTAAGACGAAGGGTGATCAGGTATCCTTTCCTCATCTAAAGTTCTTCCTCAAGGGATGGCTTCTGTGTCAAAGATGCAGTCATTCGTTGTTCTCACTAGGCATTGCAATGGAATTAATGAACATTTTGAAAACGCACACTGTCCTTTAAACCGTAAACTAAAGGTTGACACAATAGGATCCCGCGCCAGCTTTGGGGCAGTGCGACCCCCGCCACTGCACCAGGCGCCAACCTCGCAGGACGCTGTGTTTCTACATTTCTAATGGAACTAAAAACACCTTCGCATAGTTCATTTTTATTTCCAGTAATTTTCAGACAACAATAAAAGTGTCAAGATAACTCGGGTGATTAATAGGCCTGCTGGAGAGAGCTCTGAGTTTTGTCTAGTGGCAGTTTGAATTCATAATGAAGTAGCACAAAAGGTTAATATGCCTGCAAAGAAGTGTACCGTGCAGGTGACTGGATTGTGTTTTATGCAGATAGCTCACTCATAACATACTGAGCTATGAGCTGTCATCAAGGAGCTGCATGCAAACTGCAAGGTATAGGCTGGAGCTTTATGTCCCCCCCCCCTGTCTTCCGTTATCCTAATGTTGCTAAAAAGAGTTTGTTTGGGCAGAAATAAATTCTTCTTAGTAAAGCCAAACCCAACCACCGTTACATTATGAATCCGGAGTGTGTGCTTATCCAGACCAAGTACTTTTAAAATATACACATTGTTCCTACTTTGTGCGGCCCCGGGGCACAACAGTAATACAGAAGGGGCCGCAGACGCTTGTGTATCTCCTTCTGTAATACTGATAGCGCTGACGCTGACGTACTTGTAGCTCCAGCACTATCATGAGAGGGTGTTGCCTTATTTGCCTGAGGGTGTGACACCATGAAAATGAGGGAATCACTATCGGCCACATGCATCATCCCGGCCGTTAGCGAATTCCAAATTGCGAAAAATAGGGAATCGTAATTTGGAATTCTCAAAATGGGATGCATGTATATTTTCGTATAATATTTGCGATTCGGAAAAAATCGCAATTTTTACCGAATCGCAAATATTATGCGAATTCTAATTTGCGATTTCGCATTTCCCATTAATTCCTATGGGCCAAAAGGCCCATAGAAATCGATGGGAATTGCGAATTCGCAAATTAGAATTCGCAAAATGTTAATGCATTCTATGGGTGCAGGGGGCACCCTGAAATGTATTTTAAAGTGGATGTTTCACACACACATGTCCTAAGGACATGTGTGTCTGTAACATGAAAGTGTTTAAAATGCTAATTTGAGCATTTTAATTCTTTTTTGCAAATTACCACGAGGTTCACCCTCGTGGTAATTTGCACCCCCTAATTGCGAATTCGCAATTTTAAAAACAATCATGCATTGCTTTTAAGGAATCGCAAATTTGCGATTCCTTAGAAGCAATCGCATTTTTGGAAATCGCTAAAAATAGCGATTTTGCCAAAAACGATTGATGCATACTAAAAAGATATTTAGGAATCGCAAACGGCCGATTTTACCGAATCGCACTGTTTGCGACTCCTAAATACCTTGATGCATGTGGCCGCTAGTCTCTGTCCAGATGTGACTGCAGAGACAAACATGCCTTTGAGAGGCGCTCAGAAAAGGAGCCGCAAATAGGTGGTGCATTTTTATAGTGCCTCCTAAAGGCCGACCTCTTTGGGGGACTAAAGGGGGTCGCTTGACCCCCCAGATATCAACCTGCAGGCAGGTGCACTCACTGCACGCGCTTGCAAGTGGATCTCTCTCCCCCTCTTGAAAGTTCAGCCAGTATACTGACTTCAGCTTTGAAGGAGCTGCTCCGTATTTCACGAGTTTGCAGCGGCTCTGAGGCAGCGCAATCTTCAGAATAGTGTGGCCATTTCCTTGTTTGCGCCCTGCGAACATTTTAAAAGGTGCGCCGTTTAGCAAACAGGGAAAGTGCCCCGTATATATATATTATGGCACCAGTATGGATTACATGTGAATCCTACACCTTGTAATCCTCATTGACTTAAAAAATATATATATTTTCTGATTGGCTGTTGGATGGTGGAAGTTAAGGAATCCATGGAGAAGGATGTCAATAGGGTGCACCGAGAAAGATTGCTGCACTGGGCGCCACCAGTCCTCACTCCAGCCCTGATAAGACCAGTCCAACTTCCAATCAGCTTCTTCTTATCAAGTCTGACAGGCTTTGTCATTGAAACAATTTAGAATCTACAACAGTGTTCGCTGAGTTAATTATGGGCGTGCTTATTTTTTTTAAATATATTTAGGTACATACTTACTGCTACTTCCCAGTCCTTGACGTTTACGAGTAGCACTCAAGTCTGAAGCAGCTGTGGGTTGGCTAACATTAATACGGTCAGCTTGCCCTCAGAGATGCTAAATTGGCAGTTACAATAATTGCATTGGCTCATCTATCTCATGTATATAATCCCATTTATTTTAGGCAATGCGAATCCAAATTCAAGGGATAATCTTTCATGTTAATAGTAAGCATTGCAGATACTGTTGGTTGATTTTAATATGACAACCCATTTCTAGAATGCTGCAATTAGTCTACGAAGTTTCCCAATTATGGGATACCGTTTACATTTTGACACAGTTACACATTTGCCACAGGGCAAATCTGTTGTCATTCTATAGAGGGCTGTAGCTATCCACATACACAGGGAATTTCCCTTTTCCTGGATAGTGAGGTCCTTGGGGCTGCACATAACATAACATCCTCGAGGCTTGCCAAGCTTTCTTCGTGGGGGCTTATGGACAAGAGTGTTTGCTTCTTCATCAGATTCAGGGGGTTCTGTCCTAATAGTTTGGGCCATAAGCGAGGGCTCGATGTGCGCCGCCAAGGCATTAACCAGTTCATGAGCTCTTCTTAGGGCAAGCATAACAGAGAGGAGCATTGTCGCTGTCCTTAGAATGTCTTTACACAGGTCTGATTAGCGACATTTTTAGATGATTTGTACTCCCAGCTTTTCCTCCACATTATTGAATTCAAAGGTGCTTGTGAATCCATAAAAGCGAGTATAGATTGCTTCTTTTTAGTCAGTTACAGGACAAAACGTTCATAACCATGGGTTGCTTGTGTGGCTAATTTCAAGCCGCATATTCATCATCTTGCCGATATCCAGGAGTGAAAGAAATTGGAGTTGAGAGGAGAAATCACCCACCTTAGTAGTATTCACAATCCTTGTCAGGGTGAATCTCTTAAAGTTACTAAACTAACCTGAGCCCAACCCCCTTGCTCGGCCTGGCCCTTTCTGCAGGGTCACCTCCAAAGCATTTGCCTTTACCCTCCATTTTTTGCTGAATTCAATTTTGCTCACCTTAGGACTTTTTGCACTTTACCACTGCTAACCATTGCTAAAGTGCTTGTGCTCTCTCCTTTAAACATGGTAAAACTAACTTATCACCAATTGGCATGTTTAATTTACATATAAGTCCCTAGTAAAGTGGTAGTACTTGTACCTAGGGCCTGTAAATTAAATGCTACTAGTGGGCCTGCAGCACTAATTGTGCCACCCACTTGAGCAGTTTTTTAAACATGTCTCAGGCCTACTTAGGCCAAAACCTACCTTTTTAATAAATATGTAACTCCTCGCATAGCCCTTCTCTTAGTAGCCCTGGACAGAGGGCAGCGAGCAGTGTATTTGAAAAGTAGGACATGCAATTTTAAGTTTTGAATATCCTGATAGTAAAAAACTCTTAGATTCATTTTTCGCTATTGCAAGGCCTATCTTTCCCATAGGATGAAATTGGAGTTACCTTATTGCATTTAATAAGTTTTCATTTCCAAATAGGAACAAGCAATCAGTTCATGTGTTGTGTCTTTGGAATTATAAGAACAAATCCTAACTGATGTTGAAGTCGTATTTTATATTACAATTTTAAAAGTGCTACTTTTAGAAAGTTAGGATGTTCCTTCCTTAATTATTTGCTGTCTGTAGCCTATCTCTGGGTTACATAACAGTGTGTAGTTGGCAATTTGGCTTTGTGTATTCCTCCTAGACTGTCACACACAATAGAGAGCTTAGGTGTGCCTCGATGGGCCATCATTGGCAGGACAGGAGAGAAGGGCTGGGCATAGCCCTACTTATACCTAAATAGGTTGTGTCTAGCCTTTACACAAAGGGGTTCATACCCCCTTTAGTGAGTATGGAACCAAGGCAGAGAAAGCAGGATGCTGGGGACTTCAAATGGAATTTCTATAAAGCTTCTCCCACCTTCCAGAACAAGGGCACCAGGTATAACTGTTGGACCTCAGACACCATCTCTTCTGTACACTTCTGGGCCTATGGATACTAGGCCTGAGCAGAGATCATGGAGTTGTACTCCAGGGAATTCCACAGAGTTCCTGGACAACTGTGTGCTGACCCTACCATGGGATGTTATCGGGTCAGGCTCGACTTCACGCAATATGACATGATATGACATGTGCACTGCAGTTCTTGCTGTCCTTGGAGATGCGGGTTAGCTGCTGCACTAAGCTGGCTCCCGCAATTAATTGAATCCGTGCCAGAGAGGAGGAGGCTTCTCCCTTTCTGCAGCAGCCAGTAGGATGGCAGAGGAGACTAGGAGAGACTGGCAGGCTGTGTCACTGTGTATAGCCACCATTTGAAGGAGGTAACTACTAACTGGTGGCACTGGTAAACTCCAATCCGCTGTGAGTGCAGAATTTATGCAAACTTCACACTCAAAATGGAGCGCACAGTTCTAAAACTCTGCAAACTCTGCAAACTATGCTGGAGGAGCAGAGGTAACCACCCACCCCTAATGGATAGTTTCCCACGAAGAAAGACTGCTGTGCTGCTGAAGGGACCATCACTCTCCTGGACTGCTGCCCTGCTGGACCAGTGACTTGCTGGACTGTTGCCTTGCTGTGCTGACTTGCTTCCCTTTGGACTGGATGAGAAGGACTCGACCTGCATCTCTGAACCCAGGAGCCCAGAGAGACTCCAAGGGCTAGATGGTTGGCCACCGGATCAGAAGCCTCATGGACATAACAGGCTTACAACAATGTTGAACTCAGCACCTGGACTCTGGCATCTGTGAGTCCGGCCCGTTCAAGTGGTGCCACCACAGTCCTGAATGCTTTGGAAGCGGGCTTTAAGGTACTCTGCAAGCCCCGCTTTGGTTCCCATCAAAACTAACGCAAAGTGGTGCGAAGCTCTGCAAAGCCTCTGTACAGCTGCCAGCCTCATTGGAACCGACATAAAGAGATGCAAAGCCCCGCAAAGCCTCACCACAAAGCTGCCAGCCTCATTTGAACTGACGCAAAGCCCCGCAATGCCTCACACACAGCTCCCAGTCTTATCAGAACTGATGCAAAGCAAAGGAAAGCCTCATGAACCCTGACTGCACTTAATTGGAACCCACACAAAGTGATGCAAAGCTTTGCCAAACTACGCTGCACAGCTCACTGGAACCAGCACAAACCCTCCCCACACAGCGCCATTGGAACTGACGTCAGATAATGTGAAGTCTCACAAAGCAATATCATACAGACTGCTTAATAGGATTTAAGGTACTTTGTTCATTGGACCTAAGTGGTCCCTGTAGCCGGCCTGCATTATATTGCGTTCGGCCTTAACTTGTTGCTTTGTCCCAGTCCGGCACAACCAGAGAACCATAGTTTTCTGGCACTACAGTTACTGAAATATTTGAACCTGCATATCTCTGGTTCTACTGATAAGATTTTTGGTCATTATGCTCTTGTTTCATTTATTAAAATGCGCGCAATTTATCCAAATTGGCGTGGGAAGCTTTTGTGGTGTGTTTTTACTGTGCTGCTGTTTGAAGTGTTGCACTAATACTTTACAAATTGCCTTTGTGTAGGAAAGTGCCTCTTTTGGACATGGTTTATCTCCACTTTTTCCTGGAAAATGATGTAGCTCACACTGGAAGTACACAGGGTCACTGGCAACTAGGTCCCCTGTGCCAGAGCTTTTTTCCCTATACTGTACCTTTAGTTTCTCAATTGCTACAACTTCAGTGGCCCTTGTAAGTGCATAGTAAATGGTACCCCTGGTACCTAGGGCATTGGCACTGAAGAGGGACTCCAAGAGTAGCAGCACAAATTGTGCCACCTTAGGGTCCCCACACCAAGGCCATGCACAGTGCAATTGCAGACTGCGTGCTTTGGTGCAGATAAACTGAAGAATTTACGTGACACAAATCCCTGTGTGCCATGCCCACAGACCCCGACACCCCTATAGCAGACCTTATAGTCCTAAGGCAGGATGCACTATATCTGCTGTGAGTACATATCTGCATGAGCCGATATGCCCCTGATATATCCAGGTCGATTTGTGGATATTGTAAGTGAACAGGGAAGCCATAGGGAGTGCATGGGCTGAACACTCATCATTACAAGTTCCCCAGCCCCATGATGGCTTCACTTTGTTTTGGGTTGTTTTGTACCAAATATCTCACCTTAATAAATCTGCACTGATTCCATTGTCAGATTTATTAATAACTGAAACCTTCCAACCCTTAGTGTTGTCCCGACTTGCCTAATCCAGCCTGTCACCACCATACAGGTTTCTGACCTCATGGGGTGAGCACCTGGGCGCTCAGAGGTTGAGAACAACACCTTGTCCTGGCAGAGGTGGTCACACCTCCACACAGTCAGGAAGAGCCATCTGTGGGGGGAAGCTTCAAAAGCCTTACTGCCTTTGAAACATGACCCCAGCCTCTCCTGATTGAAGGAGCAGCCCTCCCCCTTCTGTCCTCACTTCTTTTCACAGGAAGATAGGCGGGACAACTAAGAAAGAGTAGAAGGTTTACCCCCTCTGCCAACTACACCCCTCATTTTTCAGTACCCATCATCTTCAAGATGGTGGGGCTACTCCAATCAGTGCTAGGGCTATGCCCCCTTCCCACAGGAGGAGGACATAATAGAGGGTGTAGAAACCCCTGATAAGGGGCCCATTGGCCACGACCAGTCGGTTCCTTTTAAATGCCCCTAAATTTAGTATTTAGGTGGCATCCATCTCCACACCCTGAATTAGAGTATACTCGGACAAAATAAGAAGTCAAATGAAGAAACTCTGTGGAACCGAGAACTGCAGACCTTGTGGTGGTCTTTAGATGCAAAGTCCTGCCTGCCACCACATAACTTGACAATTGCCATGCTCCAGCCCATCTCTTTGATGTGTGGCCTCCACAAGCCCCAGAGGATCATTAGAACTTTACAGATCGCCAAGGAGTTTCCCTGGGATACAGGAGTTATCTCCTTGCAGTCGCAGGCCTTAAAAACAGCAAAGTCCAGTCCAGCGTCATCCATCTCCCCAGCCCAACTCACGTCTTTGAGTGCCAGCCAAAGGTGCACTTGCTCTGGAGGGTCAGCTTGGTCTTGGAAATAAATGTTAAGCCCCAGGAACCATTGGAGCTGAAAAATATGAATACCTGCGGTTCCGCACCCTTGGCTATGAAAACCTATGAATCAAGGTCCAGGCCGACTCCAACTTTACAGCGAGCCAGCACCCAATGAGCGATATCAGGACTCTAGAGATCCACCTCAGCAGTGTCCCAGGTGCTCCAGAATAGTCGCTCCAAGGTGCCATGTGCCGCGAAGTGCATCTGTTGATGCCATTGGCTAGCTGCACATCTCTACTTCACCCAACCCACCCAGCCAGGGCATCTTGGAACCAACTTTCCTCCTGTGGCCGCAAAGTACTTGCGATCACTACTCCCTCTTTGCTTTCCTTTTGCAGGTGGCCCCCTTTCTTCGTAGCGCACAAGCTACAACGTCCCCTTGCTCCTGGTGAAATCCGAGAAGCCTCTGAGAAGATGAACTTGAAACTTTGGACCTTGGCTCCCAAACCTTCTGATTCCATAAAGTGAACCACAAAAGTAACTGAATTGCATTGATTTTTTGATTGCCTTTTTCCTTTCATAGGGAATGTATTGTGCGTATTTGCGCACAATTGTGAATCTTGCATTTACTGTGATTTTTCTATACTACGAAACATACTTATCTTGTACCCGAAGTTCTTGGTTTAAATATTTATATAAAAAGAAGTACTATTTTTCTAACTCGGTCTCGACTTCGTTCATTGAATGTGTGAATCATTTATTGCTTCTGTGAGTACAATAAATACTTAACACAACTCTCTTATAAGCCTAACTGCTCGCCCACAATACCACAAAATAAAGTGTTATTATCATCTACTTTTGTCTCTGTAAACCAGTAAGGATCTCCTCAACCTCTTTGCACAGTGTACCCCATTTTGGTGTACTATATAGAAAGGTGGGTTACCCACACTTTGAGTTAAGTCTGCCTGCTCTGTGCCATGCCACCCAAGTGTTGATCACAGGTAAATTTTGAGTTTGCTCGTGACTTCACCCTGAGAAAAATTATGGCTGATGTTTGAGGAGGGTCACACCTAACCCTGGGCGGGTAACTCAGCTCCGCCAAAGGAGTTTGCAGAGATTTGCATACTCTGTGCTCTGCTGCGAACACACAGGTAAGCAAAACTCCGCCTCCATGGTGGAGCGGAGTTAGCCACTCCCTCCCTCCTCCCACTTGATTTGAAAATGAAAAAGAAGGCCCTTACCTGCTTGTCTTCCACCTCCCCTGGCTGGCCGCTCTCCTCCCTGCTCCTCGAGTCCTTCTTCAATGAGAAAAACACTACATTGTACGTCTTGCACATGCACACGTGCAAGACGTACACATAGTGCTTTTTTCATTGTAGAAGGACGCTAGGAACAGGAGGAGAGCGGCAAGGCAGAGGAGGCGGCAGACAAGCAGGTAAGGGCCTTCTTTTTTCATTTTTTTGTCATTTAGGAGGGGGAGGGACAGAGCGGAGCACCACTGAGTTTTATTTGTAGAGGCACTATGCCAGCTCCGCCCACCCTTAGTCTCACCCCCCTCAACCAGTAACCACATTTCTTACACCCTGCTAGTTATGGCACACAGCAAACAGAGTTAATTTAGAGGCACAGTGTATCGTATTTATGCAGTACCCAAGCAGGAGTGAAGTCAAAACACAACCCTTGGTCCAGTCCAGTGGTTTTGGTCTCCAAGACAACCCCACCAGGTGTCACTCTGGAACTCTAGTTCTGTGTGAACTATTGTTGGCTCGATACTATCATCAAGACTGCTGCACATCCCATTCCTACAGCTGATGAGCTCATAGATCGTCTAGGAGCTGCCTGGTTCCTCAACACATTTGATTTAATATCTGTGTACTGACAGATTGGCTTTACTGAGGGAGCCAAAGCGAGGTCCTCGATCTCTACCCCAGAGCGGCACTTCCAGTTCTAGGTAATGCTCTTCGGGTTGAATAACACCCCTGCCACCTTTCAGAGGTTGGTCAACCATGTCTGGCTATGATTGAGAACTTCAGTGCCACCTAACTAGACAAGATTGTGGTCCTCAGTTCTAGCTGAGAGGATCACCCGTGCCACCTCAAAGAAGTGCTCCAGGCTCTGCGGAGGGCAGGCCTGACTATCAAGGCCAGTAAGTGCTAGATAGGGCAGCGATCAGTGGTGTACTTGGGTCACCAACTAGGAGAAGGCGAAATGGAGCCCCTCTGTGCCAAGATTAAAACCATTCTGGCTTGGGAACCCACCAATACCCAGACAGTGAGGGGTAAGAGCCTTTTTAGGCCTCACCAGCTACAATAGATTTGTCAAGGGGTAGGGTACCATTGTTGCACCCATCACAGAGCTGAATTTCAAGAAGCGGCCACATCAGATGATCTGGACAGGGGTGTGCCAGAACACTTTTGACACCCTGAAGGAAGCCATGTGCACACCACACATGCCCAATGCCTGTGACTTCTCCAATAATTCAATGTGCAGAGAGATGCCTCTCACAGCTAAGCAGAGGGCCTGATCAACTTGTAGCCTTCATCAGTAGCAGGTTACTTCCCCGGGAACAGAGATGGAGTGCAATAGAGAGGAAAGCCTTTGCTGTGGTCTGGGCATTGAAGAAGCTGCAACATGCCTGTTCGGTGCTCACTTCTGGGTTCAGACAGACCACAAACACCTCAAATGGTTAATGCAGATGAGGGGTGACAATCCCAAATTGTTGATGTGGTCCATCTTCTAACAGAGAACGGACTTTACAGTGGAACACCATCCTGGTACAGAGCATGCCAACGCTAGGTTCTTCCACCTTAGTGAAGAGAGTTCCCAAGGGGTTGGGTAGCTCTCCCGCTGTCAGTTGGGGGGGACACATGTTAGAGATGGCATTCTTGGTGTGTTTTCCTCTAAAATTTTGCCTTCAGGTCTCCTATTTTTGATGACTTTGTTTTTCTGGCCATAGTACTCTGCACACTTTACTATTGCCAACGAGTGCTAGAGTGCTTATGCTCTTTCCTTAAAACATGATAACATTGGCTCATATCCAATTGGCATTTTTAATTTACTTACAAGACCGTAGTAAGTGCACTACACATGCCCAGGGCCTATAACTTCAATGCCACTTGTGGGCCTGCATCATTGATTGCGCCACCCACTTAAGCAGCCCTTTAAATATTTTTCTGGCCTGCTATTGCAGAGCCTGTGTGTGCAGCTTTACATGGCATTTTTACCTAGCAAAATAAATCTTTTGCCGGGCCCAAATCTCCCTTTTGAATGCATATAAGTCACCCCTAGGGTTAGAGCTAGACAGCCCAGAGGGCAGGGTGCAATGTATCTAAAAAGCAGGACATGTACATTTATGTTTTCGATGTCTTGGTAGTCAAAAACTCGTAAATGTGTTTTCACTACAGCTAGACCTGTGTCTCCCCTAGGATAACATTGTGATTGCCTTATTACAATTTATAAGTGTAATTTCCAAATGGGAAGATATAAGTGATTCAAGTTTGGTATCACTAGGGCCCTAATTTAAAATCTTGACTTACAGTGAATTTGGATTTTGATTACAATTCTGAAAATTACACTTTTAGAAAATTGCCATTTTCCTGCCTAAGCCATTTGTTGCCTGCATCCTGCCTCTGGTCACATAGCTGGGTGTAGTTGGCAGTTGAGCTTTGGGTATTACTACTAGACAGCTCCACACAATAGGAACTTAGGTGTGACTGAGTCAGCCATTACTGGCAAGAAGGAGGGAGGAGCTGGGACCAGCCTCACTCACACCTGAATAGACTGTGTTGTGTCCCCACGCAAGGGATGCATACCCCCTGTAGTGAGTCTGAAGCCAGGGCAGGGAAGGCAGGGATTCTGTCAACTTCAAAGGCATGCCTCTAGAATCATCTCCCCACTTCAAAGACACAACAGTGTATATAAGAAGGGCCTCAGACACCCCTACTTTAGTACACCTCTGGACCTGGGAAAACTCTGCTAGGAAGAAGGATTGCTGTTCTGCTGAAGGACTGACACTTTGCTAGACTCCTGCTTTGCTGTGCTGACCAGCAGCCATCTTGTCTGTGTGAAAATGACTGGACCTAATTCTCTTGAACCCAGAACCCCGAGTGATGCCACAGGCTAGTTGGCTGGCCTCCTCATCTGAAGCCTCAGGGACATACCAGATTTCCAACAACCTTGAACCTGGACTCTGCCATCTGTGAGTCTACCCTGCCTAGTGATGCCACCCCAGTGCTGGACCCTTGGAAGTAGGTCTAAGGTTTTTGCCATTGAAACTGATTCATCTTCTCTGTTAAGTGACGCATCCCCGAGCAGAACCGGCACATCTCCTTGGCTGAGCAGCACATCCCCAAGTAGAAGCGATGCATGGCAGCTGCTGCATGGATTTGACCCGTCAAAAAAGACTCGCATTGTGGCCCATACAAGTCCTTGGAACCAATGCATTACCCTGATGCCGCAGCACATCCACAGTCCAATTCTTCGCATCACTTGTTGGCGGCAGCCTCAACGACGATGATTGACTCCACATCACAGCCTAGCAGCTCTTCGGAACCAACATCTCACCAGTTGCACACTGAACTTATGACTTTGTCCCAGTGACTAGATATCCCCAATAGTGCTTTACGCTTCTTGGCGCTATTTTCACAATAAACTTTGAAATTCAATGTCTTCAGTTCTACTGATCGGATGTTTGTTGTTTTGGCCTTGTTTTACTTACTAAACTAAACTCAATTTTTCTAACCTGTGTGGAATCTATTTTGTGAGGTGTTTCACTGTTTTACCATTTCAAGTGTTGCACACAAACTTTGCACATTGCTTCTAAGTTAAGCCTGACTGCTCTGTGCCAAGCTACCAGGGGGTTTAACACAGGTTAATTTGGAGTTTGTTTGTGCCTTATCATGACTAGAATTGTGGTTGCTGATTCACCAGGGCTCACAGCCCAGTCAACCATTTAGCCAATTTCTAACAGTATGCTATTTGAAGCATTATTAAACTGTGATAGATAAGAGAACATTATTTATTACTGCTTCAATGGGTGCAGTCTGCATACTGGATGATGCTGTTGTGGCACCACGTTGTAGCTAATGTTTTTCCATGTCGCAGATACCTAGTAACGACTGATAACATCATGACCACTAGAGGATACAAGAAGCCCCCCCCCCTTGCACTTGCATACAATGGGGCCAAGGCACAATGGTGCCTTTTAATGGGTGTACAGACAAAATATCGACTCCAAAATATCGACTGGACATAATATCGAGTTTTAAATATAGACTGGACAAAATATCGACTGGACATAATATCGACTACAAAAATATCGTTTTTTAGGTAAGTGAAGTAATATCGACTGTATAAAATATAGATAGCAAAAATATCGCATTTTTAATAATATATAATATTTTATAGTGTATTTTTATGTAATAATATGTGTGAATAGTGTGTATTAATGTTATAAAATATTTTATTAAATGAATTTTGGTTTTATAATAATTGCGTAATGTAATTCTGTAGCGGGTTGTGGGTTTATAGGGGAATAGGGTGGGAAGTAATTTAATAATAATTAATTAATTAATATATGTTTGTTAATATTTTTTTAATAATTAATTGATAATTAATTAATAATTAGTTAATTAATTAATATAATTCTGAACATATTTTGTATTAGTAATTAATTGTTAATTAATTAATTGTAATTAGTTAATTACATTAATTAGAGTAAATTTTTAATATATATAATTTTGTGTTATTTTTAAGTAATTAATTTGGAAAAAATAATATTAATTATTAAAATAATTACAGCTAATGTTCTAATATATTTACTTTATTGTTATTGTTAATTAATAATTAATTGGTAATTAAATAATATTGATAAATTTTGGGTAAAGGAGCATTTTTAGGGTTCAGAGTCAGTTTTCAGTTTTAGGGTAAAGGGGTATTTTTGGGGTTCAGGGTCAGTTTTCAGTTTTTGGGTAAAGGGGCATTTTTAGGGTTCAGGGTCAGTTTTCAGTTTTAGGGTAAAGGGGTATTTTTAGGGTTCAGGGTCAGTTTTCAGTTCATGGGTAAAGGGGTATTTTTAGGGTTCAGGGTCAGTTTTTAGTTCATGGGTAAAGGGCTATTTTTAGGGTTCAGGGTCAGTTTTCAGTTCTTGGGTAAAGGTGTATTTTTAGGGTTCAGGGTCAGTTTTCAGTTTTTGGGTAAAGGGGCATTTTTAGGGTTCAGGGTCAGTTTTCAGTTTTTGGGTAAAGGGGTATTTTTAGGGTTCAGGGTCAGTTTTGGGTTTTTGGGTAAAGGGGTATTTTTAGGGTTCAGGGTCAGTTTTGGGTTTTTGGGTAAAGGGGTATTTTTAGGGTTCAGGGTCAACAAATAAGATTGTAAAAAATTATTTTTATTATTTTCATTTATTATTTAATTATTATAATTTAATTTAAGTAGTTTTAAGTATATTTTAGTAATTAAAATTTAATATTAATTTAATTTAACACTGTTTTTAATAAAGTCGATATTTTTTACATCTATATTATTGTTAACGATATTTTGTACTCAATATTTTTGTACTTACCTGTTTGTAGATACAAACTCGATATTTTGACTGTCGATATTTTGTCCACGATATTTTGGCAAGTCGATATTTTGTCCCTCGATATTATTTCAGTGATCCCTTTTAATGACCATAACTCAGATCTAATATTATTGAACAGATAATGTGTCCTCTGCTCTTAGGGTAGTGGAAAAGCCAAAATAAACTAATAGGGCAGTGTCAGCAAAAAACGTAGTACACCCCAAATGGGCATGGGATCAAAATTCTAAAGGGTCCATGGGACGGGTTCATGTAGGTTTTGGAAATTAATGATATACTGGATCGAATTCTTCAAGTCAATCCTGACAGCAGGCCAGAACTGGAAATGGAAATTCACAAAGTTGCACTAGATGTTGGACTGCTCCCAACAGTCCAACGAAAGATAGCCAACAGAGTGGAGGCTGAAGAAGTGGTAGAGACTATGATGGAATATAAAGTGGTGGACCTTTGTAAATATGTTAGGGAGCTACAAAAAAAGTTATTTGCTGAAGACTCTAAGGGATGATCTCAAAGCAATATTATCAGTGGTAGGCCTTCGAGAGTGAGCAGAGGGACCTAGCATGGAATTATATGTGGAGGTCTGGCTCAGTAAGACTCTAGCGCCAAAGTGATTGTTCACATTCTTTACCATGAAAAGGCCTCAGAGGGCAGCCGTACCTCCCTTACCACTGTGCACTGAGCCATGGCTGATAATTGCAAGGATTTTGAAGTATCAAGGCCATTATTTGATATTACAAACAGTTTTGTAATGGGAAATGTAAAAGTACTGGTATTCACGGACTGGACTCATGAAGTATAAGAGCAGCAGCATTCATTTCCCCAATTGAAGAAGAAACTGTGTGATGTGTACTTGAATATACACTCTTCTTTCCTGCCCAATTAAAAATGTTGGTGTATGGAAAATTGCACGTCTTTATAGAGAAATGTGAAGACAAGATCCGGGCAGAGCAGCTGGCAAATGAAAGAGAAAATGGAGATCCCCCTGCTAGGTTGGGCCACTACTGAAGAACCAGAAACAGAAGAAAGCACCTGAAAGAATCTAGAACATCAACATTGCAGATGATGTAGGAAAAGAACAGGGTAATATCAGCAGTGGTTATGTTGGACATAATGAAACTCCAGCATTGGGGAGTGATATTAAGGGAGTAGGACAGAGACGATCCTAACACTGGCATAAGGCAGGGACCTAATTGTAGAGAGCCATCCGGGCCCTCTACTACAATGTTGCGCATCCACGCACCCCTTGGGGCAGGCTCGTCCAGAAGGTATAAATGGCCAGAAACTCGGGTCTTTCCGGCCACGAGAGTGAAACTAGTCTCGTGCATATTTAATTAGCGCTGCTGCGGCCTACTATTGCCCAGGTCCCACTGCGCTACATTGGCGACAAGGCCGGTTGCACCCCACGCATGTCACCCTATCCACCTGGCTCCTGTCTTGAGTGTGCAGTGCCTACCCGCACTGTCCTGCTCCTGTATGCTGCCATGTGTTTCCTGCAGGTAGCTCGCAGAGCCCACCCGCGAAGCTCCGCACCTGCCGACGCCCGCTAATCTCTGGAGCACTGAGGCCTCTGTAGCCGCATCCCCAGCCCCGCTTCCTGCGCCTGTCTGCTTTGGCCCCACCACGTGTCTCCCAGCCCTACAGGAGCGCATTCAGCTGGCAGCACTTGCGAAGGGAGCCCGCTTGACGGGGTGAGGGCCCGCTGCCCGCCCGCGAGGTGCGCATCCGAGTCCTTGCACGCACCTACTGCCTAGAGCGCCTCAGCCGACAGGCCTGCCTGGACCCCTGCATCGGATCCTCGGCGGTGAGTCCCCCGAGACTGGGACTGCCCTTCACATTGCCTGCTCCTACCAGGACGCGCGGTATCCTAGACTGCTGCACAGTGTCTGAGTGGGTGCTAGGCCCCACACCTACCAAGGTGCTGATGTAGAAGACTGTGCTGTCTACCTGGTGCGCCTCACAGCACGCCCAGACCCCTAAAGTCTCCCGACTGAAGGAGGAAGCACACAAAGACAGTGGAGAGGAGGCCAGGCAAGTTGAGGGCGGATGGTGATAGCCAACAGCAAGAACTGTAAAGAAGGAAAAATAGTAAATTAAAGTGAAGACAAGGGAGTACAGCACCGGGGCACCTGCAACACTCACACCCTTTTCCACCGCAAAGAAGGTGCCAGAGGACATATCGCCTCCCACGAGCGCACCTGCAGCAGCAAGACAGTCAGTGGCACGTGGCCACGCGTGAGCGCGCACACCCAGCAACCAAGGTTCACTCCCAGGCTATACCCTCGCGCCGGAGCTCCAAAGCACGGCCACCATGAGGAAACCGGCGACAGCTGGCACGGCTGCCCAGCAGGATGGAACAAATCAACGTGGGGGGTGCCAATGCACCTCCCCCAGCACACAGCCACATGGCGGTTGCACCTCTGCCTCCCTTCAGTGAGGCCTCTGAACCTGCCACAGGCGTGCCGCGGTGGAAAGCGTGGGTTGGACAGCTCAACCACTACTTCAAGGGGACAAGCGAAACTGATGGCACTGTGAAACGGTCACTCCTAATCTACTATGGAGGTGCGGAAATCTACTACCTCTACGAGTCGCTCCCCAACACGGGAAATGAAGAAGACTACGAAGCGGCGGTAGACACTTTGACCCCCAGTTCAACCATGATTTCGAGAAATTCAAGTTCAAGAGGGCGTGCAGACTGACTCAGAATCTGTAGATATGTTCTATGCGCGGCGAGGACGGCTGGCTAGCACATGCTCCTTCACCGACCAGCGGGATGAAATCCGAGACTAGATCATCCTGGGTTGCCGCTCAAAACTCCTGCGGAAACTAATCCTCCGTCAACCTGGAATCTCACTGGACGAGAACCTGGTCCTAGCCCGCTCCCATGAACTGTCGGACGTCAGGACAGAAGAGATGGAAGCCGCCCTACACACACCGGTTGCCGCCTCACAGGTGCCCAGACAGTATGCGATGTTTACAACGCAAGCGTAACAACGCCGTACCATTACGACGCGATCATAACAACGAAAGTTGTTGCAACGAATTGCGCTGGGTGGCGCTCAAGGATAGTAAATCAGTTAATTTACTATCCCAACACCTTCCCTACTATTCACGGGGATTGGTGTTGGAATAGTAAATTACATTTTTTTAATTTGCGCCCCCCCAACGCAAGTCGTTGTAACGACTTGCGTTGTTACAACCGCGTTGTAATGGAACGCGTTGTAAAAGTGTGCGTGGTAATGACGTACATCCTGCCCAGACACCCGCCAATTAAGGACGAAAGGGTGGAAGTAATCCAGAGACGCCCCACGACGACTCGCCCAGACCGCCACCAGGTGGACCGTGTGGATACTGTTTTGTGGGTGCTCCCGCTGCGGAAGGGTAAATCATTATGCCAAAGGGTGCTGTGGTGGGCGAGTCAGACAAACATCGTCATGGCCCAGAAGCATGTCTCAGCGTATTCGCCAAATCTCCCTCGACAACCTACCGACAGTACTGGATGACCAGCCACAGGAAAGATGCCCTATATATGAGGACGAGGAAGTATTTGTGGTGTTGTACGTCAGCAGAACAGGTACTCTTTGAAGATCACCTCCCATGTGCTCAGTCTCCATCGAAGGCACCAGCTCTCATCGACTCTGGTGCATCTGTCAATGTAATGAACTCAGACCAGTATGACCGCCTGTCACCACGACCCCCATTGCATTGTCCACAGCCCGAATCTACACGTACGAAGGGACGGATCCACTTCCTCTCCGTGGCGTCATTTAGATCACCGTTGCCAGTGGGAGCTACTCCACCGAGGCGAGGTACCACATCACTGAGGATAAAAAGGGAATGTTACTCAGCTGCCACATGGCCTAGGACCTAGGACTTGTCTTCTCCGCCAATCAGATCCATGACTCCCATGCGGAAGTGATGCTGAAGGAGTTTCCGGCTCTCTTTAAAGGACTGGGGAAACTCAAAGGCAAGAGGTTCAAGCACCATATTGACCCTTTGCTACGACCTGTGGCCCACACGCACTGGTGGGTGCACTTCAACCTAGGCCCGCAAGTAGAGGAAGAGCTGAGATAGCTCAAAGGGCTATATGTTATCAAGAAGGTCTCTGGCCCCACACCGTGGGTGACCCTGCTGGCCCTGGTATCCAAACCCAAACAACCAGGGCCATTCGGCACTTTGTCGACATGAGACTGCCAAATACCGCTGTGAACAGAGAATGTCACATCACCCCCACAATGGATGTCATTGTGGCAGACCTAAATGGGGAGAAGTGGTTCTCCAAACTAGACCTCAACGCTGGCTAACATCAGCTGGAAATGGAGAATGAGAGCAGGTATATCACCACCTTCTCGACGCATGTTGGCCTCCGAAGGTACAAGCGGCTCAGCTTTGGAGTATTGTCAGCCGCCGAGGTCTTACAAACTGTCATCCGGGAAGCACTGTTTGGGCTGCAAGGGGTGATCAACCTCAGCGATATGTATATATGTATGTATAGGCATTTATATAGCGCACTACTTACCCGTAGGGTCCCAAGGCGCTTCGACCGCTGCGAAACCCTTCCTGGTTTCCCTGAGAGATGGTCCCTAAATGGGTATCTCCAGGGTGAGACCAGGCATCCCCGGCGGTCTGGTGGGGCCGTTAGTGAAGATGAGGCAAGCTAATGCCCAGAGTTGCCGAGTGTGATCGCTGATCAGAGTGGGCACCGAGGCGAGAGAATTATCGAGTCCGCTGACCCTGGTCCAGAAACCTGCCGCGCCGGGAATCGAACCCTGGTCCCGGGCCGTCCTCTGCTCTCGAGTCTGCCACCTCTAACCAGTGAGCCACACTACTTCGATGATATACTTGTGTTCACAAACACGCTCGTGGAACACCACTCTCACCTCCAAGCCACTCTGAAGAGGTTGGCAGACTGTGGGCTGACTCTGCACAAATCCAAATGTTCATTTTATCAGGAGAGCGCCGACTTCTTTGGAAACATGTTCACCCGAGAAGGACTCCTGGTGGACCCGAAGAAGGCCGAAGCCATCAGAGCGGCCAGCACACCACAAAACCCGACCGAAGTGAGGAGTTTCCTCTGCATGGCCACGTACTGTGGACACTTCATCCCCAATCTTGCAGCCATGTCTGAGCCACTAGGCGTCATTACGCGCCACCATCACAAGTGGGAGTGGACACTGGCGGCCAACAAAGTGTTCCAAGATATCAAAGCAGGGTTGCTGGACAAAACAATAATGGCCTACTTCCACCCAAGACGACGAACAGAACTGGTCGTCGATGCCAGTCCTGTGGGCCTAGGAGCCGTCCCCCTTCAAGAACATTGCCCAGAAGTGTGGAAGCCAGTCGTCTATGCTAGCAAAGCTCTCACTGACACTGAGACCAGATACGCCCAAATCGAGAGGGAGGCGTTGGCGATCAAATGGGTGTGCCAACACGTCCACCTGTATCTGTGCGGCTAGGAGTTCCATGTTGTGACTGACCACAAACCGCTGCTCCCACTGTTTGCTGGCTCATCCCGGCTAGCACCCCTGAGGATCGAATGATGGGCAGTGCAGTTGCAGGCATACAACTTCAGAGTGATCTACCGTCCAGGGGCCCACAACCCTGCTGATTATCTGTCTCGTCACCTGGAGTGCAGGATGCCATCGGACCTGTCGGCGGATGCCTGCAGCACCAAAGCTTTTGTCAACAAACACAATACGGTGGAGGGGGACCTAGGGGAGATTTAAAGACCGAGCTCTGGGTACTATCCCCGACAGAACCAATAAACAACAAAGGTACCAGAGGGTCTCAGGTAAATGTGCCCATAAACACAGAAAACCAAACAAGAACTCACCCTTACAACCAGGTTATGTCACAGAGAGCTCTCCGTGGATGAGGACAAATACCCATCAGTCACCATTCGGATCCGCCCTTCATCATTTGGGATTTTATCCGTACCACCCGTCAGAGGTTGTTGGTACTCTCCTAGGAGGTCACCCGGTGGTAGGGGGTATCCTCACTAGAGTAAAGAGACGACAGTGTGGTATACCACTCGATGTAGGTGAGTGGTAGAAAAGATGGGACTGGGGTGTGCAGTGCAAAAGAAGGTGTGAAGGAAAAAAACCAAAAGAAGTGGGTTTAAAATTGGTTAAGAATAAGCACCAAGTAAAGATTTATTTCAGTTGTACTTACCATACCAATGTTAAAAACAGTGCGCCCGCTGACTGTCTGATTATGTGGACAGCCTCAGGTCAATATGGCCACTTCTTTTGGGTTTTTTCCTTCACACCTTCTTTTGCACTGCACACCCCAGTCCCATCTTTTCTACCACTCACCTACATCGAGTGGTATACCACACTGTCGTCTCTTTACTCTAGTGAGGATACCCCCTACCACCGGGTGACCTCCTAGGAGAGTACCAACAACCTCTGACGGGTGGTACGGATAAAATCCCAAATGATGAAGGGCGGATCCGAATGGTGACTGATGGGTATTTGTCCTCATCCACGGAGAGCTCTCTGTGACATAACCTGGTTGTAAGGGTGAGTTCTTGTTTGGTTTTCTGTGTTTATGGGCACATTTACCTGAGACCCTCTGGTACCTTTGTTGTTTATTGCCAAAGCTTTTGTCAACATGGTGTCGCAAGGGGCGTGTTCCTTAGCCATGACACTTGAAGAGATTGACAGGGCCACTCAAGAAGACCCCACTCTCTCCCGAGTCAGAGGAGCGCTGGAGAACAATGGATGGGCCCATTTCATGGACAGAGCCTGCGACCTCCGGCCGGAGTTCAGCCATGCCCGCTAACAACTGTGGCAAGTCTGTAACTAACTCAGTGTGGGGGAAGAAGGAGTTATCTTGAGGGCACACCTGATAGTGGTTCCGGAGAGTCTTCAGAGACGGATCCTCGCTCTGGCACACGTTGGCCATCAAGGAATGGCGAAGACCAAAGCCAGGTTACGGGACATGGTCTGGTTCCCAGCGATAAACTCCATGGTGGAGGAGATGGTAAGGCAGTGCAACGCATGCACGATCACCGGAGGAGACCCAGTGCCAGCACCCGTGATCATGGAAGAACCAAGCAAGACTCCTTGGAGGCATCTCAGCGTGGACTTTGGGAGTTTCCCAGATGGATGTCACATGCTGGTCATGGATAACTTCTTCTTGAAATTGAAGTGGTGTCGTTGACGGCTTTTCCCAATGTGAAAAGAATCTTGGATAGAACCTTTGCAATGATGGGACTACTGGAAGAGGTCAAGTCTGACAATTGGCCCCCTTTCCAGGGGTGAGAGTTCCAGGAGTATCTTGAAAATCTAGCGATTCGCCTTAGGAAGATCACCCCTCTGTGGCCCCAAGTGAACGGGGAAGTAGAACGTCTAATGAGGACACTTAACCATGTGTTGCGCATCGCAGTGGACAATGGAGAAGACCCTGAAACAGCTCTTGACCAGTTCCTCAGTGCATACTGACAGACCCCTCATAGCACCACAAAGTGTGCTCCAGCTGATCTCCTGTTCAAGCGGGCCCACGAGACAGTATCCCATCAGACCCAACGTGGGTGCCCGTGGAGTGGGATGTTGCAGCCGTCCAAGCAAGGAGAGAGACAACAAATCGGAAGGCCAGCGAAGCCCAGAGAGCACAAGAACCTCAGCTAAGAGTATGAGACGAGTGGTGATCAGAGACCGACACCCCGGGTGGAAGTTCCGGATGCCCTACGAGCCAGAAGTATGGATCGTCATAGGTTTTTAAGGGACCATGATCACTGCAACGAGGAATGATTCCAGCTTCAAGAGAATCGCTGAGGTGGAGGTAAACTAAGAAGCGTCCGACTACCAGGACTCACTTCCGAACTTCTCCCCTCGTGACTCGCCCAGCTAAGCATGGGCGAATTTTGCGAATCTGGCGTTCGCGAATTTAGTGAATTTGCGAATTCGCAATCCGCAAAATCCGCGAATTCCAGCGAATTTGCAGATTATTTTTTTTTGTGTTCGCAAGTGTTTCTGCCAGTTCGCGAGGATTTGGTACTAGTTCGCAATTGCGAACTTACTTGTCAGCTCGCAACGGTCGCAACTACGTTGTTTCTACATCTGGTTCATCATCACAGCCTCCCAGCACCCTCTGTTTCACCACTGCCACCCTCTCTTTGACCCATGCCACCCTCTGTTACATCAATGCCACCCTCTGGTTCATCATCACTGTAGAAGATGGGGGGGAAAGCAGGCACACCTGCCCTGCTTCAACTGACATGAATTAATTTGGGGTTAGTTTATTAACAACACCTGCCCTGCCCCAACTGACAATAATGAATTAGTGGCTAATTAATGTGTCACTGAATTTGAAGTTCCAGCCTGGCACCTGCTTGTCTGCTCCCTTAGCTGTAAATCAGGACCTTTGTGGCATACAGTTAAGGTCAGAGCAGGGTCACACAACAATAGTTGCAAACAGGCAACCGAATTCTGGAGGGCCCCCTCAGGAAGCACAACAGGGAATCGTTACAAATCATGAGATTGACCTTTTGCACCTGCTCATTTGTTTTGCTTTTGCAAAAATCATTTTTCGGTAATTTCGCGCTATTTGCGAGGCTCGGCGTCGTGCGAAACCGACCGCGGAAGCCGCCAATTCGTGCGAATGAGCTTTATATTTTTTTTGCGGCGTGTTATTTCGCGAGTTTTTTTGCAGTATTCGCGAGCCGCTTGCAGCGCAGCACGCGAATTTACCCCAAGGTCGAGTATGGGCGCGGCCATTTTGTTTGCGTGACGTATTTCCGTTTCCGGCCGCTATGTATAATCTCGCGAAGTAAGCGCATTACGAGTACAAGTTCGCACGAGATCGCAAGGAAAATCGCATGCGAACTTACTTTAGCGCTCGTGAACGGGCGGCCATCTTGTTTTTCATTCATTTCCTGTGTCTGGGCATGGTGTTTATCCTCTTGCTATCTTTGCCATCCTTTGCTTGTTTTCAGTTCTTTTTCTAACGATTTTGCTTCTTATCTATCCCTCTCTTTTCCTAGCTGTATATTTTTGTCTTTTCTGCTATTTTTGTTTACTTTTAAACTACTTTTTTAAACTCTTTTCTTTTCTTCTTCCCTATCCTATTCTTTCTTAATTTTCTACTTCCTACCTTACCTGCCCAGACCATGGTGAAGCCAGGCGCCGTGAAGCTGCCCAGGCACTTGAGGGCCGCAGCGGAGGCGGGGAGGAGGAGTCCTGGACCCCGTGCCAGGACAGCATGCGGGCGATTGAGGGGGGAGCAGGTGACGCGACGGGAGATCTTCAGCCCGGAGGAAGTGGGCGCGCTGGTCTACTTCGTCCAGCGCCGCCTGCCCAGGACCATCGCGGGAGGTGGCAGGATCGCAGCCGGCGGCTACAACATCTGGGAGCGCCGGAAGCGGTGGCAGAAGGTGTGCTGGGCCATGTCCCAACTGTCCGGGGTCCAGCGCACCTACAGCCAGGTCACCCACCGCTGGATGGACCTCCTGGACCGGGAGCGCAACCTGCTGGACCAGCTCGGCTTGGAGATCCCTGGGCTTGGTGAGTAGTAGTAGCTATTTCATCACTCACTACTATGTTTTCTCCTGCTATGTGTTGTTGTATTGCAAATATTTGTTTTTTACATGGAGCAAGCCAATAATGCTGCTGACGATTACATTGTAGTTAAATTATATTTCAAAATCTTCTGTGCATTTCAGGTGCACTGCTCTCCTTCTCAGTGGCGTTGCTACTATGCTTATTTGTTTTCTATTTTGTGGTCTCATTGGCCTGAGTAACTATTATGTATGAGTGTACTTTACAGAACTGCGTAATGCTAGACACTAGGGGGCAGATTACATTTACAAGCCCCTTGCGCCACGTTTACGTTGCCTTGTGTGACGCAACAGCGGCGTAAACGTGACGCATCCCTGCGAGTCATTTACAGCGTGACGCATCTAGGGAGATGTGTCACGTTATAAAGCCATGGGCCTGCGCCACAATGGGTGTGTTCCTAGTACGCAGGGTGGGCGGTCCGGCTACAAGATTTAACGCAGGCACTTCTGCGACGCTGCTACGTCAATTCAATTCCTTATGCCTGCTTGAAGCAGGTGTAAGGACTGACACAGCATGTTAAGTATTGGGTGGCCCTGAGCATCACTGGAGTTGCATTGCGTTGGTGAAGTGACTCCAGCGATGCGCCGCTCTTACGTGATGAGATGCGTCACGCAAGTGCCTACCCTTGCGCCAGGGCGCGCCGCATTGTAAATGAGGCGCATCTGCCGTGTCGCAAGGGTAGTTTTGCGTGACGCATTTGATCTGGCGCATCTCTGGAGATGCGCCAGAACGCGTAAGTAAGTATGCCCCTAAGGGGCAGAATTGCAATTACCGTTGCATCCCTGCAAAGTAGCAGGGATGCGCCAGTAATTGTGCGGCCCGCTATCACCACCAAACATGGTGCGCCGAATTTGCAATGCGGCGCACCATGGGCCCAAAACGTCACCGAAGCTTTACTGCTGGAGTTGCGTCGCAACGATGGCGCAGCTCCAGCAATGCTCTGGGGTACCCTATCTCCCCAATGCTGGGTCAAGCCGTACGTCTGCTTCAAGCAGATGCAGGGTTTGTGTGACGCATCATTGTCCTAAAGGTGACTGATTGAAATTTTGTAGATTTCCCTCAGCCACTTTTAGGATGTGTTCCAGCGCAGGAATGCCCTCCCTTGCGCCGGAACGCCCCCTGATGGCGCAGGGCTTTATAACGGGATGCATCTCCCAAATGCGTCACGTTGTTATAATATTATACGCCGCACCATGGCGCCTCTTTTGTTTAGCTGCTGCGTCACAAAAGTCACGCAAGAACAGAGCAAAAGAGCCGCAAGGGGCTTAAATCTGTTCGTTCCTTTGTACCCCTGACAATAAGAAAAATAGTGGCGGTGGATTGATAGTTTGACTATTTAAATGACTGGTTATGTAGCAGGCAACTGTTAGTGTTGTCACTGATCTGACTGAAATCACAATGGAGTTTGTCTGTCACTTTGCATCTTGCCTGCGGCCTGCTGCCTGCCAGTCCTAGGTGAACCTTTCAGTACTTTGTTTAGTGAGATACGTGACTTTCGAAGTCGCAGGTCCGCAAATCAATGAAAACTAACCCTAATCAATATAATTTCGCTGAAATATTTTTTTATTGTTGTTTTGAAATGTTAGATTTGGTTGACATTGACAAGCAACAATCATCCATGTTTTCTGTTCTTTCTTTGATGTTGTACGTCAGCTCCCCCCAGGGGCCAGGGGACACAGGAGCAGCAGGCGGCGGATGCTGTTGAACAGGGCCAGGATCGGGCAGGCGAGGGCTCCTTTGCTGGCCCCAGTAAGTTTTCATTTTAGACTAGTACCTATTTTTCCTAGCGTTCCTCATTTGATTTTTTCAAAATCGTCTTTGATCTTCTTGTAGACTGTATCTAAATTCTTATCCTGCCTCTACTATGACTCCCTGTGGTATTACTAGATTATTCTTATTAGTCTGTGTAGCTGACTAAGATTGCACGGTTGGTGAAACTCCCATTCTAGTCAGCAATAGCTCTATCAACTTAGTGCAGTGCAGTCCTCTGGGATTGTCCATAATGTCTTTTGAAGTGTTCTATCTGCTTTGAAAATTCCCAACTATAAAATGTGAATGACCACCAAGAAAGAATAAGATACTACCTTTTGGTTTGGATAGGAGGACAATCCATACCACTACTGTTGCGGGGACAATTCTTCTGCAGAAACAGAACTATGGACAATAAATAGTGCATTGCTTATCAATTATAATAGGCGCTGTTAGAGTTTCCACATACCTCTGTGATAACAGACTTTGAACCCCCAATGTCCTTACTGATTGACTACATAGTGTGGCACAGTCATTTACCTCCCGAATTCATCGATGATTGATCCCCAATCATGATTATCCAACGTAGCTCAAGAGTACGGACTCGGAGTCAGAGTCAAGAAGTGTCAGAGGCACGGACTCATGCTTGCAAAAATTGCAAAACCTTTCGCTCAGTCACTCTAGTCTGGACCAAAAAACACAGAGTCTATTTAAGTTTAAAAGCTTTATTAAAAGTAAACACATTTATTAAAATGAAGTCATAATACAAAAACTAAACGTTTAACTGAGAATGGAAAAGGGGTTAGTGCTGACGATTAATTGGAGACATTTCTTGTGGTCGGGCCGAGCTCTCACCTGGTTTCAACTTGATCTTGTTGTTAGAAGTCCATCTTCTGTCTGTGTGGAGAAAATTGGTGCGTGTTAAAAAGCCAGCCTTCATCAGTTGTGCCAAAAAGTGCAGCAAGACAACACCCTTCCCTGGAAAAAGGGACATTTTTTTTTACTTTCGAGTAGACAGTCACAAATTACATTGTTTTCACATGTCTTCATTCCTAGACCAAATACTAGTGAGTGGTTTATTCTAACATTCTTAAATGTACTTTGTAGGTGGAACATCTGGTGGCGGGGCCAGCGTGGAGGTGGTGGTGCTCGACACGGAGGCGGAGGGCAATTCTTCAGGGGAGGAGGCGGCGACTCCAGTGCCGGCTGTGAGAGTTGAGACGGTGGTGGTGGCGGGCAGAGGTAAGCTCTTATATATTCCTTACTTATTGAGATTGAAGACGTGGCTGGGAAGGAAAGAATATGAGATGCATGGCTGGGTGAATGATGAAGCAATGATTGGTGGAAGGACAACAGCCTGGGTGGGTGACACTGAAACTGTATGTGTCCATAATATACCTGGATCATGCTACTATCTGACTCTTAGATAGCATATGTGTATCTAGAGCAGGGGTACTCATAGTACGGCCCGCGGGCCGGTAGCGGCCCAGCAAGCCTTCCTTGGCAGTGCGCAGACCTTGCAGACAATCACTGCTCCCCCGGCCCCCACAGAGCAGAGGCTTTGCTGTATTTCACCTGTTAGCGCCCCTGCATCTCCACTCTGACAACCACTGCTCCCCGGCCCCCACAGAGCAGAGTGGAGATGCAGGGCCACAAAGAGGTGAAATAGAACAAAACCTCTGCTCTGTGGGGCCGGGCAATCAGTGATTGTCAGGGTGGAGATGCAGGGGCGCTACAACAAACAAAGCCTCAATAATATGTTAATGGTCTTTTAAAGACCTGTTAAGTACTTTGGTGTGGCTGTCTGTGTGTGCGCGTTGAGGAAGCTGTCTCAGCCCGGGCTGAAGGCTGACACAGACAGACACACACACAGTGAGCTGACAGAGGGGGAGGGAGAGGGAGGGCAGGAGGGAGAGAGAGATGGAGAGGGAGGGCAGGAGGGAGAGAGATGTATGTAAATGCTGGGTCTGGTGGCTCAGTGGATGAAGGCATCTGCTGCAGGGACCTGTGTGCAACCTCATGGTCACAAGTTTTCGTTTTGCTTTAGCCCCGCCCCCTCTGACTTCACCCCCACCAGTGCGGCCCTCGGCCACAAACTACACTGTAAATTTAGCCCCTGAGAGAAAGTTTGTGAGTACCCATGATCTAGAGAGAGTAGACGGTCAGTGGATGAACTAAGTGTAACTTTGAAGAGCATGTAACACTGCACCCGCACGTCCGTTCCAGTGTAGGAAAGGCAAGGAAAAGAAGTTGTAATTTTGTCCAAATACTACCATCAATAGTAGCAGTAGTTTGTATTGCAAGCACAGCATAGATCCGGTTATTACGGTGGCCACTCCCTACCTCTCTTAATAAGTTTAGTAGTACTCAGTCATTCATTTGTGGATGACTAACTAGTCATCCCATATGTAAGCAAAAACATCCCATGTGAAGTGATAGATAATCAGATTATTTATCTTCTTCATTTTTCCATTTCTAGTACTCATTTGCACTGTAGGGTGAAAGTTAAATTAATTAAGCAGTAGCCCTTGTAACAGAGTATTCTCAGTGCCACCCGTAATAGAAAAGTAAGAGCTTCACCACCTGCATGTACTGGACCGGTACAGTAACGCAAGTCTAGGTCACTCATCATGGCGTGCGTCTCTTTTTCTCGGGTGCAAGTTCACTGCGCTGGCATTATGCCGGCTTGCAGAAGATAACGTACCAATTTTCCTAAACAAGAGACAAGAAGAAGAATAAGACTGGTGTACTTTCATAGTCGACTCCAATGGAAGTCCATAGTGCTCGTAGAATTTGTTCCTTAAACTCCCACTAATGTTAGAGCAAGGATGAAGAAGTGGGAGGTTAAATAGATACTGGCCTCAATAGTTATGTAATGCGCTTGCAAGTTGCTAGTTGTACTGCAACACAAATTTCTGCTGAATGATTGAGTTAATCTTAAAGAGCATTGGTTACAGACTATGTCTTTCATTCTTCATATAGATGCTCCTTCCAAACCAACAAGGAGGAAGGAGCTGGCTAGAGCGGCCCGGCAACGGAGGATCGATGCCACTGTTGCAGAATATCGGCGGCTGGTGGCCCTGGAGGACGACGAAAGTGTGCAGTCGACCACAACAACAACGTCGTCTGCATCGGCCTCCGTGCCCCTACGGGCTGCCACCCAGCACAGTGCTCCAGCCAGACTGAGCCGTGCTGCCAAAGCCAAACGCCACCGCCGAGCAGCAAGGACAACAGCTGCCTCTCACAGCCATTGCACCTGCAAGGCACGCCTGCGCCGCAGTACCCTGAGGGTGTCCCGCCTTCAGCAGGAGCTCCACCACTTTACAAACGTGTTGGAGGGGCTCCGCGTAGAGCACGCCTTGCTCCGCCAGGAGTATGATGCCCTGGCCCAAAAAGTAAACAGCATCCACCCATAGTGTCCCTTGCCCCTTTTTTAGAGACTTTTGGGGGGTGGGAATTGGGAGTTGGGTTTTTGGGGACTTTTGAAGGACAATCGTTGGGGTTAGGGAGGGTCTTGCGGGAGATTATTTTGTTAGGGATATAAATATACTTTTTCAAACTTTATCTGAGCATACCTGTTTTTTACTGCTTGCCTGGTGGGTGGGGGTTTAACAGTAACTTTGTTTTCCTGAAAGTTTAGTTCCATTTTCTTCCTTTAAGTGTAAATGCCCAAATGTTTTCAACACTAAGTGCCTCTCACAGAGTAAGTGAAGAGAATTCAAGAGTCCTAGGACTTTAGTAGTACTACAGTCAGTCTCTCGTCTCTCCTAATACTCCATTATACTCCCTCCCACCAAACGCTTATCTTACCTGTAATTTGTGGTTGAAAGTAGGCCTAGACCCAGGGCTGGCTCCACGGGAAACAGCGAATAAGGTTGGCAATCCTGGGCGGATAAAATTTCCTCATAGTGGTGGTACTAGTGGTGTGACACAGTGGCAGTTGCATGCCTATGAAAAAAAAGAAAATGAAATCTGGTTTGCCCTCCTGAGCAATACAACGGTACAATAGAGAATATAGCAGGTGACAGTACACTAGAACAGTGCCACATTGTAGCCTAACAAATGGTACAGTATAACTACTAATTCGGTTGAAGTTCTTTGACATTAGCCATGGGTCTTTGTCAAGCAGAGTAAGAATATATCCTCGGATTTCTTCACCAGCCTGTTGCTATCACATTATCCTCCCCAGCAAGTGTGTGGATTTATTGCTGTAATTTAGTCACACATCAATCAAAACCACACAGCCCGGGGGAAGAGGGTTAGGGTTTGAAAAATGGATGGGTACGGGGGTTTTTGGGAAAGGTTTTGGGAGACAAGAAAAAATAGCACAGCATGTACAAACAATTGTGAACATAAACAAATCTTTGGGTACAAACCTATCCATCAATCTTTAAAAGTGCAGGCACTACTGCATGCATGTCAGTGAAAAGTAAGTAGTACTTTCGACAACTGTGGAAGAAAGAATGCGACAGTACAGGGCGTGTGTGGAAATATTGATAACTATATTCAACATAAGGTCTCTGTTGCCAGATACCTGAGAGCCTTGCTGGTCACTATAAATCCATTCACAACACTCAATGGGGTTGGTCTGGAAGGTATAGTAGATAGAAAAGGAGAAATTGCTCTTTTTCTAGGTGTCCCCTCACTCACCAGGGTTGCCCCTTGGTGACATGCTTCATCATTGGGGCCATCCCAGTCCTCTACGGGCTGGGGCGTGCTGCGACTTGCGAATTACGTAGGAGCACTTACAAATGACTATGTGTGGTGCAGATGTGATAGTGGAGTGGACTAAGTGATGTGTTAAGGGATCAATTTAGAAGCAGAGAGAGATCCAAGAAATGCAGTCATAGTCATAGAAAGAAACAATGGATACTGTATCTGTATGTTGTTGTAGTTGTCCTGTTGAAATTAGTAAGTAAGTTGCATGCAGAAAAAAATTCCTCTTATTAGCGGCACTCCTCCATTGCAGCTGACGCTTCGTCCATCAATGTTGGTCACCAGAAGACACCCTGTAAAAAAAGCACAGCATGGACAAACAATTGAACATAAACAAATCTTTGGGTACAAACCTATCCATCAATCTTTGAAAGTGCATGCACTACTGCATGCATGTCAGTGAAAAGTAAGTAGTACTTTCGACAACTGTGGAAGAAAGAATGCGACAGTACAGGGCGTGTGTGGAAATATTGATAACTATATTCAACATAAGGTCTCTGTTGCCAGATACCTGAGAGCCTTGCTGGTCACTATAAATCCATTCACAACACTCAATGGGGTTGGTCTGGAAGGTATAGTAGATAGAAAAGGAGAAATTGCTCTTTTTCTAGGTGTCCCCTCACTCACCAGGGTTGCCCCTTGGTGACATGCTTCATCATTGGGGCCATCCCAGTCCTCTACGGGCTGGGGCGTGCAGCGACTTGCGAATTACGTAGGAGCACTTACAAATGACTATGTGTGGTGCAGATGTGATAGTGGAGTGGACTAAGTGATGTGTTAAGGGATCAATTTAGAAGCAGAGAGAGATCCAAGAAATGCAGTCACAGTCATAGAAAGAAACAATGGATACTGTATCTGTATGTTGTTGTAGTTGACCTGTTGAAATTAGTAAGTAAGTTGCATGCAGAAAAAAATTCCTCTTATTAGCGGCACTCCTCCATTGCAGCTGACGCTTCGTCCATCAATGTTGGTCACCAGAAGACACCCTGTAAAAAAAGCACAGCATGGACAAACAATTGAACATAAACAAATCTTTGGGTACAAACCTATCCATCAATCTTTAAAAGTGCATGCACTACTGCATGCATGTCAGTGAAAAGTAAGTAGTACTTTCGACAACTGTGGAAGAAAGAATGCGACAGTACAGGGCGTGTGTGGAAATATTGATAACTATATTCAACATAAGGTCTCTGTTGCCAGATACCTGAGAGCCTTTCTGGTCACTATAAATCCATTCACAACACTCAATGGGGTTGGTCTGGAAGGTATAGTAGATAGAAAAGGAGAAATTGCTCTTTTTCTAGGTGTCCCCTCACTCACCAGGGTTGCCCCTTGGTGACATGCTTCATCATTGGGGCCATCCCAGTCCTCTACGGGCTGGGGCGTGCTGCGACTTGCGAATTACGTAGGAGCACTTACAAATGACTATGTGTGGTGCAGATGTGATAGTGGAGTGGACTAAGTGATGTGTTAAGGGATCAATTTAGAAGCAGAGAGAGATCCAAGAAATTCAGTCACAGTCATAGAAAGAAACAATGGATACTGTATCTGTATGTTGTTGTAGTTGTCCTGTTGAAATTGGTAATTAAGTTGCATGCAGAAAAGAATTCCTCTTATTAGCGGCACTCCTCCATTCCATCTGACGCTTTGTCCATCAATGTTGGTGACCAGAAGACACCCTGTCCTCTGCCTGCCTGGCGGATGCTGAATTGCGGCCCGCTAATGTGAAGCCTGACTCCATCCTTTTTTCCCCATTGCACAGACTGAAACCCGGCCTGTAATTATTCAACGAAAAACAGGAAGTGATATAATATTACAACACCACTGATAAATAAATATAAGGTATGTAGGCTGTGGAGTGCAAAAAGTCACACTTTGATTTTCCTAGTAGACAGTACAATATTTTTGAAAGTGCGTACTCTGTCTGAGTCACCTTTTGAAGGATAAATAAGTATGGGCAAATTAATGTAGCGGATCTTTCCCCTCAAGCTAGGTGTACTGTAAACTGTGTTTTAGAACAAAATTAGATCTTCCCAGCAGTGCTCCCACCCAGACCCTTACTAAAGCCAGTCGCAAAAATGTAGAAAACCCCCAATCAAATCTCAAAAAACGAGGCCTAGCAGAAAACTGGTGACAAAACGTACTTTGAAAGTAAAAGTAGGCCCAAATACCCCCTTACCCACCGTGGATTGTATTCAAACCACTTGCAAGCAACCAAGCAAAAGTATCCATAGCCAGCATCGCTCCAAGACTCGAAAACCCCCTCACCCAAACACATGCAATAGAAATACTGCTAACCCTAACGAACCCTAAGTTAAGAATAGTGGCAAAGGCTTTCTTTAACTATGCCAAATCCCCCCTTTCCCACCATGGATTTTCTTCAAATGACTTGCAACCAAAATTACACATTCTCACGAGTGCTCTAAGACCCCAGAACTCAGTTGCAAAAATCTAGAACACCCCAAAACACATGCAATCCTGCTGCTAGGGCTAACCCTAACGAACCCTAAGTTACAAAAAGTGCCAAAAGGCTTTTTCCGCGTGGATTTTGTCCCAACCACTTCTATCTGGTATTAGACCTTCCCAGGAATGCCCCAAGACCCGCCAACCCACCCGCCAAAAAGCATAACAACCCCAAACAGGCCAAAAGCAAAATCTCCTACTTACAATATTTCTCGGCCTTCGGTCCAAACGCGCTGTCTAGCTAGGCCATAAGTCCGGTTTACCAGCACGGATTTCCTGAAAAGCAAATGCAATCAAGATTAGAGTGTCCCAGCAGTGCTCCCAGACCCCGAAACTCACCCACAAACAGCCGGAACCCCCCCAAAGAGCACCTCAAAGGCAAGCAAGTCAGCCAAAACACCAAAAAATTTCCGGCTCGGATTTGGTCCAAACCACTTTTATCCGGTATTAGAACTTCCCAGCAATGGCCCCAGAGCCGTCAACCCAGGAGAAAACGAGTAGAAGACCCCCAAACAGCCAAAGAGCAAAAGTACAAAAATGGGGACTTAGTCATTTTTTTGCAAATTTCCCAAATCACTCCGCGCGCGCTCTGCAGCTAGGCCCTAACTCTCCTCTGCCACCATGGATTTGCTTCAAAACTCTTGCAAAGTAAAGTATCCATAGCCAGCAGTGCTCCCAGACCCCGAAACCCACCCACAAACATCAGGAAGCCCCCCAAACAGGCCCCCGAAAACGCTACATTGAGCAAAATGTCAGAAATAGCAAAAAGAAAATCGGCGTGGATTTTGTCCCAACCACTTCTATCCGGTATTAGACCTTCCCAGAAATGCCCCAAGACCCGCCAACCCACCCGCCAAAAAGCATAACACCCCCAAACAGGCCGAAAGCAAAATCTCCTACTTACAATATTTCTCGGCCTTCGGTCCAAACGCGCTGTGTAGCTAGGCCATAAGTCCGGTTTACCACCATGGATTTCCTGAAAAGCAAATGCAATCAAGATTAGAGTGTCCCAGCAGTGCTCCCAGACCCCGAAACTCACCCACAAACAGCCGGAATCCCCCCAAAGAGCACCTCAAAGGCACAGTACCTCAAACAGCGTTGAAGACTCTTTCGTGGTATCTCAAAGACCCCACTTCAAGGACAACTGTCAGCTGTAGCATTGCTAGACATAGAAATGGCATTTAACTTCTGAAATTGGTAAATATTTATAGGCAGTGTTGAGATAAATGATGTCTGGACTAAAGATCCTAAATGGATTGGCTCCCTTTACTCGCAATCCATGGATCAAGTTCGAATTGGTTATGTCTATTCTTCTAGATGGCCAATACAGAGAAATATGCTCTTTGTGCCTGATATTATCTGCAGTGGTTCTGAAATCACATCATATTTTAGGGCATATTATATTACTAAGTGTTTAAATAAATTCCTATTCTTCCAACAAGCATGCAAAACTACATTTCCTACCTTATATGGATTAAGGCAAGGCTTGTGGCATTAAGAATGGGTGTGAGGAATTGTTAAAATCAATTTCCGCTGAAGGTGAGTCTGCAAACCAATTTCACACCAGAAACGGCCAAAGAAGCTGTTTCTCCAGACTTGGCTGTCAAGGCAGTAGTGTCTCGTAAACGTGTGCAGTGATGCCTACTTTTCAGCCTGACAGATGTCGTTTAGAGGAACTCCTCGTACCAAAGCAGTAGTGGCTGCCGTCACCCTGGTGGAATGGGCATGCAGCCCCACTGGTGGCTCCTTCTTTGCTAAAGAATAGCAGGCTTTGATACAGAAAATGCCCCATCTGGAGATGGTCAATTTGTGTATGGCCCGACCTTTCATGGTGCCTACGTAGCCAACAAAGAGCTGGTCATCCACCTGGAACTGTTTGGTGCAATTCAAATAAAAAGAAAGTGCACATTTTGGGCCCAGACAGTGCAGCCTCTCTTCTCTTCCGAAGGATGCGGAGGCAGAAAGAAGGTGGACAAAGTGATCGTTTGCCAAATGTAAAAGGAAGTGACAACCTTTGGAAGGAAGGATGGAGTAGTCCTGAGGAAACTTTGTCCGGATGCAAAGACAGACAAGGAGGGTTTGATGAAAGGGCCTGGAGCTCACTCACTCATCTGGCAGATGTGATGGCCACCAGGAATACAGTCTTAAGGTGTTAAAAGCATCAGAGGACAGTTGTGAAGCGGGTCAAAGGGAGCGCACATTAAATAGGTTAAGACCAGGTTGAGGCATAACGAAGGGAATAGGAGGAAAGAGATGTGTTATGCCTTTTTAAGAAATGGTTTACAACTGGGGACTTGAAGAGAGACGGCTTATCAGGGAGCCGAAGAAAGGCAGAAATGGCTGATAGATAGCCCTTGATAGTGCCCAGAGCAGAGCCCTGCTGGTCCAAAGAGAGAAGGAACAAGAGAACCTCAGAAAAAGGGCCAGAAAGGGGATCCACAGCCTTTGATGTGCACCATGCCACAAATTTGTTCCACCGGCAGGCGTATACTGTCTTAGTGGAGGGACACCTGACTGCCAAGATTACATCACAAAATTCGTGAGGGAAGTCAAATGACGTCAACTGCTGCTCAATCTCTATGCAAGGAGGTGGAGGCTGGACAGGTTCGGGTGGATTACCGTCCACTGCTGCTGCGACAGAAGATCCTCCCGAAGAGGCAGTCGGATTAGAGGATTGATGGCCATGTTGAGCAGCTCGGGATACCAGACTCTTTGTCCCCAATCCGGAGCCACAAGAATGACGTGGGCCAGGTCGCGCTTGAACTTCTTCAGCACTCTGGGCAGATATGGTATAGACGGAAAGGCATACAACAGACCGCAACTCCACTCTCGACTAAAAGCATCTCAGAAAGTGCCGCCTTGGAAATTCCAACATGCAGAATTGTTGACATTGCACGTTGTCTTTGGTGGCGAATTGATCTAACCAAGGCTTTCCCCACTGTTGAAAGAGACCATGCACCACCTCAGAGTGAAGGTGCCATTCATGATCCATCATGCTCCTGGGGCTGAGTTTGTCCGCCCTGGTGTTCAGGGAACCTGCTAGGTGTTGAACCACTTAGGAAATGCCCTGATGTTCCTGCCATATACAGAGGCGAAGGGCATCCTGGCATAGGGTCCATGACCCCACCCCCCTGTTTGTTGCAGTACCACATGGCAGTGGTGTTGTCTGTGAACACCTGCACTATTCCTCCCCGGACAGAGGGAAGGAATGCCTTCAGTGCAAGACTCTGTAAGAGACCGAGGCCTCTGTTCTCCACCCCTCCCATGTGGCCGCCTCATCCCAGAAGGGATGCATCTGTCACCACTGTGTTCTCTGGTTGGGGGAAGGGAGAGGGATCAGTTGTTGACCCAATCCTGGTTTGTGAGCCACCACTGAAGTTGACGTGCAGTTCCCTCCAAGAACTGGACACAATCGGACAAATTCCCCTGATGCAGCGCCCACTGGAACTTCAGGTCCACTGCTGAGCCTCTATATGCCACCTGGCATGATCAACCAGCAGGATGCAGGAGGCCATGAGGTCCATAAGCCTCAGAGTCATCCTGACCGAAACCCGGGATAGAGGCTGAAAGATCGAAATAATAGCCCGAATATACCTGACTCGCTGTTCGGGAAGATAAACCTGAAACTGCGTTGTATCCAGAACCGCTCCGATAAAAAGGAGCTTCTGAGAGGGGTTCGGGTATAACTTCCGCACATTGATGGAGAACCCCAGCGAATGCAGGAGGTCGGCCGTAGTCTAGAGGTGGAAAACAATAGTCTGGGGTGAAACCGCCTTCAACAGCCAGTCGTTGAGATAGTGGAAGACTAGAACCCCTGATCTCCGCAGATGAGCAGCGACCACCACCATCACTTTCATGAACACCCGAGAGGCACTGGTGAGGCCAAAGGGGAGCACAGTAAACTGAAAGTGCTTGTGACTTACCGTGAAGCACAGGTAACGCTGGTGGGCCGCAGGATGGGGAAGTGAAAAAAAGCATCCTGCAAGTCCAATGCTACCAAACAGTCTGCAGTGTCAATGGCAGACAAGACCTGAGCCAGTGTCAACATTTTGAACTTCTCCTTCCATAGGAAGCGGTTGACGTTCCTGAGATCCAAGATAGGATGCAGGCCCTTGTCCTTCTTGAGCACCAGAAAAAAGTGGGAGTAACAACTACAACCTACTTCTGGAACAGAAACGCGCTTGACGGCTCCCTTGGAGAGCACCCCACTTCCTGTTGGAGAAGGCCCAGGTGATCCTCCAACATGCGATGGTACTGTGGTGGCTTGGCTGGAGGGGTATCCTCGAAGGGGAGGGAGTAGCTTCTTGGAATTATCTGCAAAACCCACCTGTCCAACGTGATGGTGCGCCAGTGGGGGAGGTGATGGCGGATCCTGCCTACCACTGGCATTTTATCAGCCTAAAATGTTGGAATAGGAAGGCTTTGAGGCTGCTGCCGGGGGGTTTGTGGACTGGTCCACCCACTGGCCCCCTGAACCTTGACAGTGGTTACCACATCCGCGGCCGCACGAAGGTTGGGGAACTTGCGTCAGCTTGTGGCTCTGGGCAGAATGTAGTGGGGCACACCTTTCGTAGCCACGAAAGGGGTGAAAAGCAGACTGCACAGGACGGCTGGAGAGGCCCAACGATTTGGCCATTGAAGGAACCAAAATTTACAAACCTGGACTATATTTACCAATAGCCCATATATCATAAAGGAATAATAAGGCAGTCAGCAATGGAGAAGGTCGAATAGTTTATTCAATCAAATACAGGCCCTGACAGGGGAGCCTCAGTCTACATGACCCATGGAGGTGCGCAGAGGAGACTGACTAAATACAAGTGATACAAAGCATATATAAGTTTTCACACATTCAGGTAAACACCCTACAAGGAAGAACACAAGTTGTCAGTAAGCCAGCAGGAAGACCCATATAAGGCACCACTAATTGTTGGTAGCTAAGCTAAAGCTATTCCGGGGGTAGGTCAGTGAGAAACCCTGTCGTCTATCTAAAACCCGGGGAGTACAGGAATGGGCCCTGCTAGAATGTGCGCATCCCACAAGAAGGCAGGTGTGACCTTGGGTTTCCCTGAGCTACACACAGAAGATCAGAGAAGCAGACTGAGCAATTTAGCCTGGTTTCGTATCCTGAGCTAAACCATGTGACTTCTGGGAAACAGTACATGAACAAGAGAAAACGAAACACAGTGGCCCCGACTATACCAATAGGTCTATACAGACCTTCATAAACCTATCATTAAGCTGACATACATTGTTTATTTCCATGTGGTTATTAATGTGTATATGCAGTTATATGGTAAATAGTGGGCCAATCACGATTACATATGATTTTATATCTCAACACCATAGCCCGTGAATTCTTGAAACGCTCTAGAGCATTGTCCACTTTTTTGCCAAGAAGGCAACGGCCATCAAAGGGCATGTCCTTGAGAGTATTCTGCACAACCCCAGAAAAGCCAGTCGATCTCTTGCAGGTGTAGCGTCGAAAGGCTACTGATGTGGAAATCATCCTGCCTAGAGAGTTGGCAGTATCCAGCCCACAACGGATGGTAAATTTTGCTGCATCACTCCCGGCGGCAATAGCCTGGGAGAGCACAGTCCAGGCCTCCTCCGGACACTGAGGAAGCACCTGAACAACCGTATCCCACACAGAAAGGGAATAACGGCCCAATAGACATGCAGTGTTTACTGACCACAGTCCCAAGCTGGTGGAAGAGAAAATCTTCTTCCCAAGATGATCCAGCTTCTTGGATTCCATCACCGTTGGAGTGGTAGAGAATGTGCTCTTGGAGGTAGAGGCTTGGACCACCAAGCTCTCAGGGGTGGGGTGTTAAGAGAGGAAAGTGGATTCGCTCAGAGCTGGGCGGTGGCATCGGGCAATCATCCTATCCACAGGAGCCCCTGTGTTGGGCCTGGACCAGGTGCCCAAAAGGACATCGGTGAGGGCTTCATTAAACGGCAGGAGGAGCTACGAAGAGCTGTCTTGTGGTTGAAGCATCTTCATCAGGAGGTTAGTCATGACCACCACTGTAGGGTGTTCGAGTTTGAGAACCTTGGCCGCCCTATGCAAAACCACTGTGTATGAAGCTCCCTCCTCCATAGCCACAGTATAAGGAGACAACATTCCACAGTAAGGGGAGGTGTCCAGACCACTGCCATCCCCCAGTTCCACTCTCCAGTCCTGTTCACTATCTAACTGGTCTGTCAGAGGGTCACCTGACCCCTCCCAGTCCTCCTTTTTATCCTCTGGGTGCCCATCTGGCCTAAAAGGGACCCCAGGAGTGAACAGGGGCACACAACCCCCTCTCGGCGCCTGATCCGGTGTCGGGCAACGCCAGTCCGGCTCCGTGTCCAAATCAGGATGGAGGGACAGGGTAGCGGTGCCGCAGGAAAAGGTGTGGTTGGAGTTGTAATAAGGTCAACCGGCCCGATCCTTATCCAGGCCTGGATCCATGGGGGGCCTGTGGCGCAAGAGCCACCGGAGGAGAAGGACTAGGCCCCCCAACTGAGTCCACGGTACCTACAGGCATGCCAACAGGTTCGCTCTGCCCAAAGATGGCGTCTCATAAAACGTACAAAGCTGGGCAGCAGTTGCTTCGGCTCCTGGGAAGGGAGGGAAGCTCGAATTCGACTCCTCAGGCTCCGCAGGCAGAGGCACAGGAGGGGCACTGCCCGCATCCATCGGCGTGTCAGCTGTCCGACAGGGAGAAGTCGAAGAGCGACGATGCTTCTTCAACTTCTTCTTGGGTTCGACTTACCTGTTCTTGAGTGCGAAGACTTAGAAGAATAGTGATGGCTCCACGACCGGTCCCTCGACCTCCCTTGTGACCGGGACCTCGAATGGTGCGGAACCGACTGCTGCCACTCAAGAAGCTTTCGGGACCGCTCCCGCAAAGTCTTCATAGCCATCGACCGGCAGTCGCAGCACAACATGGGGTCCTGGTCACGCTCCAGGCAAAAGAGGCACATGCGGTGCGGATCAAAATGGGATTCCCTCTAAATCGCAAGGGATTAAATAACCCATATAATGAATTATAATAGTGACAGATATTGACATAAATATATTCCCTGAAGCTAACAATGGTTAAAGTGGCATATTTGTTAGGTGTTGAAATAAGGTAAAAACTAATATTCATAAAGCAAAGAAACCCTGAAATTCACCAGTTTATAAATAAATAAATCCGGTATTTATTTAAAGCACACACTACTCACCCCTAATGGTCTCATAGTGCTGGGGACCATCTGGGAGAATAAGTGAGCTATTGCCCAGAGTCACATGGTGCTGAGCTGAGCTACTGCGGGGATCAAACCGCAAGCTGTGCTGTCCAGTCAGCCGCCCTAGCCACTGCACCACACCTCTCTCTTATGACCTCACATATTACATAACACATGACATGCTAAATTAAATCATCAATGACATCACTAATGACATCTCAAATGACATATTTAGGTGCATCACAGAAGACATCAGTGATACACATCAGTGTACACATGTGAGTCGATAGCATGGAAATAGCATAAGCCCTGTAGACTGGCATTCCCTACAATGCATTTCAATGGGGGCCATGTCCCTGAGTCCTTTAATGGTTGCCACAACATGTTGTCCATGTTGTGGCCAGCCAATCAATGGGTGGTCCCTTTGAGACCCCCACTTGCTCTTGGGTCATGGTGTATGTACTTTCCTTGTCTGCTTTTTGTGATTTGGCGTAAATTCGTTCAGTGGTATTTGAGAATTTAAGGTTCAAAATATGTCTATACTTCACGCTGCTGAGGATTCCTGGATCTAAAAGATCAAAAGATATGGTCTGACTGGCTACACCATATCAACAAAGATGTGGCAGCAGCCATTTTAGCACTCTATGACTCAATCCCATGTCCAGAATACAAAGGAAAAGAAAGATAGGTATACTCTACCCTACTAGACCTGATAAGGTGGTCCCAGAGGAACCCAGCCTGGGGCAAAAACGTAAATTGTTTTTTCACCACTGCGGATCTGTGGATGTTCCATGGCTCCTATAAAAACAAATGTGGGCTTTGTCCTTTTTCAGTCTGAGCTCCTCGTAGTAGGCTGGGGCATGTGAGTGTTGGTGGTTTTATTTTTTGGGGGCAGGGGCATGCTGCCCCCTCACTGAGCCTTTTTTATGGTCCAGGACCCCATCCCCAAGGGACACTTCATATTAAAAGGGGAGGGGTCTTTCTTTAGGTCCAAAGAACCCATCCCTCACATAGCTGTGTTGTGGGAGTGCGGCCGCAGTCCGTGCCATGCCGCTGGTTAAGCAATTTGTTAACTGGCCGGTAAGTCAGGTACTCGCACAGCTGCCAAGTTTTCAGGCTGCTTATGTGTGACATTTTCAAAGTTTAAGGGTCTGCAAGTGTGACATTTCCCTAAATGAGTGAAACTTTAAGGAACACTTAAGTGTGAGTAAAACCAAGCAATGAAGTTCATCTAAAAAAAAAGATCTGAAATGTTCCTCATTTTAGCAACTAGAAGTTCTGAAAATTACATTGCAACTGCTGCAACCAAGTATAAAGTATTCCCTGCTCTTTGTGAGTTGGGCAATGGAGCTTCATTAATGAACAGAGCTTAGCACAGATTTGGTTGAACGGGCCATCACTGGCCTCTAACACTCTGTTTTCTCCCAGATACGCCCTTCAGTGAGGGAGAAGACCGATAGCCAAAGGTTCAGTGTGTGACACATTCACTTAGGGGGCAGGCAAGAAGATACAGGCTCAGTCTCTGACACTGAGGCCCATCATCAGTCATTTACTCATGGGACAGGTAGTGCAGCTCAGGCCCAGCATTTGACACTAAGACCACCACTGACCCTTGAGGCCTTCTCGGATGGTGCAGCTATAAAGGCACATGCCCAACCTCTGACACCAATGCCTGTTCTATATTTAGGGCAGTGTGCTGCATAGCCCAGCCTCTCACACCAGCCAATGAAAGAGGCCCAAGGCCTTCAACTTGGGAGGAGAGTGAGGAACAGCTGCACGAGGCTCTAACAACGACACTGCACCCCAAGGTATCCACTGGTGGCCAGAGAGGGAGGCAGGCTCTCTCGGACTGGCATCACTCTGAGATTGTCACTGAAGTAGCAGAGAGTAAGCAGCAGAGAGTGAGACTCAGCACCGGTCTCGCGCCAAGAATATTAATCCCCAAACCTACTCTTTTAGAGCATTGAAGTGACACTAGTTGATCATCAGCCAAACTAAAGGAGGTAACTAGACGATAACGAAAGAGGATGACTTCACTGCTGACACTCATTATGGTTGTCTGTGTTCTGTTTACTTGTTCTGTTTACTTGTTTAGCACACTTTATCATCCTCTCCACCTGATGCGCTGTTACTTGAGCCCTGCAGCTGGCAGGCCAGGTGTTAGAACTGGTGTCATTGGCATGAGTCTCCCTTCCATTTTTGACGGATTGCCTCCTCTGTTTTGATATGGTTTTGCTCGATTTATGCTTTGGGCACTGTGCCACTCCTAATCAGTGCCACAGTGCAAGTACTCCCTATGTTAAATTAATATACTAATTGGTTATTCCATGATTGGGTTATTTGATTTATCTGTCAGCCCCTAGTACAGGGCACCATGTGTGTCCAGGGCTTGTAAGTCAAATGCTGCTGGTGGGCTTGCAGCACTGGCTGTGCCACCCACAGAAGCAGCTTGTAAAGTGTGTCTCAGGCCTGCCATTGCAAGGCCTATGTGCAGTCTAGCACTGCCATGTCGACGTGTCCAAGTGCACCCACTTGCCAGTCCCTAGCCTTCCCTTTGCTTCATGTTAGACACCCCTATGGTAGGCCCAAGGGCAGGGTGCATTGTAAGTATAAGGTAGGACATGCTCTGATGTGTGTAACATGTTCTAATAGTGATTTGCAGCCATTTTCGTTTTTCACTATTGAAGGCTACCTGTTCTCATAGGCCAGAATGGGCAGTTAGATTATTAAATTCTTATAATCCTAACTGACTCAGGGAACATGGTAGAAATTCGAATTTAGTATGCCTTAACTCAGACTAATAAAATGCATCTTTTAGTAAAGGTTATTTAATATCAACAAGGTAACTACCGGGAGTAAGAAGCTTTTGATTCAGGGCATCATGTAGAAAATAGGTAGCCTTACACGGAGCAGATGTCCAACCAGATCGGGGAACCAGCAACTACGTCCCTCGACTTTGCAGATCGAATACGGTTTGTATTTTCTATGATGAACTCCTACAGGATGGAGACAAAGATATGTACTGTATATTAAACTTCAATGATTGAATTATTTTTCTATGCTAATAAAAAGAAATATTTGATATATATTTTATGTCTTTTGTGGGCTTTTGGCTTTTTCTCTTTATTTAGAGAGTTTTGAATACCTCCTCCTTACCATTGGGAACCCCACTTCCATGTTCTCTTGTCATTTATCTCGCCCTGGCGGGTTGTTCCCCTCTTAGCTTGTGTAGTTATCAGGGCCCCTCTTCGGTTTTTTGCACAGGGACTCAAACTTGATTCCCCAACTCCAAAGTCAGAAGTTAAGGTGGAGGAGCGACGCCCCACTGCTCTGCGAGTACTGTAAAAAGGAAAACTAAGACGATAATAGCTAACGTTATCGCTGTAGTTTTTCTTCCTGCTCTGGTGTGGGGCAGGACAGTTAGGTTGGGCTTGCCAGTGCAAGGGGGAAGGGGGAGGAGGAAAGGCACCCTCTAAAGTGGGCATGACGGTTTGGCCAGCCCAAGAGGGCCAGTTGCACTGTCAAGCGCACTTTGCATCCTCCCCACCAGGCTGCATTAAACAGCCTGGTGAGGAACGTGCAAAGCCTCCAAGCCCCTGTCTGAGAGCCAATCCACCGCGCTCAGACCAATCACAACCCTGTTTAAGGCAGTGTTGTAATTGGACAAGGGATTCTGGGAGGCTGGGTGCTTCCGGTTACGGCGGGGAGGATACGGAGCAGAGGCAGCAGCACACGATGGCACCCAGGTAAGTCAATTTTCTATTTTATTCTTTGTATTCCCCCAATCCACTTTCCCCCCACCCCACAACCTGCAATTAGTGGCTGCCACTACTGGTCAGAAGCTCTAGAATGGGATCTGCATTTCAGGGGCTGCACTATATTTATATTTTATAAACTTACTTGCAACAGCTGAGCTGGAGCCATTGCTGCCACTGATAGTGGGCAGGTGGCAGGATTCTGCTACTGCAGGCCCTACTTCACTCTCCCCCCTACCTGGGCTCTCTTTGCTGGTGGGAGGTGGCATGGCTTAATTGCAGAACAGCCTGGGGTGTGGAGTCGCTAACACAGCCACATGCTCATAAGAAGCCAGGACCAGGGCTGTGAGGCAATCCGTTATTTTGTCTTAGAACCCAGGCTCCCCTAACAGCACCTGGGAACCTGGCACTGAGAGCACGAGTACACTGCAGCAGAACGCATGGACTTCAAAGAGCCATGCTATCTGCCGCTCCAAACAATTAATGCAGGACCCGGGAGTGATGTGTGACAATATATTTCAGCAGGGCGGGTCTGACCGCAGCGAGTACCTGGCATTTCCTTGATGGGCCAGATTGGTGGGGGCCGGTTCTGTACCCTTGGGAGCTGGTCTTTGTCACTGTGGGTTGGTTCTGCAGCAGTGCAGCAATATCAGCCCCCTGTAACAAAGGCGGGAGTGGTGTTTCTTGCTACCACCCCCATTTGCTCCCTGGACCTGTTGAGCAGTAATCTGTCAGGGATGGTTGCTGTTCCCAGTACGACCCTGCATTTCAGTGCGGACATGTAGAGACAGGCGGCACTGGAATGTGGTAGACTAACGTGTGATGTTTGGCACTTGACAGGGCAGCCCTCAGTACAGATTTTCATAATATTGGCAGGGGGCATGAAGCCCTGACCCTGAGCATTTTATGGCCCCTCATCTGTGGGGTTGATTGCTTTTTTTAGTGGAGGAGCATGTTCAACCCACCTCCTTGAACTCAGGGACCTCATCAACAGGAGCCAGTGTTTCTTTGTGGGTTGGGGGCATCAGGATGCAGATCGGCACAAAAGACCTCTTCCTCTTGGGCGAAACATGTGCAGTGTCCCAGGGACCCCACCCAAGCTGTTTTTCCCTGCCTGGAAGAGTGTGGGCATGGAATATAGGGGCATATTACCAAGCAATAGCGATAATTATCGCTATTGCTTGGTTAGAGACAAAAATTTACCGCTGAGCTGCGGCGATTTTTACCGCAAATAAACCTTGGTATTACCAAGGTTTATCGCAAATGCGATAAAAATCACCGCAATGCATGAATATCGCTGAAAAGTCAGCGATATTCATGCATTACCGAGCTAATGCTCTTAGCCATGTTATCCACCTCCCATTGGATAACATGGCTAAGAACTGCTCAGGGCAGGTGTTAGCTTTTGGAGATATTCACGCTTAGCGCAAATATCTCCAAAAGTTGGTAATAGGAGATAGCGATGTTAGCGACTGTTTTCAGTCGCTAACATCTTGGCACGCCCACTTTGCATGTCATTAGTGATAAATATCACTGACATGCAAAGTGGGGCCCAAGATGGTCGCTATCTCCTATTAGCTGTCGCTAACTGGTGTTAGCGACAGCTAGGTAATAGGGAGATAATTTTTTCTCCGCTTTCTTGGCTTTTAAAGCCCAAAAAGCGGAGATAAACCCCCTTGATAATATGTCCCATAATCTTTATTTCCTGCCCAAACTCTCCTGGACAGCGAACACAACTTTGTAACTAGATAGTATCTTTCAATTTGGATACCAAGGAACACAAACCAAACCAAAGAAAATTACTTCATCCATGTCAGAAACAATCAGATTATTTATTTTAGTTTCAACGTCTGTCTAAATAAACAGTGACATATAATATAGTGAAAAAGGTGCTCAGTGACTGTGGTGATGTGAATGCATTATATGCAGGTGTGCCTAAAATATTCACAAAAGAACAGACTAAATTTACAATTAAGGAAAAAGCGGTCGAGGGAGAAGGCCAACGTGCCCATGAGACTTGATGTGGCTGAGCCAATGTGTAACGCCGTTGTTTCGACCCCGAGGACAGCCTGATCCATTTATATCATAGCAGGTCTTCTTCAAGGCGGGGGCAGTTGTAGACAGCCCAAATTGAGGTATGAAATCCCTCAGGGGAACCTCTTCCAATCGAGGAATGGCAGGTGCCTGATGATAATCAGGGACCTCCGTTGTTCTGTTGTAGAGAGGTTGTAGAGACTTCATCTTCAATGGACAAGTCCTCTATGCACATGTCTGTTCACAGTTGTGACTCCATGCCAACCCCATGGTCAGAAACTCTGTGGAAAATCAAGGCATTACTGGTAGGTTTGGTAGACCCATTATCAAACCCAAAAACGTGAATTTATAACGGGTGTATAGATAAACATTTTTCTTTTCCCTCTCCTAATTTCCCACCCCTTCACTCCTCTTTCCTCCATCAAATGTAAAGGAGGAAGATGTGTTGTGATGATGTTAAGTGATGTGAGCCTCCCACACATTAATGATGTAATGCATTCCATTTCTCTCCATTTGCACCTCATGTCACCCTATACCCAACATTCCACATATGACACTTACCTATTCTTTGTATGTCAGTTGCCTATTAGCCAGCATCTCATCAGGACGTGCCTGGGGCTTTATGGTAATAAACGTACCTTTACTCACTGTTGCCTACCCGTCATCTTTACAGTCTAGCACTTCCCTCTCAGTAGCTATTAGTGTTTTTTGGCTGCATTTCACTCACACCCACTCTCTGGGTCGGGGTAGGTCACAGTCCAGCTCTCCTTTTACAATTCATGCTCACTGGAATTTTGCCTGCCAAATCATGTGGTTGCCACTCTTGGGTTAGGCAGGCACAAGCCACTCGGTGGTGTCTGGGAGGCAGCAGGGCAGATGGCTGGTTTCAGGCAGTTGCCCTTTTCCGGGCTTGACGTAGGCTCAAGCTGGAGGCCTTGTTGCTCCAGCACACCCAGTTTCTCCAGTCCAATGAGTCTTGATAACGGTCACAAGGGCCTCCTTGCATTCAGGTGATGATTCGGTCATCCTTTTGTGTGCAGATCCAAGGACAGCTACTTGGAAGCTTCAAAGCACTTTGGTCAAAGTCTGATCAGACGTACAGAAAGTCTGCAATACAGACAACCAATTAGTGTTTGGCACATGGTGACAAGATACCTTGATATAGCAGCTTCTTCTTCTGGGCAGGGTAGTCCATTCATCACACAGTTGACAAGAGCTGGGACTACCTGTTCGGTTAGTTTGTTCAGGCACCACTAGTTCATAGAGTTCTTCTTCTGGTGGAGGGGTCACTCGGGCATAGGTATACCTGTGCAATGACTTCATTGACAACAGTCGTATGAGGCGCACAACTAGGGGCTGCTGGGCAAAAACAATCCTTCTTCATAGGTGCAGCCCGATCGGGCATGCTTGTGCAAGTGCTATGGCTGCAATGGTGGGATCCACAGAGGCACGTTTTGGCAATGCTGCAGGTCCTCCGCTCAGTCAATCAATCAGGAGTTTGTTAAAGCGCGACTACTCACCCGTGAGGGTCTCAAGGCGCTAGGGGTGGGGGGTGGGGGGGTGCAGGTTCCATTCCATCAAGGAGGGGTCTGTCGAAGAGCCAGGTTTTGAGGTTTCTTGCGAAGATGGGGAGCGATGTTGTCTGTCTGAGGTGGAGCGGAAGGGCGTTCCATGCTTTGGCCGCGAGGAAGGAGATGGAGCGGCCTCCCGATCTGGTCTTTCTGGTGTGAGGGACCACGGCGTAGGAAAGCTGAGCTGATCGGAGGGTCCTTTGGGGTGCGTGGAATTTGAGTCGGCTGTTCAGGTATGCTGGTCCGGTGCCGTGGAGGCCCTTGTGTGCGTGGGTGAGCATCTTAAAGGTGATTCTCGCCTCGACGGGGAGCCAGTGGAGTGTGCGCAGGTGCTGGGAGATGTGGCAGTGTTTTGGCAGGTTGAGGACCAGTCTTGCGGCGGCGTTCTGAATGTTCTGTAGCTTGCGGATGAGGTTTTTGTTTATTCCGGCGTAGAGTGCGTTGCCGTAGTCGAGTCTGCTGGTGAACAGGGCTTGAGTGACTGTCTTTCGGTGTTCGAGGGGGATCCATTTGAAGGTCTTACGAAGAAGGCGGAGGGTGTGGAAGCAGGAAGATGAGACAGAGTTGATCTGGCGGTCCATTTTGAGCTCGGAGTCCAGGATCATTCCCAGGTTGCGTGCGTGGTCTGTGGGGGTTGGCGGGTTTCCGAGGGCGGTGGGCCACCAGGTGTCGCTCCAGGCGTCGGGGTTTGGGCCCATGATGAGTACTTCTGTTTTGTTGGTGTTTAGTTGTAGGCAGCTGTTTTTCATCCATTTATCCATTTGGCGACGGCTTCCATGCCTTCTCGAAAGTTGCGTCTGGCCGTGTTGGGCTCGTTGGATAGGGAGAGGATGAGCTGGGTGTCGTCTGCGTATGACACGATGTTGAGTCCGTAGGTTCTGACGATGGGGGCAAGTGGAGCCATGTAGTCGTTGAAGAGCGTCGGGCTCAGGGAGGAGCCCTGGGGGACTCCGCAGGTGGTAGGTGTGGGGTCCGAGAGGAAAGGGGGGAGTCTGACCCGCTGCGTCCTGCCGGAGAGGAAGGAGCAGATCCAGTCGAGGGCCTTGTCCTGGATTCCAGCATCGTAGAGTCTGCGTATTAGGGTGCAGTGGGAGACTGTGTCGAACGCCGCTGATAGGTCGAGGAGGATGAGGGCTACTGTTTCTCCTTTGTCCAGTAAGGTGCGGATGTCGTCTGTTGCGGCGAGGAGGGCGGTTTCCGTACTGTGGTTTTTCCTAAAGCCGGATTGGGAGGAGTCGAGGATGTTGTGTTCTTCAATGAATGTGGCGAGTTGGCTGTTGATGGCTTTCTCAATGACTTTCGCTGGGAACGGGAGCAGGGAGATGGGTCTGTAGTTTTTGAGGTCGGTGGGGTTCGCTGAGGGTTTCTTCAGGAGGGGGTTGACCTCGGCGTGTTTCCAGTCGTCGGGGAACGAGACGGTCGCCAGGGAGTGGTTGATGGTGTGGCAGAGCATGGGTGCGATGGTGTTGGCGGCTCTGTTGAAGATGTGGTGGGGGCAGGGGTCCGTGGGGGCCCCTGAGTGGATTGACTTCATTGTCTTCAGTGTGTCTTCGGTGGTGAGGGCTGTCCAGTCATCAATCGCTGGTTTCCGGGTGTCGGGGTGGTTGGTGAGGGTTCAGTGTGTTGGTTGTCTTCGTCGAAGTTGTCGTAGATGCTCTTGATTTTGTGGTGGAAAAAGATGCTGAGTTTGTCGCAGAGGTTTTGTGAGGAAGGGGATGTCGGTAGACTCACTGGTGGGTTGGGCGAACTCCTTGATGATGCTGAAGAGTTCCTTGCTGTTGTGTGCGTGGGTGGAGATTCTGTCTTCAATCGCTTTTTTCCTCGTTTCTCTGATGAGTTGATGGTGGGCGTTGGTGGCGGCTCTGAAGTTGTTGTGGGCTTCTGTGGATTTGGTGTTTCTCCAGGTCTTTTCGAGGCGGCAGCATGTGCGCCTGGACTCTCGAGGTACGGTGGTAAACCATCTGGCTTTCTTGGCACGGGTATTGTTGTTTTTCTTGAGGGGGGCTATGGTGTTGGTGCTGTCCGAGATCCATCTATGCAGGGTTTGGGCTGCGGTGTTGGGGTTGTCGTTTTTCGCGATGGTTGGGGTGGAGTTGTTGAGTGAGGAGGTGAGCTGGTCATCGGTGATTTTGGTCCAGTTTCTTTGTGGAAGCAGGTGCTGGTGTCTGTGGATGGTCGGTGTTCTGAAGGTGAAGTGGACGCAACGATGGTCGGTCCATGGGAGTTCGGTGGTGTGGCTGAAGGTGATGGAGTTTCCTGTAGTGAAGAGGGGGTCGAGGGTGTGTCCTGCTGAGTGCGTGGGCTCGGTCACGATCTGGCGGAGTCCAATGTTGAGGAGGTTGTCCAGGAGGCATGTGGTGTTGGGGTCCAGTTGATTGTCGAGGTGGAAGTTGAGGTCTCCCAGCAGAGTGTAGTTGGTGGATGCGATGGCCTGCGGAGAGATAATGTCCGTGATGGAGTTGGCGAAGGGTCCGCGGGGTCCAGGGGGTCGGTAGATGAGGGTTCCTCGGAGGGCGGCGGTGGGGCTGGCCAGTATCTTGAAGTGAAGGTGTTCCATCAGTTTTGTGGACTCGTCAGGGAGTGTGCTCAGGCGGAGGCTGGATTTGTGGACGATGACGATTCCTCCTCCTGGGTGGGTGGGGCGGTCCTTCCTGGAGATCTTGTATCCTTGGGGGATGGCGATGGCGATGTCCGGTCCCGAGGTGGTGTTGGTCCAGGTTTCGGTGAAGAATGCTACATCTGGGGTGGTGCTGTCGGGGAGGTCCCAGATTTCCGTGGCGTGTTTGTGGAGGGATCGGACGTTGAGGAGGATGCATTGCAGGATCTTCGGTTCGGTTGTGTTCTTGTGGACGGGTTGTGCTGTATCCGTGTTCTTGGCGGTGCTGCAGGTGTGCAGGTGTGCCGGCAGCGGTGACAGCTGAAGGGTCCATGGGTGTCGGCTGGTGATGCTAGCTTGCAGTTGTTGTTGCAGCCTGGGTTGAGTGCGTGGAGTGCTGCTGGGTTGTAGCATTGGCGGGTGGAGGTCCAGGGTTCCTGGTGCTGGTCGCGGACGGGTCGCAGACGGGCGCAGACGTGCTTGCCTTTGACGCGGCTTGGGTGCACCAGCGGCGCAGTGGCCGCCATTAAGTAGGGGTCGGGGAGGGCTGGACAGCTGGGAGGCGGGAGCGGGGAGGGGAGCTGGATTGGGCCGGTCGCGCTGGGGGGGGGAGTGGCCGCGGGGGCAGCAGCGGCGGGGAAAGGTAAAGGGAGGAAAGAAGGGATAAAGAAAAAGAGAAAAAAGCAGAAATGAGGCACAAAAGAGCAGAGATGCAGAAAAGAGCAGAAAGGTGAAAGATAGAAAGGGTAGAAAAACGAGTGAAAACGAGTGAAGGAGCAGAGGGAGAGAAAGGGAAAATGGGCAGAAATAAGGCACAAAAGAGCAGAGGTGCAGAAAGGTGAAAGATAGAAAGGGGACAAAAACGAGTGAGAACGAGTGAAGGAGCAGAGGGAGAGAAAGGGAAAATGGGCAGAAATAAGGCGCAGAAGAGTAGAGGTGCAGAAAGGTGAAAGATAGAAAGGGGAGAAAAACGAGTGAAGGAGCAGAAAGAAAGAGAGGAGACAGAGGTCAACTGGACCACCAGGGATGAGGCGCAGGGAATCCTGCTGGTGGAGGAGGGCCTCGATCACCAACACTCAAAAGTGCAGTGGCAGGGGCATCTCACTTAACCGCATGCGTGCTGAAATTTGAAAATCGCGCGGTTTGTGACAAAGCCAGCTCGTCATCCGCGTAGCGCAGGTAACGCCCATGACGAGCTGGCTTTGTCATCCGCAGCGAAGGGGTTAATGGTGGAGCTGTGGGGGTGGGAGAACAATTTCACTGACAATGAGTCAGTGGTCTTGCTCCGCTAAGTTTCAGTGACTGACTTCAAGTTCAAGTTCACACTCTTTTCAAATCTCTATTAGACAGGTCACCAGGGTCAATCACTTCTGTCCACACCAGCAGTTATCTCCCCCTGTGGGATCAGCTCACTCAGTGCTTAATTTGTAAAGCACTGGAGACCACTGCAGCTTGCACCACACATTGCCCCTGCCATGCTGCCAGTTATAGTAACTGCAAAAGAAAAAAGTGATGGACGGAATGCTGAAAATGCAAACATTCAGCCCCAGTCACAAGGATCTCGGTTTAATTAATCATTCTTTTTGCTCACCACACCACCCCAGTTTGGACCCAGCCATATGCAAATCAGTCTTGACCCTGTTCCCCATGGGAAAAGTCCAGCCCTAACTGCCAAGCCAGGTTCTCCCTGGACCGGAAACAAGCATCCTGGGACCGGTTTCAGGGCATTACCCTTCATCAGCCAGGCTACCTTGAATCCAGTGGTGTAGTGAGCACGGGGCCCACGTCTGGGCATACCCTTCCCACTTAGGGCAACATATGCAAAAGAAACAATTGATGGAAGGAATGCTGGAGAATGCAAACATTCACCCCCAGTCTCAAGGATCTGGGTTTAATCCATCATTCTTTTGCTCACCACACCACCCCAGTTTGGACCCAGCCATATGAAAATCAGTCTTGACCGAGCTGTAAAGCCAGGTTTTCCCTAGACCAGAAACAAGCATCCTGGGACCGGTTTTAGGGCATCTGCCAGGCCAGCTTGAATCCAGTGGTGTAGTTTGCACGGCACCCATGTCTGGTAATACTCTTCCCACTTAGGTAGACATATGCAAAATAAATATTTGACTGACGGAATGCTGGACAATGCAAACATTCACCCCCGGTCACAAAGATCTGGGTTTAATCCATCATTCTTTTGCTCACCTCACCACCCCAGTTTGGACCCAGCCATATTCAAATCCGTCTTGACCCTGTTCCGCATAGGAAGGATCCAGCCCAAACTAGAATGGCATGGTGAGCAAAGAAACGATGGATTTAGACCCAGATATCTGTACTGGGGTGAATATATGAGATTGTTCTGCATTCTGTACATCAATTGTTCTTTTTGCATATCAACACCCCGAGTGGGACGGGTATGCCCAGACCTGGGTCCCGTGCTCTCCATGCCACTGGAGTCAAGCTATCATGGCTCATGAGGGGTGAAACCCCAAAACCAGTCCTAGGATGCTTGTTTCCAGTCCAGGGAGGACCTTGCCTGGCGGTTCGGGCAGTCTATTGGGCACAGGGTCAAGACTGATTTGCATATGGCTGGGTCCAAACTAGAATGGCATGGTAAGCAAAAAAAACATGGAGTTAGTCCCAGATATCTATACTGGGGTGAATGTATGACATTGTTGTTCATTCTGTCAATCAATTGTTCTTTTTGCCAGTTACAGTACAGCACAAACACTAACCATCACATTCCTCCTTCAAGTGTGACAGTTCAAGTCAAGTCAAGTCAAGTCAAAGAATTTATATAGCGCACTACATACCCAGAGGGTTTCAAGGCGCTTAGGGAAGGGAGGAGGATTACTTGTCAAATATCCACGTTTTAAGTTGCTTTCTGACTGCTAGGTGGTTCTGGGTAAGGCGAAGGTAAGTGGGGAGTTGTACCGACCAGATTTTTGGACCAGATGGAATCCGCTCCTAGGAGCCCCTCTACTCCAGCCGGCACGTAAACAACTCCCTCCCTAGAACGTATTTACAATGAATATAGACATATGTAGGACATCTCGTACCTAAGGATGGGAAAAATAGCAATAAACAAGCATTGGTTTTATAACATCCTATTCACACCTATTAGTCTCGCGGCCACATAAGCCCAGACTAATCTACCCTGGGGCAGATCTGACAATATACCATTTATCCACTTGACACGCAATCCGGCGCGTCTACACACGTGGGCCTGCAGTCCCAGTGCTGTCCCTTCATGGAAAGTTACGGCCAGTAACCTGCCGCCCACCAAATTCTTGTACCTCCCCGTACCAAGGACACGTTCCCAGCCGGCCGGCCTGAAGTTGTGTCTTCGGAGTGGAGAAAAATACAGTCTTTCGATAAGGGCCAGCCTGAACCGGTTCTCTCCAAGCGAACAACACCTTGAAACTAAAACATTACATTTAACCTAGAAAGCCTTTCCAGCTACTGGGCAGAGGGCAAGATAGAGTCTGTCCCGTTTAAGGCCTGCAAGGCCCAAAATATGTGTGACTCCATAGAAAATGCACTAATACTCTTACAAAAGGACGGATCATCCCTAATACTTATATATCTATCCCCTAGCTTTAGCTTATAAGCCCTGATCTAAGGAAAAGGGTACGAAAATGCACTACTGTGCCTTATGGATAGGTCCTACTTATAGTCCCAATCCCCATACCATAGGGGATAATAGGCTGGAGTCACCATCCATCACCCTCCTTCTAAACAGGGTCGAAAAAGTCGGTTATTACATTTCACCCTTGACTCCAGTCTATTAGCCAAAATCTATATCGAACTAACATCCGTAGAAGAATAATAAGAAACAAAATTAACTGATCTATTCTTCCTACCAAATTTAAAAAATTGCAATAAAGAGGGAATACACTGGATAAAGCAGCAAACAGCTACTAAAACACAAATAAAGATTATAATACCCCCTAAAATCTGTCGTAAAGAATGTAAGTCAGGCAACCAATTAAAGAGCCAGTCGAACCAGCCCTGATCAAGATGTTGTCTAACTTCTGCAGTCAAATCGTGGAGTTTGTTAATATGGGCTTGGATTGATTTAGAATGGTCAGACAAATTAAAACAGCAGAGGCCCTCAAAGTCAGAACAATCATGTCCATGTTTCAGCAACAAATAGTCAATCGCAGCGCGATTCTGTAAAATGGCTCGTCTTTCACCCTGGGCGTCTAATAATAAGTCAGATAATACAGTCGAGGTGTGGTTAATTGATTTAACCATCCAGCAAGCCATCTTGCCAATGGTTTTAGCATTTTAAACAGCCAATGCCGGGACACCAATAATAGAGAAAGCTAAACTAAGATACTCCGATTTAGAGTAAAGATGAACGGAGGAATCACAGTCTTCTTGTAATGTCATAGAGTCTCGTACCATACGGGAATGGGAACCAGGGTGTGAGGAAAACATTAGTAAACTCAGTCTAGTAATAGCACACGGACCTACTGTAACATTAGCGGGAATATAGGGCCAAGAAATATTGCCACAGGAAAACAACCAGCCATTAGGCAACAACATAGGACGAAAATAGCTAGGAACAACTAATAAACGTTTACATGTCATATTATTTTTAACAGAAATACATGAACTCGGAAGTCTTCGTAAACAAAGCAATCGTTGGTGAGCAGAGAAAGTCGTGGCAGCCTGTAATTTTAAACGTAGGCATTCCGAAATCGCTTTAGGATCACAAGTAAAAATAAAGCACAAGTCACCCTGTGTAATATTATAGGTGGTAATTCGGGAAGGAATTGGAAGGGCAGAATCAGAAAGGGTAGAACATAAAGGGCAAAATTCATGGGCGGGAAAATCGCCCAAAATAATATTAGGACGGGCACTCGAAATATTGAAAATATGTTGTAGAGTCTCAGTGGAAGCAGGGACAGCAACCAAGCAGGTCGCTAAAATATCAGTCACAGATCTCATAGGGGTAAGACAGAAATGCGGAGAGTTCGTAACTCTTTTTGCAAGGGCAATCCAGAAGTTGGCGGACGCCTCCCACGCAGTGAAGGAACGCGAAACTCGGGTCCTCCAATCAACCGAAGTCGGCGGGTCCTCCCCTCTCTCGGCGTAGCAGACCAAAAGGAGTCCAACGCCGGCACATCCTGCAGCAGCAGTCCAGAGAATGATCTGAAAGAATACAAACACAGGCATTAATCACTCTCGCAAATAACATTTGTCAGCTGGGACAGCTTCCCAGCTATCTTTCCCTGGCTTCATCACCAAAATGGTATTATCATGACCGGTCGCAATAATTTCAGCCTGTTCAGGAGGATTTTTAGGCGATTGCACCCAAATCTTAGCGCCACGGTTGTCCGAAGAACCAAACCCTTTTTGACCTCGTATCGTTAGCAAAGTCGGGGCAGAGCCTTTCTTAATCTCACCACTGAACACAGGCATAATCAGCAACTGAGCAACACGGTGAGATTTTTTGATGGATAAATCAAGCTCACTGCTATTAAGCAGGAGAACCTTAATCTCTCCCTGATAATCGCTGTCAATTACACCGCCAAGAACCTGAACACCTTTTAAGGCGAGGCCCGATCTAGGGGCAATCAGTCCAAAGCTACCGGCAGGTGTACAGACACCAATGCCAGTTTCAACAATGATTCGATCTTTGCTTTTCAAAGCTGCATCATTCATAGCATGCAGGTCCAAGCCTGCGGAACCAGGGGTCGCTCTACATGGAGCCAAAGCTCCGGGGGTAATTTCCCAATAGACTATAGTATGGGACATCGTATTAGGTTTTGCATCAAGAGCAGGAGGAAACAAACGCATTAAAGGAGATTCAGCATGCAACAAAGGACGATTATTTAATATTAACAATGCCTGAAGTAAAACATCCTTCCAGTTCCGATAATTATCATTGGTCAATTTACGCAACTGTTCTTTCAACAAGCCATTCATGCGTTCAATGAGGCCCGAGGCCTGCGGATAATATGGAATATGAAAAATCCATTCAATGTTATTTTCCACACAGAATTCCTGCACCAATCTTCCACGGAAGTGGGATGCATTATCAGATTGAATTTGGAATGGGACACCATAGTACAATATAAGTAATTCAAGAGTTTTAATAGTATTAACTTGGGTAGCATGTTTACAAGGGAAAGCGACCAACAGGCCGCTAAAAGTATCAACAGCGGTGCAAATATACTGGCAATTTCTGCTCATAGGGAGCGGACCAATATAATCAATCTGCCAAATTTGAGCGGGCATTTTTCCTCGGTGCAAATGGCCTTTAACAATATGGGGCACTGATCGTTTTTGAGCATGCTGACAGATAGGACAATGCAGAATGACATCTTTAATCAAATTTAAGGGAATATGAATTCCTCGATCGGAAGCCCACCTGCTAGTGGCTCTCTCTCCAAAATGTCCTGCTTTTTGGTGGGCCCATTTCGCCAATCCTGCCAAATCAGAGTCCTGCATGTCCACCACTGCCTCAGAAATTTTAGACTTTTCATCTGCAATGTTATGAAAGAATTTGTCAAGGGAATCGATCGGGGTATGAGCATCCACATGAATGATTGTCACAGTACTCTGCGGGAGCAGTTCCCAAATTACTTGCCATAATTCCTTTCCCCACAATTCTTTTGAATGCAATTCCCAATTATGAGAATGCCAAGTTGGTAACCATATCGCCAGTCCATTAGCAGTGGACCAGGAATCAGTGAAAATATGACATGTGCCAGGTAATTCTTGCTTCAAAACCTGATAAACTGCGTATAACTCAGCATATTGACTGCTCTTCCCTTCACCAGTTGTACTCAATAACTTTTGAGTGATCGGGTTATAAGAAACCGATTTCCAGTGCCGTTTTTCACCAATGAATTTCGCTGAACCATCTGTAAACCACACATGTTTTCTGTCCTCCGCGGACAAATCATCAAATGGCTTACCCCATCTGACAGGAGATTCCTGAACCACAGGTACAGAACATTCATCTGCAGTGTCATTCGAGGGCGCCTGCGCCACTCGTTCATGCAATACAGCTACACCTTTCGGTCCTACATGCGCCCTGTCCTGGATGTACCATTTCCACTTAATCACACTCGCCTCTTGAGCATGTCCAATTCGATGGGACTTCGGCGAGCTCAAAACCCACTGCATGATAGGGATTTCAGGTCTCAGAATCACAGTATGACCAAGAGTCAATTGCTCGGTATCCACCAGAGCCCAGTAACATGCAAGCAACTGCTTCTCAAAGGGTGTATAACGCTCACCAGCCTCAGGTAACTTTTTAGTCCAAAAACCTAACGGCACTTTCCGTCTGCCCTGCATTTGCCATAAGCTCCAATTGGCATACAGACCATCCACAGAAACATTCAAATCAACATCACCCTCGCACACAGGCCACAAATCCAAGGCATACTGAATAGCTTCTTTCGCCAAATTAAAAGCATTCTGTTGCGGTTCACCCCATTCAAACGCATTCTTCTTACGGGTGACACGATACAATGGGGCCAAAATCTGACACAAATGGGGAATGTGCTGACGCCAAAAACCAAATAGGCCAATGAAACATTGAGCCTCTTTTCTGTTCCTCGGAACAGCAAAATCTAAAATTTTACGCTTCACTTGCGGGATCACCTCTCTGTGACCTTCATGCCAATTAATTCCTAAAAATTTTACATTCTGGGAAGGGCCCTGTAATTTGTCGGCATTAATTTCCCAACCTTTAGCGCGTAAACAGTCGAGAATCTGGTCCAGATGGGATTGAACCTGATCTTGTGTCTCACCTTGAATCAAAATGTCATCAATATAGTGACACACCTGAATTTGGGGGTGAACAGGTACTTCAGATAAATGCTCTGCCACCAGCCGGTGACAGATCGTAGGACTATGTACATAACCTTGAGGAAGACTCCGGAACGTCATTTGACGTCCATTCCAGGTAAAACTGAATTTTTCTTGACACTCGGGGGCAATCGGGATGGAAAAGAAAGCATTAGCAATATCAATGGACGCATACCATGTACCTGGATGCTTCTGAATTCTCTGAATCAAAGTAACCATATCTGGCACTGCAACAGCCAAATGAGGAGTGTGTCTGTTCAGTTCTCGATAATCAACAGTCATGCGCCAAGAATTATCACTTTTGCGCACGGGCCAAACGGGATTATTCCAAGCAGAAGTAATTGGAGTTATAACTCCAACATCAACCAGATCTTGAATAGTGGCAGTAATTTCCTCATGACCACCAGGAATACGGTATTGCTTTTGAGAAACCACCTCCGTAGCCTGGGGAATAGAAATAGGGGGCATTCGCAAACGACCAACCCGTACGGGTCTGGACGAAATGTAATGTTTCGTTCCAAATTGATAACAACCATCATCTAAATGCAAAGTCATTCCTTTTAAAATATCAATTCCAATGATGTATTCCAGGAGTGGCACAACTAATACAGAATATTCTTTGCGGGGAATTCTGCCAATTTTCATGTCAAGTGTAGTTTGCACTGCGGGGGTCTCTTTTCCACCTAAACCAGTAATCGTGAAAAATTGTCCTTTAAATTTCTTAGATTTACCATGAATTAAAGTGGCCTCCGCTCCAGTATCCACCAATGCTCGGGCCCTTTGGATATTACGATGTTTCCAAAAAATTTCGATATCTACATAGGGTCTATTGTCACTGTGAGCCCACCTAAGTACTGGAGCTTGACCTATTTCCTAGTCATTTTTACTGTGGTCAGCCAACCAATACAAATCAGGATAAATGCTTTCAACTTTTTTCGGGATCAGGACGTCTTGTTCATATCCATCTTGATTACGAAACGGATTATTGTCATGTTCAAAGAATTGTGAATTGCGGTCAGAAAGCCTATGGCGATCATCCCGTCGTCTGAAATCAGGGGAATAACTCCTGTCATCTCTGCGTCTACTAGAGACACGTTCATCTCTCCCTCTGTCTCTCTCCCCCTCTCTCACCCTTGTATTATTACGGCGGGGAGAAGCATCACGTTCATTTCGCCGGTCATCACGGTGATCAACATCCACACGACGTCTCTCATCGCCACTGTCATCAGAACCACGATCACAATCATTCTTTCGTACTCGACGGGCACCCTCCTTACGATCCAAACCACGCTTACGAAACATTTCCCACAAGCGATTATTAGGTTCACCATCGATGTCCTCCCTTTTCACACCATCAGCCAAAAGTGCAAGAAACATGTCACGCCTAGAGAATTTATAATCCCCAGCGGTACGACCCTCGGGTCGAGATTGCCTTTCAGGTTTAAACCATTCACCCAACTCACCAAGCTGACGAAAAGATTCAAGCACCATAGACAAAGGATTACCAGTCTGATTAATCAACAAAGTCATCATAACCTGCTTATAAGCAACAGGCGAAGAACGGATAATGCGATTACGCACAGAAGATGTCAAAAGACCATCCAACAATCTGTCAGAAGTACTGAGAAAAATCGCAGTTTTCATCACTTCCTCCTTCAAACGTTGCGACGCATCGCGCAAAGTATACCATGGCTTGTCATTGACAGGCCAATCAGACTCAGTAGGGTATTTATGGTTACAACCATCATTCGCAAGCTGGAGCAAAGAAATCTGGCCAGCACCATTATAATTCCGAAAATGATCTTGTACAGTAGAATCGGAACTCAGAGAGCAAAAACGTAAACAATCACCACCATCAAGCATAATGCCGGCAGCACCTAGTTCATAAAGGCGCACCATCCACGTAAGTAAAGATTCACCGGGTCGCTGTCGAAAGCGTTGTAAAATGTCACTAACCTCCTGTTGAGTAAAATCCTCAATACTATCCATTTGAATACCATTCGGCATACCAGGAGTCTGTTGTAATTTGCGTCGAAACACAGGGTGAGCAGAAACCTCCGGAAGAGCTTCCGAAGAAGCCCGGTCTTTAGATTTAGAAGAACAATCAGGGCGTGATAGGTCATCAGAACGGGCAGTGCGACAACCATCGCCAGAAATATCATCTTTGTCACAAGAAGCAGATTTACAATCACGTCCGGAGCGAGAAGATTCACGCTTGTTACCCTCCTCAGCCGAGGAGCTAGAAACATTCGAATCCCAGATATTACCATCCCACTCATCGGGGTTCCAATCCAGTCCGGCTTTCGCCACGACCAGACGCACTTTCCGCGTAGACACACGACCACGACGGTGTCTGTATTTATATTTCGCAATGCGTACCGCAGCCCTTTCGGCTATAGTTTGATAAGTTTCAAGTTTATCGGCAAGCAATTTATTTTGACATCGCAAAAGAGTATGCGCATTTTGCACCTCAACAAACTTTTCTTCCATATCAACAAACCGCTTCTGCAATTTAGTAAACTTCTCATGCAGCACTCTGTACGCGGTCAACACAATCCAACCTCTGCGTCCTAAAACAGGAAGCTCCTCACCCTTCACTACTGGCGCTTTTTGCAAGCAAGAAACCACATCCGTGGGCTCCGCCAGCTCCAAACAAGAAACCCAATTCTCACTCAAACCAGTAGAATCGGCCCACTCACGGGCTAAAGCCTCATACGGCGTGGACTCCCAACCGGGAATATCAGCAGGCAACTTAAAAGTAGATTTTGATTTCTTCTTCGAAAACATGGTAACACACAAAAAATATATATATACAAATATCAACAAAGAAAACACGTACGAGCCGAGCGCAAACCAACAAGATAAAAACAATACAGCGCACACAGGCTTTGTAAACAGTTTGTGACGCCAGATGTACCGACCAGATTTTTGGACCAGATGGAATCCGCTCCTAGGAGCCCCTCTACTCCAGCCGGCACGTAAACAACTCCCTCCCTAGAACGTATTTACAATGAATATAGACATATGTAGGACATCTCGTACCTAAGGATGGGAAAAATAGCAATAAACAAGCATTGGTTTTATAACATCCTATTCACACCTATTAGTCTCGCGGCCACATAAGCCCAGACTAATCTACCCTGGGGCAGATCTGACAATATACCATTTATCCACTTGAAGCGCAATCTGGCGCGTCTACACACGTGGGCCTGCAGTCCCAGTGCTCTCCTTTATACCCGATCTGCAATCCGGCAGATCTACACACCCCTCAATCTTGGGTGCTCTCATTTACACACGACCTACAATCTGGCAGGTCTCGGCACCGTATCCCCCCAGTGCTCTCATTTATACACAGTCTACAATCCGGCAGACTTACACACCTACTCGTAGGTGCTCTCATTAACGCCGCATACCAACGACGATCACTTTCCTATGAACCCTCAGGGATGAAATCTGCAATTATCTATTCAGGGTAAAACTACAGCAATGGAAATCAGTGTAGTGTTCAAATTAAGTGTGCCTTCTACTCTTGACATCAACTGTTTTCTGCCTCCCTACTTGTTCAGTCATTCCTTACCTGACCGGGATCCACATCCGTTCACGCAAACAACATCCGACCAGAAGTATCAGACCACAACGATTAAACAAGAATACAAGGCACATGTCGGGTCACCAATAAATGGGGGCATTTATTACAATATAAAGAATAAAGACAATACTACATGATATATATATTTATGTATCCATATATATATAGGCTGCAAAGAAAAGATGGAGGTTAAGGTGCGCGCTTCGCAAGGGAAGGGGCAGAGATCACCTGGTTGATATGAAGTTTGGACTCGGCAGTCATCTAGGTTCTCGTCTCGTCTCTCTCTCTCTCTGTGTCTTGGCTCGTCTTGGGGGGGGGGTCCACCTCAGCCGTCACAAGTACACGTCTGCACCGCTAGGCTCAACCTCCTCTGCTTCCCTCCAAGGCACTGGAACCTGGTTCTTTATTAACTACCGTCTCTCTCTCTTTCTCTCTCTAGCTCTCAGAGAGTCTCGGGTTTTCTCAGACTTCAAAATGGCGATTGTCTGCCGCAGAGATAATTAATGATAGAGATGCTAACGGCTAGCTACCGCCTACGGACTGACTGACTCAGTGCCTAACACTTTCACTAATATCAAAGCTGTCCCTTCATGGAAAGTTACGGCCAGTAACCTGCCGCCCACCAAATTCTTGTACCTCCCCGTACCAAGGACACGTTCCCAGCCGGCCGGCCTGAAGTTGTGTCTTCGGAGTGGAGAAAAATACAGTCTTTCGATAAGGGCCAGCCTGAACCGGTTCTCTCCAAGCGAACAACACCTTGAAACTAAAACATTACATTTAACCTAGAAAGCCTTTCCAGCTACTGGGCAGAGGGCAAGATAGAGTCTGTCCCGTTTAAGGCCTGCAAGGCCCAAAATATGTGTGACTCCATAGAAAATGCACTAATACTCTTACAAAAGGACGGATCATCCCTAATACTTATATATCTACCCCCTAGCTTTAGCTTATAAGCCCTGATCTAAGGAAAAGGGTACGAAAATGCACTACTGTGCCTTATGGATAGGTCCTACTTATAGTCCCAATCCCCATACCATAGGGGATAATAGGCTGGAGTCACCATCCATCACCCTCCTTCTAAACAGGGTCGAAAAAGTCGGTTATTACAGGAGTGAGTTCCATGTTTTAGCCGCAAGGTATGAGAAGGATCTTCCTCCCATAGTGGTCTTGTTGATGCGGGGTACAGTGGCGAGGGCTTGGCTGGAAGAGCGTAGTTGGCGGGAGGGGGTGTAGAAGGACAGTCGAGAGTTGAGGCATTCTGGTCCAATGTCGTAGAGTGATTTGTGTGCGTGGGTGAGCAGTCGGAAAGTGATCCTCTTATCGACGGGCAGCCAGTGGGGGTCTTTCAGGTGGCCAGAGATGTGTTCGTTACGCGGGATGTCTAGTATGATCCTGGCTGAGGCGTTTTGGATTAGTTGGAGTTTCTTCCGGATTTTAGCGGTAGTACCTGCGTAGAGGGTGTTTCCGTAGTCCAGTCGGCTTGTGACCAGAGCATGGGTTTCGGTGGGGATCCAGCGAAATGTTTTTTGAGCATGCGAAGAATGTTGAAGCAGGATGAGGATACGGCACTGACTTGTCTGTTCATTGAGAGTGAAGAATCCAGGATAACGCCTAGGTTCCGTGCGTGGTCTGTCGGGATGGGAGCTTTTCCAAGGGCTACTGGCCACCAAGAGTCGTCCCATGCAGAGGGGGATGTACCTAAGATGAGGACTTCTGTTTTATCTGAGTTCAGCTTCAGACGGCTGTGTTTCATCCATTAGGCAACTTCTTTCATTCCTTCATGTAGGTTGGTTTTGGCGGTGCTGGGGTCATTGGTGAGAGAAAGGATCAGTTGAGTGTCATCTGCGTAGGAGATGATGTTGAGATTGTGTTGGCGAGCGATGGCCGCAAGGGGGCTCATGTATACGTTGAAGAGGGTGGGACTGAGTGAGGATCCTTGTGGTACACCACAGATGACTTCAGTGGCCTCGGACTTGAATGGTGGAAGGCGGACTCTCTGGGTTCTTCCGGTGAGGAACGAGGTGATCCATTCCAATGCTTTTCCTTGTATTCCGATGTTTCTGAGGCGTTGTAAAAGGGTGCTGTGGCAGACTGTGTCGAAGGCTGCAGAGAGGTCGAGGAGGATGAGGGCGACTGTGTCTCCATTGTCCAGTAGAGTTCGAATGTCGTCTGTTGCTTCGATGAGGGCGGTCTCCGTGCTGTGTTTTGCTCGGAAGCCAGATTGTGAGGAGTCGAGGGATTTGTTGGCTTCGAGGAAAGCGGCGAGTTGGTTGTTGACAGCTTTCTCGATGACTTTGGCCGGGAAAGGAAGGAGCGATATGGGGCGGTAATTTTTGAGTTCGTTGGGGTCCGCTGTGGGTTTTTTCAGAAGGGCGGTGAGTTCAGCGTGTTTCCAGCTCTCCGGGAAGGTGGCGGAGTTGAAGGAGCAGTTGATGACGTCTCGGAGGTGCGGTGCTATGACGGAGTCAGCTTTGTTGAAGATGTGGTGAGGACATGGGTCTGTGGGGGATCCTGAGTGGATGGAGTTCATCAGGCGGATGGTGTCCTCAGTGGAGATTGGATTCCATTCGTTGAGGGTGTTCAAGGGGGGAGAATGTCCAGCATATGGTTGGGTGGGTTGGTCTCCGGGTTGGTTGTAGAAGCTGTTGTGGATGTCTGCGATTTTGTTGTGGAAGAATAAAGCCAGGGAGTCGCAGAGGGCTTGAGAGGGGGTGATGTTGTTGGAGTTGGCCGAGGGGTTGGTGAATTCCTTGACGATGTTGAAAAGTTCCTTGCTGTTGTGGGCGTTGTTGTCTAGTCGATCCTTGAATGCTGTTTTCTTGGCTTTTCGGATAAGTTGGTGGTGTGTGCGGGTGGCGTTTTTGAAGGCGTCCTTGGTGCTAGTGGTTGGGTCTTTTTTCCAGGCCTTCTCAAGGGAGCGGCAGAGTTTCTTGGACTTCTTAAGATCGTCGTTGAACCATGAGGCCTTCTTGCTGCCAGGTTTGCTTTGACGTTTTTTCAGTGGTGCTAGGATGTCGGCGGTGTTGGATAACCATAGGGTGAAGTTGGCGGCGGCTTGGTCTGGGTTAGAAGAGTGGGCTGGGGTGTTTAGAAGGAGCGATGAGGAGATCTGGTCGATGGTGATTTTGTTCCAGTTTCTTTGCAGAGTTGGTTGGAGGTGGTTGGTGGGTTTCGGCTTGTTGTAGGTGAAGTGAACGCAGCTGTGGTCAGTCCAGAGGAGATCCGTAGTGTGGCTGAATGAGACATGGTTGCTGGAGGTGAAGATGGGGTCGAGTGTGTGACCTGCGATGTGGGTGGGGGAGGTGACCAGTTGTTTAAGTCCGAGGTTGGCGAGGTTGTCCAAGAGGGTGGTGGTGTTGCGGTCGTTGTTCTTTTCAATGTGAAAGTTGAGGTCTCCCAGAAGGATGTAATCTTTGGAGGGGAGCGCGTGTGGAGTGATGAAGTCCGTGATGTCTTCACTGAATTTTGCGCGGGGTCCTGGTGGCCTGTAGAGGAGGGTGCCTCTGAGTGTGGTCTTGGGGTCGATGTGGATCTGGAAGTGAAGGTGTTCGGAGTTGGCGAGGTTGGCGTCAGAGCTGGTTGAGATGCGGATTGATTTTTTATGGACGATAGCGATTCCTCCTCCTGTGTGGCCGGTACGGTCCTTGCGTGTGATTTTATAATCTTCAGGGATGGCAATGGTGATGTCTGGGGCGGAAGAAGCGTTCATCCATGTTTCTGTTAGGAAGGCGACGTCTGGAGAGATGGTGTCTAATAGATTCCATAGGTCGATGGCGTGTCTGTGGACCGATCGGGTGTTGAGAAGGATGCATTGAAGGTGGTTGGGGTCGAGAGTCTGTGGTGTGATCGTAGCGGAGATGTAGTCGGTGCCGCTGAATTTGCAGGAGTAGCAGGAGAAAGGTCCATGGGTGTGTCCAGGAGCGGCTTGGACGCAGTTGGGGGCGCGACCGGGGTTAAGGGCTAGGAGGGCGGCGGCATCGTAGGCAATGCGGGAGGGCTGGGAAGCGCGAGGGGCAGGGGGTATGGCGCTGGGCGCGGTCCAGGCGCGGACGGGCGTAGACGGGCTTACCTTTGGCGCACCTTCGGCGTGGGTTGGGCGCGGTCGCTGCGCGTGAACGCTGCACGCGGGAAGAACTGTCATATATGGATGGTGGGGGGGAGGGGCGAGGGCGTCTCAGCTGGGAGGCGGGGCGGGTCACGGAGGAGGACAACAACAACCAAAATGGCAGCGGAGGGGTCAGCGGAGCGGAGCGCTTGGGGCGAAATGCGCTAATACAATTAAAATGCTTAAACAAAGACAATTGCGCTTTAAAAATGTAATTTAAGCAAAGCGGCAAGCAGGGCAGACTGCAGGCAGTTAATCAGGATAAAAGCGGAACAACGATCTATATGGATGGCTTTGGCACAGGTAATAGTCATTAAAATGTATATTGAATTAATAATTAAATGGTGTGGTCATCACTAGATTAGCCAGACAGTGCCACCTTGTGGCAGACTGTCACAAGTGCCATTGTTGACAATTATGTGCCAGTGCCGGGCACCAGAAACCACCTTCTGAAATTAAGCACTGAGCTTACTCCTTCCATCCTTAATAAGACAGGACTCAGCAGAAATTCTAAGACAATGAAGTAAGTTCCTCCTCCAGGAAAAGCTGATGTCCCTTCACCTCACTGAAGCCGACTGTCAGGACGGCACCAGTTCTGAAGCAAACACCATATTGCACAGTAATGCTCTGGGTACACTGTGGTGCAACCTCTGCTGGTCTGAGCCAGCTAGAAACTGGAACAAAAGTGGGTCAGCAAGTCCAACACTTATGCAGGTACACGAGAGAGGGCTTGTGTGTATTCCCAGTTTGTAGTTTCAGAACCGGATTAGGTTAGGTCTGTTTTCAGGTGTCCTTCTGAGCCAGTGTCCCAGACTCACCCTTTATCTGGAGCCATGCTCTCCACAGCAGGCTCATGTGCATGCTGGAGCACCCTCAACAGAGGCACAAAGAGGTGGAGCAGTCTGCATCTGACTATCAGAGCCACATTTTACAGTGACCAAGAAGTCACACAAAAGGCTGGTGGCCTTCAAAAGACCCTTCACCCACTCACAACAGGAACTCCTACCATCCACCAAATGGCAGTCTCTGGTAAAAATAATTAGAAGTCCTTATGCAGCAAAGGATCCAGAGACGTTTTTAAGGGGGAGACTGTCTCCTCTTCACAGTAGCATAGCAAGGGGGGCCAAGTTGGGCGGTGCACCCCAGGTGGCACGAGTTTTGAGGGCGGAAGCCTCACCCCAACTCTTACATGTGGCCGCACGGGGCAGAAAACACCACTGGGTTTGTTCGCCAGCACCCTCCCCCCCTCTCTTACTGCCACCGCAGGGCGGCAAAGTCTAACTACGCCACTGCATCTTCCCTTACTTTAGCATCTAGATCCCCTCCAGTGGCGTCACTAGGGGGGTGCGGGGGGTGCGGACCGCACCGGGTGTCACCCCATCTGGGGTGACACCAATCTAGTTAGTTTCTGGCCACTAGACTAGTGCTGCTTTAGTGTAAGCGCACACTACCACGGCACACCTGCTTACAATACAAAAAATGTGAATACTGCTACTACTGCAGACAGAGCACGCACGCACCAGATGCATTTGATGATGCTGGTCACCACTGGTTCGATGCGGATGCGCGGCGTACCCAGCAGCAGTTTGTGGTTCCCAGGGCCGTCAATCTTTAGTGCTACCAATGACGGCCCTGGGGCAGCCCCCGCGCGCTGTGTGCTCCTGTTCAGCCTCTGACGTGTCACGGAGGTCACGCGCCCGCCAGGGAGGAGACGAGACCGATTGCAGCGCAAGGGAATGCGTGCGTCGTCGTGCTACACTAAAATAAAGATTTAAATATTACCGACGGCATCACACCACCATCTTCTGTTCTTTGATATCGTGAGCGGAGCGCCGTCGTGGTGTCCCCTTCAAATTTGGGACTCACTGACTTCTTCTTGCTGGGTCCGGACTCGGAGACAGTCATCGGTGAGAGAGAAATAATATCATTTATATTTATAAATTAATATGAATCATGAACTAAGTTAAAAATATGGCAATGCAGTGGTACACAAATGAATCAGATTCAGTAGTAGCACAAACGAAAACACGGCCCTCTTCGGGTGGGTCTAGTGCACCATGCTAAAGATTTCTTCCTTCCTTGAGCAGTCACGATAGGCCGGGGGCTGCGGTAATGGCATTTTGTTTGCTTTTGATACTTGCACAAGTGCCACCATTGCCTACGTAACGTTTGTTCTTGTGCTTGACTGTCTACCATTTATTGCAGTATTATACCTCTTCTAATTGGCGACACTTGTAACTGAATGCAGCAAAAACATCTGCGCCAATAGGGCTTCCCAGCTGCAGAGGGAGGCCATGAGTTAATGTATGTGTCCGGGATCACGACTGATAGGTGTGCCAGGGGTGGGATGGCCCAGACTGTTGGCATTAGGGTACATAGACCGTATTTGAAGAGAGAGGTCTTACAGGGGGACAGAGACCCCGCATACTACAGTGGCGTTGTTATTGCGGAACCCGGGAATTTTTACTATAAATGTAATATGTGCAGTTCATATACACTTTTGTTCTAAGATACATGAACATGACTAACCATTATCGTTTCCACAAACGATACCTCCTTTATCTGCAGACATGGTAAATTACTTCATCATATTCTCTCACAGTGGAGGTCTGTCAGTTAGGAGTAAGCAGATTCCACGAGACAGTTGCTGAAGGCACTCCTTTGATGCTATAGTCAAATGCATCGTAGAATGAGGCTTCACTTAAAGACTAACACCGACAAACTATAGGAAAATATAATGGGGCAGATTTATGTTAACTGGCGCATCCCGAGGGATGCGCCAGTTAACATGCGCCACAGCTACGCCACCCATGGTGCGCCGCATTTATGATGCAGCGCACCATGGGGCAAAAACGGCACAGATGCGTCACGCATCTGTGCCGTAAAAGTGACGCATTACTGGAGTTGTGTCGCAAGCGCGACGCAGCTCCAGCAAGGCTCGGGGGTGCCCTATCTGACCAATGCTGCGTCAAGCCTTACGCCTGCTTCAAGAAGGCGCAGGGTTTTGACGCAGCATTGGCCCAAAAGTGACTGAGTGAAATCTTATAGATTTCACTCAGCCACTTTTGCGAGGCGCACCTGCCCCGGAACGCCCACCCTGCGCCGGAACGCCCACAAGCGGCGCAGGGCTTTACAACGTGACGCATCTGCCTAGATGCGTCACGTTGTAAATCGGTCGTAGGGATGCGCCACGTTTACGCCACAGTTGCGTGACGCAAACGTGGCGCATACACAACATAAATCTGCCCCATAGTGAGGAGAGGCAGTTCCACATTCAGATACCCGCGTGTCTCTTTTCCTTGTCCCCACGCTCAGGAACGCTACGAGGTAAAGTCCGAAGATGGCAAACAAATAATTAGGGTTGGGAGGTGGGGTTTTTAATACACTCATATGTTCACTTTCCAGACTAAACTTGCAGCTGGGACTACAAAGTATTTCTTTGTTCCTCCTAAACACGAATTTGTTAAGTATTATTTCACCATGTGTAGGCAGTGAGGAGTGGGAGCCAGTCAGCTGCAACATGTTATATTATTGAAAAGGTGTTCAAGAAAAAATGTCTTAAAAGTCAACTGAGGTGTTTGATGACCACATGACACATCGCTAAACTTGAGAGGTGGTGAGAATGTATACTGCTTCCATTTTCATTGTAGGTCACTAAAGTATTGAGTATGTGACAGAGAAATAGATTCTTTACCTAAAACTATATGTAGATTTACCTTGCAAAGATAAAATCCACACAGACTCGGAGCGGAGGAGGTCCATGCGGTAAGTCGTGAGGGGGTGACACCATGAGTTACCCTCACCGGGTGACACTAGGGTGACCAACTGGCATTGGTGCAAATTCAGGACAGTGAGTGTAAAAATTCAGGACAAAGGGTCAAAATTCAGGACACAAATTCAGGACAGGAGGTCAAAATTCAGGACAAAACTTCAGGACAATAGGTACGTTTTACAGACACATCAGAGGTCGCACAATAGTATATAAGTAAGCCCAGCCATTTCCAAACATATTCAACCGTTTGCAAACCTATCCATCATGTATCCTTCCATCTATCATTTCACTCATCCATCCCTTCATCCATCCTTTCACTCATCTCCATTATCCATCCATCCATTCACCCACCCACCCATCCATCCATCCATCCATCCATCTACTCATCCACTCATGAATCTATCCATTGATCCTATCACTCATCCATCTATCATTTCACTCCTTCACACATCTATTTATCCTTTTGTCCATCTACCCTCCCTTTCACTCACTCGTCCATCCTTACATCCACCCTTTCACTCACACGTCCATTCATTCACCCTTGCACTTATCAATCCATCAATCCGTCCATCATTTCACTCGTCCACCTACCCACCCATCATCCACCCAACAATCCACCCACCCACCATCCACCCACCCTCTCATCCATCCTTTCACCCACCCACCATCCAATCCACTGATCCATCCTTTCACCCACCCACTATCCACCCACCCACTCATCCATCCATCCATCCTTTCACCCATCCACTCATCCATCCATCCATCCTTTCACACACCCACTCATCATCCATCCATCCTTTCACCCGACTCTCCATCCATCCATCCTTTCACCCACCCATCATTCATCTATCCATCCATCCATTCGTCCTTCCCCTCATCATCCATCCTTCCCCTCATCATCCATCCATCCTTCCCCTCATCATCCATCCATCCTTTTCCCTCATCATCCATCCATCCATCCTTTTCCCTCATCATCCATCCATCCATCCTTCTACCCACCCACTGATCATCCATCCATCCTTCCCCTCATCATCCATCCATCCTTTTACCCACCCCCTCATCATCCATCCATTCCCTAATCATCCATCCATCCTTTCACGCACCCCCTCATCATCCATCCACCCTTCCCCTCATCATCCATCCATCCATCCATCCATCGCCTCATCATCCATCTATCCATCCTTCCCCTCATCATCCATCCTTCCCCTCATCCATCCATCCATCCCCTCATCCATCCATCCATCCATCCATCCCCTCATCCATCCATCCATCCATCCCCTCATCCATCCATCCATCCATCCATCCATTCATTCCCTCATCCATCCATCCATTCCCTCATCCATCCATCCATTTCCTCATCCATCCATCCATCCATTCATTCCCTCATCCATCCATTCCCTCATCCATCCATCCATCCCCTCATCCATCCATCCACCCCCTCATCCATCCATCCATCCCCTCATCCATCCATCCCCTCATCCATCCATCCCCTCACCATCCCCTCACCCATCCCCTCACCCATCCATCCATCCATCCATCCATCCCCTCACCCATCTATCTATCCTTCCCCTCATCCATCCATCCCCTCATCCATCCATCCATCCATCCATCCCCTCACCCATCTATCCTTCCCCCATCCATCCATCCCCTCATCCATCCATCCATCCATCCCCTCATCCATCCATCCATCCATCCATCCATCCTTTCACCCACCCTTCCGTCCCCTCACCCACCCATCCTTCCCCTCTATCCATTCCCTCATCCATCCATCCATCCATTCCCTCATCCATCCATCCATCCATTCCCTCATCCATCCATGCATCCCCTCATCCATCCATCCATCCATTCCCTCATCCATCCATCCATCCATCCATCCATCCATCCATCCATCCATCCATCCATTCATTCCCTCATCCATCCATCCATTCCCTCATCCATCCATCCATCCCCTCATCCATCCATCCACCCCCTCATCCATCCCCTCATCCATCCATCCCTCCATCCCCTCATCCATCCATCCCCTCATCCATCCATCCCCTCACCCATCCCCTCACCCATCCCCTCATCCATCCCCTCATCCATCCCCTCATCCATCCCCTCATCCATCCATCCATCCCCTCACCCATCTATCTATCCTTCCCCTCATCCATCCATCCCCTCATCCATCCATCCCCTCACCCATCTATCCTTCCCCTCATCCATCCATCCCCTCATCCATCCATCCATCCAACCCCCCCATCCATCCAACCCCCCATCCATCCAACCCCCCATCCATCCAACCCCCCATCCATCCAACCCCCCCATCCATCCCCTCATCCATCCAACCCCTCATCCATCCAACCCCTCATCCATCCATCCAACCCCTCATCCATCCATCCTTCCCCTCATCCATCCATCCATCCTTCCCCTCATCCATCCATCCATCCTTCCCCTCATCCATCCTTCCTTTCATCCATCATCCATCCTTCTCCTCACCCATCCATCCATCCACCCCATCCATTTATCCATCCATCCATCCATCCATCCATCTCCTGATCCATCCATCCTTCCCCTCCATCCATCCACTCCATCCATCCATCCCCTCCATCCATCCATCCATCCCCTCCATCCATCCATCCTTCCCCTCATCTATCCTTCCCCTCATCCATCCTTCCCCTCATCCATCCAACCCCCCATCCATCCAACCCCCCATCCATCCAACCCCCCATCCATCCAACCCCCATCCATCCAACCCCCATCCATCCAACCCCCCATCCATCCAACCCCTCATCCATCCAACCCCTCATCCATCCATCCTTCCTTCCTTCCCCTCATCCATCCATCCTTCCCCTCATCCATCCATCCTTCCCCTCATCCATCCATCCATCCATCCATCCTTCCCCTCATCCATCCATCCATCCTTCCCCTCATCCATCCATCCATCCTTCCCCTCATCCATCCATCCATCCTTCCCCTCATCCATCCCCTCATCCATCCATCCATCCATCCATCCATCCATCCTTCCCCTCATCCATCCTTCCTTTCATCCATAATCCATCCTTCTCACCCATCCATCCTTCTCACCCATCCATCCACCCCATCCATTTATCCTTCCCCTCATCCATCCATCCATCCTTCCCCTCATCCATCCATCCATCCTTCCCCTCATCCATCCTTCCTTTCATCCATCATCCATCCTTCTCCTCACCCATCCATCCATCCACCCCATCCATTTATCCATCCATCCATCCATCCATCCATCTCCTGATCCATCCATCCTTCCCCTCCATCCATCCACTCCATCCATCCATCCCCTCCATCCATCCATCCATCCCCTCCATCCATCCATCCTTCCCCTCATCTATCCTTCCCCTCATCCATCCTTCCCCTCATCCATCCAACCCCCCATCCATCCAACCCCCCATCCATCCAACCCCCCATCCATCCAACCCCCATCCATCCAACCCCCATCCATCCAACCCCCCATCCATCCAACCCCTCATCCATCCAACCCCTCATCCATCCATCCTTCCTTCCTTCCCCTCATCCATCCATCCTTCCCCTCATCCATCCATCCTTCCCCTCATCCATCCATCCATCCATCCATCCTTCCCCTCATCCATCCATCCATCCTTCCCCTCATCCATCCATCCATCCTTCCCCTCATCCATCCATCCATCCTTCCCCTCATCCATCCCCTCATCCATCCATCCATCCATCCATCCTTCCCCTCATCCATCCTTCCTTTCATCCATCATCCATCCTTCTCACCCATCCATCCTTCTCACCCATCCATCCACCCCATCCATTTATCCTTCCCCTCATCCATCCATCCATCTCCTGATCCATCCATCCTTCCCCTCCATCCATCCCCTCCATCCATCCTTCCCCTATTCCATCCATCCTCCCCCTCCATCCATCCATCCTTCCCCTCATCCATCTTTCCCCTCATCCATCATCCAGCTACCCTTCCACCCATACATCCAGCTATTTACATTTTCTCTCCATCCTTCCCCTCACTCATCAATCCATCCATGCATCCTCTCTCATTCGCCATTTATTCAATCTTTCATTCATCCATTCATTCACCCTTTCACTAATTCATCCAGCCATTCACCCATCCCTTCACTTACTTACTCGCCGGCCTTTCCATATTAATTTTGAGCTGAGCCCTTTTGAGAAGAGGCCCATCAAGAACTTCACCCTCGCTGCAGGGGCCATTCCAGGACTGGGACAGAAGCCACCCAGGGCAAAGACAGGATCCACCACAGCGGGGGACAAGAGCCACCACAGGTGGGGGTGGACTGGAGCCACCACATGGGGGGACAGGTGCCATCACTGAGGGGAGGGAACACAGGGGTGGGCATGCAGTATTCTAGCAACATCTTGGGCTCCTCTCCTGCACAAGACAGCGAGAAGACAGGCTTTCTGTCCAAAATGCCAACCCCCACTGTGATGTACAGTACTTACAGGAGATACTCTAAGAGAACTGATTGAACTGATTGTCCCCCATACTTTGTTAATCAGTGTGGGTGCGATTGTGCCATTTCTTTATTTTCTTACATTATAGGCTGCATGTTTGAAGAACCGAGGTTTGCTTACAATTTAGTGACAGTAATTAAGCTCTGTGAAGAGAACCACGTGCTGCCTCGGTGTAATCAGGGGTGTAATCTGGCCGAGTCTCGGATGTTTGGGGCCCTGGGTAGAAATGGAACGTGTGAGCCCCCCTCTAAATAACAGAGACATGACACATTCAGGGCTGTTTGCATGTGAATAGATGTCACTTCTCCTGAACCGGCAGCCCCTCCCTCTCAGTCACCTTCGAAGCACCTCTTAACAGGTCATCAAGGGCTGGAGGTGTGAGGGTTGCCATCCCGCTGTGCCTCTCCAATGCTGCGGGGCATTTGAGGAGCTTTGGTGCAGCATCAGAGTGAATAAAAGAGGTGGGGGGAAGCTGTGCCGGCTTTAGGGTGGAGCAACCGGTGCCCTGTTAAAATGACGGACAAATGGCGTCCGTTAAAGATTCCTTCACGGACAACGGACAGACGGTCGAAATTACGGACTGTCCGTGAAATTTACGGACGGTTGGTCACCCTAGGTGACACCAACCCTAGTGACGCCACTGATCCCCTCCTTTCGGTCTCAGGGATGTCGTCCGTACACCTCCGCTGTTCGGAAAAGTGATTTCACGTCTGCTTGTACACAGGACCAGGTCAGGGATTTTGAAATGGAAACTGCAGGCCTGCTTCACTCTGGTTCCCTAGTGTGTAACATGCTTGCCACGCACCACTCGCACACGCCCATGCTCTTGTGATCTCCGGCGCTAGGATTACTAGTCAGTCCTTAACAGGGAACATTTACACAAATAGGCAGTAACTTCCAACTCTTGTAACGCAGGGAAAAATGCCTGGTCACACTAAGAGCACAATAAGATATAGTATGACTATGATGCCACCACTGTGCTATACGCACAAACCTGTGGCAGGGACAGTAGCCCTCTGCCACTACCGAGAGCTTGCTTTGCGCGCTTCTCCCTGTCCAGGACCAGACTATTTTTAAAGGTAGATTTAGGCCTTTGTGCACATGCTATATATTAATGTAAGGCTGGGGCCAAACATGTTTTAAAAAAAGGAATACCAGATACTTGTAGGTGGGCAGGCAAGCCGCACCATTCAGGGGATATCAGATTGTCTGTGAAAGATGTACTCGGGGTGACTCTGCTGCCACTTTTGAGAAGTTGCATCATAAATATAACAATTCGCTTGTTTGTAACCAGCTAAGCTGTGAGTTCTTTATATGAACTTTGCAATACATGGATGATCCTGCTAAGCTGTTGTAAGTAACAAGCGCTTTGCGGAGAGAATTACCGTAGTCTTTACGTCCAGGATTGCTGTTGGCGTGGTCGAGTCATGGAAAATAGTTGGATTTTGATGTACGTTATGATAAAAAAGACAGCAGCATGTAGTTAAAAGTGACTGAATGAAATTCAGTGTAAAATGTAGCGAGAGTCTCCTAACGTACGCGGTATCGGTGTTTTGATTCGAAATAGGATCAGTATGAATGTTCACTTTAGAAAGCAAGATTTATTTCAGGAGAGCCATCAACACAAGAGACTGTGAATGCTGCCACCTACTGGCCACTTTTTAGCCGAAATACAGTATTCGAAAACAAAACAACCAGAATGAAATTTACTTTAGGAATCAATGCAAATTGTTTTAGTGTTAGTTTAATGCAAATGAAACTATGTCTAATGTATAGAAAAAAACATGTAAATAACATTTTCATATTTTTGGATGGGGAAGTTAGGCAAATGGGATGAAGGGATTTTCAGCCTGATTCATGAAGCTAAATTACGCTCGCAATAGCTGCGAAAATGCTATCGCGGGCGCGATTGCCATAATCCGAATTCACCACGAAAAATGCGAATTCGCAAACACAGAATTGCGAATTCGCTAAAAGATTCACAGAATCCCGGCAGTAGACCATTTGCGATTCGGAAATAGCGAGAAATCACGGATTCTGCGAAAATAATAGCGAAATCGCAAATTCCTCGCAATCGGGATTCATGACAAATCGCAATTAGCGGAAAACCCCAAAATCGCATTTTGCGAGGCGAAATTTAAGGACAACCCAAAGCAGGTGGTAACCATCAAACCCATAGTAAATTTTTTTTTGAAAAACCGTTGGCCTATCAGCCACTGGTGCTGGCCTGCCCAAACACACTTAGGGAGAAGCAGCATCAGCATAAGGAACGTCACAATGCCAGGAATGTACATGGATGTAAATCTATATCTGGCTCCTGCCCCGTCTTTCTGAAATCTCTCATCAAGCCCTATTGCCCTTCACGGACCCTGAGATCTTCCCACCTTCACTTCCTGTCTATCCCCCCTATTAAACTCTGCAGATCTGGAGGCCGGCGATTTGCATTCCTGGCCCCAAAACTTTGGAATTCCTTTCCCCTCTCTCTCAAAACCTCTAATTCTCTAATTCTTTTCCGTAAAACCCTAAAAACATGGCTTTTCCCTCAATCCAGTTAAGTCCCCCTGGTCTTTCTGTTTCCAACCAGCGCCAGGAAACCCATGGTGTCAGCGCGCTTTACAAATTCCCCTTACAATACAATACAATACAATGGTGGACAGGCGGCGAAGGCTACAGCGAGCAGCACGGAGGAGACGCAGAATCCAGGCCAGGATCTTCCGCCAGCGAGTCACCCTGCTGGGCCAAACCAGAGAGCAAATTTACGCAAAGTACCGCCTGAATGGGGCAATGATCATCAAGCTAATTCAGGACCTTGACCCCCTGATGCAGCACCCAACAAGGCGGACCAATGCTGTGCCAACACATGTCCAGGTATTGTGTAGCCTGCACCTCCTGGCCTCCGGGAGCTTCCAGGGGATAGTTGCAGCTGCTGGGGGGATATCTCAGCCCACCATGTCCCGCTTCCTAGGGAGTTTCCTTGACGCAATGCTGACCCAGCTACACCACCACATCAAATTTCCAACAAGCCAACAGGAATTGGATGAGACCAAGCTTCAATTCTACAATGTTGCGCATTTCCCACACGTGATAGGATGCATTGACTGTACCCACATCCACATCTGCCCACCAGCTGCAACGGAGTACATGTACCGCAATCGCAAGTCCTACCACTCCCTCAACATCCAGATGGTCTGCAATGCAAAGACATACATCACGGACATAGTGGCACAGTACCCGGGGAGTACACATGACTCATTCATATTCCGGCACAGCAGCCTCCACACACGACTTACCAGGGGAGACTTTGGGGAAGGACACCTACTTGGTAAGTACACTTTGCCCACAATGTCACAGTGCGATGAAGTAGGTGCGCTGCACAGGCACTCACCCTCTGCTCCTCTCATTCAGGTGACAGTGGCTACGCCCTGCGTGAATACCTCCTCACCCCATTCCTCAACCCTGCTACACCACAGCAACGGCGTTACAACGTATCACACATACGCACAAGGAATTGAATTGAGAGAACTTTTGGGCTACTGAAGAGCAGATTCTGCATACTCACAAGACAGGTGGGGCCATGTACTACAGTCCTGATGTGTGCTGCCGTATTGTGGCTGTGTGTGCTATACTACACAACATTGCTACCAAGCGCCTGATACCTGTCGACATCTCTGGTAGTGAATCGGAAGGGGACGACAGGCCACCTGCACATGCGCGCCATGCACGCGGGGAGAACCCAGCTGAAGGTCACAGACGCCGCAACCACATCACAATGAACAGTTTCTAGTGCACCCTCTCCCCTCACCCAACAAATCACAATTGCATGCAAAATTTAATAATGACACAACGCCAATATGTGATGCTAAATTAAATATTATTGTTTGAATCACAATAATGGTTCCAGTTGCCATCCTTCCATTGCAAGCAGTATTGCCCCATACTGCTGCGTCCAATACACAGCGCAGGCTTATGTTCAGCCTGTGCCTGTACAAGTACATTTCAGTCAGGTGCGCCTCCAGCGCGAAGCACCCAAGCGCCTCTACGGGTCCTCCTTAGCCACCGCACGTGACCCTGCAGTGGGCCTGGTGCTGCGTCTCAATGCCCCTACGTGTGAGGCAGAGTGGCTGCTCACACTTGATGTGCCATCGCTGGCATCGTCCCCCCGACAGTGGCAGGTAGAGCAGGATGAAGTGCCATCACGGCAGTGGTGAGGTGCTGTAGTACCCTGGCCACATCCTCGCAGCATTGAATGAGCTGCTGCTGCTGCACCAGGGACCGGCGCGATAGCTGCGACGTGGCATTGCCAATCACATAGTTTGACCGGGTGTAAGCCGTCAGCCGGGTCAGTAGCTGACAGTGGCGGCGGCGGGCCGTGTTGCGCTGTGAAATCATAGCAGCTGTGTTGGCCTCCATGGCTGCAGTCATGCGGGCCATCCCCTCCCCCACACCTGCCATGGCTGCCGTCATGCGGTCCATCCGGTCCCCCACACCTGCCACATTGCGGCCAATGTTATACAGCTGCAACTGTATGGCCCCTTGCCGGCGTGCCTGCAGCTGGTGAATCCGGAGCATTCGACGTTCGACACTCATGCTCGGCAGCCGCTGTTCATTCCCCCTCCTGGCGCTGGGAGCATTGGTCTGCAGGCGAGCCCTGCCACGCCTGCTCTGCTGGCTGGCCACAGTGGGTGGCCGCTGTGTCACCGCTGTCGCAGGACCTGATGTGGATGCGCCAGCTGCTGGTGGAGTCGAGCTAGGCAATGATGGTGCGGCAGACGCTGGAGGCACAGTGGTAGTGGGCCGGGCTGCAGGGGTTGGTGCTGCGGCAGACGCTGGAGGCACAGTGGTAGTGGGCCGGGCTGCAGGGGTTGGTGTTGCGGCAGACGCTGGAAGCACAGTGGTAGAGGGCCGGGCTGCAGGGGTTGGTGCTGCGGCAGACGATGGAGGCTGTGTTGGTAACGGCACCTCCTCGTCATCCTCTGCTTGCTCATCTATGAGCAGCCTCTCACTGTCACTGCTGTCTGCGCCACCTGTGAGGGGAAGTGGACCTTCATTAGTTGCATGTATCTGTCACACGTGCAGTTGCTACATGCATGCTGGGTGACATTCCCTGACTGGCTATGGCATTGCGTACTTTTGAACCTGTCTGGCTGCATTGGGGTACTTGTACATTGTGGCCACACTACATGTCCCACAATGCTTTAGGGCATTACCTGATGTGCACCAATGGCATGACTTTGGAACATTATGGGAGGCTATAGGGTCATGGCCATTCATAGGGGACAGGGTCGCAGTCGCATGCCACTTACCTTGGCTCTCTTGGGTGGGGCGGGATGAGTCCAATCGGGTGACTCCAATGCACACCTCAGCCTCCAGCGTGTCTTCAACGCGATCCTCCATGGGGGTGTTTGGAGGGACTGTAGGTCCTCCCCCTCCAGTGGCCAGGGACTCTCCCAGCCTCTCAACGACCTTCTCCTTGGCACGACCTCGGAGGTTGTACCACCTTTTCTTCAGTTCATCAAGTGACCTGTCGGCCACACCCACAGAGTTCACTGCGGCCGCTATCCCGACCCAGATCCTGCGCTTCTCCTGCTCGGGCACCCACCTCGACTCTCTCCCAAACAGTTTGGAGTGGTTCTCCACCACCCCTTCAATTAGGTGCTCCAACTCCTGCTCGGAGAACTTAAGTTTTCTCTTGCTCCCAGTGGTGTTGCTGGGCCCAGGTACTGCCTCCTCAGCCATTGCTGCAGTGGAGTTGGAAGTGGTAGTCCAAGGTGTCCTTGCAGGAGCTGTCTCTGTTGCTGCCTCGAGGTCTGCCTCACTGTGGTGAATGGGGGTGGGAACTGGCTGCTTCCTGGTTGTGATGTCATCACTGTGCTCAAAATGCGACTTCCCGTTTTCCCGATCTTGCGATTTTGCGATCTCGCTTTTTGCGATCTCGCAATTAGTGATATCCCTATTTGCGATATCGCAAATCCGAGATGGATGTTGCCGAAAATTGCGATTTTTCTGCGATTTTCGATAATCGCAAACGGTTTTTGCGGCCGCGTGCGAATCGCTTATTTTTCTCGCAAAACATCATGAATACCTTTCTGCGATTTCTCAATTGCGATTCACAGTTAATCGCTATTTGAGAATCGCAGATTCCGGTTTTCATGAATCAGGCTGTTTCTCCCATAATACTAGATTGTTTCTGTCACGAAGACAAGGCCAGCTATGACGATGCTGCCTGGTAATGTAATGTAATTGGGGCAACAATATATTTAGGCGCGCCCCGTCCATAGTGTGACCAACGTGTATGGGTACAAATTCTGGATGGTGAGTGTAAAAAGGGTCGATAATCAGGACAAAAATTCAGGACAGAGGGTCAACATTCTGGACAAAGGGTACCTTTTACAGACACATCAGAGTAGATCACGCAATAGTATATATGCAAGTAAATTAGACAACCAACATGAGATTATGTTAGGTTGAGACAATCATGTACTTAATTCATGTATGTCGGTATGCATGCAGCTTTAATCAACTGTGCAGGTCTTTTTGCCGTATGTCATATGATCATAATCAATTTATATGGTTACTTCACTGGGCTGAAAAGTCTGATATTTTCTCTACAGTTCAGGGTCCTGAGCAGGCATGTTTGGTGAGAGAAGTGATCGGGAAGATCTGCTCGGGTGGACTTTAATTCTATTATCTCCTATCTGAGTGCCATTGTGAGACGTAAATCAGCAGACATAGAATGTAGCTAATTGGGATCTGCAGTGCTGCACTAGAGTGCAGCCCTCTGAGTGGCCAGCTTTATATGTCAGATCACTTAAGGTATTCCATGTCTGTTCAGCTGGTGATGACTGGTTTAGGGGATGGTTTTCGTGATGTGCCCAGGAATCCTGATCCTATCCATGAGTGTAGAAAGTTTACCAGCTTCACAAAATGTTCAAGAAATGTGTATTTATTTATAAACATCATTAATCTCATTGATATCCCTCTTGTTTGGTCAGCCTACATCTGGGCCCAAACTGGAGCTACCAATCTCTCTCTGGCTGACCAACACAAGAGAAGCAGAAAGACTAGCAGTCCGAGCAACCCCGTGCATATGTTGAAGGCGACTGTTGGCTCAGTTATTGAACCTGTGCATACAGAGGTGTTTTTTGTTTATTCCGCTCCAGGCCCAGCTATGTGAGGCACAGGGACTCGTAGTCACGTGACACTGTCCAGTGATCATATTGCCCCAGCAGGGGCTCCACATGGATGCTACAATCATGAAGGGAGCAATTCTGTCACCGCACTTTGTGACATGGAGCTGCACTGTAGCTCGTCTGTCAGCTCCATTCAGGCATACCGTGCTGAAGTGTGCTTTTGTTTACTGTGCTGCCTGGGCTGCAAGCAACAGGTATCCAGACTGAGGAGGCAGTAGGGTGTGATAGCACCGCCTGGCAGCAACTCCACAGGCATGATGCAGTCACAGAGAGACCACACCATGCCAATCTTTCTCGTACATTAAGTGGCACATGCTGAACAAAGGCAAAGACCTCTGCATCTGGTGTGGACTTTTGCACTTTAAAAAGATAGAACGCTTGCTGAATCGAGCAAGAATAAAGCTGCTCTCTCTCTCTCTCTCTCTCTCTCTCTCTCTCTGTCTCTCTCTCTCTCTCTCTCACTCACTCACTCTCTCACTCTCTCTCTCCCTCTCCCTCTCTCTCTCTCTTTCTCTCTTTCTTTCTCTCTATCTCTCTCTCCCTCCCTCCCTCCCATCCACTCGGCGGTACAGCCAGGGCCGGCTAAAAAAAAACGAAGCTATGTAAACCGACTGGTTAGTTTAGAAATCAAGACAGAGTGGGACTGACCCTGAACAAAGGGTTCCCTGAAAGGTGGAGGCCCTGGTCCAGGGCCACTTTGCCCATGCCATAAAACGTCTCTGAGGCTATCTCTCAGGCTGCACTGACTCTGCAGGTTAAATGAGTCGATGGGTTACACAAGTTCTACAATCTAGGCTCCCAGGCAAAAGAAAGGATTATCAGCCAAACATCATCATCCTTAAATATATTTTGCTTTCAAATGTCAACATGTCAGTTTATGAAAAGAAACAGTTTTTGAAGCCAAGTTTTTTAGTTAAAAAAACATAACATCAATTCCTCCTAACATAAACCCATAATTCTGAGGTTAACACAGTACCTGCATGAAATACTATAATTTCCTTGTTAGCAAGTTCCCAGACATCAACATTACAATATCTTATGCTATAAATGCCGACATGATACCTTGAATTAACACAGTGATGCTACAATCAGCATCAACCATCATCATCCTATGGATGTCGAAACAGGCCAGCACCAGCATTATACTAGTTATGATAATTATCCCACAATATGCTAGTAATTACCATCATTTAGTAAAGGAAACATTTTACCAAGGGTAAGCACCATGATGTCATGAATGCTCACAACATGCTCACAGATACCATAATATCATTTAATCACCATACCAAACGGGTGGCAGGCACCTGTTTTGGGATACTGAGGGTTCTCAGAAAGACACTGGACCTACGGCCACTCTCAGCTAAGAAAACCATGGTCCAGGCATTAATTACATCAAGGCTGTACTATGGGAATGTCCTATATCTGGGAGCGAATGCCAAGTGCACTCAGAGGCTTCAACGCATACAGAATGCGGCTGCACGCCTTGTACTGACGCTCCCCAAGAGAGTACCTTCTAAGAGAGCACTGAGATCACTGCACTGGCTCCCGATAAAGGAACGTGTAATGTTTAAAGCCCTATGTGTTCAGGTTCCAACATTTAGAAGAGTGAGAATGGGAGGGCACTCCTTTCGTGTTTTGGTAGCCCAACAATGGAACAGACTCCCTCTGAATCTACGGCTAGAGACGTCAGAGCTGGCATTCCGCAAAGAGTTGAAAACTCACCTGTTCCCCAAAGAGTAAGGAGGGACTAGGTTTTGGGGCTGATGAAAGCAACAGCAGCAGAGGCGCCCCGGCTTCACAATGGCTTCTATAGCGCGGGGACACACCAGTATGGTGTAACCAGGCGCTTTACAAATTCAATTTATTTATTTATATAGCACAATTTACCTCCATTATGCTAGAGTCAGTGTTCTGCCTTCTCTATGCACCATCATGCTTTGAATGCCCGTCATATGGCACAAATTACCCGTATTATGTACATGCCAGAATTTTTCCACGGTGGGCACCATAATGGCATGAATACCCACAATTACTACCATTATTCCAGACCCAGCTCTTTATGAGTGGACCAAGTGGGGATACCACATATTGATGAATACACACAAATACAGACATACAAAGAAATATAAAGTATTCTGTTTTATGCCCTTCCTGTCTATAGAGCCGTATACATCAGCTCTACACCCCTTACAGATCGTGTTCTTCTGATGGGCCTAGTGAGGTCTTACACCCCAACAGACATGAGCAATTTGTATTTTTTCACTGTCCCTCCAGGAATCTAGAGCTGAACTCTGCCCTCATTCAGGCACTCAAATGTGAAGTGTTGCATTAATATCCTAGTGACTACACTTGGGCTCTGCTGTCTCAGAATTCTGCTAGTCATGTGCAGCTGTTGCTGCATGAGCTACATGAACAGTGGGAGACAGATCCGTGATGCTGCAGTAGAGCCAATGGGGAGGTCAGCAGAAGTGGTTGGAGCATTCGTGCCTCGCTGAGGCCTTGGACCCAGAGTCTGCCTCTACTTTTCCATTTGTGGTCAGCCTGGCGTTTATTTCATCAAGTTGATGCATACACTGACCGGGAGCCATCAGTGAACCCAAGGCTGCTTGGTGCCATGAGTGCAGAATGGGTAGCGGCTACTCAGGGGCTCCTAAGGAATGCTGAAGGACGTTAGAGGTCTTAGGGGTATAGCAGTTTCAGTGGGGCATGTGCATCTTTCCCTCCTCTCACATAGTCCTTCCAAAACCCCCTGATGAGATCACAGAGTGCAGCAAAAATGGGCTTTCGCTCCCCCGTTTTCTATATGTCCTTCAAAATTTGCTATATGGCATTCCAGACACTTTCTTTGCATAGATTGATGCACTGGTGCGCAACATGTTGTGGGCAGATGGGCAGCCCAGAATTGCATTGCGGACCCTCGAGAGGCCTAAATATGAAGGAGTGATTGCTTTCTCGAATATTTGGACATATTACGAGGCTGCAAGGTCTGCACGGTGAACCACTGCCCCAATGGGGGGATCCATCATATCGACAGGAGCGACAGGCTATGGGGACCAGAGGCGATTTACACTGGCTGTACGGAGGCAGGCTGAGTCAGACTATATGTCCAGCTACTGAAACTGTGGTTAGGACCTGGAGAAGCTTTAGGAGATGGGGTGGGGATCTACATTGACCCCAAGAACACCTGTGTTCTTGGAGCCTCCGCCCCCGCCTCCGCACCTCCGCCCCCCCTTCTAAATTAGTTTTAATCAGATATACCCACCTTTGTAGGATCTCTGTCACCAATTTCATAAGTTTTTAACCATTGAGTGTCTTTCCACAAGAGTGCCTTTTCCAGCATTATATGGTTGTGACCTAGAAATGAATGGAACGATGCATTGATCCTTTCTCCATATTTGCATATAATTTCCCTAGGTCGCCACTCAATAGCAGGATCTGTCAGCCTGCCTTCCTATTGACCTCCTGGAATAAGGTTGTGCATTAAGTTTTAATTTTTATTCACTGTGTAGTACTGAGCACTTAGGTCCTGAAGAATTGCCACTGGAGCAAGAAACATGTTGACCTGACCAGAGGATCGTAGATATCTTGCTGAGTACACTTCTTAGCACATATCTCCCCTCCCACCATTTTTACCAAGGGTGTCAGCCACGCTAATAAAATTCCTTGTGGACTGACCCACCTTTTTGTTTAACCACCACTTCACGACTACACCTTCACTTGCCCTCTCACCCACACGCACCATATGGCTGGAACCAAAGATCTCCGATAAAGAGCCCCTTTACGGGTGCCCGTCAGACATTGCAGTGCCAGTCTGACGAGGAGCAGAAACCATATGATGAAGCATGACATCTAGCTTGCTAGGTGTGTGAGGGTTTTAGTTCCAAAAAGGGAAATGCCCTTTTCCCTTTTTCCTTTCCTTTTTGCTGCATGCACTCTTGTCTCTTACACTCTTGTCGGGGAACTCTGTACCCTTCTTGTGTTACTAGTCGTCTGGACATGTACACTGGACCCCGTTAAACATTGTCCGCACACGGTTCCCCCTGTTGTTGAAATATGGAGCGTGAGTGTTCCCATGTATCAACCCATGGATTGTGGTGCATTCCCAGATTTACCATTAGTGGTAGACCTGGGAATGCGTAAAAATGCTACACCTCCTCAGGCAAGGCGTAATGAGGAAATATATCTTAATTTCTCTTCATTTTGTATTTCTTTCTACGTGTGGTTAATTCTGCAGCACACATAGAAAGAGGGAAATGCCTCTGAGGATTGTTTTGTGAAGGACGGTGTCTCTTCCTGCACAAAAACAATCCAGCCTTCGAACCAGGCATCCTCGCCCCATGAGGCAAGGGCGTCTGTGTTGGCTCTAGGTAGCCAAAGGTGTGCCAGTGCTAGGGAACAACAGGAGTGTAAAGTAAAGGTATCCCTTGGTAAGTTTCTTCACTAATCAAGCCCACATAGTGATATTGGACATTTACACTGAACAGCATATAACCGAAACATGTGTTTAAAAAACTTTTTTCAAATTTATTATTCTTATTAAAAACATAGAAAAATCACACAGTAAAAACAAATATAAAAAGTGTAAAAAATACACTTCTACTACACACAGGGTTTATCAACATAAAATACTTCCTATACAGAAATACTAAACAGTGCCCTTAAATTCATCAATGGAAAACACAAGACAGGGGAGAGACAGAAGGTTGGGACAGTGTCATTTGTCATTGAAATTTGACTCATCAGGTATTACAATCTCACAGAACCAGTCCTGGGCGCTTTCAAATCTTGCGGCCTGCAGGTTTGGCACGGTTACCCAATTGAGCAGTTTATGTTGCTCAGTTGGGTAACCGTGCCAAACCTGCAGGCCGCAAGATTTGAAAGCGCCCAGGACTGGTTCTGTGAGATTGTAATACCTGATGAGTCAAATTTCAATGACAAATGACTCTGTCCCAACCTTCTGTCTCTCCCCTGTCTTGTGTTTTCCATTGATGAATTTAAGGGCACTGTTTAGTATTTCTGTATAGGAAGTATTTTATGTTGATAAACCCTGTGTGAAGTAGAAGTGTATTTTTTACACTTTTTATATTTGTTTTTACTGTGTGTTTTTTCTATGTTTTTAATAAGAATAATAAATTTGAAAAAAGTTTTTTAAACACATGTTTCTGTTATATGTTGTTCAGTGTAAATGTCCAATATCACTATGTGGGCTTGATTAGTGAAGAAACTTACCAAGGGATACCTTTACTTTACTGTTGATAAGTACCCCATTCCCCTGGTTTTGGGGGTCCCTCTCTTTTTAAATTAACAACAGGAGTGTGCCATATAATGTTAGATATTGCACTTTCCTGCCCTTTCCCTATCACAAAGAGCAGCGCAGCAAGGTTACTGCATTAAACAAGCATTTGCAATGCAACAGGGCTTACATTTACACAGGTTTAAGCTATTGGTATTGTAAATGACAATTCCTTTTATTTACATTTTAAAAACCAAAACATTAATAAAAGGCAGTGTCATTTACAATGCCAATAGCTCAAACTCGTGCAAATGCAAGACCTATAGCCTGGTGGGCATCTCCTTATCCCCTGATGTACTGCGATGCAAGGTCACTGAGCTATTGCATAGAGACGTTACTGTAAGCACTGTGCTGGTGGAAGCATGGCCTGGAAGCCCAGCGAGATGGCCTCACTCGGTAAGAGCTCTGACGGCCAATAGAGTAATCTTCTTCTATCCAGGCCCTTCCTGCCACCTCACTGGACGATGATAGAGGGACTGGCATGGATGGCCCCTTAAAGACGGTGGGGGTCTCGAGAGTGGTGGAGCTGCAAAAAGGAATGCCGCGAGGCCCCAGCGGAAAGACACCTAGGGGTGCAACCTGGGTCCTCTCTGACGGTGGAACAGCGCTGGCCTGCCCACTAAAAGTATAGCTGCTGCATCGTAGCCCTGAGTGACGTCCGGCCTGTGTCCTGTGCTGACAGGGACGGTGAGGCACCAGCAGTTGTGGCGCTACCCGGGCAGGGGCTCCCTGCAACTTCTGACCCCAAATTTTGAGAGGAGCGACTTGCCTTGTATGATCACTATAACACTTCCAAGCCCGGCCATCTTTGTGTGTAAGACTAATTCAGCATACTGTAGAACACATTAAGCACAGGAAAGACAATCCAGGAAGTGAAATGGCCCACAGGGCTGCTGTAGCATCAACACTGACTATGACTGCTGCCTACACTTTACATTGCAGCTACTGGGGATCGGGTGCAACGAGGAAAGCGCATTGGAGTGTATAGATCACTTGCTCTCCACAAACATCTGTATACAGACACACGCACACAAACAAACACATCTGCATACTGACACACGCACACAAACACTTCTGTATACGGACACAGACAGGCTCACACAAACACATCAGTATACAGACACACGCACACAAACACATCAGTATAGGGACACAGACACTCACACGGATTAACAGACGCACGCATGCGTACATCAACACGTTCACTCTGACACTTAAGCACATCTGTACCACTTCCAAACCAGCATCCACGCACAATGAAACACTGTTCCACACTTATTAGGCCAGTAACATGGGCAAAAAAAGTGTCCACAATAATCTCTGGTCATACGAGCCACCCTCGGCAGACCAACGAACTTTCAACCCGCTATGAAAATGTGAAGGGACAAAGATTTTTACCTGGGGAGCTATTCTGGTGCCGCGGCCCCAGCCACGGTGATTGGCAGACGGGACTTCTCCTCCCTTGAAGTTGCCTCACCGAGGGGTCGGGCAGCCTTCCCAACTTTGAGCACAGCTTCTCTTCCGGTTGTTGACGTCCTGCTGGGTAGGGTGCAACACTGCCAGTGCTTCCTCGCTGATGCGTCCTTGGATACCCAACATCCAGGGGCGGCTGGTGACATTTGACAGTGGTGGGGCATAAACTAATTTCCGTGCTGTCCCACCTTACCTCCGTGCTGTCCCTCCTTACCTCCCTGCTGTCCCTCCTTACCTCTGTGCTGTCCCTACTTACCTCCTTGCTGTACCTCCTTACCTCCGTGTTGTACCTCCGTGCTGTACCTCCTTACCTCCGTGCTGTACCAACCTGCTGTCCCTCCTTACCTCCCTGCTGTCCCTCCTTACCGTCCCTCCTTACCTCTCTGCTGTCCCTCCTTACCTCCCTGCTATCCCTCCTTACCTCCGTGCTGTCTCTCCATAACTCCGTACTGCAGTCAGGTTCTTGGATTTTTGGGCCCCTGAACAGAGAGGGAATGTGCTATACCCCTTTAATGTGCAGACACTGTGACACATTCAGGGCAGTATGCACCTCAGTAGATAAATTAAAGGAAGTAAGCCAAAGTAGGAGAACACTTTAGTAACGGTAACAAAATGAAGCACAGAAAACACTGTATGCGACTGCGAGGAATATTGTGAAAATAAAGTTAAACAGTAACAAAAGAACAGGACTAGACCTCACAGCTCAACTGTACATAACGTTGTCACTTAGACCATAACAAAATCTTTAAAACGTTCTGAAACAGGAACTTTCCTCCTCGACAATCTGTAAGCATGCACACTTGCTGATGCTTAGGTTCAGCTGATCATACCGGATTGTGAACGAACGGGTCTCCCTGGCCGAGCGGTTCCTTCAGGACTTGACTCCCGCCCTCTTAAGGATTCCTGGGTCCGGTCAGGTCTTCAAACCCCATAAACAGAGGCCGCAGCACGAGGGAGGGGGAGGGCTATAGTATTGACCAGCCAATCCTGGCTGGGCAGGCACCATGACTGCTCGCCCAGTCGCCCTGTACATCCACGGGGGTGCGGCCCCTCCCCCTGGTCCTCTCTCTAAGGGGAACTGCACTGGGAAAACAATCTGCGCATGCGCGGGCTAGTTTATGCCCTTAAATCCACTTGCGCAGCTGCAGCAACCCAAACCGTGTAGAAATGTGCGTTTCCATACTAGTATCGATGCCCGGATGGCTGGCGCAAGTCGCCTCTTAGTTCCCATTCTGAATAGTTACCAAATAAAGAGACGGGCGCTGGGAGCAGGAATCACAAGAACAGGATTTATTTCTCATGAGGAGAGCCTGTCATTTCAGACACGAAACAAGGTGCCATCGGGAGGTGCTCTAACAAGTGAGCTGAGACTCCGTCTTTTATACTTTTACGAAACACTTGGCATTACAATCACAGCATTGTGAAACAAAGAAAAGACATCCCCATAATCCTCGTGTCAATCCTACCCCACATGTGTTCACAATAGGGACCATTGACCTGCTGATAAGAGGGGAGGGCAATCACGCAGCTGAGTGTTCCGTCAACTGTTTAGGATGTGTGCGCCTGATCATAGCCCAGGGGGTGGGGTGGCCAGGATCAATAGTGGGTCCTTTGAAGAGGAGTGACTTCATACAAAAAAAGGCAGTAAATGGTATCTCCTGGCTTTAGGCGATGGCCTCGGACATGTGTGGTCAGTCGGACTCGGGGGAAGGGGTCATCAAAGGAGTAGTATTCATGCCGCGTGGACAATTGAGTGCGGAGGGAGGGCTCGTCAATAGAGGGGCATTCATGGAAGGAAAGGAGGTGTTGGTCAGGCGCGGCCGTGACTTCCAAGGACAGGGTCTTGCAGAAGGAGGTTTATGACTTGCCCGTGTGAGGGAGAAGGGGAAGGGGGAGCCAGGGTGTGCACAGGGACAGAGTCGCACAGAGAGAGAGGTCTTATGACTCATGCATGAGAGAGCGGTGATAGTCAGGTGCAGCTGGGGAGGGCTATGTCAGCTGGGGCGAAGGTGGCCTCTTCAAGAGGTAATAGGGGGTTTGCGTGGGTCAAGCAGAAGGGCTGCCTTTCAGGGCAGGGTCGCGCAGAGGGAGAGGGTTTCATGGTTTATGCATGTGAGAGAGAGGGGGGGGGGTTTCAAATACGCGCAGAGAGGAAGCCGGTGTTTCTAATCTTAGGCGGGCAAAAGGCTAGGGTGCCTAAAATGGCTGTCATGTACACATGGGTACAGGCCTTTGCTGACAGAGTGATGCAGTCAATGCTTTACGGTATTCATGGTGCATGCAGGGAGAGGGGTGGGAAAAGGGAAATGAACGTTGCTTATGTACATCAATATTTCTAATTTTCTACAGTCGCCCCTTTTTACATAGCAAAGTTCATTTTCGTAATCGATGAGGGTACATATAAACAGGTGCGGTCGAAGAATTAGCATTTGTCAATACTAACATATGGCATATAATCATGGACAGTTGATGTGTTTGGCAGAATGCAGCACATAGGAGATTACATTTGTCGAGTTCCTGTTATTTCAAAGCACTACATAGCATAAATGTTTCTGACTTAAAAATGTGACCAATGAACATTTTGACCAAGTAGTTGAGGGCGGAATGCAGTTCAATACACAAGATCTCTTCGTCACAGTGTCTTTTTAGTAGTGAGCCATCACTGGTAGGCTCTAGTCCGTGTCCTTTTGTTGGCGCTGTTGAGCACCGGCGGCGGAGCTATAGGCCCAGCTCGGATTTATCCTCACACGTTGCAGGGTGCGGTCAGTCCTCTGCTGTTAGACCACAGTCCTGTTTCCTAAACAATCCGTTTGGCGGCGCCTTATGCTCGGCACCTATATTTCCGTGGCAACACCCTATTCCCATTTGAATGCAGTTCTTCCTTTTGGCAACAAGTCACGGGAAAAAGAGGGTGTGTGTGGTTCAAATAGTCGATAGGAGAGAGAGTGGAGTTGGGGCGGAGTTCCTGGGATACACAAAAGGGACCAGGGGAGCAAAGGATAACAAGCAGGCAGGCCAATCAATCGGGCCCAAAGAAGGGGGACGGAGACTCCAGGCACACGTGGGTTTAACAGACGGAGGCTTCAGGGCAGCCCGTCATTTTTCATTTTCCACGTTTGAAATTGCTGTCTCGTCCCGTATCTTGTCGCTCTGCAGCTCCACCGTTGGTCGAGGTCGCATGTGTCTCAAGATCTGCAGCCAGGCACGTCCGACCCTTCTCCTCCGGTGATCGCAAATCTTTGAATAGGTACAAAACAAGTTTTTAGAGAACTGACAGAAGAAGTCATTTATGCAGGTGAATTCCTCCCTCAATCCTGCGCACTTGGGAGATACGCTCATCGGTCACAGTCAGAGGTCTATTACCAAGCAGTGCATATGTCAACATTCCTACTGTGTTCATGCCAAGGGTATTCATCGTCTATTCATGACATAAATTTATAGAAATAATATTCCCATCAACATGCGCATTTCATCAATTACAACATTCTGCGCCCCTTCCAGTGGAAGACTTGCCTTTCAAACCCAAGCCTTTAACAGTCTAACATTTCCCTTCAAGGCTGGCTAACCTGTCCAAACAAGGCGGGGGCGCTATCATCGAGAGTCACGTAAAACAGGTTTTTCTCGAGGGACGACAGTTACTCATGGTCATCATGTTTATATCCGGGACAGCAGCTGGGGTCTATCAAATGGGGCGGGGATGCTTCGGGCGCTCGCGCTTGGGTGCAAAGGGAGTGGGGCAATCTGGGCATTGGGGGTCAATCTAGACATTGACGCTTGTTTCTAACAACAAAAAAAAATAGGGTGCCATTGACATATAGTTCCCCTTTTAAGAGGGCCAGATTAGGGGGCCGTAGTCGTCTTACCTGTCCTTTCTTTCTTAGCCAATTCGAGTTCATTCATTTTGTAGAAAGGAGAGGTAGTAGCATGGCGAGGTACAATCATTTTAGTTTCTGTCAATTTCGCTGAACACCTTCGCGTTCAATAAGTATCCAATCAGACTGGTGCCAGCGAGGCACGGTTTTATCATAAAAAGGAAGAGGAAATAGGGAGACTCTCATAGAGAGTGAGAGTCGTCCGCAATCTAAACGAGCCATTTGGTACACGTATGACATGTAGAGAGAGGGAGAGACAGAGTGAGGGAGAGAGATAGAGAAAGGGAGAGACGTGTACAAAAATAGGTCATTTAGTGCGTTCACAACACAGAACAGTAGGGGGTCAGGTAACGGAGAGACGCAAACAAAGAAAGAACATAAACCCCTACAGTACACACACACACACAAACTCAGACGAAGGAAGATAGTACCTGTATTACATATATAAGACATTCACAACAAAACAGAAAGCAATAGTTGGCCAACAAGATCTATATTTTTTATATCCTATTTATCTTTTACTATCCTATCTACCTACGTGCTTAGCTCTTTCTACCTTTCCCTCCTTTTACCTCTCGCTTGTTATCTCTTCGAGCGCTCTCAATGGCCAATACTCACACCTTAGTTAGTCGATCAGAAATGGACCTGGTCGCGCTATTTACCCATGGTTGGATTTTAAACCATTCTCCAGTTTCTTCCTTTGGTGGGAAGTTCTTCAGGCTGAGGCAACGGCAAGTATTGATCGGGAGAACAGTCGGACAGCTTGGCTAGGTCTATAAGAGTGTGAGAAGGGGGGCAGTACATTTTGAACATCAGCAACATTTCTAACTTCCCAGATGGGTGCAGTCTTGGTAACCCTTACCCGTGCACTTTTCTTTTTGTCCTTTCCCTACCTAGTCAAACGTCTAGTTACATTCTCTAACGTGTTATTTCGAGCCAATTTTCGTCATACAGTACCCGTCAAGTCTCTATGTCCGTCCATCCTCCCAGTCGCTATGTTCTAAGGAGGAACAGTCATGTCAAGTCTACGTCTTTTAAAAACTTATTGTCATAAGGACCATGCTCATATTCCCTTCCTTCCTTTCTCGTCGGTGGTTCGGTCATCGTCCTCCCATACTTCAGCCGAGGTTCCGACGTGACCTGCAGAAGGGAGGAGAAAGAAGGGGGGGGGGCAGCATTCAAACCACATCAGCATGCAGTAAACCGGAAATGTTTTTACCTACCACATACTCGACCTATCTCCACGTAGTGCATTTCTTTGCCATCTCAGCGTTTAAGCCTAGAGGGACCAGAAATGTCAGATAGATAATCATTGACGATCTGCGTATCTACATGAGTTACTTGGTCGTAACCCCTTTTGGTTGGGTGCAAGGGTGGCGGTCAGGTGGCATTTCTGTGGTGTCGCTTTAAGGCTTCTAAAACACTTTTCCGGCTGCCTGTGACACATAATGTAGCTGCTAAATATCGGGTCCTTTTTAGCCTTCAGCCTTCATCATACTTTCTCGTTGCTCACAGTAGTAATACATTCAAAACTCATTAATGCAACCGCTACAACTATGCTTTCGTTTTCAAAAATACCTTTAATAAAAAGTGCTGGTGTATAAATACAGGCCTATAACCCAGTGGACCGGCCACGGAGCAGATTGGAACTGTCCATAAGAAGAACGAAGTTGGTGGCAGTTCATTGCATAAAGTGCGGCAGTGAAATAAAATCGTATAAAACTTTACTACAGAGCAAAAATGATGCATGTCAAGGATTCAGTTTTCAATTAATTCATTAATTCATTATCCAGATGCTCGTTCACTGTCTAAATTACACCAATTCATTGTTCCCATTCATAATAAGTACCCACCCTAAATCAGTTCATTGTCCAAACACATGATCAATATCTGTACTGCTTTCTTCTCTAAGCACATTATCACTATCCATCTTATCGACTTTCATTGTCCAAAAATGCATACATATCTTAGAGCAACACTATTCGAGCAATCCAGGTGAACAGGGAGTTCGAAAGTTTTCGTTTCGTGTATCGGCGCCATTTTGGGCGAGGTCAGGCAGGTTCCGGTATAGTCAGAATGTCTCCAATGACTCATGGTTGGACCAGAACCTTCCGTTGGCAATTCAAAAAGTTTTTCGCAATGTGGTAACAGTCTAACAAATGGACCATCAGTCAAAGAGTGGGGAGGGCAACAACAATTTTCCTACCGGGTCATTCTGGTGTTCCACCGGAACTGAACAAGTCTATACCTTGGCTGTGTTTTAGCCATTTCCAAACTGAGGCTGGCGCCGGCAGGAGTGTGTCGATGTCGCGGGTCCCAGTGAGGGGGACGGGGGCACCCATGCAGAGGGGTCGGGGGGGGGCCCCCCCCGGCTCTCATAGAATCTTCAAAGTTGAGGAGAGAAGGCATGGGGCGTGTGCCCGCCCCGGGCAAAAGACCGCTTTTCGATGTGGACCCTCTTTAAGTAAGAGCGTTGGGGTGTCGCTGGAAGCCTCCACCTGGAGGGAGGTGGGGGAGGCTCGTTCGCGCCACCTCCCCCTTCCAGCAACCCCTCGCCGATCCTCGGCTCCGCCGTTTCGATATTGGCCGTGCCGGCTATTGAAGATGGGGGGGGGGTCGGTGGCTGAGGCAAGACAGCCCCCCCCCTTTTTGACATGTGGCGGGACTACCTCCAACTCTCCAGGGGTTGACATGTGGCGGGACTACTTGAAACTATCCAGGCGTCGGCATGTGGCGGGACTACCTGCGCTTGTCCAGGCGTCGACATGTAGCGGGACTACCTGTAACTATCCAGGAATTTGACATGTGGCGGGACTACCTGTAAGCGCCGCCGTTCTCGCTTTGGCTTCGGCCTTCTTCGCGGGCCGGACCAGGCGAGAGACAGAGGGGGGGGTGGTCGGTGGCTGAGGCAAGACAGCCCCCCCCCCGTGGCCTGCAGGGCAGCAGAAGAGGAGAGAAGGAGAGGCCATCACGGTTTTCTGGGCCGTCCGCCCCACAGCCTCCCCTTCCGACTGCGGCCAGGCGAGCCCCGATTGCCTCGAGGCCTCGCCTACCGGATGGGCGTAACCGCGGACCTGTGGCACTTCGGGAGTTTCCGGAATGGGGGTAGGTACCTATTGATTTGTATCTATTTCATGTGACCGTTATTTGGGCGTGGTGGGCAATGAGGCAGACATGTTTAGGGCAGGAATAGGCAACGGAACCTAGCTACCTCGTGGCTTGCCTTGGTGTCAAGCTTGTCTTCCCTCGCCATTTTTATGTTTCTTATTTAATTTTTAGCGAAGTTGATAACTCCTCAGTGGCCTACTCATTTCGCTCAACTCCTTTTCTTGTATTTTTATGCCATAACCTATTATAAGTTATAGCGACTAGTCCACACTTAATGAACAGGTCCTTATTAGGTGTGCCCTCTAGTGGAGCTGGATGGTTCAACTCTAATAAGCGGTCCGGGCTAAACAGGCTACCAATCAGTGGGGAGAAGATAGGCATGACGGATTACAACGGGGACAAAAGTCTGCACTACCTATCTTATCACGGCGGGCAAAGACTAGACAGAATATTTCTATTCTCCGTTGTTTGCAGGCGGTGAATACCTCAAAAGAACCAATACCGAACACTTAATGTACGGTCAATCAAACAATCAGTGGGGAGAATAAGTAGGTACGACGTGTTAAAGGTTTGCGTTACCTACCTTTTCGCTACCTACAAAGAGGGACCTTGTTCTTTCCTGTTTGTAGACAGAGAATCTCCAGACAATAATCCACGAACAATAGTTCGGGAAACAGTGGGGGAGGAAGATAGACACGACGGATTACAATGGGGACAAAAGTCAGCGTTACCTATCCTTCACTGCTTGCAACGGGAGAGCCTGTTGTTTCTCCGTTTGCAGACGGTGAATCTCCAGAGGTACCAACAAAAGAGTAATACTAGTATTATCCAAACCAAACAATTATTTCATAATGTGTCGCATTTACGCGACCTTACCCGGACCGGACCGTGTGGGCAGTTCTTCGCCTTCCTCCTTCCAGCGCCCGATCGTTCTCTTACTCCATGATTTTACTGCGGCAGTCCTGTGGGATTCCAGTCAGGACAGTGGGTCACTCGAGAGAGGTCCGTTCAGAATTGGTGAAGTTCGTTCAATCGGCAGCCGGACGAGGGCCCTCTCAAGGCAGGTATACTCCGATCATTTAGATGTTCACCTCATCGTCTGGATCTCTCTCATTGGACCTTATGTCACTGATGGGCCCCACGTTGGGCGCCAATTGTAGAAATGTGCGTTTCCATACTAGTATCGATGCCCGGATGGCTGGCGCAAGTCGCCTCTTAGTTCCCATTCTGAATAGTTACCAAATAAAGAGACGGGCGCTGGGAGCAGGAATCACAAGAACAGGATTTATTTCTCATGAGGAGAGCCTGTCATTTCAGACACGAAACAAGGTGCCATCGGGAGGTGCTCTAACAAGTGAGCTGAGACTCCGTCTTTTATACTTTTACGAAACACTTGGCATTACAATCACAGCATTGTGAAACAAAGAAAAGACATCCCCATAATCCTCGTGTCAATCCTACCCCACATGAGTTCACAATAGGGACCCTTGACCTGCTGATAAGAGGGGAGGGCAATCACGCAGCTGAGTGTTCCGTCAACTGTTTAGGATGTGTGCGCCTGATCATAGCCCAGGGGGTGGGGTGGCCAGGATCAATAGTGGGTCCTTTGAAGAGGAGTGACTTCATACAAAAAAAGGCAGTAAATGGTATCTCCTGGCTTTAGGCGATGGCCTCGGACATGTGTGGTCAGTCGGACTCGGGGGAAGGGGTCATCAAAGGAGTAGTATTCATGCCGCGTGGACAATTGAGTGCGGAGGGAGGGCTCGTCAATAGAGGGGCATTCATGGAAGGAAAGGAGGTGTTGGTCAGGCGCGGCCGTGACTTCCAAGAACAGGGTCTTGCAGAAGGAGGTTTATGACTTGCCCGTGTGAGGGAGAAGGGGAAGGGGGAGCCAGGGTGTGCACAGGGACAGAGTCGCACAGAGAGAGAGGTCTTATGACTCATGCATGAGAGAGCGGTGATAGTCAGGTGCAGCTGGGGAGGGCTATGTCAGCTGGGGCGAAGGTGGCCTCTTCAAGAGGGAATAGGGGGTTTGCGTGGGTCAAGCAGAAGGGCTGCCTTTCAGGGCAGGGTCGCGCAGAGGGAGAGGGTTTCATGGTTTATGCATGTGAGAGAGAGGGGGGGGGGTTTCAAATACGTGCAGAGAGGAAGCCGGTGTTTCTAATCTTAGGCGGGCAAAAGGCTAGGGTGCCTAAAATGGCTGTCATGTACACATGGGTACAGGCCTTTGCTGACAGAGTGATGCAGTCAATGCTTTACGGTATTCATGGTGCATGCAGGGAGAGGGGTGGGAAAAGGGAAATGAACGTTGCTTATGTACATCAATATTTCTAATTTTCTACAACCGCCCCACCTCACTCCGGAAAAGTCGGGTGTCTCCCGTATTCCCGGCCGGAGGGCAGCGCGATTATTTTAATATTTGTTATCATTAGTTTAGTGAGGACGCGGTGGGTCCATGGGGCTTAGTGGGGCTACGCCCCTACGCCCCAATGGACGCACCGCGCCTGCCAACATCGCACGGCTTCTCCAGTGACGTGGTCCTCCTCCTGGAAATCGAGCCAGAGCGGTGATCGGCAGACGACAGCTGTAAGCCAACATGCGTACCAAGTTGTAGAGGTGATCCGTTGGGTCAATTAGGTGCAGGCAAAGCAGCCTCCTTGACAGACACCGGATGGGCCCAGGTTAAAACATACAATGTCGCAGGGCCGCTTAGTACAGCACTGAATATGGTGTAGAACGCGCATGCGCTGCTGCCATCTTTACATCAGGCAGAGATGCGCGAGAAAAAGAAAGAGTGCGAACACTGCGGACGAAAACTGTAGCTGGTGGCCGCTGCTTCCAGACTACATGGAAGTCAGTTTGCCATCAACATCCAGTCAAAACCAAGCTGACCTTATGGCTCTTGGTGGGGTGCTCAGATATATGTGCTCCTTGTTCATATCATCAGAGCCGGTCCTAGGCCTTTTGAGGCCCCGGGCGAAAGGGAAGATGTGAGGCCCTCTAAGTGCCTTATTGCCTGCGGAAGTGCGCGCAGCGCTTTTCCCGCATTTCATATCGGGCCCCCTGCTCTGCGGTCTACTCTGCGGGGCCGGCGGCGTGGCCCCCTGAACGCGAGGCCCTGGGCATCTGCCCATACCACCCATGCCTAGGACCGGCCCTGCATATCATGCAGCCAGTGGGTGAGGAGTCAAACCTAAGGGGGCTTGGTATCGGTTTAGTCCGGGGCTGATGGTACCCGGGCTGGAAGAACTTGGAACTCTCTTCCACCCCAGTGACTTGCTGCCGGGGTGGGTTTAGCAGCCTCCTCAGCCAGTGGAATGGTGTGAACCAATGTGCCTGCAACTGGGCAGGCCAGCATTTGTGAGAGCATATCCCAGCGGGCTTATGTCTACGAGGAGCAGATGCTTTACTTATGGATTCAAGGATGGTCTTATAGGCTGGAGCAACCTCCAAGATGGCCTATAGTTCTAGTAGGACCTCCTGTTTAGCCTTCATATGTCCTGTATACCTAGTCTGTATATGCGTCTTTGTGTGTTCTATGGTGTTGGTATCAAATGTGTCCTCCTGAGGCAAGGGAAATGCATGGGTTTTGGTGTGGGTATGCCACTTGCTGCAGTGTTTCTCTAATTTTCTGGCCTTTGTGACTTGGCCTGCATGTGGTCTAGTGGAGTCTCCATGATGGTTTAGGAAGCTAGTTTGTTTAAAGGCCTTTGTAAAATGTTGATTGTCTCAAGAGTTGTGTAAGTGATCACAATTCATCTGTGAGGATTTGTGTACATGGGGTGTTACCGAAAACCTATGAGCTCGAAAAATACTGATGCATCAAAAGAATCAATTATCATTAAACAGAGAGAAAAAGGCAATGAAACATATAACAAAGGACAATTGTTAGTTCAGAGCAGTAGGAGTTGGTTTGTAGCAGTAAACTAGCAATCATGAATCTTTGATTTGAAAAACTGGTAATTATTTTCTAAAGCATAGACTTACTAACCTGACATAACATTTATATATGCAGCATGATTTGCAAATTGTTAACAGCAGCACAACATCAATAAATGCATAAAACAGAAAACATCTAATAGAGACTAAAAGGTTGAAAGAAAAAAGTTATTTTGTCTAAAAATGGGCCCTCTTTTAGTGTCTATAGCCAGTGGAGAGGGGATACTCTGCATAGTATGCAGAGCCCAGGTGAACATGATAGTTTGTCACTATTGGCTCAGCCGAAAAAAATTAGCAACTATTTAAGCAGAGAAAAAGGAATAATCTGATAACTATCAGTCCCCTATGGTCGGGCACAAGCTACACCTGATTCACCAACATCCAAATTCTTCCTAATTTCCGAATTACACCTTATATCAGACCCGGGGGTTGTATGTATCACTGTCTAATTGCCAGTAATCCAAGTGGAGAGAAAAAGGGGAACACACCTCTCACTTCTTTCAGATACTACCAGTGTGAAATCAATAGCACGAAGAACTTTTGTGACTAAAAAATACGTTTGAGATGTTGGATATATATTACACCTAGAGCCTACGCATACCGACTTGCCACCACATCCAACGGTACAAACTATCCCTTACTAACCCCCTTGGCTGCGCAATCTCTATTCCAAGCCCAAGGTCAGGCTATCCGGAGAAGAGGAGAATCCTGGTCTAAGCTCAGGGTCAGGTTCTCCCTTACTACTACCCAGGGAGAGACATATCTTGTGCTCACCCCCAAGGTCAGGCGGCTAACTGTGCCTTCTTCAAGCGTGCTGACTAGGTGAATTAAAAAAAGTGATCTACGTGCTTGTGCTATTTTGCCATACACCACATGCAGGAGACATGTAGTCTTTTACCCTATGATGGCTGCCTCTGAATGAATCTCCTCCCCGTGGATTCAGCAGACCTTTTAATCAATTATGGAGCCTACTCACTGATCTTTCTGGACAGATATGAATCTGTTCGGGCTTGGGTCCCTTCTTAGACAGCAGCCGAACTAGAAGAACCAATCTTTCCTATCTGGCTCACCAAAATGTTGCTCGGATATGTGTTGCTTGGATATTAGTTCACCTTAAATGAATGGAATCAAACACTGCGGCTGGGAAAACCTCGACAAAATGTGTCTGCTCAAAGTCTCTTGGTGTACAAAGTGTTGGCCGCTGTGATATACAGTTCATGAGGTACAAAAAAGCAATTTTCTAAATTCCATTTACCTTAACATTGTGCATGCGGTTGTCATAGAATACATTGATATTGCTCTTACTTGTATTAACACAGTTACATTTGCTTAGGTTATAACATACATCAGCATTGTTGTTACTGGTAACAGTATCGTTATTTGCACATGGATTATGACAAAGATCTTGTTATTTGAGTACACATTGATTTAATAATTGTTGGTATTGGCTCTGCTGTGAGGGTACAGGTTATGACATACATTAACATTGCATTGATGGGCACTGGCATGGTTGTGCAGGCAGATTATGGCAAACGTTGAGATTTTAATTTTTGGCATTTCTGTTGCCAGGCCTGCACACATCACAGTAATCATTGACATCGTATTCACCTATTTGAATAAAATCTTAAATATATCAAGCTGATTTTGCAACCAAGTGGCTAATACATTCTGAGTCTTTAGTCATCAGTAAACTGGACAAAATTAGAAATAAACCTGGTAAAAATAGTATTTCTAAAGAGAGATTTGCAAGGATGTGTAAATGTATTAAGGTATGTCCATATAGCTAATACAAAATATACAAGCAAATTGCAATGATATTTAAAGATCATTTAATCTAGGGATATTAAAAAATGAATGTGAAGATTAAGACTGAGGCAAGTCCACCAGAAAATTAAATGGAGCCCTAAGCAATTGTCAATATCGATAAAATTAATACCTTGCTAAATTGCAGATTTTGTAATTCAGCTGCCATTTCTCTCTTGTACTTGATTGACTTTTGTACCCATTTTGCTATGGATTGGAAAGAACTATTGTTTCTAGTTTTTATACATTTACATATACGGCGAGTTAATGGCTTGCTTATAGCTACAGTGACATGTGAAATGGTTGCATTATGCATAAATTTAAACTAGCAAAAACTGAAACATCATGGTGAGCTAGCCACTCCTGATATTCCTTTTATTTAAAGTTGTACTGTCCAAATACTGATTAGATAATGTCAAGATTTTATTTTTCACCATGCTTCCCCAATGCTACAATAAACATCCCCTTTCCCTGGCCCACTTTTTCACTTTGTGTGCTCTCCCTCTACAGTAATTATGATGAACACTGAGACTTGTGAGTGGTATACATTGAGGTGGAGGCATATAAGTATGTGTGCGCGCACGTGTTGAGTGTTGATGTGAATTTGTGTGTGTGTTTTCAAGAGGAATGAGCACTGATGGCTCTACCACGTCGGTACAGGGGGCTGATTAAAGCTTCTCTTTTAATTGGCATAGTAGTTACTGCAGCAGTACACTTTGATGTACCTTCCAAAGTTGCTACCAGAATGGGCGCTGGAGGATTCGTACACTCGCCAGCTCTATGATGGGCCACCACCAAATGCATGTGTCGAAGTTATGTTATGTTATACAGTCTTATTGAGGGCACAGCTACCCAACACCGCGCCTCCCGGCGTTGATAGGAGTTAACTGAACATGGGTTATCTGTAAGAATGTAATCTGAAGGTTGGCTGAAAAGACGGGTTTGTAGTTGCTTTCTAAAATTCAACAGATTGGTATTTGATCTAAATTGAATAGAAATAGTGGGGCATATTATCAAGGGGGTTTATCTCCGCTTTTTTGGCTTTAAAAGCCAAGAAAGCGGAGATAAAATTATCTCCCTATTACCTAGCTGTCGCTAACACCAGTTAGCGACAGCTAGTAGGAGATAGCGACCATCTTGGGCCCCACTTTGCATGTCAGTGATATTTATCACTAATGACATGCATAGTGGGCGTGCCAAGATGTTAGAGACTGGAAACAGTCGCTAACATCGCTATCTCCTATTACCAACTTACTTTTGGAGATATTCACGCTAAGCGCGAATATCTCCAAAAGCTAACACCTGCCCTGAGCAGTTCTTAGCCATGTTATCCAATGGGAGGTGGATAACATGGCTAAGAGCATGAGCTCGCTAATGCATGAATATCGCTGACTTTTCAGCGATATTCATGCATTGCGGCCGATTTTTATCGCATTTGCGATAAAAATCGCCGCAGCTCGGCGATAATTTTTTCACGCTGACCAAGCAATAGCGGTAATTATCGCTATTGCTTGGTAATATGCCCCAGTGTTCTATAGTTTGGCTGTGAGGTAGGCAAATGAACAACCCCCTCTTTGTGCTCTTTTGATTCTGGGGACTAAAAGAAGGGAGAGGATGTTCCGTATAGGGGGTAATGAGATGCTTTAGGAGATGTGTGCCTTTTCAACATTTCAACCTATATATAGGCAATGCATAGGGACCGTAATTCTATTCCTCTTTTAATGAGCAACTAGTGAATTTGCGCAAGAGCCTGGCATACTGAATTAATTTTAGGCACACTTAGTACGGTTCATGCCACTGCATTATGAGTGGCCTGCAGTGTTTTGTGACATAAGCTGGGCTATCCAAATACAAGGAGTTGCCATAATCCAAGAGTGACAGAATGAGGCCCTAAACCACCATCCTCTCAGGCTCCATGGGAAACCATTTGAGCATTTTCCTGTGGGTTCTTAGCAGCCCAAAACACGTGCCTGCCACCTTCTTTGCCTGGGAAACCATGGTCAATTTTTTGTCCAGGGTGACCCCAAGGTTCATAACTTCAGGTTTAAGGAGGTCACAGGAGTTGATAACAAAGCAAAGGGTTGTTTCCAGCCACCAACACCTATAATACAGGAAATATGCATTTCTGACCCGCATGATGCACCATGATTTCTCCAGCAAAGGCTTCAAAATAAGACATCTTACTTGGGTGTGAATTTCTAACTTTCAGGTTACACTTGCAGTTACCTGACATGAGTACTCAACCTTCTCAACTAGTAATCCAGTTTCTTACACTAGTTGATCTATTTTACCAGGAGTACACCCTCAGTCTTTCTGGATAAACATAGATATCCCAGAGGATACACCTAGATATCTGGTAGCTGTGCCTGAAGTGTGGTCTGCTCGCGACAAATGAAGAAAGCAAGAATAGCTGTTTTGTTCTAGCGTTGTAAACCAAAATTTAGGAGCGCCATCAGGAGCAGGACAACCTGCCACCAAAAACCATCTACACCTAAATCAGGCACACACATTACTCTCATTTTAAATTGTGCATGCATCCTCTTCTCCCTTCTTTGTAGATGGTGATGGTGCACGCATGCATGCTTTATGAGGCTATTCACAGTGCTGCAACTATTTACAGTATTAAGTGCAACCACTTGTGACAAAATAAGGAACAGATTTACTAATTTTGCACATTTCAGGGTAGAAACCCAACTTGCTTTAGTTTGTTGCACTAGGTGGAAAACACAGCCCAGACCCATATCTGCTAGGGCTGGCCTGCTGATGCTGTCATTCCCTGCGCTGGTGCTCTTATTAGGCTGCCTTGAGCAACACACCACGGTACAGAGGTGAGTGTGTGCTGTCAAGCATAGGGTTTGTAATATAGGTTACCCCTCCAGTACACATTCCCATGCCTAGACACATTTACGAAGGACACCATGCATTGAATGTCGACTGTCCACATCAGCACACTAACAGCACCTGTCTTTTAAAGAAATCAATGCCCTTCATTAACACCTGTTTCAAGGAGGTGTTAATTTTTTTTTAACTCAAAGCACATCTGGAAATCTTAGTAGATCCAGTTTTGCATGAAAACCTAAGGGTGTTACTCTGATCCCCCCAAATTAACACCCCTTCACATCACCTTACAACAGCGCAAAGCCATCTTAAATCTGGCCCTAAACTGTTAAAGTAAAGGAACCTCGGGGCATATTATCAAGGGGGTTTATCTCCGCTTTTTTGGCTTTAAAAGCCAAGAAAGCGGAGATAAAATTATCTCCCTATTACCAAGCTGTCGCTAACACCAGTTAGTGACAGCTAAAAGGAGATAGCGACCATCTTGGGCCCCGCTTTGCATGTCAGTGATATTTATCACTAATGACATGCAAAGTGGGCGTGTCAAGATGTTAGCGACTGGAAACAGTCCCTAACATCGCTATCTCCTATTACCAACTTTTGGAGATATTCGCGCTAAGCACGAATATCTCCAAAAGCTAACACCTGCCCTGAGCAGTTCTTAGCCATGTTATCCAATGGGAGGTGGATAACATGGCTAAGAGCATTAGCTCGATAATGCATGAATATCGCTGACTTTTCAGCGATATTCATGCATTGCGGCCGTTTTTTATCGCATTTGCGATAAACCTTGATAATAGCAAGGTTTATCTGCGATAAAAATCGCCGATGTGCAGCGATAATTTTTGTCTCTAAACAAGTTAGAGACAAAAAGTATCGCTAGTTGTTGGTAATATGCCCCCTCATTCCTTCACTGAATTCTTGCATTTAAGGTGCCTTCATTTGCAGTGAAACATATTAAAAATGACAATAGCCTGTCATACTTATTTACAAAGGTGGCAACAGGTATGTGATTACGAATAAACCACCTCTGAAGGGGGGGGGGATTTGTTGGAAAGTATGGCCCAATGAGAGGGGTGGCCTTAATAAGTATTATGTTGTTCTATTAATTGCAAAGGTAATGGCACATTTCCTGTGCAATTAATCATTTTGCGTTACCTTGATCGTAAGCTTGCACCCCTCTCTGGTCTTGTTGGTGAGTCATACTCATCCTGCTCTAACTTCCATGCAATATAAGTTTAGAATGTTTGAGGAAAACGCTGTGAATTCAGTTACTCTTTCATGCTGTGATAATCAGACGAGTACCAGAACCTTAGCTTCATTAGCTCCCCCGTGGAAAAATTACATTACAGACTCCTACATTGTAGAAGTCGTTAGAATTTAGAAGAAAATATAGGGGCATATTACCAACGTTTACCGATATTTATCGCTAACTAGGGTTAGCAACGTTTTTTTTATCGCTTAGCATTGCCGGAAATTATCGCTGAGATAACGTGCTATTAGCAACATTTATCTCCAAAGCGATACATTTTCCGGTGATAGCGTGAATATCGCTGAGAATACAGCGATATTCACGCATTAAAGACGAAATGCTCTTAGCCATGTTATCCACCTACCATTGGATAACATGGCTAAGAACTAGTCAGAGCAGGCGTTACTTTTTGGCGATAGCGGAAATATTTCCATCGCTACGCCAAACTTGCTAATAGGCGATAGCGACGTTAGCGGCTGCTTTCAGTCGCTAACAAGTTGGGTACGCCCACTTTGCATGTCATTAGCGATAAATATCGCTGACATGCAAAGCGGGACCCAAACCGCTCACTATCGCCTAAAGCTGTCGCTAACTGCTGTTAGCGACAGCTTGCTAATAGAGCGATGGATTTATCTCCGCTTAGCGGCCGAAAACGGCCACTAAAGCAGCAATAATTGCCTATCGCCCTGCTTGGTAATATGCCCCATAGTCCGCTAAAGAATTTGCTGTTAAACTTTGCTTATTGCTCTGGTAGTAGATGGTAGCAAGTAACTCACTAACTTCTCATTGAGCATTGTTTGGACGCCACGCACTGTGGAAATCTCTTAACCTTACTATGCAGGTTAGTGCTGCAATGCTACAATGGTATGGGCCACCTTGGGAGACTGACGAATACTGGCAAATACGAAAAGATCTGGGACACCCAATTGAAGTGGCTGTGAAAAGTCTTTTTATATATGTTTACATTTGTAGTACCTTATTCGGATAAGTTATCACTACCAATAAAAGTGGATGAATTGTTGCATGGTTGTTCTGACAGCATTTTTTGTTATTTTATATAACACAAACGGGAAAAAGCTGGATCAAAGCAGACTATTAGCCTATCTCACTGTAAAATGTAAGGGATAAGAACATGGGTATGATGATTGGTCATAAAGATAGCTGGATAACTATGGGGCATATTTACAAGCCCCTATCGCCTCAAGAGTGTCACCTTTTGTGAAGCTCCGGTGACATATTGGCATTCCCCATATTTACAAGGTGGCAGTAAGCCACTTAACTGGGCTTCACACTATCGTCTAAATATGCCCTTTCCGCCTCATTTCTCTGTGACAGATGGGTGTGCAATGGGTGTTACATGGTGTGTTGCATCGCTACACACACGTTACCCCGATTTACATGGCTAGGGCAGTGCCAAACAACAAAGGCCAGAAAACCTGGTCTTAGGATGGCGATATGAGGAGAAATTATTATTTTCGCCTTGTTTTGTGCTCTTTCTATGCGTGCTGCATTCTGCAGCATGCATAGAACGAGCAAATAGACATTATTGATTGTTTATGTGCAGGAAAATGTCACTTCTGGCACATAAACAATCGCCCCTGCAGTGCAGGCACTCTTGCAACATGGCGGCAGGGTGACTGCGCTGACACTAGGCACTTTTTAAGTGCTAGGGGAAACACTTGTCAATACAGTGCATCCCTGCGTTTTGAGAATGTCGGAGCTCGGCTTTGCCAAATTTGGCATAACACTGCACTCTGACCTTTTTTTGTAAATATGATCCTAAGTATCTGCAGTAATGTAGCAGGGTCAAGAAGAATAACAAGTTAGTATTTGGTGGGAGACTAGCAAAAACGTGTAGAGGTTCCAAAGAGTTTGCATGCTTTCCTGTTCTTAAAATGTCTACTGTGATAAATTATGTTTTTTGAGTGACTCATTCAGAAACATCACAGTTTCTATCAATAAACAGTTGTGCATTATTTTTCCTGGTCAGATGCGTCATTTGTGAAACATGCCATGAAAATAATGACTTGCCAGCCTGGGAATCCAGTAAATAGTAAGAACGAAAGCATGGCAGCATAAAAAAGTCATAAAGACCGGATCCCCTTTCCTAAGAAGATCTGAATCATACTTATGCAGTAAATGTATATGACTTACAAGCAATGCACATTTTACTACTTGGTAATTGATTCATCTTTGAAAAATGTAAAACCAAATACTTTGAGAAATACAATACCATCCATCACAGCAAATTTCCTGCTTACACTCTTCCAAGGGAATTCTCATGCATCAACAAACCTAAACTTGCTCTGGATTATCTCCCATCTCCAATCCTAATGCTTGAGAACAGTGGGTTTTGGTATTTTACAAGGGTCATTTGTCCACGTTTGTGCTTCTGTTTCTTCAGACTAAAGCACTGTGGTGTGTTATTTCAATACCTATATGACGGATTGAGGGGGATCCCTGTCTGCCCGAAACCTAATTGTTTGAAGGCTCCAACATCCTATTCGGGGTCTTCCTGCTTTGCGCCACCTGCCCTTTACCAAGACTATTCACTGTGCCCTCTGTGGTCGTATGTACTCCCAGCTGAGCACTCCTCCTGCCATTTTCCTCATCCCTTGCATGGCGCATGTCTGGCTGCAACAGGTGGTGACCCGAGTCAATCATTCCCTTGTACTGACTGACGACTCTAATTCCAAGTCCATTGCCCCACGTTCCCCCATCTTGGATACTCTTTGCATGTGTTGGGCTGTGACATCCTCGGCCTCCCACGCTGTATGCTTTCCTAATATCTCCCATCCATACTACCCCATCTCCTTTTTTATCTCTTTTTTTTCAAGTGCCCCCCTATTCTTGGGGAAGTCTAGACCCACAATTGACAGATGTGAGCGCAGTGCTCAGCCTTACTGTTACCTACCAGTATAACTTTCTAGCTCCAGACAGTACAACCAGCATTAACTCTTGCCTACCGGTTCCGTTATAGAGCCCTCCCTAAGCCTATTGCCAATTACTTCCCTGGCCCTCTCCCCCATGCCCCCTTGGCCTCCCTGTCTGCTCTGCCCATTTCCTAGGATTTGCCCCAGTGGTCTTATGGACCACTAGCTCCTGCTCCTCTGCTACCCTTTCTCTGCACTTGCTGCTCTTTGTACCTTAATCCTGTCTCCAATTCACATCTGGGATGGATGGGTGACAGCTACACTTTGTGCATCCCCTCTAGACAGCCACACAGGAAGATGAGGCTCATCTGCATTCTGAGCACCCATTTGCATGCTGATGGGTCTTTCTGGGCAGGGAAGAATGGGGACGGGCTGACACTTACACTTCAATAGGTAGTTTCCTGTCCACACACAAAGCACTGATTTACTTTCCACATATAGCCTGGCAGACAGGACTAGGGAGAGAGGATGTAGCCTTACGGCTAGAGCGGTCGACCTTGAAGCTGGGGAAATGGGTTTGAGTCTCAAGAACAACGCTCAACGTCCTGTGATTCTGGGCAAATTATGCAATCTCACTGTGCCTAAAAAAATTAATGTGTCCTTCTGTAACAAAACTGGTGCTATGTAATGCGTAAGCATAGGCGGAAAATCCATTCCGCTTGCGGATTTTGTGGATTTTCGGTAAATTCGCAATTCGCGAACTCTCGCGAATTTACCGAAAATCCGCAAATTCGCACGCAGCGGATTTTTTTTCTTGGTGATACAATATTGCGGCCTGCGGCGTTCACTTACCGTCATTCAGCGTTTGCCGAGTTGTTTTTCTCGATATTTTGCGAGTGCTGCGCCATTTTGGATCTTGCTGCGGGATCCTGTGGGAGTTTGGCGACACATCACGAGAGTTCGCAATTGCGAACATGTAGGTGCGGTGGGCAGCAACAATCTCGCACTCGCGAAATTACAAAATTTGCAATTCTGCACAAGAAATCCACTAGCAAGCAGCATAGACCTTCTGAAAATAATGATTATTATCAGAATAATTCCTCAGGTTGACATTTGCCTGCACTTTTTTGGATCTGAGGCCTTTTGACTTTCTTTGGATCACTTTTGGATTAGAAATCAACTTTCACAAGTAAGTTTGTTTGGGGCATTGCAGTTGCTGTTCTGCAGAAAAACGAGTTTTGCAAAACTGAAAGCACTCAGCAGGTGCAAAAGTTCACTCATCATTAGTAACCATTCCCTGTAGTACTTCCTGAGGGGCCCCTCCAGAGTTCAGTTGCCAATGTTTGTTTGGGGCATTACAGTTGCTGTTCTGCAGAAAAACGAGTTTTGCAAAACTGAAAGCACTCAGCAGGTGCAAAAGTTCAAACTCACCATTAGTAACCATTCCCTGTAGTGCTTCCTGACTGGGGCCCCCCAGAGTTCAGTTGCTAGTTGCAACAATTCTATGACCCTGCTCTGACCCTCACAGCAGGCTCATAGAATAGCTACAAGAAGGCCACAAAGGTCCTGGAAAAAAAATTGCACTGCAACGAAAGCAAGTTACAGATAAGGAAGCAGGTGCCAGACTGGAATTTTAAAACAGTGACACATTAATAAATCAACCCCAAATTAATTCATGTCAGTTGAAGCAGGGCAGGTGTGCTTGCTTTCCCCCCCCATAATCTACAGTGATGAACCAGAGGGTGGCATTGATGTACCAAAGGGTGGCATGGGTGAAACAGGGTGGCAGTGGTGAAACAGAGGGTGCTGTGAACCTGTGATGATGAACCAGACGTAGAAACAACATAGTCGCGACCGTTGCGAGCCGACAAGTAAGTTCGCAATTGCGAACTGGTACAAAACCCTCGCGAACTGGCAGAAACCCTTGCGAACACAAAAAAAAATACACAAATTTGCGAGAATTCGCGGATTTTGCGGATTGCGAGTTCGCAAATACGCAAATTCGCGAACGCCAGATTCGCAAAAATTCGCCCATGCTTAGTAATGCGCTCTGATACCCAATGTCTCGGGTATAGTTCACACTATATAAAACTCTTTAAAAAAAGAGATCCTTGTGCACTTCAGAGAGCTGCTTGGAAGTCACCCCTACATCAAAGGCACTACTGGGTATAAGTACTGGGTCCCTGACCCTCTAAATTCAGGCACTTCTGTATCTTGAACTGAACCTCTGTCAGCAAGACTGCTGTACTGCTTAAAGGACTCAACTGGACTGCTTTTCATGAAGGGCTGCTTTTTTGCTTGTTGCCCTTCAACCTGCTGCTCCCTGAATCTTGTGAAGGAAATCTGGACTCTGCCTTCCCTCCAAGTGATTTCCAAGGGCTTGCTGACTTGCCTCCTATTCTCTGAAGTCTCAGGGACACAAAAGATTTCCTGCAATCCGGCTGGTGCTGCTGGACTCTGCCATCTGTGAGTCCTACCCCAGCCTGAGGTGCCCTCTCCAGTCTGGGTCTAAGATGTGGGTGCTGCAGCTGTTTTACCACAAAACCGATGCATCGTCACCTTGTCTCCGATCGGAACTGACGCATCACCCTTCAATGCAGAGGCTGTTTGACAAGAGCAGTTCCACAGCCCACGCATCCCGATGACGATGCTCTTCGCAGATCAATTATGACATATTGCCTGCATCTGAGTGTAGCTCGACGATGATGCAGTGACACGACTGCGTGGAAAAGATTGAGGCATAGTGGCTTCAGTGTTGATGCTTTGCTCCATCCAAGGTACTTTCTCAATTGGCCCTGCATGGGTCCTGTAGCCGGCCTGGCCTCCATTGGGGTCCGCCTGAACTTTGGATTTGCTCAGGTCTAGCTTGACCTCAAGTAACCTTACAGCGTTATTGACTTCTAAGCACTGTTTTTGCATTTAATCTTTCAAAATTCATATTTCCACTTCTACTGTTGGATTTTTGTCCCATTTCTAACGTTGGCGATCAGCGGTGAGGATAAAACTTGTGTTTGTGCAATACCATATGGTAACACATTGTTAACTACAACTCTATACTTAGACCACTTTGAATATTTTTCCATTCTTCTTGCTCTGACATCTTTTAACTTTTCCAAAGTCCTTTTTCCCAAGTCTCATTTATTCTTCAATACCTGTGGTACTGTATGGTAATATGGAATTCAAGCTGGCCAATTTCCAGCCATACCCAATGGCCCAGTTGAAGGGGTGTTCAATAAGGGAAGTGCCAAGAAGGCAGAGCTTCGGAAAGCCTTAAGAGCATGGGAAGCAGCCCACCCAGAAGGAGAAGTGGATGAGGAAGAGGCATCTATGTCTGGGGAAGGACCAGAGCGGGACCTGACGGAGGGTCTTGTAATGCAGCTTATAAAGGGGGTGGCATTTTCACTGTAGACTAGGCAGCAGTGTGTCCTCGAGGAACTTGCCCCCAGAACAGCTTGCAGAAAGGAGGGAGGAGATGAAACTCAAACTAAAACTAGAGCTTGCCAAAACTGAATGGGAGCAAGCCCTCGCTAAGCTCGACAAGGAACACGCTCTACAGTAGAAAAGGCTGGCCATGGAGGAGCGGAAGATGGCACATGGGCTTCTGGAATGCTGACTTTAGCCTGAAATGCTACAGTAGAACAGTCATTAAATCCTATTTGACCAACTAAAAAATGTTCAAATAATCTTTACCTTTTTCTCCACCTGTAGGCAGAGTACTAGCAACATCCTCATTATCTATTGCAAATCTCTCTACTACAGCTTGCCCTTTTACTAAATCAACAGATTCCAAACAGCACAAAATGCCATCATATAAGCTTGTAAGAAATTTGGTTGGATTTTAACATATTTTAGACTGGCTTTTCTGGCAATTTTTTGACTTTGGGAGTCTGCCATTTTGACTTCCAGTGCATGAGCGTTGTTCCTAAAGTATGGTTAAAACTGTGTCTTTATGCATTTGGCATATTTATTTCTTGGTTAATCCACTAGTAAAATGGGGGAGAGAATTCACCTGTGGCTGAAAGGTTAAATGTCACAGGAGGGCAACAGTGTACATATAAACATCCAAATATGTGACACTAAAAAGAGGGATTCAGGCCTATAAATGTAGGCTGACTGGAGGCTCCCTAAAACACTGCAGAAGTACATTTCAAAATCATTTTGACTTTTAGAGAAACAAGTGCTGTGTCACCTGTAATTATTTTCTTGTAGCTCACAAGGCTGAAACCTAATTTTTTAAAGTGAAATATGTTAAACATTAAGAATATTATAGCTTACTGTATATAAATTAAATATTCTAACTGTTAGTAAAAGTGTCTCTCTACATTGACCAGCCGCAAAGAGAATTTTCTTGGTACAGTCTCCTGTGTCAAATACTATAGAGGTCATGCAAGCACTGTTTTAATGTTTAATTTAAAAAACGTGTTCAGTAGTCAGGCACTCTTACCACCTGTCAGTGATTAGCCTGTCAGTGATGCTTGAAGTAGCTCTCTATCAAGAGACGATACACCTGGCTGGACTGACAGGCAGGCTAGAAGGAGTAATCACTGACCAGTCATCCTGGAATATGAGGGAGTGGAATGGACAGGGATACATCCTTAGATGATGACGATAGAGGTGGAAAAGAGATCCAAATATTAACACAAAAGGAAGAACAATGTGCTGCTACAATGAACAAGCATTTACAATGCAATGGTCTCGGCATTCTTAAGGTTAGAGCTATTGGCATTGCTCATGACATTATTTTTATTTATGTTTTTGTTTTTAAAATTAAATAAATGGCATTGTCATTTACAATGCCAATAGCAGGGCAGGAGAGCAAGCACAACGAAAGAGGGGGCAGGACAGCAAGCACAAGCAACGAGGGGGCAGGACAGCAAGCACAAGCAATGAGGGGGCAGGAGAGCAAGCACAACCAACAAGCGAGGGGCAGGAGAGCAAGCACAACCAATGAGGGGGTAGGAGAGCAAGCACAACCAACGAGGGGGGGGCAGGAGAGCAAGCACAACCAACGAAGGGGGGTAGGAGAGCAAGCACAACCAACAAGGGGGGGGCAGGACAGCAAACACAAGCAACGAGGGGGCAGGACTGCAAGCACAAGCAACGAGGGGGCAGTACAGCAAGCACAAGCAACGAGGGGGCAGGACAGCAAGCACAAGAAATGAGGCGGCAGGACAGCAAGCATGAGCAATGAGGGGGCAGGACAGCAAGCACGAGCAACTAGGGGGCAGGACAGCAAGCACAAGCAACGAGGGGGCAGGACAGCAAGCACAAGCAACGAGGGGGGGCAGGACAGCAAGCACAACAAATGAGGTTGCAGGACAGCAAGCACAAGCAACGAGGGGGCAGGACAGCAAGAAGAAAGCAATGAGGGGGCAGGACAGCAAGCACAACCAACGAGGGGGCAGGACAGCAAGCACAACCAACGAGGGGGCAGGACAGCAAGCACAACCAACGAGGGAGGGCAGGACAGCAAGCACAAACAATGAGGGGGCAGGACAGCATGCATGAGCAACGAGGGGGCAGGACAGCAAGCACGAGGGGGCAGGACAGCAAGCACAACTAATGAGGGGGGGCAGGACAGCATGCACAACCAACGAGGGGGGGCAGCAGAGCAAGCACAATGAACAAGGGGGCAGGGGAGCAAGCACAGTGAGGGGGCAGACACAAAACGAGTGGCCAGAGTCAAGAACACGGACACAATCAGGGAAGAGAGGCAAGAAAAGCGAGCACTCACCAGAGGACTCGGCAGCTTTTCGACTTCTTCCAGCGGCGGTCGGGCAGAAATGGCTTCAGGAAAGCGCCGCCATTTCCGCATTTGGGGCGTGGTTTTCATTCTCTCCTCTTCCCATTGGCTGTAATGTAAAATTCCAGCCAATGGGAAGAGGAGCGATAGAACTTCAAAAACACCACCCCACCCCCCGAATCTGGTCTTGAATGGAGTGATGCCCCTCTCCTCCAATGGCTGGCCTCCATTTAGGAAGCCAGCCAATGGAGAAGAGGGGCGGGTTCAAGCCCCCATACTGTGTAAACATAAAATCTCGGCTGCGTGAAACTGCTGCGCAGTGTACGCTGCTGCGCAGTGTATGCTAGGCTGAGACCTAAAAAAGGGCACCATGCAGGCTAAAAAGAATGGTTTGATGAACAGATCAGGGTGGTATCTAATTCTAACAAAACACTCTTTATAACCTTAAAAGAAAGAGCTGGCCCAACATCTTTGAAGGTTACCATGTATAAAATGTTGAGTGACTGTTTTCAGAAGAAAGTGGATCAGATTAAATCAATCCCCGCTGCTGAGGGCAGGGTTGGATCTAATGCATTCCTAGTTCCCAGTGTTGATACAGCTTTACATTGATTATGAGGGTGTTAAACCCTACTTTATATAAGGGTGATCCTTGCAATACGAAATTCCTCAAGGAGGGAGAGAAATGCCAACACCTTACATTAGTGACACAGTCAGTGTTTCATTTAAAAGAAAAACAGATACCAACTACTTGAAAAGAATCCAGCTATGCCCCTTTAAAAAAAAGCCTGGCATTGAGGATATGAACCCTAACAACTATAATCCAGTTTCTCACACTTTCTGGTTGCATCATAGAGTAAGCAGCCACAATCCAGCTACAGTGCTTTAGCAAATCAAACTCCATTCTGAGAGACAAAAAGGCTGCCTTCTGCATTAAAACGAGCACAGAGACAGCGCTAGTGGATGTTCAGTGTCAGTTTTGAGTATTGTTGACTCCAGTCTTGACTCTTCTGCTACTACTAGATATCTCTGAAGTCTTTGATACCCTTAATATATTGAAAGGGTAGGAGGTGAGAGGATAATAAAAGTCCACAATACAACCTCCCTTTAACATCACAACATCACAATAACATCCCTTTAACATTACAACATCATAACAACATCACAGCAACAAAAAATGGGGCAAACCTGTACTCAACAAGATCCGTGCAGAGATAGTCCTTTTTAGGATGCAGAAACCTCGCCCACCAATGGTGACATGTTTCATCATTGCCTTCCTCTTCATTTAGGCCAGGCATCCTAGCTTAGGGGGTTCTTAGGGAGGTATTTTTCTTTTCAACTAAGAAAATTCTTTTTGAAGAAGAAAGGGTGGGATGCAACCTTCTCTGTGTAAAAAATAAAATTGTGTAAGGCTTAACAAATCTGGTAATTATCCCTCAGTAAGGTTAAAAGCAAAGGTGAAAGGAATGTTCGGAAAAGTTATCAATCCCTTCACTTGATAAACATGTTAAAATTTGGGGCAATGTGTAAAGTATTCATGCCGTACTTAAACAGTAATAAAATGGAAACACAACCTAAGAAAAATCCCACGTCAATTTAGAAAAATAGAGTAAAATGTAATACATTATTTGACACCCAAATGACAAAAATCCAATCAGTAGTGCCGGAAATATACAATTTAAAGATTTATGGTAACCATAGCGCCTACAAGCAGAAAGCACAGTTTGCAGTAATCCGATCATGCAAGACCAGGTGCAAGTTTAGTCCAACCGCGATAGAGTGCGGGCCGGATGCAAGGTCCAGGTTAGTCCAGCTGAAAAAAATATCTTCTAAAGTCCATCACAAAGAGTTCAGTTTGAGATGGAGAAGGCCACGAGGAGCAGGGAAAGCGCTGTGAATAGTCAGCGCTTTAGTAAAAAGAGAAGGTATGTATGTATGTATTGGCATTTATATAGCGCACTACTTACCCGTAGGGTCCCAAGGCGCTTCGACCGCTGCGAAACCCTTCCTGGCTTCCCTGAGAGATGGTCCCTTAATGGGTATCTCCAGGGTGAGACCAGGCATCCCCGGCGGTCTGGTGGGGCCGTTAGTGAAGATGAGGCAAGCTAATGCCCAGAGTTGCCGAGTGTGATCGCTGATCAGAGTGGGCACCGAGGCGAGAGAATTATCGAGTCCGCTGACCCTGGTCCAGAAACCTGCCGCGCCGGGAATCGAACCCTGGTCCCGGGCCGTCCTCTGCTCTCGGGTCTGCCGCCTCTAACCAGTGAGCCACACTACTTCACTTCACAGTGGCTGAAAGCGTCATGGATGGTCATCGCTGTTGCGAGAAGATCCTATCTGGTGTTGCACGCTGTCATTGCTGGAGCTACATATTTGTTGGCAAATACACCATGGCTACGCCACAGTCCCTATACCTTGGGTTTATGGACCTAACGTTCACCTTCGACTGGGTACAGAGGGGGAAACTGTGGGAGAAAACTATGCTTATGGGCATTGATCCACCAATTGTCCATTTTTTAGCCGCAATGCATCAGGGAGTTACAGGTAGAGTACGGTATGGTGTTGCCGGTGAGCTCACCCCACCTATAAAGATGGATTGTGGGGTGAGACAGGGATGCGTACTGGCCCCTTTCCTATTCTGTCTATATATAAATGATATGGAAAGACACATCAGTATGGGGAATGTAGACGCACCCACAATAGGCCGTAGGGCTCTACCTACCTTGTTATATGCAAACGATTGCTTTCTAATGTCGAGAACTGGGGTGGAACTACAAAGGCTTTTAACTAATTTTAACGATTTTATGAGTAATCTCGGGTTAAGAACAAACGTTGCAAAATCATATGTTATGGTAGCTGGTAAAACCCCATCTAAAATGAAAACCTTTTTTATAAAGAACAAAACATTATGTCAAGTGCCAATTTTCTCTTAGTTAGGAATTCTTTTTAATGAGAAGAATTCTTGGTCTCACCTAGTCAATGCCAGGATTGGGAGTTTTAATAATAACATGGAGGCCATTTTTAGATTCACAAAAAAATTAGGTTCACTCCCAATAAAAGCAATTATTGAAATCTATAAAGCATGAACCGGAGCAATTACTCTTTATGGGCCGGGAGTTTGGGGATGCACCATTGCATCGGGCCTCCTGAGAGCAGAGAACATAATGCTAAAATGCGTGCTGACATTACCCAAAATTACCCCGGTCACAATGTGTCATAATGATTAAGGTGTAACACCATTGTCCTTTCGTATCCAACTGGAACCCTTGATGCTTTGGCGTAGCATCTGGGTAAAAGAGGAACCAGATCTGAACCGAGATATAATTTCAGACTGTTTGAAATTGGACCTTGTAATTAAAATTTCCTGGTTCTGTTCTTTGCAAGACAAACTGGAGAAAATGGGACTCTGGGATTGTTTTAGTAGTCCTGGAAACATAAATGCAATTCCTAAAGCTAAGTTGAAAAGTGATTTCCTTTCACTCTTGAAGCTTGCAAGAGATAGTGAAGAGATGACCAAAAAAAAGGGTTGTAGAGCATTTGTTGTAGATTAGCTGAATTGAATCTTATCTCTCTTTTTATTTTAATCAAGCACATTTTTTTTATTTGTTTAGGTTCAGGATGGGTATTGCTCATTTGTTGGTATCATATCCACGTGATGTATACTGTGATGCCAAACTAGGCCTGTGTCCATGTAACTCAACTTCTGTACAGAGCACTTTGCACTTTATGTTTTTTTGTACATTGTATCTTAATCCGAGACGCACTTTTTAAAAACCATTAATGAGATTTTTAAATATGAGAAAGTGTAAACCTGCATTATGCCATCTTTCTTTTAAGCAATGAATTCACCTGTCCTGTCTTGTTTGTCTCCTCTGTAGTCTGACTTCGTAATATTGTTGGAAAATGAACTCTCGGAAATCCATTTGGTTGGCTGAAATTTTATTATGTTTATCATTGTTAAATAATGTTTTTATTTGTTCTTTTATGGCTGTTATTTAAGCCGGATAAAGATCTTCTGACTGACTGGTGGTCACTGTGGGCAGTCAATGCTGTGCAGTGAAGTTCAAACCTTGTGTTGCCGGTCAGGGTTGGCAGTCACTCTAGCACAAAGAGTTAGGTTCACCAGAGCTACACGATGGTGCTTGCCGCGGAAGGCAAGATTTTGGCACACACAGACGGTTTGCAGCCATGAAGAGCCCAAAACCTCAGGATTTATCCTTCTCTTAGAGGAGGAGCTCAACTGAAGCCATACTAAGTGTTGAGTTCCCACACGGCCCACACACTTCAGGAACGAGGTAAGTCCCAATCCACTTCCCCGACTCACTAGCCACTCACTTGATGTAACCAATGAGTAAGCCAATGACCCAGAAAAGGGGGTGGAATATGTAGAGACACCAAGCCTTCCACCCCTATAGAGCAAAGTACTAACAAATCCCTCCTCCTCGCATCTGCACCTGCATGAACAGGGAAACAAAAAGAACACCTCACAATAATAACCCAGTCCTCATTCTGTCATTGACAACCATATCCAGCAGTTTATCTCCACATGAACTTACCAGTGACAAATGCAGGTTTAGCTCCGAGGGGGTTTCAGTCCAGGAAACCAGCAAATCCAAGATAACGTCTCTTGGATAATTAATATGGGACTGTTCACAGGGAATAATAAATTGGGTCTCTACAGTATGTTACAGGGTAAAAAACGTGTCATAATATGTCGAAATGAACAAAAAAGAATTGAGAATCAGCAAAACGCAAAACAGGATACACAGGAACCAGGATACCAGGAACCCACAGGTTAACAATAACAAGCACCAACACTATGGTAGGACTAACCTTTATGTGCACCTGGCAAGTCATGTGACAGCAAAACATGGTCATCAAAAGAGGACTGGGAACCGAATCCTAACACTAAGGATCCAAGACCTAGGAGGCACCGCGTGGGGATCAGAAACTCATTTCAGCAGAGGCCAGTAGGGCTCAGGCAAGTCCAGATGCAGGTCCAGACAAGTTGCAGAGAGGTCTCTGGAGCTTGTTGTTTTCCTTAGCTCAGAACAGGAGGTGAGTCAGCTCACCATTGGGGTAATTCAAGCCTGGAACAAAGGGTACACATTCAGTCTACCTTCTCAGCTAGCAGGGAAGGCTTTAAGAAGCAGGGCATTTATCTGGCAGCAGGGCAGTGCTTCTTCTGCAGTATCCACGGGTATTGAAAACTAGGTCTAAGGTTCTATTTTTTGACCTGATGTTAAGTTTGAAATGGGAGATGCTTCTGGGAATTCCCCCACCTCCCCCACACACACATAGGTGTTTTGAATTTCCTTTCTCCATGTCCTGGTCCTAGTCTGCCTGCAGTCACAATAAGCTAATGTGAAGTTATGTTTGTGTCAGCTAGAGCAGTGTCTTTGAAGTGCAAGTAGGACTGTGCACAGCTCTGCCCCCCCATCCTTCCCAGAATGGCCCATCATGCCAACAATCAGGCCTTTTTTTTGTGACTGTCTGGGAGGAATATACAATGGCCAACTGGCAACTCCACATAGTCATGTGTCCAGAGAAACAGGCGGCCTGCACCAAATGGTTAAAGCAAGAAATTGGCAACTTTCTAAAAGTTGATAATTGTCAAAATTGTGACTTTAAATCCAACATTACCGTTAAAGACGTTTTTAAACTACAATACCTCTGACACCAAACATGGCATTCATGCCTGTTCCCAAACAAATGTTATTACTTATTAAATGTAATGTGGTAACTCAATGGTATCCTATGGGAGCAGTAAGCCTTGCAATATTGAAAACACATTTTAGAGTTTTTCACTACCAGGATATGTAAAATTTAAAAGTACATGTTCAACGGTATAAATACATCACACCCTGCCCTATGGGCTGTTTAAGTCCTACTCCAAGGAAGGTTTATGCCTGCCAAAAGGTTTATTTTGTCAGGTGGAAATGGAAGTTACAAACTGTACACACAGGTTCTAATGGCAGACCTGAGACTTGTTTAAAATGACTACTTATGTGGGTTCATGTAGTACCACTTTACTGGGGACTAACAAGTAAATTAAATGTGCTAATTCGGTGTAAGTCACTTTTACCATGTTTAGAGAAGAGAGCACAAGTGTACATAGCCCTAAAGCCAACAAAAATGAATGCTATGTCAGGACCAGATTATGCTTCTAATTTCTTTACTAAGCTCCACAGCAGCCAATAGAAACAGAGAAAACAAAACCATGTTATCAACCACAGAGTCCCAGGATATATAAGGTCCCTGCATGAACATAGAGTCCTCTTTCTTTGCTGCTCCGCAGCCAGTTAAGTGCTTTTAACCTCTTGTCCTAAATGATATCTTAAGGGTGTTTATGTGTGCTATTCTGTGCGTTTACATTACTTATTGCATTATATAGCGCTTACTTGTGCTTACCTGCATTGTATTGCAGTTGGTTGAGAATCGCTTTGTGCTTGTCTACAGATATTGCTGTGTGAAATTGCTTGGTGTTCACAGCTCTATTAGCTCTCAGCAGCATCCCCATCGGTGTCCAGAGCGCACTGGGTGCTCGCTCCTTCTAGCGCAGGCGAAACGCTACGTATCTGGGCATAAATATCGTTGGACTGCCGCGAGTCTTTGTACCTCACAGCACGTCTTTCTATGCGCTTGCGGGACGGCTGGTGGAGTGGGAGGTACTGGGGAGCTGGGATGCGCATCTCATTGACACGTAGTCCTATTTCTATTGCAAACGAGCGGCCATTTCCGTGCATGCGCAGCGGCCATTTTTGCCTCAATTCTTTCACTCGAGAGGCTTTAGTGAATGCCGGAGCTGCATATTAAGCTCCTGACCCCGTTTTTTCTCTGCATTGATCTTGAATTGCCTGAAATTGCACTATAACAAGCTTGTTTTTGCTCCCCTTAAGCCCTGCACCTGGTGATTGGGTGGAGCTGTACAATACAGCATAGGCTTTGCCTAGAGTGGTGCTTGGCAAGCTTCCTCCCTCCACATCCTAATAACATTGTGTTACAGATCCTCCAGCTGGATTATTTAAGCTTGCTCGGGGTTGCCACTCCCCCATGACCTCCTACAAACCTCTACCTGGTTTAATCATTTACAGTCCTCCAGGGTCTGGAATACACACTCTGTGTGCAAGATGCCTGAGTACTATGGAGAGGACTATTATTACTATGAAGAGGAACCCTCTGGGTCGATGGAACATGACCTCATTGAGGCATTGGATGCAGGTGTCCAACATTCTGTAAATAGAACGCTAGTGAGAGCTATTGAACCCCTCAAGCGTCACCTTTGCTCTTATTCCAAGCAACAAGACTGGCTTCCTTCTTCATGCTCTCGCCCCAAGAGTGGGCACGGACTGTCCAACCTGCATGCAGCAGATTTTGCTAGATTGGCCAAGTCCATGGCGGAACCAGATCTCCCTGCCACTAGCAGGGAGACCACAATTACTGAACTCCCTCAGGACACTGACCAAGATACCTCACCAGATACCTCTACAGATAAGGAAGAGAAGAGGCCCCTAGGCCTGCAAAAAAGACCAGGAAAGAGAAGCATGAGGAGAATCCTTCAGCCCCCAAGGTCCTCAGTTTTGAACCATCAGACATAATTCATCCCAATTCCTCGGCCTTCCTCCCACTTCAGGAGGTGGCGGACTATTTGCAGGCCCACATTCGACAAGCGTTCGATAAGGAGATGTGAGTAAGACTCCGGTCTGAATGACCTAGTCCGGATCTTCCCGGTAAGGTTGCAGAGACACCCGAACTACATCCGTCCATGCTAACCTACCTCAAAAAGTATACTAAGGACCCCAAAAAGGGACTTGATAGATTCTGAAGATCCTGTCAGGATAAACTCCTAGACTTGACCAGTCCTCCGACCAAAATTCTTGAATTAGGATTCCGTGCCAAAGAGTCTCAAAATAGCAATCGACCCAGAAGGACTAATTGGCTGGGCACAACTGGGAAATGCTAACTGTGCATTGTCTGCGGAACGTCGTCGTTCTATCCTACTGAAATTAGACCCTAAACTCGCTAAGCTGTCCGCTTCAGAGTCGGGCCCATTGGCTCAACTATTTTCTGAAGGAACTAACAAAATTTGTAGCTACTTTCAGCGGCTTGGATAAAGACCAAGGGTCCCTTAAGCGAGCGTTCCGCACGGTTTTCTGCAGGGCTGGATGCTTTCAGGGGCGCTTGTTCGGCCGTGGCCCAAATCAAGGTGCCCCCTGAGGTCAGCAGAGAGGAGGATATCAAGATTCAGGCTTCAATAACTCCTCCTCCTACCCCACACGAAGATACCGGAACAGATTCCACAGAGGCAGGTTTGGCTGTAATTCCGGTGGTCAGCAGGACCCTGGAAACTCAGGTGAGCTTGATTCCCTGTTCAGAGGTGGTTTTGGGGGGAGAGTAATGTGTTTTCTCGACAAATGGCGAGCAATCTCTCAAGATGCTTGGGTGTTGGAGACAGTTCAGGGGTCCAAACTAGAGCTGTACCAGTCCCCTTCCCAAGGAGTGCGCCCACGCCCTCTGTCTTTTTCCCAACGGGATCAGAACTTTATTTCAGCAGAAATTGAGTCCTTACTACGGAAAGGCGATAGTGGCTTCCACTCTCCACCCTCGCGGGTTCCTAAGCAATGTCCTCCTAGTGAAGAAGAAAGGGGGTGGATCCAGACTGGTGTTGAACCTCAGAGATTTCAAGTCATGGATTGTTTACAGACACTTCAAGATGGAAGGTATCCATCTGTTGCGCGATCTCCTCCAAGAAGGTGACTGGATGGTCCGGCTGGACCTGAAGGATGCGTATTGGTCCATTCCCATAAACCCCCCTCATCGTCAGTTTCTACAGTTTCTATGGAACGGGATTTGCTATGAGTACAAAGTTCTCCCGTTCGGACTTTCGTCGGCACCATGGTGCTTCACGAAACTTCTGAGGCCAGTGGTAGAGTTGCTCAGAGCCCGAGGAGTCCATCTCATAATATATCTAGACGACATCATCATTATGCTAGTTCAACTACACCTCAATTGGGCGGTCTGTCTATTGCAGGATTTGGGGTTCATTGTGAATCCACAAAAATCGATAATGTCCCTGACCCAATTTATCGAATTTCTAGGTTTCCTAGTCAAATCTTTGACTCGCCAACTCCTGATTCAAATGCAAAAGATCAGAGCAATTAAACGGGAACTGAGGTCTACCCTTCATAGGCAGACAACCTCTCTGAGGTCATTAGCATTAGCATCAGCCATCTTCAAAAAGGCCTCAGTTACTCAGAACAGATTCCTCTCTCAGAGGAGGCGAGGCTGGAGATGGACTGGCGGTTAAACCACATGGAGGCCTGGAACAGCCGAGCACTTTTCGGATCAGCCCCGGATGTGATAATAGAATCCGATGCCAGCCGGTGGCGTTGGGGAGCCCGATGCAGCCAATTGTCCACGGGTGGTCATTGCTTGCCAGAAGAACTACATTTACATATCAACTTCCTGGAACTGGTAGCTGGTTCCTTTGCCATCCGATGTCTATCTCCCCAGAAGATGGATTGTTGTATCCTTCTACGAATGGACAACATATCGGCGGTTCGATATGTCAACAAATTGGGCGGTACCAAATCCAAGATGTTAGCAGACATTGCCAAAGACTTTTGGCATTACTGTCTTCAGAACAGACTCTCAGTAGTAGCGGATTATCTTCCAGGCTACAACAACGAGGTGGCAGATTGGCACTCCCACCATCTACAGGATTCCAGCAACTGGATGCTGTTGCCCCAAGTATTTCAGAACCTGATACATTTATGGGATCCCTGTCAGATAGACTTGTTTGCATCCCGCCTCAACAGACATGTTCCCCAGTTTTTCAGTTGGAGGCCGGACCTGGAAGCCCTGGCCACAGATGCATTCCTTCAAGAGTGCCCGACATCCCTGTGTTAGGCATTCCCTCTGTTTATGATGATTCCCAGGGTTCTAGCACGAACCAGGACTCATTAAGCAGAGCTTATCTTGATCACTCTGTTGTGGAGAGCGCAAGCATGGTTCCCTGTCTTACTGGGAATGAGTTGTGCAATCCCAGTTCTTCTCCCTCGGATAGAGAACCTACTGCTGGACCCTCTTCAGAACCCTCATCCATTGGTGATATCGGGCCAACTTCCTCTAGTGGCCTGGTGGGTTTCAGGGACAGATGGAAGGTCCCAGGCCTTTCACGCGAGGCTGACAGATTTATATCACGGAGGCCTGGTCGGGCAACACCCATAAAAGATATGCTTCCTCTTGGAAGAGATGGTGTGATTGGTGCTCTCAAAGGGAAGTGGATCCCACTGAAGCACATGTCTCTCTAGTTGTCAACTTTCTAGCCTCTATAGCATCTTCGGGTTTGGCTTACAGAAAAGTCAACAACTTTCGGTCCGCCATATCAGCAGGTCATTTGCCCTTGGATGGAAAACCCATAGGTGAACATTCATTGGTGTGTAAATTGCTTAGAGGCGTACGGATGGTGAAACCTCCCCACCCTAAATACACTCAGTTGTGGGATGTTTCCATTGTACTAAAATTTCTAGAAGCCTGGCCTTCCAATAAGTACTTGTCCCGTAAACAACTCTCATCTAAACTAACGATGTTACTAGTATCTTGCAAACGGGTATTGGACATACGCGCATTGGACTTGGCAGGATGTAGATTTTCTCCAGAAGGAGTAACCTTTACTTTGTCAAGAAGAACTAAGTGTAACACTGCATCTGTCACCTACCCAGCTTTTCCAAATAATCCCAAGCTGTGCGTAGTGCAATGCGTGAAGGATTATGAGGTAATTACTTCAGAATTTTGTTCTGGTATGCAAGGTCAATTATTGATGGCGCTGCAGAAACCTTTTCGCCCGGTGGCTCCGGCTACCTTGTCTCGATGGATGCGTTGGCTAATGGGCGAAGCAGGGATTGATATTTCAAAATTTGGAGCTCACTCAGCCCGTGGAGCTATGGCTTAGAAAGCCTTTTTATCAGGTGTTAGCCTGTCAGATTTCATGAACGCAGCTGACTGGTCTTCTGAACATACATTTGAAGCTTTTTATTACAAACCTATTTTGGATGTAGCTTCTGTTGTGGTGGCTAAGCTTTGAACAAGCATCATCGGAGCCTCCAGTCCTCACATAGAATTAAAAATGTGCGAACATTCGTGACAAGAATTTTCAATTCTTTTAAGGACAACGGAGGCGAGGATTATCCCACCCAAAGGATATTATGAATTATACTTCATATTATCATGCTACTGTATATTGCATAAACATGACTGTTTCCCACCCCCTTTTGATGTACAAGCGATGCATTGTTGATATTTTGACAAAAGTGGTCATGAATGGTTTTTACGGGGTGTTTCTCCTTTATTCCAGGTGCTGATAGCAAGTGAAACCTGTCTATCGTACAGCTGAGGCTGGGTAATATCCAGTTCCTCGTGTCTTCACACTGGTGGATTCTGGTTCGCGTTACGCTTCGGATACCCAGCCCCATTGGGCCTTCAATTGTTGGTTGGACCAGTCCTAAGTCGACCGGTGGTTCTTCGGGAACAGTTTGTGAATAGACTTAACTGTTCTGTTTACAAAGAAAGAAGACTCTATGTTCATGCAGGGACCTTATAAACCCTGAAACTCTATGGTTGATCACTTGGTTTTGTCCTCTGTTTTTATTGGCTCCTGTGGAGCTTAGTAAAGAAATGAGAAGCATAATCCTCGCCTCCGTTGTCCTTAAAAGAATTGAAAATTCTTGTCACGAATGTTCGCAAATTTTTAATTCAGCAAAACAGGAGTAGTGAAGGCTAAATGTTTGCTATTGACCCTGTAGAGAGGGCCAGTTCCAACAGGTACCCTTTTTAGGTCAAGCTGGTGTAAGCAGCGCGAAGCGCTGCATCCAGCGAAGCATCTTTTGTCATCCACTTCCTGGGACTGTGAGACAGGGATGGGTACGCGATGGAGAATCCCCCATGTGAGCGCGCACCTTCACCCACACACCGTGCACATCTCCTGTCCTACATTGCCAGGAAGTGGATAACACATACACACAGACACACACGGGCGCACGGGCACACACACACGCACACACACATGCAGGCACACACATGCAGGCACACACACACGTACACACACACACGCATGCACACACACGCCGGCACACACGTGCCCTCCCACCCCCACCCCCACTCCTTCCCCACTCACCGGGTCTGTCGGACTCCTCTTGTCCCACGGTGTTGGCGGCTGCACGATTTAGTAGGCGGCGGGGGCAGGTACGGGCAATGTGCCTCAAGCCCCCTCCGCTTCTCCCCCCAGACTTGTCGGGGCAGCGGTCCAGGCCCAGCAGCAGGCGGAGCTCACACTTAGCACAGGAGCCCTGCTGGGTCACACGGTTTCTCCCTTCTCTTCGCAGGAGCACGGGGAAGGCTCCGTCCGCTTCCTGTCTGTGCTGGTGGCCCCGCCCTCAAGCAGGCAGTTCCGGGCAGTCCCGCCTGGCTTCCTGTGTCTCGTTTCTTGAATGCCAGTGACTGCCAGTATGTAAGCAGCACTTGTCTTTATTGTCAGAAGTCCTCGCGCCGCATTCCATATAGTTTATTGGCTGGAGAGTTCTTAAACCGCCACTGTCGCTATCTGCTCTGCTTTCTGCTATCCCTCAGCCAGACTTAGGGAAGCCCCCGGTTCGCGTTTCCAAGGAGCTCGGCGACGCGCGGGCTCCAACCAATAATCAGACGGAAGGGCGGGGTCTAGTAATAGGTGCGACTCTGTTCTTGTAAGTGGGGACTAGAAAAACTCTTGGGTAAACTATGGTCAAATTGAAGACTTATCTTTGACGCCCAAGTAGCTGTGATGTGAACAGTCATTTTACTGTATTTAATGAGGAATAAGAACTGCAATGCCTCAGATGTAAAAAGAATGACAAGAATAACTTTAGAAACAAATACTTTTTTTAGAGAAATAATTTATTAAATGCATCTATATTGTTTATCATAAAACTAAGTAATGTGGACAATCCATTCAGCATCAAATTAACTTCCTTCTAACTTGATCACTAGACTGCCTGCTTCTGCCATAAGTAGGACGTGATATATTTACGCTTTAAGATGGCCGCTGTTTTTGGTTGAAACTGTCTTGTCGCTGTAACTCAAGAACAGTAGCATTTTAAGCGATAAAAGTCCGTCAACGACACAATTTCTTCGAATTTCCATCTTGTTTTAGAAAGAATCCATGTACGGGATAAGAAATTGATTGTTGGAAAACTCAGTGAACTTTTGATATGTAAAACAGTCTCTCATGCCCTGAAATGAAGTACTAAAGGAGCTGGATAGGTAACAACAGGCCCTGTACTCCTCTCGTCTGTCAAGCCAGGCCCAAAATGCCTTGGGGAAGGCAATAGCTTTGTGTGTATGAATGAATTGTATGAATTGTGAAAGTTTAAGCAGTTTGTATTATGCTTAGTGTAGAATGAGGGTGGGGGCAATGCCGGTCCAGGAGGGTTTAATCCATGCCAGTCTTTAGGGATATCAACATAAGATGGTTTTAAATACAAATAAATTCAGTTGGACGACATTGCCTTATCATTGGTTAGCCTAAAATCTGGCAGGTATCTCGTTTTTACACTGCACTCAATGCAACATACATTCCAGATACCACTCAGTGCCACATAATTGCATGCCACATAATTACACTGCACTGAATGCAACATACACTCCAAATACCACTCAGTGCCACATAATTACACACCACATAATTACACTGCACTCAATGCAACATACACTCCAAATTCCACTCAGTGCCACATAATTACACACCACATAATTACACTGCACTCAATGCAACATACACTCCAAATACCACTCAGTGCCACATAATTACACGCAAGACAATTACACTCTACTGAATACAACATACACTCCTCATAATACCACTCAGTACCACATAATTATATGCTACAAAATTACAGTGCGCTCAACGCAACATACACTCCTAATACCACTCAGTGCAACATAATTACATGCCACATAATTACACTGCACTCAATGCAACGTACACTCCAAATACCACTCAGTGCCACATAGATACACAACACATAATTACACTGCACTCAATGCAACATACACTCCAAATACCACTCAGTGCCACATAATTACACTGCACTTAATGCAACATACACACCAAATACCACTCAGTGCCACAGAATTACACGCGACACAATTACACTCTACTGAACACAATATACACTCCTCATAATACCACTCACTACCACATAATTATATGCTACAAAATGACACTGTGCTCAAAGCAACATACACTCCAAATACCACTCAGTGCCACTTAACTACTCGCCACATAATTACACTACACTCAATGCGACGTACACTCCAAATACCAATCAGTGCCACATAACTATATGCTACATAATTACACTGCATACACTCCAAATACCACTCATTGCCACATAATTACACGCCACATATTTAAACTGCACTCAATGCGACATACACTCCAAAAACCACTAAGTGCCACATAATTACACACCACTTAATTACACTCCACTAAATGCAACACACACTCCACACAATTTCACTCAGTGCCACATAATTATACACTACATAATTACAATGCACTCAAAGCAACATACACTCCAAACAATACCACTCAGTGCCACATAGTTACACGCCACATAATTACACTCTATCGCATCACCACAGCATCACTCAGCACCACCACAGAATCACTCAGGGGCACCACAACATCACTATGCGCTACCACAGCATCACTGAACGCCACAGCATCACTTGTCGCAACAACATCACTCAGCGCCACCACAGCATCAATCTGTGCAACCATTCAATAACCCTGGGCATAGTTCGCGGAGTCGGACTCCGCGGAGCTACGCGAAGACGCACTTGCACTCCACGAACTACGCGTAGCTCCGCAGCCATGCGTAGTTGCTTGCTAGACCCGTTCGCGCGCCGTTTTTCATCTTCGGGAGAGCAGTGCGCATGTTCGGGGCGTTGCCTGCATGCTCGGGATGGCTAGCGCGCTAAGTTACCCAAGAGGTTTGTCCCGCCCGCTTGCGTTCCCTTATTTCCTGATCCGGGTCACAAGTAACGTGTTCGGGTTGTGCAAGACATGTTCGGGAACTCATCTTCTCGTTCGCACTACAAAAGTGCGTGATCGCGCTAAATATCGCGCGAACCTACCCACGCGGTCTCGATGGGCGCAGCCATCTTGGATCACACACTCTGGCTATGGTTTTGGGCCTACTTTAGCATCTTGCTGATATCTCTTCAATCCTGGTCTTTTTACCCACTTTTTCAAACTTTCTTTAGTTATTACCTATCTCTCTCTGTGCCTAGGTTTATATTTTTCATTTTATTTCTACTTTTACAACTTTTCTATTGTTTTATTTTACTTCCTTCTTTTACCTTGCTTCTTCTTTCCCCTACCTTTTTGTCTTGAACTTTTCTTCTCCCCTCCACCCAGAACCATGGTCAAGGGCGCCAGCAGCAGCGGCGGCTCAAAGGGCAAGGCGCCTGTGCCCCAAAAAACCCGGCTGCCTTGCGGCAGAATGCGCCCCCTAGGGTTGAGGCCCCGGCAACTTTTTGGGGATGAAGAGGTGGCTGCCCTGGTCTTTTTTATCCAGCGCCACCTCCCCTTGATCTTGGCAGCAGGCGGCAGGCCCGGCTACCACCAGATTGAAGAGCGTCTCCGGCGGTGGGCGAAGGTGCGCCGGGCAGTCTTCCGCTGCTCCGGTATCCGGCGTACCCACCATCAGCTGACCCACCGCTGGGCAGACATTTTGGACCGGGAGCAGGACCTGTTGGACCTGCTTGGTGTCGAGGTCGTGGGTCTTGGTGAGTGGCTACCCAAAAAAAAAAGTTTGTGTATATATATCTATAGTAGTATAAGTATTGTTATTGTATCTTTGTAAATCTTGGCTGAATAAGTAACGCGATGACTGGTGCTTCTAGTTACATTTCCGATGTATTCCGTTATATCTACTGTAATTGTATGACACTGGTCTGTGCTGCGCTTCTTCACTGACTCTTGCGTCTTCAATTTGGCGCTAGCTTTTGCTGTTTATTGATGTGAGATTTTCTTCATTGTAGAGAACTGAAGTTAGTTAATGCTATTAATAGAGTCTTGTCCTTCCTTTGTCCATCAGTGAAATAGCGGTTGATGGATAATTGTACGTGTTTGCATATTGTCTCATTTTTTTTTCACGGCCTTCTCTTCTGCATGAATCCGCCTCTGGCAATGAATGCTAAAGTTACTTTGTTCTTCTTACCTCAGCCAGGGCCGGCTTTAAGCATGTGCAAGCTGTGCAACTGCACAGGGCCACCAAACGCCAGGGGCCACCACACCAATATATATCCTTAATTTAATAATCCTCAGAGGATGGATACATATTTGCGTGGCGGCCCCTGGCAGGGATTTGGTGCCTCCGGCTTCGTTCCACTTCCAAACACCCTGACTCCCCCCTCTTCACTGGCCTCCGTGCTCCACCCCGACCTCCTCTTCTGGGCCCCCCTACCTACTCTCCCTGGCCAGGACCACAATGAGCCTAGAGCCGCCCCTGCCTCAGCCCTCCATAGAACTGATGTAGTTTGTTTAGTGAGTGGGTAGGGCAGCAGTAGCATTCAGTCAGTAGCAGAACAAAATATGATGCAACGAACGTACAATTTCGTGTTAGTATGCACAAAGTTAAGCATGTCTCCTCCTTGTGATCTATGCATTTTGCTGGCAAAAATAAAAAAGAAATGCCTACTTACAGATAATTGATTACCCCATTCTTGAATCGGTGGTGTTGTTCAGGTGTTACTGCCTCTGTGTTACTTAGTAATCTGCAATCAGAATGTTTATGGAACATTTGATTTGTTTTCTCCAAGTATATATACAGTCAGTGAATCATGCAAGACAGTAGTCATTTGGTAGATCAATGTTTGTTTCTTTTAATGTTGTAGCAGTGGTTTTTGAAATGATGTCTATGTTTCACAGCACTCAATGTTTTTCTCTTTCTTTATTATTTCTTACATGAACCACAGAACCCAGGGGCAAGCAGAAGGCTGGGACCGAGTCGGCGGGTGAACCACAGGCACAGAGCTCCTCTACTGAGGATCCTGCTGCTGTCCCCAGTAAGTCCAACAGTGCTTTCTTTTGGAACAATGATATTTCCCTAACTTTCTAATGGAGCTTTTTTTCCAACCGATTAATGACATTTCATTCCTAAATACATTTTGACAAATGCTTTTTTGATTTTGATTATGTTTTCAAAATTTTGGGTATCTGTCCCTGCCTTTCTGTTCCTTCAAAGAGCCTCTGCTATGACTCTCTGTGCTACTATTAGACTGTCTGTAGGTAAGCTTGCCCTGTTGCCCACTCTTTAGTTAAGGTATTAATCTTTTCAAAAAATCTGTGATAGAATAGCTCCAGGCACAGGGTCCACTCCTGACTTATGCTTTTTCCTCTGTAATGTCTCTTCTTTGCCAATTGACACCCACCAAGTATGCATCCAGATGTTGGTCTAGTATTTTGTAAACATTAGTATACCACTACTACTCTTGCAGGTATTCTTCTATGCAGTCACATACATAACTATGTATGCACCAGAAAATTGGATGTTGGTGATAGGCAGGTTGGACCTTACTTACTTACACCTCAGTCACAGAACTCTGAGGAACCCCCAATTCACTGAACGACAACCTATATGGGCTCAGTCATTGGTCAATTATTCAATTATCCCACTCCTGATCCCCAATACCAAGATGCCCAATGCTTTTATTACACAATCCATAACCTAAGTAACCCCCTTTTGCTCACTCTCTCGTGTAAGTCTACAAGACAACAGACACTGAAAATATACTTCCGAGTCAATGTGGTACTTCAAAAGCTTTATTTTGTTAGAAGTAACTAAGTAAGTAACATCAATGTTTTTAAGTTGTTCCGTGAAATACGTCAAGGCCCACCAGAAAAAAATCCAGAGTTAAAAAAGGCTGAATAAAGTAATCTACATTTGTACATTGAACGTATACTGGTTACATATGCCTCTTTTTGGTAAGCTCTGGAAATCTCTGCTTCGTAGAAGGAAATCTTCTCATCTGCTGAAAAATAATGACAAAAGTGGTGCTCGTTAGACAGTATGAAAAAAATACATTTATGCAAGTTTTTAGCAGTCATGCTAAAAAAAAGGTGTAACCTGAGGCTGTAAGCAAACTCGATTCCACAATCCACATTCAAAAAGTAAATACGGGCCTTTTTATTTTCCAAACTCTTCAGGTGTATGCTTTGAACAATCATGTGGCCTCAAAGGCGTCTTCTCGTACTGCGCAACAAGCTGCGAGGTAGTATGCGCAAAACTGTAGACATTGATGTACAAACTGGTTACATGGTTCAGTCTAACTTTCCAAGGACTAGAGTAGCAGTAGAGATGAGATGAGCTTGGGTACCATACCATAACAAATGAATGCTAATATGTGTAGTGACTCTGCTGCACTAGGCAATGTGGACTACTACTGATTACGTTGTACTTAACTGTTTTGCAGAACTCCATTCTTAGTGAACAAGTGCAATGGGGGCTGTGCATCCATCTAAAAAGGTGTACTTATTTTTATAGGTGCAGAACCGGTACCATCCACCAGTGCCGACGGGGACAGCAGCGCAGCGTCAGCAGAGGCGATCCCGGAGGGGACAGGAGGACCAGAGGCACCTACACCAGCACCAGCAGCAGTGGGGGAGGAGCCAACAACGGTGGGCGATGGTAAGTTACATTCAATAGTGATCCGCATTATTTGGTGGGTGGGGAAAACTTCCTCACTGTACTCTGATATTTATAATGAACTTGAAGTTCTACTGGACAATATATGACGCCACCTTTATTTGTCATTACCAAGCTTAGCATTACCACCGGCGAGAATGGATAAAATACAGGCCTCTTCTATCTGACTACAACTCAGCTGTGAAAGGTTGGTGGCAGACTAAAAAAGTCTTATCCACAACATTACATGACCGCGATGGATTAACACTAAGGAGATTGATTTTAAGTATGATGAAAGGAGCAAGGAAAAAGCACCAATCATCTAATATAGAAGGATACTTTGGAATCAGCAATGCAGGTGGCTGATAGCAGTCGGATGCATGGGTTGTTGTGGAAGCATGGAAAGGGGAAAACACAGCTGCCTGCGTGGGTGGGAGACACACCCAATATAGGTAGGTAGTGGATAGTCTCAGCAGCGGTGTTTTGGTCAAACCCAAAGGCAAGGGAAGGAGGGGAAGACTGGATGCATTCCGGGTCGTTGCTGGCGAAACACAAACCACCTAAGGTTTGTTGCGCGATATAAAGAATGATAGTCTCTACTAGACATTTACTAGTACTAGCTGGCCCCTGTTAATTAATGTTAGTTTGAGACTGTCACTGTTCCCGGAAGCACAGAGTATATGATATAAAAAAACGAGATATGAAAAAGACAGGTGTTCGTATGTGTGTGACCGTTGAAGTACACCCATGCTATGCTACTAGGGCAGGCATAATGCTGTGCCAAAAAGTCCAACAAATTAATTATATAGGCTGTAGAATGTTCAAGATAGATACAACACCATTTTGCTTGCTTGCTAGTGCTACTGTACTGTGCCACTATGTGTTGAATACATTTTGTGTTCTTGATTTGCTGAGATTTTGGATTACAACAATTCTGTCTCTTTCTTTATAGTTACTCCTTCAAAACCAACGAGAAAGGAGTTGGCAGTCCGGGCCCGGCAGCGGAAACTGCAGGCCATCATTGAGGCCTACCGCCGGCTGGTGGCTCAGGCCGAGGAGGAGGAGGAGGAGGCGGCAGCAGCAGCTGCTGCCTCTTCCAATGCCCCGGCCCCCAAGCCTGCAGGAGTACGTCACCGTGGTCAGGCAGCCACCCGCCGCCAGATTTTTTCAGCATCGGCCACCCCCCCACAACATGCATGCCAATGTAGGTGCCGTCAATTCCAAACAAAGATTCTCCTCCGGGTAGCCAGGCTTGAGGGTGAAATAGAGGAGCGTGTGAAGCTCATTGTGGATGAACACTTGAAATCCCGCCGGCTTTGAGATGGACCCTGTTTGTTTGCCCCTTTTTCAATCCTTTTGTTGGTGGGTGGGAATTGGGCGTTGGGGTTTACATTACATTGAACGTGGAAATTTGGTTGGGGTTAGGGGAGGGTAGGGACAGCTATGGGGTAAGATTTAATATATATTTTATTTTTGTATCATCTTTATTTATATTATGTTAAAATAAACGAGACACAAAGTTATGTTCAAAAGAAAACATTTGAAGTTCATTTGTATTTGTTAGGGGGGTGGAGGGGGGACTGTTTCACCAAATAATGTACGTTGTGAAACATCACAAGGTTTAATTGGCCATGCAGGTCAGCGGACAGTGCTTTCAAATAAAAAAATATATTGGCCACATCTTTAACATGCAGACAGATAGATGCGGTAAACCCTCACCGAGGTATATTTGTAGTATTAGAAGAACTACCAGTCTGTCTTGCGTTATACCTCACAGCAAACTTATCTTACCTGTGATTGCTGATGATGATTTATGATGAAGTGTGGCACTGCAAGGGCTGCATTTGTTTCCCAAGACAATGGAGAAGAATCTGTGGTTCTGAACTTCTGTGATAGTACTAGTAGTAGTCAGACCCTGCCAGTAGCATTTTGAGACAAAAAGAAAGAGGCAGTCATTTGCATGACAGACAATGTGGGGGTAGTATAAGTATTAAGTACAGTACATTACACGACTGACCCAAAAACAATATTGCAACTGCTAAACTGAAACAAAACAATGGTTTTGGGGACTGGAAACTAAGTGCAAGAGAAGATAAGAAGTTCAACTGTAGTTGTAGTACTCACGGCAACGTCAAACTTTTCTAAATCATAATGCTTTAAACTTAAACCCAAACAATGACGCCAATTCATTAGATGTATTCGTTGTTTGATGGTAATGGTAAATTATTTGGCTTTATACACAGAGCTTGAGTTGGGAAGCCGAAGAAGATCCTGGCCATGCCTTGTTGAAATTTCACTATTGTTGCTTTCACCACATCTGCCCCAGCAAGCGCGTGATCAAATTGTTGGTGTATATTTAATGTAACAAAAATCACACCTCAATGAAACCACGCAGCCCGGAGGAAGAGGGTTAGGGTTTGTTGAATGGATGGGTACGGGGGTTTTGGGAAAGGTTTGAGAAAGAAAAACAGTACGCATGGAGACAACAAAAGCAAAACAATGAAGACGATGATTTATGATGTTGATCCACTAGCCAATGAATGTAAGGAATAAACGTAGGAATAGGACACGCTGAATATCATTCTTGGTTTCCCGCCATCCAATTGCTTGATGATGAGGATTAGTGGTAGGGGTGAGTTGATGCTCATAGTATAATAGCAGTGGGTGAGAAACGTCCAGCCTGAAAAAGAAAAGGCAAATACAAAAGAATGTGAATGACCTAAACAAATTGTAATACAGTGAAGATCAAAAAAATAATACAAGAGGAGTAGTCGTAAGAGAGGACTTTCAGACTGAGGCGGCTTCGATACAATATGTATAAGTCTACTAGGTGCACATCATTATTAATCTAGAAGTACAAAAAAAGACAGGAGCCAGCACAGAACAGCCCTACGACGACACAGGGTCGCCCGTAACACAAACTGCATTTCCCTAAAAATTTCACTGAGCCACAGAAAGGGGAATAAAAAAGCAACCTAGCATTTACAAAATTAATCAACAAAATCAATGCGTCATTCTCAGTCATCAATCATACCACTATTGTACTCTACCACTGCACAGTGCACACACATGTAGTAGCCTGGGTCTACTGTGCTGTGCCTCTTATTTGTATTTATTACCTTGTATTCCACTCCAAGAAACATCGTACATCAATCAGCTCAGATCCAACTGCCTGACAGCGTGCAAAGATATGGTGGTCACCATCATTATCAGGTGTGGCACGTCTAGTCCAACAGCAACTCAGTCTGTAGTGAGTGACTACGATAAATTAAGTCCTGACTGCACCTGTAGTAGTAGGAACACAAGTGCGTAAATAATTTATATTATTAAATAACATGGAAAAATTGGCTATCACATGAGTCTGAAGTTACTAGTATACTTCAACTCCATGCACATTTGCTCAGAGTCAGCAAAACAATACATCCAATGCAATGCATGGCATCATTCATTTAATATACCTGTTTTGCTCTTCTCTTTCACTGTCAGATGATTGATCACAGATGCTGCCGAGCCTTTTAAAAGTAATGACGAGTCACAACAAGTTGACTTCAGTTGTGGATGCCTGCTCAAGTTTTGACACTGAAGAGTCGTCTATGAATGCCTGCAGACAGAGGTGGTAGCCTTAAGACTCAGTAAGACAGTGATGAGTTGCAGATTTCAAATGAAATAGAGGATGGCTGTAGTCATGTACGGTTCACTTGTTATGGAGGGACTGTTAGAGGCTACATTATTGTTATTGTACTATACTCCATCTACAACATCCAATGTATGGCTGGCAAGATGGAATTGTATTGACTTGAGTGGGAGTCAAGAAGATGGAGCAAGACTCAGAGGAGTGCAGTCAACATGGAACATAAATGCACAGGCGTGCAACTCCAGGAGGTAAATAAAAAGATACAGTGAAAATAAATGCACAGGCGTGCAACTCCAGTAGGTACATAAAAAGAATCAGTGGTGGGGATGGATTTGGTTGTAGTTTTTATTAGCAGTTTTGCACCAGAAAGCGATTGTTAATAAGAAAATAAATAACACAAATAAAGGAAGGGAGAAAGTAACAATTTAAAAGCCTAGTTGTCAGGGAAGAGGAGCTCATCCGCAAACTCTGGGGGTTCGGACAGAAGTAGGTCATGTAACACAGTAGTGATGATGTCTTCGGACTCGCTTTCTTCATCTTGTTCTGGTTCACGTACTTTATAGTCTGGTGGTATGAAGTGTTGATTCATTTTTATCATTGTCAGCCTCTCCACGCTTTTGAGGGAGAGACTGCTCCTTTTCGATGTCACAATGGCACCAGCAGCACTGAAAACCCGCTCAGAAGGGACACTGGCTACAGGACAAGCCAGATACTTTATCGCCAGCCTGCTCAGCACTGGCCACTGTCTCCTTCTTTCATACCAATAGACCAATGGGCTTTGCTCCATGAACACCTCTGTTGTCTCATCCAGATAGGCCTGAACCATCCGCTCAGTGTTCATTGGTGCTCGGCTTTGCTGGTCCTCTTTCCCCTTTGCAACAGCAACGGACTTACCCATCCCTTTTTGTAGAAAAAAAGCAGTTATGCTTTTGGTTGTGTCTGCTGAATCAGATCGTGTAGGTGCTGCTTTTGGTACTGTTGGTGCCTGCTGAGAAGCAGACGCACTGCTCTCATGCTCTGAAGAACTCGCCTCAGGAGGATGGCCTGGAGTACTTTGACTGTCCTGGGCTGGCACTGGCAGGCCTTTAAGTAACAGCCGTTCAGTTTCTAAATCATTAGCTTCCACAGATATGGAAGTTTTGTAATTGGCAACATCCCCATCTGAAAAAGGAATTACTGCGCTATTGCTGACAAATAATTTGTACCGTGGATCCAAATTGTTGCAGTTATGTAATGTTGATCTGACACAATCATTTGAAGCCTTGCATTTAGAGATAAGCGGTTGGCTAAGGCCTTGGCCAAGGTATATGCATCAACTTTTTCTTCGTCACCTTCGTATGTTTCACAGACCTCCTTCAGCTGTTGCTCAAGCATGTACAACAATGGGATGGCTTGGCCCATAGTACAGTCCTCCCTGCTAACTGCACGTGTGAAGACCTCAAAAGGTAGTAGCATCTCTGTCAAGCATTTAATGATGTCCCACTGCCACATCTCAACGGTCAGGGTTTTAAGATTAACAGTAGGATCCCCTAATCTTCTTGACATGACATAAGCATTCAGTGGTATGTACTGCTCAAAGAGACGCTCAAGCATGAAATAAGTAGAGTTCCAACGTGTTGGGACCTCCTGGATCAGTGCTTTGACTGGCAATTTATGCTCACGCTGAATGACCCGTAGCAGCTTCCGTGCTTTAAAAGAATGGTTAAAATGCGTGCATATTCTTCTGCAGATGGTCAGTATATTGCTGACTTTGGCTTCAGTTTTCAGAAAGTCTTGCACGACTAAGTTAATGCAGTGTGCCAAACAGGGTACCCTGAAATAATGTCCTTCTCTCATTGCCTTCACTACATTACTGCCATTGTCGGTGGCAACAAAACCAATCTTAAGGCCTTTTGGTTGCAGCCATTCAAAGACCTTGCTGTTAAACTCAGACAAAATGTTTTCAGCAGTATGAGCTTTCTCCATACCAAACATGGCTTCAGTTGCATGTCTGCGAGTATCATTAAAAATCCCAGCAACGTCAAGGCCTGAAGTTAACTTGTCTTTAACACCTGCAAAAGAGATCCAGTGTGCGGTGATGCACATGTAATCTGTGACTTCGCAACTGCTCCACATGTCTGTTGTCAGGTGGATACAATGAACAACACTCTGTTGTAAGGCTTTCCCAATCAATTCGAGCACGTCGTGGTGTAGTGCTGGAATAGCAACTCTTGCAAAATAGTAGCGACTAGGAACGTTCCATTAATTCCCGAAATCCCACTGCCTCAACAAATGAAAATGGGAGAAGGTCGAGTGCCAAAATTTTTGCAAGTTTTGCATTGTACAAACGTGCTATTGGGTGGTTCCGCTCATACTTTCCCTCCTGCCTAAACATGCTAGTAATGGTACGCTGCTTGGTATTTCTTTCTGTTATGCTAGACGGACCACCTTGCAACGCAGACTTTGCACTCCTTGGTGTCTCCGGCTGACTCTGGTGCCACTGAGAAGTTGCTGATGCGGAGGATGTGGACTGTACCACTCCAGTGCTGGCGACAGGGCTCATTTGTATACCACTCACAGATAGAAGGTCATCGTCTCCCTCTTCTTCCTCCTGGTCAACCATGAGTGGACCTTGTAGTACTGTATCCCCACCAACACCAGTGCTTACATTTTTTAAGCTTGCAAGGTGGTTCTCCCATGTGATTAAGTGTGTTTTTTTCAAATGGTTCGTTTGGCCTCCAGTACCATAGTTTGTACCAATCTTACCACGACTAACATTGACATGACAAATGGTGCATATAGCAATGTTCTACTGATGTGGGTGAACCGTAAAAAAATCCCACACTGGGGAGGTAAACTTTTGTCTCCTGCCATAGGAAGAGGACCCACTTCCAATGCCGGATGAACTGGAGAATTTTTGTTGAATTTCCCTATGTGACAGCTCAGTACTAGTACTGCCACTACCTCCTTCTGTTGAGGTGGCGCTTGTGCTGGATGTCGGACGCTGCCGGGCCTTCGCTGATGAAAAAATGGGAGCTGGTGTTACTTTGGGTGCTGAGTGTGTAGGAGTTATACGTGCTACCTGCTCATCACTAATCGCAGCCCTTCTGGATAGGGTGAAAATGTTGGTCTCTACATCCTCTGCACCATGAATAACGCTTGTGATGATGACAGTGTCAGACCAGTCTTTATCACCAGCAGTATCCTGCTCACCTACATCGACCTCCATAAGTTCAAGCCTTGGTGGATCCTTCCTTTTTCCTAGCCTGGTCTTGGGATGTCTCTCCTTTGAATGTTCAGATAGTTGTGGATGCCAATCCTTATCAAGGTCATCTGAAGGGATGCTTGGCGAAGAACTCGATGCACTGCCATTAACCCTCCTTTCCCTTGGTAAATTGAAAGGCAATAGATCACCTCCAGAAGTGGCTTCCTCTTCTTCTTGCTCGGAATGAGGCTCTACTTCCTGAACTGCCCCGACTTCGGGAGGAACAACTACTACTATTGCGTGCGGAGATGGTGGTTGTTGTTCTTGAGGAAGTACTATTGCGGGCTGTGGTTCTTCAACAACTACTATTGTGGGATTTGGTTGTTGTTGTTGTTGTACAACTATTGCGGGCGGTGGTTGTGGTTGTTCAACAACTATTGCGGGAAGTGGTTGTGGTTGTTGAACATCTACTGCTGGCGGTGGTTGTTGAGCACTTTCATCTTGCGTGGATTGTGTACTACTTTGAGACAGCGATAAGTTTAGTTCAGGCTCAGTATCACTGCTTTGTAACACTAGGCTGGCTACCTCTTCGACCCTCATGTGCTGTGCCCTGGGTTGGTGGCTTGCCCCCGCTAATGCGGATGTGCTGGCCCAGCTTGCACCCCGGACACCGCTGCTGCAGGCGTACCTTTTGGGGGCCCAAAAAAGGTTTTGGGGTCCATACCAGACTTAAGTGACACTTCCTTCTTCTGTACCTTCTTCTCAGCAACTTTCTTGGTGGTGGAGGACCTGGTACCTGCTTTCTTAGGGCCCATCTTCTTCTGATGTCAGCACACAGCAGCACTCAGTAGCACAAATTGCAGATATGTGTGGTCAGATGAGTCACACACCAAACGTGGCGTACAACTGAAGGACATCCGTCTGGCAGTAGAACGGGCGATGGATGAAAACAACCAGCACCTCCTCAGTCTTTTTTTGTGCACCTACAAGCAAAGAAGGCAGAACAACATCAGTCAAACAAGCAGTAAGCCAATATGAACAATTGAAAGACACAAAGGCCAATGTATAAAACACAAAACAGAAGACTAATACTACCAGCACCACAGCTCCCAGCCACATGAAGTCCAGAAAGAACCAATAAAGTCAAGCAGGCCTATATATACCAATATGGACAGAAAAAGGAGGATGCCTGCTACACATGACAGGTTAATGCAAGGAATAAAATACCCCATGGCTAAGAGGTTGGAAACCTACACCGCAAAAACACATACAAGGCATAAAATTATTACACGCACAAAAAAGTTACCTACACCCCTGCCCAGACAACACATTTGGGAATGCAATGCCATACACACATGCCCTAATGATGTTAATTGAATAGACCGAATAGAAACAGCTACATAAAGCACCCCCGCTAACTACTACCTCTAGGAATCTGGCCTACTGTCAGATCAGACCAAAAGCAGGGAGGCCAATGATAAATGCACAAAGGAAGTACCTACAAAATGGCCGCCACCACATGGCCTGGCCACCCACAGCAACATGAAAAGAAAGAGAAAAGAGAAGACATACAATAAATGCCTATGGGAAAGGGACAATGCTTTGCCTTGCTTCACAAAGTAGCTGCACCACTGCCCACGTGGTCAGCCCACCCAGAAACAAGAAGAAAGACACAGGAATTGTTCCATGCTCCAAAAACTACAACCAAATGACAAGTCCAGTTGTTTTGGGTGCACAAGAAACACATTAAACATTTTCGAGAAACTTTTATGCAACTCGGGACATATTGTTCGCGAGATTGCAAAATCGGCGTGTTCGGCAGTGCGAATTGAATGAAACGTCGTTATCGCGTTCCCGAGCAAGTACATTGAGCGCGCGAACAAGACAAAAAATGTAATGTCGCGTGTCCACACTGTGCGACGTTACCTAAAATACTCGAGCTGTATTCCTAAGCTTACCTACTGGCAGGGAGTGCCATATTAGTTACACACACCCAAAAGCTGAAAGTACCAACATAAAACAAATGTGAAGCAATCCAAAGCCATACACGATGTAATTAAAGATACACCACAATAAGAGTTGATTAACTTTAATGCACCTACGGCTATGAGTAGTAGTACCTCTGCCCTACTGCCAGAATAGTCAAAAACCTTGGATGCCTATGGCAAAAGCACAAAGGAAGGACACACAAAATGGCCGCCGCCATAGGGCCTGGCCACCAACAACAACATGGAAAAATCACAAAGGATGTATACACAAAATGGCCTCCACCACATGGCCTGGCAACCAACAACAACATGGCAAAATCAGTCACAAAGGAAGCATACACAAAATGGCCGCCACCACATGGCCTGTCCACCAACAACAACATGGCAAAATCATCACAAAGGAAGTACACACAAAATGGCCCCACCACATGGCCTGGCCACCCACAACAACATGAAAAGAAAGAGAAGACAGACAATAAATGCCTATGGCAAAGGGACAATGCTTAGCTTCACAAAATGGACACACCACCGCCCAAATTGGTCACCCCACCCATAAACAAGAAATCATTACATAGAGGACAGAAACTGGAAGTGGTCCATGCTCCAATAAGAGAAAACTACAACCAAATGACACATAAATGAGGACTTTTTGTAGCACAAGAAACACATTAAACATTTTCGAGAAACTTTTATGCAACTCGGGACATATTGTTCGCGAGATTGCAAAATTGGCGTGTTCGGCAGCGCGAATTCGTACAAACGTCGTTATCAAGTTCCCGAGCACGAACATTGAGCGCACGAACAAGTTGATTAACTTTCATGACCCTCTGAGTAGTACCTCTGGCCTACTGGCAGAGTAGGCCACAAGGTTGGAGGCCTATGGCAAGAGCAAAGTGGCTGGAAACATAAAATGGCCGCCAACACATGGCCAGGCCAACCACAGAAAGTTAATACAATGAACTCAAGCATGCCTACACACTAACTACATGGAGTACTAGGGTCAGCTATTGGCTTAAAAAAAATAAAAACATTTAAATTACACAAACAGAAATTCCACAACAGACATTGCTATTGCATAATGGCCATAATTTATTTTATTTAAAACATTTATATAGCGCATCTGTCACTTGGCAGGTATCCTGGCACTGAGAGATTACTCCTAAGATGGAAAGAGAGATGGGAGACTGGGTAGGGGTTGTGAGGGATTTAGGGGAAGAGCCAAGTTGTAATCCGCTTTCTGAATGGAAGGAGTTGTGAAATTTGGCGGATGTTGACCGGCAAGCTATTCCAGAGTTTAGCGGCGGCCACTCTGAAGGATCTTCCCCCAGTCCTTACCTTGTTGATTCTGGGTACCCTTACAAGGCAGGCTGAAGCGGATCGGAGAGTTCTGGTGGGGGTGTACCAGGAAAACATTTTTTGTAGGGATCTGGGGCCAGTTCCGTGTAGTGTTTTGAAGACAAGGCAGAGTGCTTTAAAGGCTATTCGCTGCTTCAAAGGGAGCCAGTGTAGCTCGGCTAAGCCTGCTGTGGCCGAGGATCTCCTGGTCCATCCGAGGGCTAGTTTGGCTGCGGCCGACTGGACTCTTTGGAGTCTGTCCTGTAGCACAGCTGGGGACTCGAGCAGAAGTGCATTGCAATAGTCGAGGCGACTAAGGATAGTGCACCTGACTATTAGTGCTCGAGCCTGTGCGGGGAGTAGTGGCATGATTTTGCGCAAAGAGCGCAGTAGGGCCAAGCAGATGGAGACTGCTTTGGTTACCTGCGTTTCCATGCTGAGTTTGTTGTTTAGCATAACACCCAGATTGCGAACAATAGTGACCGGCTGTGGTTTTTCTGGGGTTTCCGGGGGCCAGAATTCTGTAGGGAAAAAGCGAGGAATCCGGCTCCCAGTGCAGAACATTACCTCGGTCTTGGAGGAATTGAATTGCAGGGAATTATTGTGCAGCCAGCCGGCTGTGTCTCTTAAGCAGTCGTGGAATGATTCCATGGGAATTGAGTCTTTCCCCTCCCAGGAGAGGATAAGCTGGGTGTCGTCCGCGTAATTTATAGTTTTCAGTCTGTGGGATTTAATCAGGGTGACTAGTGGTTTCAGATAAACGTTAAAAAGGATCGGGCTGATGGACGAACCCTGGGGCACCCCGTGAGGTACTGGGGAAAAGGCAGATTGAAAAGGGGGGAGGGACACCGCCTGTTTCCTATCTCGCAGGTATGAGTGGAACCAGAGCAAGGCGGTGCCGTCGACCCCTGCCTCTCTGAGCCTCTTTAGCAGAATCACATGGTTGACCGTATCGAATGTGGCAGACAGGTCCAATAAGATCAAGGCCACTGCGTGGCCCCTGTCTGCTCGCATACGGAGTTCTTCCATGGCTGTAAGCACAGCCGTTTCGGTACCATGGGCTGGGCGAAATCCGAATTGGAAGTCGTCCAGAATGTGATTCTGCTCTAGATGTGTCGATAGACAGGAGCTAACCCAGCGTTCCACAACTTTTGCCGGAAAGGGAAGGAGCGATATAGGCCGAAAGTTAGATAGACACTCAGGGTTCAATGAGGGTTTCTTTAGCAGCGGGGTGATGAGTGCTTGCTTCCAGGGGGTAGGGACCAATCCACAACACAGGGATTGGTTGCAGATCCTGAGGAGGGTGCGGAAGAGTTCAGTTCCACATGCTTTCCATGTTTTTGGTGGCAACGGGTCGAGGGGGGACCCAGAGGTGATTCCGCGTGCCATTCTCTCGAAGTCTGCTTCCGAGATAGGGGGGAAAGTCAGCAGACATTCCCTGGGTAGGAGTCCTGGGCTCAACGGATCGAGGCAAGTCGTGGCTGCCCCGGGGGAGTTGAGATTATCTTGCAAAGGGGGAATGGCAAGATTGTGGATGATGGTCTCAATTTTGTCCTTAAAGAACTGTGCGAGATTATCACAGAGGGTCTGTGTGGGGGGGATGGTTTTTTTGGCACAGTCGGGGTGGATAAGGTTGTCGAGGATCTGGAAGATGCTTTTGGAGCTGTTTGCGGCATTGACTATGGTGGAGCAGTAGTAGGTGGATTTGCACAGACCTTCTAGTGACGATGGACATAGAAGCGTTGTACAGTAACATTCCCCAACGGGAAGCTCTGTCAGCCACCAGGTGGTTTATTGACCATTTCGATATCCCTTGCCCCAAAGAATTTCTCTTGGAACTTCTCTACATTGTATTGTCAGAAAACATTGTAGAATTTGGTGATACGATCTATCGTCAGACTAGAGGCGTCAGTATGGGAGCCTCAGTTGCCCCTTCAATTGCCAACATTTATATGGCGGCCTTTGAAACAAAAGCTATTCACAATGAAATAGCCCCTTTTTTCGAGTCCATTTCCCATTGGTCCAGATATATTGACAACATCTTTTTTATCTGGACCAATGGGAAGGACTCGTTGTGTGAGTTTCTAGAATGGATTAACCTGGTAGATACAAATTTGAAATTCACTGCTCAATTTGATAATAACCAGGTAGAATTTCTGGACATTATCATTAAGCATCAGAACAATAAATTAGCAGTTGATCTTTACGTCAAGCCCACCGCGAGGAATACCCTCTTACATTTCAAAAGCTTTCATCCCCGCTGTCAGAGAGAGAGCATACCATTCTCCCAGTTCCTTCGGGTGAGAAGAAATTGCTCCAACTTAGCAGACTTTGACTTTCAGGCAAACATCATGCGGCAGAAATTTCTTAATAGAGGCTATCCCCACAGACTAGTCAGGGATTCATATAAGCGGGCTCGATACTACGATCAGGACTCACTTGTTAAACCTAAGCCACCTTCAGAAAATAATAAACTGGTCTGCATCACCAAACACTCCACCTTAGACAATACTGTTCGCCAGATCATAAACTCCAATTGGCATATATTAAACTCGAATCCAACCAACGCCAAACTGGAAAAACCTTTGTTCGCACACAAAAGGAACAAAAATCTCAAAGATTTGATTGTGCACTCTCGTTTTTCCTCTAAAGAAGTCCACTCTGAATTTATCCAAAGGTCAATCGATAATAACTTCCCAGTAAAAGGAACTGTCAGATGCTCTTCGTGTAAATCATGTAACAACATTATACCAGGAGACTCCTTCGAACACAATGGATGTCAGTTTAATGCCACTGATATGTGTAATTGTAGAACAGCCAACTGTATATATCTGGTCCTTTGTCCTTGCCAACTTGGATATGTTGGCGAAACTTCCAGACCGATACAAACCAGACTCACAGAGCATCGCTCAGCCATCCGTACCAACAAAAATTTGGCACCTCTAGTCAAACATTTCAGAGAGAACAATCATGGCCCAGAAGATTTTAGATGGTGCATCTTAGAAAAAATAAGGCTCCCAGACAGCAAGGGCGGCGAAAAAATTAGAAAGAAAAGAGAAGTATTTTGGATCTTTTCTCTAGGAACTTTCAAGAAAGGATTAAACGCCGAGATCCCTTGGGAGAACGCCATCACGTAATAATATGTCAGCTATGGTCGATGTACTTCTTATTATTTCTAATCGAACAGCTAATCTGGCCCCCCCATTACTATGTACTTTAAGTTATATGCTTACCATTTAGGCTCAGAGGCAACCCTTTATGGAACTAAGTTTATTGCCTTATTAATAACATGGCCCTCATATTAATCACTTTATTAATATAAAAAGATCGCAGTCCTCCCTGACGATTTCCCTTTATAATTAAATCTGACAACTATATAGTATGTCTCTGCTTTACCAACTGGGGGACTTGATACTTTATTAAGTACCATTTTTGTAATGGAGTTTCCCACACACTAGCTAGTGCGAAATAGTCCGCATTTTGTTTTCTTGCCCATATAAGATATACTCTATAGACATTTTGATGGTCTGTCCGTAATACCATAATATCGATACACCCCGCTTGTAAGCAAGTGTTACCTCTAGCATCTTATTGTGATCATTACATCATTGCATTATTATTGAATGCGGTCCCTATACATGATATCCCTTTGAGACATGCTCTCTTCCCCTTTCTCCCATTATAACACATAAAGTTCTTGCCCCTAGAATTAGACTGTGTACGCAAACATCCCTCGTCTTTCTAGCGCCATCTTTAAGAGGTAATCACACACTCGAGACTCTAATGAAAGGCTGTCCTTTCACTCTTTCTATCAAACCCTGGTCTGAATGAGCTCGGTAAACTGACGTAAGGTTGTCCTTTTACTCTTTTCATCAAACCCCGACTTTATTGTGCTTTTCGCGCCTAATCTACACTTTAAAATAGTAGTGATTAGCAGAGCACACACCCATTTACCCCGACGAAGCTGACTCGCTACCTGGCGGCTTGGAACTGCACCATCCTGCAGTCCGCGATATTTCTCTTCGACTAAGGTGAGAATAGTGTCCGCTTTCAATATCTGGAACCACAAAAGACTTTATATGTGGCTCTTTACTGAACCCCAGCCGATCTGATATTTTTCTGCAGAAACCCGACAACTCTCGGAGTTTAGCCGCGTTACAACTAGCGAATATTCCAACTCGTTTTTCAAAGCGGAACAGCGCCATCTTGCTGCCGGCGACTAGAGATCTTTTTAAAGGTAATTATCCTTTAGCCTCAGCTTCACCTCTTCGACGCTTAGCGTTTCGTATCACAGGATAGTTCTCATTCCTATCCCGTGCCTGTTATCCAATGACCCAACGTTTCTGTTTATTTCAAAGTTGGCAACTAACGCCCGCTACCCTTTTATTTTGCAGCCTGTCTAATGCACCAGAGCATTTTTTAATTCGCTATGACAACCACGATTGAAATACAAACAACTACAAACCTAGAGGTAATTTTCTTGTCCCTCTAGCTTACACTATCCGAGCCTTTTAAGCCTTAATAGTTTCACTATAATAGTTATCATTGTATTACTGTCAAACATATGAACAGTCTATTAACGGTTTATATAATTTTTCTAATACTTGCCCATAGTGATTGTCACTTATCATCTACTGAATATTATCATGAAAGGAATTACCTCGCCACAGTGAGCCACCATATCCTCGCAGCGATAATAATAGGTAATTCTCTTTTCCTTTTATAGAAATCCATCTATATATTCACCTAAGATATGACCCAACTAACAACGGGTTCTATATCATTGGTTGTAATGGTTGAATATCCCTTCCAGTAATGTGTCTCTTGTTAGTTATATATATGTCACCATAAATACAGTGATCAATTAGCTATGTATGTTAATCCCTACAATATCATCTACCTACAGGGAATTGCTCCTTCTGTATCTAATTTTTCAGTTATAGAATTAGTCTTATTCTGGTTAAATATAAAATGCAACGTGCAATGACCAAAGCAACAGATCTATACTTTATTAGATACCTACAGGTGTACCAAACCTATGAACCTGTCGCCCTTTCCCATCAGAGACTACATTGTTGATCTAGTGAACCATTTTTGAGCTGACCCATTGTGTTCAAGGTGTTCTCTGCCCCTTTCAATAATGCATCTCTATTTAAAATCAGGTATCAACTCTATCAATTGGCCCTGTATTCTATTTCGGCATTCTCCTCTAAAAATCAAAGAAGTTATCATCGATTCTTTTGCCATGTAAGTGATTCAATAGATATGTAACCAGAATTGATATTACAATACATTGTGTTTGATCAGTTTAAAATATGAGTCTCTTATTGGGAAGTTTTTAGGAAGAATGTTTATGATAATCAACTACACCTATATCACGGTTCTGTTTGTAGAGCTGAGTACTGCACTAAGGTCGTACATATATCAGTCTATTATATGACGCTAAGTGACCAATTAATATGTCTGGACCTCTCGGTTAGATTTTTTTTTTTTTTTTTTAATTTTTTTGTCCTCATCTTGCGATTACTGTATGCTTGTGGAGTATCAGGTGTCGCCTCTTTGTTCTTTTCCGACACTGCCCCTTGTTCTCTCTTGGCTGGGGAGTTTTGACCTCTAGATGGTATGAGGAGTTTCCTTTACTCATTGCATATCAAAGCTTCTGATTTGGATCGGGGGGAGCTAGCCAACTTGGCTACTCAGCAAGTACCATACTTGTCCACCAGAAGATGTATCGCTTTAATCATTGGACTTAAGTTTAGATCTTATTTGGGGTTGACAAAAGTTTCAAAACTATCCCAAAACTTAAATCTTTTGCTCACATTTCTTAACTTATCAAGTTTGTTGATTCTTATTGCCGAGTTCAGCCATTCTGTATGGGTTGGGCTAGAGGCTCCTATCCATTTAATACAGATTTCTCTCCTTGCTAGAACTATTAACACAAAGAGGAGATTTTCCTGCTCCCTAGTGAGCCCCCCTTCATTACTTGAGTCTAATATCCCGAAAAGAATAAGTGTAATACTCACAGTTAGTTGTTTGGACAGGATATCACTCAGGGTCTTATCGACTTGATCCCAAAACTCTTTCAGTTGGGGGCAATTTTTAAACATGTGGATATCGTCTGATTTTTCCTCGCCACATTTTGGACATTTCTTTATTCCAGCGTTTTTTAAATTTGGAGAGTCTTTTTGGCGTCCAGTAAGCCCTATGAATAGTATACAAATGGTTCCTCTTCAGAGCGGCAGATTTCAAGTTAGACCAACATTTATCTACTGATTTTTCCCAGATTAAGTCCAGATCTGTGGTTACAATGTCTTTCCCCCATATTTGGGTTTCCACGTTGATATTAGTATCATTGGCCATTATCAGAGCCCAGTACTACTTTGCTACTTCCTTTGGTAATCGTGCTGTATTAATCATGTCATCTTCGAGTTTTTCATTACCATTTATACTGGGCAAAGTTCTAGACCAGCTTTGCATTTGGTAATATTTAAATTTAGATAAAGTATTATTTGACATTTCTTGTAGTTCTATCCATGTTTTTAAGTTTGTACCATTTAGGATTTGTCCCCAATATTTTAATGCCAATGCAAGAGTGTCTTTTAAGCATTCTGGGGTTCCAGGAGAGTCCCAGATAGGAGCCCACTTACTGTAATACGATATGTTTAGGATGCCTCTAATTTGTGTCCACATCTTTGCTGCATCCCTTAATATCTTTAACTTTATTTTTTTGAAATATTTGGGGTGTCCAAACTTAAACAACGCATGATCTTCTGATTTTGTAATTACCTTGAAATAAGCAGGATAATATTCGTGATTTTTTAGTAATACTTTGATATTTTTGAATTGGAAAGCTCTGCAGTATTCCACCAAATCTGGGCTAGCTAGCCCACCATCTTTCTTGCTCCTCCTTATCTTTTTCCATGCTATCCTCGATCCTTTTGCTGCCCATATGAAGCTTGTTAAGTTTCTCTGTGCTCGAGCTAAATCCGATTTTCCAAATTCCATTGATATCGCATTAAATAGGAATGTATACTTTGGCAGGATGGTCATCTTGATTATATTCGATCTCCCAATCAGACTTAACGGTAGAGAGGTCCATGTCTCAAGGAGTTTTCTTACTTTTCCGGCAACTTTGGTTAGATTTCTGTTTGCAGTCTTCATTATATCATGGTTGATTAGAATTCCTAAGTATCTTATTTCGTTTTTTATAAAATTGCTTTGAAAAGTCGTATTCCATGTCATGACCTCTGTCTTCGTTTCATTCACCAAATAACCTGAGATTTTCCCGAATTTCATTAGAGATTTCTCAATTTTTGTTTTAGCTTTTGGATAATCATCAGTAAAGATCATTAAATCATCCGCATATAGAGCGATTTTTTTCTCCCATGTGTCGTATTTAAATGGAGTGATTTTGTTATTGTTTCTTAGCTCATTTGCCAATGGTTCTATATATAAATTGAATAATAAAGGAGAAAGCGGGCATCCCTGTCTCGTTCCTCTGGTTATCTTTATATTTTCTGTTAAACTGCCATTGATTAGGACCTTTGATCTTGGATGTTTATAAATTTGATTTACCATACCGATAAAGTGAGGTCCAAAGTTGTTATTGACCATAACTTTCTCCAGAAAGGCCCAATTGACTCTATCAAAAGCCTTTGCGGCGTCAACAGTGAGTATGGTAAGTGGGATTTTCTCAGTTGTAGCGATGTCTATTGCAATTAGGAGTTCTTGTGTTACTTCATGTAAGTATCTTCCTTTAATGAAGCCTTTTTGATCTTGATGTAACAATTTTGTGAGTATTTTCCCTAATCTAGCTGCCATTATTTTGGTAAAAATTTTATAGTCCGCATTTAATAATGATATTGGGCGGTATGACTCGCATTTATGAGGGTTCTTGCCGGGTTTCAGAATAACTGTAATTATGGCATCATTCCAGGAGTCTGTTATGGTTTTCTGTTGTATTAAAATTAGGTTGATTAGTTTGGTTATATGAGGGAGTACAGTGGTTTTTAGTTTTATGTATAGTTCATTTGGTAGGGCATCCGGCCCTGCTGCTTTTCCCTTTTTTAAACTTTTAATAGCTTCTGCCACTTCTTCTTCTTGAACTTCTTTTTCTAACTCTTCTTTTTCATTCTCTGCAAGTTTAAGAAGTGCTGCATCTTTAAGGTAAGAATTGATCATTTGATCCGAGGGAGTTATATCTTCCGTGTATAGATCTTTAAAAAATTTCCAGAATTCATGTTTAATAACATTTTCATCAGTGGTAGGAGTTGTTTGATCATCGGGAATAACACTTTCCACTTTGTTTTTCGCTAGATCCGTTTTGAGCTTCCATGCCAGCCATTTTCCGCAGCCCTCACCAAACTCATGTTTCGCTAGCTTGCTAGAATCCCATTTTTTCTGTAACCTGTCTTCCAAAATTTGATCTATTTTATCCTTTTGGGTCTGTCTTTTATTAAGAAGATCTCGTGTTTTTTCTTCCTCTTGTTCTCTGGATATGGCGATATCTAAGGAGCTGATCTCTGATTCCAAGTCTGAGATCTCTTGTTTTAGTTGTTTATTTTTATGTGCCCCTAAACTCAAGAGTTTACCCCTTATGACAGCTTTATAAGTGTCCCACGTTATTTGTTCTGAGGTGCCAGATGCGTTTGACTCAAAGAAGATATTTGTTTCTGTTTCTAGTTCCTTTATAATTTCTTCGTCTTCCAACAAAGTTCTTTCGACTGTGAATCTCCTTTCAGTTATGTTTTCTGTAAATTGTAAGTCTAGTTGTACTGCTGAATGATCTGACAGATGAGCTGGTAAGTGGGATACTTTTTTCACTTCTTTTGATAGTTCATTGCTGACCAAAAAGAAGTCAATCCTGGATTTATGTCCCAGTTTTTTGTTGTGTAGTGTAAACGGTTGTGATTTTTCTCCTTTGTTTTTCCAGATGTCTACCAGATTGAGATCCCTTTTATAAGACACGATCCATTGTCTCATTTTTTTTAAGTTTATGTGTCTACTCGGTGGTGATCTGTCTAGTTTTAAGTCCATTACCAGGTTAAAATCACCTCCCAATATTATTGGGGAGGTGACTAGTAGCAGTTGCGAATATAGTTTTTTCAACGGATCAGCATCGTCCAAGTTCGGACCATAATACCCTACAATAGTAATGGGAGAATTTCCTATTCTGATGTTAGCTTTAGCCCATCTTCCTTTATTATCTACTTCTGAACTGGTTATATTAGCTTTTAGGGACTTTTTAAGAATGATCGCTATTCCTTTAATGTTACATTGTTGTGTTGTGCATATTAATGTATCTACCCACCATAAACTCTTAATAATTTGATCCCATTCATCTTTTAATAGGTGAGTTTCTTGTAATATTATTACCTCACTTTTCTCGGTTCTAATATACTCAAGGATTTTATTCCTTCTGCTTTTTGTTCTCAACCCGTTTACATTCCAAGATAGGATTTTTACATCCCTACATGCACTCCCCATTTTTTCTGTTTAGTTGTTGTGAAGTTTTGTTTTACTCCTAGTTGTTTTAGTTTTTTAAGTATTCGCAGATGAGGGATTTTTTGGGTTTTTTTCCCTATTTTGCTCCCCACCCTTTTTTGTATAGTTTTATGTTTTCTAAATTGTGCTTTAAAGTTACCCTCCCCGGGGAAGCCTCCCTCTTCTTCTCTTTCGGTTATCTTCATAACCCTTTTGGCTTCCCGATCGCACCTCCGTGATTTTTATCTATGTACATTTAAAAAAGAAAATTGTTGGTTGGTTTATAGCTTCTTCATTTTTATTCTACTCTATGTCCTGTCCTTAGTTATAGTTTAGATCCGTGTATCAGTGTTTATACAAGATATACAAGATTATATGATATACATGATCCATGTGATTTTATGTGAACTTTTAACTCAGAGGTTCTTCAGAACGTATTTGATCTCTGATTAGCTCTATCAAATTTTTCACTTCATCAGGCTCTCTTAAATTTCGCATTTTGTTTCTCCACATAATTCGTAGTGAGGGTGGGAATTTCATTTGCACCGTGGCACCTAGTTGTTGCAGCTCAGACATTAAGTTTCCCAGTGCCCATTGTCTGGTCTGAGAGGCTTTTGACATATCAGATCTTATTTTAAGGTTCCAACTGTCTTTGTTGTACGTCCCTTTTTTCAAAGCCTCTCCCAGGATCCTATCCTTCAGCATATATGTTTTAAAATTAACTAGGATCTTTCTAGGGTTTTTCCTTCCTTTGGTCTTTCCATAAGGATCTCTGTGTACTCGTTGTATATCCTCGTCTAGGGTGGCTTTGTCTGCCCATGGGAAATATTCCATCAAAAGTGCAACTACAAATGCTTTAACATCCTTGCCTTCTTGATTTTCTGGCACATTTAGAATCCTTATGTTATTTTTCCTCGCTTGATTTTCCAAGGATTCCAATTTTTTGTTCATGGTTTTATTTTCCAGTCTCAAGGAATGTATTTCCTTTCTGTTTTTCTCCACCCTTCTGTCCAAACTAGTGACTTCATTTTCTACTGCTGTAACTCTGTCGCCTAGTGCATTTAGTTTGCTGTCCAATTTCTCGCAAACCTCCTGTATTTTATTTTGTTTTGATTCGGATATGGAAAATTTCTCTTTCATTTCCACCCATATTTTTTCAAGTAGTTCATCTGTATGATTTTTTGTTATATCCTTATTGGGTTCTACAGTTCTTAAGTCTTCATCCTCAACCTCTCCAGTTGTATTTACTGCTGCAGCAGAAGAGACAACCTCTTCAGTTATCTCTGCCATTATGTTTGCAGCCGCAGCAGAAGAGTCTGCACCCCCCTCACCCATATGATCCCCCGCTCTCTCTTCCGAGCTGTTTTGTTTAATTTTCCAGATCTCTTCCAAACTTATGTTTTCTACTACGTTCTTTTTCTTAGTTTGAGGTTTTCTTCCTTTCTTTCCGCTGCCTGTATTCGATTTCACAGTTAGAGTGGGAGCAGCTCGCTGTTTCTCTTTTCTTAAGAAGCGGCTATCCAGTGGTTTGGTTATAAGTTTGGTTATTGTAACCTCTTTCTCACTTTCCAGAACTTCTGAAACTCCTTGTGGTTCTAGAGAGCTAAAGGGTTCTGAGTTCAACTCTTGCTGCTGAATTTTAAAGTAGGACCTTAGAGAGGGAGTGACTTTTATTTTGACTTTGGATTTCTGGATAAACTCCAAATTGTTTTCTTCTTTTTCTTGATTATTCTTTAGGTGGCCTCTGAGTGATGTTTTTTGTTTTTTTCTGCTCACTCTCGGAGTGATACCTTTCGGGAACTGCTCCTGACTCAAGAACTTTCTATTCCGTAAACTGTAGAAAGATTTCGCTGTGTTAGGCTGGGTCTCTGGTTTCTGTGGTTCTGCATCGATTTTGGATTTAATTTGATTTTCTGAGAGGGTTTTTAATTCTTGAGACGTTTTCTCCTCTATGTCCTCCTGTGTTAATTCTGTGAGTTTACTCATATGCTGATTTTTTGAGTCTTTTTCTGTTATGTTTATATTTATGGCTTGGCAAGGTTGAAAGTGTTTGTAGGTTAGATTAAGAATTGTTATAAAGCCTCTTTTTGTGATGAATTATTAGATATGTGAGTAAATAGGTGTTTTAAAAAATAAATAGTAAAAGGACATATGCACTGTTATGTATAACACTGTTTCCTATAATATTCTTTACAGAGTTCCATCAACAACTCCTGAAGAAGGCAGTTCTTCTACTGCCGAAACGCGCGTCGAGTCCATTTAATAATTTGATAATAAGTGCAATTGTTGTTTCAGTAAAATACCTTTTTTATATATAAATTGTCAAAACTAGCCAGGATTTACACCGTTACTATTATGTAATTGCTTTTTAATGAACGTATGTGATGTATTGTGTTCAAGAATTAAATATGTCATTGTTTTATTGTATCATATAGTTTGACTTATTAGTTGAGTCTCTATATGATTTTTACTTATGTCTAATTAAATATATATATTTTTTATATACACATTATCTCCCGACAATTCTTCTTCTCCATTGGTCCCAGCTTGTATGGTCACTTGTTTTGTAGATGGCCTAGGAATTTGAACTCATATTGGTTTTTACCCTGCCCTAGGAATCTATGTATTTTTGATACCCAGGGGGTCCTTGTTTATCTCCCAATTGTCTACCCACAGCCTGTCTGTGTAGGGCCTTTCTCTTGTATCATTACTAGAATTATCAAATTAGTGTCAGTACTTTGTACCTTGAGCCTTCATCAATACCAGCCCTACTAACAAATCCCTTGGGCATACATCATGGCTCAACTACCAACTTTCGGCTTCTCAGATGAAGTGTTCGCCTCTCTAGTTGTAACTAGTATCACCTCAACCAATGGGGGAGCTTCCAACATACCAAATAATGAGGACAGTCGCAACCTTATTGAACTTAAAAAGAAACTGACCTGTATGGAAGCACACGGGGAATTTATGCTGGCGTATCTTAAAAATGGCATGATCCCCATGGGGTTAAAAGTTCGTAACATCCCAGGACTTTTTGTTAACCATAGACCATTTTTAGAAAAATGGAGTCTTATTGCAAATAGGTGCTCAAGGGACCTGATGATCCTTATCATCGAGACAGCCAAAGAACTAGCTGTCGACATCAAGAAGGAAATTGATGCCCTATAAACTAAACTTAAAGCCGCAGGTAACATGGAAGAGGCAATGAAGAAAATCGAGGAAGCCAACAGAGAGCTAGAGTCCTTTAGTGCCTATCTAAACAAACGTAAGAACGATAAACTATCTAAAGACAAACGCTTTTATACTTTAGAAGGTACTTATCCCTACCTGAGGCAAGACTTTTATAAACAAAACCACTATGTGGATGACACAAGATCAACACCTCAGAGAGTGAATAACTTTACTGACTCCTCGGACTCAGAGAATGAAGGTCCTTCTAACTACTATGACCAAGAGAACAACTTTAATCAATATAATGGCCCTCGCCCTAAACAGCCTTTTTTATCCAACAGGGGCCCACGGCGAGGACGACCGAGAGTCCATTTCCAGAATCAGACCAGAGGCAATTTTCAACAAGCCCACCACCAGCAACAACATCCACATCAGCACCAACATTCTCACCAACAACATCAGCCTCAAGAACCCCAATTCATCCGCGAAACACGCAACCGCCAATACTGGGGACAAGGGATGTAATCCCGATTTTCAATCTGTCCTCAAAAAATATAGATTCCCACACAGAATCTCTGCTGTCCAAAGGGCTTTCCTTTGTCCCAAATTCCCATCTTGACATTTTTGAATTTCAGAAAGACATTATTTCTTTCTTTCGCAGGATTAGACTTAAGAAATTCTTCTCCTCCCAGCCAGACAATAGTGAACGGCCTCAAGAGACTAGACAATTATCCCTTCCATCCACTTTCAATCCCTCCCTAGACCAACTAGGCCCTGAGGTTGCCACCTTCGAACTGGTTGTTCTCCAACAACTTGAGAAAGCTCTGCGCTTTATCCCCAAACCAATCTACAATCTTAACAGAGAGGAATCAGACTCCCTCAAAACCTTACGACAGAATAATACCGTAGTCATCAAAAGTTGCGATAAAGGGGACGGTATCGTTCTAATAGATACCAAGGATTATGAACGTAAAATGAAAACTATGCTTGCAGATACCACCACTTATACCCCTATAAGAAGCAACCCCCTGTTATCAACTTCCAAAAAAAATCCGTAATCTTACCACCACTGCACTAACTGCGGGTGACATCAGCCAAAAAGAATTTGACTTTCTGAATTACCATCAACATAAAACAGCATGCATCTACGGGATGCCTAAGATTCATAAAGATATCACAGACCCACCATACAGGCCTATCGTATCTACAATAGGTACTAATACGGAACCTTTATCCAAATTTGTAGACTCATTTCTGCGTCCACATATACCAAAAATTACCTCGTACATCAAGGACACAGGCTCCATAATATCGAAAATAGAAAACATACCTTTCGATCCATGCACAGACCAGTGACGATGGACATAGAAGCGTTGTACAGTAACATTCCCCAACGGGAAGCTCTGTCAGCCACCAGGTGGTTTATTGACCATTTCGATATCCCTTGCCCCAAAGAATTTCTCTTGGAACTTCTCTACATTGTATTGTCAGAAAACATTGTAGAATTTGGTGATACGATCTACCGTCAGACTAGAGGCGTCAGTATGGGAGCCTCAGTTGCCCCTTCAATTGCCAACATTTATATGGCGGCCTTTGAAACAAAAGCTATTCACAATGAAATAGCCCCTTTTTTCGAGTCCATTTCCCATTGGTCCAGATATATTGACGACATCTTTTTTATCTGGACCAATGGGAAGGACTCGTTGTGTGAGTTTCTAGAATGGATTAACCTGGTAGATACAAATTTGAAATTCACTGCTCAATTTGATAATAACCAGGTAGAATTTCTGGACATTATCATTAAGCATCAGAACAATAGATTAGCAGTTGATCTTTACGTCAAGCCCACCGCGAGGAATACCCTCTTACATTTCAAAAGCTTTCATCCCCGCTGTCAGAGAGAGAGCATACCATTCTCCCAGTTCGTTCGGGTGAGAAGAAATTGCTCCAACTTAGCAGACTTTGACTTTCAGGCAAACATCATGCGGCAGAAATTTCTTAATAGAGGCTATCCCCACAGACTAGTCAGGGATTCATATAAGCGGGCTCGATACTACGATCGGGACTCACTGCTTAAACCTAAGCCACCTTCAGAAAATAATAAACTGGTCTGCATCACCAAACACTCCACCTTAGACAATACTGTTCGCCAGATCATAAACTCCAATTGGCATATATTAAACTCGAATCCAAACAACGCCAAACTGGAAAAACCTTTGTTCGCACACAAAAGGAACAAAAATCTCAAAGATTTGATTGTGCACTCTCGTTTTTCCTCTAAAGAAGTCCACTCTGAATTTATCCAAAGGTCAATCGATAATAACTTCCCAGTAAAAGGAACTGTCAGATGCTCTTCGTGTAAATCATGTAACAACATTATACCAGGAGACTCCTTCGAACACAATGGATGTCAGTTTAACGCCACTGATATGTGGAATTGTAGAACAGCCAACTGTATATATCTGATCCTTTGTCCTTGCCAACTTGGATATGTTGGCGAAACTTCCAGACCGATACAAACCAGACTCACAGAGCATCGCTCAGCCATCCGTACCAACAAAAATTTGGCACCTCTAGTCAAACATTTCAGAGAGAACAATCATGGCCCAGAAGATTTTAGATGGTGCATCTTAGAAAAAATAAGGCTCCCAGACAGCAAGGGCGGCGAAAAAATTAGAAAGAAAAGGGAAGTATTTTGGATCTTTTCTCTAGGAACTTTCAAGAAAGGATTAAACGCCGAGATCCCTTGGGAGAACGCCATCACGTAATAATATGTCAGCTATGGTCGATGTACTTCTTATTATTTCTAATCGAACAGCTAATCTGGCCCCCCCATTATTATGTACTTTAAGTTATATGCTTACCATTTAGGCTCAGAGGCAACCCTTTATGGAACTAAGTTTATTGCCTTATTAATAACATGGCCCTCATATTAATCACTTTATTAATATAAAAAGATCGCAGTCCTCCCTGACGATTTCCCTTTATAATTAAATCTGATAACTATATAGTATGTCTCTGCTTTACCAACTGGGGGACTTGATACTTTATTAAGTACCATTTTTGTAATGGAGTTTCCCACACACTAGCTAGTGCGAAATAGTCCGCATTTTGTTTTCTTGCCCATATAAGATATACTCTATAGACATTTTGATGGTCTGTCCTTAATACCATAATATCGATACACCCCGCTTGTAAGCAAGTGTTACCTCTAGCATCTTATTGTGATCATTACATCATTGCATTATTATTGAATGCGGTCCCTATACATGATATCCCTTTGAGACATGCTCTCTTCCCCTTTCTCCCATTATAACACATAAAGTTCTTGCCCCTAGAATTAGACTGCGTACGCAAACATCCCTCATCTTTCTAGCACCATCTTTAAGAGGTAATCACACACTCGAGACTCTAATGAAAGGCTGTCCTTTCACTCTTTCTATCGAACCCTGGTCTGAATGAGCTCGGTAATCTGACGTAAGGTTGTCCTTTTACTCTTTTCATCAAACCCCGACTTGATTGTGCTTTTCGCGCCTAATCTACACTTTAAAAGAGTAGTGATTAGCAGAGCACACACCCATTTACCCCGACGAAGCTGACTCGCTACCTGGCGGCTTGGAACTGCACCATCCTGCAGTCCGTGATATTTCTCTTCGACTAAGGTGAGAATAGTGTCCGCTTTCAATATCTGGAACCACAAAAGACTTTATATGTGGCTCTTTACTGAACCCCAGCCGATCTGATATTTTTCTGCAGAAACCCGACAACTCTCGGAGTTTAGCCGCGTTACAACTAGCGAATATTCCAACTCGTTTTTCAAAGCGGAACAGCGCCATCTTGCTGCCGGCGACTAGAGATCTTTTTAAAGGTAATTATCCTTTACCTCAGCTTCACCTCTTCGACGCTTAGCGTTTCGTATCACAGGATAGTTCTCATTCCTATCCCGTGCCTGTTATCCAATGACCCAACGTTTCTGTTTCTGTTTATTTCAAAGTTGGCAACTAACGCCCGCTACCCTTTTATTTTGCAGCCTGTCTAATGCACCAGAGCATTTTTTAATTCGCTATGACAACCACGATTGAAATACAAACAACTACAAACCTAGAGGTAATTTTCTTGTCCCTCTAGCTTACACTATCCGAGCCTTTTACGCCTTAATAGTTTCACTATAATAGTTATCATTGTATTACTGTCAAACATATGAACAGTCTATTAACGGTTTATATAATTTTTCTAATACTTGCCCATAGTGATTGTCACTTATCCTCTACTGAATATTATCATGAAAGGAATTACCTCGCCACAGTGAGCCACCATATCCTCGCAGCGATAATAATAGGTAATTCTCTTTTCCTTTTATAGAAATCCATCTATATATTCACCTAAGATATGACCCAACTAACAACGGGTTCTATATCATTGGTTGTAATGGTTGAATATCCCTTCCAGTAATGTGTCTCTTGTTAGTTATATATATGTCACCATAAATACAGTGATCAATTAGCTATGTATGTTAATCCCTACATTATCATCTACCTACAGGGAATTGCTCCTTCTGTATCTAATTTTTCAGTTATAGAATTAGTCTTATTCTGGTTAAATATAAAATGCAACGTGCAATGACCAAAGCAACAGATCTATACTTTATTAGATACCTACAGGTGTACCAAACCTATGAACCTGTCGCCCTTTCCCATCAGAGACTACATTGTTGATCTAGTGAACCATTTTTGAGCTGACCCATTGTGTTCAAGGTGTTCTCTGCCCCTTTCAATAATGCATCTCTATTTAAAATCAGGTATCAACTCTATCAATTGGCCCTGTATTCTATTTCGGCATTCTCCTCTAAAAATCAAAGAAGTTATCATCGATTCTTTTGCCATGTAAGTGATTCAATAGATATGTAACCAGAATTGATATTACAATACATTGTGTTTGATCAGTTTAAAATATGAGTCTCTTATTGGGAAGTTTTTATGAAGAATGTTTATGATAATCAACTACACCTATATCACGGTTCTGTTTGTAGAGCTGAGTACTGCACTAAGGTCGTACATATATCAGTCTATTATATGACGCTAAGTGACCAATTAATATGTCTGGACCTCTCGGTTAGATTAAGAATTGTTATAAAGCCTCTTTTTGTGATGAATTAATAGATATGTGAGTAAATAGGTGCTTTAAAAAATAAATAGTAAAAGGACATATGCACTGTTATGTATAACACTGTTTCCTATAATATTCTTTACAGAGTTCCATCAACGACTCCTGAAGAAGGCAGTTCTTCTACTGTCGAAACGCGCGTCGATTCCATTTAATATTTTGATAATAAGTGCAATTGTTGTTTCAGTAAAATACCTTTTTTTATATATAAATTGTCAAAACTAGCCAGGATTTACACCGTTACTATTATGTAATTGCTTTTTAATGAATGTATGTGATGTATTGTGTTCAAGAATTAAATATGTCATTGTTTTATTGTATCATATAGTTTGACTTATTAGTTGAGTCTCTATATGATTTTTACTTATGTCTAATTAAATATATATATTTTTTATATACACATTATCTCCCGACAATTCTTCTTCTCCATTGGTCCCAGCTTGTATGGTCACTTGTTTTGTAGATGGCCTAGGAATTTGAACTCATATTTGCTCTCAGCGATGGCAGATTTATATTCCAGGAGCTTGTTTTTCCAGATAATTTTGTTTGTGTCGCAATAGCCTTGTCTCCACTTCCTGTCAGCCTGTTTACAGGCTAATTTGAGGGTTTTCAGGGAGTCATTATACCATGGGGCAGAGGCTCTGCCTTTCGGTTTGCATTTTTTTAATGGAGCTATGGAGTCCGTAGTGGATAATATCCTTGTGCAGAAGGTCTGTAGTAGTCTTCAACCGAGTTGATAGGGGAGAAGCTGTCTTCCACGTTAAAAACGGCGGTGGTAGAGCTCAGTTTTTCCACAGCTTTCCAGTCTCTGTACATAAATTCTGGTAGGGCGCTATCATTCGGTTTTCTAGTTTTTGTGCTGGTTATGTAGAATTTAATAAGAGCGTGATCTGTCCAGCTCATGGGCAGAATGTTGTTCAGATGTATTAGTTCAGAACTGGAAAAGATGAGGTCAAGTCGATGACCTGCTGAGTGGGTAGGTTGCTTAACCAGTTGGTAGAGTCCCACGCTTTCGCAAGAGAGCAGGAGGTTTTCTCGACCAGTGTCTAGACTACCTTTTGGCCAGAGGTTGAAGTCCCCTAGGATGATTAGTTTATTGTGAGAGGTTGCCATGTTCGTAAAGATGGTGAGTAGCGCTTGCTGTTGTTGGGAGGTGAAAGTCCCTGGAGGACGGTAGCAGATAATTGCCGTAAAAATACCTCCGGAGTGGCAGTTTATGGAGAGGCCGAGGATCTCGGTCCCAGGGACTGAGTCCATGTCTATGGTGTTAATGTGCCAGGAGGCTCTGTAGATAATACCTACTCCACCACCACGGCCTTTGGGTCTGGGAAGGTGCAAAATTTTTATGTCCTGAGGACATGCCCATGCTAATTCAATGTCACAATCTGCGAATTCTCGCAGGTTGAGCAGGGTTTCACGAGTATAGCGTGGGGTTTGCCAGCAAATTTGAGCAGGGTTGTCTGCGCTAGTCGCGTCCTCGTCGCGGACGAGCACAGACGAGCTTGCCTTAAGCGTGGCTTCGGCGCGCCATCGTCGCGCCCGCTGCGCTCGTCCTCTGCGCTTCCGGCATGGATTCATGCTTTATAGTGGGTGCTTTGGGCGTCAGAGTGGGGGTGTGGCCAACAGAGGTGGGCGTGGCTCGTGGCTCCCTCGAGCAGGCAATGGCGGCAGAAGCGAGCGTTTTGGCCGGAAACAGCGATTAGATCTGCTGCTCGGCGTGGTTTGAGGTAGGTGCCAGGGGTGGTGCAATAGTGCAGCAGTTTTTAAAATCACAATATACAATGTTAAAACAAGATTTTCAATAGCGCGGCTCCCGGCTTTTCGCCTCAGGAGTGTCTCAGTAAATAGTGCAGCGCTAGCGATCAGCGCGCTCTATTTGTACCTGTGAGGGGGGCGTGGCCAACAGAGGTGGGCGTGGCTCGTGGCTCCCTCGAGCAGGCAATGGCGGCAGGAGCGAGCGTTTTGGCCGTAAACAGCGATTAGATCTGCTGCTCGGCGTGGTTTGAGGTAGGTGCCAGGGGTTGGTGCAATAGTGCAGCAGTTTTTAAAATCACAATATACAATGTTAAAACAAGATTTTCAATAGCGCGGCTCCAGGCTTTTCGCCTCAGGAGTGTCTCAGTAAATAGTGCAGCGCTAGCGATCAGCGCGCTCTATTTGTACCTGTGAGGGGGGGCGTGGCCAACAGAGGTGGGCGTGGCTCGTGGCTCCCTCAAGCAGGCAATGGCGGCAGAAGCGAGCGTTTTGGCTGTAAACACCGATTAGATCTGCTGCTCGGCGTGGTTTGAGGTAGGTGCCAGGGGTTGGTGCAATAGTGCAGCAGTTTTTAAAATCACAATATACAATGTTAAAACAAGATTTTCAATAGCGCGGCTCCCGGCTTTTCGCCTCAGGAGGGTCTCAGTAAATAGTGCAGCGCTAGCGATCAGCGCGCTCTATTTGTACCTGTGAGGGGGGCGTGGCCAACAGAGGTGGGCGTGGCTCGTGGTTCCCTCGAGCAGGCAATGGCGGCAGAAGCGAGCGTTTTGGCCGTAAACAGCGATTAGATCTGCTGCTCGGCGTGGTTTGAGGTAGGTGCCAGGGGTTGGTGCAATAGTGCAGCAGTTTTTAAAATCACAATATACAATGTTAAAACAAGATTTTCAATAGCGCGGCTCCCGGCTTTTCGCCTCAGGAGTGTCTCAGTAAATAGTGCAGCGCTAGCGATCAGCGCGCTCTATTTGTACCTGTGAGGGGGGGCGTGGCCAACAGAGGTGGGCATGGCTCGTGGCTCCTCGAGCAGGCAATGGCGACAGAAGCGAGCGTTTTGGCCGTAAACAGCGATTAAATCTGCTGTTCGGCGTGGTTTGGCAATCCAATGCCATCCATGATGTTTCTTTACAAACTTGAATAAAAATTTAAACACAGACCACAGAAACATGATTTTACCCATGGGTACCTCTCTATGTAGCCTGGATGAAATTTAAAAAGAAATACAAGTTGGGACCTCATAAAAGTACAGGCCCCCATCAATAATTTAAATCCAGGATTGAATACTGTAGTTAAAAAAATCTCAAATCAAACAAACACAAGTCTACAACATCATACTCACTCATACATTACTCAAACTTACTTGAAAAAGAGAATTCCAAATCCAAAAGTCCTCAATAAAATCCAAGAAAAAGCAGTAATGCAGCCAACACACACAGAAAGTGATCCTTCCAGCTCAAAATCCAAATGAAAGTGAGCACCTCATGGACAAAGCACTGGGAGGAGCCTGGTGGACAGGAACAGGAAGTTGTAAACTCAAGGGCCCTTCCTCCTTCATCTTCAAAAATAGAGTAGAAACAAAAAGAGGACTCCTTCCCCCCAAAAAATACAGCCAAAGGTACAACTTTAAGGGGTTTCTCACTTTTTTGCTAACCAAAATGGTAATTTATTATTATGGTTTTACTTTTAACATGCTCGCGAGTTATTCTGTGCAAGATTGCAGTTTTTGCGTGTTCGGCAACTCGATCTTACCAACAAGCATCCTCGCGCGTCCTTATGACGCTATCGCGCATCCAAATGACGTTATCGCGTTCACACAGTCGCACGGAATTGTGCGGGAGGGTTTAGAAACATGGTGGCACACGCGACCGGGAAAAAGCGAACGCAGAACCAAGGTAAGCCATTTCCGCGCACGCGATAATGTTATTCAGCGCGTGAGAACTACGCTACACACCGGATCGCTGAGTAATCGACAGCTACGTGTTCTCCGCAGAACGCGGAGTTGCGGAAACTCCGCAAACTCCGCGAACGGAGCGTAGTTCTTCGGCCAGGGTTACCATTCAACTGGTTGCACAGTTGCATGAATGGTTGCATGAATTGTATGAATTGTGAAAGTTTAAGCAGTTTGTATTATGCTTAGTGTAGAATGAGGGTGAGGGCAATGCCGGTCCAGGAGGGTTTAATCCATGCCAGTCTTTAGGGATATCAACATAAGATGGTTTTAAATGCAAATATGTTCAGTTGGACGACATTGCCTTATCATTGGTTAGCCTAAAATCTGGCAGGTATCTCGTTTTTACACTGCACTCAATGCAACATACATTCCAGATACCACTCAGTGCCACATAATTACATGCCACATAATTACACTGCACTGAATGCAACATATACTCCAAATACCACTCAGTGGCACATAATTACACACCACATAATTACACTGCACTCAATGCAACATACACTCCAAATTCCACTCAGTGCCACATAATTACACACCACATAATTACACTGCACTCAATGCAACATACACTCCAAATACCACTCAGTGCCACATAATAACACGCAAGACAATTACACTCTACTGAATACAACATACACTACTCATAATACCAATCAGTACCACATAATTATATGCTACAAAATTACACTGTGCTCAACGCAACATACACTCCTAATACCACTCAGTGCAACATAATTACATGCCACATAATTACACTGCACTCAATGCAACATACACTCCAAATACCACTCAGTGCCACATAGATACACAACACATAATTACACTGCACTCAATGCAACATACACTCCAAATACTGCTCAGTGCCACATAATTACACACCACATAATTACACTGCACTCAATGCAACATACACACCAAATACCACTCAGTGCCACAGAATTACACGCGACACAAATACACTCTACTGAATACAACATACACTCCTCATAATACCACTCACTACCACATAATTATATGCTACAAAATGACACTGTGCTCAAAGCAACATTTTTTATATTTTTTTTTTTTTTTTTTTTTTAGCGATTTCTAAAGCGCCTGGTGACCCAAGGGCATCCCCGCGCTATGTAGCTTGAATCCTATTGAGAGGTGAGGAAGCCGAATGGAGTTATTTGGGGAACAGGTGGGTCTTTAGCTTTTTGCGGAACGCAAGGTGATTGGTTTCCAGTCTGAGGGCGCGGGGTAATGCGTTCCAGCCCTTGGCTGCCTGGACTGAAAATTGACGGCCTCCTGTGCGGACTTTTTTGAATCTGGGGGTGCAGACTAGATTCTCATTTTGAGATCGTAGCGATCTAGTAGCTGTATAAGGCGTAATCATTTTACTAAGGATCGCAGGGCCAGATCCGTTGTACAGCTTATGTGTAATACACATTGCTTTAAAGTGCACCCTTTGGCGTACAGGTAGCCAATGCAGGGCTTTAAGGGCTGGCTTAGCGGATGTTCTGAAGGGGGTGTTGGTAATCATACGTGCTGCCGCGTTCTGTGTCCGCTGGAGTTTCGTGATGGTAGCTTCGGGGGCTCCCAAGTAGACCAGATTGCTGTAGTCCAAACGGGACAGCACTAGGCCCTGGATAAGGAGCTTTCTGGACATTGGTGGGAGTAAAGGCAGAATTTTGCGGGTCATACGCATGAGCCCAAAGCATGTGCCCGAGGTTTTGGTTGCCTGGGTCTTCATTGTAAGCTGTGGCTCTAGCCATACCCCGAGAGTCTTAATTTCAGATTTGGGAGGGGGAATTTCACCGAACACATCGGGCCATATCGTGGGGGGGATGGTTGTCCATTGCTTGCCGAGTAGCATTACCTCTGTCTTAGTCCCGTTTAATTTCAATGATGATTCATTCATCCAGTTGTGGATGTTTATGAGGCAGTTAGTCAGATTTTCAGGGTGGTCAAGCAGCTGGGACAGGGAGACGACTAGTTGGGTGTCGTCAGCGTAACTTACCATTTTGATGTTAAATGGCGTTACCACGTCCTTGAGGGGGGCCATATAGACGTTAAAAAGCGTCGGGCTCAGAGACGAGCCCTGGGGGACGCCGCTAGTGAGTGGGAGGGTGGATGAGTGGTGGCTGTCATCCCATACTTGAAAGGAGCGTCCTGTAAGGTAGGATTCGATCCATTTAATAGCTGTCCCGGTAAGTCCTGCATTTGCCAGTCTACTCAGAAGGACACGGTGGCTGACCGTGTCGAAGGCTGCACTTAGATCCAGGAGGATCACTGCCACTGATCCTCCTGAATCTAGTAGACCCCTTGCCTCTTCAATCACCGCAAGGAGTGCGGTGTCTGTTCCGTGACCTGGGCGAAATCCGGTTTGGGATGCTCGGAGTAGTTTATTTGTTTCGAGGAATTGTGATAGCTGGATGTTTACCAATTTTTCGGTGACTTTACTAATGCCAGGGAGCAGGGAAATTGGCCTATAGTTAGATAGGTCCGAAGGGTCTAGCTGGGGTTTTTTCAAGAGTGCTTTAACCACAGCACTCTTCCAGCTGTCGGGACGGTTCCATGGGCGAACGAACAGTTGATAAGGTCCGTAATGGTAGGGACAATTACTGAGGCAACGGTCTTGAGGAACCTAATGGGAGCTGGGTCCAGTGGAGATCCGCTTTTCATTTGTACTAAGGTTCGCTCAACCTCTGCGTGGGTGACAGGTCGGAAAGTCTGAAGCGAAGAGCGACAGATGCTTCCAGATGGTTCGGGGGAAGTGCTACTTTCCGTGAGGCTAGGGGTGCTGGGGGGAGGAAGGGAGGCCAGAATGCGGGTGATTTTCTCGTTGAAGAAGTTGGCTAGCTCGTTACTTCTGTCAACTTTGGGGGTATAGGAGGAGGAGGTGGTGAGGACCTTGGTCAGCTCTTTGACGATCAAAAAAGATTCTCGGGCTGAATTAGATGCTTCTTGTATACGTGTGTCGTAGTGGGAAGCTTTGGCTGATTTGATAGCTTCTTTGTAAATTTTGACCGCAGACTGGTAGGCTTCTTTATTGGCATGTTGCCACGTCTTTCTCCAGAGTCGTTCGGCCTTTTTGCAATTTTTGCGAAGTGTTCTTAGCTCTGCGGAGTACCATGGTGCTGAGCCATGTTTGCCGTTTTTATTCTCCCTATTCCTAAGTGGAAGTACTAGATCTAGGGAGGCAGTAATCCAGTCTCTGAATCTTCTGTCCGCCGTATTTGGATCTTCGGTCCGCGCAGGGATGTTTTTTTCTAGGGTCTGAGCCCATTGGTCTGTGGGGAGTCTGGGCCAGGTCCTATCCTTACTAAAGGTAGGGGGTGTACGGTTTTTCATGAGGGTTCCGGGTAGTTGAAAAGAGACCAGGAAATGGTCTGTCCAGGGGAGGGGAAAGGTCTCCTTGGCTAGTATAGAGGACGAGTTGGTAAATACGGGGTCTAAAAGGTGGCCCTTGGTGTGGGTGGCTCCAGAGTTTAAAAGACGGATATCGAGAGCCGCTAGATCTTGGATCAGATCATGGGCTATCGAGTTGGCCGGGTCTTCTAGGTGAATGTTCAGGTCTCCAATTATCATATAGTTTGATATGGAGTGGGCTTGCGTAGTGACAATGTCCAGCAGCGAACAAGTGAAGGGACCCGGGATGCCAGGAGGGCGGTAAATGAGGAGTCCTGTAAGGGAGGTGGTTGGGTTGAGTGTGACAGAAAAATGCAGACTTTCTGCGTCGGTAATCTGTGCGTTAGAGGTTTTGCATTGGAGATATTCACGGTGGATTATAGCTAATCCGCCTCCTCTGCCTAAAGGACGGGGTAAGGATTGAATACAATAGCCCTGTGGGGTTGCTAGGACCATGTCGGATTGTGAATGAGGGCCGAGCCATGTTTCCGTAAGGAAGAGTATGTCAATTCCATGGTCTTCTATGATGTCGGCGATCTCCGTCGCATGTTTGGGGAGTGAACGACAATTCAGAGAGGCAAAGTTAAGGGTGGCAGGTTTGCTGGGTTTGGAGGGTAGCGTGAGCTGGGTTGGTTTGCATACGGGGCAGCAAGTAAAAGGTCCCTTGTGCTTATAGATGTAGTCACAGGAGGGTGGGGGGGGTCTGAGGCTCAGTAGGTCTCTGCGGGAGTACCTTATCATGGGGTGTATGGATTCGGGCAGGGGATCTGGCCCTGGGCCCGGTCGTGCGCGGACGGGCGCAGACGGGCTTGCCTTAGGCGCTCCCGCTGCGCTCGTCCGCTGCGCTGGTGGGGGCGGCACATTTATGGTAGGAGACAGAGGGCGTGGCTACACCTTTGCCGCGCTGGCGGTGAGGGCGTTTTCCGAGTCGCTCTGGGGGTCTGGCTGGCGCTGAAGGCAGCGTTTCAGCAGAAGAGCTTGTGCAGGTTAAGTGACTTTAAAATCAGGTTACAGTTTTTAAAAATACAAACAAACAGTGCTAGCCTCCGGCTTCCGCCTCAGAGGGGTGTTCAAGACTTTGTGAATCGTTGCGCTTTCTAGCGTTTTATAGGCTGGTTCCTGGGTGGGCGTGGCCTCGCAGGGGGCGTGGCTACACCTTTGCCGCGCTGGCGATGAGGGCGTTTTCCGAGTCGCTCTGGGGGTCTGGCTGGCGCTGAAGGCAGCGTTTCAGCAGAAGAGCTTGTGCGGGTTAAGTGACTTTAAAATCAGGTTACAGTTTTTAAAAATACAAACAAACAGTGCTAGCCTCCGGCTTCCGCCTCAGAGGGGTGTTCAAGACTTTGTGAATCGTTGCGCTTTCTAGCGTTTTATAGGCTGGTTCCTGGGTGGGCGTGGCCTCGCAGGGGGCGTGGCTACACCTTTGCCGCGCTGGCGATGAGGGCGTTTTCCGAGTCGCTCTGGCTGGCGCTGAAGGCAGCGTTTCAGCAGAAGAGCTTGTGCAGGTTAAGTGACTTTAAAATCAGGTTACAGTTTTTAAAAATACAAACAAACAGTGCTAGCCTCCGGCTTCCGCCTCAGAGGGGTGTTCAAGACTTTGTGAATCGTTGCGCTTTCTAGCGTTTTATAGGCTGGTTCCTGGGTGGGCGTGGCCTCGCAGGGGGCGTGGCTACACCTTTGCCGCGCTGGTGATGAGGGCGTTTTCCGAGTCGCTCTGGGGGTCTGGCTGGCGCTGAAGGCAGCGTTTCAGCAGAAGAGCTTGTGCAGGTTAAGTGACTTTAAAATCAGGTTACAGTTTTTAAAAATACAAACAAACAGTGCTAGCCTCCGGCTTCCGCCTCAGAGGGGTGTTCAAGACTTTGTGAATCGTTGCGCTTTCTAGCGTTTTATAGGCTGGTTCCTGGGTGGGCGTGGCCTCGCAGGGGGCGTGGCTACACCTTTGCCGCGCTGGCGATGAGGGCGTTTTCCGAGTCGCTCTGGGGGTCTGGCTGGCGCTGAAGGCAGCGTTTCAGCAGAAGAGCTTGTGCAGGTTAAGTGACTTTAAAATCAGGTTACAGTTTTTAAAAATACAAACAAACAGTGCTAGCCTCCGGCTTCCGCCTCAGAGGGGTGTTCAAGACTCCAAATACCACTCAGTGCCACTTAACTACTCGCCACATAATTACACTACACTCAATGCGACATACACTCCAAATACCACTCAGTGCCACATAACTATATGCTACATAATTACACTGCACTCAATGCAGCATACTCTCCAAATACCACTCATTGCCACATAATTACACGCCACATATTTATACTGCACTCAATGCGACATACACTCCAAAAACCACTAAGTGCCACATAATTACACACCACTTAATTACACTCCACTAAATGCAACACACACTCCACACAATTTCACTCAGTGCCACATAATTATATACTACATAATTACAATGCACTCAAAGCAACATACACTCCAAACAATACCACTCAGTCCCACATAGTTACACGCCTCATAATTACACTCTATCGCATCACCACAGCATCACTCAGCACCACCACAGAATCACTCAGGGGCACCACAACATCACTATGCGCTACCACAGCATCACTGAACGCCACAGCATCACTCGTCGCAACAACATCACTCAGCGCAACCACAGCATCAATCTGTGCAACCATTCAACTGATTCAAATATGTTCTCTCAATGTTTCAAGCTTTATTACAAATGTCACAAAAAGATGTTAATATTTCACTTCTGTTCTTGGATTTTCGTCATAATAAAATACACTAAACATAATCTTCACAAAAGTTATTTACAAAAGTTTAAGCTTTGCCATTATAAATTACAATAACTTTTATTTAAGTATTAATTATTTAAAAAAATTAAAAGCAATTGTTATTTGTAATATCAATACATCTAAGTCACGTAAATGCAACACATATGCATTTCAAATGCTATAGGTGTCACATTTGCAAAAGTTAAAAGTATTGGCATTGCAAATGACAAAGCTATTAATTTCGTGCTTTTCAAAACCAACACATAAATAAAATATTTGTCATTTACAATACCAATAGCTCAAACTTTCCTAATGTGAGACCTATTGCATTGCAAATGGTTGTTTTAAGTTGAGCCTACTAAACAGATCATACGCTGTCTGTTGCAAGGCATATTGTGGCTTCCCATGAGCAAAGAGGAGCTTGAAGCTAGACCATTGCTTAGCATAGGTTGACTTTCCTTGTCACTCTCCTTTGCTTGCTTCTTAGTCCTAGTCCAGCTTGCCCGTCTTGTGTTTGTCCCTTCCTTGGAGCACTTCCTCTTTACAATCTTCTTGATTGACTGGTATTGCTACCTCTAATTCTTGCTTTTCAAGCACTACTTTTTTCTTTTGCGTGAAGCATTTCATTAGAGTGTATGTGCTTTCGCACCATCTCACCCATGCACGTCTCTCCCCTTGCACTCCATTATTTTCTCTGTTGCCTGACTGTATCTCCGCACCCCTTCCTCCCTCTTGTGCTTGCCCGTGTGCCCCTCCCCATTGCTTCCCTGCACCCTCCATATTGCTTTCCCCAACCCTTGTGTTGCTTTTGCTCTTGCCCTTCCCCTGTTAGTTTCTTGTCCTCCCAGAACCCACTTGGTTTTGCACCTCCTCCCATGTCACGTCGGCGTTCCTCCAACCCACCCCCCTGTTGCTTTGCTATTCTCCCACTAAACACTGTGGGCCTCATTTATGAGGCTGTGCGTCACTTTTACGCCGCCGGTGCGTCACTTTTTGTGACACACCAGTGGCGTAAAAAATGCGCCTTGTTATGCCATATTTACAAAGTGACGCATCTAGGTAGATGCGTCACTTTGTAAACCCCTGCGCCACATTATACCTGCACCAGGTATAATGTATGCAAGGGGGTCGTATTGACGAAAGAAAGGGTCATGGAAGTGACGCAGTGAAATCTATGAGATTTCACTGCGCCACTTCTAGGACTCAAATGCGTCAAAATCTTACGCCTGCTTCACAGCAGGCGTAAGACTGACACAAGCCCTTTCACATGGGGCTTGCCCCATGTGAAAGGACACATTGCTGGAGTTGCGTCACTTTTGTGACACACTCCAGCAATGCGTCACTTTTGCGCCTAGATACGTCAGAAATACTGACGTATCTGTAACTCCTTGCAACATGATGCGTCATACTGTAAATATGACGCATCATTGGTTTCGCAAGGAGGGCGCAATGAAAAGTGACGCATCGCTGTTTTCACGCAGTGATGCGTCACTTTTCATAAATGAGGCCCTGTGCTGCTTCCGCTCCCATCGTCCACCTTCTTTTAAAAAAACAATAAAATGGCTTTGTACATTTTATTTCCTTTTAGTTACTGATCCAACTCGGATCTCGAAAAAGAAGGCAAAAGCACTGCGTCATTTTGTATTCGCATGCATGTGTGTCGTATGTCTTCCACACAAGGATGTGGTTGGCGGCATTAAAGCTTTCTTTTTAACTTTAGCCACGTTGCACATCATTGCGAATTCTGGGCAGCATGGCTAAAAAAGCATTGGCAAAACCATTTGGTAATTTAAGAATATGGTTAGGTGACTGTCTAAGCAATTCTAATTGGAAAGCTTTCCCTCCTAGAAGCATTACTGTAAACGAGCCTGCACACATTGAAGGACGGACACAAACCCTCTTCCCATCTGGTTTAACCATCTCAAATGTTGAAAAGTTGCCTTTATCTCTGTTTTTGCCTTTTTTGCATACCTCTGACCGGTGATGACTGCTTGCTCAATTGAGCTCTTTTGCTATCACGTCGGCAAACAATTACAGTGATGGTCGAAACTGATGCACGTTCTGAATGAAACAGACATTCCAATCGCAGACGCTATCTCAGATGAAAAGGTAGCTCTGAGCTAATGGATATCGGGGCTTTGATGATTTACGTTTCACGATGTGTCTGAACGTGCTGTTTCTTTATTTTATTTTTGCTTCATACGATATAACCGCTAAAGAATGTATTGGGATTGTGTTATTTAGAGGTCAGCATACATGGGGAAGTATGCGATTGTTCAGTTTTAAAGAGAATTTGGTGCTCTCAGCGCAGAAGCCAAATCTGATGGTTACACTGCGCTTTTCCTACAACTCTCTATTTTGTAAGAACTGACCAAAGTTCATGACCCCTTAAAAACATGCTTAGCTCCCTTTTATATCACACTGCCAGGCAGATTTAGCTGTGCTCCAGAACTCATGCATAAATGACTTAAAATACACTAAGAAGTGTTTGTAGCTCAGCGGGAAACATCATTTACCACGAAGGCATTACCACTACTCACGTATACCACGTGACACTTACCACGCAGGGTGCCTTCCACGCAGGGTACCTTCCACAACGTCTTTACCACGGGCTAGGGGGGAGACGTGGTATTCCTTGAAGTCGATCAGCGTGGGCATGAGGGGGCAGAGGGAGGGGGGGGCTCGGAGGGGAGCTTGGGAGGGCTGGGGGGGGGTCTCCCCCCCCAAAAAAAAACAAGCAGATTAGTTTAACAAAAAAAACGGGAAAAAAATAAAAGAAAGAGGAAAGAGCCTCCCACAAAGACGTGCCGTGTACGTCAAAAAACCAGTCCTTTTTTTATTTCGGTGTACGTGTTTTGACGTTTGTTTCAAAGGAGGATGGAAGTAAGGGCTCGAGGACAAAGACGTTCAGGTAAGACGTTTCTACTCGTAGAGAAATGCAACGTTGTAAATACCAGCGTGGTAAAGCCACTTGCGAGGTAAAATTCGCGTGGTAAAGCCATGCGTGGTAACTGAAGTCGTGGTATAATCATATAACCTAGCTCAGCCACCTTCCGACATTTGATTCCTACGGTTAAAAACATTCCACATTTGCTTGAATAAAGTTTTATTCCGTTTTTTTATATTTCTCTGCAGTAGTTCTATCTCGTGTTCGTGATACTGGGTATTAGTATAGTCTGGTTACAGAATGCGTCCATTGCAGTGAAGTGTCCACGAACTGCACAGGAAGCCAAACGGATTCGTTCAAAAATCCACCACTGCTAATGCCGAGTTGGAGCTCATACTCCCGCCATCTTTTTTTAATTTTATTTCTTGCAGATTTATATAGCACGAGCACGACTCGAAAGTATTGGAGCGTTTTACATGAGCACCAGTTACGATATGCAAGGTGCAAGCGAGGGCGCCCCCAGGGATTGCTTTGATGAAGGTAGATGACAAGATATTATCTTCCTAAGAAGTGGCGCTGAGGGTGTTGAGAGTGTCAGTGAGAAATAGGAGAGACTGGTCTTTGAAGGCCCACTTAGCCGGATTCTATGGAAGAGGTGAGTGTAAGAAATGAAGCAGGCTCAGTATCGTAGATGTGCTGTTACATTTACTTTATTTTTTCACTGAACAGGAGGTTGATGGCACTTCATTTTTGGTTGAGTGAGGAGTAGGTTGATTTAGTATTTGACTGTCTTGGACAGTATTCTGCTTCTGTTAGTGTATTAATGATGGTGTTGGTATAGTATTTTACTTTGGCTGATGTGATGATTTGTCTGCATATTGCGCAGAGGGACTTCAGTCTGCGTTTATTGTCAGCAAGGGCTTTAGAGTGCCAGAGTGCTGAAAGCTTTAATTTGCACCTGCATGATGTAATTGAGACGTGAGTGCTCAGATAGATTTACAGAGACCTGTGTGTGACTGAGGAGATTGGGGATGAACATACTTTCAACTTACCTTGTAAGTTTAATTGAAACAGGGCTTCTGTCTGGGAGAAGACAGGAAGTAATGTAATACCTGTACAGAAGGATAATGGGAAATCCATTGATGTCTCTTTCTGTGCAGGAGGATTATGGAAAATGCCATGGTGTCATTCCTGTGCAGAGAGATGATGGAAAATGAAGTCCTCTAAATTGGCTTCTTCTTTAGAGGTGGTTTTGATGGGAAAGCAGGTATGTCACTTCTTGTGCAAACGGAAAATGGGAAATGCAAGGTTTTCACTTCCTGTGCAGACTGATGTAAAATGAAGACCATTTTCTTGGCTTCTTCTTTTAAATACAGTTTTGGGGAAAACCTGTGGTCACTTCCTGTTTAGATGGGTGATTAGAAGTCCAGTGTTGTCATTTCCTGTGCAGCTGGATGATGGGAAATGGCTCACATTTCTGCAGCATCCTGCTATGCTATTTATAGGCTCAAATCCTTAGTGCTGCATCCATATCCACGCATGTGCTCAAATGTTCAAAGCAGTATCTCTATTTAGCACTTTAACTGAGCTTGGATTGTTGTGATGGGGATCTGAGGCCATTCTTGTGCACAAAGAAATAGGAAGTTGCTCATGGCATCTTGTGGCCATCTGTGCACTTTGTGAGCTTCACTGGATATTAGAGACTATTGGGTATATGCATCAAAATTCAGTAAAACAAGTCCTTATTAGCGAAAGATAAGGAATCGCTAATAAGGAGTTGCATGCCTGCAAAGCATCAACAGATTCGGTATTAAATACCAAATCGCAAAAAATCGTTAAATAATTCAGAAAACACGACTGCGAGACTCCAAATCAAAGAATAGCAAATACCGAAGTAGCAAATACCGAATCGGTAATTGCGATTTCGGTATTAGCGAATTCGCTAAAAAAATACGTTGCATCGGAAGCAGGTTGATGACATCACAAGCAGGAAGTAACACAGCCCATGCTTCATTCAGTGCCCTGAGGAGCTCAGCGGAGGAGGCAGAGCACAGGAGCTGAGGAGTGAGACAGTGATAGCACAAACCAGCTATTGCACAGACATCCAGGATGGAGAAGAATGCACCCCAGGACAAGGACACGCCCAGGAAGAGGAAGCGAAAGTTTTCTGACAAAGAACTTGAACTACTCATTGAGGGGGTGAGCAGCAAACACGACAGGCTTTTTGGCAAGCTGTCCCTAAAGGTGCCTGAGGCAGAGAAGTGCAAAATCTGGCTGCGCATCAAGTAGAGAGTAAATGCTGTAGGAGTCACCCACCGCAGCATAGACAAACTGAAGAAGAGGTGGTATGACCTCAGGAAGAGGGCAAAGGAGTGGATTACAGAAAGGGTGAAGGATGTAACTGGCACAGGAGGCGGAACATTCAGCGTCACACCAAACACAGCCCTCGAGGACCTCGTTGAGGCTACCATTGAGCCAGAAGCTGTTGTGGGGGTCACCCAATTGGACACTTCCGGTGCTGCAGCAAGAGGAGAAGATAAGATGCATGCCAGTGCAGATATGCAGCGTCTTGTCAACCTCTGCCCATTACCCCAGGCCAAACACAGTGCATATGTAGCTGTGCCTAACGCATATCCCCTCACCAGAGTGTTGCATCATGGGAGTTGTAGTCATATCATGAAAGAGTGCATGTCTGACCCCTGATGTGAATTAAATGAAACCAGCAGCACAGGGCCAAATGTCAGTCCAAATATGTCCTTTATGTAGACGAAAGTATGCATAACAGATACATCATGACAAAATAATAACAATGCACTGTTTCACACACAGATGCATCACCCCTTGATTCAGATGACAGCGGCCGCCTCGTCATCTCTGAAACCCCAGTGGTGACTGATTCTGAGACCCTGCTGGGACGTGAACCCACAGCACCACCATCACCAACACCACCACCACCACGGCAGACAACCCCACCACCACCACCGCGGACAACTACACTACCACCACCACCGCGGACAACTACACAAAGCCGCAGGGCAAATGTCCCCTCCCTGCAGGTGATGGAGACAGAGCAGAGGCCAGCAGCCAAAAATGTTCCACGGCAGACAGTCGTTACTCTGACCGCCTAAACACCAGCACGTGTCCGAGTCCGACAGCGGGCCAGGCACCTGGGTAGAGCTGCAGAGAGATCTGAGCATCCAACACACGGGTACGGAGTGGTTGAGACACGGATGCTGCGTATCCAGCGCCAGCAGGGGAGACACATGGGTGCTATTAACATTACCATGACCAAAGTGGCAAACAAAATTGGCACCATGACTGACGCTGTGCGTGAGATGTAGTATTAACAAAAGAGGAGTATCACCACAAGGACCTTGAAAAAGGTTCTAAATGGGATGTCAGAAAACAAAATGGGTAGTATCCTTTTGTTAAAAACCCCTCACTCACTAACCTGGTTGGTGACATGCTTCATCATCAGGGTCCCACCCTTACGGCCGAATGCCATCAGGGTGTGCTGCTACACCTGACTACAGTGGAGCTGGTTTCTTGAGTGAATAGTGCAAAAAGTGATGTTAAAAATCTTCCTGGTATGACTTTTTGAAAAAACCTATATTCATAAGCTACTGGACAATGTTAAAAACAGAGTGGAGATACTAATGGGTGATAATGACTGTGAGTATCTATGTGAAAGTAATTAGAAAGGTGTACATGTTTCAAACTGTAAACGGTAAATCCCAAATTTTCGTCAGGACCAGAAAAAAGGAAAATGGATGGTCTACACACACTAACGTGTATCCAGTCCTAGATTCCTGTGGCCTTACTGCAAAAATCTGCAGTAGGCAACCTCAAAAACCTAAAGTAGGCGAGGAAAAAAGAGACCTGTGGGAGGAAAAAGGAGAATCAGTCACAAAAAAAACTGATTGTTGCCTGTAACGTGGTGTAGGCTCTCACATTCTGCATGCTTCAAGCGGATCCCATTCAGAATGTATAAGAAACATATATCGTGCCTGGAGTGAACACATGCTTGTATTATGGCGATACAGTGCTGGTTGGCCGTATTTTCATTGTCAAGTGGTGCTATATTATAGCCATCTTCATAGGCTCACTCAGTCACACTGATCAATAATGGTGTGAATGGTGGCTGCGGTCATATTTTAAATGAGTCACTTGCACAAACGTTATTGGCTGGGTGACCAAAGCTCACAAACGGTATAGTGAGCGGAACATAAATGCATGCATTTACAATTATAATATTAAACAAAACAAACTGTCACGGGGAGAGATCTTACTCCTATTGCGGGTCTCAAGGACTTCGTGGGGGCAGAAGGAAGGTTGGTTCAGCGGTGGAACCTATTCTGTAGTATATGAACAGAGGGTTAGACAGCAAGCCGACCGAGGTAATACACATAAGGGGCCCAACGTGAGCTGGTAAGCAAAGGAACAAACTTACTGGGCTAGTTGTCAATGCAGCACTGTATTAGCGATGACAAGGAGTGCGTTGTAAAGGGTTGTTTTCCTTACAGTTTCACTGAACAATGGAATCGGTCTACCTACGCACCTCTCTGGTGTTCCCGCTACTCCGTCAGGGCGCTGGCAAGATGGATATCAAGCCGTGACTTCCGGGAGTGGGCGGGGATACGCGGGGCACATGTGGGATCAGTGCTGGCAACAGTGTGGGACGTCAGTACGGTGGCCTGATGGTGTCAGAAAGAGCTCCGTTTGTGTAAATGAAAAATTTATTTAAACACGGAGGAACATAAGCAGGCTAGGTGACCCGCGCCGGGGGGTAATTAAAGTAAATAAAATGAATTAACATAGAACAAATGCTCTGAAGCATGGAGTCACAATGTGAGTGGGGAAAAGTTCAATTTGCCTGAAGACGGCCAGAACGCCATCGAAGGTGGTGGAGAGCAAAGTACAAAGGACTACAATGTTAAGCCCCCACAGTATGCATTATCTGGATGGCAGTGTTGAAAAGGCAGGGCCCCATCAAATAGTAGAGAAGCTCTAAAGGATGCAGTATCTGGGTGTTATTGCAGGACAGTACTCAGTAAGGGGTTCAGTTGGTTGTCACTGTTTGAAGACGACCAGTATGCCATCAGTGGTGATGGAGAGCACAGTACAGAGGTCAATAATGTTAACCCTCCACAGTGTGCATAACCTAGATGGCAGTATTGTTTAGGAAGGACAGAGACCCATCAGATGGTAGAGAGTCTGTGAAGGACGCAGTATCTGGATAGCCCAGTTTTTTTTGCAGGACAGAGGGCCAAGGTATATTATCATTAAGGCCTGTTATGTGCGTGGATAACCGATATATCCAACGCTGTTCCTTCTCAAACAGGCATTTTTGTAAGTTCGGTCCAGCCGTCACCTGCTCTATTACAGTCCACATCATGTCATTTGGGGTGTGATTCACTTCAAGAAAGTGATCTGTGAGTCTGGTTGCACTTTTTTTGCAACGGATAGTGCTACGATGTTCACAGATCCGTTGTTTCACTTTCCTTGTTGTCATACCGATGTATGATTTTGCACAGGTGCACTCGATTGGGTAGATCACATTGCAGCTGTTGCAGTTGGTATGTGACAGTTGTTTCCAAGTTTTTCCTTCCTCCAGATCTAAGGTTTTGGTATTGTTAGTTAAGTGGCAGACACTGCAATTTCCAGAGCGAAAATGTCCCACGATCTCTGGTAGTCCCCAGGCTTTGGTGATTGACTGGTCCTCATTGTGTTTCGTTGCCTTAGGTCTTGTGTTCACCAAGGTATCCTTCAAGCTGCGAGACTTCTTAAAGGAGAACAAGGGTTTTTCCCAATGCAAGTTCCCTGTGTTTAGTATAGCCCAATGTTTGTTCACACATCTACTCATTTGATTTGATATCGCATTGAAAGTTGAAACAAATATTAGGGGTATGGTATTATCAGTGATCGTTTTTTCTTCCAAAATATCTTCTCTGGGCTGGTTTCTTGTTCTTTTTTGGCATTTTTTGATTATCCTGTTGGGATAACCTCCAGCCATCAGTTTCTCAGTCAAGTCAGCTGCTTGGCTGCGATAGTCAGACACCTTGCTGCAGTTGCGGCGGAGTCTCAGATATTGGCCATAAGGTAGGTTTTCCCTTAGAGGGTGCGGGTGAAAACATTCGAATCTCAGCAGGATGTTTTTGGCATTAGGTTTATGGTAAGTTTTTGTTTCAAGACGAGTGTTATCCTTGGTTATAATTATATCCAGGAAGACCATCTTGTCTTTATCAAAACAGTTAGTGAACCTTACATTTTGGTTACATGTGTTGATCCAAGCGATGAATTCCTGCAAGGTTTCAAGGGGTCCTTGCCAGATGGCAAGGACATCGTCTATGTACCGTTTCCAGAACCTCAGGTGGTTCAAAAATGGGTTTTTGTCACTGAGAATAAACTTTTGTTCAAAATCAAAAACATAAAGTCCAGCCACACTTGGGGCAAAAATACTGCCCATGGATGTTTCCCCAGTTTGTAGATAGAGGGAACCTTCAAATTCAAAGTAGTTCAGTTTGAGTGCCAGAAAATCTGGACAATGGCTCCAGATGGGAATCAATCTCCGTGACTATGGGTCTCCCCGGAGGGGGGATGTTGCCTTTGTGCATCTTGGGTAAGATATAAAAGTAGGGGATTTTACCTTCTGAGTTGAACTCAGATCCTGCGATACCATTATCATAAAACCCGCCGACAAAGGTGGTGGACTGGTAGTGATGGACAAGACCACATACCGTGAGGAATGTTTAAGACTCCTAAATGACACCAGGAACTACAAATTCTTACAATCAGACCCGACCATTAAGCTGAAGTCAGAAATCAAACAACTAGTAGAAACAGCTGAAATGGCTGGAAAAAACTCCAAACAGGAAGCAGACTACCTTTGCAACTCAGAAGGTAAAATCCTGTCCTTTTACATTTTACCCAAGATACACAAAGGCAAGATCCCCCCTCCGGGGAGACCCATAGTCTCGGAGATTGATTCCCTTCTGGAACCATTGTCCAGATTTTGTGATTTTTTTCTGAAAACAATTGTACAATCAACTTCAACACACTTACAGGATACTAAGAGTTTACTGAGACTCTTACAAGACATCATAGTGGATGAAAATACCATTTTATTAAGCTTTGACATGGAAAGCTTATACACGAGCATACCGCAGGATGACACCATAACAGTATTGGAGACAACTCTAAACAATAGCACCTGGACTTTTAATACACCAAAGGCATTTATATTGGAGTGCACCAAACTGGCATCAAACGGAACTTCTTCGAATTTGAAGGTTCCCTCTATCTACAAACTGGGGGAACATCCATGGGCAGTATTTTTGCCCCAAGTGTGGCTGGACTTTATGTTTTTGATTTTGAACAGAAGTTTATTCTCAGTGACAAAAACCCGTTTTTGAACCACCTGAGTTTCTGGAAAGGTACATAGACGACGTCCTTGCCATCTGGCAAGGACCCCTTGAAACCTTGCAGGAATTCATCGCTTGGCTCAACACACCAACATTTAAGGTTCACTAACTGTTTTGATAAAGACAAGATGGTCTTTTTGGATATTATTATAACCAAGGATAACACTCGTCTTGAAACAAAAACTTACCATAAACCTAGTGCCAAAAACAACCTGCTGAGTTTCGAACGTTTTCACCCGTGCCCTCTAAGGGAAAACCTACCTTATGGCTAATATATGAGACTCCGCCACAACTGCACCAAGGTGTCTGACTATCGCAGCCAAGCACCTGACTTGACCGAGAAACTGATGGCTAGAGGCTATCCCAACAGGATAATCAAAAAATGCCAAACAAGAGCAAGAAACCAGCCCAGAGAAGCTCTTTTGGAAGAAAAAACGATCACTGATAATACCATACCCCTAACATGTGTCACAACTTTCAATGCGATATCAAATCAAATGAGTAGATGTGTGAACAAACATTGGGCTATATTAAACACAGGGAACTTGCATTGGGAAAAACCCTTGTTCTCCTTTAAGATGTCTCGCAGCTTGAAGGATACCTTGGTGAACACAAGACCTAAGGCAACGAAACACAATGAGGACCAGTCAATCACCAGAGCCTGGGGACTACCAGAGATCGTGGGACATTTTCGCTGTGGAAATTGCAGTGTCTGACACTTAACTAACAATACGAAATCCTTAGATCTGGAGGAAGGAAAAACTTCGAAACAACTGTCTACCTAATCCAGTGCACCTGTGCAAAATCATACATCGGTATGACAACAAGGAAAGTGAAACAACGGATCTGTGAACATCGTAGCACCATCCGTTGCAAAAAAAGTGCAACCAGGCTCACAGATCACTTTCTTGAAGTGAATCACACCCCAATGACATGATATGGACTGTAATAGAGCAGGTGAAGGCTGGACCGAACTTACAAAAATGCCTGTTTGAGAAGGAACAGCATTGGATATATCGGTTATCCACGCATATAACAGGCCTTAATGATAATATCCCTTGGGCCTCTGTTCTGCAAAAATAACTGGGCTACCCAGATACTGCGTCCTTCACAGACTCTCTACCATCTGATTGGTCTCTGTCCTTCCTGAATAATACTGCCATCTAGGTTATGCACACTGTGGAGGGTTAACATTATCGACCTCTGTACTGGGCTCTCCATCACCACTGATGGCATACTGGTCGTCTTCACACAGTGACAACCAGCTGAACCCCTTACTGAGTACTGTCCTGCAATAATACCCAGATTCGGCATTCTTTAGAGCTACTGTACTATTTGATGGGGCCCTGCCTTTTCAACACTGCCATCCAGATAATGCATACTGTGTAGGCTTAACATTGTCATCCTTTGTACTTTGCTCTCCACCACCTTCGATGGCGTACTGGCCGTCTTGAGGCAAATTGAACTTCTCCCCAGTCACATTGTGACTTCATGCTTCCAAGCGTTCGTTCTATGTTAATTCATGTTATTTACTTTAATTACCCCCTGAGCGGGTCACCTAGCCTGCTTATGTTCCTCCGTGTTTAAATAAATTTTTCATTTACACACGCGGAGCTCTTTCTGACACCGCAAGACCACCGTAATGGCGTCCCACACTGTTGCCTAGCAACAATCCCACACTTGCCCCACGTAGCCCCCCCCACTCCCGGAAGTCATGGCTTGATATCCTTCTTGCCGGTGCCCTGACGGAGTAGCAGGGACACCAGAGAGGCGCGTAAGTAGACCGATTCCGTTGTTCAGCGAAACTGTAAGTAAAACAACCCTTTACAACGCACTCCTTGTCATCGCTAATACAGCGCTGCATTGACAACGAGCCCAGTCTGTTTGTTCCTTTGCTTACCAGCTCACTTTGGGCCCCTTATGTGTATTACCTCGGTTGGCTTGCTGTCTGACCCTCTCTTAATATACTACAGAATTTTTTCCACCGCTGAACAAGCCTTCCCTCTGCCCCCACGAAGTCCTTGAGACCCGCAATAGGAGTAAGATCTCTCCCCGTGACAGTTTGTTTTGTTTTATGTTATAATTGTAAATGAATGCATTTATGTTCAACTCACTATACCGTTTGTGAGCTTTGGTAGTCACCCAGCCAATAACTTTTGTGCGAGTGACTCATTTAAAATATGACCGCAGCCACCATTCACACTATTATTGATCAGTGTGACTGAGTGAACTCATGAAGATGGCTATAATATAGCACCACTTGACAATGAAAATACGGCCAACCAGCACTGTATCGCCATAATACAAGCATGTGTTCACGCCAGGCACCATATACGTTTGTTATCCATTCTGAATGGGATCGGCATGAAGCATGCAGACATGTGAGAGCCTACACTTCGTTACAGGCACGTAATCTGTTTGTTTGTGACTGATTCTCCTTTTTCCTCCAACAGGTCTCTTTTTTCCTAGCCTACTTTAGGTTTTTGAGGTTGCCTGCTGCAGATTTTTGCAGTTAGGCCACAGGAATCTAGGACTGGATACACGTTAGTGTGTGCAGACCATCCATTTTCCTTTTTTCTGGTCCTGACGAAAACCTGGGATTTACCGTTTACAGGTCGAAACCTGTAGACCTTTCTAATTACTTTCACATAGAAACTCACTGTCACTATCATCCATTAGTATCTCCACTCTGTTTTTAACATTGCCCAGTAGCTTATGCATAAAGTTTTTTTCAAAAAGTCATACCAGGACAATTTTTAACATCACTTTTTGCACTATTCACTCAAGAAACCAGCTGTAGTCAGGTGTCGCAGCACACCCTGATGGCATTCGGCCGTTAGGTTGGGACCCCGATGATGAAGCATGTCACCAACCAGGTTGGTGAGTGAGGGGTTTTTAACAAAAGGATACAATCCCTTTTGTTTTCTGACATCCTATTTAGAACCTTTTTTAAGGTCCTTGTAGTGATACTCCTCTTTTGTAATACTATATTGAAGTCCTGGGGACTGGAAGTACCTTCCATTCACATTTGTGAAAAATCCCTTACTCTCTTTTTTTGTTTATACACGCTGTGCGTGAGATGTCCACATCCGTTGCTGAGGGCAACAGAGACATTAAACTGTGCCTGCAGGAACTCACACGTGCTGTCATTGCAGGCCAACAGAGCGAGCGCCGGAGGCATCGGCAGAACATTCTCCGTTCCAATGCCTCCATTAGAGCCCTCACTAAGCTGTGCAACAGCACAGCTGTGCTTTCGCGCACATCCATGTCCCTGCAGGTCAACTTGGGCCATTATTGTGGAGATGTGGCAAAGTCCTTAGAAAGAGTGACCACTGCAGTGGAGCATCTGCAGTCTGAGACTTTCAGTGCCAGCAGTTTGGGAGGGGAGGAGGGGAGTGAGGCTGCTTCAAGCGTGAGCAGCATCTCTGTGCCGGATGCCAGCGAGAGGAGGCGCAGTGCATGCAGCTCCACAGCCATTGACACACATCGCGGCAATGTGGAGGAGGCTGGGGTTACGTGGCAAGCGCAAATAGCCATGTTCCATTGGCTTCCTGGCCATGATGACGGAACCATGGGCCAACTATACTGCCACATGATACACCTGTGATGACAACGGACAGGTATCCCATTATTTTTATTATTCTGCGTCATGTTGGCGTCTCATTTATATGCACCTGACAGGTGCTCATGTGCATTAAACATTTGCAAACAAGATCATATTGTGATGGCTCATTCATACCTGTCTCAGAAGTGATGTCATGTGATGTATGTACGCCTCCTTTGGCCTTCAGCTGTGTTAGGCACGTGTGCCTGTTGGTGTTGTGGGGGGTGCTGTGCACGTAAGTCATCCTCTCCGTCCACCTTATTGGTATCCCCCTTCTTGTGGTAATGTTGTACAGCATGGCGCAGACTGCTATTATCCGGCAGCAGGTCACTGGGTCATACTGCAAGGCACCTCCTGTCTTGTGTAGTATCCGGAAGCGACTCTTGAGGATTCCAAAGGTTCGCTCTACCACATTACTGATGATGATGTGTGCTGTGTTGTAGCGCTGCTCCTCAGGTGTTGCAGGGTTGAGGTAGGGAGTGAGGAGATATTCACGCAAGGCGTAGGTGCTGTCACCTGCAGGGTGGGGAGCAAAGGGTTAGCAGCATGAGTACATTTATATATGTGAGAATGGAGTTAATTTTGATGCATTTATATGTACCTAGTAAGTGTCCCTCTCCAAATTCACAGTTGATCAGACGCCTGTGGATGCCACTGTGTCTGAATATGTATGCTTCGTGTGTGCTTCATGGAAATTGGGCTACGATGTCCATTATGATGTGCTTGGCATTGCACACGACCTGCACGTTGATGGAATGATATGACTTCCGGTTGAGGAAGATGTATTCGTTGGCTGAGGGGGGACAGATGGGGACATGCGTGCAGTCAAAGCAACCTATCACATGGGGAAATTGTGCCACCTGGTAGAACTCCTTGTATGGTGCGGTTCAACTGATGGGGGGTTGTGGGGAAGGTGATGTGGTGATGTATCAATGTCAGCATGGCATCTAGGAATTTGTGGAAGAAGCGTGAAAGTGCACTTTGCGACACACCTCCGGCTTCTGCTATGACCCCCTGGAAGCTTCCTGACGCCAGCATGTGCAGGCTGCATAGGACCTGGACATGGGTTGGGATAGCGTTGGTCCTACGGGTCTGGTGCTGCAGTAGTGGTTCCAGGTCGGCAATGATCATAGCCTGGTTCAGCCTGTACTTGTCGTAGATCAGTTCCTCTGTCTGGCCCAGCAATGTGATGCGCACCCTGAAGACCCTGTCCTGGATCATTCTCCTGCACTGTGCAAGAGCGTTAATTCTCCTCCTCCAAACAAGCACGTGGGGGCAGCCATTTTGGTAGACATACAGGGTCTCCAGAGGCATATTTGTAGGGTTTCTGATTGTCTGCACCTTTCTTTTTTTTTTTTCCGTCCAATAACCTTACCTCCAGTTTGTGATTCCCCTTATTTTGCTCATGCAAAATAGTGATTTTGGGCATTTTCGGTAATTGCGAGTTTTGATGCATTTCGTTGCGAATCTCTAATAGCTATTCAGTATTTCCGAAAGGCTGATTTCTTTCTCGGTATTACCGATTGGCTAATTTGCGATTTGTTAATTTTCCGTAGGGGTTATTTAGCGATTCTTTATTTTTAAAGGAATTGGGGTTGATATATTGCATTTTCTGGTTTTGCGTTCGGTATCGGCCTGTTTTACCGAATCGCTAATTTTCCGGGAGGTATTTTGCTTGATGCATCTGCCAGTATGTCGTTACATGATGAAGCTGTACTCAGCATTAGTGACTAAACCTGCACTTGGAGCAACTATTTGTTCATTTGAGGCAACACCAGCTCGCATGGAGAATAGTTTGAGCATTGGGGGTAAACTAGTAAAGAAGGAAGCAGACGTGACATCTAAAGCTAAATTTCAGTAGAAACTGCACTGGCCTTTGCAACAATATCCTGTATTGGTTTATAGAGCTTGATTTTGGCGAATGAGGCTGTTGCATGGAATATGGGATGGAGCCTATGTATTTGGGGCACTCTTTGGGCATGTGAAGCTTTAATTGGGAATATCAGACTGCAGCTTAGCGTTTGGGCTTCGTGGCAGTACCTCGGGAATGTACCCCAATATTTGAGTTTGTAATTTGCTATTGGACATTTTACTTGGACTCATGATGTCTGTGTCTGGCATGTGATGATGCCTGAATTTGGGTAAATAATTGATACGCTGATGGCATATCATTTATACATCACACTCATGTCATGGCAGCACCCTAGTTAATAAATGGGTGTTAACTACTCTGGGTTGTAATCTGCTTTAGTAACTAATTTCAATATTTAATTTTGTTAAAGTAATTCTTATTGACGTTTTTTAGTTACATACAAACCAATTTCATTATTATTGTGCTTATTGTAGATTGTTACCTTAAGTGAATTAACTTCCTTTGATGATCGAGGTCTAAAGACTAGTCACCAAATCCTGTGATATCTTGAGGGGGATTAGAGACACTTTGATGTCATTTACTGGAATGTCATTAGGATCAGAGGAACCTCAATGTCACTTCTGCTTCCCCTGGCATTTCGGTGTGCTGATGTACATGTTGAGAGGGGAAGCATGTTATTTCTGAGAGCTTGTAACTAAACTTGTGGCTCTGCAAGCTCTATTGTGCAGTGAGGGCACCATTCACTGACACCCATCACTACAACAAGGCTATTGTAGACGGATTAACCCCCTTTCTATATAGCTCTGTAAATAGTGTGAGGAGGCATCTTTGCATATCCTCTATTTTACTCGATGTTTCCCCGTTGCTGTTGATTATTAGCTCTTTGATATCATTCCTAGCCCGGTCGGTTCTAGATTTTCAAGCCAATAATGCTCCTGCCTTCTCTCCATATTCAAAATTTTCCATCCTACTTGCATCCCATTTTGCTTTACACTTTGCATCTAACTTTCCTCTATATGTTTGTTTTGCCAGATCTAGGCCCTGTTCGATCTGGAGATGCCGTTCCAGGTCTGCACTATGCGTACTAATCCTTTCCAGCTCCAACTGCCCTATTCTGTTCTCAATTTCCTTCAACATCCCTGCCTCCATTCTGTTCTTGGAACATATGATAGCATGGAGCCTCCCTCTCAGCCCAGCCTTTTATGCATCCCAGATATAATTCGAGGTTGTGCACCCCATATTAAATATAAAGATTTCTGAAGTGAAGGCCTGGATAGAGTCAATTATCTCAGGGTTGGAAAGCATAGCCCTCTTTAGTGTCCATCTGGAATGCGCCTGCAGATTGCTTTTTGAGTACACGAACTGTAGAGGAGCGTGATCTGATAGTATGCTAGGCTTGACCACTATCTTCTCAATATCTACAGTGAAATGTCTATCTACGAATACGTAGTCGATCCTAGAGGTATGTTTGGATTTATTGCTGTAAAATGTATACCCCAGGGGCATTCCCTGCTTGGATCTCCACACATCCTCCAGATCTAGATCGTGGATCATATTTAGCAGTGCCCGCCGTATCTTTGGTGCCTTTATAAAGTTAATCATATTGGACCTGTCTTTTATGGGATCCAATAATACATTAAAATCCCCTCCCAAAATGTAGGGTGGTGACTCCAGCATCAGTATGGATTGTAATTTCAGGAGGTAAGAAGGATCATCCACGTTGGGGCCATAAAAGGAGACACATACTATATCTATATTGTTCAAAGCTATCTTCACTACTATCCATCTCCCAGAGGTATCTGCTTGGACCCCTCTAATTGTACAGGTTGTGCCGTGTTTCCACTCCTCTATTGTGTGCTGTCTGCTGAGCTACCTCAAATTATTTTATCCATTTTGTCCTGGAAAATACTGAGCGACTTTCGATTAAGCTCAGGTGCGTCTCCTGTAGTAGGCAGATCTGAGCACTCGACAATTCCAAATGTTTAAGAATAAGTCTCTGCCTACGGGGGCACCGCATTCCGTTGACATTCCAAGTAGTGAAGGTGGTCTGTTTATTCCCCAAACTTTGTTCTCCCATTGTTTATTGTATTTCCTAGCAGGCTAATATTCTTGAATCTAGTGAGATGAGTATTTTTTCCCCTATGCTCCTCCCCCAAGTGCTCCCCCTGTAACCCCTCCCCTTGCCATCTCCCCCTGTGCCCTGCCCCCCTTGAGAAACCCTCCCTTCCAAAAAGCTAAGCCTATTTGACTCAGCTCCCTCACCCGGATGCAATATTTATTTTAATTTTTTCCTTTTAATGTGTACGAGATCCTGAAAGTTATCACTCTATCATGGTGTTTATGCATCTAATCGGCCCACCTTAGTGGGATACAAAGAAACAAAAAAGAAAGAAGAACAGAAGAGAAAGAAGAATTTGGTAGAAAGAGAGAAAAAGAAGAGAGAAGAAAGAAAGAAGAAGAGCAAGAGAGACAGAACACAGACTCTACTCGCTGCCCTTCGACCCCTGTTCTTTCCTGATCTTCAAAATTAGAGTATCCGCCTCTTCCGCTGATTTTATCGAATGCATGTGGTTCTTCCACATCACCCTGAGATGTGCAGGAAACTTTAACTGTGCCATTGCCCCCAATCGTTAACTCCTCCAACCTTTTCCCAAGCTCCCACTGTCTAGTGGCTGTCGTGTGGGAAATATCAGACCTTATTTGGAAATTGAAGGGGTTGGAACTGTTAAAAGCGATTATTTTTTCTCTCAGAGCCAATGAGAGAATCTGCTCTTTCATTGTATAGGTCAAAAAGTTGACTAAAATCTTCCGTGGTTTCTGCCTCGCTGGGTTCCTTCGGAAGGGGTCTCGATGCACCCTTTGGATTTCCCGAGCTAGGTCCACTGTGTAGTCCCCCTTCAGAACAGTTCCCTTTATCAAAATGATCACAAACCCCTTCAGGTCTGCCCCTTCCAAAGCTTCAGGCACATTGAGTAATTTTAAGTTATACCGTCTAGAATGATTCTCTAGCCTCTCGATGTCTTCTTTTAGTTCTCGGTTTTGCGCACTCAACTTCGCCACCACTTCATCTGTGGCTTGCACAGACTCCCCTATCAATGGCATTTCCTTTTCCAGTGCCTCTGTTCTTAAGGAGATCTCGTCCAGTCTCCTTGCTAAGATTTCACACGAGCCCTGAATAGCTGCCTGATTTGACTTGGATGTTAAAATGCGGCTTGCCAACTCTGCTTGGTTATTTTCCGAGACAGTGAACCTGTTGTTATCTCCTCTTTCATCGTCAAGAGAATATCTGCCAAGGTTGAAGATGTAACATCCGGGTTGAGTTTGCTGATATGTACTGTGTTTCTCCGCGTCTCGGGCTGTCCGAGAGTGGGATGGCATACTTGAAGGGTATCACCATCCTCAGGATTGCTGTCTACCAATGCAGAGTATTTATTTGATAGACTCACATCCGGGTGCACACTCAGTACAACATCATCATCTTCAAAATCATTTTCCACCCTGACCGCCGTGCCTGCCCTGCCAGACGCTTTTCCAGCATCTTCGTTAGGGGAATTCTTCGCATGTGCGTTCACTGATTTTCTCTTGATTCCAAGGCCCCCTTCCCGTGGGGAGAGTTTCTTTTGACCCACTGTTTCCTGCTTACTGCCTGTTTTTTGGGTAACAGGAGGCGGGGGGTGAGGGAGTCAGTGATTTTAAGGGCTTTGAGGACTTAGATGGTGTCTCGGAGGTACTAGAGGCCATAACTTTATAGTATGTTACCGTGAGGGAGTGACCTTCGTGTATAGTGGGACGCTCTTCTTAGTTTTTGCCTTTCTTCTGTTTATCGCTATATCCTTTTTTGATATTGAGCCTAACCCGGACTCCTCTAGATCCTCGCCCGGACTGCAGACTTTCCCCCTGCCTCGCTTGCTACATAGTCTCACAGTAGAGATAGGAGGTGATATGTACATGGTTGCTCAGCAAAAATGTGCCAACACTATCTGAAGAGGGTAGGATTAGCTTGGACACCCCTGTCACAGAGCAAGAGATAGTAGCACAAATAAAGAAATCAAAAAACAAAAAAGCTACCGACACGGACGCGCTCCCAAGCGAAGTTTATAAACATCTGATAGATGAACTGTGCCGAGTTGTTGGCACCATTTTTAATTCTGTTTATTCACCTATGGGCAATGTCCCTAACTCATGGAAAGAAGCCATTATTGTTCTGATTTTGAAGCCCGGCAAAGACCCCCTAAGGGCAGACTCATATAGACCAATCTCCCTGCTAAACGCCGACTATAAAATCTTTATGGGGATTCTGGCGGGGAGATTGGCTAAAATAACACCTAAGCTAATACATGCAGATCAGAAGGGCTTCGTGGTAGGGAGGCATATCGAAGACCAGACACATCTCCTATTAGGGAACATTGACCTAGCAGTTGGGAAAACTGAACCATTGGCCGTGGTAGCCTTGGACGCAGCCAAGGCATTCGATAAAGTCTGCTGGGATTATCTGTGGGAAGTGCTGGAAATAATGGGGTTTGGGCCAGTATTTATTCATACCTTAAAGAACTGGTATAAAGGTGCCTCTGCAAGGATTCTCCTCAACGGCATATTAACATCCTCTTTTAACATTCAGCAGGGAACCAGACAGGGGTGCCCCATCTCCCCGCTGCTGTTCGGTTTATATATCGAACCCCTTGCCCAGGCAATTAGGCCACCATAATTCCATTTCAGTCAGGGCAGTATAGCTCTAAGCTGGCCCTGTACGCGGACGACCTGATTTTATACACAAGCGACCCAGGTACAGCTATCCCTCGGATCGAGGAACTTACAGCAGAGTTCGGGATATTATCAGGGTACGAGGTGAATAGATCCAAGACCGAAGTTATGTGCTGGAACGTAGATCAATGGCTTGGTACTGAAAGTTTGGAGTTCAGGTATCTGGGAATATATATTGTGAGAGATCTGGACCATATTCCCAAGTTAAACCTGGATAGAACAATGAGGGAAATGGACCGTATGTTTAGCAGATGGAAGATCCTCCCTCTGTCCATCTATGGGAAAGTGAACCTAGTGGAAATGGTCATCCTCCCCAAGTTCTCCTACCTGCTTTCCACAATACCGCTAACATTCCCTGAAAAAGATATTAATAAGATACAGAGTAAAATAGGCAGTTTTGTGTGGGGAGACAAAGGGGTGCGCCTGACCTGGAAGAAACTTAGAAGAAGGCTTTTAAAAGGCGGGCTAGCTCTCCCTGACATCAGCTTATATGTAGTAGCTTTTCAGTTTAAAAGCCTTCGCATGCTACTTACTAAGCCAGACGATTCATCTTGGGGCAGTTTGCTGGGAGAAATGGCAAGAGGAGAAGGGGGTAGCGAGGCCTTTATGTTTAAATTTGGATCTCCAAGATTCTTCAAGAGTGTTTGTTAGAAGATACTAAAGAACGCCCTAGAGACATGGTACAGGGTAAGGGTAAGCAGTAGGATTGGGTATTATTCTGACTCTGCCCCAGTTTGGGATTCACCTGGTACCCCGGATTGCCTGAAAAATGCCGTGGCAGCTCCCATAAAAAGGGCAGGGATTTTGAAATGGAAAGAGTTAATGGACGAGGAAGGGGTACACCCATGGGAGTACTTGAGGGCAAAGGTAGGGTCGAATCTATCAAGGATGATTTATCTTCAATTAGTGTCTTGGCGTGAAGCGGAACGTGAGGAGATAAAAAGTAATGAGGAAATAGAAAGGCTTAGTCAATCCTCTGCACCTATTAAAAAAGAAATTTCGGTATGGTATCAACATCTACTAAAGGCCGAAGACAACGGGTGGCAGAGGCGGTATGGAATAACTCCTCTATGGTATCTCAGACCAAGGGCATGCTAGAACCATCACTGAAGATATTATACAAATATATAAAGCCTGCCTGTTTGAAAAAGAACCATTTTTTCATGGTTAATAGGCTTTATTATACGCCATATAAAATCGGAAAATTTGCCCCTGTACCACCGCCAAAATGTCCGAGATGTGAGGAATTGCTGGTAGACGACATCCACATGTTTTCAGCGTGTAAAGATCTGGAATCATTCTGGAAAGATGTGGGACAAGTACTGTCGGGACTTGTTAAGACCAGGGTTGAATTAAATTCCTCTCTGATAATATTTGGAAACAATGGTCTATTCTATCATACTGCTACATGGCAGCAAAAAGGGCTCTTACTGTATATGATTACACCATGTCCCCGGTACTAAAGGGGAAGAGGTCTGGGGACCCAAGTGAAGTGTGGTCAGCCAAGCGGCCCACAGGTAGAGAGTATGGCTGTAAAGGTTCCACAAAGACTTGACACGGTGAGATGAGGAGTAAAAAAAAAAAAAAAGCTATTGTATATCTTTGAGATTAATATAATACGGTTACGTCAGGGCCACTGAATTTATGCCGCAGGAGAGGGCTAAATTATGCGGCAGAGTTGAGAAATTTATGTAGCAAGAAAAGGCAAATCATCCAGCATAATGCGGCACATTTTGTTTATTTATTTATTTATTTATTTACGATATTTTTATTGCGCATACAAATACCCGAAGGTGTCTCGGCGCATGTGGAGGCCAGAGGGACCGAACAGGAAGCTCACTGGTTGAACAGCCATGTCTTTAGGAGCCTACGGAAGCTCATCAGATTGGGGGCAGTTTTGATAGTAAGTGGCAAAAGGTTCCAAAGCTTGGGCGCAGCAGCCAGGAAACGTCTGTCTCCCCAGGTTGCTGTTCTTGTACGAGGTACCAGCAGGAGGCAGGTGTTAGCAGATCTCAGCTGCCTTTTAGGGGTGTACAACTGAAATGCTTCAGTCAGAAACTTAGGTCCGACGCCATGCACTGCCTTATAGGCAATGCAGAGGGCCTTGAATTTAATGCGGCCCTCTACTCTTAGCCAATGAAGCTGACGAATGGCGGGAGTAGTAGGCTGGCGGCGAGGGATGTCTAAAAGAATTCTAGCAGCCGCATTCTGTATGGGCTGCAGCTTAGACAAAACGAGTTTCTGAGAGTTAAGAAAGAGGGCATTCCCGTAGTCAATTTTAGAAAACACTAGGGTAGAGACCAGGGTCTTCCTGGCTGAGGTAGGGAGGTAAGGCAGCAATTTCCTGATTTTCTTTAAAATAAAGAAGGCAGATGACACAACCTTGTTGACGTGAAGGTTAAATGACAGCTTGCTGTCAAAAATAACTCCCAGGTTTCTAGCCTTTTCAACTGGAACAGGTGGAGAGCCCAGCTGGTTGGGCCACCAGATGGAGGACCATTCCGGGGAGAGTTTGCCGAAGCTCATGACCTCGGTTTTGTCTGAGTTAAGCCTCAGACAATTGGAGGACATCCTGGTACTGACAGCAAGCATGGCCCTTTGGAAATTGGCTGCCACCACTGGGCCGTCCTTATGGATCGCCAGAACCAGTTGGGTGTCGTCTGCGTAAGATGTAAGTCGCACCCCATGGGCCTTTATTACCCTCGCTAAGTCCGCTACATAGATATTAAATAGCGTAGGACTTAGCGAGGAGCCCTGTGGGACTCCACATGGGAGTGCAGAGACAGGAGAGTAGAAATTACCCAACTTCACTGTCTGGGTACGGTTGGCCAGAAAGGATGAAATAAGATCTCTAGCCATGCCGTTTATCCCCAGAGCTGTGACACGGTCGACCAGAATAGCATGGTCGACCGTGTCAAAGGCTGCGGACAGGTCCAAAAGAATCAGAACGGCCACACCTCCCTGGTCCATAATGGCTCTGATCTCATCTGAGGCCTTTATTAAAGCGGTCTCGGTTCCATGCCCTTTCCTGAAGCCAAACTGCGTTTCGTCGAGAAGTTGGTGAGTATCGACGAACTCTGAGAGTTGTTTATTCATCAGTGCTTCGCATATTTTGGCGGGAAAGGGGAGACACGCAATAGGTCTATAGCTGGCTAGAGCAGTGGGATCCAGGGAGGGTTTTTTCAAAAGAGGTTTAATCACTGCCTTCTTCCACGGGGCTGGATAGTAACCAGTTTGAAATGCGGTGTTACAAATTTCCATAAGTGGGCGAGAGATCACCTCACTTAGATTGGCCCTCACTGAAGGGGTACATGGGTCCAAGGGGGAGCCAGACTTAATAGTAGAAACAAGTCTGCTAATTTGGTCTTGCGTGGAGGGGAGAAAAGAGGAGAAGGGATCATGGTCAGTGACAGGTTCTTCCTTACTGCTGACTCTGGATCTTGTCCCTACATCCCCAGCAAAAGATGAGTAGATATCTGCCACCTTAGTGATGAAAAAGCTGGACAGAGCGTTGCAGAGAAGCTGGGAAGGTTCAGCTCCGGTACCCGAAGAAGGGGTGGACAGGGTGGTGACCACTGAGAACAGTTCTCTGGCAGAGTTCCTGGCATTCTCTATTTGGGCCGAGAAAAAGGTCATTTTTCGAGCAGTAATAGCCTTTTTATATGTTGTCAGGGCATCTTTGTAGGATTGCTTGGCTATGGGTCAGTAAGATTTCCTCCAACGCCTTTCTAAGTTCCTACAGTGTTGTCGGTGGAGCCTGAGCTCTTCGGTGTACCAAACCACAGACGGAGATATTCTGTTGGGCCGTATAAGCTTCTCCGGGGCCACCTGATCAGCAGCGTTCCGAATCCAGTCTTGGAAATCGGAGGCTGAGGGGGCAGGGTTGGCTCCTCCTGTGGGGGAGGATAGTGTCAGGATGTCTACCATCTGAGGGATATCTGCATTCTTCCAGGCACGGGACCCTATCCTAGTACGTGGCCTGGAGGGGGGAGGGTTAACAGGCCGAGTGTGTATACCAAAGATAATGGCACTGTGATCAGTCCACGTGAGGGGAAGGATATCTAATACAGAGATGTGTGGGTTGTTGGTAAACAAACCATCCAGTGTGTGTCCCGCCTGGTGAGTAATTCCCTTTACCAATTGTTGAAGTCCTAAGGTTAGGAGATCAGCAGTGAGTTGAATGGTGTCGTGGTTGCCCTGTTCCTCCAAAGGGAAGTTAAAATCTCCCAGTATCATGTATTCCGTCGAGCATATAATATGGTCATTTAGCTCAGAGAGTGTAGCAAGAAAGAGGTTTCGAGGTCCAGGAGGTTGATATAGCAGAATTCCTTTGAGGGCTTGTTTGCAATTAATGTTGATAGCAAAAGTGGCTGCTTCACAGTTGGAGGATTGAATGGGATCAAGCGTAGTGCGGTACTGATTCTTATAAATAATGGCGAGTCCTCCACCTCTTCCTATGTGTCTGTCATGTCTCGCAACACTGTAACCCTCAGGGGTTGCCTGGCAAAAGTCTGGTCCTGAGCCAGCGTCTCCCCAGGTTTCAGTGGCGAAAAGGAAGTCAAGATCGTGAGCAATAATAAACTCGCTAATATATAAACTGTGTCATGGAAGGGAGCGCGTGTTAATAAGCGCTGCTCGACAGCCATGAAAATGAGTGATATTTAAATCATGAGAGCATATATTACTGGGGGCGTCAGAAGCTGAGGAGTCTGGCAGACGAGGTTGCGGAAGTTGGTATTGGCACCCAGGACAAGGGGAATGGGTAGCACCCACTGCAGTAGAGAGAGGCAGGGTGATACAGTGTTGGCAAAAGTATCCAGGGTTCAACTGTCTTAATTGCAGGGAGGAGTAGCGCACTAAAGGGCCAGGGGTCGTGGCCCTAGGCCGTGTCCGGTCGCGGACGGGCGCAGACGGGCTTGGCTTAGGCGCGGCTTCGGCACGCATCCGGCGCGCCCGCTGCGCCAGCCCGCTGCTCCGTCTGGTCATGGTACCAGTTATATAGGGTGTGGGGAGGGCGGGAGGCCGGAGCGACTAGAGCGCAGCCCCTGCCACACCAAAGATGGCGCCCACCGTCGCTTACAACCGGATCAATAAACGGCTGGGCGAGGCAGGGAGCAAGAAGCAGTAGCGTGTGGAGGGGTGTCCCCAACAGAGAAATAGTGACACGATTTAAAAAGTCCTTAAAAACGAATTGCACAGCGTAACAATATCAGCAGAGTTGTAGATTCGGTCCGACTAGCTCGCAGCCCTAGTACTCTCACTAGGGAGAGCTCTGAATAGGCAGCGAATGAATAATAGTATTACTTCATTATTTCATCATTTCTAAACTTGTTAACACTTGCTGGGCGTTGTCTGCATTGTTAATACCAATTTAACTTCCACATATAGCAATAAGCAACTGAAAGGTGACCAGTCCAGGTTTGAAAAGGTCTTTCCACTGTGCAGCAACACATGCTGTTTCCTTTTTCATACCTTTTGAACCTTTTGAACTAGAAACAATTTTATTTGTTAAAATCGACAGATTATGCAGCCGATGATGGTTTAAGTGGCAAAAACGGAAAATGTATAATTATGCAAAAATTGCAACAGCCTCACAGTCGTATAATTTCAGTGGCCCTGGCTAAGACTTAAACATCAGTTACCACCTGCACATTGTCGCCCTCTACATACACCACCAACAGTGTGAACAGAAAGAACGCTGGAGACCAAGGACAAAACACCAATGCAGCAGGACACACAAAGGATATCAAACAGGATATTATGCTTTACTGAGTTCTCCCTGCTGTTGCCCGGCCTCTACAATATTTTGTTACAGCATGCAAGCTGAGGGCCGGGCGTGGATAGAGGTTATAAATAAATTAGCAAATGGTCACTTGAGGCCTCTGCTGATACTGACTGCAAGTGTGTATATACCGTCATCATTCCTGCAGCGCAATTGTAACAGCAGTAGCCGGTGTCCACCAGGTTGTGAACACCACATTGGCAATGAGGCCAGCGACTGCTCATCGTGTGCAGTGTGCCCGCTTCTCCACAGCAACCTGTTTTCGCACTGGATGGTACATGCTGAAGTGTACTGTCTGGCCTAGCCAAATAACAATAAAACTTACTGCGGTGACCACCCAACACTGCAATGGTAGTGCTTAACCTGCTGGTGAGATTCTACCCCCTTGGCCGCTACCCAGCTGCAGCTCTCACCGCCATCGGCAACCGTGCTTGCCTCAGCCTTGTTAAGGGCCCGGCCTGAAAGCAGAGTAGTTCCCAGCACTTGGTACCGCACCCGGGGCCGCTGAGCTGGTTGAGAAGGCCCCCACAGTGAGTAAGTGCGCTGTAGTGCCACCTGTGCCATTGGCCAGAGTGGCTTAGCAGCAGTGTCATGCACATGCTGAGTGACAAAAGAAAGAAAAACAAAGAGATAGACATTAATACCTATGGTCTTCACAGAAGTAAGGAGGACTGTAAGAGTACTTCAGGACGCTGCACCTAGAAAAAATGAAAATTAATGCAGAAAAAAGAAGACAAAACGTGCACATACAAAGACACAGCATACACAAAGGTACAGGGGTTAACATAAAGCAGTAAAATGACTGACTAGCAACCTGATCCGTCGTTCTAGCCACCTGCTGATCAAACATGCCAGTGACCTGCTCCATACGCCCATACCTCTGTACCGCTACTACCTCTGTTTGGTGAGCCAACTGATCACGCCACAGTGGACCACTCTTGGAGAGGGTGCCTCCAACACTATTTCCAGGTCACCCGCGAAACTGACGGACCGTGAAGAGATCGCTACTGGTGCACTTTGGAGGGACATAACTTTATGATCTCTTTGAAACTCTCCCAAGCACAGGTGGGAATACAGATTTTGACGACACCTTAATGGCCCTAAACAGACACTTTGACACACAGCTCAAACCAGATCATGAGCACTTCAAATTACATCAGGCCTGGGCAGGCAGACGGAGTCAGTGGACATGTTCTATGCCCGCCTTAGAAACCTATAGACAACAATCGTCCTAGACATTGATTCTAAATTCTAGTTATTTTAAATTAATACCATAAGTATTACTCCTCGTTTGAATAAATCCTGCAATAGAAAACAAAAAGAAAACAAGGGAAAAGAACAACAACAGCCCAATGTACTCATAGATAATTCAATCACAATGACCGCAGGTGTGATTATAGCTGATCAAACCAGTTTTAATCTTCATTTAAGCACATATTTTTTATTGATATATATATACACAAATTTATATTTATAATGAGGGGGTTACTGGCAAGTGGCTTGCAAGAGAAGTGATGAGGTATGTGCTCATGTGGAAAAAGGTACCAAGAAGGTCTAGAAAAATGGTGAAGAAGGGGAACAATCACTTTGATCAAATGATTACTCTAAGGTTAAACAATCCTTAGTGACTGTAGTGGGCCTGCCCCAGGTGGCCCGTTGCTGAGGAATCAATCACCCTACAAGCACTTGGGTCGAAACGTCGACGATAATCCCCTTCTGGGCTTGGCACCCCTGATACCCCCTTCCCCCGACAAGGGTCACAGATGAACTCCCACTGTGACACAACAATACTATGAATATTTTGGGGCAGGCCCGCTACAGTCACTAAGGATTGTTTAACCTTAAGTTATCATTTGATCAAAGTGATCGTTCTCCTTCTTCACCATTTTTCTAGACCTTCTTGGTCCCTTTTTCCACATGAGCACATACCTCATCACTTCTCTTGCACGCCACTTGGCAGTAACCCCCTCATTATAAATATAAATTTGTGTATATATATCAATGAAAAATATGTGCTTAAATGAAGATTTAAACTGTTTTGATCAGCTATAATCACACCTGCAGTCATTGTGATTGAATTATCCATGAGTACATTGGGCTGTCGTTGTTCTTTTCCCCTGTTTTCTTTTTGTTTTCTATTGCAGGATTTATTCAAGCGAGGAGTAATACTTATGGAATTAATTTAAAATAACTAGAATTTAGAATCAATGTCTGGGACCATTGTTGTCTATACTAATTGATATCCAGGTCCTTTGACTTTTTCTGGGTCACCCCATTTTTATTAATGGTACACCTGAGAAACCTGGCAAGCATGTGCGTAAAAATCAACCAACCCGAAGAGATCTGCGTCTATTAGCAGTTGAGCTGTTTCACTGTGGTGGCAGATTGTTCAGGGCCCCGCTCTACATTTTTACAGGGAGGAAGGAATGAATGATAGTATTTATAAAGCGCAACATTCACTCCAGGGAGCATCTTGGCGCTAGTGGAAAGAATATTTAAGGATCTGTAGTGGGGAAAGACTAAGTTAAGACAACAGAAGCAAGAATTTGATTTAGATGAGAGATAGCACAATGTGGTCTGGCTTGGCAAAAATCCAGGTTTTTAGGAGTTTCTTGAAGGTGGGTTCCATTTGTGTATGTCTAAGCTGAGAAGGCAGAGAGTTCCATGCTTTGGTCCCTAAGACAGCATTTGCCGTGCCCCCGCTAGATTTTAGTTTGAAAGTGGGGGCTGTTAGGAGGTTCTCTGAGTATGACCGCAGGATGCGATTGGGGGTATACAGTCTGATTCTGGATCTTAGGTATTCTGGTCCTGTTGTCATTGTGGATTTGTGAATGATGGTCAGGTGTTTATAGAGAATCCTCTTATGGACAGGCAGCCAGTAAAGAGTTCTGAGTACTGCTGCTCCAGAGGAGCCTCTAGGCCATTTGAGTAGCAGCCTCGCTGCAGCATTTTGGACAACCTGCAATGTTTTCAGGACCGTCTTTTTTGTTCCTGCGTACAAACTATTACAGTAGTCAGACGTGATAGAATTAGGGTTGCTGCAACCTTTTTCCTAGCAGGTAGCAGGAGAGAGTTAAAAATAGTTTTTATCGTTTGGAAAAAGTGCCAGCCACAGCAAGGACTTGCTTATGAAAAGATAGTGTGGGATCAAATTTGATCCCCAAATTTCTCACTTTATCCACTGTGTTAGGGGGTGGAGTCGAATTTGAGGGCCACCACTGGTTGGGCGTAAATAGGATAGATTTATCAAAAAGCATGATTTCTGTCTTTGCGCTGTTGCATTCAAGATGATTCAGTTATATCCAATCTGAAACTTCTCTTCAGCTGCTGTAGAGTTTTTATCAAGAGTAAGAATCAGCTGTGTGTCATCTGCATATGCCATGGCTTTCACATCAAATGTGGCCATCAAGGAGAGGAGTGGTGTCATATAGAGTTTAGAAAGAGTGGGGCTCAGGGATAAACCCTGAGAGACCCCTGAAGACAACCGTTTTTCTTTGGATTTGTAACATCCCAGTGTTACTATCTGGTGCCTGTTTTCCAAAAAGGATGTGATCCAGGCCAGTGCCCTGTTCGTAATTCCGCTACTTGCCAGCTTATCTCGCAAGATGTCTCAAGATATCATGAGAGACAGTATCGAATGCGGCTGATAGATCCAACAGAACCAGTACCATATTCTTACCCTAATCCAGGGCAAATTTTAGTGTCTCAGTGGTGTGGAGTAGTACTGATTCTATTGAATGGTCAGGTCTGAAACCCGATTGCTTAGGGTGAAGGATGTTGGTTTCGTGCAAGAAATTATTAAGTTGTGTATTCACTAATTTCTCGGCTATTTTGCTCGGGCATGGCAATAGTGAAATAGGTCTAAGATTAGAGAGTGTGGTAGGGTCAGGGATTTTATTTTTTTGAAGGGGCTTCACATAAGCATGAGCGGATTTTGCGGATTGGCAATCCGCGAATTTTGCGGATTCGCAATCCGCGAATTCCCGCGAATTTGCGGATTTTTTTTTTTGTGTTCGCCCGTGTTTCTGCCAGTTCGCGAGGGTTTTTACAATTTCGCAATTTGCGAACTTACCTGTCGGGTCGCAAGTTTTGCGAACTTGTTGTTTCTACATGTCCAGCCTGTTTGGGACACTCTTCTTCATCACTGCCACTCTCTGTCACCACTGCCACTCTCTGACTACTCATGCCACCCTATGGCCCACCCATGCCACCCTCTGTTTCATCACCACACCCTCTGGTTGTCCAGTGTACATTATTTTCGGCAAAGCAAAGCACACCTTCCCTGCCTCAAGTGACCTGAATTAATTTGGGGCTGATTAATGTGTCACAGAATATTTTTTTAGCTGGCACCTGCTTCCTTAGTGCGCCCTGATTAGTGATCTTTTGCACTTGCTAAGTGCTTTCATTGTTGCAAAATTAGTTACAACACCTGCCCTGCCCCAACTGACAATAATGAATTAGGGGCTGATTAATGGATTTTAACTTCCAGCCTGGCTCCTGCTTGTCTCCCTTAGCTGTAATTCAGGACCTTTGTGGCATATGTGTAACTATTCTGAGGTTCAGAGCAGGGTCACATAATAGTTTCAACTGGCAACTGAACTCTGGAGGGGCCCCTCAGGAAGCACTACAGGAAATGGCTACTAATGATGTGCCTGAACTTTTGAACCTGGTAAGTAGTTACTTTCAGTTTTGCTAAGATCGTATTTCTGCAATTTTGCACTTATTCGCGGGGCGCGAACTCACGCGAACAGTGCGAGCAGTGCGAGCAAAATCCGCTGCTCGCGGATTTGCGGATTTTGCGGGAAATTCGCAAATCTCGCGGATTGCGGATTTCCCGAAAATCCGCAAAATCCGCGAGCGTAACGGATTTTCCGCCCATGCTTAGCTTCACAGCAGTGATTTTCCAATTTTCAGGAACTCTCCCTAAAGGTGGAATTGATTATCTGGTTGATAATGGGATTTATGGTATCTACTAATGCATGTAGAATCTTTGGGGGGCAGGGTTCGAAGAGTGAACCTGACTTACAAGAGAGAATGGCTTGCTTAGATTGTTCCAAATGAATCTCCTTGAAACCTGTAAGTTCGCTTTTTATTCCTGAGGTATTTGGGTTCTGTGGGCAGGGGAGTTATATCTGTGAAATCTTTCTTTAGATCTGTGATTTTGTTGTCAAAGAACTCAGCAATTTGATCACAGAGGCCCTGTGATGTAGGTATTTCTTGTTCAAAACTTTAAGGGTTTGAGAATGATTTCACAATATTAAAAACGGATTTCTAGTTATCTGCTGTTTATTAAATTGGAGTAGTATGTCTTCTTTTCTGCCCTAATTTGCTGGTGTTATGATCTAAGTGGCAATTTAAAAGTACCTAAATCTTCTAATTTATAGTTTTTCCTCCATAATTTTTCCAGTTTTTTTAACATTGTCCTTGTAGATCTTTTAGCCAGGGGGTAAACCAGGGGGCCAACTTTTTGTTGGTATTATTTTTCCTTCAAGGGGCAAGGGGTGCCAAATATCATTGTCCGTTGAGGGGTTTCATGTCAGGGTCTGTTTTCCTGCTGCCGTGCTCTGTAAATCGGGGTTAGAGAGCATGCCATTCCACTTTCGTGCCCGTACGAAACCATATTGACTAGAGTTTTTTTCTGTTTGAACTGAACTTGAAGGAAATTAGCTTATGGTCTGGCCATGTTATGGTAACTGGGGGGCCGGAGGTTAGGTTCGTGGCATTTGTGCATATCCCATCAAGGGCATGTCCAGCAGTGTGTGGGTCCCTCTGTCTGTTGTTTTAGTCCCAGTGTATTTATGATTTCTGTAAAAGTTTTGGTGATGGGAATAACAGCTGTTTCAAGGTTTACATTTAAGTCACCTAGGATTGTAAAATTAGAGTACCTAACCACTAGGGAATTTACACTTTCCTCCAAGGTATCTAGGAAATTAAGAGCAAATCCCAGGGGCCTATAAGTCAGGGTCACGCAAACATTGTACAACTGTCCAGTTTAAAACTAAAATAGAGGCTTTCAGCTTCCTTTAGTTCTGTAATGTTGACAATAGAACATTTCAAGCGGTCCTTTTATATTATTGCTGTGCCTCCTCCTCCTTGCCCTATTCTATCTAATTTAGAAATGGTGTAACCGTGAGGAAGGGCTTGCACTACATCGGGAGTAGAGCATTCCGTTAGCCAAGTTTAGGTGATAAAGAGACAGTCAAAGTTCCAATCTATCAGCATGTGGTGGATATGTAATGCATTTTTGGCTAAGGATCTAGCATTTATGAGTTCACAGCATACCTGTCTACTGTGATTCTTGCACTTAGAGGGGGCTGGATGGGCAGAGCATCCAACCGCCATACTGATCTCATGGTTGAATGTATGTTTGCATCTAAGACAGGTGATTAGGCCTTTAATGTTTTCCGTATGAGGGAGCGCTCGAGAAATATTGGCTGATGGGTTAAGTGCCAATAGCTCCTCTCTGGTGTATGTGAAATCTGGACCAAAACTGGCAGCATTTCTGGCCCTAGCCGCATATCCGGTGCCGACGGGCGCCGACGGGCTTGCCTTTGGCACAACTTCGGCACACCGTCGGCGTGCCTGCTGCACGTGTTTGCTGCGCGTGTCTGCTGCACTTCCGGTGCAGCATGGAATTTAAATCCCCTCGAGGATCCCGCCACTGGCCCTGCGAGCTATCGGAAGTGGGAGTGGCCTCTGAGGAAGGGACTGCAAAATGCAGTCTTGAGTGTGAAAGAGGACGTTTTCAATAATGTGCAAAAGGTGCGTCTGTGGGGGAACTGAAATGGTAACAATTGATAACAACAGATCCAGAAACGAATAGGAGCATAAAATATAAAAAATGGTTAAAGTGCATCACTATAGATAAAAACCCAGTTTAACATAAAAACAAGCAAGCAATATTCAGAGCGTATCCCTCTCCCCGGCTGACAGAGCTTAGTCCGCATGTCATTTTGCCTTGCACCACTCTGTACCTACCGGAATCATTTCTTTCATTCTAGCGAGTGAAGGAAAATTACAGCTAGATTCATCAAAGTAAAATCGCTCGCAAAGGCCAGATTCTGAGAATCTGGCCCTTTGCAAGCGCAATTTTTGAATTTGGGATTCATCATCCCAAATGCAAAAATCGCAAATTTGCGAGGAATTGCATTTAAGGAATCTCTATTTGAGATTCCTTAAATACAATTCATGAAACATTTAAAAATTGCGAATTCGCAATTTTGGGCCGCTATTTACCACAAAGTCAAACCTCTGGTAAATAGCAGAAACTTAGATAGATGCACTTAAGTGCATTTTTCTAAGTTGTATGTTACACACACACTTGTCCTTGGGACATGTGTGTGCGTAACACCAGCATCCAATATCATTTCAGGGGTGCAACAGGGTGTCCTTTGGACACCCCTGCACCCTTGAAATCGCAAACTCAACATGCGAATAGCTAATAGCGATTTGCACATTGATATGTCTTCCCATTCATTCCTATGGGCCTTTAGTTATTCCTTATTTGCGATTACAATTAGCTAATCACAAATAAGGAAGCTGTAGAAATCGCAATAATTATGGCGATTTCCACATGAATCCCGTTTTGCGAGTCTGTAATAGCGATTCCTTAATAATCGCTATTACAGACTCGGAAAACATGCCGATTATGAATCTATATGTTAGTCTCTTTTAACCTTTGTGAATATTTTGATAGCAGTTTACAAATAGATGGCTGTGAGCATATGCTCTGGCATTGCTGCTTACATGCGCCTCTTTGCCCACAACTGCACTTCTAAGTATACCCATGCTCACTGCCGAATGAGTCTGTGTGTGGCCACTGAACGCCACATCTGCTTAAACTGCTTATCTACGGCTCTCATTTTTCAAATCAGTTGCCACATATACTCAAATAAACCCTTTCCAAAATGAAACTGAAAAACACGTGACGTATGTTGCTAAGACTTCTGTTACCAGAAAATTCACAGCGTTACGCTCATATCTTGTTGATCCATAACCGTATGTAAATTAGTTTTGCCTAGTTACAAACATATTAAAGTAAACTGAAGCATATTACACGCACATTATGAAATCAATTATCTCGATGCTAGAAACATGTGGACATGCTGAAATAGTTCACCAATGTGCATATGAATAAAATCTAATACAATACATTTTATATACACATATACAATGTATGCTTTTCATGTGAATATGTTGGCATCGTTTTCAAAGAAAAGGCTCGTTTTAGTGATTCTTTAAACAATTGAACGGTGAGAAAAAAATTATTTAAATTTTATTAACTATAGATCCTATTTCTAGTTTGACGTTTTTAAAAGAATTTCTAGGTGTAAATATAAAATATGACTATACTTCTTAAATTAATCGACATCCGTCGTTATGTACGTGAACCAAACAATTTCAGAGCAGAAAACAAGGAAGGCTTGAAATAAGAAGTTACTATGAGTTGATAAATATGTGAGTGGCTCCTTGATTCAATATGTCTTTTAGCCGTTTCCAAATGATACACCACTCGTGTTAATTGTTGAACAGCATCTGACATACAATGGCAACCTGTCAGAGGTGACGTTTAATTTGAGAGGGGTAACAGCCACCGGAACAATCAAGAGAACCGTACTCCTTTCATTGAGTTTCTGGGTTTGGGTATCATCATCCTGGAAACGGTTTTTAAAAAATTACTGTAGATGCTGTAGTTCTCGGCCACTTTGGAGAGATATTTCATAAGTTCGGTCCTATATTTACTTTACCTTTTTGGAAATAGCTAATATATTCTCAAACATCAGATCGCAATTTTCTAAAAACATGTATATTTTGCTTTGAAATGCCAGCTGTTAATTTTTGGTACAATAAACACATGGGGTCTTAATAACGAAAAAAGCCTGTAAAAATATGAGCCAAGTATAATATCTCATCAGGAACATACTTTTAGTTCTCTGAAATTCATCGACATTCTCAATAGTATATCTGGTAGGCTGAGCCAGGATTCGGTTACTAGACGTACTACTTACTGGGAATGTCCCGAAATTACTTCCCCAATTTCCCAGTGCGTAGATTTCTACATAGAATAGAAGTTCACACAGAGGGAATCGACCCCATTAGGGAAATCATTTCACCATGGAGAAAAAAAACTTTTCCCTATACCTCCAGCAAATATGGTATCCGTTCTCCTTATCTTCTAAGAAGAAGGAATACATCTATGACTGTTTTCAAGTGAAATGGGGTTCGCTCTCTTTTGTACATCAATTTCCATTAAGTTGCATAACAAAAGGAAAGTTATTTGACATTTTTTGCAAGTCCATCTTTCCTTTTGGTATTTAGCTCAATGGAAATTGATGTAAAAAAGAGAGCGACAACAGCATCTCGCCGACATTGATAAAGGCAGATTGCCGAAAAACGTCTGAGCGTACTTCCAAACCAATAAAATGTTGGTGAACGTACCGCCGTGAGTGCTGATCGTCCATTTGTGAAGCTTGCATATATATATATATATATATATATATATATATATATATATATCTGCAATACCTCGCAGCGCTCCACCTCTCAGGCAAAAAAACAAGACATGGACCACTTCTTTGTAGCTTACAATTTTATTCACCCCAACAGCTAGTCATGACGCGGTCGCCAGTAGGTAGTTATAGTGAGGATTATTTTGTATAGGGAATTGGCAACATTCTATTGGGAATAACTTTGGCGCCGGTTGAGGAATCTGCCTGAAATTTTCCTCAAATTTGCCTTGCGCCGCCCCGCTCCTTCCCTGAAAGTTTGGGGGGGATTTGTCAAGCGGGGGCCGAGATAAAAGGGGGGTCCCAAAACGTGTTTTCCCCATGTTAATTTCCATAGGGCGGTTGAACCCTTATTTTTTAGCCCGAACGGCTGAATGGATTTCCACCAAACTTGGCAAAATTGTAGGGACTGGTAGCCCAATGTGCCTTTGCTATGTCTCAAGATATGTGCTCCAGTGGATTTTGAGTAATTTAGGTTCAAAAAAATATATATATCTATAAGCGTGCCCCGGTACGCGCACTGGGGCGCGTACCAGTGCGGAAAGCTGATTGGCTCTCGGGTGTCTGTCAACATTCCAAACAGTCCGGAGCGGCCGACTTCTTGTGTCTCGGTAGGATCGAGACACAAGAGGTGGCAAAAACAAAGAGGGAAATGACCAAAAGTGGGCAGAGTAGACCCCCCTGACCCCCTAGGTTTGATGTGGGGGCCATAAAAGGGCCCCGCGGGGCAAAAAAAATTAAAAAAAATTCGATTTGCGCGGGGGAGCTCCCGGTACGCGCACCGGGGAGCAAACCGGGGAGCGTAGCATGGGGAAAAAAGAATGAAAGATTTTGTTAAAAATGTAGCATTTTATATAAATTGGATGTAGTTCTAAAAAGAACTGTTTTTTTCTTCTTTTTGTTGTTTTATATTTTTTTATTGTTTTTTGGAACATTTTGTACTTTTTTTTGGCTTTTATGAACAATTTTATATTTTTTTTGTTGTTTTTGTGGGGAGAAACAAAAAACAGGGAATTGTAAACTGCTCAACTGGAGCAAAAAAAAATCAGGAAAAAATTAAGGTTTTTTGGGGCATTGTGGTTGTCACCAGCACGGTTGATGAGTTTTATGCTTTGCTCACCATAGGTAATTGTTTTACCACAAAATATAAAACTGATTTTGTATTGTCCAAACTGGGGTTGTATGTTTTGGACCATCTCCCTTGTCTCTGGACCCGATGGAGTGGGTTGCTTACTTTTGGAGGTGCTGGGTGAAGATTGGGGAGGGTTTCTGGCCAGTTCTCTCACCTCTGCCGCAGCATAGTTGTTAGGGTGCCGGCATTGCATGTGGCGAATCATGGTGTTATTGCCAAAAGAGTACTATTTGTTAGTGTTCCCCCTTGATAGTCAAGTGCCACAGATTAGGCAAGTAACCCTTGGCGCATTTACTTTTTTGAGGTACTTTGGGATTGAAAAAAACTTCCAGATAATGTGCTGCGTTGGCCTATATGGGGTATTATCTTCTTGCAGGAACATCCTCCTCTCCTCCTCCTCCTCCTCCTCTTCTTCATCTCCACCACTGTGGTGTTGTGGTGGTCCTCTTGGTGGTGGTGGTGGTGGTGGTGGCTGAGATGCTCCTGCTTCTGCTGCTACTGAAGCCATTTCTGAGTACAAATTAGTAATAGCTCTGGAAACAGGTCTTCCTCATTTAAAGTACAAAGTGAGAATGAGGAAAAAAGGTGGGGGCTTTCATCATTAGGAAACAAAACTGTCCTGAACCAATGAAAAGTGTTATTTTCAGGTCACATGACCAGGGCTTTCCCCATTTGGAAACCAAAACTGTCCTGAACCAATAAAAAGTGTTATTTTTAGGTCACATGACCAAACGCGCTTACGCTACGTGCCCCGGGGCGCGCGTCGGATGCTTACGTTGCACGATCGTATGCGCTCGAGTGCTTCCGGGTGCGTTTATGCCGTGCGTATCACGCGGACGCGGCTACGCGATACGTCACGATGATGTTTTCATTCGCGGCAATAGCGCTAACGGGACGCTCACCGGTACGCGCCCTGGGGCGCGCCGCAAGACTGCGCTTACCGGTGCGCTCACCAGGACGCGCACAGGGAGCGCTCCAGGGCAAAAAAAAAAAAAACATGAACAATATACATAAAAAAAATAGTATTACATAAATATACAATATAGGATTCAATATAAAAAATATTTCATTTCATAGCTATCGAAATTTGCTATTAATAAACCTTTCAAATTCACTGAAAAAAACATAGGTTTGAGGCCCTATATATAGTTAGGAATTAGCATTTAAAAAATCTATTAAATTCACTGAAAAAAACATAGGTTTCACACCAGTTATAGTTATCTGGAAATTTTACTGGCATAAAACCATTGAAATTCCCACGTTATAGTTAGTTGGACTCACTATAACTTGCGCGTGAAATGCACTGCTGATGACATCACATATTACATCACTCATGACATGGTCAGTGACATCACTCATGACATCACTGATGACACCATCCTTGTGACAGATAGACTGACATCCTTTCACTGTAAAGTAACCCTTGAAACAAATATTAAAAAATAGAAACTAACATTTTCAAAAAAGTGGAGATACCTATACCAGTTACAACAACCAATTCAGTAATTCCACCATTTACATACACATCCACTCATTCACCAACAGTTCTATATAGTCAGTCATACATACTGTCTTTGTGTTGCAGGCAGAGTTACGGGGCGATCCAATGCAGGAAGGTACAGAGGGGTACCCTCTACAGGAGCACCGGAAGAGTGCAAGAGCAAATTGTCCCCAGGGAGATCCACAGTGGGATCCTGGAGGAGTGACAGCGCCCCATTAGTCCTTCGGGCGGTTGTGGACCTGAGCAACCGGGGGTTGCCTCCAACGCTCCGCCCCCCGGAGGGGGAGGGGCGTGAGTAAGGGGTGGACTAGGGGTCGGCCGGTGGGGGGGGTTAGATCCCCCAAAACTGACAACGCCCCGCGGTTAACACCACAGGGGTTATGGCTCATCAGGTGGGTGGGTCGCGAGAGTCGGCCTGCTCTTGGATCGCCTGTAAGATAACCCAACATGTTGGCATAATGTACATGCTAATAAAGCTGCAACAACTTTCTCCAACAAAGTCATGGTGTGGTGTCTGTTATTTGGGAAAGTTGGAGGAGGAGCGGTCCGGGGTATGGGCCGATATTGGCAGTATGACTGGCTGCCCCGGGCCACCAAAGGTGGCCACCTACAAGGGCGGCAACCCTTAGTGCCAGAGGATGGCACAGACCCATGAGCGGTTTAGTGTTGGGGGACCAGAAGGTCCTCCCTCTGCGGTCACTTCCTTTGTCCAGGTGGAGGGGACCGAAAGGCTATATGACCCAGGGCGGAGGGAAAGCGCCCTCTTTGTTCCTGGACGCGGTGGTGAGCTGACCCTTGCCCCCCCACTCCCCCCTTGGATTCCGAACCGGTGACTGCCCGTGAGCTTTTGCCCGCCTATCCCCTTACCCTGCTTTCGATCAGTAAGGGGAGGTGTGTTGCTACTAATATTACTGGCTTTGTGTTGCAGGCGGAGTTACAGGGTGATCCAATGCAGGAAGGTACAGAGGGGTACCCTCTACAGGAGCACCGGAAGAGTGCGAGAGCAAATTATCCCCAGGGAGATCCACAGTGGGATCCTGGAGGAGTGACGGCGCCCTGTTAGTCCTTCGGGCGGTTGTAGACCTCAGGCAACCGGGGGTTGCCTGCAACGCTCCACCCCCCGGAGGGGGAGGGGCGTGAGTAAGGGGCAGACTAGGGGTCTGCCGGGGGGAGGGGTTAGACCCTCCCCCCAAAACTGACAACGCCCCGCGGTTAACACCACGGGGTTTTTGGCTCATCAGGTGGGCGGGTCGCGAGAGGCGGCCTGCTCTTGGATCGTCCGTAAGATAACCCAACAAGCTGGCATAATGTACATGGTAATAAAGCTGCAACAACTTTCTCCAACAAAATCATGGTGTGGTGTCTGTTTTTTGGGAAAGTTGGAGGAGGAGCGGTCCGGGGTATGGGCCGATATTGGCACTATGACGAGGGCCCAGACAGACCTGATAAAGCAGCAGTGTTGCTGGTGGTGACGGGCCTCCCCTATGATTGGAAAGTTGACTCGGATACAGGGCTTGTGCTTGGAGCACTCTTATTTGGGTTTGGGTGGGTGTCCCTTTTGAGGCAACGTAGGTTTGGGTGGACACTGAGGGCAGATATGCTTTAGTTGGTGGAAGGCTAGATGATAAACCTTTGACATCCCTAACCAGGATAATATGCTGTTCCTGGCCTGTCTGTCGGCGCAACTGGGTCTGTTTAAGGGAGGATTATGATAATTGTGGTGAGTTTCATAATGTGGCAGATACCATCCTTGATTGCTCAACACCGCCACTTCTGGGAGCTTCTGCACATTGGCTTGTGAAGGTGTTTCGGCACACTGGACGACACTGGGAGGTTTGAGGATCTTTGGAGCATACATCATGGTGGGGAGAGAGATTATTCTTTTTAATCTGGCCTATAGGACCTGCATGTCCGCCTGGACTTGTTCCTGTTTTCTGCACCCCTTTGCTAGTTTGTGTATGACACAGAATATCTTGGTCGCACAATCTCAGATCACAGTCCATTTCTGATGGGTCTACATTTGGGATGCCTCGGCCGAGGATCTACATGTGGTGCTTATCACCCAGTGCCTTAAAAGATGATACTTATCATGATGGGCGACCGGAGGCCATCTTGCTGCTATTTTGCCCATAACGCAAGCACAGGCTTTGATTGCTTCATTGAATGGGAAGCCTTTAAGATAGTTGTTCAGGTGCACTGCATGGGTGCGATGGTGGGTGGCCGGAGATAAATTGATCTGGAAATGGTGGTGCTGGATGGGACCATTCATGATTTAGAAAAGCATACTGACACTGACCCTGCCTTGGAGATGGGATTGGCCAAAGCCAAGAATCACTATAATGCTGTCTTGAAGATGTTACGGTGCCATAAGTATAAAGAATATGCTGCTAGGGCACCTGATAATAAGGGTAAAGTGGGCAGACTGATAACGTGGCTGGGGCAACCTGAGATAAGAAGGGCCTTATTATATTCCTGACAATATCTGATGGGCAGCCAATGTACTCACAAGTGGATATTATTAGCACCTTCAGGGAGTACTACACCGGACTATATGGGAGACAGATTGAAGGAACGAGGGAAGTTCTGGAAGCTTCTTCTTCTCCTCTGGCATTGCAGGCCTGATCCCGATTGCTACGGAAGAGCTGGGGGGCCCATTACACTTCAGGAAATCAAAGGTGCTACTAAGGACATGACACAAGAGAGGAAACTGGGCTCCAATGGCCTACCAGCAGAATTTAATTCTGCTTATGCTGGCTTGCTGACAACACGCTTTGCTAACATGCAGTACAGCAATGGAAAGGCAGGAACTGCCGGCTACCACAAAAGATGGACTGGTTGTTCCCGGATCACTGACTAAATATCAAGGGACTAAATGTAGACTTCCCAAAATATAGATTCCAAAATATCGACAGACAAAATATCGAATTCCTATCTACAAACAGTACCAAAATATCGACCCCAAAATATCGTTTATATATATATATACATTATAAAAATATCGAATTTCTTAAAATGTATGTAAAATTAAAAAATATTAAAAATTAATAGCTAAAATATACTTAAAAATACTTAAATTACCTTAAAATGATTAAATAACTCATTTAACTTATAAAAAAAATACAATCATATCTGTTAAAACATATATATATATATATATATATTAATATAATATTAATAAAAAATACACAATAATATTACCGTAGGAAAGCGTAGGGGTAAAAATTACTATTCCCACTCCAAAGAGTGCAACAGTAGGGAAAGCGTTGGATAGCGTAGGGGTAAAAATTACTATTCCCACTCCAAAGAGTGCAACAGTAGGGAAAGCGTTGGATAGCGCAGGGGTACAAATTACTATTCTCACTCCAGAGAGTGCAACAGTAGGGAAAGCGTTGGATAGCATAGGGGTAAAAATTACTATTCGCACTGCAGAGAGTGCAACAGTAGGGAAAGCGTTGGATAGCGTAGGAGTAAAAATTACTATTTCCACTCCAAAGAGTGCAACAGTAGGGAAAGTGTTGGATAGCGCAGGTGTAAAAATTACTATTCCCACTCCAGAGAGTGCAATAGTAGGGAAAACGTTGGATAGCGTAGGGGTAAAAATTACTATTCCAAATCCAGAGAGTGTAACAGTAGGGAAAACGTTGGATAGCATAGAGGTAAAATTTACTATTCCCACTCCGGAGAGTGCAACTGTAGGGAAAGCGTTGGATAGCGTAGGGGTAAAATTTACTATTCCCACTCCAAAGAGTGCAACAGTAGGGAAAGCGTTGGATAGATTAGGGGTAAAAATTACTATTCCCACTCCAGAGACTTCAACAGTAGGGAAAGCGTTGGATAGCATAGGGGTACATTTTACTATTCCCACTCCAGTGAAAATAAATTAATATCATTCACATAATTATCAATTAATCAATTAATAAAAATTATTTATCAATTAAGAATTAATTAATTATCAATTAAAAAGTAATTAACAATTTGTTCAAAATAAATACCAATAAATTAATTAACATATTTAATTAATTATAAATACATTCCTTCCCACCCTATTCCCCTATAAACCTACAACCCGCTACAGAAAATAAATTAATATTATTCACATAATTATCAATTAATCGAATGATAAAAACTAATCATTTAAGAATTAATTAATTACCAATTAAAAATTAATTAACAATGTAATCAAAATAAATACTAACTAATTAATTAACATATTTAATTAATTATAATTAAATTACTTCCCACCCTATTCCCCTATAAACCCACAACCCGCTACAGCAAATAAATTAATGTAATTCACATAATTATCAATTAATCAATTAATAAAAAATAACTATCAATAAAGAATTAATTAATTACCAATTACAAAGTAATTAACAATGTAATCAAAATAAATACCAATTAATTAATTAACATATTTAATTAATTATAATTAAATTACTTCCCACCCTATTAGCATATAAACCCACAACCGGCTACAGAAAATACATTAATTTAATTCACATAATTATCAATTAATCAATTAAAAAAATAATTATCAATTAAGAATTAATGAATTGCCAATTAAAAATTAATTAACAATTTATTCTAAATAAAAACAATTAATTAACATATTTAATTAATTATAATTAAATTACTTCCTACCCTATTCCCCTATAAACCCACAACCCGCTACAGAATTGAATTACACAATAATTAAATAAAATTAAATTAATTACTTAAAATAAATTAAAAAAATATATACACTTTTCACACATATACTAACATAAAAAACACTTCAAAAAATTCGATATGATTAAACATGCGATATTTTTAATAAGCTATATTATGTACTTCGATATTTTGACTGTCTATATTTTTAAAATCGATATTACATTACTTAACTTCAAAACGATATTTTTGATGTCTATATTCTGTCCATTCGATATTTTGTCCATTCTATATTTTGGACTCGATATTTTGGTTTGTCTATATTTTGGAATCGATATTTTGGCCATTTACCATTGTTCCCCACCCAAAGACAACTAGATGGGGGCACCCACCACATGATTCTGACCATTGTCCATGTGGAACATGGACATAAAAGCTTCTGTATGGTGCTGGCTGTGTGCGTGCTCTCACACATGCAAACGCTGGTCCATCTGGACCAATGCGGATTTAGCTCTCAACGTTATTCCTCTCTCAATCTGCATCGCAATGTAAAATGTAAATCCATATTTGTAAAGGGCTGACTACTCACCCTTACGGGTCTCAAGACGCTGGAGGCCGTCATGGAAATTAAGTGAGGTATTGTCCAGAGTCACATGGTGCTGTGCTGAGCTGCCGCCGGAGCCTGGATCGAACCGTGAACCCTGTGCTCTGAATTCGGCTGCCCTGGCTGCTGCACCACACCTCTCCACTCGACCCAAGGCGGGAAGTAGATGATAGACCGGTCCTGATAGCTGTAGACCTGAAAAAAGCATTTGATGCTGTTAGTTGGGTCTGTCTGGAAGTCGTTATGGACATGATGCTGATGGGGTCCTCGTGGGCAGCGTGGGCTTGCCTGTTATATACAAGGCCCACACTGCGGGCCTGAATGAGATGCACTGTGTCAGACTCCTATGATGCATGTTAGGTAATTGAACTATCACTTTGAAGTTAGCTAAGGTGATGCCCCTGCCAGGCAGAACCTACCACTCCTGTCAGAGGCAGGTGATTATACACACTGTATAACCTGAGCAGTCAGGCTTACCACAGAGGCAATGTGTAAATCATTGCACAACACTCATTCATGATAAATACCTTGAACATCACAAAAGAGACATCACACGTGATGTATGTAATTAAGGTTTGTATTCAACACACATAATAATCAGCACAACAGGAACATCAAGTGTTTCTCAGCATAAACCCCATTCAGAATTATTACTAGCAATACTAGGCCCAGTCATGTTCAATAACTCCAGTAAAATGCACACTTGAGCAAGATCCTAATCTACACCTTCCCTAGCACACTTATGTGGTGTTACATATTATCCACACCAGGCCCACTTTAGCAATTCTTATAATTCAACACTCTGCAGTCATAGGGTTCACCCTGGGTCACAATGATATCAGAAATATGTACATACCACAAATTATAACACTTTTCAGTAGAACCCCAGGCTGAGGCCACACAGGGGTAAACTAATAAAACAATATCAAACTAAATGCTTTTTTGGTAATGAATCAATGTATCGGGCAAACAGCCAACCAGTGTTCTGAATCACATGCAGTTTCTCACTCTCACTCCCACACATATACACACACTCACTCTGCACCACTACGCAGAGTAACGGCTATCAGACAAGTCCGTATGTGAGCACTTGCACACCTACTCACTCAGCATCCTAATGCGGTGTAACTGATACCAAGCATGTCAATTTGTGACATTCTCCAGACCCTGTGGCCCTAAACCTCCCACTGCCTAGCAACTCACCCTGACTATCCTACTCCCACAGATTGGAGGCACCCCTGTTCTCCCCAGGGCACTAGGCCGCACACAGCTGAAGTCATTCTTAGTCAGGGTCCAAGGAAGCAGGTTTGGGTAGGCAAAAAGGTCAATTAGGAGGCAATCAGTTTTAGTTTCACGCCCAAGCCATGCTACCAGCTGGAATCCAGCAGATGATGTGGGCAGTTGAGAGGGCATCATACTTCCTTTGTTACAGGTAGATGGTGTGGGTCTCTCTTGGGAGAACTTTGATGTCCCTGAGACATCCAAAAGAACAGGGGGCAAACTCATCAAGCCCTTGGAGAGTACACTTCAGGGTGCCACACAGAAGCCGGTAGTCAGCCCAGCCCAGCCACTACTGAGGAAGGGCACTCTGTCCCTTTCAATGGCAGTAATCTTCCTTGTGCACAGCAGAGTCCTCTTCTGGCAATGTGCACCATGCAGTTCCAGGTTCCCCAGTCCCACATTCCCACATGCGTATCTACCCCTTTGCTGCAGAATGGAACCAGTAGATATACTGGAGTGGGTGTACAGACAAAATATCGACTCCAAAATATCGACTGGACATAATATCGAGTTTTAAATATAGACTGGACAAAATATCGACTGGACATAATATCGACTACAAAAATGTTGTTTTTCAGGTAAGTGAAGTAATATCGACTGTATAAAATATAGATAGCAAAAATATCGAATTTTTAATAATATATAATATGTTATAGTGTATTTTTATGTAATAATATGTGTGAATAGTGTGTATTAATGTTATAAAATATTTTATTAAATGAATTTTGTTTTTATAATAATTGCGTAATGTAATTCTGTAGCGGGTTGTGGGTTTATAGGGGAATAGGGTGGGAAGTAATTTAATAATAATTAATTAATTAATATATGTTTGTTAATATTTTTAATTAATAATTAATTGATAATTAATTAATATTAATTAGTTAATTAATTAATATAATTTTGAACATATTTTGTATTAGTAATTAATTGTTAATTAATTAATTGTAATTAGTTAATTTCATTAATTAGAGTAAATTTTTAATATATATAATTTTGTGTTATTTTTAAGTAATTAATTTGGAAAAAATAATATTAATTATTAAAATAATTACAGCTAATGTTCTAATATATTTACTTTATTGTTATTGTTAATTAATAATTAATTGGTAATTAAATAATATTGATACATTTTGGGTAAAGGAGCATTTTTAGGGTTCAGGGTCAGTTTTCAGTTTTAGGGTAAAGGGGTATTTTTGGGGTTCAGGGTCAGTTTTCAGTTTTTGGGTAAAGGGGCATTTTTAGGGTTCAGGGTCAGTTTTCAGTTTTAGGGTAAAGGGGTATTTTTAGGGTTCAGGGTCAGTTTTCAGTTCATGGGTAAAGGGGTATTTTTAGGGTTCAGGGTCAGTTTTCAGTTCATGGGTAAAGGGCTATTTTTAGGGTTCAGGGTCAGTTTTCAGTTTTAGGGTAAAGGGGTATTTTTAGGGTTCAGGGTCAGTTTTCAGTTCATGGGTAAAGGGCTATTTTTAGGGTTCAGGGTCAGTTTTCAGTTCATGGGTAAAGGGCTATTTTTAGGGTTCAGGGTCAGTTTTCAGTTTTTGGGTAAAGGGGCATTTTTAGGGTTCAGGGTCAGTTTTCAGTTTTTGGGTAAAGGGGTATTTTTAGGGTTCAGGGTCAGTTTTGGGTTTTTGGGTAAAGGGGTATTTTTAGGGTTCAGGGTCAGTTTTGGGTTTTTGGGTAAAGGGGTATTTTTAGGGTTCAGGGTCAACAAATAAGATTGTAAATTTTTTTTTATTATTTTCATTTATTATTTAATTATTATAATTTAATTTAAGTAGTTTTAAGTATATTTTAGTAATTAAAATTTAATATTAATTTAATTTAACACTGTTTTTTATAAAGTCGATATTTTTTACATCTATATTATTGTTAACGATATTTTGTACTCGATATTTTTGTACTTACCTGTTTGTAGATACAAACTCGATATTTTGACTGTCGATATTTTGTCCACGATATTTTGGCAAGTCGATATTTTGTCGCTCGATATTATTTCAGTGATCCACTGGAGTGTGTTTTTGAATTTGGGGGTGATTTAAAGGGCCTCCCCTTGAACCACAGAAGTCTTCCCTAAATTTCAGTCCTGTCTGCCATGAGGCTGTGGAATGCAAACCTTAATATTTAGTGGGGCAGCGTTCTGGCTCCTGTAGCCAAATGTCAAAAACTCCTCATACAATCTCTACAGCCAGGCCCACAAATAGCAGAGATCTGTTGTTACAAATGAATGCCCAAAGTTTTAAAGCTGTTGCTAGGGTATTCCCAGATGTGCTTCCCCAACATCCAATGTGGACTGGAGCCAAGCACCAAGGCACATAAAGAATTTTAGAGCATAGAAATGCCCTATTTCTAGTAGTAAAAGACACACAATTGATGGACGGAATGCAGAACAAATCTAAACATTCACCCCTAGTCAAGAGATCTGGGTTAAATCCATAATTCTTTTGCTCACCATACCACCCCAGTTTATAGTAGTGGCATTTCAACATGAACCATGACAAAGCCACCCTGATCACGGGCAAGGGGATGTCACTGTGAATTCAATGAAAAGCAACATCATAAGGCTTCTTCACTGCACTCTCCAATTTTAAAACTGTATCTGTGTTGTGGCTGAGGGAATTTGTGGGGGGAGGTTTGTGGTGTGATTTGGGAAAATCGAATTTCTTTCTTTTTGTGCGCTTTTAAATTCATTAGGGGCATTGTTTTATTGACATTCTCCGGATACTTTTGACAATTAGAGTGCACTACTATACTTGATTATTGGGTTGCTTTTCTGGGGGGTTACTTTAGGACAGCGGCCATCTTGGATGCGACTCACGTTGTTCGCGGTCAGCGTTCCAGATGACGCACGCTGAGCGCCGGTCCCAGGCAACTTCTATTTAGCAAGGCCAGAACGGCCGAGCAGTGCTTCAAAAAGGTTGCATTTTGCTCACTCTCCAATTTTAAAACTGTATCCTTTTTGTGACTGAGGGAATTTGTGGGGGGAGGTTTGTAGTGTGATTTGGGAAAATCGAATTTCTTTTTTTGTGTGCGCTTTTAAATTCATTAGGGGCATTGTTTTAATGACATTCTCCGGATATTTTTGTTAATTAGAGTGCACTACTATCCTTGATTATCGGGCGGCTATTCTGGGGGGTTACTTTAGGTTAGCGGCCATCTTGGACGCGACTCGCGTTGTTCGCGGTCAGCGTTCCAGATGACGCACGCTGAACGCCGGTCCCAGGCAACCTCTATTTAGCAAGGCCAGAACGGCAGAGCGGTGCTTCAAAAAAGTTGCATTTTACTCACTCTCCAATTTTAAAATTGTATCTGTGTTGTGACTGAGGGAATTTGTGGGGGGAGGTTTGTGGCGTGATTTGGGAAAATCGAATTTCTTTCTTTTTGTCTGCTTTTAAATTCATTAGGGGCATTGTTTTATTGACATTCTCCGGATATTTTTGCCAATTAGAGTGCACTACTATCCTTATTTATCGGGCTGCTTTTCTGGGGGGTTACTTTAGGACAGCGGCCATCTTGGATCCGACTCGGGTTGTTCACGGTCAGCGTTCCAGATGACGCACGCTGAACGCTAGTCCCAGCCATACCCCTTAAACAGGATGCATGACAGGAAGCGCAGCGGATGAGCGCAGTGGGCGTGCTGATGGCGCGCCGAAGGCAAGCCCGTCTGTGCCCGTCAGCGCTAAGTCAGGGCACAGGGCATGACACTCTGCCCCAAATAGCTTGGGGAATTGCATTTCCATTCATTTTTCAACTGAGCGGCTGAAATCTTTGAAATCCCTTTCCTGTCCATCTTACAGAGTTTGGTCCAGCAGTCCTTCCAGGGACTTTACATGTAGGGATTGGGGGTTTAGCTTTACTCCGGAGCCCCTGTCATCGGGTCGGTCTGCCGCTGTATCGAGCTCGGGGAATATCAGTGCTTGCCTAATAAATGCGAGATCTGTGAAAAAGCATTTCGTCGATGTAGCTAATCTGATTGCAGAGAACAATTTGGACATACTGTTTGTTACGGAGACTTGGCTTGATGCCTTTGCTAATCCTATAGTGGCCTTGGCTACACCCGCTGGATTTAAAGTACATCGGGTTGATCATAGTGTGGGCAGAGGCAGCGGCTTAGCCATTTGGTATAGGGAAGATTGGATCTCCCGGAGTGAAAAATCCACCCTCTGGGGTGACTGTGAGGCCTTGAACTTTTGTCTTCAATTATCAGCCCATTTTACTCTGGGTGGCTCCTTGATTTATTGGTCCCCTGGGCCTGCTAGGAATGTTCTGGCTGCTTGTGGAGATGCTTTAGCCGAGCGGGCTCTACGTTTTTCGAAGTTTGTGCTTCTTGGGGATATCAATATCCACCTTGACCACACTGAGGAGGTGGATTCCATGGCTTTGCTGGACTCCCTTCATCTAGCGAATCTTTCTCAAAGGGTTCTGTTCCCCACACATTTGGGGGGCATACTTTGGACATCATCTGTGCTAACTTCCCCATTTTAGTGAGGAAGCCAAGGCAGGAGGCCTGGTGAGATCACTTTCCCATTTTCTTGAAGTGAAGTAGTGTGGCTCACTGGTTAGAGGCGGCAGACCCGAGAGCAGAGGACGGCCCGGGACCAGGGTTTGATTCCCGGCGCGGCAGGTTTCTGGACCAGGGTCAGCGGACTCGATAATTCTCTCGCCTCGGTGCCCACTCTGATCAGCGATCACACTCGGCAACTCTGGGCATTAGCTTGCCTCATCTTCACTAACTATCTCTCAGGGAAGCCAGGAAGGGTTTCGCAGCGGTCGAAGCGCCTTGGGACCCTATGGGTAAGTAGTGCGCTATATAAATGCCTATACCTTTACATACATTCATGGGTTTTGGAAAACTCTCCTTGGCAGGCCAACTGCAGTCGTTCCCCCGCCTCCAGGAAAATGGACTCAGGCCAGTTAAGCGCCTCTCTTGCCGCGTCCCGGCCTTCTTTTTTGGGGGGTTTGGAGGAGAATGTAACTGAATTTGCCGATTGGATTGTAGGCTCAGTGGCCAATGTGTCGGAGCCGTGTCAGTCAAGGCTGAGGCGAGAGTCCCCTTCTAAGCCATGGTTCACTCCCGCGTTGAGGATTTTGAAACATGCTTTTAAAGTTGCAGAGAGGGCTTAAAGTACTGGTGGCTACCACCAGTACGACAAAAACGTCCTCAGATCCAAACAAAAACTTTATTATGTGGTGATAGGAGAGGCCAACGGACAGTACAATGCCGCTCATATTGAGCGGGCCAACAACAACTCAAAAGAAATCTTCGCAACTGTGCAGAACTTTCTGTCCCCTAGTGTCCAGGTGCTAGGGAGTCCTGGTGTAACACCTTGGCGTCATTCTTCAGGGATAAAATAATCAGTATCCAGGAGACATTTTTGTCCTCTCCCAAGAACTGCGGCCCTGTGCTGGCGCTGCATTTTTTCAGAATTTAGTCCCATTGACTTCGCTAGTTCTCTCAGAATCCTCAAAGCCCTTAAGTCCGGCTCTCCCAATGATCCTTGTGTGGCCAGACTACTATCTGACGTGGCAGACACCGTTAATTTAGAGGTGAATTTTTTGGTTAATGAATCGCTGTGGGAAGTATGTGTGCCAAAAGCATGGACACATGCCTTGATTCTTCCTTTACTTAAAAAGCCGTCACTCGATCCATTGCTCCCAGAAAACTATCATCCTATCTCGCTTCTGCCAAGTCTGGCTAAAGTTTGCGAGAAGGCGGTCACATTCCAGCTTACCAACTTTGTTGAGGGGGCTGGTTGCTTCATCCGGCTCAATCTGGTTTCCGTGCTACTTATAGCATGGAATCTGCACTATTAGAGGTCACAGAATTGATTCGGGAGTGTTTGGATACCGGTGGGGGAGCAGCATTGGTAATGCTTGATCTCTTAGCGGCGTTCGACACAGTGCCTCATGCCATGCTCCTTGATCGCTTATCTGAAATAGGAATCTCTGGGATGGTTTCGCAATGGAATAACTCCTTCTAGGAAGGAAGGCTGCAGCAGGTCTGGCTTCCTCTGAGTGACTCTGTGCCCATGAGGTTATCAACTGGGGTGCCGCAGGGGTCAACGCTTAGCCCTCTTTTATTTAACATCTATGTGACTCCGTTGATTTTTCTGGCGGAGTCACTGAGGGCTAAGGTGATGGCCTATGCTGATGATGCCCAGTTGCCGTTTACCTGGAACAAGGAGGAAGACTCGGTTACGAGACCTCATCAGTGCTTGTCTCCGGTCTTTCATTGGCTGGCTAATGCACAGCTAAAATGGAACGAAGGTAAGTCGGAAGTACTGCTGTTTGGCTCTTTTGCGCCGGATTTCAGAGAGAGGCTCTGGCCTTCGGGCTTTCCTCGCCCGACTGAGAATAATGGTGTCGCCAAAAACCTTGGCGTCTGGTTCGATGAGAATATGAACTTTGTGACGCATGTAAAAAAACTGGCTGGCACCTGTTTTGGTGTGCGGAAAAGTCCGAAGAAGTTTCTTCCTTTCCTGCCGAGTACGGCCAGAGAGACGGTGGTTCGCTCACTGATCTTTCTCGCTTGGATTACGCCAATACCCTCCTAGTTGGCAGTCCGGGTTTCTTTGTGAAGAAATTACATGTGGTACAAAACTCGGCTGCCAGACTTCTTGTGGGGTTGTCATCCAGGCACAGTGTGCGGGCTCAGTTACGGTCACTACACTGGCTTCCTGTCGAAACCCGCCTGAAAGTCAAAATGCTGTCAATTGTGCAACAGGCCCTTTACGGTCTCGGCCCTATCTATTTGCAGAAGAGACTTGCTTTCTACATACCAGGGAGACAGTTGCGTTCGTCTTCTCAGCTGCTGATGCAAACTCCGAAGTTTAAGCACCAGGGACTGGGGGGAAATTCCTTTGTGCGCAAAGCTTATTTGGCCTGGAATACGCTGCCCTTAGCCTTAAGGGCCATCAGGATCCTCTGCTGTTCAGGAAAACCTTAAAAACCCTGCTGTTTTAATTGGCTAACTGTGCATTTTCTCCTTTTTGTTGTAAGCGCCGGGACACTTCCTAGTACCTGAGCGCTGTACAAATTAAAATAACATAACATAACATAACATTCACAAATGCAGCCTGAAGAATTATCTACCATTTCCCCATGTTAGCTTATGAGAAGAGCAAACCTCATAGGTAGCAAAAACGCATTTGTTATTCCTCACTATCGGGGCAGGGGACACACCTGTGTACGTGCCCTGTTTTTCCCCTGCATCTCACATTATCCCTTACAAGGTACCCTCGAGGTACGTGGGTGGAAGTGGAAAGTCCTCTCAGGATGGCTAGTGTCTTAAATAGCTAGTCTGAGCAAAGCGCGCAATTTAACTCATCAGCCTGCAATGGGCAGGCTGGAAGCGCATTTATGGACACCATTGGTGCAAAGCACACACCAACCTGCAATGGCAGGCCTAACATGTAGTTAGGAGCACCATTGGTGCAAAGCACATACCAGCATGCAAAGGCAGATTGGACATATATTTAGGAGCACCATTGGTGCGAGTACTCACACTAGCCTGCAATGGCAGGTGGGCCAGATATGCAGGAGCACCATCTGGCTGGGCAGGGAATTGAGAGCACCCTCAGTGCGAAGCACACACCAGCCTGCAATGGCAGGCAGGACATGGACTCAGCAGCACCATCAGTGCAAGTGTACACACCAGCCTGCATTGGCAAACTGGAACCAGGTTTAAAACATAATAGGTGCAAGGATGCACCCACCGGCCGGTCAGTGTAAACCTGACGTTATAGAAACCTCAGGTAAGCACCAATTTCTAACATGCGAAGGAAGGGCATGGGCAAACATTCACTCTGCATTTCCAATGAGAAAGTGCCCTAGGCCCTAGGGCCTTAACAAGAAACTCGGCCACACGCATAAAGCATCCTCTAGGGAGAGGAAACCCCCTTAGGTAGGAAAGACCCACATGAGGGTTCATCCCTACCCAGGGAGTCCGCAAACAGTGATGCAGCTACCTAGCTACTCACCTCCCCTAGTTTGGTGGTAGTGAGAGGCCTCCTCAGGGTTGGCTATGAAGGGAGACCAGCCAATGTGAGTATGAGACATTTTTGACAGGCTATTCAGGTGGGTGGCAGAATCAGTGCAGCATCCCCCTGTTAGCCAGTGTAGCACCTGCCCTGAGTATGTGGTGTACCTTTTTATAGGGCACTCACAGGTACAACACATAAACCAATCAATTAAACACCCTATCCTGACATGTGAAGGAAGTGCAATAACACTTTTCCGCTACAGTACAGTGGGAAAGTTCCCAGAGTCCTACGGTCAGGAAAAGAGAGTTGGTAGGAGGACATAAAGCAAAATGTTTTAGAGAAATTCCTCTAAGAAGGGGCATGTCCAAAATGACCCCCTACCAGCCTAAAACCAGGTGAGTTTAGTCATCCCCTTGATAAATTTACTGGCTCAAGGCAATAGAGCCTGGATGATGGCCCACCGCTGCGGTGGTACGCCCCCAGCTATAGGGCCCATTATCCCACTAGGATCCCTTTTGCCTTTCTCAGGCCCACCCTAGAGAGTGGTCCCTTCTGTCCCGGGGTGGTGCTCCTGTCCCAACCCCCGGGCCACCTTAGTTCACTAGAACAGCACCAGGCCCAGGACACCAACATTGGCTAGCATCTCAATCCAAGCACCTAGCCACCCAAGGACCTCTGCCTTCGGGTGCTCCAGGAAGGGGGCGCCAATAGGCCTAGGGGTATTGCCCATTTTCCCCACTTCCTCTACAGACAAGTCAGGGGTGGCTTCCTGCACCTGGTCCTTCAGCACAGGGTCTGTACCCTGAGAGCGTACGGGGGCCAGGGGTAATCTCTTTTTTCCCTGCACCCCTCTTTGGGGGCCCATACCTCTCCCTTAGAAGGAGTACTCTCCGGATCCTGAACTTAGGGCTACCGGTTCCAGTTGCCCCCAACATCCTCCTGCTACTAGGGGATCCCCATCAGTGTATTTCCTCCCGGCACAGGCCAACTTCCCCACCGGGCGCTAAATTTGGGAATACGCCATGCTCAGGGCTGGGTGCAAAGCATCCTGGGCACTGGTCCACCCCGACTACCCCCTCACTTTGAAAAGGAACATGGGACTTCCTGGCCTTTAGTCCACCCATGACTCTTTCCTCCCTTGGAGAAGAAATATGGGACCCTTTTGTCACCCAGCTCCATAGGGAACTTCCTATACTAACACTATTCTCTCCCACCCATGGTGAGGAGATAGAGGGCCCATGCGACCGCAGGCCATCCACCGATGTCTTCTCAGCATAAAGTAAGAAATCTCTAACCTTTGGCCAGGCAATTTGGGTCCTCCATCAAACGTCGTGATCAAAATGGTTCCTTGACCAGGTTGCTCACCATGCCATTCTCTGCTGCTATAAAGAGGGTATCCCTCCCCACCTTAGGTATGAACCGCCATTATTTACCTCCTCAGCGTTTCTCTGGGACCCTGTGCACCATTAACGCCACCTCATCGGTTGCCAGCCATTTCTTGATGTCCCCCACTGGACTCTTGGTGCAATATTTTGGGGAACCTACTACTCACACTGTCAGACACCTCCATTACTACAATTGGACCTTAATTGTACGGTTATAATGTCCAGTTCTTTGAGACTAAGCTCATGGCCTTCTTTATCTCTTCCACAGCAGCTAGCTTTTCGACATAGGTTTGCTGCTCGGTTTCCATCTGGCAAACACCGGCTCTTTTTCTATTTTAGCAAGGGGTAGGGCCTGCTCCTTGTCCTGTCTGGCAAGCTCTAATTTCAGCGGCCTTGCTTCCCTTATGTCCTCTAGCTCTTCGGAGAACAAGCCCCCGAAGAGGCCACTGCTGTCAATGGGCAAGAAGATCCCCTGTCCTGAAAGACAGGGGCTACCCCCATCCACAAGTAGTCTATTTGGATACCCCTGTGTCAGCTCCTATCCCTCCCACCCTCAAGTTCTCCCCCACTGTTCACAAACCCTTCTGGGTGGGCCTCTGCCCATGCTCACAGGGCTTTCTGAAGATCAGCCTTTGCAGCACTTCCCCTGCCAAACACCCCCTTGCCTGGCAGAACCCTTCGAATTGCATCACAGTATACAGATCCAGGTCAGCCAACTCAAACAAGTCCCCCAAGGCAGAAATAGAGATCCATAGGGAGCTACAATCACTTACCCCAAGGTCAATTTATCTTTCAGGCACCCTTTAGGAAGCCAAAAGAACAATTTAGCCTACGTAAAGTCACAGCACTCAATTAGTCACTGTGCAATACTGTGCAAATGCAAGTCCTATCCCACCGATTGATCACCAAATGTTGGCACTGGCACTTTCCGGTTGTCTAAGGTGATGCCCCACCAGGCAGAACCTACCACTCTCCCCTCAGGGACGGGTGGTTACACACTGTTAATCTTGCACCATCAGTGCGAGTGCGCACACCAGCCTGAATGGTAGGCCAGCCAGGTATTTAGGAGCAACAGAGGTGCGAGTGCTCACACCAGCCTGCAATGGCAGGATGGACAGGGATTAAGAGCACCAGCAGTGCAAAGTGGACACCAGCCTGCAATGGCAGGCTGGTCACAGACTCAGGGAGAAAATTACAAAAAACAATTTGATGGACAGAATGTAGATCAATGTCTTACATTCACCCCAGTACAATGATCTGGGCCTAAATCCATCGTTTTTTGCACTCCACACCACCCTGGGTTAGATAATGGCTTTATGCAAATCAGCTCTGACCCTGTGCCCCATGGGAACGGTCCAGTCCGAACTACACAGCCATATCTTTCCCAGACCGGAATCAAGCATCCGAGGACCGGACCGGTTTCGAGGTAACACCTCTCATCAGCCCGGCTAGCTTGACTCCAGTGGTGTGGAGGCTCTGGGACCCACGTCTGAGCTACCCCAGTACACTCAGGGAGAAAATTACAAAAAACAATTTGATGGACAGAATGTAGATCAATGTCTTACATTCACCCCAGTACAATGATCTGGGCCTAAATCCATCATTTTTTGCACTCCACACCACCCTGGGTTAGATAATGGCTTTATGCAAATCAGCTCTGACCCTGTGCCCCATGGGAACAGTCCAGTCCGAACTACACAGCCATATCTTTCCCAGACCGGAATCAAGCATCCAAGGACCGGACCGGTTTCGAGGTAACACCTCTCATCAGCCCGGCTAGCTTGACTCCAGTGGTGTGGAGGCTCTGGGACCCACGTCTGAGCTACCCCAGTACACTCAGGGGGAAAATTACAAAAAACAATTTGATGGACAGAATGTAGATCAATGTCTTACATTCACCCCAGTACAATGATCTGGGCCTAAATCTATCCTTTTTTGCACTCCACACCTCCCTGGGTTAGATAATGGCTTTATGCAAATCAGCTCTGACCCTGTGCCCCATGGGAACAGTCCAGTCCAAACTGCACAGCCATATCTTTCCCAGACCGGAATCAAGCATCCGAGGACCGGACCGGTTTCGAGGTAACACCTCTCATCAGCCCGGCTAGCTTGACTCCAGTGGTGTGGAGGCTCTGGGACCCACGTCTGAGCTACCCCAGTACACTCAGGGAGAAAATTACAAAAAACAATTTGATGGACAGAATGTAGATCAATGTCTTACATTCACCCCAGTACAATGATCTGGGCCTAAATCCATCGTTTTCTGCACTCCACACCACCCTGGGTTAGATAATGGCTTTATGCAAATCAGCTCTGACCCTGTGCCCCATGGGAACAGTCCAGTCCGAACTACAACAGCCATATCTTTCCCAGACCGGAATCAAGCATCCGAGGACCGGACCAGTTTCGAGGTAACACCTCTCATCATCCCGGCTAGCTTGACTCCAGTGGTGTGGAGGCTCTGGGACCCACGTCTGAGCTACCCCAGTACACTCAGGGAGAAAATTACAAAAAACAATTTGATGGACAGAATGTAGATCAATGTCTTACATTCACCCCAGTACAAGGATCTGGGCCTAAATCCATCGTTTTTTGCACTCCACACCACCCTGGGTCAGATAATGGATTTATGCAAATCAGCTCTGACCCTGTGCCCCATGGGAACAGTCCAGTCCGAACTACAACAGCCATACCTTTCCCAGACCGGAATCAAGCATCCGAGGACCGGACCGGTTTCGAGGTAACACCTCTCATCAGCCCGGATATGGCTGTGTAGTTCGGACTGGACTGTTCCCATGGGGCACAGGGTCAGAGCTGATTTGCATAAAGCCATTATCTGACCCAGGGTGGTGTGGAGTGCAAAAAACGATGGATTTAGGCCCAGATCCGACATTGATCTACATTCTGTCCATCAAATTGTTTTTTGTAATTTTGGTCACAGACTCAGGAGCACCATTAGTGTGAGTACACACACCAGTCTGCACTGGCAGGCTAGATCCATGTCTTAAAATGTAATAGGTGCACTGGTACGACACTCAACCCAATTAAGTAAGCCCCCAATCCTGACATGTGCAATAAGGGTGCATGCTCCTTCCGGCTGTACTACAATGGGAAAGTGCCTAGAGTCCTAAGGTCAGGAAAAGAGAGTTGGCAAAAACCAGGAGGACAAGAAGAAAAATGTTTTAGGGAAATCCCACTGAGAAGCACCATGTCCCACATTGAGGAACCAGGCAGGGAATACCCGCTGCCCCAACTCTTGTTGGCTATGGCTATTGAACCATTGGGCGAGCTCTGTGGGGTGCCGAATATCCAGGTGGCAAGTACTGAACATTTGATATCTCTGTATGCTGATAACCTGTTGATGTATGTGTCTGACTTTCATGTTGCAGCTTTTGCACAAGGTTGGGGAGATATTAGGACTTAGAGTGAACCTGGCGAAAACCTGTGTTTTCCCAGTGTTGCCTGATTTGGGCAGGCAGCAGACTCTGCAGCCGGAAATCAGTTGGGAGCCCTCGATGTTATGGTATTTAGGAATATAAGTCTATCATACCATAGGAGATCTCCGGGAAGCCAACTTGGAAGTGGTGTTATGCTCTCTGAAGGGATGGGTTAGCTTTTTGCGAATGCTATAACTCCCCATTACGGTAGAATTGTATTGACTAAAATGATCATGCTACTGCGGTTGCTATATTCTTTTATCCATCTCCCAGCTTGAGTGCCTGTCCCATGGTTCTGTAAATTGGACTCATTGCTGTGGGTGCTTACATGGGATGGGGTCCACATAGGGTGTCTCTGGACATGCTTCAGTGACCCATCTTGGACGTGGGCTTTAAGGTGCCAGATTTGGAGCTATACTATTTGACTGCCCCACTGCAATGGATCTTGCTCTGACTGGATAGCACAAATCTGACCAATATGGGGCAAATGGAGTCAGTGTCTAACCAGAGAGTGCTCCTGGCTCGACATTTGCAGCGAATGCATAGAAGGGGGGGCGGCCTGCTATTCGTGACAGCACTCCAGAGCTGGGGGCGCAGGGTGAGGCACACTTTGGAGCGCTTATTATATACCCTCTCTTCCATTGGTCAGGCTCCTCCATGAGAACGCTCCCACATTCTTCTCAGCAGCACAGCTGATGACATGGATGGCAGAAGGACTAATGGCGGTCAGTGATTGCAATTAGGCCAATACATTGAATCAGATGGAGGTTTTAGTCAAGGTGTATGATTTGCCCCGGAACAATTCCTTTCTGATGAGGCATTGGCCTGCACAATAACGGCCTTCTTGGATACAGGGGTGGATGAGCCCCGGTCACATGCAGTCATTGCTGTCTCCGGGAAAGGGTAAACATCTTGTTCATTGGCTGCATGGCGCTCTAACGCAATGGTATGGAAACCCTTGAACGCCCTTCAGCAAAAATCTAATGATATATTGGGCAGGGAGGTGTAAGGACCGGGAAGGAGTGAAGCTGCTAGCATACCCACACAATGTCTCTCGAATACCCAGTTTTAAGTGATTAAATTTAAGTGCCTCCACCAGATTTATGACTGACTGCAATATATGGGAAGGATGCCAAATGCTGTCCCCGTTGAGCACTGGTGGAGGAAGATTTCTGTCATATGACCTGGTCTTGTGCCCCTGTTAGGATGTTTTGTGCCATGGTGGTACAGCGATTGGGAGCAACACTTGGACAGGTTATTCCATGTACTTTTGAGGTGTGCTTGCTGGAATCCTTTCCCTGCCTGATATCAAAGACAGTAGGAAACTGCTTCATAAAGCTAGTGTCAGATTTCCATGACATGGAAGTCAGCAGTCGGCCCGGTGTTAGCCAGGTGGGAGGCTACTGTCAGGGAGTGGGACCTGGCAAAAGACTATGCACTCTGAAGGGAGGAAGTATGGGGGTAAGGAGGAGGCTGATGGAACCCCAATGGACAGAAGTACTAGACTCACTTAAGAACCCTGGGGACCTTAGTTGCTTCCTCAAGAGGAGCTTGGTCTCAGGGAGTAAGACTGGGATGACTAACTAAGGGCAGGCATGAGGTGTGCCTGGAACTGCAGGAGGTGGATACCGCTGTGGTCTGACATTAGTAGCCACGATGACCCGATGTTACGGTGGTGGCATATCTGTTGAGGAAGTCTGTAGGTGTGGGTTGGTAGTCGAAGTTTCTGTATATGGTTGCAATCTTATTGTGGAAAAAGTGGGTGAGGTTGTCTCACAGCTCCTGGGAGGGTATGATGTTCTTTTTCACTGGCAGTAAATTTGGAAAACTCATTAATGATATTGAAAAGTTCCTTGATGTTGTTAGCACTGGTTTTGATGCGTGCAGCAACGGCTGCCTTTTTTGTTGCCTCAGCAGTCGGTGGCACAGGTTGAGGGAGGTCCAGAAGGTTACCCTGTCAGAGGTATCCTTGCTGCTGTGCCATATCCTCTCCAACTGTTTGCTATCCCGTTTTGCTGTTCTGAGTTCTTGGAAGATTTTCTCTGGATGTTGCTTTTGGTGAGGACGATGCTGTATTCACAATTGGTGATCCAGGCATTGAAGTTTTTCACTCCCTGTTTGATGTTAGTCGCGGTAGCAGGGTTGGAGGTATTGAACCAGCTGGTCTTCATGATTTTGTTCCACCTCCGGTGGGGGGTATTGTCATCTTGGTGGGGCCGGTGTGGGAGGTGGAGGTGCTGAAGTGGTCAATGCAGTGAACAGTCCATGTGCGTTATGTGATGTGGCTGTATTAGACGTGGTTGCGGTAGGTGAAAACTGGGTCCTGTGGTGTGTCCTGTGGTGTGTGCAGGGTCTTGGATCATCTGGGTCAATCTGAGGCTGCTCATACTGTCAAGAAGGTGTGCAGCGTTTTTGTCATTAGAGTCATCGATGTGGAAATTTAGGTCACCAAGGAAGATGTAGTCCTTGGAGTCTAAGGCTAGGGGCGCAATAAAGTCTGCAATGGTGTTGCAAAGCTGGAGCGCAGGCCTGGTGGTCGATATGAGAGTGTGCCTCAGATGGTTGTCTTGTCGTCCATGTGGAGCTTGAAGTTGAGACGTTCCATGGTGGTGGTAGTGTTGTCGGTGGTGATGGTACACTGTATGGTCTCTTTTTAGATGATGGCTGTTCCTCCTACAGGCTTGTTGTTGCAGTCCTGGTGAGTGATGTTATATCCATTGGGGATTGCTGTGGCAAATGTCTGGGATGGATTTATGGTTGAGCCAGGTCTCAGTGAGGAAGAGAAAGTCGGGTGCAAGGGTTGCGATGAGGTCCCATAATTCAGTGGAATGCTTGCATAGTGAGCATGTGTTGATAAGGCTGCATTCTAATTGGTGTTTTTGTTCAGGTGGTGTCTGTGGTATGTTTGGGGTGGGGTTGGTCGGTGGGCTGGTATATGCCCGGTGGAAAGTAAAGTGGAAGTGTGTGCAAATGAAAGGTCCAACTGTGGAGCATGGGTAAGCATGGTGGCAGTGTTTGTAACAGCGTATGGAGTTGAGGTTGTAGAGCCCACCGATCGTATATCTTCAGGGGGACGAAGTCTTGCTGGACACGGTGCAGACATGGGCGGGCATAGGCGGGCTTGTCTTGCTACAGCCTGCATTAAGTAGATCCTGGGGTGGACTGGGCTTCTGTTTGCAGGAAGAACAGTGACTGTGTCTTGACTGGGATGGCCCCTGCTCACCCCTGTTCCCCAACCGCTTTCCTGGTTAGTGGTGCTGGAAGATGGCCCTCTAGGAACCCACTGTTTGAAATGTTTGTTTCTTGTTGTTTCAGTGTGTTCTTTTCACAAGACATATATGCACTGAATCTGGCTACTGTACAGTATGCTTGGAAACCTCTCACCAGTTAGTTGGACCACTGCAAATAACTGTGAATGCAACTAACAGTATCAATGCCAACATCCTGCCAGCATGCAGTGAATAGAGCGCAAACCTGATCTTTGAGGGGGGCATGATGGAACTGATATATTGATCTGATATTATATTATATAACTGTGCAGTACTAGGAAAAAATGTCAATAAAATACTTTTAATCAGATTAATGTAGTGGCTTCTCTGGTTGACCTTGTCTCGTGCCTGAAAGATTCATTTGTCCAAATATTTATCATATACTTCTATCAAAATCTCAACATATAGTACAAGAATGACTGAAATAGAAGCTTAAAGAAATGTGCAATTCCCAGAAGTTTACATTTTTGATCCTTTGGATAGATTATTTCCATAGTGGATGGTCTTTGTAAGATGCCTCTTCAGTTCATGCTCCTTTACTAGCTCACTGTTTCAGTGGCACCCTGATAAACTCAGAGATTTCGAAGGGGATTATACTGTGCATTCATACTGGGGTCTGTCCAGGAGACAATACCAAGAGTGCACAAGAGACTCCTGGTGTTCAGAAGGAGAAAAAGCTTGTAGAAGAAGAAAGAGAAGTGTTTTACACTGTTCCCCATCAGCCTGTTGTCAGATACTTCCCTCAGGTCAGTGCTCGGTCATTCTGTAGCTTCTACACTTGCGGCGACCAAGTGGATTTTTCCACGAGTTGTGTGGAGTACAGAGCTGTTATCATCCATGTCCCATGAGCACCTGCATATGTCAGGCATGCATGAAGAGACACCTCCAAACTTCAATGGTACTGGAGTTTTCTGCTGCAAAGAAGGGTAGCAATACTATCAGAGAATAGGCACTGCTTGCTGAGAGACATTGCAGGTGAAACACCAACACTACTCAAGACATGCAAGTGGAATCAAGACAAACTATATTTGCCAGAGAAACTGTAATACCAAAGCACTCAGAAAGCAGTCCAAAATGAGATGCGCGCAATTGCGCAACTTAAGATGGCCGCCCCCGGTAAGCTCCTCACCGTGTCTCCCCTTAATCGATGATATAAAGAATTTTCATGCCAGAATTTACTGTACAAATGCTAGCAGCAGCATTTTGAAGCGTTTTCCTTGACAGTGAGGTGTTTATTTGGTGTTTCTGCATGGCACAAGACTTCTGACTCTTCATCGGTTTTCTGGTTCAGGTGCCTCAGAGTCTTCTAGTCAGGTGGGCAGAGCAACAGCCAGGAAAGGGCGAGGCTGTGGCCTAGTCTCTCCCACAGTCAGTTTTAGCTGCTGCACCTATTTATCCTGAAAGGTTTTTCCTTTTAATATATTTATTCTGCAATTTATATTATATTTGTTGCAGCATTTTAATTTAAAGAAATATGGAGAGCAAAAATACACATGTTCAACATAAGAAAAGGAAACTAAATATTTCTCCACCTCCAGTTAAATTGAAAATGGTGAAATCTAATGAACCTTCTCTGGCTTTACTACTTGACGAGATTCAAGCAATTTGTTCTAGCACAGATACTATTGCGTCTGAAATAAAAAATATATAAAAAAACATGGCTAGTCTATCCATGAAATATCCGACAATGCAATTAAAATATAGGACAATACAGTTAAAATTGATGGTTTGTCACTGCCTGTAGGAAAAATACCGGCTATGTCTAACCTTCTTCTTGGATTGGAAAATCGAAATAGACAGTATAAATTGTGTATTTTTATCTTACTAGAGGACGTGAGATGTAATGATTGTAGGTTATACTTGAAGAACTTCTCACCCGGTCTCCTACGTTTAAAGTTTCCGTAGAAATTTGAAATGAATAAAGCTCACAGGATTCCCTCTCAGCGTAATCCACACCAAAATAAACTATGGCAAACGATTTTTAAAGTTTTATGTCATCATCACCTAGTGTAGATATGAAAAGCTGCTCATGAAATTCTTTCTCTCATGGTTAATGGCAATTAAATCTTCATAGACCATGACTTTGCAAAGGAAACGGTTAAAATGTGCAAAGTCTTTTCTGATCTCTGACCACGATTGCGAAGTTGTGGCTTCAAATATGGTCTTTTTGACCCTTTGACTATGCATATTTGGAAAGATGGTTTCTCAAAATCCTTTCAGTGCCCTGAAGACCTTTTTGGATCAGCTCTTTCAGCTCCCCATGGATACATATGAAACTGCTACCTGAATATTAATCTTCCAATGGTCTGGTTATGCTTGCTAAGTGTGTGTGCATCTCAACATCGTTATTAATGTTTAAATGTTGTCTTTTTATGTTTATGTATGTTTCTTTACCTCTCCTTCTCCCTCTTGTTCACTTCTAGAGCTACTTTTTATTATGTTATGCTTTAAAAGTTGTTTTCATCTTTTTCTTTGTTTAGACATTTCCTTTTCTTAACTACGGCTAACTTCAATAATATTAAAATTGTATCGTTAAATGTTGAAGGTTTAAGACATCCTGTGAAACGTACTAACATTTTAGATTATTTACAAGGATATAAAGCGGATATTTGTTTCTTACAAGAGACGCAAATAGATGATACAATCTTATTGTATATGAAAAAAAATAATTGGTACTGTTATAGCTTCTCCTGCTGTACACAGGAAAAATGGTGTAAATATCCTTCTTGCAAAAAGTTTACAATTTCAGATTTTGAGCAAATGTTCAGATGTAGCAGGTTGTTATATTACCGTGAAACTTAAAATTCAAGATACAGTTATATTTTAATTAATGCATATGGTCCAGCTACTGATAACCCCAATTTTTGGTCTCTTCTTAACATAGAAGTGCTTGAGTTAGGCAATGTCAAACTTATTGTTGAAGGTGATTTTAATCTCATATGTGACCCTTTATTAGACAGATTATCACAAATCAAATATTGACCACCTAGAGCTTTTTTATGCTAAAGTCATTTTTAAAACAACTATGTTTGTTGATATTTGGAGGTTACATCATGCTACTGAGAAAATGTTTCCTTTTTTTCAAACCCTAATAACTCTTACTCAAGATTCGATCATTTATAAGTTTCTCGCCAATTAATTCACTCAGTTACTACACCAAATACCTATAAGGTTGACATTTCTTACCATGTTCTCATTTTTTTAGTTTTTTTAAACATACTTTATTGATTACCAAAATGGAATTGCAATGTGACATATTTAGTACATATAGCATTTTGTCTTTTTGTTGTTTCCCCCTCATATACAAATTATATCTTTATGCTTAAGAAACAGTTCGGTTTTAAATGTTCTTAGTTATACATCCACCATTGTGGTCATGAGATAAAGGTGTGATCACTTGAGATGCAAAACGTAATCCTATAGTAGTTGCACATAGTATGTTTAAACATTTCAGAAACTTTTTTAAACATTTCAGAACATTTGTATTTTCTCCCCTCCCTCTACCCTTCCTCCTCGTCTGCCGCTATTTGTGTGATTTGCTGCCTATTGGTACTATCCTCATATCGTGATTTGTCCGTCGCTGCCTGTGCACAGTTGTAGTGTGTCTGGGGCCTGTAAAATGATCCCTGACACACAGTCTTAAGATATTTGGCTGTGTTATTGGGAGGGGTTACTATGTGTGGGTAAAAGGTCCAGCTGTTTAAAGTTTTCCATCACAATGTCCAAATCCATAGAAATAGGATGTTTATACAAGCCCCTTGTCTCTTCTAAGTGCAGCTCTTTCGGGGCTGCCCCATAGTATCACATCGTCCTGCCATGTGGTCAACAAGGGACTTCTAGGGGATTTCCATCTCATGGTGATTGTTCTCACTGCCAGTATAAGGGCAAGGTCCAGAAACCGTAGATGTACCTTCTGCACGCTAGTTCTTTTACCAAGGCCCATGAGGCACTCCAAGATACTGTCCTGGACTGTTATGTGTGTAACCTCTCCCAGGGAATGCCAGACTCTGCTCTAAAAATCATGGAGGCATGCCCATAACATATGGACAAAATCCGTCTCGTCGACCTTGCATCTGGGGCAGCAGTGTTGTGCCTCCGGGAACATGCGGGATATTCTTTTTGGGGTTAAGTAGGATCTGTGCAGTACAAGAATGAATTTAAGTTTAACATTGCAGGATACCCGCTAGGGATGTTCTTGCATGCTCGCCCAGGCTTTATTGGTGAGTTCCATGTCTGCATCCTCCGCCCACTTTGTACTAAGGTTAATAAGTTCAGTAGCCGCCTGCACCCTAATACCTGTGGACAACCATTTGACTAGATGGCCTCCTTCCCCCATGTAGTATAGCAGGTGGGCCAGTTCATGTTGTGGAGGTTCCCTGTGTTGAGACGCCCATGTCTTCCTGATGTAGTGTGATACTGCTGCGTGAATCAGATAGAGGTATTCTTACACTCCAGTGGCCAGTACGAATTTGTTGTGATCTAGGAGGTTGCCGTCATTAAATAGCGACCTGACGACCTCAATGCTAGCCTCTGTCCAGGCATGTACCCTGGCCCTCGTAAGCCCACCTCCAGGGATTTGAATGCCCAATAATGGGATATTATTCGCATAAGGGGTTACTCCTGAAGTATATTGCACGGCATTTTGCAAACAATGTAGTGCAGTCTTAAGCAATAGGGGCCCATCCGTGGGGATTTTGGCTTTTGGCAGGAGTGAGGAATGTAGCGTACCCCGATTCAGGTCCTGGGGTGTATTCTTGTAGGTCCTTCCCGGCTGTACAGTAGGACAGCCACTGGAGTTAGAATGCATAGTAATAGGCCCTGATATCTGGGACCCCCAGACCTCCCCTGTGGGTCTCGAGTTGTAGTTTCCGGAGGCTTACTCTCCGGGCGGCCCTTACCCCAGATGATTTCTGTGAGGATAGTGTTCAGGGTGCAGAAGATTTATTGTAGAACCACCAAAGGCAGATTCACAAAAAAATATATTAGAGAGGGAAGCACTACCATCTTAGAGATGGCAATCTTCCCCATTAGTGAGTGTTGTAGGGATATCCAAAAGGCCACACTCAAGCATACCGCATGGATGGCCTTCAACAGGTTACCTTCTAGTTGAACCGCCTGTGCCCTGTACACTTGGAGCCCAGATACGCCTGCCCAGCAGTCTCCTTCTTTTACCCTTTCTCTCATATGTGGCTCTTTCCAAATTGAACATTGAGAGCAGTCATGCAAGCCAGTGCTGAAATGTTGAGGGTGCCGGATCTTGTCAGGCAGAAGCAATACATATCTGCACCACGGCCATAGACAGGAAAAAGTAGTGTTAAGATGGATCTTGCACTCCATTGCTACTGAATCCAAGAAGTATCAGAGCCTGGGATAGCTTGACTTTCAAACCCAGTGTCAAATCGAGAAATTTCTCAATTGAATTTATCAGGGTTTCAAGATGTGAATAGGACGCAAACATATGTATTAGGTCAGCACCAGCGAGTTGCACCGTGGGCATCGATGTTCCTTGCGACTAGGTTCCCCAGTTCCCGCGTGATAACAATACCGAGATACACAGCTGAATCAGTTACTCGCAGATCAGCCATAACAACATGCCTGTTTATGATTATCTGAGTTTTTAGTTTGTTTAATGCGCACCCAGAGAATCTTCCAAAGTCATGTGCAACCGCCACCTCTGCAGCTAGTGCAGTTGAGGAATTTGCAGTGACAATGGCAACATTGTCTGCATAGGCCAATATTTTAGTTTCCACACCCTGGCACACAATAGGCTTAGCTCCATTTTTAGCCTCCAGTAGTCGTATTAGGGGATCTATGTATATGGCAAAAAGGAGAGGGGAACACAGGCAGCCATGTCTTGTTCACATACTGTTCTTAATGAATACAATAAACAAAAAATCTTATCAGCACTTCAGGATTATTTTACTTTCAACCCAAAAGGTTCTACATCCATGAAAACCAGATGGGATACTCTAAGGTTTATATAAGAGGGTCATCAATTTCTCTTATGAGTCATGAAAAGAAAATGTTCAATTCTAAAATTAAAGAATTGAGTAAACAAATTGCAAAGTTTGAGAGACTTTTCATAACATCTAATGATCCCAAATTTAAAATACCATTGCAAAAGCTGTGTTATGAGTTTAATTCAATATTAAGAAAAAGAGCAGGTATACCACTTTCTAACACTGAAGCCAAGTTTAGTTTTAATGCTCATAGATCTGGAAGGCACTTGGCAAACTAGTTACATAATAAAAAGATAAAACTCAAATTAATTAAATTCATGGTTCCAATGGAAAGATTGCATTATCCCAAAAAGATATTGTTAATTATTTTAAATAATCACTCAATCTTATATAATAAACCCAATTTGAAGACTCTCCCCTGATTGATCATTTTTACATAAAGTCAATCAAAGATAAATTAGACTCGCCAATTACTATGGAAGAAATTTATTTGGCTATTAACGGCCACATGCATCAAGGTATTTAGGAATTGCAAACGGTGCAATTCGGTAAAATCGACCATTTGCGATTCCAAAATACCTTTTTAGTATGCATGAATCATTTTTTGAAAAATCGCTATTTTTAGCGATTTCCAAAAATGCGATTGTTTCTAAGGAATCGCAAATTTGCGATTCCTTAAAAGCAATGTATGATTGTTTTTAAAATTGCGAATTCGCAGTTAGGGGGGGCAAATTACCACGAGGGTGAACCTCGTGGTAATTTGCGAAAAAGGTTTAAAATGCTCAAATTAGCATTTGAAACACTGTCATGTTACAGACACACATGTCCTTAGGACATGTGTGTGTGAAACATCCACTTTAAAATACATTTCAGGGGTGCAGGGGCCCCCCCTGCACCCATGGAATGCATTAACATTTTGCGAATTCCAATTTGCGAATTTTGGCCCATAGGAATCAATGGGAATTGCGAAAGCGTAAATTGGAATTCGCATAATATTTGCGATTCAGTAAAAATTGCGATTTTTACCGAATCGCAAATTTTATGCAATTTCAATCATGCATCCTGTTTTGCGATTCCTTATTTGCGATTCCCTAAAACTCGCAAATAAGGAATCGCAAAAATGGACTTTGATGCATGTGGCCGTAAATCCCTTAAACAGGGTAAATCTCCAGGTCCTGATGGTATTCCAGCAAAATGTTATAAAGAATCTGCCTTGCAACTCATTCCTCATTTATTTAAACTGTTAACCTTTTTTGGTGCTTCAGGCTTAACTTCTGGTTCCTTTACTGAAGCTTTGATTATAGTTCTTCCAAAACCTAACAAAGACCTGACCATTGCATCAAATTATCGCCCTATTACTTAACTAATCACGTTTGTAAATTCTCTTAAAAAAGTCTTGCAACCAGAGTGACGTCCGTACTGGTCTCCCTTATTCATTCTGATCAATCTGTTTTCATGAAAAATACATATTCTGACAATAATACTAGAGTCTTGTTACATGCTATTGGACATGGGTCTTTCTTTTCTTTGCCATCTGGAGTCCTTGCATTGGATGATGAAAAAGCTTTTGATAAAGTTCATTAACAAGCACTTCCAATACACTACCACTTCGTAAGCAGAGCACAGGCATACCAGGAAAATTATCAGGGTTTCTCTACTTGGAAATGGAATAAACAAGATGAAGAGAAATAATTAACTCCTGATATTCCAGGTCATAAGTATCTTCTAAAAGAAATTGTAGTGCTCTTTTTTTTTTGAAGGGTCTGAATGGTAACCGATCCCTGGGGCCCAATTCACCAAAGGGCTGAGTTAAATAGATACTTAGGATGGAAATTTACTTTTGTGCTTGGTATACTTAACTGGGCTGACAATAGCGAAATTAGGAGCTTTTGAAGGTGAAACGTAATGTGGTATAGAAAGAGTAATAGATTTTACTCAAAGGTACATCCCCAGAACAGGCTCAGAATCACACTACTACAAAATGGGGGAGAGCAATATGTTGGCACTAAAGAATTATCACTAGACCAAAGGAGGACCAGGATGAGAAGTCAAGAAAACCTAGTGGGCTAACTATAACTGAACAAATCCACTGCAAGACTTGTGGAAACCTTTACCTTTATCTGGTCATGTTGATAACTGAATGTTATTGGTGTATAAGGAAACCTAGGAAACAATAAGGATGTTGCTGGGGACCTCAGTTAGAATTGTAGCAAACCCACTGCACTACCGAAAACCATGGACTGTACTACGAAAAACCATGGACTGGTGTCTGAAGAGCCAACTCTAAATGTTCAAAGTCCTTTTTACCAAACGAAAAACAGGTTATGTTTGTTACCAGAGCTATGATTGCATTTTTATTGCAATATTTTTTGATTTTTGTGGCATCATGGAAGATGAGGTGCACAATAGTAACACTGTGCCAAATATTGTCTGATACAAACATCATCACAACAATATTGTGGTCGCAAGAATATTGTGTTGCAAAAAATTGCAGGCAAGAATATTGTTTTTCTAAGTATTTAAAAGTTTAAAAAAATATATTATTTTGTAAAGCTTTAAATTAATATGTTTATTTTGTTACTAGTTGCTATAAAGATTTGGTACAGTTTTTGGTCTTTATCTCAATTGTTATAATTACTTGCTGGTTGTTGAATCAGTAGGGCTGTAGGCTAGGAATATATTTGAATATGTATTTAATTTTTTTACAATTTGTTAAATTTGATTGGTTAATTTGACTTTTTATGTATATTACTTGTTACATTATCTAATTCATATTTTAAAAACATTTTTTATATGTTACAATGAATTATTTAGATTTTTAGCTATGTAACTGCTTTAATTCATTCATTATTTAATGCTATTATTTTGTAAATTACTTTTTAATTGGAAACTTATGTTATTTATCTATTTGATTACATTGATTTAGTTCCGATATTTTAATGGGGGATATTTTAGTTTGTTTTAAAAATTTATGATTTTTTTATTTTTTGTTGTGATTTCTTTTTTTTAGTATAATTTCAATTCTTTTGTGTATTGCTGGGATTGAAGGGGAGTAGTGTGAAAAGTATTAATAGCATGATATATATATATATATATATATATATATCTATATATATCTATATATAGATATATATATATATATATATATATATATATATATTCAGAAACAAGAAACCACACGGCACACTTCTTGGCAGTAATTCTTTTAGTTTATTTCAGGTCTAGCGCAAAACTCCTACGCGTTTCGAACATACGTTCTTGATCATGGCAGTGTTCAAGAACGTTTGTTCGAAACGCATAGGAGTTTTGCGCTAGACCTGAAATAAACAAAAATAATTACTGCCAAGAAGTGTGACGCGTGGTTTCTTGTTTCCGAATTCACAGGAGACACGCTCCCGGTCTTGAACGCGGGTACCTACAGGAAGTGGTCTCTCTGCGACGGGAACAGTTGTGAGGAATGTATATATATGTATATATATATATATATATATATATATATATATATATATTCCGCTCCCCTGTCAAAAGACCGGACCAGCACTCAGGTTAGATTTAAACTATCCTCAGGTTTATTTGCGCAAAAACAAGACGCGTTTTAGCCTTAGCCTTCGTCAGTGTCAGCTGGCATCGGCGAGGCGGAAGTAAATATTGGCATTTTTGGTACATAAACATAAATGAAGGGCTAGTCGCCCCGGTTTTTAGTCGCCATCTTAGAGTGGCTAAAAAAAGTATATACAACGCTTTCTTATTAGCGAAAGGCTAATTTCAAATTCATTTCCTACATTTCATAATTGTGTGGAGGTAGTTGGTAAACCACATTACGTTTTGCATAATTATTAAACCCTGTATGGGTATAATCAAAAGGACAACCCTTAAGCGCTATAGTCCATATCAACATTCTATCTCCAGTTTTCAAATTTGCAAATGTTTAGGTAAAAGAGTAAATAGCCACTCATTATAGCATTGTTCAAACTAATGGTTACATGGTCCACATTAAACATAGTTACATTGATTCGTGATTAAGCCCTAAATGGGCGAACGGTGACTGTTTCTCGTGTGCATTGTTTCCTTTCTTGTCACTGCTACAACAACTATCAATGTATGTGAAGTGTGGATCAGATGTTTCAATTAGATAAAATTCTCATAGTCACTGATAGCTCCTGTTGGACCTACTCTGACACTGATGCTGCTCTTTCTAAGGTGAATGGGCTATAGGTGGGTGATAAGTTCCTCACCCGCATTGAGCCCTTTCGGCATTTTCGTTTGGAGTTCAATGATGTACCTGGACTCCAAAAGTCTCAATCTTTTCTTGTAGTCCCCTCCCCTTATGTCCATTGTGATGCAGTCAAGGCAGAAAAAGGTCAGGAGATTTCTATCATTGTTGTGGTATATGGAGAAGTGCCTAGCCACCGGATAATTCTCGTCCCGGTTGGTAATCGTTCTTTGGTGTTCTAGTATTTGCAGTTTACCGCGTTCACTGTGCTCCCTATATAGCGGTAGCCAAAGGGGCATTCTAGGCAGTATACCACATGGGTCATGGAACAGGTCATAAATTTAGAGATCCTGGTGCGTGAGGTTCTTTCTGGTACTTGGTAGGATAGGACTCTCTTGCTTGAGCTACATGCTTTGCATTTCCCGCAAGGGTACGAGCCGTGCATTGCCTGTAGTCCAGTTTTAGATCTTTTCTTAGCTCGATGGCTCTGAACTAGCTTATCTTTCAGAGACGTCGTCTTTCTGAAAGAGATTTGAGGATGATTTGAGAGCTCTTTCCCAATCACTGCATCTGACTTCAGAATGTTCCAATTCCTGCACATAATCGCTCTCACCTTACTCGCTGCCACTGAGTAATTGGTGATGAGCCTTACAGTGCCTGTTCCTTCTTTGAGATTAGGATCCTGTCTACCACTCAGTAATGTTATTCTGTTGGTTATGTCTCCCTTGCTTTTGGCATGTTGGAGTACCTTCTGTGGATAACCACTGGATTTAAAGCGTTTAATGCTTTTATCTGATGCATCTTCATAGTCCTTCTCCATAAAACTATTTCTTTTTATTCTTAATAGTTCCCCATAAGGGATACTATTAACAAAAGTCTGGGAATGGCTACTGCGTCCATGGAGGACAGAGATTCCCAGCTGCACTTTTCCTATATAGGGCTATTTGAATTGCCCCTGATTCAACAAACACCCTCAGGTCAAGGAAACTGACTTCTTCTCTGCCTATTTCATAGGTGAAGGTTAAGGTACGGTCATTCTTGTTCAGGGCTGTGATATATTCCTCTGCTGAGAATTCTGATCCCTTCCAAATAATAAAGAGATTGTTGATGTATCTCCTCCAGCAGATCACCTTGTCCACCCACTCTCCCTTGTTGTCGGCCCGGGCCACCTGCTTCTCCCACCAGCCCATAAATAAATTTGCTTAGCTGGGGCCGAAGCAGGTGCCCATCGCCGTCCCTCCGATCTGCCTGTACCGTTGCTCTTGGAAAATGAAAATGTTATTGTTAAGACAGAATGAAATAAATTCCATTATCATTTGACTGTGTTCCAGGTACCTGGCCGATCGGAGGCCAAGGAAGGTTCCCACTGCCTTTACTCCATCCTGATGTCTAATGCTTGTGTATAAGCTGGAAATGTCAAGAGTTATCATAATAAAGTCATCTTCCCAGCACATATCTTGTATTTGCTTCAGGAAGTCTTTTGTGTCTTTTGTATAGGAACTGAGTTGTGTTACCCACGGGGCTAGGAAAGAGTCTATCAATTTCGACATATTTTCAGTCAGCCCTCCAATTGATGACACGATAGGTCTTCCTGGTGGTCTAATGGCATCTTTGTGGACCTTCGGCAGATGGTAGAAGGTGAGTATCTTTGGTTGTTTGTTCTGTAGAAATAAATATTCTTCCCTTGAGAGAATTCCTTTCCCGTACTATTGTTCAATTAGGGTGTGATATTCTTGTATGCTGGATTGGTAGTCTACCTCCGTTGTTGGTAAGTAATTGTCCTTGTCCTGTAATTGGCGAAGTGCCTCTCTACAATAGTGTTCTCGGCTGAGTATCACAACGTTTCCGCCCTTATCGGACGGTTTGATTACGATGGAATCATCCTGTTCAAAAGTCTTGATAGCTTTTCTTTGATTTGATGAAATGTTCCAATGTATTGTTTGTTTGGAACTCTCTTTTTGTAGGGACAGTTTTTGAAGTTCTTGAATCACTGTTTCAGAAAAGATGTCAACAATCGGGGCCTGGGGGAAGAAACGAGATGGAGGTTTAAATTTGCTTTTCTCCCCAATTTGGGTGATCCCCATTGCCAGAGCTCTGCTAGTATTGGTCACTGGAGAGGACTGTTGGGTACTACTCTCGCCCTCGAGTTCATCCAATATGGCTAAGGTTTCCAGATTGCGAATGCTGATATCTAGCGGCTCTAATGGGCCGGTGCCTCCCCCAGTAGCATTCTGAGGCCTTTGTTGTCTTTGGGCTTTCTGTTTAAAGAATTTCCACAGCTTCAGTTTGCGGATAAACAGGAAAAGATCGATGCGTGTTTGTGTATATTCGTAACAGCTTGTGGGACAAAATGTCAGTCCTAATTTTAAAACATTCTGTTCATCAGACGTTAGAACTCTTTTTGATAGATTAATGATGGTTAAGTTCTCTGTTACTTCCTGTTGGTTCGCACCTTCCGATTCCTGAGTTGTCCTATTCCATTTCCTGTGTTTTCTCCCCCCCTCCTTGTGATACGTTTGTGCTTGTTGTGGCTCTGGTGGACGGCCTTTCCCTCCTCTCAGCCATGATTGCCGGATGAGGTCGAATTCCTGGTGAAAAGAAGGTTGGACTCTTGCTGACTGTCTAGTACCTGTATTTTCGTCTTCCGACTGTTCAGCACTAGTAGGATCAGATTCTGAGGTGTCCCGAGTCTCTGTGGTCTTCTGAGTTTTCAATCTCAGATTGCGTCGGGGTGCGTCGTATTTACGAGCAAACATGAGTATCCTCCCTTGCTCGTAATCCTGAGCGTCACATTCGAATTTTATCTGCTTCCTCTGTTGTATCTTCTTCTCAGAGGTGCTGAGTCGTTTTTTCTTCAGCTCTTTTTCGGCGTCCAACTGCGCTTGATCAGCCAGTTCCACAATTTTTTTTTCCAATGATTCAATGTCCTTCAATGCTTTTTCCTGATCTCTCCAGGTAAACTTGATTAATATTCTCAGCATTCCTACTGATGAATGCGCTGTGAACTCTGCCCATTCACTCCATAAATCCGAGTCTGGATTCTCATATGCCGGTGTAGTATAGATGCAGGACCACGTGGTATTCTTTTGACCTTTACATAATGTTGTAGAGAAGTGGCCTCCCACCACTTTCGAGTATCTCTCTCATAGAGTCTATCAAGTTGTTTGTATTTATTTTTAAGGTTCACCTGAGCAGCATCTGGTGTCTGAGTCACGCCCTGTGGGAGCGTCTCTGGACGTGCTTTAAATATGCCCGTTGCCACCTCCCGATGTGCTGTGTCGCTGAACGTTTGATATTTTTAAATTTGTTGTGTTTTCTAACTCGTTTGTGCCGTTCTCTAAACAAGCTGTTTAGACAAGGTGTCGTGATGTTTCCTACCTCCGTCCGTTGTGCCGTTATGCCATTGTGCTGTCAATCGCACGGTTGATTTCACTCGGCATCCTCCGGACTGGTACTACGTGAGACGACCTTGTTAGGGCGGTGCAGATTCCTTTTTGTCAGTTTCGCTGCTCCAAGTGTCGCCTGCTGAAATCCGCACTCAATCCGAAAGGGTGCCCGGTCCAGCGGTGGCAGGCCGCTAACTTATTCCGCTCCCCTGTCAAAAGACCGGACCATCACTCAGGTTAGATTTAAACTATCCTCAGGTTAATTTGCGCAAAACCAAGACGCGTTTCAACCTTAGCCTTCGTCAGTGTCAGCTTGCGTCGGCGAGGCGGAAGTAAATATTGGCATTTTTGATGCATAAACATAAATAAAGGACTAGTCGTCCCAGTTTTTAGTCACCATCTTAGAGTGGCTAAACAAAGTATATACAATGCTTTCTTATTAGCGAAAGGCTAATTTCAAATTCATTTCCTACATTTCATAATTGTGTGGAGGTAGTTGGTAAACCACATTACGTTTTGCATAATTATTAAATATTATATATATATATATATATATATATATATACACATATACACATATATATGTATGTATGTATGTATGTATATATGTGGGACTGGTTTGCATATTTGTCGGGAGCAAACACCGATTTGCCGACACGCCTTCACGGTCAGGAGCTACGCACCAAGCTTGCATCTTGTTTGGTGTAATGTTTGGAAGACATAGCGCTTCGCCCCCCCCCCCCCGTAGGTCGAAGATACTCACCTGAGTTGGAGACCGGTTGGGGACTGATGAAGCAGCAGCAAGCTGTTTGACGTGGCACGAAATGGATACGACAGCATTGAGCCCTGCTGAGACTGTCGAAGACTAAGTGGAACACGCAGCCAGCAATGGGACACCACTGTGTGTTTGTTGTAGTAGATCACTGTATCTGCATTCACAGCCTGGGACACCAAAACCCGAGATGGATCTCAGCCGGAGAGGTGGAGTGACAAGTTGTGGGAGGCGGGGCCATGAGTTTCCTGCTCCAATAAGGGAAGTTCCATCTACCTTGAAAAACGAGCCCCCAGACAGAACTGTATCCAGGTGAAGCGGGCACTGAGGAAAGACGTAAGACTGAAACGCGTATGCCCTTAATTCACGATCACAAAGGAATTTGCACTGGGAAACCTTCCAATAAATCCTTTTCGAGCCACTGAGAATGTGTCGGACCCGTTTCTTTTTGGAGTGGGACTGGTTTGCACATATATATACATATATATATACATATATATATATATATATATATATATATATATATATATATATATATATATATATATGTATATGTATATGTATATGTATATATATATATATATATATATATATATATATATATATATATATATATATCTTCCCGTCTGATCCAAGTTCTAAGCTTCCAGGTGCTCTATGGCGGTGCACGCGAGGAGCGGCGGGACCAGCCGCGGTAAAGTAGATTCTGTTTTCCCGTTGCAGGGAGTTGGTTCCTCATGCACTCTTGTGTTTGTCAGAATTACGCCACACGTTTCTTTGTATCAGTTATCCAGTTTAATCGTTATCTATTACAGCAAGCCAGCAACACCTACGCGTTTCGGTCTCTACGGAGACCTTGCTCACAGGTAAACTGAATCAACAAAATTTCGTTTTTTAAATTACGTGAAAGCGTTCATGTGTTTACATCACTTCCTGTTTACTCCACAGGAATTATGGGACATGTGGTTTTATCAACGACCATTGTTAACATGTTAATCATATATCACCATTTTCTATGTGCTTTTCATATTGATCTGATTTTTGAACCACAACACTATTTTATCATGATCTTTAAACAATAGAAGTCTCATTTGAGCCCTCCAGTTCGCATTCCAATTCATTATTCAAAATCATTCTTACATATTCGTGTTTACTTTAGTCAATTATCCACAGTTCTTTGTTTCATCTTAATGCCCTCCGGTGGGCTACGAAATTCAACATTAGGTGTCAATGTAAATCATAGTACATTAGTTCTGATTCAATATGCACATTTCAATGACAAAACAAAATACATGTCCCCATTGTGAAAATTTGTGTTTGAAAATCTAACTCTAGTGCAAGTTAAAAATGTTTGTGTTCCGAGAGGAACCCTTGATACTCATCAATGTTCATTGTTTATGGAAAAGTTTTCTTTAAAGGTGGCAATGTAGTTCTTCGTCCTGGTTGTGCCCATACGGGCTCAATGTTCAGAAACTCATAATGTGTTTTGATTCCTTTTGTCTCATTACTTTTTCATGATCACCTCCTCTTTGATTCGGCCCAACACTTTCAATTCCATAGAATTTTAATTCTTTCCAATTACTGTTATGTTCCAGTTCCATATGTTTTGCCATTGCGTTACTGCGATCAGAGTTAATGGTGGCACGGACATGTTCAAGGATACGCAGTTTTAATTCCTTTTTGGTGCTTCCAATGTACTTTAGAGAGCAAGGGCATTCCTAAATATAAATGACAAATTGTATTTTGCAATTGATTAATTGATCAATTTTCCATGTTTTTTTATTTGTCATTTCAAGTTCTTTAACATGTTTGGCAATGCAGCATCCAGAGCATTTATAAAAGCCTTTGGGTTTGTACCAGGCTTCCGGCTTTTTCTTTTCTTGTAAATGACTGTGGATTAATTTGTCCTTTAGATTCTTGGCTCTTCGCTATGTCACATTGGGATGGTCCCCCACAATTTCCGCAATTTTTGTATCCATATGGAGAATGTGCCAATTTTTTCTTAGAATTTTGATTATATATTGGTTGGCTGTGGAGTGAGTGGTAATGAATCGAATCTTTTGATCATCCTAGTCTGATGTTGGTTTTTCCTTAAGTAGATCAGTTCTTTTGATTTTGGAGGAGCGATTTAAAGCAGTTTGGACGCTTGAGGGATTGTATTTGCGTTTCTCAAATCTATTACTGGCTAGTTTTTTGTTCATATTCCAGTCTTCCTCTTTTGAACAGATTAGTTTTATTCGTAAGAATTCTCCGTAAGGGATGTTATGAATTACGCTGGATTGGTGAAAACTTTGAGCATGCAAGACTGCATTTGTTGCCGTATCCTTGCGATGCAATGTTGTTTGTATTTCATTGTTTTCAATAAAGATTTCTGTATCCAGAAAGATCACTCTAGACTCGCTAATTGTGTATGTGAATTTGAGACCAAAGCCCGAACTGTTGAGAATTTCAAAGTAGGCCTCAAATTCCTGATTGGTTTCATCCCAGATCAACAATAAATCGTCTATATATCTTAGCTACAGCTTCATCATGTTCAGATCTCCATGCCCACATTTTCTCCCAATGCCCCATTGTTAGGAATGCATACGAAGGACTAAAAGAAAAGCCCATCGCTGTGCCTTTGGATTGACGATAAATCTCTTGCCCAAACAAAAAAATGTTTTGCTCCAAACACATAGAAATCATTTCAAGAAGCATACCATTGTGATCTGCAAATTGAATATTTCTGTCCATGAGAAAGGACTTGCATGCCTCCAAACCGATTTTATTTTGAATGTTTGAATACAATAATATGACATCCATTGTGATTAACTTGTAAGAGGGTTGCCATGGAGTATCTTGTAATCTTCTCAACATGCCCCCGGTGTCTTTTACATTTGATTTTAAACCCTTCACATATGGTAGCAAAAAAACATCAAGATAATTTGCAATGGGGTCTAGTAGCACTCCTTTGGCCGAGATAATCGGTCTCCCCGGTGGTCTAGTGGGATGCTTATGGATTTTGGGCAGAAAGTAAATCGTGGCCATTTTTGGATATGGCGTTTGAAGATATTTATACTCATCACTGTCGATTAGATTTTGTTTGAACCACATGTCTAATTTCTGGTCTAGTTCTTCTTTTAGCCTTGGCAGAGGATTCACTTTTAATTTTTCATAGTATTCCTTGTTACGAAGTTGAGAGTGCGCTTCTCGCATGTATGCCTCCTTGTCCAGAACTGTTACATTCCCACCCTTATCCGCCATTTTAATTTCAATGGTGTCATCTTTTGTGAGTTTGTTTAGTGCTTGGCGTTCTTCTTTGGTTAAATTGTCTTTTTTATATGGAACTTTAAGTTGATAAAGATCCTTTATGACGCATTCATGGAAAAAGTCTATTTTATTTCCCCGTGGTAACTGCGGATAGAATTTCGATTGTGGCTTCATTTTCGAGATTCCTGCTCCTAGTTGTACACAGTATGCTTGTACTTCTTCACCGCTTTGTTGTGGATCCTGACTTAGTTCCATAAAGTGTACAAAGTGTGCAGCGTCTTGTATTGGTATTCCCATTGTGGGCTGGGGTATATTCCTTCTGTAGTTGGCCATATCGGGTTTGTCAATAAACAATTTTGCCAATTTTATTTTTCTGATGAACTTATACAGGTCTATACGTGTTTCTGCCAAGTTCATTCCACTTGTTGGGCAGAAATTCATGCCCCGCTTGAGTAAGTTAAGTTCCAAGTTATTAAGGTTTTTTTTGGATAGATTGATTACTTGTAATTCCTGATCAGCAGATGTTATATTTTGCTCTTCATTTAGTTGTTCCATTTCTTTCTCATGTTGCGTGTCATGGTTCCCACACGGTTTGCGCCACAAGGTTGTGCCCTATTTTCGCTTGCCTCTTCTGGTTGGTTTTGTGGCATTCCCCGTCCTTTTCCTCTTCCTCTCCCTCTTTGATTCTGATTTCTTGGAGGGCCCATTGCTTTTTCCCAGGTCTTTTGGTTGAATGCTAATTTCATCTCGTCTAAAAAAGAATTTCTTGCTCTGGCTTCTCTTTGTTCCTCTTCCCCTCCACTGACACTTGGTTCCGTTGATGCAAGAGAGGATAGCGAGGACATGCTTTCCATGTTTGCATATTCATTTTGTCTGAATTTTTCATATTTTCTGGCGTAAGTGAAGATACGACCATCCTCATAATCCTCTTTGTCATGTTGGAATTTTGTTTGTTTTCTCATGCGGACACTTTCTTTGTGTTTTTCAATATATACTTCCAGATCATCTTTAAATTTCTTCATTTCCGGATTTAAATCTAATGCGGCCAGTTCTTTTTCCATTTTCTTAAGTTGTTTCGTTGTGTTTTCCAGTGCAATCTCTATGTGCTTTACTAGGATCTCCATTAAACCCAGAGATGATTTGAGGATAAATTCTCCCCATTCCGTTAATAAGTCATTGCTTGTATCCTGATGGCTTGGCATTAGACTGATACGCAAGCCTCGAGGTACCCGTTTGACTTAAAGATATTTTTTTAGGGCTGCCAGCTCGCACCACTTATTAATTTCTTTCTTTGACAATTTTTCCCATGCGCGTAATCTATTTTTTAAGTCTGTTTTTCGAATGCCCCCACTTGCTCCATTTGTAGTTGTTTCTTCATCAAAACATGTTTGAATAAGAGTATTCCTTGATACCTCTCTTTTATCCATGATGCGCTGGTTTTTATATTTTGAGCTGTATTGAATTTCAAAGGTTTTCGATTGTACTTGTATGATTGTGTGGTTATTGTAATTCCTTTAAATACGACCCCGTTTGTGTCACTACTTGTTATCCATTCAATCGCTAGGAATTAGGTTCCTCGAGTATCACTTTCACTCGGTAATTTTGAATAGCATGACACACATTTAGAGACCAACCGACAGTTTAGCAATTGCAATTGCACCTTTTGCGTTGTTATTCTTAGATGTTAAGGAATGCGCTGAGGTCGCTTACCAGTTCAGGGTTCTTCGGAAAGACCCGCTCCCTCCGGAATCGTTGCCTCCCGTTTCCAGCCTGTCCTGATAGGTTTGCCCAGCTTCTTCCACGGCACTCGTTATTTCAGTGTTGATGATTATGTCGGCGTTCACCTGAGCCTAATTCGAATTCTCTTCCCGTCTGATCCAAGTTCTAAGCTTCCGGGTGCTCTATGGCGGTGCACGCGAGGAGCGGCGGGACCAGCCGCGGTAAAATAGATTCTGTTTTATATATATATTCTACTGGAGGTCGCCAGTAGATAGTTATAGTTAGGACCTATTTTCCATAGGAAATCCACAACATTCTATTTGTAATAACTTTAGCGCCGGTTGACGAATCTTTGCGAAATTTTCAAAACTTACGGTCAGCTCCGGTCCGCTCCTATCCCGAAAGTTTTAGGTGATTCGTGAAGTGGGGGCCGGGAAAGAAAGGTGTACATATCCATATGATAGCACAATTTCGCGGATTAGAGTAATAGTGCAGAATTATTAATCAGGTTGACCGGGGCACAATCTTTACTGCTCAATAAAAGTCTCAAGATATACCTACGTCTAACATCCGAACTTCCTAATCCAACAAGTTCCCAGACTTCCAACTCTCCAGCCCTCTCCCCAGGCATGTCATTTCAGTATTAAGGTATACCATTAATAGCCCTTGGCTTTACATAATAGGCAATATCCCTTAGCCAAAGAAAGTGAGTACGTTTGTGCGGGCTGTCACTCCAGGAGCGTCAATCATGTGTGCTCCGGGTTTGTTCATATCACTGCATTTGCATGTTAATATGCCGGCACACCCAGCTCAATGTCATCCTGACTATCCGTGTCGGGATCTTTCAATAAGCCCACAATGTGTTCCCATGCCTTGGCTGCTTCCAATGCCTTCTCGCTCCCTGTTCTCTTTGCAAGCTGTAGTCGTACCATCCCATCACATTCCATCCATTTGATGAACTCTCTTCAACCTAGCCTTTCCAGGGGCCCCTCGCGCCTTTCAATGCATTGTGGTTTCCCTTTTGACCAATACCAGTCCCATATTTATGAACTTACTAGTAACCTTAGTTTTAGCCGTCACAGCCTTCAACAATGCAACTACCTCATTCCAGTAATTATTTAGTAGTGGCACCCCCAGGTCATGTGCGGGAAGTCCGCTCCCTCCCTCCGGCACCGTGGACATTCGTCTGTATCTGTATCGAAGTACATTTTGATTTTGGCCGGTGTGAGGTAGGCACAGTGTAAAATGTGAACCAGTTGAAATCGAGCATTTCTGGTGGTCTTCCACACCTGCTCCACCACCTCAGCCCACACCCTATCCGGTCTCTCACGTACCAGGTCTACCTCCTACTTGTGCTTAAGTACCTCCAAAGATGCCAGTTTCTCTTGGATCATGCGCTTATACAGGCATGTGATCGCCTTATACTCCCCTCAGCAGTTACAATATATTTACAGCCCAAAGTAGCCCTAGGCTCTGTTTGACCCTCTTTCCAGTGTGCATGGATAGCTGCGGTAAGCGCTGCGTGAAGCAGGAAGTCACCCCCTCGTAGGTCAAATCGCTCCTGTAATACATGAAAGGGCAATATATTCCCATCCTCATATAGGTCCCCAATAGAGGACAATCTCTGCTCATCCCAGGTATTCAACTCCTTCCAGGAGCACCCGTGTGAAAGTGCCTCGCACATAGAAAGTGGGATATCAGGGGCATACGGCACTAGTATACCTGCTCGTTTGCCACTCCCCCTCCAACATTGCTGTGCCATTTTAAGGTCCTCTGGAAGTGCACCAATGCAGACAGGGAGGTCTAACAAGATCTGAGAGCAGCTTCAGCTCTGAGGCTCCCCCTCCGTCCTCCTCCGATCCACCCAGCCTCTGCGCCATTCTCTGCGTCAACCAGTGCAGCTGCGCGGCTAAATAGTACGTTTCAAAGTCAGGCACTGCCCATCCATCCTCTTATCTTGGACGCATCAGTATAGGGAAGGCAACCCGCGCCTCCCAGTACCCCAGAGAAACCCTGTGACCATAGATGTGAGTTGTTTAAAAATACGCACCGGGATCCAAATGGCAAGGTCCTGAAATAGTGCAACAGTCAGAGAAGGGCCACCATTTTGAGTAAGGCCACTCTCCCAGCAAGCGACAGTTGGAGCAATCCATAAAACTCAAAGCTGCCTGCCAGCCCTCTTATCGCTCTAACTACGTTGCCCTCTAATTCATCCAACTGATCATGATTAATCTGGACCCTAGATACGGGAGGCACCTACTTTCCCATCTCACACTCACCCTTTCCTGCAAACCGCCCCTGTCTCCATCCGCTGGGAGCAGGCATGATTTAGCCCAGTTAATTTTAAGGCCAGACATCTCACCTAGGTCGTGGTGCAGCACCTTCTCCCCAACAACGCCTATCCTGTGTCTTCCAAAAACATTGATAAATCATCTGCGTTCAAGTCGATATAATGGGCCTGACCCTGCACCTGCAGTCCCAGATAATATCTCCCAGTCCTGGCCTTCGCCGTCAGTGGTTCCATGGCCAGTGCAAAAAGCAGCGGGGATAAGGGGCATCCCTGTCTCGTGCCTCGGCTGACCTCACAAGCTTCCGAAATCACCACACCTGTCCTGACCCGCGCTGTAGAGGACTTTTAAATCAAAGCCGTCCAAGCTATGAATTTATCTCCCGACCCAAATCGAGCCATAACGTGAAACAGGTAGGGCTTTTCCAAACCATCAAACGCCTTTTCTATATCGATGCCGAATATCGCAGCTGTGTCTTTTAAGTCCGCCTCAAGTACCTGCATCAATCTATGAATCTTTAAGGCCGTACTTCGAGCAGGAATAAAGCCAGCCTGATCTCAATGTATTATTGTTGGCATATGGGGCAATAGCCGGTAGCCAAGATGCAACTCAATATCTTATATCCGTGTTAAGCATGGACAGCGGACTATATGCTGATCCGTCCCATGCCGACTTAGGTTTAAGGAGAGGGATGATAACCACCTCTCTTGTGGACATGGGGAGGTGGCCCAACCGTCTCATCTTGTTATATAATTCTACCAGGCGTGGTGCCAACTGCTCGGAGTAAGTAAAATAAAACTCAATCGGGAGGCTGTCCATCCTCGCCAGTTTATTTTGTGCCATATGTTTAATTGCCGCCCACACTTCCCTCAGCTCAATATCTCTACCTAACACCTTTGCTTGATCCCCATTTTACTGTGGAAGCTGGAGTTCATGTGTAAACCCACCTAGGTCATCATCGAATCTGGTCGTCCTACTCTTGGATAATTCCATGTAAAAGTCATAAACAACTCATTTATACCCCCTTGAGTGAAGCAAGCATCTTCTCGAGTGTCCTGGACCTCCAAAATAGGCGAGCCCCAACGCGACGGGTTGACCCGCCAGGCTAACAACGCACGACTTGTCTCCCTCAACATGAGTGCGAGCGATATATGCTTTGTGATCAAAACATCGCAGTGGCTCCACTTGACCTGCCACTGCCTCCCTCGCTTCTTCCAGCTCCTGTTGTTTATCGGGTCGTCCAGGACGATCTTTCTTAATATCCTGCAGGCACTGCTCCGCATCTCCTACTTCTCCTAAAAGTACCCTACACACACCTAGAGCTTCAGCTATGCAGCTTCCCTGAATCCTCGTTTTAAAGGCATCCCACTCCGCTAGTGGTGTGGAAGCGGTCCCCACATTATCCCCAAAATATTGGGAGATAGCCGTGCCCACTGTCTCTCGAAACTCCTGGTCTTACAATGCTTCCGGTCGCAACCACCACGTCGGTATCCAGGCATGGATTGGGGCCCATTGCAACCTGAGCAACATAGGGTTATGATCCGATTATGTCCTGGTGAGGTATTCACTACCCTGCACTCCTGAATGAACATCGGGGGTGCACAAGAAGATCATGCAAAGCCGAGAAATAAGAATAATCTCAGTCATCTGGATGCTGGGCCCTCCAAGTATCTACCAAGCCCCATTGGTTCTGCCAATTACGCCTGTAAAAATCTTATGAGTGGGGGCATAAGGGAGTGAGGGGTGCGAGTGGTCCAAGTGCACATCTGCTATACAATACAATTAAAATCCCCTCCCAGAAATACTGAGCCAGTAAATTAGGGTGCCAGCTTCCCAGACAACTGCAAGAAAAGGGCTGGTTGCTCCGTATTAGGAGCACAACTGCCCCCCGAGCAATGTCACGTCTATCAAGTTTCCCAAGGAACACCACATACCTCCCCTCCGGATCTATAATCTTTTCCTTGCACTGGAAGGGTACCCCTGACCGCACTCAAATCAGCATCCTCGAGCAAAAGCGGAATAAGTTGTGTAGTACAGTTGGCCTCACCAGCACCGCTGCAAAGCTGCCCCTTCCTGCGCCTGTAAATAGTTTTCCTGCAGCAATGCAATATGAACTCCCCTCCTCACTAAATATATATGTAATTTTTGGCAGAACCACATTGAGTGCATTCCCTGCACATTCCATGATAAACACTTCATGTTATCGGCAGACCCCATTCCAGCCTTGTCGGGGATTCAACTTTAAATTCTGCTCTAGTGACATGCCTGGCCCTAATAAACCCCAAAACTAAGAAACAACCCCACCACCCCCTCCCCAGGACAGCTACTATAGAACTAGTACCCATTCAAACCATGAAAACAAATCACACAAAAATCTCCAAAGAATACAGAGGTAGTGGGGACAGCAGCTGGCTCTAGGCAGTGCGCATCAGCCCCAAAGTTTCGAAGCCACTCCAGGCCCTTCGTCAAACCTCCACCAGGTTCATCTGGCTGCTGGGCTCTTGCTTATTGTACTCCTGCCCCAACCTTCAGGCAATGTTTTCCACCGTCTGTGGTGTTAACACTAGGGGTGGGTGGAATTTGCGTAATCGCGTTACGCAAATCTCCCAGCGAACACGCAGAAATTTTGCGAACACATGGAATTGCTTGTTCGCAATACTTTTTTACTGTTCGCAATTGCTGTTTGCGTGCTGGGGGAAATATCTCGCGAACACGCATTAGAGAACGCGAACAAGCAAAAAAATTTGCAAAGTCGCGGAATGCAGATTTTTGGGCAATATTGCGTTCTCTGCGGAACGCAAAATTACCCAAATTCCGTGAACAGAACGGAATTTACCGCCCAGGCCTAGTTACCACTGGCATCTGTTCCTCACCAGTTTGGGAAGAGTCTGAGTCCATTTCAGCTGAACCTCCAGTAGTATAAGCCTCCTCTTCATCTGTCGGAGGGGGTCGCTCTTGCGCCAATTCCACCACTGCCTGCAGTGCCGCGGCTCGTTCCCGTGCCTTTGGAGTGTGCATGGGTTTCTTCTGGGTCCTGTTAAGGGGGTGCCGTCGTGGTCATAATGGTCGGTTGGGATCTTGATCATGCCTCTCTTTCACATCTCCAGCTCTCGGCGTCTCCCTTCTATAATTCTCCAACCAGTTCAAAGCTTCATGGGGGGGTCCAGGTAATGTCTGCTCCCGTCTAAGGTAACTCAAAAGCGGGCCAGGAACATCTGGGAGTACTGGAGGCCCTCATCCCTCAGAGCTTTCTTGACCACTATGTAAGAGGCCGGAAATAGCGTGACCCAGGCATTGTCCACAGTAAAGGAGCCGTCTGCCCTTGCCTTTTGCAACAGTAAGTCCCTGTCTCGAAAGTGGAGCAGTCGGGCCACCAACGGTCTCGGGGGTCTTCCCGGGGTCAGCGGTCTGGCCGGTACTCTATGGGCCCTCTCAAGTGTATAGAAAGAGGTAAGTCTCTCCGGACCCAGAACATTCCTGAGCAATGCCTCTAGGAAGGTCACCATGCCGTCTCCTTCTAATCCCTCCAGCAACCCTACAACCCGCACATTGTTCCTCCTATTGCGTCACTCCGCATCTTTAGCCCTGCGTTCTTAGACCTGCACCCTATCTGTGAGGGCCTGCACCTGCTGCGCTATGTCCTTGTGCCCTGGTTACAACTCTGCAATACTGAGTTCGTTTTTTTTACCCTCTCAGAGAGCTTTTTGTGTCCTGATGGAGGGTCGCCTTCATGTCAGCAATGACAGCCAATATCTGCTGTAATTTTTGCTGCACTGGATCATCCAATGCGCCCCCACTGGTTCCAGAGCATCATCTTCCTGTTCCTAGGGGACCCCAGCCTGGCGGCCCCTGGGCATGCCCATGATGAGGTAGACCTCGCGGTATGCACCTGTTACAACGCAATTTTTACTCCGCACTACCACTACAACGCAGGCATTACAACGCATACCGTTACAACGCATTGCGCTGGGGGGCGCTCTAGGATAAGAGGTAAGTTTAATTTACTATCCAACACCTTCCCTAGGGTCCACGGGGACTGGAGTTAGAATAGTAAATTATACTTACCACTATCCAGCACCCCAAAGCGCTATGCGTTGTAGCGGTATGCGTTGTAAATACCGCGTTGTAATGGTATGCGGAGTAAAAGTATGCGTTGTAACGACATACATCCAGACCTCGCTCACTGCGTCCTATCCTTTTTCACAGCTGGTGACAATTGCCTTGCTGGATCACCGCAGTCACCTCTACTTGCTCGGTGGGCTATCGTTCACAGCATATACCAGGGCCCCGTTTCGACCACCCTCCTATCTCAACAGTGTGCAGTTTACTTCTACGTACCGCCGGCACTGCTCACCTTTAATTTCTCAGGTCACAGTCTTCCCCCAGCCAGAACTCCGAAGCGACACACAGGCATCTGGTCGTGCTAGCCTTCATGGATCTTCCCGCTCCCACTCCGGCATCCAGGATTCCTTGGTGTGTAATTTAGGCCACTGTCAGGCTCCGCGACAATGGTGTGCTTGGTCCCGGTGTCAGTTTCCCAGCCAGCATGGCATCCCACTCACAGTGGTTATCAATGCTCAACCATGGCCTTGACCACTCACTGGTGGTTTCCCCTGTTGCTCATTACCAAGCGCTCCATCCAGTAGTGCCATCCAACGTTGGCTGCCATCGATCTCTCATGGGCTCTTCTACAAGCGCAGATAGCGTCCACTCCGTTGATCCTGTGAGCGAACAAGGCAATCGCCTCTCATCCACTCCAGGCCTGGGCCTCAGTCGTGTCTCTTCCGGAGGGTTTAGTCACCCCTCTGCTGCCCCTTTCAGTGTTCCTGCTCAACTTACTCTCATCACTCAGTCCAATGAGGGCAGCAGGGAGCATCTTGCCCGCTCACTCCAGCCACCCAAAGCCTGCTCGTAGGCTGCATTCTAGGCCTTCCCCTCACTGCTCCGGCCGTAGCAGCTCCAGGGCCCCCCGGGCCCTTGGAATCCAACTGGCGGCCTCATGTTGGATACCTGCAGGGGCAGTGCTGGTCAACACCCCGTGTGGCACCCATGCAGGATCCCACAGGCCGAATTGCTCTCCGGGAACCGGCGATTTGCTCAGTGCTTGGCTTCATTCAGCCGGGCACCCATGTACCTGGTGTCCCCACTCCCTCTCAGGCTCAATCATATCGGGGCGTAAGGCACCCAGAATACCTGGTCCAGTCTCAGCGCTCTCGGAGTTTGCCGCTATCCCACCAGCTCCGCAGGCGGCTGGTGCCCGTCTGACAACCGCGGTCGCCCCGCAGCGCTCTCAGGGATACCTCAATGTCCTCTGCCCGGGGGCCCCCAACTTCCACGGGCCAGCGAGTCTGGGCAAAGCCGCCCGGGTCACCCGAATATCTCCCTCTGCAACAGGTCCGCCACACAATCTTGGTGCTGTTTAGTTGCAGCGGAGGGCCGCTGCTTAGGGGAGTATCTCAAGGCCCTTCTCCACTCCAGACCTGAGTTCAATCTACTGCGTAGGTCTTCACCACCACAGCCGACATTTTGGCTCTCTGCGCTCGGATCAAGCGATAGCTCTTTTTACCCCCGTTTCACTGTGTAAGCCACCAGGCGCCGAGCTCCAAGCACTCTGCAGTCGCTTGGCCTACTGGGGGTTGTTGCTGGATCACTACTCGGCCCAGGATGTCCGGATATTTAGGAGAATTACGAGGCTGATGTGGAGCTCCGTTCTCACGCGTCCCCCATCATCCCTGGCCAAGCCATGCCCCCCTAGGCCTTGCGACTTACAATTTGCGACTCACTAATTGGAATCTACAACAGTGTCTGAGACACTGTTTATGATTGCCAATGAGGTCGCAAATTGCATGCCTCATTCACATTAATGTGGCTGTCGCAATTTGGGAACCCATTGGGAATGGGTGTCACTCCCAGGGATGATGGACTACTGGGGTCAGCAGACCTCCATGTCTGGTACTGCTTTTAAATAGATTTTTTTTTTAATGCAGCCCGTGTTCCTTAAATGACAACAGGATGCATTTAAATAATAAATATGAAACTTTTTTGTTTAATTTTTTAAGGGAAGGCAGTGGTCCCTGGGACCACTGCCAGCCCTTAAAAAATATTTGTGCATGCACAATCCTTCCTAATAGCGAGTCTCTAATTCTATTTTGCAAGTCGCAAATTGATTTGAGACTCGCAAAATAGGATTAGTACATGGGCCACATGATTTGTGCCAGTGCTAACGGGTCTAAAACCCATTTGCGCCCGCAAAAAACCTTTGCGTATCTGGCCCCAGCTCTTTAGTACATGGCTGGAAGAAGGACTCCTGTGCTGCTGAAAGGAGTGCTACTCTGCTGAACTGCTGCTCTGAAAGACTGCTGCCTGCTGTACTGACCTGCTGCCGGCTGCCATCTTGCCTGGGTGAGAAGAACTGGACCTGCAACTTGTACCCACGACCACCAGAGTGACTCCAAGGGATAGTCTCTTGTAACCAGCACCTGGATTCTGCCACTGTGAGTTCTACCCTGCCAGGTGATACCACCCCAGTCCTGAACCCTTGGAAGTGGACCTGAAGGTGCTGTGCCGCCCCATCTGTGGACCCAGCAGAATTGATGTATCTCCTCTGCTGCACAGATTGGTGCAACCCCAACGCAATGTCTCTCCTGCAAGGATGTTTCCATCTCAAGTACTTTGTATCGACCTCACAGTCCACAGCCTTATTATAACCCCCACTGTGCATCACATCCCCAACACAGGTCATTTCATTGCAACCCTCTTGTCGATGACAGCTTAATCAACAATGCAGTACTTCGCTTGTCAAATCCCGCTGTCTCTTTGGAACCAGCCAGTGTACAATGCATCCTCAACACAGAGGTTCATCTCGCACACTTCCCTCATCCATAGCTTCCTTGACGATGATGCAGTACCTCAATTTTTAGCCTCTCATCTTCTCAGAACAGATGCTGAGTGATTCAACTAAGACACAGACCTAACATTGCCTCAGCTGCATGACAGGGGACCTCACAGCTCTCCGTAACCTGGATTAAGGTACTCTTGTTCAGTGGGCCTAACTGAGTCACTGTAGCTAGCCCGGACTCTATCATGGTCGGCCTGAACTTGTTACTTTATCCCGATCCGGCACGACCAGATATCCACAGTTGGCCCTTTGAGCTTTTGCAGAAACGTTTAAACTTGCATTTCTCCAATTCTACTGATTGGATTTTTGTCCTTGTTTTATTTAATAAAATTGGCTTTATTTATTTTTTATTTGGTTTGGGATTCTTCTTGTATTTTGGTGTCACGTTATTACTGTTTCAAGTGTTGTACAAATACTTTACAAATTGCCTCTACGTTAAGCCTGACTGCTCTGTGCCAAGCTACCAGAGGGTTGAGCACAGGTTCATTTGAGGTTTAGCGACCTATGACCCTGCTAGCAGGCAGGTCACTCCCCACGCTGCTGCACGGCTCTGCCTGCATTGTTTTTGCCTAACCTTGTATTTGTCCCCTGTGCCTAACTTTCTTTCTTGCCCAGACTTGTGTTTATTCCCCTGTGCCTGTACTTGCTTTCTTGCCCAGACTTGTTTTTACTCCCCTGTGCCTCTAATTGCTTTCTTGCCAGACTTGTTTTTATTCCCCTGTGCCTAACTTGCTTTCTTGCCCAGACTTGTTTTTATTCCTCTGTGCCTGTACTTGTTTTCTTGCCTAAACTTGTTTTTCCTTCCTGTGCCCAGTTCTCCAGCGGCCCCTGCCCATTTTTCCCGCCGCTGCGTCCCTGTGGCCCGTCCACCTGCAATCCCATTCGCTGCCCCGTTCCCGCCTCCCAGCAGCTCCTCCCTCCCACATCCCCTCAAATGGCGCACCTAAGGCAAGCCTGTCTGTGCCCGTCCGTGCCTTGACCGCTCCCAGCTCCAGGACCCCTGGACACCACGAACGCCACGATGCCCAACACCGCTACGATGCTAGAACCCTCCACGCACTCAACACCGGACGATCACACACCTGCTTCCTGGCCGCCCCGAAGCGCACCCACGGAGCTTTCACCTGCCGGAACTGCAGCTTCACAAGCATCCGCCCCACCACGCTGCCGACCAGGAAAGAACCCAACCACCTCAGATGTATCCTTCTCAACACCCGCTCCGCCCGAAAACATGCAGTTGAACTCTGGGACCTACTCAACTCAAACTCCCCAGACGTGGCCTTCCTGACGGCGACCTGGCTGAACCCCGCCTTGGCACCTGACATAGCCATAGCCATCCCAGAAGGCTACAAGATCACCCGCAAGGACCGTACCAACAGAGCGGGAGGAGGAATTGCCTTTGTCCACAGGAACACTCTCAGAGTATCAACCAACACCGACGAAACCCTCAGCACCGCCGAAAACCTGCACTTCCAGATCCACACCGACCCCAACACCAGCCTCAGAGGAACCCTCATCTACAGACCGCCCGGACCCTGACCACAGTTCAGCGACTCCATCGCTGACTTCCTCATCATACACGCCCTCGCCTCCACAGACTAAATCCTCCTCGGGGACCTGAACTTCCACCTCGAGAACAATGACGACACCAACTCCACCACCCTGATCGACAATCTAGCCTACCTCGGACTCAGACAACTCGTCACAACACCCACCCACTCCCCCAGTCACACGCTTGACCCCATCTTCTCCACAAGCCCCCACGTCACCTTCAACCTTACCACCGAACTCCACTAGACTGGCCACCGCTGCATCCACTTCACCTTCAAGAAACCCACCACACACCACCGCACCAAACAGATGCCTCACCGCTGCTGGAGCAAAGTCACAGAAGACCAGCTAACCACCACCCTCGCCCAGAGCCCACCCGCCGACCATACCGACCCCAACACCGCCGCCCGCAACCTCAGACAGTGGATCAACAACTGCGCCAATACCCTTGCCCCGATCAAGAAACCCTCCAACAATCATACCAACAAGAAAGCCAGCTGGTTCACTGAAGACCTCCTGGCCTCCAAGCAAACCTGCCGAAAGCTGGAGAAGATCTGGCTCCGTGAATGAACACCGGACAGCCACGCTGCCCACAAGAATGCCACCTGCAGACACCATCACCTCATCAGATCCGTCAAAAGGGCCTCCTTCAAAGACCGCCTAGAAAACAAAGCGCACAACAGCAAAGAGCTCTTCAACATCGTGAAGGAACTTTCCAACCCCAGCTCCAACACCAACGATGTCCCACCCTCGCAAGACCTGTGCGACTCGCTGTCCACCTTCTTCCACCGCAAGATCTGCGTTAAACTGCCGATCACTGCCGAAGCATAGCACACAAATCGCTATGCTGCTCGAGGAGCACAAGCCAGACGCGATTTTCCTGACGGAGACTTGGCTCACTGCTCAATCTGAGCCAGATATAGTCTCAGCCTTACCCGCTGGTTACCATATCTTTAGATTGGACAGGCCGGAAGGGAGAGGCGGAGGTCTGGCAATTATACTCAAGGACCAGTATCGTTGCCGTACTACAGCGGAAACCATCCCTGAGTGCGAGAGTGTCAAATTTTGCATAGAGTTTAATGCCAACAGTTCATTCTCTGGCACTTTGATTTATCGCCCCCCTGAGCCAGCAAAACTCTTCCATAGATCTCTCCCAGAGATTATAGCAAAAAGAATTTTGTCTTCTGCCAACTATACGGTCTTAGGGGACCTCAATTTTCATTTTAACTCCCCCTTAGACCACATCGCTATGGAATTAATAGATGACCTAGGAGCTCTTCAACTGTCCCAGCTGGTTACAGCCCTGACCCATGAAAAGGGTAATTTACTCGACCCAATTTTTAGCAATTGCACCGACCTGACTGTTGACCAACCCACCCCCCTCCCATGGTCAGACCATTTTTTGGTTCCCTTCACCTGGATTACTCACAAAACCCCCCAGCTATCCCCCCTAGTCACAACCAGGAGGAATTGGACAAAACTCCCCTTGGAATCATGGACGCACAACCTGGACTCCACTCGTCCACCTCCCTGCCCTGACCCCAATGTATCAAACAAAAACTATGTGAGCTGGATCACGAATTCGTTAGATACGATCCTCCCTCTCTGCAGATCCTCTTCAAAAAGATTGCAGAAATCAGCTCCCTGGTTTTCCGACGCTATGAGAGAGCTAAAACGCCTTTGCAGGCAACGAGAGAGAGCCTGGCGATTAGACTTCCTCCCGGAAAAAAAGGTATCCTACAAAGAGGCGATTAGAGCCTACAGAGAAGGGGTCAAGGCAGCCCAGGCAGCCTTTTACTCTGATAAAATCTTGGAAGCCAAATCCAAGCCCAAGGAGATTTTCCACATAATAAAGCAATGCACTAGCGTCAACACTGCTCCCCCCCCGAACAAAACTCAGGATCAATGCAATGAGCTTGCGGAATTCTTTTACAATAAAGTTTTGAAAATCTACTCCACTTTCCCAACAGTAGTCACAACCCCCGATGCGACTGACCCTTCCCCCCCCAGACCCCCTCCGCCCCCAGACCAGCCAACTCTTGAGCACTTCCCTCCTCTGGATCTTGACACTCTTAGCAAAGTGGCGTGCCAAGTCAAGTCGGGCTCACCACGTGACCCAGCTCCACCGGAAGTCCTGATGCAGGCATGTCAAACCACCTTGCCTGTAATCTTGGAGCTTCTAAACTCATCCATATCCGCATGCACAGTCCCCTTAGCTTGGAAGCAAGCCATGGTGAGGGCGCTGTTGAAAAAACCCAAACTGGACCCTGACGATCACTCCAGTTACCGCCCCATCTCACTCCTCCCATGGGCAAGCAAGGTGCTGGAGAAATATATAAATGCCCAGCTGGTCCAGTTCCTAGAAAATTATTCTCTATTACACACGTCCCAGGCAGGCTTCAGACCGAAGCATGGCACTGAAACCGCCTTACTAACGGTCACCGAAGAATCTCGAAGGGTACTGGATCAGGGAGGATCAGTGGCAGTGATCCTCCTTGATCTAAGTGCTGCCTTCGATACGGTCAGCCATGCCACCTTGCTGAACCGTCTCTATGACATCGGAGTATCAGGTGACGCACTTAGGTGGTTTGACTCTTTCCTGTCAGAAAGATCTTTTCAGATCTTCGACGGTGACACAGTGTCACACAGCAAACCACTCAGCTGCGGAGTACCGCAGGGCTCCTCTTTGAGCCCTGCGCTATTTAATATATATATGAGACCGCTGGCTGGGGTCGTCGAACCGTACGGCATTAAAATTGTGTCGTACGCCGACGACACTCAGCTAGTGGTTTCATTGGCCCATGAGAACAACGGGCAACCCCTGGGAGGTCTGCTGAAATGCTTAGAGGACGTCAAGGAGTGGATGACCAACTCCTTCCTCAAATTGAACGGAGAGAAAACGGAGCTCATGCTTCTAGGCCCAGCTCCGCCAGTACCTTTCACTTCCTTGTGGCCCCGCGGGCTGGGCGCTCCTCCCACCCCTAAGGAAAATGTAAAGAGCCTAGGAGTGTGGCTCGACAAAAAGCTCTCTTTCTCCACCCAGGCTACCAAGTTGTCCGCCACATGCTTCGGCCTGCTCAGAATCCTGAGGAAGGTCCTCCCGCTTTTACCTCTGGAAGCAAAAAAGGTAGCAGTACAAGGCCTCATCCAGTCCCGCCTGGACTCAAATAATGCTCTATACGTAGGGGCCCCCGAGATGACCCTCCGGAAGCTGCAGGTGGTACAAAACTGCGCAGCACGTACCCTGCTACAGATTCCGCGAACCCAGTCAGCCAGACCTGGACTAAAGAGTCTGCACTGGCTGCCAGTGAGGCAGAGAGTGGCTTTTAAGGCGCTATGCATTGCGCACCGGGCCTTCTGGAAAACAGGACCAGCAATCTTTGACAACTTTGTCATCCCCTACCATCCAAACAGGAACCTCCGGTCCACGGAGGCTTTCCTAGCAGTTGTTCATAGAGTAAAGCGAGCCAGGACCGGGGGTAGGCTATTCTCCTGGAACACTGCTAAGCTTTGGAACGCTCTCCCCCTTCCACTTCGGTCCAACCCAGATCTGCTCTCGTTCCGAAAAAAGCTGAAAACGTTACTGTTTGCCAAATCCTTTGAGTGCTAACTCTTCTGCTCCGTCTCTTCTCTGCTTGAACTCAGCGCTTGGACGCCCGTGGGCAGCAACCGCGCTTAATAAATTTATTTACATTACATTTACATTACAGATCACAGACATCCACGACAGTTTCAACGCTACGACCACCTCGAAAACCACTGAGACCTCCGCCCCCAAGACCACCATCCGCACCAACCGCCTGCTCTACTGGACCAACATCAACGACGATGACACCATCAAAATCATGAACACCATCCACTCCGTATCTCCGTCAGATTCATGCCCACACCACATCTTCAACAAAACCAGTACATCCATCGCACCCCATCTCCGGAAAGTCATCAATACTTCCTTCGAGACATCAACCTTCCCAGAGAGCTGGAAGCACGCCGAGATCAACGCCTTACTCAAGAAAACCAAGGCGGACCCCAAGGACCTCAAGAACTTCCGGCCCATCTCCCTGCTCCTGTTCCCGGCAAAGGTCATCGAGAAGACAGTCAACGAACAACTGACCCGCTACCTCAAGGAGAACAACATCCTGAATCCTTCCCAGTCTGTGTTCCGCAGCAACCACAACACCGAGACTGCCCTCATCGCCGCCACCGATGACATCAAGTCCCTGCTGGACAACGGAGAAATGGCAGACCTCATCCTCCTGGACCTGTCAGCCGCCTTCAACACGCTCTGTCACCACACACTACGAACATGCCTCCACAACACTGGGATCCAAGAGAAGGCCCTGGACTGGATCACCTCCTTACTCTCCGGCAGAATACAGAGCGTCTGCCTTCCCCCCTTCCGCTCCAAAGCCTCCAAGATCATCTGCGTTTTACCCAGGGGCTCATCCTTCAGCCCAACTCTGTTTAACATTTACATGGCACCGCTCACCCACGTCGCCCATCAGCATGACCTCATCATCCTCTCCTACGCCGATGACACCCAGCTGATACTCTCCCTCACCAAGGACCCCCACACCGCCAAAACCAACCTTCACAAAGGAATGAAGGCCGTTGCTGAATGGATGAGGAACAGCCGACTGAAGCTGAACTTGGACAAGACGGAGGTCCTCATCCTTGGATCCAACCCTTGGGCCTGGGACGACTCCTGGTGGCCGACCACATTGAGAACCGCTCCAACACTCACCGACCACGCACGCAACCTAGGGGTCATCCTCGACTCCACCCTCTCCATGACTAAACAGGTCAACGCTGTCTCCTCCTCCTGCTTCAACACCCTCCGCATGCTCTGTAGGATCTACAAGTGGATCCCCACTGAAACGGGAAGAACAGTCACCCAGGCCCTTGTCAGCAGTAGGTTGGACTATGGAAACGCTCTCTATGCAGGAGCCTCGGCCAAACTCATGAGATGGCTCCAATGCATCCAGAACACCTCTACACGCCTGATCCTCAACATTCCTCACCGCAGCCACATCACACCCCACCTGAGAGACCTGCACTGGCTCCCGGTCAACAAGAGGATAACCTTCAAGCTCCTCACCCACGCACACAAGGCACTCCGCAACACCAGACCAACGTACCTCAACAGATGACTCAGCTTCTACACCCCTACCGCCAGCTCCGCTCCGCTGACCTCGCCCTCGCTACAGTCCCCCGCTTCCGAAGAGCGACCTCAGATGGCAGATCATTCTCCCACCTCGCTGCAAAAGACCTGGAACACCCTCCCCATCCACCTACGGCAGACCCAAGACCTGCTGACCTTCAGAAAACTCCTCAAGACCTGGCTTTTCGAGCAGTAGCAGCATTCCCCAACCCAGCGCCTTGAGACCCTCACTACTTGAGTAGTGTGCTTTACAAATGATATGATTGATTGATTGATTGATTGAGGTTTACTTGTGACTTCACCCTGACAATGATTGTGGTTGCTGCTTGAGTAGCGATTCATCCCCCCCCCCCTCAACCAGTAACACAATTTCTTACACTCTGATAGCTAAAGCACAGAGCAGACAGGCTTACCTTAAGGAAATATGTAAAGCATTTTTAAGTGCCAAAACAGATAAAAAGACAAAAACACAACACAATAAAAATCATACTTCAGTTTATGAAAATAGTGAATATTTAAAAAAACACACTGACATCAAAATAACAAAAATCCAATAAGGGGAACTAAAGAGATTAGAGATCAGCTGCTCCACAGGTCCAATGCAACAACAAGTACACATCCACAAGAGTGTAACTGGCTATCCAGGACCATACACACCAAAAGCTAACATCTGTGACATACCAAGCTCCCTGTACCCAACACCAACACCAAAAACTCCCTTAAAAAATGCTTGTGGAACATTAATGGGGTGGGTGATAAGACCCTCGATCTGGAACTGCAACACTATCTACAAAGCTTCGACATAATCTCATGCCAGGAAACTTGGTGTGAGTCCCCACCAGCATTATATTGATTCAACCTGCTCTCCCTACATTCGATAAAGAGTGCTAAATTCAGACACAGCAAGGGAGGCCTTATTACATCTATCTCTATAAAGAGAATTTATGCTATGGAGATAATGCCGCACAGCTTAGCACCTCCAAACGCAATGCAAGTGCTTAGATTAACCCTACGGGGGAAGTAAAAAATTAGCAGGTAATTCTCATAAATTTATATCTACGCCCTCGCCATAGAACTAAAGGCATCCTGCAGCTGTAGGAGGCACTAGTGAAAAGTCTAACAGAAGAGCAGACCAACAGCCTGATTATCACTGGGGTCTTCAAACATATTCAGGAGTACATCTGAAGCTATTGATATGGAGGAGGACCTTTTCGTATAGGCCACAGTAATACAAGAAAATAATGCAGGTGGGCAACACACGAAAACAGCACCGAGGTTTTTAGCAATCCTGGAGCAGCTGGGCTTCGAGCAGTAAATGGAAGATTTCCAGTAGACTGTCCACAGACTGCAACATTCCACAACACAGTAGTAAGCATCACAATAGACTAAACATTTGTTTCTTGCTTCATGTTCCCAAAAGTAACAGACTATCATATTGGAACCTCTGAATACAGCGATCATTTACCGCAGGAAATTACAATAGGTTCAATCTTCATACCATAAACTCTGCCAACAAATACTCATTATTCAGAATTCATATCCAATGAAAATAAAATAAAATGCAAAATGGATGACCTGGAAGGCTACCTCATCCTTGCAAAACAACTTGTGGAAGAAGCACAAACTGCAGACTCTGACAGCCCGAGAAGTTGGGAGATGTTCACAAGAAACTTAGGAAATAAACATGGTGTAAAAAGGGAATCCACCTAAGCAGGAGTTCAGGACTCACTCGACGCAAATTATTTCTACAATGGAAATAATGCGCAACAGAAAAAGCTGAAAATGCTGATAAACCGTGCACTTCGGAGAGTGAAGAAAGGTGACTATGACTCCACAACCTTATAAGAACTGAGGGAACTGAAAGTCAAGCGCAGGAAACTAATCTGGTGCCTCAAAAAAGACACTTAGGAAGAATTTTGGGCTAAACTTTTGCATGATATTAAAAACAATAACAGTGCGCAATTTTGGCTACAGATCAACACTCTCGCCAACCCGTTAAATCTAGGCATTAACAGAAGAGGCTTGGACAATTTTTCAACAAACTCACTTCAACAAAGATCAAGAAACTCAATCTCACATTGACAGTCCTTCGTCCGAAAGTGAAGCACCAATATCTCAATTGTCTTCTAATATAATTTTAGAACAGCCTCTTATAATTATGTTTAAACAAATTTGCAAAAGAAGATCAAAGGGTAGGCGTGAAGGAGCTTCAGGACCCAATGGGATCCCGCCCATACTATTTAAACAAGACCTGGAATACTGGGCATCCGTTTTAAAACCGACGTTTGAATCAATCCTGCGTGCATCGATGATACCATCCTCACTCGTTCATCTCCCCCATTTATAAAAAAGGCAATAGGAAAAACCCCAAAAAACAGTTGGTAGCTCTACTTGATAATGAAGCCAAATATTATCCAGGATTGCTCCTACAAGAATTAACATCACAGGCCACGGAAATCACAGCAATCTCGATAAACAAAACAGGCTTTTGCAAGAACATGGGCACTACCACCAACACCATGACATTTTACTATTGATAGACGCCGCAATTGTCACAAAACAGTTCGTGTACCTGTGCTTCATCGACTACAGCTCAGCGTTCAATCACATAAATAGGAACTTACTGTGGCAAAAACTAAAAATGCTGAATATTTCTTCGCCACTTCTAAAACAGTTAGTCCTGTTGCACAGCAACAACTGGGTGCATGTAAAACTGGGCACAGGAGACCACCTAACAAAGAAGATCCCAACCATCACAGGATTAAAGCAAGGCTGCGTCCTAACCCCGCTACTTTTTAATCTTTTCATGGCAGACCTTTCGATTTCCCTCAATGGAAGTAATTCACAGACTCCCAAAATAGTTGGCCTTCAGCTGTCTATCCTAATTTACGCGGACGACTTGGTGCTCATAAGCCAGACACCAGTGGGTTTACATCGTCTGCTTGACATTACATCTCGGTACTCGGAGGAGAACAAACTCCGTATTAATAGAGAAAAACCCAAAACTCTTTGCGTGAATTGGCACAAAAAAGTCACAACCTCACTGGCCCTTGGTGTCATGCAAACTGGAAGCTGTGCAAAACTACAAGTACTTGGGAATCATTATTGATGACAAAGGAAAGTACACAGATCAACTTGAGGCCATAACAAAAAGGGGAATAATGACCGCTGTGGCACCAAAAAATCTCAAGAATGACATCTCTGGACCAAATCTTCTTCCCTTAACCAGAGTGATCCAGGCGAAACTCATACCATCAATCAGCTACGGAAGTGAAACTATGAGAGGGAGAGATGGAGAAACTCTGGGTCGTATAATAACAAGAGCAATTCAAATGATTTTTGGGCTACCAGGTTATAAATCTCCCGCACAATTAAGGCTGGAGTTTGGGATGCAAAGGCAAGAGCTCACCCAAATAGGGACATTCACCAAAAATGGGTTTAAAATTAAAAGGGGCCCGCCTGACTCACTAAACACTTATCTGTGGAAAGAACTGAACACTAAGGGGGCATGCTCAGCCCGACGTTATTTGGACAACTCACTTAACCAACAGGGACTGCAGGAACTTAGGGAGCTACTAGCGATCTTTGTTAGCTTAACATGGCCTAAATGGAAGGCTCATATATAACAAAGCTGCCATGACAGAGCACGCTCGTGGCTGGTTTACCTTGCAGTCCTATAGCAAGGCATCACCGCAAGCCTATATTCTCACCGGCTTTTCCAGAACAACAAAAGAGAAATTTCTGAAATTCCACCTAGGTATACAACCATCTGCATCCCACATGCTGCCCTGGCTACGCTCCCCGAAGACAGCAATCTGCCGACTCTGCGGGGAGGGGGATGAGGATATAGTGCATCTGCTAACTATGTTCAAGGCCTTAAAATGGGAACAACGGATCTTGCTAAGACTCCTGTTCAATAAGAAACACATTCAAACAAGCAGTGTTAGCATCCTTCTCTGGCGATCATAAACAACCATAAAAAGGCAGGCAAACCAGTTTGCAGACTGCATCACAGCTGAACGGACTATGGTACTTTGATCCAATCCTCAAAAGACGCTGCCTGTGCTGCTGGCTTAAATGGGAACTTTAGTAATGTCAAAGATTGATACACCATGCACTTTAAAGGGCTGTTCTTCTGCCTTAAATGGAAAGTTTAGTAATGTCAAAGACTGGCGCACCATGCACTTTAAAGAACTTGCACTAGGCAGACTACCCTCTCCAATTCCCTTTCATGCTGACCAATCTGTCCTTCCCAAATACCCAATGTCTTATAACGCATGCATTGTTTTAACTCTATTGCAAGACTCTGTATATAGCTTTGCATTTAGTATCCAATGATCTCCAATGAATGCATTGTTTTCTACCCTACAGTAAGATCCTTGCAAAACAGCACTTTCTGCACTTAGCACTTTACCCTGTGCCAAGTTAGGCTGATCACCCACGCCTCTCATCAATATCTTGTAGATGTAACATCCGCTGCTCTGCACTTTACACCTTTTATCTACATGAAGCATCCTCTCCAGCTCCGCCCCTCCACAACACAGCCAGGCATATTACGTTGCTTTTTAAAGTATGTACTGTTTTACTCTGTAGCAGGTTTATAGCTATAGCTGCCTAGCTCTCAGCTCCCCCAAGCACCCCACAGCTCTATGAGTGTACCGTTTTACTATCTAGTAAAACCTCCGCAAACAGATGTTCTGTAATTAATATCTCCTTTTTCGTAAGATAAACAGAACACTTATGACCTCCAATAGAAACCTGTAGAAGTAACAACTGTTGCCTTTGTATTCTGCACTTCATTCTACACACCTAGCCTGCCCGATATTTTGTTTTTTATTGTTCAAATCTGTTCTTGGGTCACATTTGATCTAAATGTTATTGTGTTTTAACAACGATTTATTTTAAGTTGCTACAAATGTCAAAAAGTGAAATGTATGATTGTAAAGGTTGTAATTAACTGTACAATAAACTCAACTACTCATAAGGGGAACCAAAGATATGTATTCAAAACTTTTAAATAATAATAGCAACAAATATCACTATGTGCCACCAGCAGGCTACTAGTCGCGCTAGACTGGGGTAAAGTCAAAACAATGAGTCGTCAGTCCGATACAGGGACCCATTCATTCTGGTGGAAAGTTGACCTTTTATGGAGAAAAAATGGAAATCTATGAGTCCTGCGAGGGCCAAGCTTTAAGCTAGGATATCTAGTGGGGCTCAACAACTGTGGGTTGCTGAAGATCAGGGTCCTGGTGCAGTTGGCAATGAAGGTGGGAAAGCTCTGAGCAGGGGAAGCTCGTGCCCAGGAGAACCTGCTCAGTGTCACTTGAGGTAATGTGTTCTTAATTTCTGGAAGTCAGATCTCCTTCAGCTGGGTCACGCAGGCAAGTTGAGGCCGACTGGTGATCTAAATCGATAGCTCCAGCTTCAACGGCTTACCAGATTTCCAGGCAGAAAGTTGGCAAAACGTGCCACTTCTTGCAGTTCGAGCAGAGAGGAGTACACTCTAACACAGTCAAGGGCCCTGGATCAGGAAGGCACCACTTGGGTATAACGACTCACTCTAAATGAAGCCATCAGCAGGGTCCAGGGCAGGTACATTTGAAAGTTCAGCTCAGTTCAGTTCAGTTCAGGAAAGTGGACTTCAGGTGTTAGCTACATCTGCCAGTAAGAGGGTAGGCATCCTTAGAAGTTAAATACCTTCTTGGGCACAGCCCAGCTGATTATCTTGTCAAGCAACAAAATACACCCAAGGGCAATTCACACCTCATCAAGGAGGTATTCAGCTTCTGGGTGACAGTTAAAATCTCATGCAAATAGGCTTTTAGAGGATTTAGGCAGGTTAAATGTGACTTGTAAACATTTAGCACCAATCTGGATTTACAAATGCATTTGATTTGTAATAGATATTTTAACACAGCTTAAAATACTTTAAATGATTTATCCCAATGCTTTCCTAAAGAAGGTCTAACCCTGATATAGTGAAAATAGGTTTTAGGGAGTTGTCACTGTAAGGACATGTTTAAACATCAAACTTTTGTGTTTCCTACTATTAAATATCATGTGCCCTGCCTTGTGCATTTAAGATCTACTTTGGGGTGACTTATTAATATTTCAAAAGACTATTCATGCCTGTCAAAAGAGATTATTATGTCAGGTCGTATTTGCAGTTTAAACCTGCATAGCAAAGTTACTGATATCCAGTCATGCTTTGAATTGTCACTTAAGTGGTGGTGCAATATGTACTGCAGTCTAATAGTGACATTAAATTTACAGGCCCTAGCCCACTTTGTACCATATACTAAGGACCTATAAGTAAGGTAAGTGCCTGAATTATGGATATAGACAATTTCCACATGTTTTAGCAGTAGGAGTACATGCAATATGGCCTCGTTAGCACTGGAGGTGTGCAAAACTCACATAATGTGCTGTAGGGTAACTAGGTGAAATTACCGAATAATTATGCTAAATGACAATGTATTTCGTAAAATGCATTTCACACTCAAAAGATTACCTGAAATGTCCGTTAAGGTAAATATTAAAATAAAAAAAAATTGCCTTTGAACCCCTCCCCACCGAACCTGTACCTCATTGAAGGTAGTAAGGTCTTCTATTGGAGGTGAATCAGAGAGAGTTGGAGAGTAGGCTCTGATAGAAGAACAAACTGAAGAAGAGGTCCAATATGAAGATCATCTCCTTTGTAGGGAAAAAAATCTGATGTGTAGCATTTAGATCAGGAGTGCAAGGTTGATCTCCCTCTAGAAGACATTCTAGCCTTCTAGTTATCCCTCTGGATAATTGGGAATCTGTTCTCAATCTTCTACAGTGAATCTTGCTTGAATGTTTGTCTCGGAGTTCTAGGAGAACTTGCTGTGTGATGACCCCTTTCCCTTGCAGATCTTAAAGGAACATAGGAGGGAATTGGTAGATTCATCTGTGGAAGAAGTCAAGGAGATGCCAAAGGTACCTAAGTAGTTTGGGTGGGGAGAGCTGTGAAACATTTAAGAGACTTTAAACCCCTTGTCTATGGTCTGCATGAAAGGACTCCCTTCGGAGTGACCTTTCTTGAAGAGGAATAGGTTCAAAAGCACACTGAGTCAGAAGTTAGACAAACCTTCCTTTTCCTTAGCTCCTTGAGCCACTGCACACTGATGCTGGTCAATGTTGATGGTGATCTTGGTCTCCACCTTGAATGAGGCTTCAAGGGCATATGGGTGGTGGGTGCCAATCCCATTGGATGTTGCAACTTTGCCTGTTCCGACTCTTTCAACATTTTATTTTGTCTTGATGCTGTGTTCACCATCATACTTGTCAATGGCTAGCAAGGCATGTTGTCCAACTTCAACATCATGATTCTTTTCAATTGGGAGCAGCATCTCTTTCTATGGTGATGCTTTTCCCTGGATCTACCCCTAGTGGAGTCCTCAGAGAGGAAAGAAGGAGCTCTAGTGAAAGGATGAGCTTCCTCTAGTCCCTAAAAGGTACTAATAACTGCTTCCTGTCATCTTTTTTGTTGAGTATTAAATCTGATCTTTTCATTGAGAACTTTAGGCAGTGGCTGCAGGTTTCAGGGCGTTTGGCTTCGAAAGGACACAACGCAGACAATGCAAGGCTCCAATCTGGTTAATGTCTTCCCACGAGCAGGGCATTTCAAAACAGTGAAGGCACGAGGCACCCTGGCAGAAAAAGAGGTATTTTCTGTCGGAAACAAAATACAAGTGGGGACAGTGAGGTCTTTAAAGTCACACTACCAATTTCAGTATGCTTATTGAATTGGGCAATCTTCATTTCAAGGGCTGTTCTGTTTTTAGAGACCAGAACTGGTGGTTCTGCTGAGCCCGGAAGGACAACGCTTTCCTTTTCCCTGCGCACCGCTGTGCGCTCACACACTCTGGTGAGATTTCGAGTCCCAGAGTGGAATGTGTGCTTCTTGCCTCCTACAGCTGAGAGGGAGGAGTCATCACCAGCATCCACGCGCTCAAAGCGCTGCGCATCCACTGCACCGCGGAACACGCTTATTGATTTGGGCAACCTTCATTTCAAGGGCTGTTCTGTTTTTAGAGACCAGAACTGGTGGTTCTGCTGAGCCTGGGATGACAAAGCTTTCCTTTTCCCTGCGCACCGCTGTGCACTCACACACTCTGATGGGACTTCGAGTCCTAGAGTGCAACGTGTACTCCTTGCCTCCCACAGCTGAGAAGGAGGAGTCATCACCGGCATCCACACGCTCAAAAGCGCTGTGCATCAACCGAGTTACGGGACACGCCCGGGCAAAGCCTGGGCCAAGGGCGGGCCCGTCCTTGCCCGTCAGTGGCCGGAAGAGGCTCGGCTGGGCCACCCCTCTAAGCCTCCCCAAGGAGAGACAGATTAATCCTTGGAGAACGGACTCTACAAAAAACGTCTATTAAGTCAGTGACTCTAGGCCACTGGCACAGAATGTTAGTGGTATCATTTTGTCCTCCTTGCAAAATGGGGAGATGAGCAGGGATGGGAAAACCTAATGGTGCAACAGTGCAACCGGCCTCTTCAGCCCAGCTAACGTCAATAGACTAGATGTTACAGAGAGCCATCGATGTAGTGGCAACTGAGATCGAACTAACAGAAAGACGATAGTCCAGTACACCAGACCTAGCCGCTCTCCACAGCCCCCTCAACATCACCCTTGTCCACCGACCAGGAACACACAAACAGTGTCCCAAGAACCCAACAGTGAGCAGGAGGGATGAACTACACCCAGGGGGTGCCTGTCCTAAAAAAGGGAAACCCAGAACCACTGCATCCAGGGGGCCCAGACATAAAGCCCCAACCCCTGAGACACCGAGCACTGCAAAGGCGGACGACCAAAGATCATCACGCGAAGGAGGCCTAGAACAGCAAGCCTGGGTTATGGACCTGATGGTGGACATGCAGGTCCAAGTTAGGACAATTGTGAGGGACAAACTAAAAAACATGTAGGATCAGGTTGTAAGCCTCGCCAAATTGATAGAATGCTGGGTGGACAGGACTGAGGTGATTTTGAGGAAAAAGAATTAGGCAATATATTGGTTCCGACAAGCCCCAGCCCTGAGCCCTTCAAGGCCAACACACTCCCCCCCCAATAAGGTACCACAACCCACTCAGAAGAAGGAGGGAAAACAACCTTGTAGCCCCAAGGGGTTGGGGAAAGGAAGTAGTACTCAAGGTCATGGGCACAGTGGGGTAAATCCAGCGACCCACGGGTAGCAAGGCCCCATGTGAGTAATTCTACTGGAGAGAGGGCCAGGCAGAAGAGCATGGTACAGGAGTGACCCCACGAGGTAGGGACTGCCCTTCCATGCATCAATATCCCCCCAGCCTCATCCCCCTATGTAGTCATCCTCGCTGGAGTCCCAGAATTTAGACAAGGGTCCTGGGAATCCTACTTTGTTTACGGAATAAATCTCTACACTGCTACTAAACCACAAACAGTTCCCCTATAGAGGCATAGATGAAATTCTCATGATTCGCAGAGTGGGTTGGGTAGGATGTAGGTCGAATATATCTGGTGACTGTGTTGTGATAAACTTTAGAAATATGGCGCTTGTAGATTCCCTCTTAGATCAACATTATTATAGGTTTGGGGGGTTCATTAGCTCACTACCCTTAGCCTATTTCTACCCCTGCAAAAACCTAGAGGACACAATCACATGTGGAGTGCAAGGCAACAGAACAACCAATTCTCCTCATCTGTGCAGGTGAAATCGTCTCCACTGTATTTGAATTTCCCAGTAACCAATAGGTTCAGTCCTCTTGAGGAAGTAGATTGACTCTGGAAGGCAGAGCCTCAAATCAAAGATTTAACGCATAGTAGAGTGCGCACTGCCCAGCCAAGGGGGATTGATCAATGGAGAGACGCCCCAACCCAGCCTGCAGCCATGGTCAACGAAGTGTGAAAACATAGTTCACCTGAGGGTCAATTGATAACAGACACCATGGGCACACGGAATAATTACACACAGTATAAGGACACGTTAATAGCTAAATCACCACTCTGGGAAGTAGCTCTCCATAGTAACTAAAACCACCCATACTTTGAAACCCAGCCCAAGTTTTCCTGGTTTAAAGAAGTGATCTTTAGTGAGCAATGTCATCGAACTCCCATCACAGGTACATCTAGTACACCCCCAAGTGTAAAATTACTTTCATGAAACATAGCAGGATTTGCTTCCAAATTGGAAAGCCCTGACTTGGGACTCTTCATTGAACATCACGAGATCTGCATGTTCCAAGAAAGATGGGCTGGGGCAAACCAATTAGATCAGGTTCTGTGGTTTTTAGTACCCCAGCGACCCATGCGGGGAGAGGTAGACCGTCAGGGGGGTTGTCCACTTGGGTTGGTGTTCACCTGGGTTGTGAGGCAAAACAAATAGAGAGTTCCTCACCAGACATTCTTTGTGTCCTTTTAACTTTTCAGACAAGGTCAAGTATTCTCTTAATAAACATATATGTGTGACCAACACCCCGTGGTAAAGAGTCCATCACTCTCAGCCAACTGAACACACTTCTCCCAACCATCCCTTCAAACTGTCAGGTAATCATTGGCGGCGACTTTAACTGCCAATTCGAGCCCTTGAACGGTATGTCCTCAGGCACATTGGATGAGGAGGACCAATTTTGGTCCATCCCAGAGCCTAATATTCCCCCACGAGGGCCTGGACTTCGCTAGTATTCCAGATTTGCACCTTAACATTAAATTCACCCTGAGAGCATGTAATGGACTCACCACATCCGATAGTCCGGGGAAATACACTTATAACAGGCTGGGACACACCTCAATTATTGATTATATTATGCTAGACTTGGCACATGGTGACAGATTTTAAAATTAGTCCCAGCCACGATAGCGACCACAATGCTCTCATCCTAGAAATTGCACTGCCATGTGGCAAAAGGGCATTGGATAAGTTGTCAGCACCAGCCCAAAATCTTATCAAGACCAACGGAGGAAGGAGAGTCCGCCGGGGTGAATTCTCCCAATCCCAAGACAAACTGGCCACGCTTTACCATCAAGTAATCCGATACCTCTCAAGTACAATCCAGACAGTAGAGAACAAAGGAGTCTACAATCTCCTCCCCAGGATTTAAAAAAATCATCAAGATTTGTTTTCCACTCTGGCGGCTAAGCATGGGCGGAAAATCCCTTTCGCTCGCGGATTTTGCGGATTTTCGGTAAATTCGCAATCCGCGAGATTCGCGAATCTCCCGCAAAATCCGCAAATCTGCGAGCAGCGGATTTTATGGCTTGCTCGCACTGTTCGCGTGAGTTCGCGGCTTTCCAGTACAACTTCGCGCCCCGCGAATAAGCGCTAAATTGCAGAAATACGATCTTAGCAAAACTGAAACTACTTACCAGGTTCAAAAGTTCAGGCTCATCATTAGTAGCCATTTCCTGTAGTGCTTCCTGAGGGGCCCCTCCAGAGTTCAGTTGCCAGTTGCAACTATTATGTGACCCTGCTCTGAACCTCAGAATAGTTACACATATGCCACAAAGGTCCTGAATTACAGCTAAGGGAGACAAGCAGGAGCCAGGCTGGAAGTTCAAATCCATTAATCAGCCCCTAATTCATTATTGTCAGTTGGGGCAGGGCAGGTGTTGTAACTAATTTTGCAACAATGAAAGCACTTAGCAAGTGCAAAAGATCACTAACCAGGAAGCACTATGGAAGCAGGTGCCAGCTAAAAAAATATTCTGTGACACATTAATCAGCCCCAAATTAATTCAGGTCACTTGAGGCAGGGAAGGTGTGCTTTGCTTTGCCACAATAATGTAAAACTGGACAACCAGAGGGTGCTGTGATGAAACAGAGGGTGGCATGGGTGGGCCAGAGGGTGGCATGAGTAGTCAGAGAGTGGCAGCGGTGACAGAGAGTGGCAAACACAAAAAAAAAAATCCGCAAATTCGCGAGAATTCGCGGATTTTGCGGATTGCGAGTTCGCAAATCCACAAAATTCGCGAACGCGAGATTCGCAAAATTCGCCCATGCTTACTGGCGGCCTTCTTTTATCAAACTAATAAGTCTAGGATGCCCAAAAAACCTAAGCACCAATGGTTTAATGCTAGTTGCCGGGCTGCCAAATCTGACATAAGTCCAGTGATAGGGATATGATTAAAGAAGCAAGAGCATCATATAAGGACACCACGGCCAAAGCTAAAAAATGGGAGGATGCTAGGAATGCACTTCACACAACCTTAGGTCCTTCTGTAACATCATAAACACCGGTTCACAGGCTGGTAGATCGGCCATTGAACCCAACATAGATGAAGGAGTATGGAACACCCATTTCGAAGCCCTTTATACAAAGGCCATGGAAGGGGAAGCAAGTGTGGCAGAGAAGCCACTGCACCAGGGCCTAACTCTTGACGATGTTCCCCAATCTCGGTGAGAAAAGTCACTGAGGCTTTAGCAAAAAAAAAACCTGCCAAAGCGGCAGGATTGGACAAGATCCCTGGCGACCTCTTTCGCACTGAACCCACCATTTGGACCCCCTACCTGACCATTTTGAATAATTCCATATTACAAGGGATGACAATGCCCACCACTTGGGCGGGGCAGAAATAATCCTGATCTACAAAAAGGGTTCCCCGCTTTTGCCTGAAAACTGTCGCCCAATTAGCCTCATAGATGTTGGCCAGAAAATATTTGTCCGAGTTTTATTGGGGCATCTCTTGGATGGAGGAATACAATATTCTTACCCCCCCTACAAGCCGGGTAAGGAGCCAGAACATCAATGATTGACCAAAAATTTAGGCTACAGCTGATTTATAGGAAATCTGTCCACATCGAGGGTGGCAGCCTCTATCTTTTGTAGACCTAAAATCTGATTTCAACCCGGTACCCAGGGAGTATTTATGGGCAATTTTAACTGATATAGGAGTGCCAGACTATCTGTGCCAGCAGCTAAAACGCCTACAAGAGGGTAATTTTGCTAGAGTTAGACATGGCAAAAATGGCGATCTCACAGACCCCCTGCCCATAGAGAGATGTGTCCGCCAGGGAAAAGTTCTCGCACCCACACTTTTCTCCCTTTTCATTAATGGCCTAATAGACTCATTGATTGCAGGGAAGAACATCGACGCACCTAGGCTGGCGCCACGTAAAATCCCAGCCCTTATGTTTGCAGATGATATGCTATTGCTCGCTAAATTCCCTATGGGAATTCAGAGGACTCTTGACAACTTCAGCGCCTTCTGCAAGCAACGGGGACTGGAGATTTACCTGCAAAAACAAAAGTACATGGCCTTTAATGTAGGTAACTCCATCCGCCCCAAAAAATAATTGGGGCGCATAAATTGACAAAGCAGGGCTGAAACTAAGCCAAACAAAGGGGGGCATCTTAAAATTATATAGAAGTTGCACTGAAAAACTGGTCAACCCAGTGGTGGAAATTTATAAAGTCCAGGCCATGAGTGATGCTCTTCATGGAGCAGAACAATGGGGACACTGCGCTCCGGGCTCGCTAGTTCGCACAGGGAATTCTTTCATTAGACATCTTATGGGCCTCCCCACCAGCACACCTCTAACACCGCTCCACCTGGATCTCGGGGCTAGACCCATCGCGGATGAGGTTACTCTCAGACCCCTTCTCTACTGGCGTCGCCTCTGGAGCACTTCAGAATTGGCTGCCAATAGGTACAAATTGATTGATGTGATGGGTCTCCGAAGTTCAAGGAAGATACCGTGGCTGGTCCACAGTAAGAACACATGTGAGGGTTTGGGCAGGGGTAATTTATAGAGTTCAGCTGAAGAAACCTCCCAAATGACCTCTAGAAAGACCCTGGTAGAGATATAAAGGCAGCATAAGCTCAATGAGCTTGAATGTGGGTGAGCTGTGGGACGCCTGACGGCTGACTTCCTGGCAGCAAAAAACAGGTACAGCCTAGAACCGGTGTTGGACGACATCCAGCCAATCCTCGCCAAAAAGCTTTATTTACAATTTAGTCATGGAGTCCTCCCGCTGCGCTCTTTCACTAGAAAATGGGAGGGAGCTATTAGCAGGGGATGTCCAGCATTTAACATCTCTGATGAAACAGAACTCCATGTATTATTTTTTTGGAAGGGCTATAGGAGAGCTAGGTCATGCTGGTTACTCCAACTCTGTAGGAACATGGAGTCCAGGAACTGTAGCGAAGTGTATAGGTGGTTGAAATTTGACACACAAATGCATATTGTTTTCTCCATTTCATGGTTCCTATTCACCATGTGGTGCAGCTGTAAGGCCATCTTAAAAAAGATGGCACAACAGAATTACATTGTAGGAATTGTATGACTGTCTCCAACAATGTACCTCCCCGGACCCAATTTGACCAAATGCTGGAACGGTTATACTAGAAATGGATTACTGCTCTTGTTATGTCAAATTTTAATCTGTGCCAATTTTATGATTTTATTGTATTAAATTGGGCACTTTTATGATGCGTTTATGGCCTTGTGTGCCGAAATAAAGTTTTATGAAATTAAGTAATATGAAACAAAATAATGGTGGGGACAGTGAGGTATTTAAAGTCACACGACCAGTTTCTGTATGCTTTACAATGCAGTCTAGCTGCTAACATTGCCCTTCATTTGCTCTTCCTTTAAAAAAAAGATGTGTGAATGATTTTCTACATTCACTTTTATGTAATTGGTGACTATTTTATTGAATGGTGGGCATTTATCAAATGAAAAATAAATAATTTCCAGCAATTTTTAGACTTTTATATGCCTAAAATTTACCTTTTATGTGCATGTGTATATTTGTGCAGAGCTATATATATCTATCTATACATAATACAGTTTGAAGTATCATACCTTAGCGTATTGCCTCAGTACTTCCTGCCTGGTAATTGTTTGACAGATTGAGAAAGCTTCACGTCCCATCCACTGCCAGCCATTTGCCCATTTAGCTAGAGATCACTAATGACTGAGTGAAATGCCTCAATAAACCTTTGACATTTAGAAGACAAGTCCAAAGGCAATGAAAAAGTTTGCCTGAGATAACATGTGAAAGTTCTAAAAAATGCGACACTATTGTAACTTTAACGAACACAAAAGGCAGAGACCTATATCAAACTAACAGATAATTTGACGACTCAATTGTAACTCATACTTGATGCATATCACGTCTTCAGCGCAATATACAACCTCATTTGCTCATTTGCATCCAATTTGAAAGTGTATTTAGTTTTTCTTTCCCTTCTTCTGGCCACGGAACAGTCTCTTGTTCTATATTTAACCGCCTGTTGATTCATTCTACGGAATGTAGGGCTGCCCGCCAAAGATCAAATTAGTGTGCAGGATATTACTCTGATACAACTGTTGGTCATTGGTTAATTTTAGATCTTGCAATAAAGATACGGCATAATTGTACTTATGTAGGGCTTTGTAAGTGAAGCACGGCTATTATTACTTTAGTTAAGTAGCCCTCTTCAGTGTTTTTAATAGTATAAATAACTTAGCAATGGAAGGTGAGTTGAGCACATTGTTCTATGTTTCTGGTGCATGGAACATGGTAATATTTGATGACTAAGAAGACATGTTATGTTTACATATTGCAGTTATTGCCCACGGGTCCTCAAATGAGAGAAAAAGCTAAGGTTTGTTTTCATCCCTAGCTCTTGCAACTTCTGTTTCTTATGACAGTAATATCTCCCAGACCTTGAAATTTGCAGCATTGCTCCTCCGTCACCATTAGAAAGGGGATTGAGCTAGCAAAACTGTCAGCATTACTGCCAGGGGAAGCAGCCTTTGCAACAAAGATATTACTACGCAATGCCTTTCCCACACATCATTTACCAAGCATTACCTTTAGAAAACAATGCCTTTACCACGTATGCCTTTACCATGCATATACCTTTACTGCGTATGCCTTTACAAGCCAAGGTAAGTGTATTACTGTCTTAAATGTAAGCATGTGTGTGTGTGTGTGTGTGCGTGTGTGTGCGTGTGTGTGTGTGTGTGTGTGTGTGTGTGTGTGTATATATATATATATATATATATATATATATATATATATATATATATATATATATATATATATATATATATATATATATATATATATATATATATATACACACACATTACCTACTGGTGCCCATGAGCCCTAAAAATGGATTGCATGGGTAATTCCGACTAATTTAATCAGCATCACCCACCACTGTGAGGTTCCGTGACAATTGTAAGTGGTGTTTTCGACTCACACGAATATGGTCGAGTCTAGTATCTATGAACCGCAAATGACGAGTTTAGCAAGTGTGCGCAGTTTCGCTGTGCTAACTTAAACCGTTCGTTTGTTATGTGGGTTTGTCATCTGTACCCACGGGTTCCATCTTAGATACGGCATCCATTTTGTCTCTTGCCCTCAAGTAGCCAGCGAACGGACGCTGTCCGCTTCGCGACCCTGGGACTCCCAAGATATTTGCGGAAGACACATGTTCTTTGAAAGTGTCTTTATGACGAGGGGGATGCTACTGTAAGGCAGATGGCGCCGCTCGAGGCTCATCTTGCCGCACGGGCTTATTGTCTCAGCCGTGCATCTCATTAGGCACGTCCCTTTGATGCCTGTATCTCGTGCTTCTCGACACTCCCCTTTTACACCCTTTCCGATCTCCCCACTGTCTCCGTCTTCCTCTGCACCTGTCTTCGTTCCTGTTTCGATCTACTTTACTGCTGATTGGAATTTGCTAATGGTGGGAAGATGGGTTTTTACAGTTGGGAACCGCCAAATGTTTCCGCACTTATGTTCCGGATCTTGTGTGTTTCAAAGTGATCTAAGCGACCCCTCTGAGAGCGACTTGTGGGAACCAGGTTGTAAACTATTGTGTATCATGTTATCCTATGGGTAGAAACTGTATAAAAGGAGCGATCCACAAATACAATTTGAAGCAGTCTCCCCGAACTACACTCGATGTACTTCTTGTGACTTCTGTGTTCCCTGCAGTAAATAAACCTTGACTCTTTGACGCCGAAGGAAGTGTCCCGTGTCTCTGTGATTTGTACGCCGGAGCAGGTTACCCACGAAGGTTTCAGGTGTTGTGCCCTGGCACCGCTGGGTCCATGACCCAGTCCTTCAGTTGGCGCCCAACGTGGGGCTGCATCAGTGGTACCGGTCCAAGCCTGACGATCGTGAGGAACTTCGTGTGAAATCTCCGAGGGAAGGTGCACCCCGCTTCATCGATCCTGTTGTCGAAATAAGTGGCCCGAAGACTTTTCCCGCGAAGATTCCCGCCTCCTAACGGCTGCGACGGACTGCTACCCTGACTGTAGACCTGTTTTGGCGCCTGGCGTAGACCTTGGTATAGCGAGACGATTAGACGGGCCTTCCTGAGGACGCCATTGATCTTTGAGTTAAGTATTTGTGGGTCGCTCCCAGAGTTCTTTGTTGTAAACACTTTAGCGAGTGTTTTTGTTGTAGACACTTTAGCGGGTGTCTTTGTTGTACACGCTGTGTGAGTGTTTTTGTCGGTGACACTTTGCTAGCGTACTTTGTTGTTGTTGTATTTGTTTGACGACTGCAGCCGCCAAAGACCGAGGGTTTAGTTCTTTGCTGGGACTTGGTAAATCCCGAAATCCCGTAACCCTTGAAGTTTGTGAAACTCGGCTAGTGTGCAAGATGCCTGGTCGCAGTACTTTGTTCAGTTGCTTTAGACCTTGTGGTGCGGATTCCCTGCTGGAGGACTCATGTCCGATACCTCCGGTTGGAACTCCTACTTATGACCTATATAGCAAACATGGGCTAGGCCCGATTGCTTTTAACGATTATTGGATCAAATATACAAAGAAAGACGGCGATCTTCGTTGGCCACCTCACGGTAGCTTCGAAGCGTCGATCTTAGATAATTTGGAAATAAAGTTGTTCGAACGTAAATCAAGGCCGGCCATGTTTGATGCCTTTCGGTTCTGGCGCAAAGAAGCCCGACAGAAAGAGATCAGACAAAATAAACGTAGTCAGCGAGATACTGTTGCTACTATAGTGAAGAAAGCTGAGCAGTTTCAGCGTGATAAGGAGGATAAGGATAAGGAAGTGTTTGAGAGATTACAGCGTATGTCCATAGACAAATGCTATCCTGTTTTGTCTACGGAGTCGGATAAGAAGGAAGAGGCAGTTGAGGATTCTTTAATGTCCTATCTTATGAAGTCGCCACCTCCGTACGTACAGGGTACCGCAGCTCCTGTGGTCCCTGCCGTACCTGTTCCACCAGTTCCTCAACCTGCACTTGCTCTTCCGACTGTTCCTGCTCCTTTGCCTCTTTCTATTCCTACTGCTCCTCCGCTTCCACATACTCCTGTTCCCGCTACTGCTCACGCTACTGCTCCTGTGTTGTTAACCCCTGTTGCTGCTAACGTCTCTACTCCTTCTCTTGTTAGTCCTGTGTCTTACTCTTCTCCCTCTACTCGTAATCGTGATTCTCCCCTTGCGACAAACTTCTTTCAGTCGCTCGGACCTGTTTTTGGGTCTGCAGGTTCTGATGGTCCACAGAGACGTAGCCAGCTTCCTGGTAATAGAGAACGTGTTGCGCTATACAATATGGCGATGGGTTGGATGATAAACCCTGTTAGAAATCCACCTCGTGTTGTCCTCGAAACGTTTGATCAATTCAACATACCTACTCAGAGATATGTGTTTGATGAAATGTGCAAGTTCTTACATGATCAGATAGCGGCTGTTGCGCCTGACGAGGTGCTGACCGCCCTGTCTAATCTTCGGCTTCAGTTCGCAACTGGACTGATAGTCGATACTAATGTCCGACGTGCTATTGAACGGTTGCTATCTCTTCGTCCCGCTCCTATTCCTCATGCATTGTTCGTTGAGGACATTGAACAACGAGATGGGTCTGGCCAATATCCTATGCGAGAAGTTCCGCCAGTTTGGGTACCCGCTGATAATACTAATGCTAATGCTCCAATACCAGCACATTTCCAGAGAGTGTGGATACACCTCCCTTGGAAACGATCGGAAGTGCTTCAGGTGAAACAAACTTTGCCTGATCCTCGCAAAAATCCTGCGGGGTATTACAAAGAATTATCGCAGCTCGTAGACGCTACGATAATGAATCTGGCCGATATCGACATGTTGTTTGGCAATATCGTACCGCAACAGGTATGGGCCAAGATTCGTCACCAAGATCACGCGAATGAATTAGGTGGTGATTGGGCTGCCATTACAGCGGCAGACGCTGGACAAGTGGCTGCTACTAAACCCGATCAGTTGATTGAACTTCTTCCCCAGCGAATCATTACATTAATGAAAACGCTTATGCCAGCTATGAGGGTAAATTGGGACAAATTGTCAGCCTGTAAGCAGAAGAAAGATGAGAGTGTTTCAGACTTCTTTACGAGGTTCGAGGAAACATTCGTCGATCATAGTGGGCAGGATATGGGTACTGAGGGTGGACAGAGGTTGTTTGTGGATAAATTTGTATCGAACTTATTGCCCGACTTGTGCAATAAATTGAAGAATTCAGAAAGTGCGTGGGCCGTTTCTACCTCAGCTCAGATATTGGCTACGGCACAATATTACGAAAATAGAGAAAAAGAGGAAAATGACCGTGCCGATAAAAAGACGAAAGAGCTGAAAACTAAAGTGTTGTTACAACAAGCATATCCGCCGCGTTCTAATCAGAATGCGCCTCAGCAGAATAGATCGCAGTCGCAATCAAATCGATCGCAGCCGCGTAATGATTCATCTTTTCAGAGATCTTCGTTGGGGTACAACCAATGTGCTTATTGTAGACAGGAGGGACACATTAAATTCAATTGTCCTGCTTTAAATGACCGTAGTGGTGGTAATTCGTCTAGAGGAGGTCGTGGTGGTGCACAGCACGCATCACGTGGTAGAGGTCGTGGTGCTCAGAACGACTGTTCTGATAACTCGTCAAATTCTAATAATTGTTTCGACCAACGTGGATCATCGCAAGGACGATCTGCGCAGTACAATGTAGACGATTATTACGTCGATCAGGGAACTGACGATAGTAATTACTAGGACAGCCAAAGACAAGGAGAGGGAGTGGTATCAGTTCCGGTTGATCAGAGAGGGCCTTACGTCGCAGTTGCTACATCGGGCGTCGTTGAGCCTTTTCTGTTGGACACTGGTGCAGCGAAAAGTTCTATCATGCATTCGAAACTCCCTGGCGCACCTTTGTCTGGCTTAACAAATGTATCTGTTGGATTCTCTGGCGCCCCCGTTAGCAATCCAGTTTCGCGCCCTTTGCCCCTTAAAATTGGGCCTCGTGAGCTCGAAGCTCCGTTGATTTTAACCACTGGTTGTGGTGAAAATCTTTTGGGTCTGGATTTGCTTAAACGCTTGTATGCGACTTTGTATTGTTCTCCTGCGGGTGTAAAGCTTACGTTCGGAGAGAAAGTAGTCTCTCCCATGTACTTGTCCCTCGATAAGCTTCCACCGGAATTGAGTTCTCTTCCTGCATCTTTGTGGGCGACGGGTCCAAACGACGTGGGCCTACTTGATATCTCCCCTTATGTTGTTCAGTTGAAATCGAATGTGCGATTGCCACGTATTCCCCAATATCGTATCTCCCTGGATGGCGAACGAGCTTTGTTAGCGATCATCTATGATTTGATCGAGAAAGATGTCATTGAAGAAACTCGGGGAAACGTGTGCAATAGTCCTGTACTGCCCATTCTTAAACGTACTGATCCTACCAAACCGCCTGTTTATCGTTTTGTTATTGATTTACGGGAGGTGAATAAAATTGTGGTTCCTCAATTCCCTGTTGTGCCTGACATTACGGCGCTACTGACTCTGATTCCAGCTACGGCTTCATGGTTTTCGGTGATTGATTTGAAAAATGCGTTTTTCAGCATCCCGATTGCCGAAGAGAGCAGGGACCTTTTCGGTTTCTCTCTTGGTGGACGTAGCTTCCGGTTTAAACGCGCTCCTCAGGGCTACTGTGAAAGTCCATCGATTTACAGTCAAGCTTTGAAGGGTCAACTAGATGCGTTTAGGTTGCCGGTTGGTGCGGCTTTAATCCAATATGTCGACGACTTATTGGTGGCTGCTGATACTCAGGACATTTGCAAAATTGCTACAGTGTCGTTGCTGCAACATCTCTGTGAGTTAAATCACAAGGTGTCACCTTCTAAACTCCAATATTGTTGTCAAGAAGTAACCTATCTAGGTCACTTATTGTCAAAGGAGGGAAGGAGATTGACCCCAGAGAGAATTGCAGCGATTGCGCGCATGGCTGTGCCACAAACCCAAAGAGATGTGCGTGCCTTTCTAGGTATCACATCGTACTGCAGGCAGTGGATTCCTAATTTTTCATTGCTAGCGAAACCATTGGTGGCTCTTACGTGCAAGGATGTTTCGACTCCTTTACCATGGACGGAAGAATGTCAGAAACGTTTTTCTGAATTACGTGATTCATTGTGTTCGGCCCCTGTGTTAGGTACCCCTGATTACAGCAAGCCGTTCACGTTATATGTTCACGAGAGGGAAGGTTGTGCTTTAAGCGTCTTAACGCAACCTTTTGGTGGTAAGCAACGTCCATGTGCATATTTTTCCTCGACCTTAGACCCAGTAGCTAGAGCATTGCCGAGTTGTTTGAGAGCAACTGCGGCAGCTGCGGTCTCCATCCGACAATCAGCAGGATTGGTCATGGATAATATGCTTACGGTGATGGTTCCGCATGCAGTCGATACTCTTTTGAACCGTACGAAAACTCAGCACTTGACGAGTGCGAGGTTATCTGGGTACGAATTGACGCTCTTGGCAAGCCACATTCAGATAAAACGTTGTAATGTCCTAAATCCGGCAACTTTGTTACCAATTAGTGCAGAGTCAGATGTAGTAGCAGAACATGACTGCTACTTGCGTACAGAGGAGGAAACAAAAGGTCGTGTGGACCTTAAAAACACTCCATTGGAAGACCCGGATGGCATCCTGTATGTGGATGGGTCATGTTTTAAATTGCCGAATGGTGATGTGACTACTGCTTATGCTGTGGTGACATTGAATACTGTTGTTGAGACTGCGAGATTGAATCAGAATTCTGCCCAAGCTGCAGAGCTGATCGCTCTTACTAGAGCATGTGTATTAGCAAAAGGTAAACGTGTGAATGTGTACACCGATAGTCAGTATGCTTTCGGTGTAGCGCATAGTTTCGGACGATTGTGGCGAGAACGTGGTTTCTTGACGTCACATGGCACGAAAATACAGCATGGCCAGCTTGTGAACGATCTTTTGGATGCATTGACTTTGCCTGCTCAAGTTGCAATTGTTAAATGTAGTGCGCATCGTAAGGTGACGGATGATGTTGGTCGTGGTAATGCGTTTGCAGATGAGATTGCTAAGGAGACTGCCCGGAACCTTAGCACTCGAATGTATGTGACGAATTCGGTTAGGTGGCCTACAGAATCAAGTATGTGTGAGAATACTATAGAGAGTGTGAAAGCAATTCAGAATGAGGCCACCGACACTGAAAAGATGAAGTGGAAAGAAAGTACGGGAAGGTTGGATGTGAATGGTTGCTGGATTGATTTGTCAGATCAGAAAAGATGGATGTTGCCTGATGCGTATGTACTGGCCGTTGTGCAAATGGCACATGGGTTAGCACATATTAGCGCGAAAGGTATTTGCAAGTTGTTGGCTGATGTGTGGAAGAACGATGGAATTACTAAGTGTGCTGAACGTTTGGTGAAGAATTGTATGGTGTGTATAATGTACAATCCTGGCAAAGGAACCCCAACTCCCCCTGGCAGTTTTGCTCCTCCTTCGTATCCCTTTGAGGTGATCCAATTGGACTTCATCCATATGGAGCGATGCAATAACCTGAAATACGTTTTGGTTGTGGTTTGCGCATTCTCCCGATGGATCGAGGCCTATCCCCTCAAAGATAATACTGCTTTGTCTACTGCGAAAATCCTACTGAAGGAATACTTTCCTCGGTATGGAATGCCTAGAGTCGTGTGGTCAGATAACGGAAGTGAGTTTGTTGGAAGTGTGATGAGGAGTGTGTGTAAGGGCCTTGGAATTAGTCAAAAATTCCACAGCGCCAATCATCCCCAGTCAGCTGGATTGGTTGAAGGGTACAATGGCACCCTTAAACTGAAATTAGCGAAGATCCAGGCTACGACTGGACTTTCGTGGCCTGACGCTTTGCCTCTAGCATTACTGTCAACTAGGGCGACTGTACACTCCCGAATAGGGCTTAGTCCCTATGAAATAGTGTTCGGCCGTCCTGCGAATGTGTGGGGGGTTCCTAGGCCAGGTATATTCGTTGATCTTGAGTACCCGATGTTGATTGACTACTTACATGACTTGACTGCTAAACTGAGGTTAATTCATCAACAGGTTTACGACGCCTTGCCGACGCAGACGGAGGGTCCAGGCCACCAGCTCCAGCCTGGTGATTGGGTTGTCACCCGAAATTTTTCGCGCAAGAAGAATCTGGACCCCCGCTTTGTTGGACCTCACCAGGTGCTTTTGGCCACGAGGACTGCCGTTCGTCTTGAGGGACGGAAGAACTGGGTACATGCTACCCATTGTAAGCGAGTCCCTATTCCTTTGCCGGCAGACCCGTGGGTGAGGAAAGGCATTGCGTCAACAGAAGCAGCGACATTGCCGGCGTTTGTACCTTTCAGTGACGCACAACTTGTTGGTGAACACTCAGCGCAGCAGAAAGCCATTGTTGGAACATTGTCAGCAAGAGACTCAAGACCAGACCAACGAACTGATCAGCAGGACGCTGTCTCTTCGACAGATCCTTTGTTTGACGAGCAGACACGTCCTGGGAAACATCGATATTCTTTGCGTTCTCACACTAAGGACAAATAAAAATTTTTGCTTGCTTTGCTGAAATTGATAACTGCAATATCTTCGTTTCCCATGATCAACTTTGAACATTCGTATCATTGAAAATTGTTTTGTACATATATCAAGATTTTTTTCTTGTATCTTTTTCCTTCCACAGCTGAATTATTGTGCTAAATAAATACATATTGTGTATTGAGGGCCGTAGGGCCGCGCGCGTACTTCCTTCTGGACAGTAGGTCTTGACGCTAGGTTAAAGGCCGTCGGTTCCTAGGAACTCCTGGGAATTGACTATTGCTGCACAGAACGAAGTGCGTCAAGAAACGTTGCGGACGGTCATAGGGAAATGGCATTTTCAAAGCTGAACGATTTGGAAGGAACGCAGGCGTATAGAGTCAAACTGCAGAAACTTAGTCGTACGAAATGTTTTGTATTCCAATTGTTTGTATTGTTTTTAACTGCTTCCGCATTTTTGGCGGGTGGGGTGTATTACACTATGTCTTACTTCTTACTTCCTACCCCTACTCCTACTCCTTACCCTAACATTACTTCTACTGCTTCTCCTCATTCCTTTCATATGTTACCAGAACACGAACAGGCTAGACGTGTAGAATTCCGCAACAATTCCTTTATCCAGCTCCTCCATCAGCATCAGTTAGTGGTTAACACTACTAATTGTTGGGTGTGTGGGTTGATGCCACATACTACGGGTAAGGGAATTCCATATCTGGTGTTACCGTATAGTTCCCAAGGGTCAGCTCGAGCATACCAAACAATGCTTCGAAGCGCACTAGGTTTCCACCCCTCTCCAGAACGTTCCCCCAAACCGGGTCCTACCTCATGGCAGTGGGTGGTATCGATGATAATACAGGATTTGGAAGATGAGATCTATGATGCTTATCTCATCCCTAAGGCAGAGGTACAAGCCTATAGGGCACCGAATAAAGGGGAATATAGTACGTTCACTAATGAAAAGCAGCTTAAAAGCTCGTCTCCAATATGGGTCGTACCCCACACTGGTAATCTTTGTCTTGTGGGTCGTGGCTCGCAAGCCTCACTTGGAGTAAGTGCTTGCACTGAAAGTTACGTTCTGTCAATGTCCCCGATCCCTGTGCTTCTGGCTGCCAAGGGTACGTACTTCATCTGTCATGATCGTGCATACACATGGTTGCCCGCAGACTTCATGGGCTCATGTTTTGTTGCAAATCTGTTGCCTCCGACGTTTACTGTAGATGCCGATTATCATAAGACTAGAGTTGTACGAGGTGTAATTAGTGAAGAGGATACTGCCGGTCAAGAGGCAGGAGACTTTTTCAAGGGTTTCCTCCCGTTTTGGGGACCTATGGTTAATAGTAGGAACCTGAGACATTTGACTCGAGTGGTAGAATCGACAGCTAACATTACTGCCAGTGCCCTTGGTAATATCACCACAGAACTTCAGGCGGAGAGACTTATGACATTACAAAACCGTATGGTTTTAGATGTTGTCTTAGCAGATCGCGGTGGGGTATGTAAAGTGATCCATTCGAGCTGTTGCATTTTCATTCCAGATAATGCTCCTACTGTCTATCAAGCCATCTCGAAGTTGCACAAGATCTCCGAATCCATACACATGGATGTAGGGGATTGGACGCTACTTGGTTGGTTTTGGGGCCTGGTGTCGACTTGGGGTTGGAAGATTCTGACGATCATCGGGGTTGTGGTAGTGTTCCTGTTCACGTGTTGCCTTTGTGTGCAGTGTGGTCCTGCCTTATGTGGCCTCTGTGCTACAACGTGTATGAGACAACCATCTGTTACCAAGGGGACTCGGTTGGACAGAGCTATGCTACAACGACATCTTGATGGTCTGATGAATATCGAGTATGATTCCGACTAGTGCTTGCCTACATGAGGGCAAAAGGAGCGTCTGAGGTTCCGTGACAATTGTAAGTGGTGTTTTCGACTCACACGAATATGGTCGAGTCTAGTATCTATGAACCGCAAATGACGAGTTTAGCAAGTGTGCGCAGTTTCGCTGTGCTAACTTAAACCGTTCGTTTGTTATGTGGGTTTGTCATCTGTACCCACGGGTTCCATCTTAGATACGGCATCCATTTTGTCTCTTGCCCTCAAGTAGCCAGCGAACGGACGCTGTCCGCTTCGCGACCCTGGGACTCCCAAGATATTTGCGGAAGACACATGTTCTTTGAAAGTGTCTTTATGACGAGGGGGATGCTACTGTAAGGCAGATGGCGCCGCTCGAGGCTCATCTTGCCGCACGGGCTTATTGTCTCAGCCGTGCATCTCATTAGGCACGTCCCTTTGATGCCTGTATCTCGTGCTTCTCGACACTCCCCTTTTACACCCTTTCCGATCTCCCCACTGTCTCCGTCTTCCTCTGCACCTGTCTTCGTTCCTGTTTCGATCTACTTTACTGCTGATTGGAATTTGCTAATGGTGGGAAGATGGGTTTTTACAGTTGGGAACCGCCAAATGTTTCCGCACTTATGTTCCGGATCTTGTGTGTTTCAAAGTGATCTAAGCGACCCCTCTGAGAGCGACTTGTGGGAACCAGGTTGTAAACTATTGTGTATCATGTTATCCTATGGGTAGAAACTGTATAAAAGGAGCGATCCACAAATACAATTTGAAGCAGTCTCCCCGAACTACACTCGATGTACTTCTTGTGACTTCTGTGTTCCCTGCAGTAAATAAACCTTGACTCTTTGACGCCGAAGGAAGTGTCCCGTGTCTCTGTGATTTGTACGCCGGAGCAGGTTACCCACGAAGGTTTCAGGTGTTGTGCCCTGGCACCGCTGGGTCCATGACCCAGTCCTTCAACTGAGATACCACACCTATAGCCAAGTTAGCACTACGAGAACCAGCATGCACAATAGCTACATCAGCCCGCTTGAGGTGACCACTAGAGGGCGAGCAAATATCAGTAGCAAGAATGGCGAGTGCTCAGTTTGGCTGCGAGGATGCCGAGGCCACTGCCCCCGAAGAAGGTCAAGGATTGACCGAAATGCATCGGGAAATTAAAGCCGTCACTGCCAACAGAAGAATACATGTTTTTAAATTTGCCATGAACGAGTGCAACTCCTTGGTTTCCGAGTGAGACATCCTGCTTCATATATTGGAGCTTGGTCCTGCTCCGAGTGAACGCACCACCTACAACAGAGCGCCGTATGCTGCCCGAACACGGACCTATATAGAGTAACGCGAAAGCACACAGGACAGCAGGCTGCCACCAAAGACTGGACTTTGGGAAGGTGCCCACGAGCCCTAAAAATGGATTGCTTGGGTAATTCCGACAAATTTAAGCGGCAGCAATTTATATCAGCATCACCCACCACAGGGATACCACACCTATAGCTAACTTAGCACTACGAGAACCAGCATGCACGATAGCTACATCAGCCCGCTTGAGGTGACCACTAGAGGGCGAACAAATATCAGTAGCAAGAATGGCGAGTGCTCAGTTTGGCTGCGAGGATGCCGAGGCCACTCCCCCCGAAGAAGGTCAAGGATTGACCGAAATGCATCGGGAAAATAAAGCCGTCACTGCCAACAGAAGAATAAATGTTTTTAAATTTGCCGGAACGAGTGCGACTCCTTTGTTGCAGAGTGAGACATCCAGCCTTATATATATATATATATATATATATATATATATATATATATATATATATATATATATATATATATATATATATATATATATATATATATATATATTAGTATATACACATACATTACCTACTGGCGCTCGCCAGTAGGTCGTTATAATTGGGACATATTATTCATAGGATTTAGTGCCGTTTGATAAGTCTTACCAAAATTTTCAAAACTCGTGGGGCGCTCCTGTCAGCTCCTATCTTGAAAGTTTTGGGGTGATTCGGCAAGCAGGGGCTGAGAAAAAAGGGGGGTCCCAAAATATATTTTCTCCATGTTAATTCCCATAGGAAACTTTAGACATGGCTACAGCCCAAACTGCTGAACGGAATTTCAACAAATTTGGCAAAAAGGTAGCCCATGGTTTAGAAAGAACTCTTTTCTTTTAAATGGTGTAAATCCATTCAGTGGTTTCTGAGAAATTAAAAAAAAGAGGTAAAAAACATGCATTTACCATAGCAATTTTTAGACACTGCTACAGCTTTAACTGCTGAACTGAATTACACCAAATTTGTTATGAAGGTAGCCCTTGCCTAAGAAAGAACTCTTTTTCCTATATGGTGTAAATCCATTCATAAATTGCTGAGAAAATCCCCGCAAAAATATCAATATATAGAGGTACAGTGGACCCGCGCACCGTCCCGATCAGAAGCTTAATGCTAATTGGCTGTCAACACTCCAAACCAGGAAGTGTTGGCAGCCATCTTGTGCCTTGATAGAACCGAGGCACAAGAAAACAGAAAAACTGAGGCACAAAACAAGAAAAGGGGGAGGTTAGAAGCACCCTGACCCCCTAGGCCTGCTGACGGAGTACCACAAAGACTCCCAGTGCCAAAAAAAGATTTTATTTGTTTTTTTTTAAATTGCGAGATGCACGCTTTGTGTTCAGATCTGGCCCCGAAAATAAAAAAAAATGCTTTGTTTAATTGAAGTGGTATAGGAAAAGATGCCTACAAGGGATTTTTTTGGATACTATAGTTTTTCCAATTATTCCAACTATTCAACGTTGGATACTACAGTTATCCAAGATTCAATCATTAAATTAGACAATTATTACATAGATGAATTGATCATATACAGAGAACAGACAACCGGATATCTTTTGAAAGAATATATTTTCTTTTTGTAAAAGATTTATAGGATACATTCAACACTACGGTTAGTAGCAAATGCAATCAAATGAAAAAAGGTACATCTTAGTCACACCACAATTTCATAAGTACAATCCTCTCCAAATACAATTATAAAGGCGACAAATTTTTACCTAAATAATACAGTCACTTGATGTAAATTAATACACAGGGAGTTGGATAATCTAGTCGACGTTTCGGTCTTCTTCCGTGTATATCGTTCAGACCATCTTCAGGACAAAATTAATCTGCATTACAACAATGACCCCTAGGAGAACATAATGCAATTTGTTACTTGAATATCCTCCCAGTTACTAAACATACAAAAATATGAACAGTTGTAGATAACCTGTGTCTAATACAATAACTACATGTATTAATATTAAGAACAGTTCCGTTGAACCAGATTGACAAATTAAATCAGTCATTATTTTTTCAACTGAAAAAAATCATTTTGAAATATAAGCACAATAATTTAGAACTTTGCTTTGTCATGTCTTGGCCCAACCATCAACCTAATAATTAGGAGTACAGTCCCTCCTGTTCCCATTACTAGCGTACATATTTATAGATAGATGGATGAGCTCGATCCTGGTACTGTTTTACATCAGAATATGAATGCTGCAGTATATCAAATTTTTAAGAAATTCATAAAAAAGATTAATAAAAAAGTGTATATTTTACTTCCAAAATTTCAAAGGTTGAAACCTTGACACTATCGTGGAGACTTCCAATGTGGGTGTTTCCAATTACACTCTAATTGAAGGCCCTGGGTGGGCCAGGTCCTGGGGCAGTAAAAAAATGTGGGGGGCCCCATTCCCCATACACTGCCCCGAGGACCATCACCCCGTGGCTTTGCAACAATATTTGCAGGGGGCATACGGCCCCCCCCCGCAGCCCCGGGGACGGCCCTCCCCATGGCTTCTTTTTCTAAATGTGTGGGGCCATAGCAAACAGCAGTGTCCCGGGGTGCCCCCAAGCCTCGGGGACCACCACCCCCTGGGGCTTTTATTTATTAATTAGTGGGCCATAGCAAACAGCAGTGTCCCGGGGTGCCCACCCCCAGGACACTGGTGTTTGCTATGGCAGGGCAGGCTCCCGTCCTGTCATAGCAAACTCTGGTTTGGTTTTTGGAAGAGAGAGCAGGGAAACCTACTCTCTCTTCCAAAATCCAAAGCAGATTGCTTTTCCACATGGGGACGGGGATTTACAAATACTGGTATCTTAGCAGCTCCCCATGTGGAAAAGGAATACCAGCTCCCGTACGAGGCGGGGAGCCGGCTGGACCGTGGGGGAATTGGGGACCCAAGATTATGGGATTTAAAGACCAGTGCACAGCTCAAGGTAAATTCTGTTTGAAAACAAAAGTTCATATGTTCAGGTAGGTGCTCCCAGGTGTCGTCCTCTGCCCTGTGGATGAGTAATTTATAAGGTATGAAGTGCTGTCAAGAAACTGATAGCATCCCTTAGGGCACACGGTTAGGCGATTCTTGCCTTCACCGTTCAAAGAAGCATGATTATGTTCATGGTCGAAAAAGTTTTTATTCCATGGTATTCAGTTTGAATAATGTTAATTCACATATTCATTGCAGTGATACTTTCTACTTTTTTTACATGTTGCTCCAATGCATTTCGGACAATAGTCCTTCGTCGGGGAGCATCTGAAAAAAACGACATAAAAAAACCTATGTGGTCTGTGCTAATGAAGACGTATAGCAAACAGTTAAATAAAGGAGCATATTATATGCTGTGACCAAGTGCTAGAAATAATAACGGGTGAAGTGTTATGAGAAGGTTTAACCAGGCAGTGACTGGGTGCTGGTTTAAAGACGGGGACGGAGTGAGCATTTTGTGATGTGCACATTTAACTTAAACAAACGGGTCGAGTCATCGCCCCAAAAAGTGGTCGGGATTAACGCGCGTAAATCATAACGGCGTACAGAACTACGGCTGGTGCTGTCGGTTATGTGCTGCGAATTAGAACATGCAAGTGCTCTCCAAACTTACCGAAGGTTACGGGTGGATACACGCCGGTTAGAAAACTCCGTTGTAGGTTACCGCTATAAACGCGGAAGTGTTTAATTAGGGCTGCTGGATCGGTCACGTGATGAGCATAGAGTGAGACGAAAGACTAACAAAAACCAAGGTGTGTAGGTTAGGTGGTGGAATGGGGCAGAACTGTGGGTAAGAATAAAATGGTGAATAAAATAAAAATAAAATGAATGAAATAAAATGAAAATGAAGATGAAGAGTTGACAATGGCAATGGCGGGATACTAATTAAAAAATCATATCAAATATGTGCAAATATCCGGTCACATGACTAAACAAAATGGTGTGAAACACAACATGAAAATGACTGTACATATGAAGAATAATAATCATAATTTTCGCACAGACAAATATAGGACTGCTAGAATAAACAACAAGAAGAGTATACAGAACTAATGATCCCCCAGTGGGGATGTCAATGAATCATATTTACAGATAACATGGGAATTCGATGCGTTCATTTAGGCCAAAAGGTCTCATGGACTGTAGTCTATATATCCAGTAATTTTCCCTTTGAAGTAAATATTTGTTGTTGTCTCTTCCCTCAACCTTATCGACAGTTTCCAAAATGGTGTATTTCAGCTGAGAAATAGTGTGTTTCATTTCTTTGAAATGAATGACTACTGTGGATTTCTGATTCATAGTGCGAATGTTCGACTTGTGTTCATTTAAGCGAATTTTCATCTTTCGCTCGGTTTTCCCCACGTAAGTTTTCCCCCACGGGAATTTTAGGACGTAAATACAGTTGTTGGTATCACATGTGGCAGTTACTTGTAGATGAATGTTGTGTCCTTTCATGGGGTGTGTTATGTCGGTGCCTAGTATTATGTTTTTACAATTATTGCAATTGTTACATGGTCTGGTTCCGCGAGATTGAAGGTACGGTCTTTTAGGTTGTTTGAGGATTTCTCCTAAGTTTTTGCCCCTGGTGTAGGCAAACAGTGGTAAAGACTTGAATATGTCATTGAAATCTGGCTCCAGTTGTAAAAGTGGCCAATGTTTAAGTAAAATGTTTTTGTAGGTGGTGCTGACATTTGAAAACTTTGAAACTACAACCATGCGGTCGCTTTTAGGTTTTTGTCTGGGTTTATTGAGAATCTCTTGACGGTTCATAGGTTGAATGAAGTCTTTAGCCAACTCCAAAATTTGATTAGGATATCCTCTCGCACAAAATCTTTCTATCATTTCATTGATGCAAATTTCAGCAGTGATGGGATCTGAGGTGATGCGTCCCATGACCCGGGAGATGGGGTCGCGGGGGGCCAATTATGGCCTTGGGAGGGGGGGCCGCATGAACCCCTTCCATTTTTAAAAAAAGAAATTAAAAAAGGGGTCAGGCCGTGGGGATGGGGTCCCTAGAGCCCATAAAATAGAAAAGGAAGGGTGGGCCACACAGCCCCCTTCTTAAAAAAGAGAACAAAAATACATGCAATTGTGCCGGAAGCCTCCCAGCAGCACTCTGCAAACGCGCCCCCTGGTGCGTTGTAAGATGGGGAAGTAATTGCCCTTGACTACTGGGGGTCCCAGTGGGCTTACTAGCCAAACAGGTACCTCCAGTATGCGCCAGGGAGCTGAGTTATAGAGAGGTGTTCAGAGGCCAGCCCCTTTTTACACCTCTCTGCAACGCAGTTCTGTGGTGCTTACTGGAGGTACCTGGTGGGCTAGTTGGACCCCAGGGACCATCAGGATTCAAGGGGACTTAATCCCCCAACTTAAAACGCACCACGGGGCATGTTTATACAGTGGTGAAGGGAAAGGGCGGGGCCTGAGGTGACATGTGTGCAAACACGCCCTGTGGCGCATTTTAAGTTGGGAAAATAATTCCCTTTCAATCCTGAGGGACTCTGGGGGCCAATTAGCCCATCATGTACCTCCAAAAAGTGCCAGAGGCCTGCCTTGCAGAGAGGTGGTCCAGGCCACGTCCCTTTTTACCCCTCTCTGCAATGCAGCTCTGTGGCGCTAACTGGAGGTACCTGGTGGGCTAGTTGGACCCCAGGGACCCTTAGGTTTCAAGGGAGTTAATCTTCCAACTTAAAACACACCACGGGATGCGTTTGCACAGTGGTAAAGGGGGGGGGTGAGGCCTAAGGTGACATCTGTGCAAACATGCCCTCTGGCACGTTTTAAGTTAGAGAATGAATTCCCCTTCAATCCTGAGGGCCTCTGGGGGCCAACTAGCTCATCAGGTACCTCCAAAAAGCGCCAGAGGCCTGCGTTGCAGAGAGGTGGTCTAGGCTACGCAACATTTTACACCTCTCTGCAACGCAGCTCTGTTGTGCTTACAGGAGGTACCTAGTGAGCTAGTTGGACCCCAGGGACCCTAAGGATTCAAGAGGACTTAATCCCCCAACTTAAAACCCGCCAAGAGGCATGTTTGCAAAGTGATGAAGGGAGCGGGTGGGGCCTTTCTGCATCTCTGACTTAGAGGTAGTTTTAATCCCCCTGCCCTATTATGTACTAGGGCCTTATAGAGGATGTCATGCTAATCACAGGGGGACTCCAACTCATTGTGTTCCCTAGTGTATGTAGGTGTTTTAACTGTATTCTAAGTGTCTTTTAGCATAGCACTGGCTCCACGCCTGGTTTGTCAAAGTCAGTTACCACCAGTACCGATCTGAAAAATTTGAGGGCACAGGATGATTTTGCAACAAGGCCTCTTTCTGCTCCTCTGTTTGTTCTTTCTGCACGTCTTGCTTCTTCCTGCACTTTTCTTTGTCTTTGAGGACTTTTTTTGCTTCTTTCTGCATTTCTTTTGCTTTTTTCTCTGCTTTTTTCGTCTTCCTTCACATGTCCTACCTCTGTAGGTATAGTTAGAAACTAGCATTTAAAAAAACCTTTGAAATCCACTGAAAAAAACATAGGTTTCAGAGATTTTATGGTTAGAAATTAATATTTAGAAAAACCTTTGAAATTCACTGAAAAAGCCATAGGTTTCAGAGACGTTATAGTTAGAATTTAGCATTTGAAAAACCTTTGAAATTCACTGAAAAAACCATAGGTTTCAGGCACGTTATTGTTAGAAATTAGCAGTTTTAAAATCTTAGAAATTTACTGAAAAAAACATAGGTTTCAGGGGCGTTATAGTTAGTTGGAAATTCACTTGTACAAAACCATAGAAATTCCCCGTTATAGTTAGTTGAGCTAACTATAACTTGCACGCCCGCAATGCACTGCTGATGACATCACATATTACATCACTCATGACATGGTCTGTGACATCACTGATGAAATCACTGATGACATCATCCAGTGAATGTGTGTTTGTGTAAAGTTTAAATATTTTTCACATATATCTATGCCAAGGCGTATTGAAGAATGAGTGGATTTACAAGTGCCTTAAGGGATTATTTAGCAGGTGCATGACTGACTGTATAAGGGAGTGATTGGACGTGTCTTACTGGAGTGGAGTTATATATATATATATATATATATATATATATATATATATATATATATATATCCACCACGGGTTTTCAGCAAGGCATTCAGCACTTGAAGCAGTCTGACATCGTGCTACCACAAGAAGACAGCAGACCCAGTAATTCCGTGAGTTGATCATTTATTTCAGCAACACAGCAGCATAACGTTTCGGCCTCTCACAGGCCTTGATCACATGGTGTTACCCTAGGGTATGGCTGAATATAAAGTGCAAAAGTGCTCAGTGGTAACCAATCACAATACAGTAAAGTGCTATCGTGCAATGAACATGGTAGAAATACTCTGTGTCACATGACAAAGGAATAAAGAAAATACCATTCAGTTCATTGTAAACATATAAGGTCAGTTCGCCAATAACGGGATAAATCCCAGTTCAGACCCAATGATCAAGTGTATATTAATTCACAACACCTGAATTTCAACAATAACTGGATAAATCCATTTGGGGGTTTATGTGTCCATAGAATCACAAACCGAAAAAAGCCACAATGTATTAAATCATAATCCCATGGTACCACGCACATTTAAAAAAAAAATGTTTTCTATTTGTGCTGTATTTTTAAGCATTTGGATAAATCCTATTTGGTGTGTGAACACTCATGTTGAATATGCATATATAGTTATATAGCGTAATTCCATAATATTGAAACATGTTTTATACACCAGAAACATTGTAAACCATTTCCCTTTGGTCTCATGAATAGGCGAACATGCCCCACAAAGCACTGCAACGGTTACCGTAACCAAAATATCTAAAGTAAAGTGCAAAGTGAACGGTGATTAAAATCCCAAGACAGACCTTTTCAACTGAATATTAATCTGACATGATATTAAATTAATTATAATCAGATCTGTCTAATGGAAAAGATAGGAACACTGGGTGTATTATTTGGACAATTGAGCAAGCGTTAGGTCATAGCATAACCTCCTGGCCAAGCTGGAAATACATTATTTAACCATGATATGAGGTCCTTTGAAACTGGCCTAACAACTCACCCTAAAGGAACATATCTGACTGGAGAAACCGATAATTGATCTATAGACAGGTATAAAAATCCTCTGAAGCATTCAGGCCATTTGGGGACTTACTATCCAGCATGAGGATGTATCTCGTTTCTAATTTTCTCAATGCTGCTTCTCTGTTGCCCCCCCTTCTCATAGGTAAAATACAGTCTATCACATAGTACTTCAGGAGCTCACTATTGCTGTTATGTTTCTCCCTGAAGTGCCTGGCCACCGGGTAAGCTGGGTCGTTGGTCTTTATGGCCCGTAGGTGTTGTAAGACCCTTTTATGTACCTGTAATTTGGAACTGCCCACGTACCGTAGGCCGCACGGGCATTCCAAAACATATACAGAAAATTCACTTTTACAAGTGAGTTTTTTCCTGATCTTACATGAGGATTCTGAGAAGGGAATGGTATACTCTGTCTTGTTCACACCCTGAATGCAGGCCTTACATGAGGCGCACTTCCTGAAGCCCCTGCTACCAGCTAACCAGTCCTGCCTAATAACAAGTTCAGGGCTGGATTTCACCAATGCGTCCTGCAATGAAAAAGCTTTTCTATAAGTGATTGCCGGTTTTGCGGGCAATTCATTGCCAATAATTGGATCACATTTGACCAAGTTCCAATACTTGTTAATGATTTTGCGTAAGGCACCATGCTGGTTGCTAAAAGACCAAATAAGTCTCACAGGCTGTTGTATTTGGGTCATGATGGAATTACGAGACCCCCTGTGTTCTAGGGCTTCTTGTCGGGATATGGCATTGGCTTTTCTAATTGCTGCCAACACCACTTTGTCGTCATAACCCCGAGCCAAGAATCTCTGCCTGCTGGCTTCCTGTGCTATTTGATTTTGATCATCAGTGCTGCAAGCCCTCCTGATCCTTAGCATTTCCCCATAGGGAATGCTGCGGATCAGGTGTGGAGGATGGTGGCTCTTGGCGTGCAGCACCGTGTTGCCTGCCGTGGGTTTCCTGAACAAAGATGTTTGGATTTCCCCATTAATGATGTCAATTGCAACATCCAAGAAAGTGGCATGAGTATGGCTGATGTCAGATGTAAAGGACAAGTTATAGTTGTTAACATTTAACTTCAAGATAAACTCTGTCGCTTGTTCAGTAGTACCCTTCCAGATCATACAAACATCATCGATGTATCTGTACCACCGAACAATATGATCCCTGCAGATATCAGGGTACTCGCCACTGAGGACCTGTCTCTCCCAGTACCCCATATGAAGACAGGCGTAACTGGGAGAAAAACAGGCCCCCATGGCTACCCCTCTAATCTGCTGGAAATACTGTTTGTTAAACAGAAAGTAGTTGTTATTCAGACAGAAGTTTATCATTGACAAAAGCATCTTGTTATGTTCCACCAACATTATCGGACGATACCCCAAATAGTGAGCCACTGCCCTCAAACCATCCACATGGATGATACTGGTGTATAGGGCAGTGACATCAAGTGTGATAAGCAGGTAAGAGGGATCCCACACTACAGTGCTTAATTTTCTTAAAAAGTCACTCGAGTCTTGAACATATGAGGGCAATCCCGCCACGTGTTCCTGCAAAAAGGAGTCCACATAGATGGTAACTTTCTCAAGTAAGCCCCCACATGCAGAGATGATGGGTCTGCCTGGGGGTTTTTCTGAGTTCTTGTGGATCTTGGGGATCAAGTAGAGGACAGGCATTATAGGAAAGTCATTCTTAAGATATTTCAGTTCGTCCATACTAATAAGCCCAGATGACCTCCAGCCTGTCAGCATGGAATAGAACGTACTTTGAGCTTTTTTGATGACTGCTAGATCACAATGTCTGTAACACATATTGTCATTTAACTGTGCAGTCGCTTCCTCTAAGTACAAGTCTCTCGACCATAAAACAATGTTGCCCCCCTTGTCCGATTGGCGGACAATTACATTTCCATCTCGCTGGATTTTACTCACTAAATCCGTATATTTCTTATTGCAGTTGAACTGGTGTTTGCTGTTCCTTAATGTCCTTGAGTGCAGTGCCTTAATGTCTTTAACTGCCGCCTCTTCAAAGATATTGATGTTATCATGCAGCATCTGAGGAGTATAAGTTGATTTCGGTTTAAATGTGGTGAGGCAACCCCTCGCTGTGGCAGGGGGAGAAGATGAAAAGTCATTGTTGGATAGTTGTGTCAGGAATTGTTCATTTCTCAAACTCTCCATATCTTGAACCAGAGGTAAATCATGGCCAATGAGTGTGGGACTGTTGGAGATATTACCATCTGATCTGACCTCAGGACTCCGAAACCTGTTATTCATAAAGTGCTTTTTCAATTTTAATTTTCTTGTAAATTTGAACAAGTCAATCCGCGTGTCTGCGTAATTAAAATTGCGAGGTGGACAGAAAGATAAGCCCTTAGATAAAGTTGTTAGTTCAGAGTCAGTAAGTTGCATAGAGGTAAGATTAATAATGGAGAAATTCGACACACATGTTTGTTCTCCTATTGCTTCTTCTTTTTGCTCCACTGCCTTTTGTAGGGTTTGCGCTTTGGAGCATCGTCTTGCTCTGGCTTTTCGGCGCTGTCTTCGTTTGGTGTTGGGGTTTTTGATGTTTTTGGGCGTTCGACCCTGGGGCGCAGTATGTCTCTGTTGTCCTGATTCACTAACTCCAACTCCTGCGCCATCGTGAACCGGGTAAACCCCAACCCTGAACGGGTTCTGCCTCCTTCATATTCAGAGCCGCTATCAATGTTTGAACTCAGGTCTGCATTGGAAGAGCTTGCTGGTGATGTCGCGCGTTGGGCCCCTCGCTCTTTAGGAGCACCCTGATTTTTTGGTGGCTGGGAAAGTTTTCTGGCGTCATATTTACGCGCAAACGTAAAAATGCGCCCTTCTAAATAATCTGTCTTATCCCTCTGGAACTTGTACTGTTTCCTTTTGATTATGATGTCCTCCTCCTTTTGGACCCGGACCATCATTTCTTCTCGGAGTTTCAAGCTCTCTGCCGCCTTGTCAGTGCTCAGACCCTCAATCTCAAGATTTAGTTCATCAATTTGTGTTTGAATCTTGATGCGGTCTGACTCTGCATAGCGCACTAATATTTGTACAAGACGCCTCGAGGAATCTAAGTTACATTCTGCCCATTCCCTGAGCATTTCGGGGTCAGGTTGGTCGTAACTCGGGGCCAAAAGCACTCGTAACCCCCTTGGTATCCGATTGACTTCTAGGTACCTGCTCATATATATATATAGCAGCTCCGTCTCTCTCAGTATTTTCCGAAAGAAATTACGGCACTCGCAGGGAAAAGTGTTCAATATGATTTAATCAACACAATCAACACACTCAGCAGACATCGTCAGTGTCTGCTGAGAGAGACGGAGCTGCTATTTTTCACGTGGGGCGCCACCACGAGAGGCACCCGCCTGCGAGTGACCCGGATCTTTGGTGCAACGGAGCTGGAATATATATATATATATATATATATTCTCTCCAAACAGGTCCCCCCTGTAGAAGTGCCACACTCAGAGGAGTTACCGCACACGTTTCACCGGTAGCAAAGGCACAGCCAGCAACAGTCTTCCCTTGCAAGGCCATACGCGTTTCGAGCGCCGATGCGCTCTTGATCACTGGCAGACAAACGGCTCAACAGCAAACAGATTACTTGCACGTGTATTTATTAAGTATGCAGAGTTCCGCCCTGTTGGGCTCAAGCAAAGCATTGTGGTATATGCAGTTCTCAATTTGCTTAACTCCGTGCAAAACCCAGTGGGTGCCTCTGTGCGCCGTTAAAAAATGTTAATCCCAAGTGGGTAAGGAAAATTGTCCAGCGCTGTGCAGTTGCCTATAATTCCAATGTAACAGGCCCCCTCCGCTCTCCATACCGCGCATTATCCAATGGCAGTGAAGACCCGCCAACACTAGCGGTGGGGCACTCCCGTGGCCGGACCAGCCACTAATAGTCTCTCCAAACAGGTTGTCCCCTGTAGAAGTGCCACACTCAGAGGGGTTACCGCACAAGTTTCACCGGTAGCAAAGGCACAGCCAGCAACAGTCTTCCCTTGCAAGGCCATACGCGTTTCGAGCGCCGATGCGCTCTTGATCACTGGCAGACAAACGGCTCAACAGCAAACAGATTACTTGCACGTGTATTTATTAAGTATGCAGAGTTCCGCCCTGTTGGGCTCAAGCAAAGCATTGTGGTATATGCAGTTCTCAATTTGCTTAACTCCGTGCAAAACCCAGTGGGTGCCTCTGTGCGCCGTTAAAAAATGTTAATCCCAAGTGGGTAAGGAAAATTGTCCAGCGCTGTGCAGTTGCCTATAATTCCAATGTAACAGGCCCCCTCCGCTCTCCATACCGCTCATTATCCAATGGCAGTGAAGACCCGCCAACACTAGCGGTGTAGCACTCCCGTGGCCGGACCAGCCACTAATAGTCTCTCCAAACAGGTTGCCCCTTGTAGAAGTGCCACACTCAGAGGGGTTACCGCACACGTTTCACCGGTAGCAAAGGCACAGCCAGCAACAGTCTTCCCTTGCAACGCAATACACGTTTCGAGCGCCGATGCGCTCTTGATCACTGGCAGACAAATGGCTCAACAGCAAACAGATTACTTGCATGTGTATTTATTAAGTATGCAGAGTTCCGCCCTGTTGGGCTCAAGCAAAGCATTGTGGTATATGCAGTTCTCAATTTGCTTAACTCCGTGCAAAACCCAGTGGGTGCCTCTGTGCGCCGTTAAAAAATGTTAATCCCAAGTGGGTAAGGAAAATTGTCCAGCGCTGTGCAGTTGCCTATAATTCCAATGTAACAGGCCCCCTCCGCTCTCCATACCGCTCATTATCCAATGGCAGTGAAGACCCGCCAACACTAGCGGTGAGGCACTCCCGTGGCTGGACCAGCCACTAATAGTCTCTCCAAACAGGTTGCCCCCTGTAGAAGTGCCACACTCAGAGGGGTTACCGCACACGTTTCACCGGTAGCAAAGGCACAGCCAGCAACAGTCTTCCCTTGCAAGGCCATACGCGTTTCGAGCGCCGATGCGCTCTTGATCACTGGCAGACAAACGGCTCAACAGCAAACAGATTACTTGCACGTGTATTTGTTAAGTATGCAGAGTTCCGCCCTGTTGGGCTCAAGCAAAGCATTGTGGTATATGCAGTTCTCAATTTGCTTAAATCCGTGCAAAACCCAGTGGGTGCCTCTGTGCGCCGTTAAAAAATGTTAATCCCAAGTGGGTAAGGAAAATTGTCCAGCGCTGTGCAGTTGCCTATAATTCCAATGTAACAGGCCCCCTCTGCTCTCCATACCGCTCATTATCCAATGGCAGTGAAGACCCGCCAACACTAGCGGTGTGGCACTCCCGTGGCCGGACCAGCCACTAATAGTCTCTCCAAACAGGTTGCCCCCTGTAGAAGTGCCACACTCAGAGGGGTTACCGCACACGTTTCACCCCTCTGAGTGTGGCACTTCTACAGGGGGCACCCTGTTTGGAGAGACTATTAGTGGCTGGTCCGGCCACGGGCGTGCCCCACCGCTAGTGTTGGCGGGTCTTCACTGCCATTGGATAATGAGCGGTATGGAGAGCGGAGGGGGCCTGTTACATTGGAATTATAGGCAACTGCACAGTGCTGGACAATTTTTCTTACCCACTTGGGATTAACATTTTTTAACGGCGCACAGAGGCACCCACTGGGTTTTGCACGGAGTTAAGCAAATTGAGAACTGCGTATACCACAATGCTTTGCTTGAGCCCAACTGAGCGGAACTCTCCATACTTAATAAATACACGTGCAAGTAATCTGTTTGCTGTTGAGCCGTTTGTCTGCCAGTGATCAAGAGCGCATCGGCGCTCGAATCGCGTATGGCCTTGCAAGGGAAGACTGTTGCTGGCTGTGCCTTTGCTACCGGTGAAACGTGTGCGGTAACCCCTCTGAGTGTGGCACTTCTACAGGGGGCAACCTGTTTGGAGAGAATATATATATATATGTATCATTTGTCTCTTTACCAAGATATTGATTCGTAGAACAGACGGAGCGAACTCAAACGATGGTGCAATTGTAGTTTATTTCCTGCCCAGAACCACCACCGCCGCCATCACGCATTTCTGCCTGCATGGGGCCTTGATCGCATGACATTGCTGATAGAGCAGTTACAACATTTAAAGTGCAAGTCGGTGATGTTTTGCTGTGCATAAACTTTTATACTTCTCTTTCATATGCATGGAAAAAACACCTATGTATTAAAACATCTTTACGACGTTGTGATAATATAAAGTTGAGTTACTGAGAGTGTAAATACATCTCTAAAGTGCAAAATAGAGCAAACATGATGTATTATCATTAAAATAGCAGCACATTGAATAAATAAATAAATATATACTCAATATATGTCTGTCCTGCTCTTAAGAATTCCACCAGTTAGTAAAAAAAGGCTTATATTCATGAATAAAATGAAGCTAAAAAAGTAAAACCAATGTAGAACTTTTTCTCTTATATAGCAGGATCATTCAAAAAACATATAAGTTTAATGTTTGCACATATGAAATACCCAGAGGTTAAGATGTTGAAAAAATAAAGCGGCCGCTAGTCAGTAGTTATAGTTAGGACCAATTAGCCATAGGAAATTCGTAACATTTTTTCCCAATAACCTTGGCGCCAGTTGATAAATCTTCACAAAATTTTCAGAACTCTTGGGGCGCTCCTGTCAGCTCCTTTCTCGAAGGTTTTGGGATGATTTGGCAAGCGGGGCTGCGAAAAAATGGGGGTCCCAAAATGTCTTTTCTCGATGTTAATTTCCATGTGAAACTTTAAACACGGCTACAGCCCGAACTGCTGAGCGGAATTACACCAAACTAGGCAAAAAGGTAGCCCTTGGTTCAGAAAGAACTCTTTTTTTGTTAAATAGTGTAAATCTGTTTAGCAATTCCTGAGAAATTAAAGAAAAAGAGGTCAAAAAATACATTTTGAATAGCAAACTTTAGACACGGCTACAGCTTGAACTGGTGAACGGAAGTACACCAAATTTGGCATGAAGGTAGCCCTTGCCTGATAAAGAACTCTTTTTCTTAAATGGTGTTACTCAGTTCAGTAGTTGCTGAGGAAATCCCTCCCAAAAAATATCGATATAAAGAGGTGCAATGGAACCGCGCACCCTCCCGATCACGAACTTCATGCTAATTGGCTGGCGACTCGACACTCTAAACCAAAAAGTGTCGGCAACCATCTTGTGCCTCGAAAACAGATTAACTAAGGCGCAAAACAAGAAAAGGGGGCAGGGTAGAAACACCCTTACCCACTTCGCCTGCTCAGGGGGTCCCACAAGGACCCCCACGGCCAAAAAAAGCATTTTTTTTAAATCACATGGTGCACGCAGGATCCACGGATCCGGCTGCGAAAATAAAAAAAAACAAGCGCGGCCTCCCGCGCTTTGTTTAATTTAAGCCCCCGGGTGGGCCAGGTCCTGGGGGCAGTTAAAAAATGTGTGGGGTGGCTTCAATCCCCCGATACTGCCCAGGGGACCGCCACCCCCAGGGCTTTTCAAAAATATTTGCAGGGGCACACGGCCCCTCCGCAGCCCCAGGGACCGCCACCTCGGGGCTTCTTTTTTAATCGGGGGGCCCTCTAAGGCCTCCCCACGCCCCAGGGATCGCCACTCCGAGCTTTCATTATTTAATTAGTGGGGCACATGGCCCCCTCTGACCCGGGGACCACCACCCCTGGACTTTTTTTGTTCAAAATAAATACTCCTGTGTGGGGGAGCTTGAGCCCCCCCACACGCCCAGGGGACTGCCACCTTCCCGGGGCACGAATATTCTAATTTGGGGTTCCGTTACAGACCCCCAAGACCCAGGTGTTTTCCCCATGCAATTTTCCATAGGACCTTTAGCCATGGCTACAGCCCAAACGGCTAAATGGAATTACACCACATTTGGCAGAGAGGTAGTCCTCAGTTCAGACTCGTGCCATATGCTTATTTAGTGTAAATCTGTTCAGTAGTTCCTGAGAAAAAATGACATTTAAAAGTACATATATATCGATGGGCGCTGTGGATCCGCGGATTGTGCGAGAATTGGCATTGTAGCATAAGCGCACCGTCCCTATCACGCGCTCAATGCTAATTGGCTGTCAAGCGGTTATAAACATTCGAAACCAGGAACTGTTGGCAGCCATTTTGTACCTCGGTAGTAGCTAGGCAGAGGAAGTCAGCGGAATATGTGTTCAAAACGGAGAAAAGGGGCAGGGTAGAAATAATTGTACCCTCTAGACCTGCTTAGGGGGTCCCAGAAGGACCCCAGGGCCCACAATATTTTTTTTTAAACCAGGATGCTTGTAGGGTGTGTGGACTGGCCATAAAATAAATAAAATAAAAAGGAGGTTTTTTTTTAAAGAATTTGTTTCCGGGGGGTTAAATAATGGAGGCAAAATAATTAAATTTTATGTGGGGCCCAGAGGGGACCCTCAGCCTCGGGGATCGTCAGCGCCCTGGGCTAAAAAGAAAAAAAATAGTGGGGGGAGGGGTCGAAGGTCCTGAAAGCCGCAGGGACCATCACCCATCGGGTGTTTATGTATTGTGGGAGGCGGACTACGTTGCTCCCCTCCTAGAGCACTCGAGAGCCCAGTTACCCACCTGGGCTACAAAAAAAAGTATGGCTAGTGAGGGGGGCTGTAATGTCCTCAAAGCCCCGGGAACCACCACTCCCCGGGGTTTTATGTACTGTGGGAGGGCTGGTTCTTGCAGTGTTCCGGGGTGTCCATCCCGCCTTCCCATAGCAAGGAAATCGTTCTCTCTTTCAAAATCAAAATCAGATTGCTTTTCCACATGGGGAGTTGTATCTTAGTAGCTTGTGATGTGGAAAAGTATTGCCGACTCCCAAACGCGTAGAAGTTGTGCATCAAAGGCACTGAAGTCAGGTACTCTACAGAATATGAGTTGTGCATCCAGCGCGTGCACACCAGTGGGCCGCACTGAGTGCTGCGCTGGGTGCGCGACTTGTAATTTTACCATAAAAAATAGCCCCTATCAGTAATTTCTAGTATCTCTAGGGACCCTATCCTTCGGGTCTTACAAAAAATGTTGGGGACCGTGAGGGGAGCTACAATGCCCCCACGGTCCCGCCGGCTTCCCGTGTTCTTCGGGAATTGCCATTGCTTTTCCGCAAGGGGAGATGCTAACTTGTATGTAGAAATGCAATCTGCTTTTTACTTTGAAAGTGAGAACAAATTTCTCTGCTCTGTCTTTCAAAATGCAAACTAAGTTTGCAATGAGAGGGAGGAAGCCATGAGACTCCCACCCTCTCAAAGCAAACAGCAGTGTCATGGGGGTAGGCACCCGGGACACTGCATGAGCTGGCCGTCGAGCGTTGCGGTCTCCAAGGCTCTCGAGGGCTCTAGGCATAGGGTCACACAGTCTGTCGCTCACAATTTACAAAGTTCCGGGGGTGGTGGTTCCCTGGGCTTGAGGGGGGTCTTTGAGGCCCACACACTTCGAATTTTGGAGGGGAGGGGCCTTGGAAGCGAAAGTGTGCAAGGGGGTTGTAAATCTGGTACACAGTGTTTTGTTTTACTTTGCTTTCCTTTTTTGGTCTTGTAGAGGATCCTGGGTAATATAACGGTTTTTGTACAGCCAGTACCTTTCAACACTATCCCCAAACGGCTTTCTGCCTGTTACCATAGTAACAGTTCATGGAACACTTAAATGAGCACAGAGGTTAGAAGTTCACCACACTATGTTGGTAATGGAAAAAGTTACTGTGCTGGAGTTTTTAAACTTTTCCATAGGAACCGTTAGTCGTAAAAAAGACTGGTAAAAACCTGGTAAAGAGTTAGCCTCAGAATTATACTTCAAATTATAAATATCATTTCTTTTGGGGACCGCTTACCCCCCCAAAAAAAAGATGTATATACTATTTTTTTTATTAACTTTTATTAAAACAATAAATAACTGGAAACGTAACTTAAAGATAATACAATAAAAAATTAGAAACATAACTTTAAGACAACAATGTAATAAACAAAATGTGATATGGACTCCAATAGAAGTACAGTAGGTAATCTGCAAAACAAAAAAGAAAATGAGTGTTTAAAATTAGATTGATGTTACTAAATGAGGTCAAACATTACAAGTCAAATTAACAGTTGAATATATTTCCATCTTTTAACGTGTGCAATGTGCCTGATACATTTCACTTGTCTTATAGGCTTGCATACAAGAGGTGACTGGATGGAAGTGCCTACTGCGTCAGATTTACATTACAGATCAACAGGTCTTTAAAATGATTCTGAGATGAGAGACAGAATTAGGTGAGAGATCAAGTCATTATGCAGGACCATATTCTTTAGGGCTTATTTACCACACTCTTGCGCCAGTTTTGTGTTACTTTTCTCATGTTGAAAGTGATGCAAAAGTGGCGCAAGGAGCTTGTAAATAAGGTCTTTCATTTCTAATGCATTTAATCAGAGGCATTGTATATCTAGGTCGCTATGCTTACCTTGTGTAAACACTGTGGCCAACAGAGTTCCCAACTTGAACTCAGCTTTGATTGGTCACGGCAGAATGGATAGCAGTGTCCATAACTTTAAAAGAGAAAGAGAAATGATGTGAGAGGTAGAGAGAGAAGGAGAGAGAAAACAACATTAAAACTGTGAGAGAGTGAAAGTTATAGATGGAGCAGTTAATAGTGGAGAAAATACTCGTAGCTCACCTTTTGCCTTGGTTGTGTGTCCAAGTATGTGCTGATTCATAGTGCACCCTCCAGTTTAGTGATCTGAAATATAGTATATAGAGTTAGTCATAGTATAGTACATACAAAAGAGGTGCAAGGGGCTTGTAGATTTGCCTCTCAGACTATTATAATCTATCTATTGTCACTGCTCTGAGGTAATTGTACATTCCTATGCAGTGAAGCTGCTGCACACTACCCACTCTCTCCTTTCACAGATGACTTGTCGTTGCTTCGGAAAGAAGCTTTTTTGCTCACCTTGTGCCATTGGCGTGATTCAAAGAGGGTGCACCACGTGTTGTAGCAGCCTTCTCAAACGTTGTTACGATGGCCACGCATCATTGCAGAATCCTCGAACGTTGAGTTTTAGAGGTGTTGGGGGGGACACCAATTTGTGAAATACTACCTGTAAGATAAAAAGGAAGTTAACATAGTGTGTAATTTTTTTATCAAAGGAGAGAGGAAGTGAGAGAGTGACTGCAAAGAATATTCACAGCTCAACTTTCTGTCACCAGTGTGTTTTTCACCACGTGCTGAGACATAATGCACCCTGAAGCTCTACATCTAAAAGATAGTAAAAGAAAGATGTTATGTTTGGTAATTGTTACTTTCTTAATATTGAGCTGAATAACATCGACCTTTCACACATGTTCCCTCTCACATTCAAAATAATTATTTGTATAGTTTATATTCCGGACTTTTGAGCGATTGGAACAAAACATTTACATGTAATTTGATACACTATATAGGACTGTGTTTGTCTAAATCGCTGTGTCGATTTTTTGTATCCAGTCTGCTACAGCCCTTCAACTCCCTCCAATGCGCCCCAAGGCCTCACTACGCACCTTTTCGTGGACAGGACACCTCCTGCATCATGTAGTCCCGATCTGCCACTAAGAAGTCTCATATATGGTGCCGAGTCTTGATATCGGTATGGGTAACGACATATTCGTGCTCCCATCATCATTGCAGGTTCCTGACCCACTCAGTGCTTCTGATACCACTAACTCAGTGACCAAAGAGGCCACACACATAGTGGTGGGCCACTCCCCTTGGTGGTTTGGGCCTACATGAGGCGTTTGAACCACTAGGACGGGCCATCACAGCGCTTGGGATGGGAGCAACTCTAAAATGGCATAGAGCACATGCACCCCGTCTTTTTAATTGGTACGGTCATGTGTGTAGTGACAGATGCTCTGGATGGGTGTGGTGTGGGTGTTTACCAGCCATGAGGGAGTGTGTGTGTTCCGTTCTGACAACTAGACCTGCAACTTAGAAATCACTACAATTAAATCTGGGCAATGTTTCGTTGTTGTGTTTTCCTGTAAGCGTATGTGGAGTGGTCTGGCCTGACGTATGCCAGTATTTGTATTTGTATTTGTGGGTATTTATTAAGCGCAGCCTTTCGCTCCGGAGGGAGCATCTTGGCGCTAGGCGAGCGTGTATGAGATTAGATGATAAAGGATCTAGATGGCTGCCATCACATAGGTATCGGATTGCTGATAGACCCAAGTCTTCAGTTGTTTCCTGAAGAGACTCTCAGTCTCAATCAGTCTGAGGTTTACGGGCAGGTTGTTCCAAGCCCTTGCTGCAAGGACTGTGAAAGTTTTTCCACCCCTGGTTTTGTATTTATACCTTGGGATCTTGGTGAGGTTGGTCCCTGAGGATCTCAGACAGTGTGCGGGGTCATAGTGGATAAAACGGTTGGCGAGGTATTTAGGACCTATGTTTTTCAGGGCTTAAAAACTGTTAGTAAGAGTTTGAAAAGTATTCTCTTATGCAGAGGCAAGGTTCTGAAACATGATTTCGGAGCTATGGGCGTGGTCCCGTCGTGAGCTATATGAGAAATCAAGTGATTCGGGTGTCCGTTTTGTGTGCTGACGTCACCCGGGTCTTAAAAAGAAATGTGTCATTATATTTGTAAAGTCCCACAACTTGGCCAACTTGGAAGGTAGGGGGTATCACTGACTCTATGTACGTTCATAGTTGAACACATAAAAGATGGTGGACATGACGCATTTCTGCGATTGTGAATGTTTGTTGTACATTCAGATTATTGATCATAAATGGTTTATGACTGCTGCTTTGCAAAGGTAGGAGCATTGTATGTCAAATAATACACAGAAGATTCTACTGTAAAGTGTTTATGAGTTGTGGTGCACTGAGGTAGGGGCGATTTGTGTGGAACCTGCAATGATGCGTTGTCCAGGCAGACCGCACTGGTAAAAATGTGTTTTGACTATTGAATTTTGCCTTAACAAGGGCACGTGCCGATTATTTACGGTGTACTTAGTTAGTGGTATGTCTGGTGTTTATCAGGTGCTCACCGTGCGATGATGCGTAGTCTGAGCGCGCTGCACTGAAATCATTCACTGTTGCATACTGGACTATATGAACTTTGAGGGGGACAAAAAAAAGTAGCATTGATGGTTATCAATTGCTCTGCAAACTAGGTCTACTGATTGAAGGAGCTTGCACATACTAGCAGTACAACAGCACTATTTTTTTCTCTGCTTTAACCCTTTCGATGCTGATGACGAGCTCAGCTCGTCATCACCCACGGGTGTTGTGTGCTGATGACGAGCTGAGCTCGTCATGGTGCCACTAAAATGGCATTTTCCAGCACAGGGGGGGGGAAACGCCCAGCAGCCTTGTGGTTAAAGAAATTGAAGCTGAATTTAATGCTGTCTATAGTGTAGATGAAAAGGTAAATTCAAGTTGTGAACCCTACTATGCACAATGTACATGGAAGCTAGTAGTCAGTACATTTATAGAATTATGCTTTTTTCACTTTTTGTACAAAATCGAAATACATACAGTATAATTGTCTCTGCATTAAATTAATCAAGGTTGAATTTCCTACTGTCTGTAGTGTATATGCAAAGGTGAATTCAAGTTGTAAACCCTGCTGTCTGCAGTGTCAATCTTAGGGTGGAGTGCATCATCTACAATTATGATTGAAGTGGAAGATAGAACATATATCCGGCATGCATTTTATTTTTCAACTAAATGTATAAGTGATATAAAATAAGTTTTTCACGGAAGCATAATAAAGGGATATTGTGTAGGGTTTGATAGGTGTTATACTTAGTTTGGATCCTACTGAGTTAGTGGTATCTAAAGCAAGAAGGTTCTGTCGAGCCTGCGATGATGCATGGTCCGGGCAGGCTGTACTGATGGTAATGTTTTTTGTATTGTGAATGGTGCCTTAGTAAAGCCATGTGATAATCATTTTTGGTGCACTGCGTTACTAGTACCTTTGGTGCTTAACGTGTACATATTCTGCGATGATGCGTGGTCTGGGGGTGAGCCGAGCACAGTAATTGGAGTATTGTCTTTTGTCGATTGGATTCTGCATGAATTCCACCTAAAAGTGATAGTATGCCTCTTTGACTTACATAAATCAAGGATATCTTGAATGCTGTCCGTAGTGTAGATGGAAAGCTGAATTCAAGTTGTGAACCCTGTTATACGCAGTTTAGATTTATGGCAGTAGTCGACAGAAAGATGGATGAATGCTATTTTGTCACAGTTAACAGAATCTGAGGACACAGGACAATTGTCTCTGCCTTAAATAACGCAAGGCTGGATTCAATGCTGTCCGAAGTGTTGATGCAAAGCTGAATTCAAGTTGTGAACCCTGTTGTACGCAGTGTAGATTGAAGGCAGTAGTCGACACAAAGATCTAAGAATGCTATTTTGTCACAGTAAACAGAATCTGAGGACACAGTACAATTGTCTCTGCCTTTAAATAAAGAAAAAAACACAGTTGATGGACAGAATGTAGAACAATGTCATACCCCAGTACAAGGATCTGGGCTTAAATCCATCGTTTTTTTGCACTCCACACCACCCTGGGTTAGACACTGGCTATATGCAAATCAGCTCTGACCCTGTGCCTCATGGGAACAGTCCAGTCCGAACTACCAAGCCATGTCTTTCCCAGACCGGAATCAAGCATCCAAGGACCAGTTTCTGGCTATCAGCCTTCATCAGCCTGGATAGCTTTACTCCAGTGGTGTAGAGAGCCTGGGACTCACGTCTGAGTATACCCAGCACACTCAGGGTGAAAATTGCAAAAAACACAGTTTATGGACAGAATGTAGAACAATGTCATACATTCACCCCAGTACAAGGATCTGGGCCCAAATCCATCATTTTTTTTGCACTCCACACCACCCTGGGTTAGACACTGGCTATATGCAAATCAGCTCTGACCCTGTGCCTCATGGGAACAGTCCAGTCCGAACTACCAAGCCATGTCTTTCCCAGACCGGAATCAAGCATCCAAGGACCGGTTTCTGGCTATCAGCCTTCATCAGCCTGGATAACTTGACTCCAGTGGTGGGGAGAGCCTGGGACTCACGTCTGAGTATACCCAGCACACTTGGGGTGAAAATTGCAAAAAACACAGTTGATGGACAGAATGTAGAACAATGTCATACATTCATCACAGTACAAGGATCTGGGCCTAAATCCATCGTTTTTTTGCACTTCACACCACCCTGGGTTAGACACTGGCTATATGCAAATCAGCTCTGACCCTGTGCCTCATGGGAACAGTCCAGTCCGAACTACCAAGCCATGTCTTTCCCAGACCGGAATCAAGCATCCATGGACCGGTTTCTGGCTATCAGCCTTCATCAGCCTGGATAGCTTGACTCCAGTGGTGTGGAGAGCCTGGGACTCACGTCTGACTATACCCAGCACACTCGGGGTGAAAATTGCAAAAAACACAGTTGATGGACAGAATGTAGAACAATGTCATACATTCACCCCAGTACAAGGATCTGGGACTAAATCCATCGTTTTTTTGCACTCCACACCACCCTGGGTGAGACACTGGCTATATGCAAATCAGCTCTGACCCTGTGCCTCATGGGAACAGTCCAGTCCGAACTACCAAGCCATGTCTTTCCCAGACCGGAATCAAGCATCCAAGGACCGGTTTCTGGCTATCAGCCTTCATCAGCCTGGATAACTTGACTCCAGTGGTGGGGAGAGCCTGGGACTCACGTCTGAGTATACCCAGCACACTCGGGGTGAAAATTGCAAAAAACACAGTTGATGGACAGAATGTAGAACAATGTCATACATTCATCCCAGTACAAGGATCTGGGCCTAAAGCCATCGTTTTTTTGCACTCCACACCACCCTGGGTTAGACACTGGCTATATGCAAATCAGCTCTGACCCTGTGCTGTGCCTCATGGGAACAGTCCAGTCCGAACTACCAAGCCATGTCTTTCCCAGACCGGAATCAAGCATCCAAGGACCGGTTTCTGGATATCAGCCTTCATCAGCCTGGATAGCTTGACTCCAGTGGTGTGGAGAGCCTGGGACTCACGTCTGAGTATACCCAGCACACTCGGGGTGAAAATTGCAAAAAACACAGTTGATGGACAGAATGTAGAACAATGTCATACATTCACCCCAGTACAAGGATCTGGGCCTAAATCCATCGTTTTTTTGCACTCCACACCACCCTGGGTTAGACACTGGCTATATGCAAATCAGCTCTGACCCTGTGCCTCATGGGAACAGTCCAGTCCGAACTACCAAGCCATGTCTTTCCCAGACCGGAATCAAGCATTCAAGGACCGGTTTCTGGCTATCAGCCTTCATCAGCCTGGATAGCTTGACTCCAGTGGTGTGGAGAGCCTGGGACTCACGTCTGAGTATACCCAGCACACTCGGGGTGAAAATTGCAAAAAACACAGTTGATGGACAGAATGTAGAACAATGTCTACATTCACCCCAGTACAAGGATCTGGGCCTAAATCCATCATTTTTTGCACTCCACACCACCCTGGGTTAGACACTGGCTATATGCAAATCAGCTCTGACCCTGTGCCTCATGGCAACAGTCCAGTCCGAACTAAATAAAGCAAGGCTGGATTCAATGCTGTCCGTAGTGTTGATGCAAAGCTGAATTCATGTTGTGAACCCTGTTGTACGCAGTGTAGATTGAAGGCAGTAGTCGACACAAAGATCGATGAATGCTATTTTGTCACAGTTAACAGACTCTGAGGACACAGTACAATTGTCTCTGCCTTAAATAAGGCAAGGCTGGATTCAATGCTGTCCGTAGTGTTGATGCAAAGCTAAATTCAATTGGTATCAAGTTGTCAACTCTATTGACGGCAGAATTGATTGAAGGCAGTTCTCAGCACAGATACTGAAGACAAATTTAGATACAAAGTTGAATTCAAGTTGTGAACCCTGCTGTCCGCAGTGTCGATTGAAACCACTAGTCGATACAGACATAAGTCTGCAGTGGTGTGGCGCTGAGTTCGCAATCGCCCTGTATTGAGGAAGCACTCGGTAATGGGGGCAGCCAAGTGGCAGGGTGGGTACTTTCGCTCCGGCGCAGTCTCTTCTCTTTGCAGAAGTGAACCATGCCCAAGGCGTAGCCTAATTATTTATACTCTTATGCTGGAGTTGGGTACATTGGACCAGTCCACTCCGCTTCTGCTTCAAGTGGGGGGAGACAACACAGCTACATGACTGAAATATTCCACAGTGTCTGAGATAATATAGTTGCGTCCACTATTCAGTACACTACACGTATCAATGGTATATCTACACACTGACAAGTTTTTGATTTCTATAGTGAATTGTGTATAGTATTTCACCGGTAGTTAGCGTTGTGTACATTATTGTTGATATTCGAGTTCGTTCCCTAATACATACTTGGTTGCCACATCTCTGTAGATTAAGCTAGTGTGCTGTTGAGGGGATATATTATTTTGGAAAGGTTTGTTGTCCTGTTTTGGGCTGCCTTTGAGGTAGTAGGAAGGAGGGGTCCGTGGGGGTGGTTGTAGTGGTAGTGGCGCTGAGTATTGTGATTTTGTTGGGGGTCGAAATTGTATAATTACAATCTCTAACACATATTGCTCTTTAAACATGGTTGTGAGTTGGACGTAATTCACGTAGTACATGTTCGACGGTCTTACAGTAGTTAAAAGCTGATGTTAATTTGATAGTGGTAAGTGGAACTATTGCCTAATTTTTTACGCAGCATTGCAGAATTGGTTTCTAGTTGAAAATATGGGGAAGTGGGCAACATAATAAGTAGAAATTGTCATTTAAAAGACCTTTGAAATTCACTGAAAAAAAAACACGTTTCAAGCAGGTTATAGTTATGATTTATCATTTAAAAAACCTTTAAAATTCACTGAAAAAACCATAGGTTTCAGCCAGGTTATAGTTAGTAATTAGCATTTAAAAAACCTTAATGATTATCCAGGCTCTCAAGCCTAAACACATCAGAAATCATCTCTCATCACTTTCTCTTCTTTTTAGTGTATTGTGTGTGGCAGACTGGGTGACCCTATGCCTAGAGTCCTCGAAGGCTCTGGAGACTGCCACGCCAAAGACCAGCTCCTGCAGTGTCTGGGAGCCGGGTGACCCCCTCCCAACATTTAAAAGCCCCGGGGGGAGGTGTAAATTAATGGAGCCTGAATACGTTAGTACAGCCCCCTCCGCTTACACTACCAAGAAAACACAACAACACTACATGGCCCAGATTTCCATTGTAGTGATTTGTTAGTTCCAGGTCTAGTTGTCAGATCGGCACACACACACTCACTCATGGTTGGTATACACCCACACCACACCCATCCAGCACATCCGTCACTACACACATGACCCTATCGCTAAAAAAGATGGTGCGCACGCGCTGTACGCCATTTTACAGTTATTTCCAAACTACCGAACAAGGGGGCCCACTACCACATGCGTGTTCTCTTTGGTCACTGAGTTAGTGGTACCCGAAGCACTGAGCAGGTGAAGAATCTGCAATGATGATGATGGGAGCAGGAGTATGTCGTTAGCCATAGAGATATCAAGACTCGGCACCATATATGAGACTTCTTTCTTGCAGATTGGGACTACATGATGCAGATGGTGTCTTTTCCACGAAAAGGTGAGCAGTGAGGCCTGGGTATGCATCAGAGGGTGTCAAAGGGGTTGTAGCAGACTAGATACAAAAAGGCAACACATAGATTTAGACGAACGTACTCCTATATAGTGTATCAAGTTACATGTATAATGTTTTTCCCACTATCAAGAATGTTTTTATAATTGCTGAAACGTCCGGATTATTACCTATACAAATAGTTTGTATAAATGTGAGAAGGAATGTGTATGAAAGCGCGATGTTATCTAAGTGCACATTAAGATTGTAACAATTACCAATCATAACATCTTTCTTTTATTATCTTTTAGATGTAGAGCATTATGTCCGGCACGTGGTGAAAAACACCGGTGACAGAAAGGTGAGATGCGAATATTGTTTTTAGTCACTCTCTTATTTCCTCTCTCCTTTCATAAGAAAAAGACACACACAGTTAACTACCATTTTAACTTACAGGTTGTGTTTTACAAATTGACGAAATCCCTGCAAAAGAGACATATAAAGCTCTACGTTTGTGTATTTTGCGATGATGCATGGCTACTGTAACAAATGGAAAGCCTGCTTCGACACGTAGTACACCCTCTTTGAATGACGCCAATGGCTCAAGGTGAGCAGAGAAGCTTGTTTCTGATACAACGACAAGTTATCTGTGAAAGGAGAGAATATGTAGTATGCAGCAGGTGCACAATACCCATTAGGCTAATGGTGCTTCAGCCCCCCACCCATTGTGTGTGTCACTTCCACGTCATAATGTCCTTTTTTTTAATCTCTTTTTTACTATCTCTGACACCTTTTTTTTTCTTTTTTACAGTTATAGACGCTGCTGTGTCCACTGTGCCATATACAACCTTACTTGAGTTTAAGTGGTGAACTCTGTTGGCTACAGTGAAGCCTGCTTCGAGAAGTAGAGCACCCTCTTTTAATCATGCCTATGGCACTAGGTGAGCAAAGAATTTTGTTTCTGAAACAACAACAAATTATCTGTGAAAGGAGAGAGTGGGTAGTGTGCAGCAGCTTGACTGTATAGAAATGTATAATTACCTCCGAGCAGTGACAACAGATAGGTTACAACAGTCTGAGGAACAAATCTACAAGCTTATTTCGCCACTTTTGTGTCACTTTTAACATGGAAAAAGTGGCGCAAGGAGTTTGTAAATCTGCGTCTGACTTTTGAAGAAAAACTCTCACCTCCAGACTGTGGGAGTCAATGGGGTGCAACAGTCTAGATACAGAATATCAAGAACTCACAATAAAATTCACATTTGTCAGGAGTTTTGCAACTCAGTTTACGGTGATTAATCAAATGTCCTTTTGTTTGCTTCGCCAAACATCCTTCAGAAGCAATCACGGCATATCGAGCAACAGCACTGGAATTGTCCACAACATATTGAATATACTTTGACGTGTAGAAGCAGAGTGAAATTGAAGTCGTGAGCTCTGATCGCTGCAGTGTTTATACAAGGTAAGCACAGCGGCCTAGATATACAATGCCTCCAATTAAATGCATTAGAAATAAATTGGCGTATTTATAATCCCGTTGTGCCACTTTTGTGTCAGTAACGCAGTAGGCACTTCCATATAGACACCACTTGAATACGGAACCATAACAGAAGTGAAATGTACCAGGCACACTGCACACGTAAAATCGGAGTGTTACCTTGACGTGTAATGTTTCACCTCATTTAGTCACATGTACATAATTTTAAACTCTAATGTTCTTTTTTGTTTTGCAGATTACCTATTGTACTTCTTTTGGAGCCCACATCACAATTTGTTTATAATATTGTTTTATTAAAGTTATTTTTCTAGTTGTTTATTATATTGTTATCTTTAAGTTACGTTTACAGTTATTGTTGTTTTATTAAAAGTTAATAAGAAAAATATATTCGTCTTTTTTTTGAGGGGTGACGGTCCACAATAGAAATAATATTTATAATTTGAAGTACTATGGTAAGACGTTTGAGAGTAGGGTTGAAAAGTACTGGCAGTACAATAAGTTATATTTAGTCTGGATGCTCTACAAGACAGAAAGGAAATCAAAGTAAAACAAAACAATGTGTACCAGATTTACAAACCCCTTGCGCCACTTTCGCCTGCAAATCCACGCCCCTCCAAAATTCAAAGAGTGTGGGCCTCAATGATGCCCTTCAAAGCACGGAAACAACAACTCCACAGAGCTTTCTATATTGTGTGAGGGGGGCTGCGTGATCCTCTGCCTGGTGCCCTGGAGTCCACCAAGCCCAGACCTGGTTCCTGCAGTGTCCTGGGGGGAAAAAGCCATTACAACGCGGTCATAACCACGCGTGACCGTAACCACAAAGCCATTAGCACGCATATGGCTTAACCATGCACACTTTTACGACTAGTATACATTTACCATGCATGATAAAGGCATATGCGTGGTAATGGCTTTGTGGTGACGGTCATGCGTTGTAATGGCTGTGGCTTACGTGCTTCAAATTAGTTTTTAGGTATTCGTGTGACCAAGTCTGATAAGATCGGAGGCCAAGGACAAACACTGTGGTGTCTGTGGTAGGAAATCTCATGGCTCACAGAGAAGGTAGGCAGGGGTAAAATAAAAATGAAAGTGGCCGGTATAATAAAAATAATGGAGGAAAACTACAAAAATGGCGGAGGACGGAGTATGTAATCAAGGTTTGGCGCCCCAGGCAATACGTTTCAAATAAATATTATTTTTTTTAAAGAGAAGGGGCAGGGTAGAAATACCCTAACCCCCTAGGCCTCTGGGCCAAAAAAGCATTAAAAAAAATGCCAGGATCCGAGGATACCACCCACATTTTTTAAAAAAATGAAGCGCTGGCTTCCACGCTTTGCTAGTTATCGGCCCCGGGAGCACCATATACTGGGGGCATTTTGTTAATAATGGAGGGGGATCATGCCCTCCCCTGAGGCTTATTGTTGCCCAAGGGACCATCACCTCTCAGGGTTTATGATTTATAAACAGGCGCCTCTCCGACCACCCGAGGATTTGGGGACCCCCCACATCCCTTGGGCCGAATGTTACAAAGTAATCAAGGGGAATCTTGGACACCCCGTGCCCTGGGACCACCACCTTTCCTTGGCTAATATATTAAAATAACGGGGCCTCTTGGAACCACCTGGCACTGGGAACCATCACCTTCCTAGGGCCATGATGAGATTGTTGTGGGGGGCATCAGGGACCCCCCGTGGATCACCACCTACCCAGAGCCATCTTTTTTTAAAAACAACATGGGAAGGATCCTACGTTGCCCTCCTCCCGGGCTGTTCCTGGCCCCGGAGATCGCCACCTACCTTGGGAAGACCCTATAAATTAGAAAGGAGTCCAGGAGCCATAGATGGCCCTAGGGACCAACACCCCCCCAGGGCCAGCTCCTGCTATGTCTCGGGGGTGCCCATCCCCAAGACATAGCTGTTTGCTATGGCTTGGCAGGAGCTATATCGCTCCTGCCAAGCCATAGCAAATGCTCCCATTCCAGCAAGCGAGTGCATTAAATCTGCTCTCGCTTGCAGATTATTTTGCAGAGCTAAATTATTTTCACAGAGAGGGAGCTGCATGTTAAGCAGCTCCCTCTATTTAAAAGGAGATGGGGAGTCAGCAGGGACTGTGGGGGCCTTCAGGTGGATGGCCGCATAGCCCCCCCACATCACTATAAAATAATTCATTTGGACTGAGAAGGTGCACTTTGGTTTTTTGGGGGAATTTTCGGCAGGAGTCACGAATCTGGCGCCACTCCTGCCAACACATTTTTTTAAATGCTTTTCTGGCTCCCCAAGCGGCCTAGGAGGTCAGGGTGTTTCTACCATGTTCCCTTTTCTTTTTTTTTAAAATCTTTTTTTTGTGATTCGGTTCAACAGAGTGCAATATGGCTGCCAACACTTCCTAGTTTAAAGTGTTGGCAGTCAATCAGATACCAGCACGAGTTTAGGAGGGGTCAAATATCGACTACGTCCCTACACATACAACTGGGAATTTATTTAAATTTCCCATCAATTACTAAATGGGTTTACACCATTTAACAAAAATGTCGCCAAATTTGGTGTAATTCCGTTAAGCACTTTGGGCTGTAGCTGTGTATAAAGTTTCCTATGGAAATTAACATGGAGAGAAGGCGTTTTGGGACCACTCCGTTTTCTCGGTCCCCGCTTGATGGATGGCCGTGAAATTTTCAAGAAAGCAGCTGAATTGAGAATTTCATGAAGATTCGTCAGACGATGCCAAAGTTATTGGCAAGATATAAAACACTATTCCTATGGAAGCTACATCCTAACTATAACTATCGAATAGCTACCACTATGTATATATATATTCACTGAAAAAACCATAGGTTAGAGACCATATATAGTTAGCTGGACATTTTATTGACATAAAACCAATGAAATTCCATATATAGTTAGTTGCACTAACTATATATCGCGCACCCGCAATCCACTGCTGATGATGTCACATATTACATCATTCATGACATGGTCAGTGACATCACTGATGACATCACTGATGACATCTCAAATGACATCACTGATGACATCACTGATGACATCTCAAATGACATCACTGATGACATCTCAAATGACATCACTGATGACATCATCTAGTGTCTGTGTGTTTTTGTAAAGTTTAAATATGTTTTACATATTGAAGAATGAGTGGATGTATGGAAGACTGAGTGTGTGTGTGGCTGGCTGGGAGGTGTGTGACTCTGTGCATATCAATGTGTACTTGTATCAGTGATTGTATAAGAGAGTAAGTATGTGTTAGTATATGTGTGAAAAGTATGGTGTTCTGTGTTTAACTGTATAGATGAGGAAATCGAAGTGTGATTGATTCTTCACAGGACTGACTAGGTGTATGAGTGCATATGATAGTGTTGTAATAATGAGTGACTGTATGTATGAGTGATTGTATGGGTGAATGAGTGAATGTGTGTGTAGACGTAGGAATCAGTGAGTGCGTATGTAGTAACTGGTATTGGTGTGTCATGATGTCATCAGTGATGTCATTTGAGATGTCATCAGTGATGTCATTTGAGATGTCATCAGTGATGTCATCAGTGATGTCACTGATGTATGGTGTTCTGTGTTTAACTGTATAGATGAGGAAATGGAAGTGTGATTGATTCTTTACAGGACTGACTAGGTGTGTGAGTAACTCCATGGATGAGTGGCAGTGTGTGAGTGTCTGCATAGGTGTATGAGTGCATATGATAGTGTTGTAATAATGAGTGACTGTATGTATGAGTGATTGTATGGGTGAATGAGTGAATGTGTGTGTAGACGTAGGAATCAGTGAGTGCGTATGTAGTAACTGGTATTGGTGTGTCATGATGTCATCAGTGATGTCATTTGAGATGTCATCAGTGATGTCATCAGTGATGTCATTTGAGATGTCATCAGTGATGTCATCAGTGATGTCACTGACCATGTCATGAATGATGTAATATGTGACTTTCCTTCATTCCCCCCTTCTTTTTTCACCACATCTTGTCTCTCGAACCTACCGAGAGACAAGATGGCGGCCGCTCCGGACTGTTTACAATGTTGACAGCTACGCTGCCGGTTAGCTGCCCGGTTAGCTGCCCGGTGGGCTGCCCGGTTCGCGTACCGGGACGCGCCTCTACGGCATAAAATCGCAAAATTTTTTGCCCCGCGGGGCACTTTAGTATCCCCCTCATCAATCCTAGGGGGTCAGGAGTGCTCTACCTTGCCCCCTTTCCTTCATTTCCCCCTTCGTTTTTCACCACATCTTGTCTCTCGATCGTACCGAGAGACAAGATGGCGGCCGCTCCGGTTTGTTTAGAATGTTGACAGACACCGGAGAGCCAATCAGATTCGCTTCGCGAAGTTCCGTTACGCGTCAGGTACGCGAACCGGGGCGCTAACCGGAGCGCTGTCACAGATATATATATTTTTTTAAACGTTAATTTCGCAAAATCCACTGGAGCACATATATTGAGACATAGCAAAGGCACGTCGGGCAAACCATATCTACAATTTTGCCAAGTTTCATGTAAATCTATTCAGCCGTTCGAGCTAAAAGTGAGTCCAACCGCCCTATGGAAAAATGAATGGGAAAAACGCGTTTTGGGACCCCCCTTTGTTCTCGGCCCCCCCTTGACGAAACCCCACCAAATTTTCAGGGGCTGCTCAGAATTTTCTTTTGCCATTTTCCTGAAAATGTCAGCCAATTCCGTCCACAAACGCCAAAGTTATTAGACATAGAATTTTCAGAAATCCCATAGAGAAAAAATCCTAACTATATATACCCACTGGCTATCGCCAGTAGGTAATATACATATATAAACATATGTAATCTGCATATCTATATAAATATAAATGCATGCATACATATGCATGTTATTTACATGAAAGTTTTAAAAACACTAATAAAAGCAAAGCTAAAAAGCCACCTCATTACAAACAGAATGGCTTTAACTTAAACGAGGGCGAGATCTATTGCATTTTCAATGCTTGTTTACTTTGGTTCTATCAAGAAGGCATTCAGATGTGTCACCCATTTGCCATAAATTCTGAATGTTAGCACTCTAGTTGCTCATTAGATCACTGTAGTAAAGCTAGTGCTCACCAGGGAAGTCTGCTGCTAATCATGGTTTGCAGCCATTTTCCCGCATTTTTTATCCCGCAGACTTTCAGTCCGCATACCGTTATCCCGCAAGGTCATTGAGCTCGCATACCATTATCCCGCATTTTTTCAAAACGCATGTGCATTTATCGCGCATGCCTTTACAAAGAATTACGTTTTAAAGGCATGTATGGTAAATGCATTTGCGTTGTGAAAACCACGATGACGAGAGAGGTAAGTGGGTTTGTGTTAATTTTTTCGTGGGTTAGTGATTGTGTAGTGTAGTGTAGTGTTGTGTAGTGTAGTGTTGTGTTAGTGTAGTGTAGAGTTGTGGTGGTTGTTTAGTGTAGGGTCATGCTGGGGGTAGTGTTTTAGGGTTTAGGGTTGTGTTGTAGTGTTTGCGTAGTGTAGGGTCATGCTGGGGGTAGTGTTTTAGGGTTCAGGGTAGTGTTGTAGTGTTTGCGTAGTGTAGGGTCATGCTGGGGTGTAGTGTTTTAGGGTTTTGGGTAGTGTTGTAGTGTTTGCGTAGTGTAGGGTCATGCTGGGGTGTAGTGTTTTAGGGTTTTGGGTAGTGTTGTAGTGTTTGAGTAGTGTAGGGTCATGCTGGGGGTAGTGTTTTAGGGTTTTGGGTAGTGTTGTAGTGTTGGCGTAGTGTAGGGTCATGCTGGGGGTAGTGTTTTAGGGTTTAGGGTAGTGTTGTAGTGTTTGCGTAGTGTAGGGTCATGCTGGGGGGTAGTGTTTTAGGGTTTTGGGTAGTGTTGTAGTGTTTGCGCAGTGTAGGGTCATGCTGAGGGTAGTGTTTTAGGGTTTAGGGTAGTGTTGTAGTGTCTGCGTAGTGTAGGGTCATGCTGGGGGTAGTGTTTTAGGGTTTAGGGTAGTGTTGTAGTGTTTGCGTAGTGTAGGGTCATGCTGGGGGTAGTGTTTTAGGGTTTAGGGTAGTGTTGTAGTGTTTGCGTAGTGTAGGGTCATGCTGGGGGGTAGTGTTTTAGGATTTAGGGTAGTGTTGTAGTGTTTGCGTAGTGTAGGGTCATGCTGGGGGTAGTGTTTTAGGGTTTTGGGTAGTGTTGTAGTGTTTGCGTAGTGTAGGGTCATGCTGAGGGTAGTGTTTTAGGGTTTAGGGTAGTGTTGTAGTGTTTGCGTAGTGTAGGGTCATGCTGGGGGTAGTGTTTTAGGGTTTAGGGTAGTGTTGTAGTGTTTGCGTAGTGTAGGGTCATGCTGGGGGTAGTGTTTTAGGGTTTAGGGTAGTGTTGTAGTTTTTGCGTAGTGTAGGGTCATGCTGGGGGTAGTGTTTTAGGGTTTTGGGTAGTGTTGTAGTGTTTGCGTAGTGTAGGGTCATGCTGGGGGTAGTGTTTTAGGGTTTAGGGTAGTGTTGTAGTGTTTGCGTAGTGTAGGGTCATGCTGGGGTGTAGTGTTTTAGGGTTTTGGGTAGTGTTGTAGTGTTTGCGTAGTGTAGGGTCATGCTGGGGGTAGTGTTTTAGGATTTAGGTTAGTGTTGTAGTGTTTGCGTAGTGTAGGGTCATGCTGGGGGTAGTGTTTTAGGGTTTAGGGTAGTGTTGTAGTGTTTGCGTAGTGTAGGGTCATGCTGGGGTGTAGTGTTTTAGGGTTTTGGGTAGTGTTGTAGTGTTTGTGTAGTGTAGGGTCATGCTGGGGGTAGTGTTTTAGGGTTTAGGGTAGTGTTGTAGTGTTTGCGTAGTGTAGGGTCATGCTGGGGGTAGTGTTTTAGGGTGTAGGGTAGTGTTGTAGTGTTTGTGTAGTGTAGGGTCATGCTGGGGGTAGTGTTTTAGGGTTTAGGGTAGTGTTGTAGTGTTTGTGTAGTGTAGGTCATGCTGGGGGTAGTGTTTTAGGGTTTAGGGTAGTGTTGTACTGTTTGTGTAGTGTAGGGTCATGCTGGGGGTAGTGTTTTAGGGTTTAGGGTAGTTTAGTTGTTTAGTGTATGCTAAAGGCATATTCGTTCTAAAAGTTTTCGTTATTTTAATTTGCGGCCTAATAGTACATGCAGGATTTTTTTTGCGGACTGATGGTATGCGGGATTTCGTCAAATATTCGCTAATCATACTTTCTATGGCAAAATGAACCCCCTCATTTTGTTCCTTTTTAAATTAAATGTTTTAAGAGTTACCACTTTATTCCAATCAAGATGGCTTCAGGTGTGCCATACCTTTGTAATAAGTAGGACTGTTAGCACTCTAGTTGTTCTTTAGAACACTCTGGGACAATCTGTCATTGGGCTATAGTTGGGCTACATCTGGCTGATATTTGGGCTACATTTGTTTTTTTTTGTCTCTGGTGGCCATCTTTGGGCTACATTGGGCTACATTGGGCTACATTGGGCTACATTTGGGCTCCAACATATATATAGCCCAATGTAGCCCAATATATATTTTTCAAAGTTAATTTTCGTAAAAACCACTGGAGCCTATATCTTGAGACATAGCAAAGGCACATCGGGCTACCAGTCCCTACAATTTTGCCAAGTTTGGTGTAAATCCATTCAGCCGTTCAGGCTAAAAGTGAGGCCAACCGCCCTATGGAAAATTGCATGGGAAAAGCACGTTTTGGGACCCCCCTTTTTTCTCGGCCCCCCCTTGACGAAACCCCCCCAAATTTTCAGGGGCTGCTCAGAAACAAAATGTTCCATTTTCCTGAAAATTTCAGCCAATTCTGTCCTCATAAGCCAAAGTTATTCGACATAGAATTTTCAAAAATCCCATAGGAAAAAAATCCTAACTATATATACCTACTGGCTATCGCCAGTAGGTAAAATATATATATATATATATATATATATATATATATATATATATATATATATATATATATATATATATATATTCACTGAAAAAACCATAGGTTATAGACCATATATAGTTAGGAATTTGCATTTACAAAACCTTATTTTACTCACACAAAACCATTGAAATTCCATATATAGTTAGTTGCACTAACTATATATCGCGCACCCGCAATCCACTGCTGATGATGTCACTTATTACATCATTCATGACATGGTCAGTGACATCACTGATGACATCACTGATGACATCTCAAATGACATCACTGATGACATCTCAAATGACATCACTGATGACATCACGGATGACATCTCATTTGACATTACTGATCACATCACTGATGATATCATTCATGTGATAATACGATGAACCTCTTCAGACTCTAATATAACCTTAGATACAATCAGTGTAAACAGACACTCACAGACTGTCACTCATCCATGGAGTTACTCACACACCTAGTCAGTCATGCAAAGAATTAATCACACCTCCATTTCCTCAACTATACAGTTATACAAACTTTACTTATTCAAACATATACTAACACATATTTGCTCTCTTATACAATCCCTGATACAAGTTCACAATGATCCATACAGCCACTCACACATTCACTGGCTCTTATGCACAGTTATTTATATATGTCAACTCTCACATGTACTGTGTTTTACATATGTACTTACTTTGACATGTAGCACTGAGATATCCATTCACTCACCAATACACTCATGCACACAGTCAACAGCCCATACAGCTGTTTCCACATGCACTTTTGAAACCATACATCTAGTGAATCAACTGCTCACACATCTATGCACAGAGTCATACACCTCCCAGCCACCCACACACACACTCAGTCTCCCATACAAATACGTGGGCAACCAATCAATAACCCATATAGTTACTCATATAGCTACTTATCAACACATGCAACAGTTTACAGAACAACAGACATAATGATGCAGAAATTAAGACAGTTTAGTCACTAACCCATGCACTCAGTGAGACACATTTAATCACTCACTCATACAGTCAGTCATGCACCTACTAAATCCTTCATCCAGACACTTATACATCCACTCATTCTTCAATATGTAAGACATATTTTAACTTTACAGAAACATACAGTCACTGGATGTTGTCATCAGTGATGTCATCAGTGATGTCATTTGAGATGTCATCAGTGATGTCATCAGTGATGTCACTGACCATGTCATGAATGATGTAATATGTGACATCATCAGCAGTGGATTGCGGGTGCGCGATATATAGTTAGTGCAACTTACTATATATGGAATTTCAATGGTTTTGTGTGAGTAAAATAAGGTTTTGTAAATGTGAATTCCTAACTATATATGGTCTATAACCTATGGTTTTTTCAGTTAATTTTCAAGGTTTTGTAAATGCTAATTCCTAACTATATATGGTCTATAACCTATGGTTTTTTCAGTGAATTTTCAAGGTTTTGTAAATGTTAATTCCTAACTATATATGGTCTATAGCCTATGGTTTTTTCAGTGAATATATATATATACATACATATATAAACATATATCATCTATATATCTATATAAATACAAACATAAATGCATGCATACATATACTTATATGCATACAGATGCATGTTATTTACATGAAAGTTGAAAAAACACTAATAAAAGCAAAGCTAAAAAGCCACCTCATTACAAACAAAATGGCTTTAACTTAAACGAGGGCGAGATCTATTGCATTTTCAATGCTTGTTTACTTTGGTTCCATCAAGAAGGCATTCAGATGTGTCACACATTTGCCATAAATTCTGAATGTTAGCACTCTAGTTGCACATTAGATCACTGTAGTAAAGCTACTGCTCACCAGGGACGTCTGCTGCTGGTATTCAAAGTGCATGTTTCAGTCTGCATGTCAGAATTTTTTTAATGAAATAGAAGAGGATTTGAGAAGTCACTCAAAATGATCCCTAATTTTTCTTTCTGAAGCACTAATCATACTTTCTATGGCAAAATTAACCCCCTCATGTTGTTCCTTTTTAAATTGAGTGTTTTCAGACTTACCACTTCATTCCAATCAAGATGGCTTCTGGTGTGCCATACTTTTGTCATAAGTAAGACTGTTAGCGCTCTAGTTGTTCTTTAGAACACGCTGGGACATTCTGTCATTGGGCTATACTTGGGGTACATCTGGGTGATATTTGGGCTACATTTAGGCTCTTTTGTCTCTGGTGGCCATCTTGGGAGACTGTATGTCAGAATTGTTCAATGAAATTGAAGAGGGTTTGCGAAGTCACTCAAAATGTGCCCTAATTTTTCTTTCTGCAGCACTAATCATAATTCATATGGCAAAATATACCCCCTCATTTTGTTCCTTTTTAAATTAAATGTTTTAAGAGTTACCACTTTATTCCAATCAAGATGGCTTCAGGTGTGCCATACCTTTGTAATAAGTAGGACTGTTAGCGCTCTAGTTGTTCTTTAGAACACTCTGGGACATTCTGTCATTGGGCTATACTTGGGCTACATCTGGGTGATATTTGGGCTACATTTGGGCTCTTTTGTCTCTGGTGGCCATTTTGGGAGACTGCATGTCAGAATGTTTTAATGAAATAGAAAAGGATTTGAGAAGTCACTCAAAATGTGCCCTAATTTTTCATTCTGCAGCACTAATCATACTTTCTATGGCAAAATATACCCCCTCATGTTGTTTCTTTTTAAATTAAATGTTTTAAGAGTTACCACTTTATTCCAATCAAGATGGCTTCATGTGTGCCATACCTTTGTAATAAGTAGGACTGTTAGCGCTCTAGTTGTTCTTTAGAACACTCTAGGAGGCTGCAGTAGAACACAAAGGAATCAACTGACAGTCTCTGTCCTTGTTGGATGTACATGTTTTACTGAGAATGTCAGACTTCATTTTCACATGACTGAGAAAGATAATGTGAATTTACAGAAAATATGCTTTCAGTTTAGCTTATAGATCCCCTTCCAAACCACTGTGGGAAAATCATGAGATATTAGTTTTCTTTCAAACAACATTCATGATATCACAGCAGAAGGTTTTTTCACATGGTAAAATCACCTTAGAACCCACCACAATTCCTAAAACGAGTATGGTACCATCAACAAATGATTTATAATGTAACTAAAGTCCTAAAACCCTCTATTAACTACAATGCTTTTTAATGAGGTGCTATCATTATGGCTGAGATACCCGCCACCCCCTCTCAACACAATCCCCAAAGGAGGGAAACCGGAAACAGTTCTTGAAGTTTTTGGATGAGGGAGGGAGTGACCCTCCCCGGCCGTATTTATTAAAACAAAAAGTAAAAATTAACATTTTCATATTAATGTACAATTTCATTACCACATTGCGATGTTTGGCTAACCTTAACAGATTCTCTAATACAGAGGTTCTCCTAGCCGAACTAACAACCTACAAAACATTTTCTTGAAATTTTGAAATTGTACATCCTAACGTTTAAGGGCCAACGGCAAGGTCGTAACCGGTGTCAAGATCCCTAACCAGACATACCCCCCCCCACTTGGGAGGGGCGACAGCACTGAGGCGTACCTCGAGTGCAACTACCAATTTCCCTTGACTTGACGGGGGCGCCCCTAAACTCAACGCCACTTAAAGGTCGTTCGAGGACTCGTGTGAGGTATCTAGAAGGTAGCGTAGACCTCCCCCCAAACCCCACACAACTTACCACATCTGCCGTCGCAGACGTCACTGGCCCCGGGAAATTCCCCAGGAGGGGGCTGTAACCCCTCCTACACAGGAAGGGGCCTTGACCGCCTTTCCTTTTCTTTCGGCGACCCATCCTTAGAAGGGACCGCCTCCCCGTTGAGGGGCCAAAGGCCACCTCTCCCGAGCGCTCCCATCCGTGTTGGGTGACGCCCACTCATAGGGATCTTCCAATTAGTGCTCACCGATCATGACCTTACCGCCCGACCAAATTAAATACGACAATGCTAACAAAACTAACAATACATTGGCCACTATGACCGAAAAAGCATACTTATAAATGTACCCTAAATCCGAATTTCTTTAATCACCAAACAGACATAAAGTAGACCAACTTTATTACTCATTCAATATCAACACGATAATACCACAACCTGTAAACGAAATAGAATTATCGATCACTTTTATTACAAACAACTGGCTGTCTTCAGGGGCTGGTGGGTGGGTCAAAATTGGCTCTTCGTTCCGTCTCGAGCTCACGTGCAGCGAGGAGGTGCAGCTTCAGAGCACAGGAACAAGAGGATGCCTTCCGGTCTTGCGTCCCTTTTTATCCGTCTTCAGGGCGGGCGTAAACCCGCCCCTGCCTGCCCCGAGGGCGTGGCCAGCCGCGTCAGTGTCTAGGCCAGCCCACTCTAGGGCGGGAAAAAGCGCGCCCCGGCTACGCCGCTTCGGGCATACCAGCCGAGACGCGCCTCCCGCCCAAAATGGCTTCCCGGGGGGATCGAGGTACTCCGCCATACGTTCGGGGGGACCGAGTGGTCGCCCCTTTCCATATGGCTGAGATACCCGCCACCCCCTCTCAACACAATCCCCAAAGGAGGGAAACCGGAAACAGTTCTTGAAGTTTTTGGATGAGGGAGGGAGTGACCCTCCCCGGCCGTATTTATTAAAACAAAAAGTAAAAATTAACATTTTCATATTAATGTACAATTTCATTACCACATTGCGATGTTTGGCTAACCTTAACAGATTCTCTAATACAGAGGTTCTCCTAGCCGAACTAACAACCTACAAAACATTTTCTTGAAATTTTGAAATTGTACATCCTAACGTTTAAGGGCCAACGGCAAGGTCGTAACCGGTGTCAAGATCCCTAACCAGACATACCCCCCCCACTTGGGAGGGGCGACAGCACTGAGGCGTACCTCGAGTGCAACTACCAATTTCCCTTGACTTGACGGGGGCACCCCTAAACTCGACGCCACTTAAAGGTCGTTCGAGGACTCGTGTGAGGTATCTAGAAGGTAGCGTAGACCTCCCCCCAAACCCCACACAACTTACCACATCTGCCGTCGCAGACGTCACTGGCCCCGGGAAATTCCCCAGGAGGGGGCTGTAACCCCTCCTACACAGGAAGGGGCCTTGACCGCCTTTCCTTTTCTTTCGGCGACCCATCCTTAGAAGGGACCGCCTCCCCGTTGAGGGGCCAAAGGCCACCTCTCCCGAGCGCTCCCATCCGTGTTGGGTGACGCCCACTCATAGGGATCTTCCAATTAGTGCTCACCGATCATGACCTTACCGCCACAGGCCGGATAGTTGACCGGCTATCCGGACCCCCCACAAAGCTCCTACCTAAAGGTCATGTTTTAACGTTTTTAACCATGCTAAGAAGTCTGCTATGAGTAACTCATTCCCCACATGAGACAAATGCACACCATTCCCCAAATACATACTGTCATCATTAATACAGCCATGCGAAATAGAATGCAATGTCCTGGAACGGAACAACCTACTCACTTTGTTATTAAGCTTTCTCACAGAATGATTCAAAGCAGGAATAGAAATAGCCCCTCGCCACACCTTTCGTGGGATCATATGGGACCACGCAATTGTGCACCCCGGAACTCTCCTCGCCAACCAACTTACAGTGGAAAGCATTGCCTCCAGGAGAAGTCGTCTACCGGTGGTGACCAAATCATTGCCCCCTAAATGTACTATGACTATCGACGGCGGTGACCTCGTCCGCCCTAACAAACCCTCGAAAAATGTTTGAAACTGGTCAATACAGAGACCGCCTCTTCCGTAGAAGGACACCCTGTACCCGTATTCCCCAGCTACGTGAATCATGTCACCTGCTTTGAATACGTCCGCGGCACGCCTCACGTATGAGTGGCCCACGACCCACACCTCCTCTTTCACAGCCGGTGATGTCTGACCGCTGGCCCGGTGTTGGGTCGACTGCATAGTCCGCCCCGCCTCGTAGGCTTGCGCAACTGAAAACCAAACAAAAACAAGAAGCGTGAGTACATCATTACAGCTTCACAACAAGTGCAACCGCACATACCTCTTATAACAATTGGAGGACCAACGCCCCACTCGTTTCACTTGTTCAACATTAAGACCCCTGGCTGTAGCTTCCGTAGCAGCCCCTATCCGAAAGGAATGGGTCCCAAACTCGCCCGGGTTCAAGCCCGCAGCGGCAATTGACATCGCAAGCACCCGCTGAAACTGAAATTTTGTCAGTGGGGTGGCGTCCGCGTGTCTCAACAAGGTCCCCCCCCATAATGCCACCCTTCGTGCTAGGTAATCTTCTAAACACTTTACCGGACACATGGAGGACCCGGGAATCCTGCGTATGATTATGCAGTCACCCATCCCGTCTTGATCGGTCTTGGACCTGACAAAGGAGACAGTCATTGCCTCTCCTCTGATCTGAACGTGTTCTTGGCACAAACCCCCCGCCACATCCTGTTTGTTTCTTGCCACCAGTTCGCTTACCCACATCGCCCCGTGAAATGCTAGCGTAAAAGCGGCTCGGAACAACACCGCCTCAAACCGAGATGAACATGTGGCAGGGAGTGTAGCCAACAACTGGGCCAACCTATCCAAACCTATCGGGCGCCTCTCATCTACTCTGCGACCCTCAAGGCGTTGCCACCCACGCAGCGCTTTCTGTACAACGAAAGACGCTGTCGGGTCCTGGATACTATGAGCCCTGGCAACAAAGGAAATAGCAGCACGATGCCTCTGGGCCGTAGCCACCGATTTCCCAGCCCTACGTAAGGATATCAGAAAATTCACTACCCATTCCTCGTGGCCCCAAAGCCTCTCTCTATCAGTCCCCAAAAAGGCCAAATAGGACCGAAACGCCCCTTCATATGCCTTCCTCGTCCTTGGTGCTAGACTCTCTCCCACGAGGTGACGAAGTTCGGGGCACCGAGAGACCAGAGAGCTTCGGGAAAGGGTGCCGGCTCTGGGTCCGCTGAGGGAAGGAAACCCGAGAAAGCCTGCATATGAAAACGAGACAGTGCATCAGCCGCCTGATTCATTACCCCTGGGACATGTTTTGCTCTGAATAGCACATTCAGTTGCATACACAGTAAAACAATTTCTTTGAGCAGTCTTAAAATTAGTTTACATCGTGCTGCCTGACTATTGATGCACTCGACCACGGTCATATTGTCAGACCAAAATATCACAGAGTGATCTTTGAACCCTTCTGGCCAGGTTCTCAGGGCCACCAAAATGGGGAAAAGTTCCAGGAAAGCAATATTACTTGTCAGACCATTGTCATGCCACCATGTCGGCCACCTTTGTGCCGACCATTTTGTGCCGAAGATGGCACCAAAACCTATGCTACCTGCTGAATCTGTCCATAGCCCCAGCTCTTCAGAGGACACAGCTGGTTTGTTCCAGATGACCCGACCATTAAAGTCCGCCAGAAATGCTAACCAAATACGCACGTCCTGGCGGACCTCAGCCGATAGTCTCGTGCGATGATGGCCCTCCTTTAGGCCGACCATAGCTTGGGCAATTGAACGGGAAAAGGGGCGGGCCATCGGTATAACTCTCAGTGCAAAATTCAACTGTCCCACCAACTGCTGTAATTGATGCAGCGTAACTTTAGATCCATTTAGACACACTTGCAGGGCTGCCCTGAACTTCCACACTTTGTCAGTTGGCAAATGAAAACAACCCTCTCTGGAGTCTAACTCGATCCCCAGAAACTCGAGGCAAGTCGCAGGACCCACCGTCTTACCTGGTGCCAATGGCACACCAAAATGCTTCATTAATACACAAAACTCGGCCAAGGCCTGGCCACATTCGAGATCCCCGGCTGCCCCCATGAACAGAAAATCATCAAGGTAATGCATTACATGTTGGAAACCCGTCTTCTTTGTGAAGACCCATTGTAGAAAACTACTGAATTTCTCGAAATAGGCACAAGATATAGAGCACCCCATCGGCATACACCTATCCATGTAATAATAACCCTGAAACATGAACCCCAGGAGACCCTGGTCGTCTGGGTGTACCGGGAGCAACCGGAACGCTGACTCGATATCTGACTTCGCCATCAGCGCCCCGGGCCCCAGGCGATTCAAGATGGCTACGGCCTCATCGAAGGATGCGTACCGCACCGAACACACTTCTGGATCTATTGCATCGTTTACAGAAAGACCACGTGGGGCTGACAAATTATGGATCAGTCGGAACTCACCTGGGTCCTTCTTGGGGACCACCCCTAAAGGAGAACACACAAAATTCTGTACCGGGGGTACACTAAACGGGCCGGCGACCCGACCTCGAGTAACCTCTTTCCGGATCTTATCCTGAACCACGGTCGTATGCTGCAGGACGGAAAGTTGATTTTTACACATCTCCACACCCTGAAAGTCCCCTACCGGGATGCGGAAACCATACGTAAATCCGTTCCGCAGCACCCCAGCAGAAGTACGATCCGGGTATTCACTGAGCCAGGGAATCATCGCCAAGGTATCAATCGGGGTAGGTAAAGGCGCCCCTCGGACTACGTTAGACCCGTTTGGCGCCTCCCCTCCCCCCGTTATCACCCGTTTTGGCTCTGCACGTGGACTCAGGATGGGACGACCCGCACCCACTACATTCATGTTTAAATTTACACGATCCCTGGGGCCTGGTACATTTACCTCTGTTGAAATTGAAGCAGAAACCCCTTTTACCTGTATTGCCGGCAGGTCTCGAGTAATCGTCGGTACTCGTACCTGAACGAAAGGGCGTCCCCCCATAATGGCGGGAGGGTTCGCCAACATTACTTCCTACCAATGGCATTTTTAACATACCTGTCTCCTTCATTTTATCCCATGTCAAAGAATCATAACAATCCCAGGTTAAGCTTTTATTATGCTCTTTAGCCTTTCTAAAAAGATTATCGTAGCAGAACCAATGGTTACCCTGGTATGATGTCGAGTACCCCATGATTCGTGACTGATAGGTCGGCAACTCGGAAAGCAACTCGGGCCTACGTTCCCCCAAGATCGACGTAAAAATTCCCCATGCATTGCCCCAATTGCCAATATTCTCATTCACTTTAAAGGCGGCCATTTTTGCGCGCCAAACACTCGGATGCATAAGATCTTTCTGACCCTTAACATGCTCCACCTCATAATGGTCAACAAGCAACGAGAAGATGTTCACATATTCCCCCGCCCAAATCTTCTCCTTAATTGCCAAAGGCACATGTTGTCCCAACCTTTCTCTACGAGAGGGTGCTGACTCATCCCTCGCAATCGGCAATGGCCGCTTACCTGCACCGGACGCTGCATCTGCGGTCGCCATCGTCCCTTGTGGCTTGTCAACTACTGCAGCCGGCACGGATACCTTGGCTGCATCCCGTTTCCCGCGCAATTGCTTCATCAGCGCCTGGGCCTCGGCAGCCGTGGCGCCCTCACTACTGTCGCCCAACCACGCTGCAAGTTGTGCTGCCAGCTCGGGCGGCATATCCTCATTGGACACCGGGGTGACCACCACAGGAATCGGATTCCCCTCCGCCGGTACTGGGGTTGGCGCTTCGAGCGGGGTACAGGGAACCGGGACGTCTCCCCCAGCTGGTCCCCTCCTTGGCCTCTTGGCTCTTCCTCCTGGAGCCGCTCCAGCCGACGGACGCTCCGGCCCCCCCTCCCCGTCTCTCTCCGCTACCCGCTTTTTTAGCTCAGTCATCTCCTTCATGAGGACCCGAACCATCTGTTCAGTCGTCATTCTCTTCCCGCCTTTCTTGGGCATTCCTCCGACAGAAAGACAAAAGAAAGATTACAACGCTCAAAATTGGCTCTTCGTTCCGTCTCGAGCTCACGTGCAGCGAGGAGGTGCAGCTTCAGAGCACAGGAACAAGAGGATGCCTTCCGGTCTTGCGTCCCTTTTTATCCGTCTTCAGGGCGGGCGTAAACCCGCCCCTGCCTGCCCCGAGGGCGTGGCCAGCCGCGTCAGTGTCTAGGCCAGCCCACTCTAGGGCGGGAAAAAGCGCGCCCCGGCTACGCCGCTTCGGGCATACCAGCCGAGACGCGCCTCCCGCCCAAAATGGCTTCCCGGGGGGATCGAGGTACTCCGCCATACGTTCGGGGGGACCGAGTGGTCGCCCCTTTCCAGTATATTGGTCCCAAGATGGCTGCCAACACTTCTTGGATGAAGTGCTGACAGCCAATCAGATCAGATGTGTGGTTAGGCTCCGCCCAGATATATATCTTTTTTTTAACCTAAATTACTCAAAATCCACCGGAGTACATATATTGAGACCTAGCAAAGGCACATCGGGCTAACAGTCCCTACAATTTTGCCAAGTTTCGTGCAAATCCATTCAGCCGTTCGAGCTAAAAGTGAGGCCAACCGCCCTATGGAAATTAACATGGGAAAAAAGCGTTTTGGGACCCCCCTTTTTTCTCGGCCCTCCCTTGATGAAACCCCCCCAAATTGTCAGGGGCTGCTCGGAAACAAAATGTTCCATTTTCCTGAACATTTCAGCCAATTCCGTCCACAAACGCCAAAGTTATTAGACATAGAATTTTCAAAAATCCCATAGAGAAAAAATCCTAACTATATATACCTACTGGCGACCGCCAGTAGGTAATATATATATATATATATATATATATATATATATATATATATATATATATATATATATATATTGAGAAATCTGCCTGTAATTGTCCCTTAATTTGCCTCACTGCGCTCCGCTCCTTCCCTGAAAGTTTGGGTGGCATTCGTCAAGCGGGGGCCGAGATAAAAGGGGGGTCCCAAAACGTGTTTTCCCCATGTTAATTTACATAGGGCGGTTGGACTGACTTTTAGCCCGAACGGCTGAATGGATTTCCACAAAACTTGGCAAAATTGTAGGGACTGGTAGCCCGATGTGCCTTTGCTATGTCTCAAGATATGTGCTCCAGTGGATTTTGAGTAATTTAGGTTCAAAAAAATATATATATCTGGGCGGAGCCTAACCACACATCTGATCTGATTGGCTGTCAGCACTTCATCCAAGAAGTGTTGGCAGCCATCTTGGGACCAATATACATGATAGCACCTCATTAAAAAGCATTGTAGTTAATAGAGGGTTTTAGGACTTTAGTTACATTATAAATCATTTGTTGATGGTGCCATACTCATTTTAGGAATTGTGGTGTGTTCTAAGGTGATTTTACCATGTGAAAAAGCCTTCTGCTGTGATATCATGAATCATTTTTGTTAGAAAACTAATATCTCATGATTTTCCCACAGTGGTTGGGAAGGGGATCTATAAGCTAAACTGAAAGCATATTTTCTGTAAATTCAGATTATCTTTCTCAGTCATGTGAGAATGAAGTCTGACATTCTCAGTAAAACATGTACATCCAACAAGGACATAGACTGTCGGTTGATTCCTTTGTGTTCTACTGCAGCCTCCTAGAGTGTTTTAAAGAACCACTAGAGCGCTAACAGTCCTAATTTTTACAAAGGTATGGCACACCTGAAGCCATCTTGATTGGAATAAAGTGGTAACTCTTAAAACATTTAATTTAAAAAGGAACAAAATGAGGGGATATATTTGCCATAGAAAGTATGATTAGTGCTTCATAAAGAAAAATTAGGGATCATTTTGAGTGACTTCTCAAATCCTCTTCTATTTCATTTAAAAAATGTCTGACATGCAGACTGAAACATGCACTTTGAATACCAGCAGCAGACTTCCCTGGGGAGCAGTAGCTTTACTACAGTGATCTAATGAGCAACTAGAGTGCTAACATTCAGAATTTATGGCAAATGTGTGACACATCTGAATGTCTTCTTGATGGAACCAAAGTAAACAAGCATTGAAAATGCAATAGATCTCTCCCTTGTTTAAGTTAAAGCCATTCTGTTTGTAATGAGGTGGCTTTTTAGCTTTGCTTTTATTAGTGTTTTTTAAACTTTCATGTAAATAACATGCATCTGTATGCATATATGTATATGTATGCATGCATTTATATTTGTATTTATATAGATATACAGATTATATATGTTCATATATGTATGTATATATATATATATACATACACATACATATATATAAATGCATATGCATATATATGCATATATATATATGTGTATATGTGTGCATGTAGAGAGAGGTAGAGAGGTAGAGGTGTAGAGGTAGAGGGGTAGAGGTAGAGAAGTAGCGGTAGAGAGGTAGAGACTAGTAGAGAGAGAAGTAGAGAGAGGTAGAGAGGTAGAGAGTAGCGAGTGAGTAATAGAGAGTAGAGAGTGAGTAGTAGAGAGTAGTAGATAGCAGTAGAGAGAGTAGCAGAGAGTGAGTAGTAGAGAGTAGTAGAGTGAATAGTAGAGTGAGTAGTAGAGAGTATTAGAGAGTGAGAAGTAGAGAGTGAGTAGTAGAGAGTAGTAGAGAGTAAGTAGTAGAGTGAGTAGTAGAGAGCAGTAGAGAGTGAGTAGTAGAGAGTAGTAAAGAGTGAGTAGTAGAGAGTAGTAGAGAGTGAGTAGTAGAGAGTGAGTAGCAGAGAGAGAGAATAGTAGAGAGTAGTAGAGTGCTATGGAAGGGCAGGATAGACACCCCAGGACACTGCTGGAGCCGGCCCTCCCACAATACATAATGCCCTATGGAGTGGTGCTCCCCTGTACTTTCAAGACCTTACAGCCCCACCCAACCATTTTTTAAACCCCTAAGGGTAATGTGGCCCTTGAGTGCTCCAGGAAGGGGGCACGCAGTCCCCCTTCCACAATACATAAAGCCTGGGGGGTGATGGTCCCAGCAGCTTTGGGAACCTTGGACCCCTCCACCCACCATTTCTTTTCTTTTTACCCCCTTGTAGTGTAGATCCTATATTCCCAATAGGCTCTGCGCATTGGAATAATATATCCTATAGATTAGACGTAGGACTGAGGTCGACTAGGTCTCTAGCTCAGAGGTCACTAGAAACGTTCTCAAATAAACAAGAAGGGATTAGTTTCTGACAACCGCATAAACATGACAACTTTGTTTCCCAAGAATAAGAAATGTATCTCTAAAGTCGCGGAAACAATAGATACTTATTTCACTCAGTCAATTTTGCATGCTTCGTTTCACCAGAGGTGCCGAAAAATAGAGAGACGGGCGTTTTCAATAAAAAGTATTTATTGAACAGTCCTTTGCCTCATGCAGGAGAAATTACCTGCTACAATCGTAATACTGGTTGCAAAGTACAATGTGCAAAGTACGCAGAGTATTATAAAATAATACTGTAAAAGCATGATATGGTTTCTAAGCCATAAAATCCATAGAATATATAGATTAATAAATAAAGACTAAAAGTACTCAACTGGTGCTTCTAAAATACGCCTACCCCGGTGTTTCTAACCTAGGTCTAGTACAAGGGAAGAAGTAAGTGAGGTGTAGCTTAGTTATGTTAGTAACAATTTCTTAAGCGCACGTACACCCTTGGGTTTCTTGGCGCTGTCGGTTCATGACACTAGACACAGATCTTAAGCATTGGCCTGTTGGAAGAGCCGCGTTTTTAAAGACTATGTTATGTTAATAACAATTTCTTAAGCACACCCTTGGGTTTCTTGGCGCTGTCGGTTTCAGTATTCTTTGCCAAGATCCTATCTAAGAATTCTCTAAGGGTCTAATCAGCTCCGTACCTTGGTTTTAGAATGTAGGAGGTCTGGTATCTCTCTCTCAGGATTCGATTTCCCAACAACCCACAAGGGTAGCTTGGAAACACTGGAGCTGGATTTCTCGGCAAGAGAAAGGACAGCGTCTTTCTCAGTGTGTCTGCTGGAGGGTCGGCTTCCTTCGGCACTTGCTTTGGCGAGCTGTGTCGTGTAGGTAGATAATCGAACTGCTCCAAACCACCGTGTGTTTGCCTGGGCAAGTTTGGGCATATTTAAACCTTGAAGGTGCCTAGTTTGACGTAAGGTTGGACATAAGAACATCATCAAAGACTTAGTACTTTGAAAACTCCATGAGTTCTTGGATAAATCAACATTCAAGCAAGAGGAAGTCCTCGACTGCTGAAGGCGGGTTTTTCCTAGAAATCGTTGTGGATTTTCGGAACTAGTAGAAGTAGCCATGCCGTATTTTGACTGCATAGGCTAAGTCTAAATATGGTTATGATTTCCATGCCTTTATAAGGATAGGGTGATTTTTACCTATATATGGGCAAGAATCGGGAAGATGACACTAGGGTCCTAAATTCATATACAACACCCACTCCATTTTATTATGTTTAACATTACTAAATTATAATCACTAAAACATATCTAAAGCTTGTGTTTACAATCCCACCCAAAATACACAAAATGCATTTGAAAAGGTGGCACACAAAAAATGAGCATTTGTACAGTACGCATTTAAAAGCAATAGGTGTCATTCAAAACATGAATTATGATGTTGGCGAAGCTAACTGAATGAATCATGTAATGACATTTATGAAATGGCTCTAAGTTACAGAATAAAAGGTCAAGACCATTCCATAGCAGAAATAATATACTGTTTTGGTTTTGAGGACAAGGTCAAATATTGTCTCTAGGAAGTATTTAAAGAATTCGCGTTCTCTTAGAATAGTTCTACTTTAAGCAGATTACTTTGTGCCCCAAAAAAAATAAAAATTCATTTTTTGGGGGGAAAAGTCGAAATTATCCATAGAAAAATTGAGTTCCAAAGCTTTGGAAGGATTGTTATGAAAAGTGAAGGCCAAATTTAGAGTTCATGGAACGCTGTGTGCAGACTTCAAAAGTTATTCTCGGTGTTAGGAGAAAACATCAAATTGTCTAGGCTGGCAAAGAAATCGTCTACCACAGTAGGTGAAAGTGGAACTACTTCATTAAGTAAATTAATTGTGCACAGATGAGAAGCATCGCATCAGCGTCATCCGCATTAGCAATGTTCGCAGCAGATGGTACCTGTGTGCCTTTTGTTCCACGCACCTCACCATTAGCTGTAGTTGCTGGTGAAATCACTGCGAATGCCGTCATTAGGATTGGCAGCCGTTGGGGGCAACACGATGCATGAGTGGTTACCGGACCTAGCAAAGCGTCAACATCCATTGGCAGGGCTGATGGAAGTGTAAGATAAACGTCCCACACGCATTCTTCTCCGCAAAGCAGGCATCGTAGAACAGGTAGGATGCAATCTTGCCAGATTGGTCTCAACGAGAGAAACCATGTGGTGTTCAGATCTCTTAAATTAGCCAAATCAAGAATCTGTGTAATTCTGTCATGGTACCTCATGCCTAGGAGGGCGTCGTCCATGGTATTCTGGGTATCGCTGGTGACTGGACTTGCCATATCGGAGCAGAAGGAACAAAAATAGAATTCCTGCTACAAATCCCAAAAGAAGAGGCAGGCCGCCAAACACAGAGTACACAAAATTAGTAAAAATGCCTAGAACTGCTTGAAAGGGTGCTAACAGTCCTGAAAAAACTGTTTTAAGTACATGTACAATACCACTCGTATCAGACATGTTTAAGATACGACCTAACATTTTCTGCGAAATGTATTGGACAATTTGTTGATAATAGGGCATGCATCTCTGCAGAAGTCCTTGCGACTTGCCGATCATATCTTTCTCTGGACGAGGTCAGTGGGACAGTTTTTTGCAAAAGAATGGCTTTCATTCTGCTTAAAGTATCTATTCGTATAGAAGAGATATTCAGTGTAGGCCCTAACAGCGACTCCCCGTCTGTCTTCATTTTAGGAAAAAATACTTGCATACAACAAGTCACCCTGGCTGATACACTAACGAGATAGGCTATTGCTGGCATCATTCCACAACAGCTGTGATCACTCAACATTATGTAGCTACCATTGGATAGCTGCATATAAACTGGGTCTATCACTGTTGCTGGAGAACCGTGCAGGTGGCAAGAAAGGTTATTTGCAGAACCCTCGCAGGCTCCGTGTAAATTATTACCTTGACATAAAAGTGTACCGCTTAGCGAGTTCTTACATTTTTTTCCACTAAGAAGTACCTCCTCTCCCCCACTCCAACATTTGTGTGTGTATGGTAAATTCCACATTGACTTAATGTACTCTTTACCCAACCTTTCATATAGACCCGCTGGTATGTGTCTTAAGCAATACTGAAACTGGAAAATCATCACTGGTATTGTGATGGTGCCATGTATTATCCATTCCACGACTGGTTTCTCAGAAACAGTTAATGGTAATCTTTCCAGTTTTCCTATGCTCAGCACCGTATAGTCTGCTCCTCTATGTGCCAAAGAGATTTGTTTATCTGTAAGGTTAAAGACAGTAAACAATGACGTGGTGTTGATTAGACACCATGGCACGTAGCCTGAACAGAGATTTTGTAATGTCCAGCCTAGCAGCATTATAGAACGTAGTTGAGACTGGCCATGTTGTAACATTAGCAAGTCCTGTTCTATTATGTCAGTGGCAGATGATACAATGCTGTCCAAACAATAAATTCTGGAGGACAGAGTCGTTAACCCATTGTCCACTACAGAGAGAGCTTTCTCTAAATGAATACGATCAATTTCTCGTATTCTCTCTGCAGTTTCCATTTGCGTGACTTTCCATGCTTCATTGTAAGCAGAGTATATACCGGCGTATATGAAATGTTTTTGACGTGGTTTATGAGGTCCAAGTAAGAAATCTCGTAAATCAACTCCTTCTTTAAGTAAAGTTGAGTGTTGTTTAATTTCTGGAAGTGTGGATTTCTGTAGCCACTCAAGTTATAGTTTTCCTACACTGTATGTTGTAACTATCCCTGGCTGTTGTCTCTCGGAATATCTTGGATCTGGCCTAGTTACTGTGAACCCTTGTGTTTTGTTCAGGAATCTATCTTGACAGTTATTTGTGTCTGTGGGCCAGATTAACCATTTTCCCAATCAGGATTAGTTCTGTTCTGTTGTAAAATCTGTTTTATGTCTACCTCCTCTTCTGCAGTGCCATTACTGTCAGGTGTGGCTTTAGGTATGGACGGTTTGTTTAAATCTTTTATCTTAGCTAAGCCAAGACAAGATGTTTGTTGAACAGTGTCATTTAAAAACATTATTTGTTCTGGGATAATGCAGGCTCTGAATAAGGCTTGTAAACCTTGCACCTGCCAGTCTTTTGTGCCCCAGACAGTTTTTGTCTCAATGTTGTCTTTCCACAAGTTAAAACCTAATGTAGACAGCTGAGCATAAAAGTTTGCAGAATAAATTTGTTTAGTATTAGCGAGCATGTTTTTTCATTCCTGTCTTATTCACATTTTTTAAATAAAACGTTTCTGGATTGGTAACATTAAAACCTGAGAAGTATGGAAACTTTTCATAAAATATTTTGAGCTGCCCTTTGGCAGCATTGGACAATGTTCCCATTGCTTATAAGTAAAAACATTTCTACGGTTTGCAGATTTGTGCTAATAATGGTGACCATAATGATTAAAACAATACATTTGTTCATAATTTGATAAACCTTCTAAGTATTCATGTTTTGTGAATTTAGCTGACATTTCAAAATCTGTCATATTATTAACAGTTTCAAAGTCCCAATCATCGGAAAATGTGCTGGGTGAAACAAAGTCACTCAAATAAACCTTAAACTGGTGTGGAATCTTCAACAGCTTCACCGGGCCATAAATGTTATAATCAGTTGTGTCCCATGATATACCACCAGGTATAGGAACGGCTGCGATGTTCACTGATGACAGGTCTCTTCATTCACAATGAGATGATTTGTGAGGTTTCAGGAGCAAGTTGATATACTTACTTGCTGTGTCCATTGTACTGTATTTTCCATCTATCATCTTTCCCAAACTTAAAACAAGAATGAGCCAAAGTAGGAGAAAAAGTACACCTAACACAATCCAAAATTTAACCCATGGTTAAACCAGATATATTTTTTTCAAGTTGATGAAAGATTTCTGTTATTTTTTCTTTGGAAGTTTTATTTGCTGGTGTAGTTTCAGGTTCAGTGGAATTCTCAGAAAATGTATCAAAGTTGACGAAATAGCCAGAGGCAGTTCTGTCAATTGTTGGGATTGCATCTGGATTTTTCGGAATCGCTGCAGCTGTTTCTTCTTTTGTCATATTAGTGTAGTAAGAGGCTATATCATTGTAGACAGGTGTTTCTTGACGAACTGGTATTTAGGGTTCAAGAGGTACAAGTTCCATTGTTTTGTTGCATAGTTCTTCTTTTCTTACTGCAGGCTTATCAAAGGTGATGAGTCTTTCAGTTTGAACCTCTTGGATTGTAGCAAGATTTGGTCGTATGCTACATATCGGGAGTCCACTGGGCCTACTACTTATTATCGGCCACATGGTGTGGTTTTACCAGGTCAATTGACACAGATCTGTTTTCCTTTCTTCCAGAAAGGGGCGGCAGTAACACTGTTCTTGATCCGTGGAGTGCTAGTACAGGTACTGGTTTTCTGTAAGAAGGCCCAAATTCCTTTTCATCCACGATCTTTTCCCTGACAATATCCCCAATCTTTGGAATCCAGACATGTCTTGCTGTGACAGGTGGTTTTTCTTCAGTGGTCATTGACTTTTGTGTTGTATTGCTCAGACTTCTTCTTGTTTCATTTAAGTCCTGTAAAACAGCTAAACGGTATTTGATATCAAAGGGTTTTTGCTCCACCACTGAAGTTTGATGATCAAGATCCTGGATAAGCATTCTAGTATCAAATAGTAATTCATATGGAGTGATTTCACCCAGAGAACTTCTTAGCAGATTATTAAGACTACGTTGGACATTTATTAGATGTTTGACCCACCCGTCACCCGAACCTAATACCCTAGCTGTTATAGATTGCTTTATGTCACTTTTTTCTTTCCACTACCGCATTTCCCTCAGTATGGAATTGACTTGAGTACCGCAATGCAACGCACAAGCTGGCCATGGCCTCTTTGTAAGCTGGAGAGCTAAATGCAGGACCCTGGTCAGAATGCAGAGTGCCAATTGCATATGTGCCGATAAAGACTCGCAAATCTAATATAACAGTTCGGGCGTCAGCCGAGTGCTGAGGCCACATCCAAATGATTCTTGTCCTAATAGTTGTTGGACCGCATCTGTCCATGGTTATATCTGCGTGTAGAAAGTCTAATGCTGTCTAACAGTGGTGTCTGTGCTGGGCTGGCTACACTGTAGTTGGTTCCATGGTGGCTTTCAAAGCTATGATCTCTGTAACAGGTATCACAGTTAATTCCGAATTTGTATACTTCAAGACTCATTTCCGGCCACCAGTACATCTCTTCTAATTCTATTAGAGATTTTAAGATCCCTTGATGTGTCAGACCCTCTCCCATATGTGCTTCGTGAACCAAAGCACCACTGCTAGCATTGTTTCACCGTCTATTTTTGTTTTTGAACGAGTGATTGCAGCTACGGAAGCCGTTTGCACAGCTGCCTTCGCAGCTTCATCAGCCAATAAATTTCCCTGCAACGTGAACGCCATCACTCTGATGACTCAGTGTATGAGTCTTTTGTAGTTCTTTTTGTAATAGAACTACTTGTCCCCAAAGCAATTTATGCTTAATTGAGCCACCTTTTGCATCTTTGAAACCATTTTGAACCCAGTTCTGCAGATATTCATTGTAAGACTGGACACAGTAATACAAATCGCACACTATGAGTGTGGGAAATTTGCAATCAGTATTTTCAAGCACCATCTTGAAAGCCTGTAGTTCAGCTCACTGAGCTGTACAGTCTCCGTGTGATTGAGTTTTAGTGACCATAGGTCTAAATTTACCTTCGCGCCAGCGACCTTTAACAATCGCGCACACAGCACTATATGCTTGTTAACCCCCAATTGCGGGATGTGCTGATCCGTCTGGACATTCGTGTTCGTATTGTAGAAATTCTTGTGTGTTCAAGTAGGGGTGAAAAATGTATTCAACGTCTGTTGCAGCAAGAGAATTAACCCATTTTATCCATCTCAAATGTAAAGCTTTAGCATTTGGAATGCTCGCTTTTGTTACTGCCTCTAAGGCAGGTACAGGTGTAACGATCAATATGCGTTTACCCTGCTCGAGAGCTCTCTCTTTTGCTACTGCAGTTTGAACCGCTGTCAGAATTTTTTCTGTAGAAGTGAATTTCATTTTAGCTTGTGTGTACAAGTGTGATTTGTAAGCTATTGGTACCTTTTCACCTTCATTAAAGGTTAGGTAGGTGAATCTGCATCTCCCTGGGATGATTCAGTTTACAAGATTGCGCAAGTTGTCGCGTGTCTGTAACTGTGTTTTTGCTAACATGTCAGTTTGCACTGATCGCAAAATTTTTGTGTCTGTTTGAGTCCAATTAGTGGATTTTAAATCAGGTTTTATTAGTTCGTAGAGAGGTTTAACCCTTTCTGCGTAATTTAGAACATAAGTTCTTCCAAAATTCAGGAAACCTCAAATTGACTGTAAGTTTTTCAGCGTTTTTGGAGGTTGGAGCAGCGCACATTTCTCTAGAAAGTTGGCTGCCAGGCTTTTGCCTTCACTTGATAACTTGTACCCTAAGAATAGAACATTGAAGTGGGAAATTTGGGATTTCTTAAAATTGAATTTGTACCCCTCAGAAGCGAACCCAAGTATTATGGTGTTCACTCTTTTCAAGTGCACATCCGAATCATCGTCTGTAAGATAGATGTCATCGACATAAGATAATGCCTCATCATCATACGTTTGTAGTAACTCTGTTACTGTAGCTGAGAATAAAACCTGGACTATTCTTGAATCCCTGGGGGAGACGGCAAATTTGTCGCTGTGTGCCCATTATTGGGAAAGCGGTCAAGTACCTACTTTCTGGTGCAATGTTTTGACAGAAGAAACCGTTTTTGGAATGTGCTGTTCGTCTTTGGACTTCACGCGTTCTTCCTTTGTTCTGATCATCCCCTTCTTTCGGATTTCTGCGAGGAAGTCTGAAAGGTACAAGAGTTACGTGTATCAATATCTTGATATCTATCAGGTTTTCTCACATTATCCCTATTTCTGAGGTTATACCTCTTTTCAGAGGGTTCCTGTTGAGGAGACCTTCCTCTGGACTGAGAACGCTTCTCTTTAGGAAGTGTCTGTTTAGTGTTTTCCCACTTCTTTTTAGGAGTAGTGAGATTATTTTTAATAAAACGTTTTCAGGATTTTCAGTTAGTTGGGGTTTTACTGGTTTCCGACTCAAACTATCTCTACCAAGTTCTTCATAGGATTTTTCAATAATTCTTGCAAGTTCATATGGTTGCTCTGTTATATCAGTTTCTTTCATTTTTTGGTGGATTTCCATGGATGCTGCTTCACCGTTGATGTTAGCTAATAGTGTAGCCGAGACCTGTTTGAAATCTTTTAGTAACTTCATACAACGATTTAAGGCAGGTTCTGGTCCGTATTTATTTTGAATCTGTCTTAGGACGTCTGGTATTACCACCAAAGACGGAACACCGTGTGTTTTTGTGTAGAGTGAAGCAAAGACTGTACCCCAAGTGTCACAGTCCTCCACGTGTGGTGCGATCCCCTTTGGTAAACAGATTGTCAGAATTCTGTGTTTTTCATGAGGTGTACTATCAGGAAATACTGCCTCTTTTTGAGTAATTTTTTTAGCTAACCAGAGCGGAATGTGTTCCCTTTTTGCGGGCAATTTACCAATGACTGATTGTATAGTCTGTGGTGTAATTGTGTTTGTGTTCCCCTGGTGAGGGGTGTGCTGTGGAATTCTTACAGCAGGTTGGACTGTTAAAGTCCGCATTATATATTGAACCAACTGTCTATGTATTTTAATTAGCTAATTTAGCTGAACTAACAGTTCTGGACCTGTCATTTGTTCAATGTCAGGATGTGGTGTATAGCTGGCTAGTACCGGCCATGTCGCTCCTGGTCTACCTAGTGGACCGAGCCTGGCAATGTGATTTTGATGTTGTAGGGCGCCTTTAAACCAGAGCTGATGCTCTTGGTAAGTTAGTGGAATTTCGAAAGTAACGTATTCCGCTGGATGTTCCTCTATCTTATAGAAGTGGAATACATGTGTGGTTGGATTTGCTGGTGGAAAGATAATCCATGAATGAAATACCTCTGTCGGCCGATATTCATGTGCCTCTATAACAAATATTACTTTACCACCTCTCAATGATACTCCATTTTCTATAAGTTTTATAGCTATAGGTTTTCCAGGATGATTATAGCATCATTGTCATCTTCATTAAACCCTGTAACGTCTAATCCCGGTTGGTTTGCATTTACTGCAGCTCCACCGGTTGCGTTGTTGTCGCCGTTAACCAACATTGTTTGATGAAAGTTTGCAGAGCAAGTTTCAAGGAAACAAAGATTAGGTGCACAATATTCTGGAACACTGTATCCTTCAACGTTGAACAAACCAAAAACGAATACATAGGATTTTCATCCTACTCAGTTATGGCGGATATTATATTCTTTAACCCACTACAGATGTCTATTGGAGTATTTTACGGGAAAAAGGAGTCTGTGTGAAAAGCACGACTGAGTTACTCTAGTATCTAGCGTTAAATTATCGCCTTACCAAATGTTGGGCGCAATGTAGTGTAGTTCTTATATTCCCAATCGGCTCTGTGCATTGGAATATTATATCCTATAGATTAGACGTAGGACTGAGGTCGTCTAGGTCTCTATCGAAAATACTAGACTTAATTGTGAGCTCAGAGGTCACTAGAAACTTTCTCGGATAAACAGGAAGGGATTCGTTTCTGACAACCGCATAAACATGACAACTTTGTTTCCCAAGAATAAGAAATGTATCTCTAGAGTCGCGGAAACAATAGATAGTTATTTAACTCAGTCAATCGCGCATGCTTCATTTCACCAGAGGTGCAGAGAAATAGAGAGACGGGCGTTTTCAATAAAAAGTATTTATTGAACAGTCTTCTGTGTCATGCAGGAGAAATTAACTGCTAAAATCGTAATACTGGTTGCAAAGTACATTGCGTACAGTATGAAGAGTATTATAAAATAATACTGTAAAAGCATGATATGGTTTCTAAGCCATAAAATACATAGAATACATACATTAATAAATAAAGGCTAAAAGTACTCAACTGGTGCTTCTAAAATACGCCTACCCCGGTGTACCTAACCTAGGTCTAGTACAAGGGAAGAAGTAGGTGAGGTGTAGCTTAGTTTCAGTATTCTTTGCCAAGAATCTATCCAAGAATTCTCTAAGGGTCTAATCAGCTCCGTACCTTGGTTTTAGAATAAAGGAGGTCTGGTATCTCTCTCTCAGGACTCGATTTCCCAACAACCCGCAAGGGTAGCTTGGAAACACTGGAGCTGGATTTCACGGCAAGAGAAAAGACCGTGTCTTTCTCAGTGCATCTGCTGGAGGGTCGGCTTCTTTCGCCACTTGCTTCAGCAAGCTGTGTTGTGTAGGTAGATAGTCGAACTGCTCCAAACCACTGTGTGTTTGCCTGGGCAAGTGTGGGCATATTTATACCTTGAAGGTGCCTAGTTTGATGTAAGGTTGGACATAATAACGTCATCAAAGACTCAGTTCTTTGAAAACTCCATGAGTTCTTGGATAAATCAATATTCAAGCAAGAGGAAGTCCCTGACTGCTGAAGGCGGGTTTTTCCAAGAAATTGTTGTGGATTTTTGCAACTAGTGGAAGTAGCCATGCCGTATTTGAACTGCATAGGCTAAGTCTAAATATGGTTATTATTTCTATGCCTATATAAGGATAGGATTATTTATACCTATATATGGGCATGAATCGGGAAAATTATACTAGGGTCCTAAATTCATATACAACATCCAAGAAGGGAGTCACGATCCCGGGGGCTGGAGAGCCTCTCTGGGCCCCCCATAAAATTGAATAATTTTGCTCCCGGTATTTCGCCCCCGAGGTCTAATTATAAGGACGCCCCATAAAATTAAATCATTTTGCCCCAGTATTTACTCCCCACGGGCTAATTATAAAAAAAGCTCTGTTTTATTTTATTAATTTTACAGCAGAGTCCGCGCACCCTACACGGACTTGCCGATTATTTTTTTTAATGTGGGCCCTGGGGGCCCTTCTGGGACCCCCTAAGCAGGTGTAGAGGGTAAAATTATTTCTACCCTGACCCCTTTCTCCGTTTTGCATACATATTCCATGACTTCCTCAGCCTCGCTTCTACCGAGGCACAAAAAGGCTGCCGACAGTTCCTGGTTTCAAATGTTTCCAACCGCTTGACAGCCAATTAGCATTGAACGCATGATCGGGACGTTGCGCTTATGCTACATTGCCAATCCTCGCACAACTCTCAAATCCCCCATGCCCACAGATATATATATACTTTTAAATGTAATTTTATCATAAACTACTGAACAGATTTACACCAAATAAGCAAAAGGCACAAGTCTGAACCAAGGACTACCTCTATGCCAAATGTGGTGTAATTCGGTTCAGCAGTTCGGGCTGTAGCCGTGGCCAAATGTCCTATAGGAAATTGCATGGGGAAAACACGTTTTGGGACCCCCTTTTTTCTCTGCCCCGCTTGACGAATTACCCCTAAACTTTCAGGAAAGGAGCGGATCTGAGCTGGCCAAAGGTTTGGAAAATTTCGAGAAGATTCATCAATCGGCGCCAAAGTTATTGGCAATAGAATGTTGCGGATTTCCTATGGATAATAGCTCCTAACTATAACTACCTACAGGTGACCACCAGTAGGTAATATATATGTGTGTGTGTGTATATATATATATATATATATATATATATATATATATATATATATATATCCAACAAACTCCAGTTTTAACGAAAATGAATGCACACTGGTGCCGCGGCCTCAGTTCTTAAACGTTTTTATTTAGTCATGCAACGGGGTATATATTCCTCCTTAGGGGGCTCGATTTTCGTCGGGGCTTGGCGCTTCTTTTAGCAGTGCAGAATCCACGGCGGAGCCTTGGCGTATATTATTCTTCTGCTCATTGATGCTATATTCTTCTGCTCATGCAATGTTTCTCTGAGATAAAGAAATAAAATCTAAACATTGGGAAAAGTACCCAGGAGTGCGAGTCCTTTCTTCCTCGAAGAGCAGAAGAATATATATATATATATATATATATATATATATATATATATATATATATATATATATATATTACCTACTGGCGGGCGCCAGTAGGTAGTTATAGTTAGGATTATTTTGTATAGGGAATTCGCAACATTCTATTGGGAATAACTTTGGCGCCGGTTGAGAAATCTGCCTGAAATTTTCCTCAAATTTGCCTCGCGGTGCTCCGCTCCTTCCCTGCAAGTTTGGAGGGGATTCGTCAAGCAGGGGCCGAGATAAAAGGGGGGTCCCAAAACGTGTTTTCCCCATGTTAATTTCCATAGGGCGGTCAAACTCACTTTTAGCCCGAACGGCTGAATGGATTTCCACCAAACTTTGCACAATTGTAGGGACTATTAGCCCGATGTGCCTTTGCTATGTCTCAAGATATGTGCTCCAGTGGATTTTGAGTAATTTAGGTTTAAAAAAATATATATATCTATAAGCGCGCCCCGGTACGCGCACCGGGGCGCGAACCAGCGTGCTACGCGAGTTAGCGCGCGGAAATCTGATTGGCTCTCGGGTGTCTGTCAACATTCCAAACAGTCCGGAGCAGCCGCCATCTTGTGTCTCGATAGGATCGAGACACAAGAGGTGACAAAAACAAAGGGGGAAATGACCAAAAGGGGGCAGAGTAGACCCCCCCTGACCACCTAGGTTTGATGTGGGGGCCATAAAAGGGCCCCGCGGGGCAAACATTTTTAAAAAAATGTTTTCCAGTTGCGCGGGGGGAGCGCCCGGTACGCGCACAGGGGAGGGTACCTGGGAGCGTACCATAGGGAAAAAAGAATGACAGAGTTTTAAAAAAATGTAGCTTTTTTATAAATTGGAGGTAGTTCTAAAAAGAACAGTTTTTTAATTGTTTTTGTTGTTTTATATGTTATTTTTGTTTTTTTGAAAATGTTTTACTTTTTTTGGCTTTTATGAACAGTTTTATATTTTTTTGTAATTTTTATGGGGAGAAACAAACAACAGGGAGTTGTAAACGGCTCAACTGGAGCAAAAAAAAACAGGAAAAAAATTTAGTTTTTTTTCTGCAGATATGGTTATCTGGTGCACGGTTGATTAGGTTTATACTTTTTTCGCCATATGTAATTGTAGTCCCACAATAGATACAAACAATTTTAAAACATCCAAACTTGGTTTGGATGTATGGGACCATCTCCCTTGCCTCTGGACCCGATGGAGTGGGTTCTTTGCTTGTTGAGGTTCTGGAAGAAGATTGGGGAAGGTTTCTGGACAGTTCTCTCACCTCTGCCTCAGAATAGTTGTTAGGATGCTTGCGTTGCATATGGCGAATCATGGTGTGATTACCAAAAGAATATTTTTTTGTAGGGCTCCCCCTGGAAAGTTCACATCCACAGATCAGACGAGTCACTTTTGCTGCATTGACTTTCTTCTGGCCTCTTGGGAATTTAAAAAACTCCCACACAATGTGCTCTCTCGGTTTGTAAGGGGGATTGTCTTCAGGAAGGAACGTCCTCTCCTCCTCCTCCTCCTCCTCCTCCTCCTCCTCTTCTTCACCACCAATGTGGTGTTGTGGTGGTCCTTGTGGTGGTGGTGGTGGTGGTGCAGATGCTCCTGCTGCTGCTGCTACTGTAGCCATTTCTCAATGAATGAAAATAGGTCTTCCTCACTCAAAGAACAAAGTGAGAATGAGGAAAAAAGGTGGGGGCTTTCATCATCAAAAAACTGTCCTGAACCAATGCAAAGTGTTATTTTCAGGTCACATGACCAGGGTTTCATCATTTGGAAACCAAAACTGTCCTGAACCAAAAAGAAGTGTTATTTTTTGGTCACATGACCCGACGCGCTAACGCTACGCGCCCCGGGGCGCGCCCAGGGGCGCGTCGCGTAAGCGCGTCAGATGGTTAAGTAGCGCGATTGTTTGCGCTCAAGTGCTTCCGGGTGCGCTTACGCCGTGCGATTCACGCGGACGCGGCTACGCGATACGTCACGATGATGTTTTCGTTCGCGGCATAAGCGTTAACGGCACGCTCACCGGTGCGCGCCCTGGGGTGCGCAGCAAGACTGCGCTTACCGGTGCGCTCACCGGGACGCGCACGGGGAGCGCTCCAGGGCAAAAAAAAAAAAACATGAACAACTACATAAAAAAAATAGTATTACATAAATATACAATATAGGATTCATTATAAAAAATATTACATTTCATACCTATAGAAATTTGCTATTAAAAAACCTTTGAAATTCAGTGAAAAAAACATAGGTTTGAGGCCCTATATATAGTTAGGAATTAGCATTTAAAAAACCAATGAAATTCACTGAAATAACCATAGTTTTCACACCAGTTATAGTTAGGAATTAGCATTTAAAAAACCTATGAAATTCACTGAAAAAACAATAGGTTTCACACCAGTTATAGTTAGCTGGAAATTTTACTGATATAAAACCATTGAAATTCCCACGTTATAGTTAGTTGGACTCACTATAACTTGCGCGCCTGCAATTCACTGCTGATGACGTCACATATTACATCACTCATGACATGGTTTTATGTCAGTAAAATTTCCAGCTAACTATAACTGGTGTTTAACCTATGGTTTTTTCTGTGAATTTAATAGGTTTTTTAAATGCTAATTCCTAACTGTAACTGGTGTGAAACCTCTGTTTTTTTCAGTGAATATATATATTCATTTTTCCGCACGTTTGTTTGTTTTTTCAAAGACTATAATAGCGGCAGTATGTTTTCACTGTTTATTTGTCACATGACACATTACGTCACTGTGAGGGGGTGTTCCCTTCGAACCTTGCATTTAAATAAGCATTATGTCTCAAGTACATGTTGCAGCGTGATCAAGGGCATAACTTGCCAGAAACGCGTAGCTGCTTTCTGTGTACCGAATAAAATCATTATGATGCTAAATTTTCGTGGTCCGTTTTCCTTCTGTTTGCTGGCGTGCTAAGCTGGAAACGCTGAGAGATTCGGAGGAGTCACGTGGTAAATATATATATAAATATATATATATATATATATATATATATATATATATATATATATATATATATATATATATATATATATATATATATATATATATATATTCCACAAACATGGCTCCGATTCACGGGCCTCTGGCGCTCTATCCCCGGTGCATAACTTGTCGACAGATGCAAAAACCACAGTTGATGTACAGAATGCAGAACAATGTCATACATTCACCCCATTCACACTTGTCGACAGAGCCAAACTGATAAATATTCCTCAGCCTTCTTTTCCAAGAAGAATTAGTACGCACTCCCAATGTCCCATAGATCCACGTTTCTTTTTATTTGCAGTAAGGATACAGGTTCAGAAAGAAACACCAACGCGTTTCGTCAGTTACCACTAACTTGCTCACGGTAGGTATGTCTACATTTCAAAGTCACCTATAAACAGTGTTTTTACAAGTCATTTGATTCATTACCTCATCTCTATTAAGTGATGCATAGCATTCTGGTACATGTAGGCCATGGCAGGTAACACAGTTGATTTCAAAACATGGAGTACAATCATTGTTGTACATTGCCCCCTGTTTCTATTAATTCCTCTGACCTCCCGGTTTTAATTTATTTTGGCAACCATATGACAGTCATAAGATTTCAGTAATTTATTTTGTTTTATTTTAACTTGACTTTATTTCTTGCTCCGAATATTGTGCGAGTGGCCCTCATTGTATTCATTTGAAGGAGAATGGCCTGCCGCATACATGAGGGATATTTAACTCTGCAATTAATGCCGCTTTCAATTAACTTTACAGTTACCTCCGTTTTCATATTGATTATATTTATTTATCGGAGCTCCGATATCTTTAGAATCTCTTGTTATTGCCGCAGCAGTGACTCCTTTATCACGCCCTCTAGTGGGCATTTACTGGCATTCTCGCAGCAAAGCTGCTAGTTTAGCTTTTTCTATGTTTATTGATGGAGCAATTATAAAGTCACCTACTATTTTTATATTTCTCTAAGTTATGCTCTCCGGTGGGCAAATATCTAATGATTGCAATTTTATTTGAACTTTTGGAGGTTTTGGGGATAATAACTTTGGTTACGTGTGTTGCCACTCCCTCCGGTGGTGGGGCACCACCCATGCAGCACTTGTTCTGTTTGCCCCCAGACAAAACATACAAGTGAGATAGACATTGGTACCAATAGACCATGGGTGCAGTGCACTTTTAGCAACTGCAACAGCAATAACTTAATCTATATGTTGACATGCAGCTGCTCTACTAGATATGTGGGTATGACAACCCGAAAAGTCCGCACAAGAATGTTAGAGCACAAGAGCTCTTTTCGCTGCAAGAAGTCCCACACAAAACTCACAAGACACTTCTTGCAGAAACAACACAATGAGACTGACTTCCAATGGACAGTCCTCGAGAAGCCTTTTATACCTGGACATATAAGTGATGTATCAAGTTACCTCTTCTTAAAGGAACAAAAATGGATTTATAAGCGCCAGACCGATACCATCGGATTTAACAACGATATTCCCTGGACTCTGTTATAGGGATCCATTTGAGGGATCAGTGTACTCTAACATGACCTCAGAATAAGCCCCCGCTTCGTATGTACTTAGACATACATTTTACCACCTATTAGAGATGTCATAGATCAATGCGGTGAGGCTTTAGGTTCATTACCGTAGTGAGGACCTAAGTGAACAGATACAGTGTCATATACCATCATGACTATTAGTGACCTCATTATCATGACATTCTACATTAAAAAAGGTGTAGATGTACCACAGGAATAGTGAATTCTGCACCACCAGGTTTTACAAGAGGATGCCCCTCTCTTTAATTGGTGCCCTTTGCTGTGGGGATACATATTGAGTGGGCATTTGTACTATGGATGTAAATATTTAGCAATGCCTAAAACCCTATGGGTTCAAATACCGTATTTGTAAGACTGTGAGCCACAGAGCTGGGTTGCTAAACATTGCTAGAAGCATCATTTATAATTAAACTACCACAATGGCCGACATGAGGTCATTGTGTAGTTCAGAGTAAGAGAGATCTCGCGAGATCTCGACATGAGACAAAGTCCCTTGCATTTGGGATAGCGCTGTCCCTAATGCGAGTGGTTGCGCGACACACCCAGCGCAACTGCCGAGTGCATCACATTATTGGTCACGTTGATCGGATCACTGCCATTGATCGGAGCTAGTTGAACGACCGGAAGCTGTAATAGACCCTCGATCATCACTGTATAATATCACCTAACGAACTACCAAAATGGGGCTGATGACCTCATGCTGTAGTGTAGAGCGCGAATTCCCGCGAGATTTCGAGTGTAAAGTAGTGCGCTTTTAACTTCACAACAAACGGGGTTATTAATAATGCTTTCTGGTTATTTGCTACCAATTCAGCAGAGATAAGCACTGGAGATGGCAAAATAATCGCTCTTGAGAGTAAAGAACTGCCATTTATTGTTGCTATTCTGACAAGTGAGGCGGAGGGTTACAATTCCAACAAACCCCGAGTTAATTATTTAAGGAGAGACCGTTTACAGGTCGGTGCCTCCCCCAAGACTCAGATGTGAGCTTTGAGGTACCGACGGATAGGTGGGTCTATAGCTGATTCATTGTATGAGAAGCCACAGGAAGCTCAGTATGGATAACACAGCCAGAAAGAATGTTGTTGTTAGAGGCTGCAACTCAGTAGTAGTCCCACTATGAATAGATAATTAACCTCTATGAGGATATATCTGTGTTGGAAGGTAGACCTGGGAGTCCAAAGGGCTGGGCACACATAGTTCAGTTACTAGAGTCTCCTCACATGTTGGCCCCTAGATGTAAGGGGATCTAATGGACAGGGATGTTGGGCACTGGAATAGACTGTGTAATTATGCTCTATGGGTGCTCTACTTCTGTTTTACCTCTTATATTTATGTAGTGTGGGGCCTCATAGAACCTGAGCAAGGTCCAGGTGAGGTGAGGTCCATTTCCCTACCATGAAGGGTGAGCATAAATACAATATTTTCTTTGAAACTGTTTTTGGTGAAACACATAGTATAGGTGATTGACATAGTAAGTTTATAATGACTATGCATTTTCCTCCATAGAATTCGTATTTCCTATCTGACATGGAGGGTTAATGTCATTGGTTGTTACAGGTTGTATCGTACTCAACCCTTTTACATCCTACTTTTTCACTTTGGTGGTGGTGGTGTTTCTTTTGTTTCATCACTACTTAGTGCAACTATTGTAATAACAGAGGCCCTGACGAATGCCATGTGATAAAATACCCACTAGGCAGAAACATGTTAGCCCATTATTAGACAGATTTTTGTTGACTGTCCTTTTTTTGCACTGTTCTATGTTTTTCATCAGGAGGTGTGGTTCGTCCGTAGAATAAAGTTAGAAATAGTAGGACACTCCATCCTATTTTAAAGTCGCTATTTTTTCTGTTGCACGGTTTCTCACTTTACCATCAAAGATCAGCCATCATTGTTGGTCTGTTTGTATGGGTGGACCAAATCCTTAACCAGCAACTAATGGTGCGGCGCTTGAAGTCCCAATGATCAGGGGACTAGCCTGATTTGCACCGGGGTTTGGCCATATGATAGGACTGATCATTGTGTTAATTTGATGGCAACCCTTTGCTAATTGTTTTGGATTTGTCAACCATGTATGAATGATCTGTACCGTGTTGGTCTTTCCTATACATATAGTGTTCACCTTGTTTTGAACTAAGCTGTCTTGATGTGACTTATCCACCCCGAGATTCTGTTAACTCGGACTGACAGTGCAGCCACATAACTAAGCTGGTAGACCCCCCAGTTTTTTTTGTGTTATACAGACATGTGTTGCCATGTCATGCTCTAAAAAAAAGGAAAAACTGAGGTGCTCTTTCAAAACAGTTCAAAACATCACAAAAGTAAACAAGCAATTATTAAAAAACATTGGTTCCAGTGGTTCCCTATAGATGTACATGCAGTTCTTCGCTTTGGTTCAGGCCCCAAGGTGTAAAGGTTCTGAAATTGCAAATCTGGCGAGATTCTCTTCTTCTTAAATTCCTTTGTCTGTCACCACCTCTCACGTGTTGTAATGTTGTCTCCAAAGCATAGAAGCTCAACTTTTTCCAATCTCCTTCGTGGTTGCTTTCCATATATTTGGCAACAGCATTGCTTCTATCTTTGTTTATCGTTGCTCGGACATGCTCCGGAATTCTTTTTTTGAGCTCACATTTCGTGCTATCAATGTATTTTAAGAAGCATGGGACACTCATAAGATAAACGACAAATTGGCTTTTGCATGTGATCAATTGCGTTATTTGCCACATTTTGTTGTTTGGTTGTAAGACTTCCGTTGTATTTTTTGCAATTTGGCACACCTTACAAGAATGTAATTTTCGGAATCCTTTGGTTTTCAACAATTGTGTGCCTTTCTTTATTTCCTGATTTTGATGGTGACTATGTACCAACTTGTCCCTTGGGTTTTTTGCTCGACGGAAACTGACATTCGAACGTGTGCCCATTATTTCTGCAACTGTTGGATCTAATTGTAGCAGTTTCCAGTTTTTTCTCAGAACCTTCACAATTTGTTTCGCTTCTTTTGTGCAGTCCAGAATTAATCTCACAGGATTCTCCGATGATGAATTGGAATCGGTTGGTATTATTTGCTTTGGTTTCAGAGTGTCCTCTCTTTTCTTTTCATTTTCTCTTTCCCAACTTCTTTTGATGAGTCCTTTTTGGTACCCCAATTTTTAAATCTTTTTGCCATTTGTTCACTATGTTTCTGCCATTCCTTTGGTTCAGAGCAGGTGTGGCGAAGTCTAAGGAATTCTCCGTATGGGATGTTATCCTTTTCTGATTGTTTGTGGAAACTTCTTGCATGTAACGTGGCATTTGTCGATGTTATCTTCCTATGCAGTGTTGTCTCATCTTTGTTGTTCACAATGTAAATTTCAGTATCAAGGAATATTGCTCTCTCATTATATATCTGGTAAGTGAATCTCAAATTGGCATTGAATTTAAGATCTTGAAATATTCCTCAAATTCCTGTGTTGGTCCGTCCCACACTATTAGGAGATCGCCAATGAAGCGTAACCACTTCGTGATTTTGTTGACATATTTATCGTTGTTTGGATGCCATGCCACCTGTTGTTCCCACTATCCCATAGTGAGGCAGGCATATGCCGAACTGAAGGAGAACCCCAGCGCACATCCTTTTACTTGTTGGTAAATCTCCTCCCCAAAGAGGAATACATTCTGTAGTAGGCACATTTCAATCATTTTCATTACCATTTGATTGTGTTGGTTGTAATGGATCTCTCGATCTTTTAAAAAGAAGGCACAAGCATTTAGACCAATGTTATTGTCAATATTTGTATAGAGCTAAATCACGTACATCATAATCAGTATATATGATGGTTGCCAATGTTATTCTTGAAGGTGGCGAAGGAGGTCGTGGTGTCTTTAATGTATGAGTTTAGATTTAGTACAAAAGGCATTAAAAAGACATCAATATAGTTGGCCACTGGTTCCATTAGTGATCCATTTGCTGATACAATCGGTCGTCCTGGTGGTTTAGATGGGTTTTTATGTATCTTTGGCAGGAAATATATTGTTGCTGAATAGGATGTTCCGTGCTTAGAAATGTTCTTTCCTCATCATTGATTAAGTTCTGTTGTTGCCATTGTAAGAGTTTCCGATCCAAATTTTCTTTATATAGCTGTGTAGGATTTATTTCCAAACATCTATAATACTCTTTATTTTTCAATTGATGATGGGCTTCCAGAATGTAATCCGCGGTATCTAAAATCACAATCTTCCCACCTTTATCAGCCATTTTTATATTTATTGATTTGTCCTCCATTAGATTTTTCAAAGCCATTCTTTCTTCCTGTTTCAAATTATCACAAAATGTATTTCCTTTGATCTTATAAATGTCTTGTACCACAGCTTCCTGAAAAAGGTTGATCTTATTACCCTGTGGAAGTTGTGGATAGAAGCGTGAAGAGGGTTTTTTCCACTTAGGCAAGCGCTCTTTGGGGGGCAGGCTGTTGTTTCGGTAATGCGTTCTGACTCTTTTGTTACATCTAGATTCACGAGGGTTAGGAAAGTGGGCATATCTGCAGTTGTTAGATGTTGTTCACTTGAATTTATCTCTTTTTTCTTTTTCTTTTCTTGTGAAATTAGCCATTTCCTGATATTATTTAAAGATCTTTGCAAGTTTTATTTTTTTTACATATTTGTATCAATCCTAGTTTGTACCACGTCCATTGGTTGTGTGGGACAGTAATTGATCCCATGTTTTAATAATGAGTGTTCATTATCACTGATCGTACGTTTGGATAGATTCATGACTACCAGTTCTTCTGTGTCCTCGGGGGTGCCATCCCAATCTATTTCGTAATCTTCTGGCACATGCTTCTTGTTTTGGTGCTGATCTCTTCTGGGCCACTTTCTCCTCTGGCCCTCTTCCTCTTGATGGACGATATTGACTTTGATTCTTTTCCCAGAGCCGTTGTTGCAGCACCAATCTCATGTCACCTAAAAAATTCCTTGTTGCTTATTCTTCACTTGATTCCCCATCATTTTCACTTGCTCCAGTGGACGTTGAAGATGTGGCACTCGTGGAGCTGTATTTACCACTTGCTTGATTGCTTTGATCTTTGAAAATATCACATTTCCTGGCATATGTAAAAATGCGCCCATGCGCATAGTCTTCTTTGTCTCTTAAGAATTTTTGATGTTTTCTTGCCTTCACTGTATCCTCGGGTTTCTCCACATACTTTTCTAAGTCTTCTTTTAATTTTGTCATTTCCAGATTCATTTCCTCTGTGGCCAGTTCGTTTTCCAATTCACTCAGTTCTGCCTTGACTTTATTTAAGGCCAATTCTATATGTTTGATCAAATTTGATATAAGGCCTAATGAGGAATGTAGTACATATTCACCCAATTCTTGCAGGAGTTCATTGGTCGCATCTTGATGACTTGGCATCAAGGATATTCTTAGTCCCCTGGGGACTCTTTTTACTTCCAAGTACTTTTTTAACCCCTTAAGTGCTGATGACGGAACCGCTCCGTCATCAGCTACGGGTGAGCTGTGCTGATGACGGAGCGGTTCCGTCATGGCCCGCTCGGCGCGCCTGCGCTGACATTCTCTTGAGCGGGGCGGGCCATGACTGAACCGCTCTGTCACAAGCACAGGTCAACCGACGCTGGTGACGGAGCGGTTCCGTCACCAGCATGCGGCCGCCCCGCCCCCTTAGCACTGCGGCGGAATAGCCGCCGCAGTGAAGGGGTTAAAGTGGTAAGCTCCCACCATTTGTTGATTTATTTTTTACTTAGTTTCTCCCAAAATTTCTGTTTACTTCTTGTATTTGCTTTTTTATTTTGATTAGATTTTTGTGCTCGTGACGTTTGCGATGTTATTTCCTGTTCAAAGAATGAATCTTTCTGTTCACTCTGTTTTTCATCCCTTTTATCCATAATTATTTCTTGTCTGAGCCTTTTTTTTGCCTCATATACTGCTGCAACAACTCGTTAAGTTATTCCTCATTTAGTGGGTTAGGAGCATTGTCCGTTAGGGGCTTCTTATATTGTTACTGATTTGATTTTACCGCTCGATCTCATTAGACACTACCATGCGGTCTTTTCCCAGTACAAATGAAACCCCTCTGAAATCGAAAGGAACCAGGTTGTCCAAATGTTGTTAGAACAATTCCTGATCTCATACAACTATCGCGGCTGATCCGTGCTTACCTACACCATCTGATGTCGGTCCGCCGGTTCGGGCCGTTACTAGCGTCTCGGTCGTTGTTGTTTCCTCTTTGCAGGTGCTGGCGGTCACCAGGTCACATAGAAGTTACTCTACAAACATGGCTCCGATTCACGGGCCTCTGGTGCTCTTTCCCCGGTGCATAACTTGTCGACAGTACCAAGTCGATAAATATTCCACAGCCTTCTTTTCCAAGAAGAATTAGTACGCACTCACAATGTCCCATAGATCCACGTTTGTTTTTATTTGCAGTAAGGCTACAGGTTCAGAAAAAAAAAACACCGACGCGTTTCGTTAGTTACCACTAACTTGCTCACGGTAGGTATATCTATATTTCAAAGTCACAGATAAACAGTGTTTTTTCAAGTCATGTGATTCATTACCTCACCGCTATTAAGTGATTCATAGCATTCTGGTACATGTAGGTCATGGCAGGTAACACGGTTGATTTCAACACATGGAGTACAATCATTGTTGTATATTGCCCCCTGTTTCTATTAATTCCTCCAGCCTCCCAGTTTTAATGTATTTTGGCAACCATATGACAGTCATAAGATTTCAGTAATTTATTTTGTTTTTTTTTATTTTAACTTGACTTTATTTCTTGCTCCGAATATTGTGCGAGTGGCCCTCATTGTATTTTTTAGGTGTGTTTTTTAATTTATATAATATTGGTATTAAGTCATGACACTATTTGCACTTTATTATTGGACACATTGCAATTTAAATAGCGTTATTTGCACGATATATAGGGCTTTCAGAAAGTTGGAAGGAATACATTGCCTCTTATGAAGTATAGTGGTTATATTTGCTTAAAGTTCGATAATCATCAATCTAATATGACCTACCTTGCTGCATTTTCATAAATACTGCATTGCATTCGTTCAATGAGGTAAAGAGCTGTTTTGGTCAAGGGTTTTAGAACACATATGTTTAGAAAAAGTCTATCATATGATATTTTGGCATTTATGTTGATATATGGTGTAATTAATTTTATGAAAGATTCTTTTACCCGAGACTCAGTACCATATTGTTATGATCTCATTTTAATATCTTACCAAATCAAGCTCTATTTTACCTTTATAGGCTACATGTGTGTTTTACAACGATGCTTTGCTGTGAATTTCCCAATAACAAGTTTTTTAAACAAACAAGATTTATAAACATGTTTTGCAGCCAGATATTACAAACGGAATATTTTTTCATGTATGCCGATAGTAGGTCATTTTATTCCAGTACCAGCTCTTTGGACTCTTTGCATTTTACTCAATATTTATTGGGGCTTTTATATTCTCTTTTAAAAATGTTTTACTACAGTACAGGCTGGAGCTCGTATAATATATTGTTGTTATTTATTATGACAAGTTTTGACCTATTTTGCACACTTTTATTTGTGTTTCTATAGTACGTCTTCGATGTTTATCGGGAATCACGTGACACGTTAGTGTGGTACTTAAAAAACAATAGTAAACGCATTTTGTTATTTGATCAAGTCTTCTGTGTCAGTCAAAACGCATAATGGCTATTCAATGTGAGCATTAATATCTTGCCAAACCTGAAAGAGAAGTTTGTGCCTTTTCTTCATCGTCTGCGAGAAAGTTAAAGTCGGCAAAACTGTGATTTGGATATATATATATATATATATATATATATATATATATATATATATATATATATATATATATATATATATATATATATATATATATATATATATATATATATATATATATACATATATATATATTTATATATTAACTACTGGCGGTCGCCAGTAGGTAGTTATAGTTAGGATTTTTTTCAATGTTAAATTTCAAAATTCTATTGGGAATAACTTTGGCGCCGGTTGACGAATCTGCCTGAAAATTTCCTCAAAATGGCCTCGCAGCGCCCCGGTCCTTCCCTGAAAGTTTGGGGGGGGATTTTTCAAGGGGGCTGAGATAAAAGGGGTGTCCCAAAACGTGTTTTCCCCATGTTCAATTTCCATAGGGCGGTCGACCTCACTTTTAGCCCGAATGGCTGAATGGATTTCCACCAAACTTGGCAAAATTGTAGGGACTGGTAGCCCGATGTGCCTTTGCTATGTCTCAAGATATGTGCTTCAGTGGATTTTGAGTAATTTAGGTTAAAAAAAAAAATATATCTATGACAGCGCCCCGGTACGCGCTCCGGGGAGCGCTCCGGGCGTGCCACGCGACTTGCGCGCAGAAAGCTGATTGGTTCTTGGGTGTCTGTAAACATTCGAAACAGTTCGGAGCGGCCGCCATTTGTGTCTTGGTAGGATCGAGACACAAGAGGTGGCCAAAACAAAGGGGAAATGACCATAAGGGGGCAGGGTAGACACCCCTGATCCACTAGGTTTGATGTGGGGGCTATAAAAGGGCCTCGCGGGGCAAAAAAAAAATCTTTTTTTTTTCGATTGTCGCGGAGGGAGCGCCCGGTACGTGCACCGGGGAGCGCACTGGGAAGCGCACAAAAGAGAAAAAAGAATGCCAGAGTTTAAAATTTTTGCCAATATTTTATAAATGGGAGGTAGTTCTGAAAATAACTTTTTTTTAATTCTTTTTGTTGTTTTATTTTTTTTATTATTTTTCTGAACATTTTTTTATTTTTTTGTGTTTTTGATCAATTTTATATATATATTTTTTTTTTTAAGGGAACAAACAAAAAAACAGAGAATTGGAAATGGCTCAACAGGAGCAAAAAAAAAAGAAAAGAATTACTGTTTTCTTTTCTTGCTGCATTGGTGGTTGTCTACAGCATTATTTATTAAGGTGACGCTAAGTTCACCATAGCATAATGTTTTGCCACATAAAATGCAAACAAATTTGAGCTTGCCAAATTTTTCCTGAATATTTGGCACCATTTGGCGTTCTTCAGGACCAGAAAGTGAGGGTACAGAAGAGGAAGTGCTGGCCACAGGGGCTGGGTTGTTGCGAAGTTCCTGGACTTCAGCCTGGGCTAAATTATTGGGATGCCACCTCTCCATGTGGCGGATCATGGTAAAATTACCAAAAGAATATTTCTTTGAGGGATTGCCCCTGGAGAGAACTTTGTCACAAATAAGACAGGTGACTTTGGGGGCGTTCACCTTTTTCTGGTCATCTGGAAAAGAAAAGAATTTCCAAATGAATTGCGCTTTAACGTGCCTTTGTCTTGGTTCTTCAGGGAGGAAGTGCCTTCGTTGTTGATCCTCCTCCTCTTCTTCCTTCTCTTCTTCTTGTCCTCCAAGAAACTGTGGTGGTGTACCTTCTTTTCTTGGTGGTGGGGGTGGGGGTGGGGGTGCACCAGCTGCAGCAACAAGTGATGCCATTGTTTGCACAAAAAAAGCTCTTGCTCTCTCAATGAAGAAAGTAAGAATGAGGAAAAAAGGAGGGGGCTTTCATTATTTTGAGAAAAAAAATGATGAGAACCAATGAAAAGTGTTATTTTCAAGTCACATGACCCGATGCGCTTACGTTACGCGCTCCGGCGCGATTACGTTACGGCTCCGGGCCGTGCCGCGGAGCGCTTCCGGGTGCGTTTACGCAGCGCGTCATAAGACACATCGCACGGCTACGCGATACGTCACGCTTACGCGATGCGTCCTGATGTTGTTTTCGATCGCGTCATTGGCGCTAACGGGACGCTTCCCGGTTCGCGCACCGGGGCGCTTCAAAATACTACGCTTTCGGGGCGCTCACCGGGGCGCACACCAGGAGCGCTCCAAGACAAAAAAAAATACAAAAAACAAAATTTAAAAAATTGTAAGGACTGGTAGCCCGATGTGCGTTTGCTATGTCTCAAGATACATGGTCCAGTTGTTTTTAAGAAAATTAACTTTTAAAAAATATATATTGGGCTACATTGGGCTATATATATGTTAGAGCCCAAATGCAGCCCAAATGTAGCCCACTGCAGCCCAATGTAGCCCAATGTAGCCCAAAGATGGCCACCAGAGACAAAAAAATACAAATGTAGCCCAAATATCAGCCAGATGTAGCGCAACTATAGCCCAATGATAGTATGTACCAGAGTGTTCTAAAGAACAACTAGAGCGCTAACAGTCTTACTTATAAAGTGAGACTTTTAGTTAGGAATTAGCATTAAAAACACCTTTGAAATACACTGAAAAAACCACAGGTTTCACACCAGTTATAGTTAGGAATTAGCATTTGAAAAACCTTAAATTCACTGAAAAAACCATAGGTTTCGCACCAGTTATAGTTACCTGGAAATTTTACTGACATAAAACCATTGAAATTCCCACGTTATAGTTAGTTGGACTCCCTATAACTTGCGTGTGTAATGCACTGCTGATGACATCACATATTACATCACTCATGACATCACTGATGACACCATCCTTGTGACAGAGAGACTGAACACCTTTCACTGTAAAGTAACCCTTGAAACACATATTCAAAATTAGAAACTAACATTTTCAAAAAAGTGGAGATACCTATACCAGTTACAACAACCAATTCAGTAATTCCACCATTTACATACACATCCACTCATTCACCAACAGTTCTATATAGTCAGTCATACATATACTCACTCATCATATGTAGTGAGACACCTATACATCAGTTAACACACCGACAGTCTTCCAAAAGTTGCTCACACACATATTCACACATGCAAATTAAATATTGAACATCCATTTTTTTGCATATACAGCAATACACACACTACCACCTTACTTCTAAGGAAACTTACACATACTTACTCTCTTAAACAATCACTTATAGAAACACATACTTATTTAAACAAGAACTCTTTCAATCTCTGACTCTCACATATACTCACTTATATACACCAATACTCACATATGCTAGATTAAAACATATGTAGTTACTGATAAAGACACAAGTAAGACAGTCATTCACTTACTAATACATACATATACACACTTATTCACCCATACAGTCCAGCACATATGCTGTCTTCAAAACACATACAAACAGTGAGTCAGTCATTGATGCATCTGTGTGCTAAGTAACACCCCCACCAAATCATACAGACACTTATACTGATACTAAAAAAAATCTAATAACCCATATACACACACATGTAGCTACTCACCAACCCATGCACCCACTTATACACAAAGTGAAACACTGATACAAACATTTAAATATTTAAACAATTCTCACTAATATATGTATTCACCATGATACACTTAATAAGCCAGTTAACCAATCATTATTTTTTTAAAACATCCATTAAGACACTTATTTAAACATTTATTCTTCCATTGACCTTTACATATACAAATATATAAAACATGTTTATTTTTCAGAAAGGCACACATTCACTGGATGGTGTCATCAGTGATGTCATGAGTGATGTCACTGACCATGTCATGAGTGATGTAATATGTGATGTCATCAGCAGTGCATTACATGTGCAAGTTATAGTGAGTCCAACTAACTGTAACGTGGGAATTTCAATGGTTTTTTGTCAGTAAAATTTCCAGGTAACTATAACTGGTGTGAAACCTATGGTTTTTTCAGTGAAAATATATATATATTCACTGAAAAAACCATCGGTTATAGACCATATATAGTTAGGAATTAGCATTTACAAAACCTTGGAAATTCACTGAAAAAACCATAGGTTATAGATCACATATAGTTAGGAATTAGCATTTACAAAACCTTATTTTACTCACACAAAATCATTGAAATTCGCATATATAGTTAGTTGCACTAACTATATATCGCGCACCCGCAATCCACTGCTGATGATGTCACATATTACATCATTCATGACATGGTCAGTGACATCACTGATGACATCACTGATGACATCTCAAATGACATCACTGATGACATCACTGATGACAACATCCAGTGAATGTATGTTTCTATAAAGTTAAAATATGTCTTACATATTGAAGAATGAGTGGATGTATAAGTGTCTGGATGAAGGATTTAGTAGGTGCATGACTGACTGTATGAGTGAGTGATTAAATGTGTCTCACTGATTGCATGGGTTAGTGACTAAACTGTCTTAATTTGTGCATCATTATGTCTGTTGTTCTGTAAACTGCTGCATGTGTTGATCTGTAGCTATATGAGTAACTATATGGGTTATTGATTGGTTGCCCAAGTATTTGTATGGGAGACTGAGTGTGTGTGTATGGGTGGCTGGGAGGTGTGTGACTCTGTGCATAGATGTGTGAACAGTTGATTCACTAGATGTATGGGTTCAAAAGTGCATGTGGAATTAGCTGTATGGGCGGTTAACTGTGTGCATGAGTGTATTGGTGAGTGAATTGATATCTTAGTGCTACATGTCAAAGTAAGTCCATATGTAAAACACAGTACATGTGAGAGATGACATATATAAATAAATGTGCATAAGAGCCAGTGAATGTGTGAGTGGCTGTATGGATCATTGTGAACTTGTAACAGGTATTGTATAAGAGAGTAAATATGTGTTAGTATATGTTTGAATAAGTAAGGTGTGTATAACTGTATAGTTGAGGAAATGGAGGTGTGATTGATTCTTTGCATGACTGACTAGGTGTGTGAGTAACTCCATGGATGAGTGACAGTCTGTGAGTGTCTGTTTACACTGAGTGTATGTAAGGTTATATTAGAGTCTGAAGAGGTTCAACGTATTATCACATGAATGATATCATCAGTGATATGATCAGTAATGTCAAATCAGATGCCATCAGTGATGTCATCAGTGATGTCATTTGAGATGTCATCAGTGATGTCATCAGTGATGTCACTGACCATGTCATGAATGATGTAATATGTGACATCATCAGCAGTGGATTGCGGGTGCGCGATATATAGTTAGTGCAACTAACTATATATGCGAATTTCAATGGTTTTGTGCAAGTAAAATAGAGGAGGACTTGCCCTCCCCTCTTTGACTGATGGTTCTTGTTGCCTGTCCCTTCTCTTGTCATTTAACAGAACTTTATGGACTGCTGCAAGGGGTTGTGTTCCGGCCGCTGGTTGGTGGAGACATTTTGACCTGCGTTGTCACGTAATACGTCATATGACGCGCCGCGTTAGCGCACCCGGAAGTGCTCCGGTGCGCGAGGCGCAGCTTCCCGGAAACGATCCAGAGCGTGGCGCGCAGCGCGTAACGTAAGCATAACAGATCATGTGACTTGTTAATAAAACTTTTCATTGGTTCATTTTACTTTTGTTATTCTAATGATGAAAGGCTTGGTCATATGACCTAAAAATAACACTTTTCATTGCTTTCGAACATTTTTTTTGCCCAAATGATGAAAGCCCCACCTTTTTTTTTCTCACTCTGACTTGTAAAGCAAAGGACCCAGATGCATTTACAGTTTATCACTAACAATGTTCCAGGCTAATGTATTTTCCCGGGAAATTTACAACCGTCCTGCAAGTAAAATATTCCCTTTTCGAGAAAAAGGGCGTTTCTTCGTCCCATGAGGGAGCCGTTGACCAAAAGAGGCTCGGCCTGCTGTCTTAGTCGCTGATAGGCATGAATATCGGATTTTTATCGATCACTTTATGTTGCAGGAGTGGAAAACACAACAGCCCTAGACCATTTATCTTTACTGCTTTCCTGCGTATTATACCTTTTAACCGTCATGTAATCGCGCTGCTTTATTTCACTTGCCTTTTACTGATTCGAAAACAGTAGCTATTATTCAAAACTTTACCAAAAAAGGTACTACTACCATGTTTTGTTTCAAAAACCTTTATTGTGAAAATGTCAGTATACAAATACGGGCCTATAACCACGTGGGCCGGCCACGGAGCAAACTGGAATCGTATATGATGAGGGGACATTTACACTGTAGAAGAACGTAACGGGCGGGCCATTAGGTTGCAAAAACTAAGGTGTCTAACAGTTGCGGAATCGGTGGACGTACATTTTATAATTAAAGTACAACAGGGCCAGTTACAATAAAATTATCTACATATACATTTGCGGCAAGTACCATGGGTGACGTTAATTCGATCTTTCAATAGTACAGTAATCAATAACACATCAGAACTTAATATCAATGGGGATGTCCAAATGTTCAATCAGTACTCGTCCCCGCCCGCCATGTGCTTCAAAACTGCATACGTATCTCGCGATATCAAGGTTGGGCAACCAGTACACAATAAGGAGTTACGAGTCCCATTTATACCGGCGCCATTTTGGGCGAGGCCGGGCAGGTCCAGGATATAGTCAAAATGTCTCCACCAACAAGCGGTCGGACCAGAACCCCTTTCGGCTGTCCAAAAAGGTTCCGTTAAATGACAACAGAAGAGATAGGCAACAAGAACAATCAGTCAAAAGAGGGGACGCTTTCGTGAATGGCGCCCATGCCCTAGCAGGCAAGCGTCCAAGTTCCAAGGTGTCCCAGGGCCATTTTAGTAGACCAGGCCCAAATCCAAAGAGCCGGCCGCCATTTTGAAAGTCTTGTTGCAGCCGCCTTTCGCTGCACCGCAAGAGTAAGCGCAATTCAGCTGGATGGTGGGCGAGACGCTGTAGCCGCAAGAGCGGGCGCAACTCAGCTGGATGGGGGGTGAGGCACTGTGCCGCAAGAGCGGGCGCAATGCAGCTGGAAGGCGAGTGAAACGCTAGGGGGCGCCCCACTGCAGATGAGGTGCCTCCACCTGGGGAGGCGAGAGAGGCCCGTTTGCGCCGCCTCCCCCCCACCCCCCTCCCGGGCACCCCACGCCGTCTTTCGGCACAGCATTGTAGGATGGCCACACCAGTGAAACTTGCTGGACACCACCATGTGTGCCATCCGGATCTCGGCGCGTTCGAGTCACTGTACCGCAACGGTAACCGAAACTCAGCTGGATGGCGGGTGAGTCGCTGTACCGCAAGAGCGGGCGGAACTCAGCTGGATGGCGGGTGAGTCGCTGTACCGCAAGAGTTGGAGAAACTCAGCTGGATGGCGGGTGAGTGGCTGTACCGCAAGAGCGGGCGGAACTCAGCTGGATGGCGGGCGAGTCACTGTACCGCAAGAGTGGGAGAAACTCAGCTGGATGGCGGGTGAGTCGCTGTACCGCAAGACTTGGAGAAACCCAGCTGGATGGCGGGGGAGTCGCTCTACCGCAAGAGCGGGCGCAACTCTGCTGAACGGCGAGTGAAACGGCAAAGGGCGCCGCACTGCACATGAGGTGCCTCCACCTAGGGAGGGGGGAGAGGCCCATTTGCGCCGCCTCCCCCACCCCCCGGGCACCCCACGCCATCTTGCGGCACAGCATTGTAGGATAGCCACACCAGTGCGGCAACTTGCTGGACACCACCTCGGTGCCATCCGGATCTCGACGCGTTTTGCTGCCTTCGGCCTATTCGCACATCGGTCCGCTACTGACGCCGCCTCACAGGCCAACGGATTTTGTAGGCTTTTTATAGCCCAAACCTGCATAACAGGTCATGTGACTTGTTTATAAAACTTTTCATTGGTTCATTTTACTTTTGGTTTCCTAATGATGAAATGCTTGATCATATGACCTAAAAATAATACTTTTCATTGGATTGAAACATTTTTTTTTCCCAAACGATGAAAGCCCCACCTTTTTTTTCTCACTCGGCAATCCAAAAAGGTTCCGTTAGATGACAACAGAGGGGACAGGCAACAAGAACCATCACTCAAAAAAGGGGAGGGCAAGTTCTTCCCTACCGGGTCACGTTGGGGCTCCACTGGAACTCATCGAATTGATAGTCTACAGTGTTTCTGGATGTTTCAGACTGAAGCTGGCGTCAGCATGAGAGCACCACCATCTCGTAGCTCCGTCGTGGCCATTCCGCAAGCAATCATGGCAGCCGCTCCCCACCGGAAGCCTGCGGGAGTCAGGGGCCCCGATGACTTTTGTAGAATCTTCAAGGCTGAGGGGACGCTTTCGAGAATAGGGCCCAAGCCCTAACAGGCAAATGTCCGAGTTCAAATGTGTCCCAGGGCCATTTTAGTGGACCAGGCCCAAATCCGAAGAGCCGGCCGCCATTTTAAGAGTCCTGTAGCAGCCAGCAAGATTGGGCGCAATTCTACTGGATGGTGGACGAGACACTGTAGCCGCAAGAGCGGGCGGTAAACAGCTGAAAGGCGGATGAGGCACAGTGCAGCAAAAGCGGGCGGAAAACTGCTGATTGGTGACTGAAACGGTAAAAGGGCGCCCCACTACAGCAGACGAGCCTCCACCTGGGAAGGCCCGTTCATGCCGCCCCCCCCCCCCCCCCCCCGGGGCGCCCCACGCCGTTTTTCGGTGCAGCATTGTAGGATGCCAAAACCAGTGCGGCAAGTAAAAGACATCACCTGGGTGCCGTCCAGATCTCGGCGTGTTGTGCTGCCTTCGGACTATTCGCACAACAGACCGCTACTGACGAGGCAAAGTGCAGCAAAAGCGGGCGGAAAACCGCTGAATGGCAAGTGAAACGCTAAAGGGGCGCCCCACTACAGCAGATGAGCCTCCACCTGGGGAGGCCCGTTCACGCCGCCTCCCCCCCACCCCCGGGGCGCCCCACGCCGTTTTTCGGTGCAGCATTGTAGGATGCCAAGACTAGTGCGGCAAGTAAAGGACATCACCTGGGTGCCGTCCAGATCTCGGCGCGTTGTGCTGCCTTCAGACTATTCGCACAACAGACCGCTACTGACCATTGTTGCTTTTGTTTAAAAAACATTTTTTTAACGTGTTTACTGTTTTTGATGCGTTGTAAATATATATAAGTTATTAAAGTGTTATAATCCTACTACTTTGTTGGAGTGCTATATATTTTTAATGTGACACATAATTGTGAAGACTTTAATGTACAAAAAGGCATCCCTGGAATCTTCTGCTTCAGGTTCGGTCCCACACACCCTCACAGTGAGAATCCCCTCCCCATCACAATACAGGATCGTTATCAGATAGTAGGAACGCGTGTGGTGTGACGGATCTCATAAGGTGGGGGCCTTGATCTACTGTAACTCCTTTGAAGAGGTGTGATTCTTTACAGTTGAGGCCATAAACTACATCCGCAGGGCTAGGTGATAGCCTGGGACCGGCCTGGACAATCAGACACAAAGGAAGAGGAGTGTCAGAGGGTGCAGTAGTGAATAGGGTGAAAGGGAGGTGTCGGGCGGGCACAGGGTGTGATTCTCAGGGAACAGCAGCGCAGATGGGGGAGGTTTATGGCCCATGCATAAGACAGAGAGCGGGGGTGACCAGTGCGTGGGGGAGATGCTTGCGAGGGTGGGGAGCCATGCTGAGGATCGGCGGCGTGCAGAGAGTGGGTCTGGTCAAGGCATCTAAAATGGCTGCTGTGCACGACAAAAGTGTGGCATTGGAAAAAAAGCAAGATGGCGCAGGCAATGTTTATCAATACGGATTAATTTATAACAATTATTTTTAACAATATATTTACTCGCAGTGTCAAAATGGCGGTCAACACTTCCTGATTTCCTTTGAATCGAACGTTAACAGACATCACGATCGGCGGCGTGCAGAGAGTGGGTCTGGTCAAGGCAACTAAAATGGCTGCCGTGCACAACAAAAGTGTGGCATTAGAAAAAAATCAAGATTGCACAGACAATGTTTATCAATACGGATTAATTTATAACAACTATTTTTAACAATATATTTACTCGCAGTGTCAAAATGGCAGTCAACACTTCCTGATTTCCTTCGAATCGAACGTTAACAGACGTCACGCAGCAAAAAATAAAAAAAAAATAACGGCAAGTATCAACATATATGAGCATCCTCAGCCACCCTCAGAAAACATAGGGGGTCAGGATACATCTCCCATACCCCCTTATACCCATTTCTCACATTGTTTTTCCTCCATCTTGTAATTTAATTAAAACGAAACACAAAATGGCGAATTCCCATTTCGCGTCCCGATTCGCTACCCGGTTCGTGAACCGGAAAGCGCTTCTACCGCAAAAAAATCAATTTTATTTTATTTGCCCCACGGGACCCTTTAATAACCCCAACATCATTCCTAGGGGGTCAAGAAGGGTCTACCTTGCCCCCTTTCATTAAATTCCCCCTTCGTTTTTCTCCTCTTCTTGTCTCTCGATCCTACCGAGAGACAAGATGGCGGCTGCTCCGGATTGTTTAGAATGTTGACAGACACCGGAGAGCCAATCAGCTTCGCTACACAAAGCTCCGTTACGCGAAAAGTTCGCGAACCGGAGCGCTACCCGGGACGCTGTCACAGATATATCTGTTTTTTTAAACGTTAATTTCTCAAAATCCACTGGAGCACATATATTGAGACCAAGCAAAGGCACATCGGGCTACCAGTCCCTACAATTTTGCCAAGTTTCGTGCAAATCCATTCAGCCGTTCGAGCTAAAAGTGAGGCCAAACGCTATGGAAAACGCAATGTTAAAAACGCGTTTTGGGACCCCCCTTTTTTCTCGGGCCCCCCTTGACGAAACCCCCCCAAATTTTCTGGGGCTGCTCAGAAACAAAATGTGCCATTTTCCTGAAGATTTCAGCCGATTCCGTCCACAAACGCCAAAGTTATTAGACATAGAATTTTCAAAAGTCCCATAGAGAAAAAATCCTAACTATATATACCTACTGGCGACCGCCAGTAGGTAATATATATATATATATATATATATATTCACTGAAAAAAACAAGGGTTACAGCCACGTTATAGTTAGGAATTAGCATTTAAAAAACCTTACAAATTCACTGAAAAAAACGTAGGCTTGACACATGTTATAGTTAGCTGGACATTTCACTCATATGAAACCATTGAAATTCCCCCGCTATAGTTAGTTCAGCTAACTATAACTCGCGCGCCCGCAATGCACTGCTGATGATGTCACATATTACATTGCTCATGACATGGTCAGTGACATCACTCATGACATCACTGATGACATCTCAAATGACATCACTGATGACATCACTGATGAAACCATCCAGTGAATGGGTTTTTTTCTGAAAATTAAATATGTTTTATATATGTATATATCGGAAGGTTGATGGAAGAAGAAATGGGTATATAAGTGTATAAATGGCTGCTTTTTTGGTGAAAAATAGATTGTATAACTGACTGATTAAGTGTATCTTAATGAATACATGGGTTAGTGAGTAAAGTTTAAATATATACATTTCTGTATCAGTCTCTCACTTTCTGTATAAGTGGCTGCATGTGTTGGCGAGTAGCTATATGGGTGATACATGAGTGTCTATATAGGTTATTGTTTGTTTGATTATCAGTAGGAGTGTCTGAGTGTCTGAGTGTCTGTATGCTTCGTTGGGAGGTCTTACGTAGTGCATAGATGCATGAATGAGTGACTTACTGCTTGTATGTGTTGAAGGCAGCATATGTGCAGGAGTGTATGCTTGGATGAGTGTATGTGGTGAGTAGCTATATAGGTTATTATTTGGTTTTTTTCTGTATGGGCGGATGAGTGTATATATGGGTGTGTTAGTGAATGAATGACTGTATTATTAGTGTATTTGTGAGTAAGTACATATGTTTTAAACTAGTACATATGAAAAGGGGGGGCCCTTGGCCCCCCCGCCCGCATGGTGGTGTGGTGATCCCCTCTCCCCTTGCCTCCCGGTGGTGGGGGCGTGACCTCCCGGTGTCCAATGATGACGCGGGGGTGTGTGCCACACCACCGGCTGGCTGGCGCCCGATCCCTGACCCGGAAGGCGTTGTGCAGTCTTCCGGGTCAGAGGGGCGGGGGGAGCGGGCGTGCCGCCACCTCCCCGCGATCGCGGGAATAAAGGAGGGGGGAGCGCTCAGGTGGCCCTCTTGTCGCCTGGACGCTCCCACACACTGGTCGTGCCCCGCGCTCGGGGCTTCCTAATTTTCTTTTCTTGTATTTCAGGTTGTTTGTCGGTGGTCAAGCAGCTGAAGGAGGTGCCGAGTCTTGGGAGGGCAGCGGCCAAAAGGGAACGCGTCGAACGCGGCAGCTCCTTGACTCAAGAAGCCGTAATATTTTCCCTTTCACTGCAGGTCAGCGCCGAAGTGAGGACTTCTATTTGGGGTGTGTGGGAGCGCGACATTGGAAGCAGACAGTCTGAGCGTGGACCGTACGTTACGGAGCATTGACTGGGACCGTGGAACACGCAGGACGTCAGTGGTAAGAGGAGAGCGGGGGCTCACATTTCATTGCTTCTAGTGGCCGCCGGTTGAGTCTACGTTAGAGTTTGGTCACCCCTGACAATCGGACAAGCCGGTGTGTTGCGGTCGCAGTTGCATGGTGCTCACAGCCCCCTGCGTATCCTCCGTCTGTTGAAGGTACAAGTATGCAGTATCAGGTCGCAAATCCGGGCAGTAAGAGTGTTGTACAGTGGGCAGCAGAATGCCAGGAGCTAAGGGGGCGAAAATTGAGATGATGATGCAGGCCATGATGCGTAGGATGAATGCCATTGATAAAAGGTTGGGTAAGGTTGACAATCTGGAGGCTCGCATGAATGAGAGGATTGATGGTATTGTGGGCCCACAGGCTAGGCTCAAACTGTAGATTACGGCGCCTTTGCCAAGGGGGGACTTCAACACCTCACCTAGGAGGAGCAAGGCCAAGAGATCTAGGTGCAGCGCACTCGCTCCTGCACCTCCGGCTGATCCCCCTACACCCGAGCCGGTAGTACCGCTCCTGCGGCACCGGCTCCTCCTGTGGGGCCGGCCCCGTCTGCCCCCGTTGGGCTGCCTCCGACGGCCCCTGTGCCAGCACCTTTTGGGCCACCCCGCCACCGGCCACCCCTTTACCTAGCCCATCAGCACCGCTGGGCGTGCCCCCAGGGGGGCCAGTAGTGCCAGCAGTTGTGCCAGATTCAGAAGCTCCAGTCCCGCCCGAACTAACAGCTCAGATAGCGGCCACACTGCCTTGGTTGCAAAAGGGGGGTATGTTGCCCTCAACGTTGGATCATACCGCTGAGGCGGCTAAGATGGTGGAAAAAATTAGAGCAGCAACGGATGCTGGTGGTGCTGCGGGCCCCTCTTCTTCTTCAATTGCAGGTGCGAATACCGCTCAACCGAACGGAATCGAAGGTGGACCGGCTCAAGTATCCGGAAATGGTAAGGAAGTGGCTCTGCCTCTCTTAGGGGACGGTTCAATCCCGTCCAGGAGTGAGGATCTAGCACAACATGTTTCCTGGGCTGTGAAAGAAATGATTTGGGCGGGAAAGTATATTTATATTTTTTCTCTGTTGCTGGACATTAGGGAAATAGAAAATGCCAAAGTACTTAAAGAATGGATGCATCCTAGCAAATGGAGGGTACAGTGTTCAAAATTCAGGGTGGAGGAAACTTTGCTTAATTGGATCAGGTTCTTCTCGATCCTTACGGCTATCACCGTCGAACGCCCTCCTAATGTGCAGGCAGCAATGGCTTGCTACCAGAGCAGGATTGTAGGGTGGAGCGAGCAGTACTCTGGGGAGGCCTGGAAGGAGTATGGTGTTAATTTCAGGACATCTAAGGAATTTGACTCCTCGTTGACATGGGACAAGGTTGAATCTTTGTCTTGGCATAAGCAGTTCTCAGGAACACGGCCCGGCCCAGTCCACCAGTGCAGTCAAGGTGTTCTCTATAAAACCTCAGCAGCCCTTTCGGTCAGTGCAGGGGAATGACTTCCCAGGGAAGAATAGGGGGGTGGGGGGGAAAGGAGATGTGTGTGCTGGGACTTTAATAAGCGCTCCTGTGCGAGGCCGGCTGGCACATGTAATTTTAGACATGCCTGCGCAATTTGCAGTCACACCACCCATCCCGAGACAACGTGCAGGTCCAGAAATGGTAACCAAGGTCAGAGAGGTGGGAAGAAACCAGAATAGGGTAGAAGGCACAGTTGGTCCCACTCCCATAGACGTCTTGGCAATGATCACATGGTTGAACAGATACCCAGACCACACAGCGGCTGCCCTACTGCAGGAAGGTTTCTCCCAAGGTTCCCTGATCCCGGCAGGGGGATACACAGGCAGCCCACATGGCAGGAATCAGTTATCGGTACAGCAGAATCCTGCGGTAGTGGCTGCTAAGATTGGAAAGGAGCTGTCCTTGAGCAAGATAGCTGGGCCATTCCTGGAGGTGCCTGTCCCCGACTGTGTGTTCCCCACTGGGTGTAGTACCCAAGAAGGAAAAGGGCGAGTTTAGACTGATTCACAACCTATCGGCACCAAGAGGGGCATCTTTGAATGATGCGATAGATGAGGGTGTTTGTAGTGTGAATTATGCTTCATTTGACAAGGCCGTGGAATTATTGCGGGGATTAGGGCCGGGCGCACTAATGGCAAAATCGGACATTGAATCTGCTTTCCGTCTCCTACCTGTCCATCCTTTGGACCACCACCTCCTGGGTTTCGCTTTTGAAGGCAAATTGTACATGGATAAGTGCATGCCTATGGGTTGTTCCATATCATGTGCATACTTTGAGACTTTTAGCTATTTTCTAGAATGGGTCATGAGGCAGTCGATGGGCCACAAACAGGTCATGCATTATTTAGACGATTTCCTTTTCCTAGGAGCGGTGGGTACTCTGGAGTGTGCATGGGCATTGTAGGAATTTTGCGTGCTCATGCGGGCTTTCGGGGTCCCGCTGGCGCCATGGAAGACGGTTGGCCCATCCACCTGTTTGGAATTCCTTGGCATTGAAATAGACTCGGTGGAGCGGTGCTTCAGGTTGCCCGGGGACAAAGTGTCAAGGTCTAGGGCTGCGCTGCGTCAGTGCCTACTCAAAGACAAGACAAGGTTACCTTACAACAACTGCAGGAGACGGTGGGGCAACTGAACTTTGCATTGCGGGTCATCCCAATGGCACGTCCCTTCTCATGCTCCATTGCCCAAGCCATGAAGGGATTGCGGAAGAAACATCACCGCACTAGCGGGCATATGCATCAACATTCGGTAAGACACGTCGGTAATAGCGAAAAATACCGAATCGCTATTAAGGACATGCAAACCGCGATGCATCAAACAAATCGGTAAAAATTACCGAATCGGTAAAAATCGCTCTTAAATAGCGAAAGTACACCCGCACGAGTAGCAAATACCGAGTTAGCTAATACTGAATCGGTATTAGTGAATCCGGTATTTGCGATTTCGGTAATAGCGAAAACGGGCAAATTACGCGACGCTTCAGAAGCTGGCCGATGACATCACAACCAGGAAGTAGGACAGCCACGCTGCATTCTGTATTCGGAGTTGCGCTGAGGAGGAGGCAGAGCACAGGAGCTGAGGACCAAGACTGAACCTGTAGCAAGCAGGACAAGGCAAGCAGGACAAGATGGAGAAGGAGGCCCCCCAGCAGGGAAAGGACACCCACCGAAAGCGCAAAAGGAAGTTTTCTGATAAGGAGCTGGAAATCCTCATCGAGTGTGTGACCAGCAATAATGACAGACTGTTTGGCAAATTGTCCCTGAAGGTGCCAGAGGCAGAAAAACGCAAGATGTGGCTGCACATCAAGGACAAGGTAAATGCCTGCGGAGTCACCCACCGCAGCATCGACGACCTAAAAAAACAGTGGTATGACCTAAGGAAGAGGGCCAAGGAGAAGATTGCGCAGAGGGTGGCACAGGAGGGGGCACAGCCAACGTGACACCAAACACTGCCCTGGAGGATCTAGTGGAGTCCACCATAGAACCGGAAGCTGTTGTGGGGGTCACACGTCTGGACACCTCTGGTGCTGCGGAAGGAGGCCAAGGTAAGAAGCATGGCATCGTAACAATGCAGCGAGTACTAAGTCCCTGCCCAATCCCCCATGCCAGACCCAGTGCCCATGTAGTGTTGCCCTAAACACATACCCTCACCAATGTGTTGCACCATGGGAGTTGTAGTCCATACATGAATGGGTGCATGCCAGAGCACAGAGATGAATACAGCAGCAAAGGGCCAATTGTCAGACTGAAAATGTTATTTATTGTGAGATGCCACTGCTATTTCCACATACTATACCATGATTATAACTATGCACTGTTTCACACACAGAAGCATCCCCCTACGATTCAGACGACAGTGTCCGCCTCGTCATCTCTGAGACGCCAGTGTTGTCAGAAGCCGAGTGCTCACATGGAGCTAAAGCCATGTCCTCCCCTTCACCACCACGGCGGTCGACACCTCCACCATCCCTGCGGTTCAAGACACCACCACCACCACCAACCTCGCGGTCCAAGACACCACCACCACCACCACCTCCAACCTCGCCTTCCAAGACACCACCACCACCACCACCACCACCAGTGCAGGCCACTCCGCAGAGCCGCAGAGCTGATGTTCCCTCCCTGCCCCTGATGGAATCGGATCACAGTTCAGCACCCCCAAATGTTCCACGCCAGGCTGTCGTCACTCCAACCAGCCAAACATCATCACGACAGCGCAACAGGCAGAGGGTTGTGACCCCGGCTCGTGGTGCTGCAAGACCAGTCGATCTGTCCGGAGGGTACGGAGTTGTGGAGACCCGGATGCTGCGTGTCCAGCGCCTGCAGGGGAGACACATGGGTGCCATGAAACTCTCCATGACCAAGCTATGCAACAAACTTAGCAACATGACAGACGCTATGCGTGAGCACACCACTGCCGTAGCTGCCGGCAACAATGAAATTACGCTGTGCCTGCAAGAACTCACACGTGCCGTAGTGGCAGGCCAAAAGAGTGAGCGGCGGCGTCACAGGCAGATCATGCTGGCAGTGACTTCAACCAACAAGGCCATCAATAAGCTCTGCAACAGCATGGCTGTGCTGTCCCGCAGGTCCGTGTCCCTGCAAGTGGACCTAGGTCATTACTGTGGGGATGTGGCAAAGGCCCTTGAGAGGGTGACCACCGCAGTGGAGCAACTGCAGCCTGGGTCAGCCAGTGTCAGCATACTGGGGGCGGAAGAGGGGAGTGAGGAAGCCTCCAGTGTCAGCAGCGTCTCCCTATCGGACACCAGCGGGAGGAGGCGCAGTGGCCGCAATGCAACTGCCACAGACTCCCATCGAGTAGAAGCCGAGGAGTCACAGGACAAGAGACTGGGGGTACGCGGCAAACGGAAGTGAACATGTGACAAAGTTACACTGTCCTTGGTGACGTAACCATGGCCAGGCTTAAGTGCCGCACGCATCACCCGTTCTGAGGACGGACAATTAAAGTTTGACTTTAACTGCAGCAGCAGCATGTTTTTGTTTTGTTTCTCTGCACCACTCAGGTGTCCATGCCCATTAAACCCTTGCAAATCGAGACCTGTTGTCAAGTCTCTCTCTTACCTGTCTCAGAAATGATTCCGTGTAATATATGTCCGCCTCCGTTGCCCTTCAGCTGTGTTGGGCACATGCGCCTGTCGGTGTTGGGGGGGTGGTTGCTGTGCACGCAGTTCATCCTCTCCGTCCACCTCTATGGGTATCCCCCTGCGTGTGGCGATGTTGTGCAGGATGGCACACACAGCAATGATCTGGCAGCAGGTCACTGGGTCGTACTGCAAGGCACCTCCAGTCTTGTGCAGTATACGGAAGCGGCTCTTGAGGATGCCGAATGTACGCTCAACCACATTCCTTGTGCTGATGTGTGCTCTGTTGTAGCGCTGCTCTTGTGGTGTCGCTGGGTTCAGGTAGGGAGTGAGTAGATATTCACGCAATGCGTATGCGCTGTCACCTGCAGGATGGGGAGAGAATGGTCATCAGCATGATTGTAAATATACATGTGGGGATGGAGTGGGTGGAGAGTACGTTGATGCATCAATATGTACCTAGTAGGTGTCCCTCTACAAATTCTCCGTTGATCAGGCGCCTGTGGAGGCCACAGTGACGGAATATGTAAGCGTCATGTGTGCTCCCGGGGAATTGGGCTACAAGGTCCGTAATGATGTACTTGGCATTGCACACCACCTGCACATTTATAGAGTGATATGACTTCCGGTTGCGGAAAATGTATTCGGTGGCTGATGGGGGACAGATGGGGACATGCGTGCAGTCAACACACCCTATGACATGGGGGAATTGTGCCACCTGGTAGAATTCCCGTTTGGTGCGGGTCAGCTGCTGGGAGGTTGTGGGGAAGGTGATGTGGCGATTAATTAATGTCAGCATGGCCTCTAGGAACCGGTGGAAGAAGCGTGATAAAGCGCTTTGCGACACGCCTCCAGTCTCAGCTATTACCCCCTGGAAGCTTCCAGACGCAAGCAGGTGCAGGCAGCATAGGACCTGCACATGGGCTGGTATGGCGTTGGTCCTACGGGTCTCGTGCTGCAGTAATGGTTCCAGGTCTGCTATTAGGCGCATTATCATGGCACGGTTCAGTATATACTTGTCGTAGACCTGTTCCTCGGTCTGCCCCAGCAAAGTGATGCGCACCCTGAAGATCCTGTCCTGGATCATCCTCCTGCGCTGGGCCTGGGCGTTGATCCTCCTCCTCCTAGCAAGCACGTACAGGGCAGCCATTTTGGTAGACATGTGGGGTTTCCCAGGGCTTTTTTGAAGGGTTACTGATTGTGAGCACCTGCAGTTGGGGGTTGTAATTTTTTTTTCTGTCCTTCCGTTTACTTTACCTCCTGATTGTGATTCCCCTTAATTTGCTCATTCTAAATAGCGATTTTGGGGTTTTTCGGTATTAGCGACTTTTCATGCATACCATTGCGATTCTTTATTACCGAATCGGTATTACCGAGGGCCGCTTTGGGGTTCGGTAATTCTGATTGTCTGTTTTGCGATTCGGTATTTTACCGCGGGAGGTTATTTGCGATTCTTTATTTTTTAACGATTCATTGTTTGATGCATAGCATTTTCTGGTTTTGCGTTCGGTATCGGCCTGTTTTACCGATTCGCTGTTTTACCGGGAGGTATTTCCGTTGATGCATCTTCCAGTAGGTTGTCATCTGAGGTTCGCCAGGATATGCGGATATGGATGGCATTCCTGGAGGACTTTAATGGCAGGATAGTGTGGCCCGGCCCCCCCCCGGCATCAGCAGAGTTGGGTTTATGGACAGACGCTGCTGGTAGTGTGGGCTTTGGTGCCATCCTGGGGACCAAATGGGTCACCCAGAGGTGGCCCGAGGAGTGGAGGTCGTGGGGTTTGACCACCAACATCGGCTTTCTGGAACTGTTCCCGATATGGGTAGCATTGATGGTGTGGCCAGAACACCTATGCAATCAGTTGGTGGTGTTCTGGTCTGATAACATGAGCGTGGTGGAATGCATTAACCAGCAAGCGGCACGGTGTCCATTCATACTGCGCTTGGTAAAAGAAATTGTGCTGCAATGCTTGAAATGTAATGTCGTTTTCAGAGCCAAACATGTGCCAAGGCGTCCTCAATAATGCGGCTGACGCCCTTTCTCGCTTCAATATGCAGGTATTCAGGGAACAGCTTCCTGTAGCAGACCCCTCACCAGCACATTTCCCAGCTGCTCTCTGGCATATTGGTGCCCCAGACTACCGCACCTCGTGGCAGCTAGCTTAGCCCCCAGGACCAAGACAGCATATGAAGGGGCGTTCTTTTCTTACCGTACTTTCTTGGGGCACGGGTGGGAGGTTAGCTGGGCGCAAGAGGACAGTTTTGTAGGTTATCTGGAATTGATGCACAAGGAAGGGCGCTCAGTGGCAGCAGCAAAAAGGCATAGGGCGGCTGTCTCCTTCTTCGCACAGGCCAAGGGCATGATGGATCCTACGAACACTTTTGTGGTGCGCAAGGCTTTGAGGGGTTGGCGCCGCATACAGGGAAACTCGACGGATACGAGGAAGCCGATAGGTCTGGTAAGGCTCTCAGCCTTATTATCGGCACTTCATGACGTTTGTAGCTCAACATGGGAGGTGCTGCTGTTCACAGCTGCGTTCGCACTAGGGTTCTATGATGTGCTAAGGATAGGCGAGTTGGTAGCGACGTCAAAGAGTGATAAACAGGGCGGCCTCCATGTGGCCTGAGTTGTGATCAGAGAGGATACAATGCGGGTGACAATTCAAAGATCAAAAACTGACCAGGAGGGACGGGGGATACCATAGTGCTCCATCGGTCTCGGACCAATCCTTGCTGCCCGGTCTCGCATGTAGAGGTCTTTAGAAGGCAGCGGGAGGGTGCGGCGGGGGGGCCACTATTGTGTTACGCCGACGGTACACCACTGACCAGGTAACAGTTTAGAAGAGTCTTGGAGTTGACGGTCGCAAAAGCAGGCTTGGATCCTGGAATTTGGTACCCACTCTTTTAGAGTTGGGGCAGCACAGAGGCAGGCGTCAAAAAAATCAAGCAATAAAAAAAAATCCTTTTACATATACATATATAAAACATTTATTTTTCAAAAAGACACACATTCACTGGATGGTGTCATCAGTGATGTCATGAGTGATGTCACTGACCATGTCATGAGTGATGTAATATGTGACGTCATCAGCAGTGAATTACACGCGCAAGTTATAGTGAGTCCAACTAACTATAACGTGGGAATTTCAATGGTTTTATATCAGTAACATTTCCAGCTAACTATAACTGATGTGAAACCTATGGTTTTTTTTGTGAATTTAATAGGTTTTGTAAATGCTAATTCCTAACTATAACTGGTGTGAAACCTATGGTTTTTTCAGTGAATTTCATAGGTTTTTTAAATGCTAATTCCTAACTATAAGTCTCACTTTATAAGTAAGACTGTTAGCGCTCTAGTTGTTTTGAATACTCTGGTACATTCTGTCATTGGGCTACAGTTGTGCTACATCTGGCTGATATTTTGGCAAATTTTTTTTTTGTCTCTGGTGGCCATCTTTGGGCTACATTGGGCTATATTGGGCTACATTGGGCTCTGTTATGTTATGTTATGTTATACTTGATTTTATATAGCGCACGGCTACTCAAAGAGTGTCCCGGCGCTTTGGTTTGCACACCTATCTCATAACATAACAAGTAAAAGACAGAAAAAAAAGAGGATCCAGAAAAACAACCCCAGGGAACAACTAAGAAGTAAAAAGCCAGGTTTTGAGACCCTTCCTAAAAGCCAGTAAGTTTGATGTACTGCGCAATGCCACTGGAAGCGTATTCCATAGCTGGGGGGCCAGCAGTCTAAAAGAACGGCCTCCAATACGAGCCCTTTTTACACCCGGAACCGAGGCGAGGAACAAGGATCCTGACCTCAAGGGCCTGGCTGGATGGTAAAAGGCAAGCCTTTTTTGAAGGTATTTCGCTCCTGAGGCATGCAGAGCTTTATGCGCCTGAGTCAAGGCCTTGAAAATTATCCGCTTCCGGACGGGAAGCCAGTGCAGTGACTGCAGGAGGCCCGAGGGTCTGGCACGGCGAGATAGTCCAAAGATTGCCCGTGCTGCCGAGTTCTGGGCCACCTGCAGCCGTTGAAGCAGATATTCTGGCAGGCCGAGATAAAGAATGTTCGAATAATCAATTCTCGAGCCAATTATCGCCTGCACTGTAATCTTCCTATGCTCCTCCGATAGTAAGGGGAGAAACTTACGCAACATCCGGAGCAGGCCAAAACAGGTGCCAGTAAGACCGATTATCTGAGATCGCAGTGTTAGGCCGTTGTCAATCTTAATCCCTAGGTTTTTAGCCACCTGGGACGAACTTGCTGGTGGAAACATGTTCTCTGGCCACCACACCTTCCAGTCCGGATCTGAGCTGCACCCATAGAAGAGGACCTCGGATTTATCCGAGTTGCACTTGAGGCTGTTATGTTGGAACCAATGAAAAACAGCCTCAAGGCAACCCCGGATACTCTCTCCGTCGAAATCCGCACCACTCTCACAGGTAAAGAGGAGCTGGGTGTCATCGGCGTAGGAAACGATCTGAACCCCGAAAGACTCCTCCAGAGCCGCCAGAGGGGTCATAAAGATGTTGAATAGAGTCGGGCTCAACACTGAGCCCTGAGGGACTCCGACACCCAATGGCGACATCTCGGCGGAGCGAGCAGAGGCCCAGACCGTTTGTCGACGGCCCGCCAAGAACGAACGGAACCAGCTGAGCACCGTCCCCCTTAGACCGATCTCAGAAAGTCTTGCGAGGAGACCCTCGTGGGGGACGGTGTCAAAGGCCGCCGACAGATCTAACATCACCAACATTGCCTTGCCACCTGCATCCATCACCTCCTTAATCGCCTCAGAAACTTCCAGGAGTGCTGTTTCGGTGCTAAGATTGGTGCGGAATCCAGATTGAGTGGGGTGCAGTAGATCATGGGACTCCAGATAATCGGCGAGCACCTTATGCACATATTTTTCAATAATCTAACATATATATAGCCCAATGTATCCCAATATATATTTTTTCAAAGTTAATTTTCGTAAAAACCACTTAAGAATAGGGCTACTACCAGTCCATACAATTTTACCCATTTTTTTTTTTTTTTTTGGGGGGTGGGGGGGGAGGGAGCGCTCCCGGTGCGCGCCCCGGTGAACGCCCCGGAAAGCGTAATTATATGAAGCGCCCCGGTGCGCGAACCGGGAAGCGTCCCATTAGCGCCAATGTCGCGAACAAAAACATGATCGTGACGTATCACGTAGCCGCGTCCGCGTGATACGCACGGCGTAAGCGCACCCGGAAGTACTCGAGCGAATACGATCGCGCAACGTAAACATCCGACGCGCTTATGCTACGCGACCCGGGGCGCGTAGCGTAAGCGCGTCGGGTCATGTGACCTGTAAATAACACTTTTCATTGGTTCATAACAGTTTTGGTTTCATAATGATGAAGCCCCTGGTCTTGTGACCTGAAAATAACACTTCTCATTGGTTCAGGACAGTTTTTTTTTCCAAATGATGAAAGACCCCACCTTTTTTCCTTATTCTGACTTTGTCCTTTGACTGAGGAAGACCTGTTTGTACCTCTCTGTACCTTTTTGATAATGGCTTCAGTAGCAGCAGCAGCTGGTGCATCTGCCCCACCACCACCACCACCAAGAGGACCAGCTCAAGATTACATTGGTGGTCAACAAGAGGAGGAGGAGGAAGAGGAAGAGGAGGATGGTAGAAGATGGCTGCCTGAACAGAATACCCCATACAAGCCCAAGCCACACATTGTATGGGAGTTTTTTCACTCCCAGAGGGCAAGAAAAAAGTGAATGCGGCCAAGGTAACTTGCCTAATCTGTAAGGAAGAACTCTCAAGGGGCAACCCAAACAAAAAATATTCCTTTGGTAACTATACCATGATTCGACATATGACCTGTAAGCACCCTATCAACTATTCTCGTGCAGAGCTCAGGGAACTGGCCAGTAACCTCCCCCAGTCTTCAAGGACCACCTCCCAAAGAAACGATCCAACTTCTTTGGGACCAGAAACATCAGAGATGATGCCTTGTATTCAGCCACGTTTTGCTGATTTTAGAATCACTTGTTCTGCATGTGGCCAGCTTATCGCCTATGGTGAAAAGAGCGTAAAGCTCATCGTCCTTGCAGGTGACAATCACAAGTGCCCCAAAAAGAAGTAATTTTTGGGGTTTTTTGTTTTTTTGCTCCAGTTGAGCCAGTTTCAATTCCCTTTTTTTTTGTTTCCCCCCTAAAAAAATACAAAAAAAATATAAAACTGTTTTAAAAAGCCAAAAAAAGTACAAAATGTTCAAAAAACACAAAAAAAATATAAAACAACAAAAAGAAGAAAAAAAAAGTTTTTTTAGAACTACCTCCAATTTCTAAAAAAAGGCTTCCTTTTTTAAAAACTCTGTCATTCTTTTTTCCTCATAGTACGCTCCCCGGTACGCGCACGGGGGAGCGCACCGAGCGCTTCCCCCGCGCAAAACGAAAAAAATATATATTTTAAATGCCCCGCTGGACCCTTTTATAGCCCCCACATCAAACCTAGGGTGTCAGAGGGGGTCTATCCCTGACGCCTTATGGTTATTTCCCCCTTTGTTTTAGCCACCTCTTGTGTCTCGTTTTTACCGAGACACAAGATGGCGGCCGCTCCGGACTGTTTCGAATGTTTACAGACACCCAAGAACCAATCAGATTTCCGTGCGCACCTCGCGTGTCGCGCCCGGGTCGCTCCTTGGAGCGCGTACCGGGGCGCGTCTATAGATATATATATTTTTTTGAACATAAATTACTCAAAATCCACTGGAGCACATATCTTGAGACATAGCAAAGGCACATCGGGCTACCAGTCCCTACAATTTTGCCAAATTTGGTTGAAATCCATTCAGCCGTTCGGGCTAAAAGTGAAATCGACCGCCCTATGGAAATTAACATGGGGAAAACGCGTTTTGGGACCCCCCTTTTATCTCAGCCCCCGCTTGACGAATCCCCCCTAAACTTTCAGGGAAGGACCGGAACGCCGCGAGGCCATTTTGAGGAAATTTTCAGTTAGATTCGTCAACCGGCGCCAAAGTTATTCAAAATAGAATTTTGAGATTTTACATTGAAAAAAATCCTAACTATAACTACCTACTGGCGACCGCCAGTAGGTAATATATATATATATATATATATATATATATATATATATATATATATATATATATATATATTAAAACAATCCCTCGAAAGAAGAACTCAGAGCCAAAGTGGATTTCAGGGCAACCAGCACGCTTTATTCTAATGGTCTCAGTGGCAGCGTATGCATTTCAGCACGCCAGCCTTCCTCAGCGCCCAACACTGTAGCATGTCCATTACCTACTGGCTCCATCCTTTGTAAAGTACCTGCTAGCACCTAGCGCTCCTCCCCCTGATGCGGTCGGCACACCCATAGTAGTTCGTATTCCATTGCAGAACAGCATGTCCCAGACAGCACTGTGTCGGCCAAACTGGAAAGGTGGCATGGGAGAGTAAGGCAAAACAGTAGGTCCATGCTAGCACTTCAGGTAAGTGGTGAGGGGAGCCTCAGATCACTGGAAAGTTCACGGCTGCTACCCTTTGTCCCCTTCATACTGCTGCAACCAATTTTCACAAAAACAGCTGGGCAGGGGCAGTCAAATGGAGACTACACACCACATGCAGGTCAAATACCTCAGTCTTCCCATACTGGCTGTAGTTCCTGGCAGTCCCGGAAATATCGATTCCTCGATCACGAAAAATGCTGAGATCAGCGTGGTGCCAGTGTGCTTCCGGGACGCTTGAAGTAGCAGGGCCTGCTGTACTGCGTCCCTTGGCAAGCGCAGAAAATATGACGAAACAATCCCTCGACAGAAGAACTTACAGGCCACTATCACTGACCATGTTATGAGTGATGTAATATGTGAATTCATCAGCAGTGGATTGCGGGCGCGCGAGTTATAGTTAGCTGAACTAACTATAATGGGGGAATTTCAATGGTTTGGTATGAGTGAAATGTCCAGCTAACTATAACATGTGTGAAACCTATGGTTTTTTCAGTGAATTTCTAAGGTTTTTAAATGCTAATTCCTAAATATAATGTGGCTGAAACCTATGTTTTTTCAGTGAATTTGCAAGTTTTTTTAAATGCTAATTCCTAACTGTAACATGGCTGAAACCTATGACTTTTTCAGTGAATTTCAAAGTTTTTGTAAATGATAATTTTTAAATGTATTAATTATTATATTTATTTCTTTTTGTAGTAATTTCCAACATTTTTATAATAAATATTTAAGGTATTTTATTTTTTAAGTTACAATTAACATTTTTAATATAAAATAATACAAAACAAAATTCAAATATTAAAAAAAATGTTTTTCAATATATTAAAATTAAATTCTATATATTTTCTTTTTGTATTTTTTTTCAGTACTCGTACGCTACGCATATGGTGATCGCACCTTCCTTTGTACGGGTAATCGTACTGTGCCCTCAACCGCGCATACGTTACGAATACGTTTTCACGTTCTGCGTCGCATCAACTCTTCCGCGTGATGTCATGTACGTTTGTACGGCGCACTCTATGCATACCACGAAAGTTTCCTAATGTTTAATAAGATATATCTATGTATTTTATGTAAATATTAAGGGAAGAAATTATCTACGATAATTATTAAAATAATATTTATTAACTTTTAGTAAGCGTATGTTACTTTTAAAAGCAATTATGCAAATGGTGGTGTACGTCATCCATTCACGCACCGTAAGCTCGCCCTACGCACACGCCATGTAACTTTAAAATAAGAGATTTGATTGGGTGATCATAACACCCCCAATTCCAACTGTTGAAAGACCTCACCCATTTTAATCATTCTTCTTTGACTTTCTCAGAAGAACCATCTCTTGTCTGGAGCTCCTGTCATTTGACAAAACTATTTTAATATGGCTGCATTTCTGGAATCTATTTCAGAACATTCTTCAGAGGAGGAATTTATAACTAATGAGTCACAGGGAGAAAAAAAAGTGGCAGTAATCTGGACATTTTTCACCTTTCCAGAAGGACAGAAAAAGGTAAATTCTGCAAAGGTCACCCGCAAAATCTTTGACACCACACTGTCAAGAGGAGATCCGAGCAAGAAGTACTTATTTGGGACAGCAAGCATGGTTCGCCATGTGAAAAACTACCATCCTCACAATTATGCAAGAGCTTGCTCTGATAGGCTACAGGACAATCCATCACCTGCTGTTTCCAGCACTTTAAGCGCATCAACCATACAGCCATGGATTCTGCATCCAAATATCGAACCGGATTTTGCAGACTTAATCATCCATTGCAAATTTTGCAATGAGATGCTCTGCTACGGGGAGCAGTCAATTAATTTAATTAAACGGCACAAACAGGAGCACCGTTGCTCACGACGCACATTTTTTTTTGTTTATTTTTTCCTGTTGGACACTGTTGTGTTTCCAATTTATTTTTTTATGTTAAAAAAAAGACAAAAAAACCCAGTTCTTTTTAGAACTAACTTCACTGGTCAAACAAAGAGCTATATTGCTATGATAGTATGTAAAACTTTCTGGGGTTTTTTCTGCACCAGTTGTAGTCTGTACGCATGCGCAGCCTCATTTCCAAGACCACGCTTCTTTCTTTTTCTTCAAGTTCGCCAAGCAAACCTCTCCTCATTTCAGGTATTACATTGCCGCTTTCTTCTCCCTGACCGCGTGCCTCATCCGCTGCTACACTTTTCTAATATATTAATAATCATATTCTATCTATATTTATTTGAAACGTATTGCCTGGGGCGCCAAACCTTGACTACATACTCCGTCCTCCGCCATTTTAGTAGTTTTCCTCCGTTATTTTTATTATACCTGCCACTTTCATTTTTATTTTACCCCGATTTGACCCATGAGATTTCCTACCACAGACACCACAGTGTTTGTCATTGGCCTCCGATCTTATCAGCTTAGTCACACGAATACCTAAAAACTAATTTGAAGCACGTAAGCCACAGCCATTACAAAGCATGATCGTCACCACAAAGCCATTACCACGCTTATGCCTTTATCATGCTTGGTAAATGCAAACTAGTCGCAAAAGCATGCATTGTAAAGCCATATGCGTGCTAATGGCTTCGTGGTGACAGTCACGCGTGGTTATGACCGCGTTGTAATGGCTGTTTCCCCCCCAGGACTCTGCAGGAACCGGGTCTGGGCGTGGTGAACTCCAGGCGGAGGGCCAAGCAGCCCCCCTCACACGATATAGAAAGCTCTGGGGGGTAGTTGTTTCTGTGCTTTGAAGGATGCCATTGAGGCCCACACAATTTTAATTTTGTAGGAGGGTGACTTTGCACGCGAAAGTGGCGCAAGGAGTTTGTAAATCTGGTACCTATTGTTTTGTTTTACTTTGATTTCCTTTCTGTCTTGTAGAGCATCCAGACTAAATATAACTTATTGTACAGCCAGTACTTTTCAACCCTTTTCTATAATACTTCAAATTATAAATATTATTTCTATTGTGGACCGTCATCCCCCCAAAAAAGACGTATATAGTTTTTTTTATTAACTTTAATTAGAACAACAATAACTGTAAACATAACTTAAAGATAACAATATAATAAACAACTAGAAAAATAACTTTAATAAAACAATATTATAAACAAATTGTGATGTGGACTCCAAAAGACGTACGATAGGTGATCTACAAAACAAAAAAGAAAATTAGAGTTTAAAATTATGTACATGTGACTAAATGAGGTGAAACATTACAAGTCAAGGTAACACTACGATTTTACGTGTGCAGTGTGCCTGGTACATTTCACTTCTGTTATAGTCCCGCGTTCAAGTGGTGTCTATATGGTAGGGCCTACTGTGCTACTGACACAAAAGTGGCACAACAGGATTGTAAATACGCAGATTTATTTCTAATGCATTTAATTGGATGCATTGTATATCTAGGCCGCTGTGCTTACCTTGTATAAACACTGCGGCCATCAGAGTTCACAACTTCAATTTAACTCTGCTTCTACACATCAAAGTATATTCAATACGTTGCGGACAATTCCATTGCTGTTGCTCGATATGCCGTGATTGCTTCTGAAGGATGTTTTGTGAAGCAAACAAAAGGACATTTGATTAATCACTGTAAACTGAGTTGCGAAACTCCTAACAAAAATGAATGTTAATGTGAGTTCTTAATATTCCTTACCTAGACTGTTGCACCCCATTGACTCCCACAGTCTGGAGTTGAGAGTTTTTCTTGAAAAGTCAGACGCAGATTTACAAGCTCCTTGCGCCACTTTTCCCATGTTAAAAGTGACCCAAAGTGGCGCAATAAGCTTGTAGATCTGTTCCTCAGAATGTTGTAACCTATCTGTTGTCACTGCTCGGAGGTAAATATACATTTCTACACAGTCAAGCTGCTGCACACTACCCACTCTCTCCTTTCACAGATAATTTGTTGTTGTTTCAGAAACAAAATACTTTGCTCACCTAGTGCCATAGGCATGATTAAAAGAGGGTGCTCTACGTCTTGAAGCAGGCTTCATTGTAGCCAACAAAACTCAGGTAAGGTTCTATACGGCACAGTGGACACAGCAGAGTCCATAACTGTAAAAAAGAAGAAAAAAAACGATGGGAGAGGTAGTAAAAAGGAGAGAAAGAAAAGGACATTAAAACATGGAAGAGACACACACGATGGGTGGGAGGCTGAAGCACTGTTAGCCTAATGGGTATTGCGCGCCTGCTGCATACTATGTATTCTCTCCTTTCACAGATAGCTTGTTGTTGTATCGGAAACAAGCTTCTTTGCTCACCGTGAGCCATTGGCGTCATTCAAAGAGGGTGCACTACGTGTCGAAGCAGGCTTCTCAGTCGTTGTTACATTGGCCATGCATCATTGCAAAATACACAAAAGTAGAGCTTGGTAGGTTTCTTTTGCCGGGGTTTCGTCAATATGTAAAACACAACCTGTAAGATAAAAAGGTAGTTACCATTGTGTGTAATTTTTTTATGAAAGGAGAGAGGAAATAAGAGAGTGACTAAAAACAATATTCGCCGCTCACCTTTCTGTCACCGGTGTTTTTCACCACATGCCGGACATAATGCTCTACATCTAAAAGAGAATGAAAGAAAGATGTTATGATTGGTAATTGTTACCATCTTAATGTGCACTTAGATAAGATAGCGCTTTCATACACGTTCCTTCTCACATTTATACGAACTATTTGTATAGGTAATATTCCGGACGTTTCAGCGATTATAAAAACGTTCCTGCTATTGGGAAAAAAATGTATACATGTAAATTGATACACTATATAGGAGTGCGTTCGTCTAAATCGCTGCGTCGCCTTTTTGTATCTAGTCTGCTACAACCCTTTGAGTCCCTCCGATGCGTACCCAGGCCTCACTGCTCACCTTTTCGTGGAAAAGACACCTTCTGCATCATGTAGTCCCGATCTGCAACAAAGCAGTCTCAGATATGGTGCCGAGTCTTGATATCTCTATGGCTAACGACATAGTCGTGCTCCCATCAGCATCATCGCAGGTTCTTCACCCGCTCAGTGCTTCGGGTACCACTAACTCAGTGACCAAAGAGGCCACGCATGTGGTAGTGGGCTCCCTTGTTCGGTAGTTTGGGAGCAACTCTAAAATGGCGTACAACACGTGCGCTCTGTCTTTTTTATAGATAGGGTCACATGTGTAGTGACGGATGCCCTGGATGGGTGTGGTGTGGGTGTATACCAACCATGAGGGAGTGTGTGTGTGCCGATCTGACAACTAGACCTGGAACTAACAAATCACTACGATGGAAATCTGGGCCATGTTCAGTCTCAATTCATTTACACTTCCCCCGGGGCTTTTAAATGTTGGGAGGGTGGCCGTCCGGCTCCGAGACACTGCAGGAGCTGGTCTTCGGCGTGGCAGTCTCCAGGGCCTTAGAGGACTCTGGGCATAGGGTCAGGCAGTCTGCTACACACAATACACTAAAAAGAAGAGAAAGTGATGAGAGATGATTTCTGACCTGTTTAGCCTTGAGAGCCTGATAATCATTAAATGGGGTCTGGCAGTGAAGTGCGTACTTATTCAGGAAGAAGCCTTTCGGGGTCTTGCGAAAGCAAGTCATCTTTAATAATTCCCTCTTGCTGCGTGTACATAAAAAGATATCTCATTTACTCGTAGGTTAAAAACAGAAACTTTCAACACCTCTTTTTGATTGGTTGTGAAACATTGTAAGAAAAAGTATTAGCGACCAAACCCTTTCCTTGCGCAGATTTTGAAAAAAATTTGATTGGCTGTTGTGTACTTACTTCTACCTTCCCCATGCTAATTTTGATTGGCTTTCTTTTATCTATGTGAGGTTATGATACAGTCACCATGTATGTAGCCCTTTTTGCGACAAACTTTATTTTACTATGCGTTTCAAAAACTAGTTGTGGTAGGGTGCTTTTAATTTAAACTGTGTACTCTGCTTACGAGTTTGTTGACTGTAAAAGTATTTCAAAACATTATTCTATTTTGTATTCTACCATAATTGTGCTGACTTTTCTCCTTTAGCGTGCAGTACTATGTTCTTTTATAAAATGTATAACTTTCAAACCATCCTTGAAAGAAAAATGCTCATCTTTTCAAAATATTTTTATTGATTCTTTTATATTCATCATATGGGTGAAATGCAAAAATTATTTCACATTCATTAGTATCACGCGTTCGACCACATTTTTTTATTTTATCATAAGCACTAATTCCTTATGTTTACATTATATAAGTGTTGCCCCATCATCTTTTTTTAAATGTTTGGGTTTCTTTTACTTTCAGATAAAGTAGAATTTAAGTGCTATGACAAACACTTCCTCACTACTTTTCTATGTACATTTCATGTCATTATTACATTTAACAATCATGACATTTTAAACCTCAATTATATTACTTTATTTCAAAAAAGTGCTTCCGAAGATAATCCTCTTATTCTTCAAGAGTGAAATTTGCAAAAAGCACTACTTAATATAAATACTTTTAGCCCAATTTTACTCTAGAAGTTAAAGAGTTTTGGTTTTAATACATTTTTCAATCATAAAGAAATGCTTGCATACTAAAAAAAATAATTGTTGGTTGTATGTCAATCAACTCCAGTTGAAGGATCGTACAGTTTAATATAAATTAAAATGTACATTAACAATATGATCCCTCTCTGGAAATGAAAGATAAATTGAAGATAATGACATTGCTCCTAATCAATACTTTGCATGCACTAATTCATTAAATAACCTACATTTCCATTCATATAATTTACCTCTCTTCGATATTCTTTCTATCCTCCTAAAAAATTCATCCAACTCCTCTGGAAAGTACATACGGTTTTGTGTATTTTTAAATATACATTAACAATATGTACTATCTGAGGAAATGAAAGATAATGTGAAGATGTTTCTGCAGTTCCGAACATTCCTTATCTCGTAGTTTCTTCGCCCGTATTGATTCTCTGAAACGAAACTAATCATCCCACGGGTGTGGTTTATATACTTTTTCGTTACTTAACAGTCTATGGGATCAATTTATTGCTGCTCCCGCTATTAAGTCAAGTTTTTCAGTTGACAGGTGTTCTCATTTCCACTGTTTTAGCGTATCACGTGTTGATGTAAATGTGCCTCTTTCCATACTTGTTAACTTTTGTATCATTTCTAAAATGCTTTATTTAAACTCGTTTTTATTATTAAAGCATTTCTATAGGTTACTATTTTTTTAATAGGAGTATTAACATTCATTCCCCTTTTTTTCGACTTATTATTCTAGTAACTTCCCTTTTTTTCAATTTTCTTTATTACCGTATATTAATGTAATCATTCACTCAGTAAGCATGTACTCATGAAGTGAGGCAGGCTTTAGGGAATGCACTGATTCAAAGTGCTATGTATTATGCATTTTGTGGTGTAATAACCTTTATGCTTCAGGACTACCATTCCCCACTCACTATATATACCAGGGGTCTACAACTACTAGCTCGGGAACTACTGGTAGCTCACCAGCACCCTAAAAGTAGCTCTCAGACGTGAAGCCAAACCAAACCAATCTCAGAGATTCTGTGTATATTAAAAAAGGTAGTACTGCTCATTTCACTACCCTTAAGAGTTACACACAGCCAAAGCAACGGCAGGGCCTGTCGATAACACTGAAACACAAACTGTGGTGGTGTATGAATTAATCAATTAGGGATATATATACCTCACTATTCACCTGTGAGGATTTCCAAGTTCTGGGGGAGTATGTGGGGGGGATTTGTGCAGCTTTTCTCATTCGAAAAGGGAGGTGTTATTGCTCTTCCTGAATGCTTTAATTGTGGGGGTTCATCTGATACTCAGGACCGCAAGACTGGTCCTCAACCTGCCAAAACACTGCCACATCTCCCAGCACCTGCGCACACTCCACTGGCTCCCCGTCGAGGCGAGAATCACCTTTAAGATGCTCACCCACGCACACAAGGCCCTCCACGGCACCGGACCAGCATACCTGAACAGCCGACTCAAATTCCACGCACCCCAAAGGACCCTACGATCAGCCCAGCTTTCCTACACCGTGGTCCCCTGCACCAGAAAGACCAGATTGGGAGGCCGCTCCTTCTCCTTCCTCGCGGCCAAAGCATGGAACGCCCTTCCGCTCCACCTCAGACAGACAACATTGCTCCCCATCTTCGCAAGAAACCTCAAAACCTGGCTCTTCGACAGACCCCCTCCTTGATGGAATGGAACCTGCATCCCCCCCACCCCCCCAGCCCTAGCGCCTTGAGACCCTTACGGGTGAGTAGTCGCGCTTTAACAAACTCCTGATGATTGATTGATTGAGGGGGAGTTCGTCCCAGGTCTGGGCCATGATGTACGGGAAGGGTGTGCCTCTTGTCTGGTTATCTCATTACAGAGGATTTCGGCCAAGGCCTGGTCAGAGGAGTGGGCCCCCCTCTGGCCCACCCAATATGAATAAAAACATTCCCCCCGGGATTTGCCCCCCCTTGGGGGCTAATTAACACTAAAGCGGGCTTCAAGTTTTTTTCTTCTCTTTCACAGCATACGTGTACCTTACGCGTATACTGCGACTTTCTTTTTTAAAAATGTTTTTTGCCTTGGGGGTCCTTGTGGGACCCCCTGAGCAGGCCTACGGGGTCAGGGTGTTTCTACCCTGCCCCATTTGCGTGTTTTTTGCATTTCTTTTGCTGCTTTCTTGTGCCTCGGTTATACAGAGGCACAAGATGGCTGCCAACACTTCCTGGTTTGGAGTGTTGACAGACAGTCTACAGCCAGTTAGCATGCAGCTCGTGCTCGTAATGGTATCCTCGGACAGTATTCGTACGGTACTTCGTCTATATATATCTATGATTTTACTTTAGATTTTCTCAGAAACTACTGAACGGATTTACACCATTTAACAAAAAGCGTAATCTGCGAACCAAACTCTACCTTTTGCCAAATTTGATATAATTCCGTTCAGCAGTTCGGGCTGTAGCCCGTCTTAAAGGTCCCTATGGAAAATTGCATGGAGAAAACACATTTTGGGATCCCCCTTTTTTCTCGGCCCCCACTTCACAAATCACTCCGAAACTTTCAGGGAAGGAGCGGGGCAGGCCATTTTCGTGGAGAATTTTGCGTGTATTCGTCAACCGGCGCCAAAGTTATTCCAAATAGAATGTTGCGGATTTCCTATGGAAACTAGGTGCTAACTATAACTACCTACTGGCGACCGCCAGTAGGTAATATATATATATATATATATATATATATATATATATATATATATATATATATATATATATATATATATATATATATATATATATATATATATATATTCAATGAAAAAACCATAGGTTATAATCCATATATAGTTAGGAATTTCCAGTGACATCACTGATGACATCACTGATGACATCTCAAATGACATCACTGATGACAACATCCAGTGACTGTATGTTTCTGTAAAGTTAAAATATGTCTTACATATTGAAGAATGAGTGGATGTATAAGTGTCTGGAAGAAGGATTTAGTAGGTGCATGACTGACTGTATGAGAGAATGATTAAATGTGTCTTAATGAGTGCATGGGTTAGTGACTAAACTATCTTAATTTGTGCATCATTATATCTGTTGTTCTACAAACTGCTGCATGTGTTGATCAGTAGCTATATGAGTAACTGTATGGGTTATTGATTGGTTGTCCAAGTATTTGTATGGGACACTGAGTGTGTGTGTATGGGTGGCTGGGAGGTGTGTGACTCTGTACATAGATGTGTGAGTAGTTGATTCACTATATGTATGGGTTCAAAACTGCATGTGGAAACAGCTGTATGGGCGGTTGACTGTGCATGAGTGTATTGGTGAGTGAATGGATATCTCAGTGCTACATGTCAAAGTAAGTACATATGTAAAACACAGTACATGTGAGAGTTGACATATATAAATAACTGTGCATAAGAGCCAGTGAATATGTGAGTGGCTGTATGGATCATTGTGAACATGTATCAGGGATTGTATAAGAGAGTAAATATGTGTTAGTATATGTTTGAATAAGTAAGGTGTGTATAACTGTATAGTTGAGAAAATGGAGGTGTGATTGATTTTTTGAATAACTGACTAGGTGTGTGAGCAACTCCATGGATGAGTGACAGTCTGTGACTGTCTGTTTACACTGATTGTATCTAAGGTTATATTGGAGTCTGAAGAGGTTCATGGTATTATCACATGAATGATATCATCAGTGATGTGATCAGTAATGTCAAATGAGATGTTATCAGTGATTTTATCAGTGATGTCATTTGAGATGTCATCAGTGATGTCATCAGTGATGTCACTAACCATGTCATGAATGATGTAATATGTGACATCATCAGCAGTGGATTGCGGGTGCGCGATATATAGTTAGCGCATCTAACTATATATGGAATTTCAATGGTTTTGTGTGAGTAAAATAAGGTTTTGTAAATGGAAATTCCTAACTATATATGGATTATAACCTATGGTTTTTTCATTGAATTTCAATGGTTTTTTAAATGCTAATATCTGTAGCTGTAAAATATATTCTTCTTTAAATCTTGAAATATATTTTTCATGTTCTTTACACAATTTTTTTAAAACATTTTTTTTTGTTTCGCTGCCAGTCCGCGAACCGGTCAGCTTCCCGGTGGCTCAATTTAAAGCCGCGGCTTAGTACGCGAACCGGTAACCGTTCCTTTAGCGTAACTGTTACGTTCGCATGACGTTTTGCGTTATCGCGTAATACGTCATTGGACGCGCCAAGTTAGCGGACCCGGAAGTGGACCGGAAAACGAAGCAAAGCGCGAAACGTAAACACAGCAGGTCATGTGACTCGATAATAACACTTTTCATTGGTTCATTTCACTTTTGGTTTCCTAATGATGTAATAATTGGTCATGTATTAAAAAATTAACACTTTTCATTGGTTTAGAATTTTTCCTTCTCCCAAATGATGAAAACCCCTCCTTCTTTCCTCACTCTGACTTTCATCTTGGTGAGAGAAAGACCCTTTTTGATTCATCAGCAATGGCTTCAATGGTTGCTTCAGCCAGTGTGCCACCACCACCTCCTCCACCTCCTCATGGGAAGAAAGGACCACCTGCTTCAGTAATTATGGAAGAGGTGGAAAATCAAGAAGAGGAAGAAGAGGAAGAACATTCTGAGTTTTTGCCAGAAGAGCCCAGGAGATATAACAGGAAAGAAAATTACATCTGGCAATTTTTTAAATTTCCAGCTGACCAAAAAAAAGTCAATGCAAGATACGTCTTTTGCCGTATTTGCGGCGAACGTCTTTCAAGGGGCACTGACAAAAAGTACAGCTATGGGAATTATACAATGCACAGGCACATGAGTCGGTGGCACCCTAACAATTACAGCAATGCCCAGCTTCGCGACCAACAACAAAATCCCCCAGAAATGGCAAGAAGATCTGTTGTTCAGGAGGTATCGGGACCGGAGGCGAGGGAGGTGATCCCGAACATCCAAATCAACATGGGTGAAGTGAAGCAAGTCTGTGTGTGGTGCAACCAGACACTTTGCTACCGCGAAAGTAGCATTACCCTTATAATGAGAGCCATCAACAATCATATGTGCCCAAAACGCCCCAAAAAATAAATTCATCTTTTTTTTGTTGCTCCTGTTGAGCCCTCTTCGATGAATCATTTTTGTTTCCCCCCTCCCCCCCAAAAAGTAAAAAAAATACAAAATGTTCAGAAAAAAACAAAAAAATATAAAAAATATTCAGAAAAGTAATAAAAAAATTTAAAACAACAAAAAGAAAAAAAAAGTTCTTTTCAGAACTACCTCCCCATTATTAAAAAAAATTGGTAGAATTCTTTGAACTCTGCCAAGCTCTATTTCTATTAGTTCGCTCCCAGTTCGCACTCCGGTACGCGAACTTTGAGCGCACCAAAAAAATTTTCAGTAAGTATAAGGAAAGGAAACAGACAGTTATGTTACAAAAAAGACAGCTATAGGGAGTAAAGAAAAGATACTGTGACCCGCAATTCACTTCTGATCATGTCATATATTACATTATTTTTGACATGGTCAGTGACATCATCAGCAGTGGATTGCGAGTAACAGTTTTTTTTGTTTACGTCCTATAGCTGTCTTTTTTGTAACATAACTGTCTGTTTCCTATCCTTAAACTTACTGTTCCTTTTTTTAACGAGATAATAGATGTGAAGACCTACCATTGCAGTAAAACATGCCCACTTATTACATCATTCATAACATAGTCAGTGACATCATCAGCAGTGGAATGCAGGTTAAAAAAGTAGAAAACATTTACCTTATAATTCTTGTTAATTTTTAAAGAAAATTTTTCATACATTCAATCTGTAAAAGAGAGAACAAACATTTCCAAAAATATTAAAACATGTATTTAAAAATTAGAAAAAAGAAGGGAAAAGGTTCAAGAAGAAACACTTTTTAAACAACTTTGACACTTATAGAAACCTCTACTTCTCTACGACCCCTACACAATCCTAAATATATTTATTTTCAACAAACAGTATCTTCATGCTGATGAAATGAGGCCTATTTTGAAATATGCTTCTTTTGCATTGCTTATGTCTCACAATAGTGATGCAATAACAGCGCAAAAGAGATGTAAAACCATCATAAAATTGTGTCTAACATTTAAAATGATTGTTTTAGGATGCAAATAAGATGTGTGCTTTCAAGAGCTTTCTTTGAGATGAGGCCTCTTTTCTTTTTTTAAAAAAAAAACAGTACCCAGAAGTACAGCACTGTAAGCATTAAAATTGACACTTACAGAAGACTCAGCTTCTCCATATCTACCTCACATTTCTAAATGTATATCATAAGTACAAAAAGCATAACATTAATTATACATGTTAAATGGTTTATTTTTGCTGTTCTCAGAATGTATCAAATTTCACTTAAATCAGTGACTTGAAGATATTCATCATGTAACAGCGGGGAAAAAAAAACACAATCAAAATGACTGTGTTTAAAAAACCCATACAACCTAAGAAATCTGATTTCAAAACTCCTTAAAATTAACTTACTTTCAATGACGTCGAAGGATCTCCTATAAACAGCATCCACTCTGTTGTGCTATAAATATTTTCAGCCCGCCACTTTCTGAAAGAAAACCTCCATCGATACGTAAAATATGTTACATAAAAAAAAAGACTTCTCTCATTCTATCACATGTTTCCACTAGGCCAAATCATGTTGCCGCGATTCGCAAGTCTTGTAATTCTTCCAATCAAATCCCGACATTTTCTATTTTCGCAACTTTCAAAACTAAAAATATTTGAGATTATTTTCACAATCCTGGACTACTAATATCTTACTCTTCTTTGTCACTCATGTTCTCCTTTTCCTATGACACTGATACTGCTTACTATGAAGCAGACTTACTTGCATCAGGTTTATATAGTTGGATTTTTAATCTAGACAGCATTGCAGACTTACATTCCCTCTACTTAAAATTTTGGTTTTAAAAACACCAGGTAAGAATTTTTAAGGTCAAACGGCAATTTTTTTTTGAAAGTTACAACGGAATCATTACAGAATGACCAGCCGTTTCCAGACTTTAAGTAAGCTGTATAATGTCCTGATGTTGTTGATGGACCATCGTGATAGATAATTGCTACAGTTACAAAAGTCCTCCCTGATAATGACAGCTGAGAAGCCACAAAATTTTTTATTAAAGTTGACAATTTTGATCCATCAGGCCTACATCGTTGGATCATTAAAATGACATACTGGCCATATCTACGTATAAATAATGTTGACATCATATCACATTTACATTGGCTACACTCCATGTTGTGATCCGCTGCATTTACTAGCTTATTAAAGGACACTGATTTACTGTCTGGCAAAGTTAAATATATAAATCTTTCTGAGTCTACACTAGTAGTACTTGATACCATACAGTTCTCGCAGTCATGCTGCCATTGATAAGAAAGCCCAAACAGGTGATCTACATCTACACCCTCATCTTGCAATACATCAAGCATATACATTAAAAACTCCTGACAATCTTGCTGATTATTTTCAGAGAAGTCTGTTTGACCTGAACATTCATCTAACAGATAACGAACTTCAGACACACTTTCTACTTTTGTTCGATCAGTGCTACATTTCTCTAACACAGAATTCAACAAGCAGCATAAACTTTGTTCCGAATTGAACACAATCTGTTCTTTTAAACTCTCTAGTGAAAAGAGAACATTAACCACTACATTTGCATAGCAGTTGACACCAGAACTGTTTTCAAATTGAAAACCGACAACATCTTCAACAGAATCCACTTTCTTTCTGCTAACAATTTTCGGTTCATTGACTTTTAGTCTTTTTGCAACAACCTCCCTACTATTACTGATATTTCTACGTTTCTGGCCTACCACACGTTTCTCAAACAAAGGATATTGAGGCAAATGTGGCGCATACTCTCTTCTTAACCTATTGTATTCCTTAACACAATCTAGATCCGCACAAATGTTTGTGACATCACAGTCAATCAAGTACAATCCCGATAAAGTTCTAACTCGTGACAATGCCACATATGCCATACCCTCCTTGAACACAGAACTGCCAATATTCACCAATGCACAGTCTACACTTAAACCTTGCGATTTATGGATTGTCACCGCATATGCCAAGCAAACAGGAAACTGTTTACGGCGAACATATAAGTCTTTAACAAGCAAAAACCTAGCAGAACAACGACCAATTTGCTGTACTTCCTCAATGCCATCAAATTTAATTCTTAAAAATTCTATTCCATCTCTATTTTTGTATTTCTCAAAATCAACAACATTACCCATTGATCCATTTACCAGACCTCTTTCTACATGTAAATTCCTTCTCAAAATGATTCGGCAATTTAAACACACATTCAAAGTCTTTTCAAAACCCGCTGTTTTAGATATAGTCTTCTCTAATGAATCCAATTTTGATTTCAAATTGTCTGACAAAATAATTGTTGATCCCATATGCTCTAATTTGTCGATAGCTTCAAGTTTCACAATCTCTTGCTTTTCTAAATTCAACATTTTGTTGTTGAAGATGGCACATTCTGCAAGAGTTGGCATGAGACATATCCCGGATTTCTTCTCAGTAATTTTCTGAAAAATATTCTCAGGCACAATCTCTTGTTTGGGATATAAATTTGACAGTAATCGTGCATTTAAAGCTTCTTTCCCATGCTCGGTCACTTTTCCAATTCTAATATCTTGTAGAATATTCTTGTAATCTTCATCCTTTGCCTGACGCATATTTTCATGCAGTTCAGCATAATTGAAGTTTAACCATATATTGACGTTGCCAATGCTCCCTAGGCACTTCCTGGTATCTTCATGCGTGAGTATTTTGAACACAGGTTGACCTTTTACTGGTGTCAGCTGCAGAAGATCTCCGAAAACAATGATGTGTTTGCCACCAAATAACACATCATATTCAGTTTTAAGTACTTCTTGCATTCTCAAATGCACAAAGGCAAGCATGACATTGGAAACCATGCTTACTTCGTCAATGATAAGTAGTTTCATTTTCCTCAAGACTCTTGAAACTTCACAGCAAGCATCTCCAGATAACTTGTTGTATTGTAATTTGTTGTCATGCTCCACCGGCAGCATCAGTAGACGATGCAAAGTAATACCTTTAATGTTATGTGCTGCCAGTCCAGTAGGAGCGGTGACAACACAAGACAGCGAATAACAAGAAATTGCTTTAATGAGGAAACTCTTTCCAGTTCCCGCTTCTCCACTCACGTACAGTCGGACAGGCTTCAACGACGTACATGAGCACTCTTTCTTCTCATGACTTAATCCGTGCTCAATTTCCTTGGTAACTTCATCATATATTTTCCTCTGCTCAACGTTGAGTTGTTTTTCCAAGTCTTCTAAGTTAACTGAATCCTCCTGAGCATGTGCCATGGCTCTTTCCACTTCATTCATAGCAGTGGCAGCTTCATTTTCGATAATAGGTCCTCCAAGTGGATCTTGACTCAATGAAACAGAACTCTGACTGTCCTGAGAACTGTCTCTGGCAATCTCGGCTGCAATCGTTGCTTCCTGCTCAATTTCCAAAGTTAGCATTTCTTGATATTTAGGAAAAGCAGGACATTCTATGGACTCCTTGGCTGCATTAAAAGAGTCTTCGTAACAGAGGAAATCTCCAAGCAGTTCCTCTTCTGCACGCCAAGGCTTGAAAAGTTGCAAAAGTGCTAAATAGAAAAACTCCTTTTTTTCTGGAGATTCACCACTCAATTTTCGATGGTTTACTAATTGGCATTTTCTTTGCTTGACCAGGCATCCCTCACTTCCAATTACAGCATACACTCCTTTCTCAATATCTTCTTTGATGTTCCTCTTGAATATATAATTTTGGAGAACCTCATATAGACAAACATTCTCAAGGTGACTGCTTCGATTTGGATAATATGTATCCAACATGTTGGTCTTCAAAATGTCGGTACTGTTTGGCTCCTTTTCCGCCAAATACTCAATTTCCCGGACAGGTTTTAGAACTCGATTTCGCGTTGCAGCAAGACCAAGACTCGCCCAAACGATACTCCTAGATTTGGCATAGAGACTTGCTGAAGACAATCGATCTGAACATTCGTAAGCTCCGATTTCTCGATGCGACAACATCTTCAGACTGAAACTGTACAACTTCTTGCTGAGGCTCTTTTCATGGGAAATGTCCTCCCACATATCCTTCAGTTCTGTCTTTTCTTTTTTGGTGATGTAAGATGTCACATACCGAGCCACAGCCATGCAGTTGTCACCCACAAACTGTATATCCATGTTAGCATTCCACATGGACAAAATCACTGGGTTGTAGTCGTTGATGTACTTGGACTCTTCGTTCCTTTTCAAATTGTATGTATTTTTTGGTGATTTCCTCGTCACATTATGTCGTAGTGAAGACATCAAACTGTTCACTTTTCCTTTAGAAATCACCGGCCGTGGAAAGTTGAAACGACATTTGGTGTAGAACTTGTCCTTGTTTCTGAATTTACGACGACAGTACTTTCCACAACGATGGCTTTGGAAACGTAGAACTTGTTCTCTTAGGCTTTTCTTCTCCGTTGCATTTGGAACAGCACACGTAGAATACTGTTCTATGAAATTCATCACTAAGTGATCGGGATCTGTTCCAAATTTAGGTGCATCCTTGATCCACAACAACATATGTATATGAGGAGCACCTCTTGCTTGGTACTCCTTTCTCCAGAAGAAATCCAACACCTCTCCAAGAGGTGGATTCTTCTTATTTGTGATGAAAGACATCATAGCTTCAAATTTATGATTGAAGTACCTGCATACATTCACAGGATCCAAAGAACACAGTTCTCCAGGTGTCTTGAATTCAATGTTTTCAATATTTCCATTTGCTTCTCGTAGAAATTCAAGTAAGTCTTCCCAGCCATACTCGGCACAGCTCAGAGTGAGGAACCATGTCGGAGTTCCTAAGTTCCTCAGCATACATTTTAAATCACCATGACGACGATACCAGTACTCATTAGTACCACGCTGACACGCCATGAGATTAATTAAGTGAGAATCCAAAATACTATCTTGGACATTGACTTTATGCATAAAGTCTCTTGCCGAGATATTTCGCATCTGTATACCACTTTTTAAGATGTGGTTCACTGCATATGACAGTCCAGACAGATCGCTTTCAAACAGGAGATGAAACAAATAGGGAATGCATTGACGAAACCTAGGATCTTCTCCATACAATCGTAAAGTCCGGTATTCAGACGCAGGAATTTGATGAGATCGCTCATCATATCTTCCTCCTCGACCTGTGGGAAATAGCTGTGGGAAACACCGAGCTTCCAAACTTTCCTCCCAAACACTAATGGGACTCCCTTTGGCTTGTTTCATTTGAAACAACTCAATAGCATTCCCCATGACTTCCTTGGAATGCAAAGGATGAACACTATAATGTTCATATATTTCTTCACTTTTAGAGGCCTCTACTTTCTCAATTTGGCCAGCACACAAATCGCTATCCTCTTCATCACTTACTTCCTCTTCTGCAACATACACATTCTTATAATACTTATTATTTTTCTTCAAATACACTGTTGCCTTTTTGACTTTCCTAACATCCACTAAATCTTGCCATATTTTCTTATTCTTTGTCGGAACCCCATTAACCAAGATAACCAGAGGTTCCTCTTCCACTTCTTCTACTCCAATTGTGTTAATGTTTTTATTCAAATCTAAAGGCAAATAAACAACTCTTCCCTTTAATCCTCTCTGTAAATCTGCTGGAGGCAACTTCCCTGTCTTTGGCTCCATTCTTACAATAGCCTGAAAGGGATGGATACTTTGAATCAAAATAGATTCATAAGTATTTAAATCCTTCAATTCAAAAGGAATCTCAACCAATTCAAGATTATTATGAACTGCCCTAGCAGGCATCTGGTTTTGGTTTAATTTATTACAACAATAAGTACACACACGTTGATCCGATCCCAAATCAAAATAATTTTCTACCATCAAGTATGTGGCAAAATCCTTCCATTCACTATTATTTTCCCTTTCACTTTTTGCATATAAATCCACTACCTTAGTCTGATTCTTATAATAAGTGCGTCGACAACAAACACAAGTGAAATTAGGCCTCTCACTTGATTTCATCTGAAACGTGGCAATTTCCTTCTGAAAATTATCTGTACTGTAAACCTGTACATTATCTTCCACATTACTCTCTACTTCAGGGTCAATTTGAACATTCTCATCTTTACTACTAAAGTAACAAAACTCAATTTCTTCACAAATATTCTTCACATCTATTTCAGAACCATGCAAAAGAGCAGCACATAATTGTTTAAGCATAATTGCTGGACTCTTTGCATAATACAACATTCTCAATAATTTTCTCACTTTATTATGATGCACTGCTAGCATCCTGAAATGATGAAAAACACTCTGGCATACTCTCCTGGAAAGACAAGCCAGTGAATGACCACGCAAACCTGTTATTTGTCTCACTCTGCAAGGATCTAAATCTTGCAACAACTTCATTTTCTGCTTCAAACTTTTCTTATTAAATGTCCGTATAAAATCACAAAGCAAATTGATGGAAACCTGTCGCACACTGCAAATAGAACTACACTTCCAAATGTACACAGGAGCCTTAGGACGTCTTCCTAAAACCTCATCACTTAGCGCCTCTTCTGTCTCTGTTGTCACAAGTTTTTCTTTTTCAACTGGACAACCATCCTTCACTTCATAAGCTCGACCACTGATGTCAACTGCATGCACCAAATCATTATCCTGAAAATAACTCTCCTCATTAAAAAATGCCTCAGAACTTGAACTATGCATCCATTCTCCGGAAAAAACTTCACAAAAGTTGCTACGATTTACTACTCTCTTCCATCTACTGTTTGTTTTAAAATCAGAAATTACCTTGCTTAGTTTCCTAATTCTATTGATTACCAAAATAAACAACTTTCGCTTAATTTCAAAAGCATGATCAATAATTTTCTCGACATTTTTCTTCTTCTTATAAAATGCCGCTTTCTGTTTGCATTTCTTAATATTTTTTATTAAATTAACTATTATCCTATTACGGAACATTCGTTGTCGAATGTCCCTAAACTGTTCTTTCCTTCTACTATCATGCACAGAGTTATCTCTTCCTCTACCAGTAACATTTTTCATGGGTCTTTCCTTTCCATTTAAATTACTCTTCTTTTTCTGAACTGAAACATTTTGGCGATAAATACTTTTTTTACTACAAATATTTTTTAAGAAAGATTTTGTGCTCTTACCCGGAGCTTTCTTGGTGTTTTGATAAGTATTTAGGGAAGAGGACTGCTGCAATAAAACATCATCCTGCTGTCTTTGACATTTTCGAGCCTTTCTAATTCTATTTTTTGTAGGCATTTTCCAAACTATGAAAGAATCTGCAGTTGAATCTGTTGAAAAATATAATAAAAAATGTTAATAACCACTATTACCAAACAGTAAATGAATAACAGTCATCAAAAACTTAATGCCCTACTTATTATTTAACATAGCAAATCAAGGCATATGACTGTGTATGATGTTAATTTCTTTTTTAAATGGAAAGAGTTCTTCATGGTGCAAGTTTCTTGTAAATACGCTCCCACCTGCGAAACGGAACTTTGCAATGCGAAGCTGCTTGGGTCCCCGGTGTCTGTCAACATTCTAAACAGTCCGGAGCGGCCGCCATCTTATCTCTCGGTAGGATCGAGAGAGAAGAAGAGGTGAAAAACGAAGGGGAAATTTAATGAAAGGGGGCAAAGTATACCCCTGTTGACCCCCTAGGAATGTTGTTGGAATTTTTAAAGGGTCCCCTGGGGAAAATAAAAAAAATATATTTTTCACGATAGAACCGCTTCCCAAACACCGAACTGGGTCGCAAACTGCACGAGAATACGCCATTTTGTGCTTCGTTTTAATTAAATTACTAGGAATAAGGAGGTGCGGGAGACGTATCCTAATCCCTTATATTTTCTGAGAGTGGCTGAGGAGTCTCATAAATGTTGATACATGTGTTCCAGCGGCTGTGCGTGAGCTTTTTTTTTTTTTTGCTGCGTGACGTCTGTTAACGTTCGATTCGAAGGAAATCAGGAAGTGTTGACAACCAATTTCTCAGTGCGATAAAATATTTTGGGGCATATTATCAAGCCTGTGCGCTAAAATTATCGCCGATAAAGCGGCGATAATGGGCTTGATAATATGCTCTGTGGAATTCCAATCGAAGCCCATTTTAGATGTCTTCACATCTAGCATGTGCTTCGATTGGAAATCCATAGAGCATATTATCAAGCCCATTATCGCCGCTTTATCGGTCGTTTTCGGCCGATAAAGCGGCGATAATTGAAGCGCACAGGCTTGATAAAATACCACATTGTTATAAATGAATCCTTATTGAGACACAATGTCTGCGCCAACTTGCCTTTTTTACAATGCCACAATTTTGTCGTGCACGGCAGCCATTTTACATGCCAGGCTGGTCTCAGCCTATCACCTAGCCCTGCGAATGTAGGGAAATATTATCAAACCTGAACACTAAAATTATCGTCGCATTATCGGCCGAAAACGGCTGATAAAGCGGTGATAATGGGCTTCATAATATGCTCTGTGGAAATCCAATCGAAGCCCATGTTGGATAACATGGCTAAAAACTACTCAGCACCATTGTTTCGACATTATTAACATGGCTATGTAACTGCCATAATCAAAATTTAAATTTGCCAAGCACACTTGTGTTACTGCATGCCAGAATGCTACACCGAATATGCAATTACAATTTCGCAAAGTAACAAAATCTATTTCTATATCACTACAGACAAAGCCACAATTTAAAAACACAGGGGCATATTACCAACAACTAGCGATAATTTTTGTCTCTAACTTGTTTAGAGACAAAAATTATCGCCGCACATCGGCGATTTTTATCGCAGATAAACCTTGCTATTAGCAAGGTTTATCGCAAATGCGATAAAAAACGGCCGCAATGCATGAATATCGCTGAAAAGTCAGCGATATTCATGCATTATCGAGCAAATGCTCTTAGCCATGTTATCCACCTCCCATTGGATAACATGGCTAAGAACTGCTCAGGGCAGGTGTTAGCTTTTGGAGATATTCGCGCTTAGCGCGAATATCTCCAAAAGTTGGTAATAGGAGATAGCGATGTTAGGGACTGTTTCCAGTCGCTAACATCTTGGCACGCCACTTTGCATGTTATTAGTGATGAGTATCACTGACATGCAAAGCGGGGCCCAAGATGGTCGCTATCTCCTTTTAGCTGTCACTAACTGGTGTTAGCGACAGCTTGGTAATAGGGAGATAATTTTATCTCCGCTTTCTTGGCTTTTAAAGCCAAAAAAGCGGAGATAAACCCCCTTGATAATATGCCCCACAGCTTTCTTCATCATTTTCTCCTTAGCGATAAAAAGCGGTAGCAATGCATGAATATCACGCTGAAAAGTCAGCGATATTCATGCATTATCCTGCAAATGCTCTTAGCCATGTTATCCACCTCCCATTGGATAACATGGCTAAGAACTGCTCGCAAATGCGAAAAAAACGGCCGCAATGCATGAATAACGCTGAAAAGTCAACGATATTCATGCATTATTCAGCAAATGCTCTTAGCCATGTTATCCACCTCCCATTGGATAACATGACTAAGAACTGCTCAGAGCCCCATGAGGAACGCTTTCCATTTAAAAGAGAAAAAATAACATCATAGAAAAGAATCGTTTTTAAACACAGCATATAAATCAATTGTATACCTGCATTCAAGAGGAAATGACTGAAAATGTCCTTGAGACACACGAAAGCGTTTTCTGGAATGCCCTAGCACCATTTTTCCGACATTATTAACATGGCTATGTAACTCCCATAATCAAAATCTAAATTTGCCAAGCGCAGGTGAGAGCGTATTTACAAGACACTTGCCCCATGAGGAATGCTTTCCATTTAAAAATGAAAAAATAACATCAAAGACACTCAAATGCCTTATAAATATGACCCAAAACAACCTATGAAGCTCTAACAGTACATATCCAGAAATGTAATTGATTTCAAAATGGTTTTTAAAAACAACATATCTGTTACAGCTTACATAAGAGACCATGGAATGCGCTTCATATACAACAATACCTTGAGTTACTACATGCCAGAATCCTACACCGAATATGCAAATACAATTTCTCAAAGTAACAAAATCTATTTCTATATCACTACAGACAAAGCCACAGTTTTAAAACACAGCTTTCTTCATCATTTTCTCCTTAAATCATTCTATTCTATATCTAAAATAAATAAATCTTTTCTCACCTTAGCAAATACTTTTTGGATTTTAAAAACAGTCTCAGAAATACACCAAATTGTCTTCAGCAGAAGAAAAAGGATGCACTCCAGAGGCTGCAGCTACTAAAAGCACAGAAATACAGATATTCATTTCACATATCTCTCATATTAGCCAATCATAACTCTTCCCTCACTTTTTTCAAATCAAAACCCTTCCCCCCTCTGCCCTCTCTGCCTTTTTTCCATAGCAACGACCTCCTGGAAGACCTCTCATGTTTGCAAATTCACACAACAATGTTTCAATTGAACTCTGAACTCTCAGTGCACCTGCGTAGCCAGTGCAATCTTTCATTAAAAGTTTCTTCCTTGACCATTGAAATTACATGTTTCAAGAACACATCCATGCACCCTAACTTTCTGTTTTCAGAAATGGAAATGCACCAATCACTGCTAATGAATCATTAGCATTGGAAATCCACAGTTTTTTTTCTTTACAAACTCCTACTGTTTCAACTGCCCTTTCATTACCACACTTCATCTGACTGCAGCACAACCTTCTCCCACCATGTTTAACGTCTGGATTGTTGGACATAGTTACATCCACTGGGCTCAAAGGTATGCTGACAACAGAAATTTACACAACCTCAATTTACAAGATGTGGAAATTAAATGGTTGGGCCAAAGAGGATTAAAATGTCACCAATTGATACCATTGGTGAAAACCTTTATGCATTTGCCAAAACCTGACCTGTTAATAGTGCATTGTGGAGGTAATGATTTGGGCACTTTAACAGGAGTAGGTCTGGAAATGCTTTTAAAGGACACCTTTGAGCAATTAATGGCACTTTTTCCTCAAACTGCCTTGGTATATTCCAATATATGCCAAAGACAGAAATGGAGGTGGTCCAACCAATTTGGTCCACAAATTGAGAAAGCGAGGAAGCATGTAAACAAATCTGTTTCAGCTTTCATGAGAGACCATGGAATGGGCTCCCTGTACAATAATAACTTGCGTTACTACATGCAAGATATCTACAGAGGAGATGGAGTTCACTTCTCAGATGAGGGCAACAGAATTTTCATTCTGAATTTAAGACTGTGCATTGGTACCTACTTATAAGTACCTAAATGGACCATAAACCCAAAAGCTCTTCTCAGAGCTACCCTTCATCTGATCACTCACAATTAATACTTTTCTCTAACTTATTTCTGTAATTTTCAACAAACTACGCTCAAAGAGCGCTACCCGGTACGCGAACTGGAAGCTAACCGCCCAAAATTATTTTAAAAATGTTTTTTCTCCGCACATATGGTCCTCCTCAGCCACCCTCAGAAAACCTGGGGGGTCAAAATACTTGTACCGTGTCCCCTTCTACCCTTTCTGAACATTATTTAACCTCCATTTTATATGTTAATTCGACTGAAACACAAAATGGTGGACTCCTGTTACGCTTCTAGTTTGCGGACTAAACTGCTTCCCGGGAAGCGGCCCAAAGAAAAGGTGGGAAAGTAATTCACAGAAAAAGGACTGGAGACACTCTCACCAAATATAGATTAGCTCATACTACATAACAATCCCTTTCATTTTCACAAATTTGATTGAAATTCCATTTAGCCATTAAGCCTGTAGACCTCTCTAAATACCTTGAGGTAAATTACTTCACAAAACACATCTGAAGTGTTGGAATTGACAACCAATAAAAATGTTACTTTCATTTTCTACTTTTATTACCTGATATTTGATTGGTTATATACCTGAATATATATAAAGGAAGAGAAGAAAACACAGCCATTTTGACTGCTACTTCTTGTTGTACATCACATTTCAATACTTACCTAAGACTTCAACTTGTTTCTGAAGGTAAGTTGTTATTTTTAAAAATGAAGTATATTGTGCACTATAACTTGATATGGTAGACTTTTTCTGATACATATACACTATCCCTCTGTAGTAGTTATGGATTTAGATAGTCTTCTCTGTTATAGTTAGGAATGGAGTTAGGCTTCTCTTCGTTAAATTACATACACTTTTTTATAGTCATATTTCCACTCTGATACTATACACTGCCAAAAGAAAAATTCACTGATAAAAACTGCCTATCTAAAATTAATCCCAACAGTGCCCAATCTCTACTAATATATATTTTTTTATTCAAAATTTCAGGCAAAATGGAAGGCGAACAACAAGTTACATTTTCAATTGAACTGAAGGAGAGCAGCCAAGACAAAATTGATGACTTTATGGATGACAGTAGAGACCACGAACTTCTACAATGTGTTGAAGCAGTGGACAACCTGCTTCAAAATGAAAAAAAATTACACCCTATAATAAATTATGACATTTCTGACAATGAAATGTTAGAAAATTTAATAAAGTATGAAACACAATCATAATAAAAAAAAATTAAAAATAAAGAAAACAAAAAAAAAGCAACAAAAACAACAAATAATTGACATACAGTATTAGAAAAGTCTATCATTCTTTTATCCTTATAGCTTTTATCCTTATAGTACGCTGCCAAGAGCGCTTCCCGGTTCGCGTACTAGGAGCTCACCACGCATAAATAATTTTTTTTTTTTTTTTGCCCTGCAGAAACCTTTTACAACCTCCACATAAAACCTAGGGGGTCAGGGAGGATCTACTATGCCCCCTTATCGAAATTTCCCCCTTTGTTTTGGCCTCCTCTTATCTCTCGATCCTACCGAGAGACAAGATGGCGGCCGCACCGGACTGTTTAGAATGTTGACAGACACCGGAGAGCCAATCAGCTTCGCTTCGCATAGTTCCGATAAGCGAAAAGTACGCGAACCGGATCGCTGCCCGGAGCGCTGTTACAGATATATATCTTGATTTAAACGTTAATTTCTCAAAATCCACTGAAGCACATATATTGAGACCTAGCAAAGGCACATCGGGCTAACAGTCCCTACAATTTTGCCAAGTTTCGTGCAAATCCATTCAGCCGCTCGAGCTAAAAGTGAGTCCAACCGCCCTATGGAAAACTCAATGTTAAAAACGCGTTTTGGGACCCCCCTTTTTTCTCAGCCCCCCCTTGACGAAACCCCCCCAAATTTCCAGGAGCTGCTCAGAAACCAAATGTGCCATTTTCCTGAAAATTTCAGCCGATTCCGTCCACAAACGCCAAAGTTATTAGACATAGAATTTTCAGAAATCCCATAGGGAAAAAATCCTAACTATATATACCTACTGGCGACCGCCAGTAAGTAATATATATATATATATATATATCACAGCAAAAATCCTCCAAACACCCACTCCTGGTGAAATGAAGAAGGCGGACCACGAGGAACAAGGCAGAAAGGTGTTATTGTTGGGAAATAGAATTTAAAAATCCCTAGAAATTCACTGAAAAAACAAATATTATAGGAACTTTATAGTTAGGTTCAAAGGCCAAGGCACGCCAAAGGCAAACCGTTCTATGCCCGTCCGCGAACTGACTGCGGCCAGTGCCTGGAACCCTGGACCTCCCACTACTTATTGCTTTGACACAACCACCCAACCCTAGAAGACTTAGAGAATGCCAACAGGCCTTGCGGAACATGACCCACAGACAGTTCTCCAGCCTTCACTGCTGCCAGACCTTCACCGCCACACCGGCCTCCAACACCGCCGACGCCAGCACCGACGACACCCTAAAATGCATCCTCCTCAACGTACACGCCATACACAAACACACCATGGAAATCTGGAACCTACGCGACTCTCTTTCGCCCGACATCGCCTTCTTTACAGAGACCTGGACCAATGCATCATCTGCCCCCAACATCAGCATCACCATCCCAGATGGACACAAGATCCAGAGAAGAGACCGCCCCAACCACAACAGGAGGGGGCCTCGCCATCACCCACAGGAGCACCCTCCGCCTCACCACCTCCAACGAAACCTTCCCCTCCGCTGAACACCTGCACTTCCAGATCCAGACCCCCCAATGCCACACTTGTCTACAGAACTCCCGGCCCCCAAACACCCTTCACCACCCACATCACCGACTTCATCGCATCCCACGCCATCGCCTCAACAAACTGCATACTCATTGGAGACCTGACCGTCCACCTCGACAACCCCAGCGACCCCCAAACCCACTATCCTTTGTGACAATCTTGCCAGCATCGGACTTAAACAACTCTTCAACACACCGACCCGCAAAGCAGGACACACCCTCAACTCCATCTTTGCAGCAGGAAACAGCGTCCAATTCATCTGCACAATGCATGCGCCATGGACCGACCACCACTGCGTACACTTCGCTATCAACAAACCCAAGGCACCCAAACCAGCCCAACGCCCACCACAAAGGAACTGGAGGAAGGTTACAGATGAGCAACTTAACTCCACCCTCACCAGAAACAACCACACGTGGGGACCCAACCCAAATGACCCAGCCGGAGAACTCCGCACCTGGATCTCTGCCTGCCCAGACGAGCTCGCCCGCTACACAACCCCGACAGATAACGCCCCAGGAGAGCCGCCTGGTTCACCACCACTCTCTAAGAAGCCAGACGCACCTGCAGAGTCCTGTAGAAGAACTGGAGAAACACCAAGACAACCAAAAACCACACTACCTACAACGACGCCATGACAGACTACCACAACCAGATTAGAGCCACCAAGAGGAACTTCATCCACAACAAAATCTTGGCCAACTCCACCAACTCCAAGGAACTTTTCAGTGTCATTCAAGAATTCACCAACCCATGCAGCGAAGCCACAAACATCCCCCTTCCCAATACCTCTGAGACAAGCTTGGAAACTATTTCCACCTCAAGATCAAAAGCCTCTACGACAACTTCATGAACTATCCACCAGGCACCACAGATGGCCTCCTACCCCCCAGAAATACCAGCCAGTCCACCATCTCCAACTGGACACCGATAACAGCCGAAGACACTGCCTCAACCATAAAAATCATCCCCTCGGGGGCCCCCACCAACCCCTGTCCCCCTCACATCTACCAGAGAGACGCAGCCTCCATCCCACCCGAACTACAACGCACCATCAACACCACCTTCAAAACAGGCACCCTCCAGACGAATGGAAGCGTGCAGAAGTCAGACCCCAGCTCAAGAAGCCCACAGCTGACCCCACCGACCTCAAGAATTATTGGCCGATCTCGCTCCTGCCGTTCGCAGCCACAGTTGCAGAGTAAACAGTCAACAGGAAACTGACATGATTCATTGAAGAGAACGCCATCCTCGACCCGTCCCAATCCAGATTCTGAAGCAACCGCAGCACAGAGACCGCCCTAATCGCCGCCACAGATGACATTCGCACCCTTTCGGACCAAGGCCCCTCCGCAGCCCTCATCCTACTTGACCTATCAGCAGCCTTCAACACCGCACACTAGTCACCAGAATACACAACGCAGGTATACAAGGAATAACCCTTGACGGGATCCGATCATTCCTCACCGGAAGAAGCCAAAGGATCAGACTCTCCCCTTCCTCTCCAACCCCACGAAAATCACCTGCAGAGTCCCACCGGGTTCATCCATGAGCCCCACCCTCTTCAACATCTACATGCCCCCCCCGCAGCCATTGTCGGACAACACAGCCTCAAAATCGTATCCTACACTGACGACACCCAGCAAATCCTCTCCCTCGCCGAAGACCTACCACTGCCAAAATCAACTTCCAGGAAGGAATGCAAGACGTCACAGTCTGGATGACCAACAGCTGCCTGAAGCTAAAAGTCGAGAAGACAGAAGTCCTGATCCTCGGTACCACCCATTCTGCATGGGACAGCACCTGGTGGCTGACTGACCTCAGAAGCCCACCTACCCCCTCAGACCGCACCAAGAACTTCGGCATCGTACTTGACTCATCACTCACCATGAACTGACAGGTCAAAGCCGTCACCTCCAGCTGCTTCAACACCCTCCGCATACTCTGCAAGACCTTCAAGTAGATCCCCCCGAGTCAAGGAAGACAGTCACCCACGAACTCATCACCAGCAGACTGGACTGTGCAAACACACTCTACGATGGCATCAACAAGTCCCTACTCCGCAAACTTCAGTCAATACAGAACACCGCCGTCAGACTCGTCATAAGCATCCCCCAACACAAACACATCAGTCAACACCTACGAAGTCTCCACTGGCTCCCCGTGAAGCAAAGAGTGACTTTCAAAATCCTCACTCATGCCTACACAGTAATGGACCCAAATACCTCAAGAACAGAATCAACTTCCACGTACCCAAAAGAAACCTCCGATCTTCCAACCTCGCACTGGCAGAAACCCCCACATCCACAGAGCTAGAGCAGGCGGAAAATCCTTCTCTCACATTTCAGTCAAGACCTGGAACGAGCTACCAGCAGACATCAGATGCGCCCCCTCCCTGAACACCTTCAGGAAGACCCTCAAGACCTGGCTCTTCTTCTAAACAGATCTGCAGACCCCCCATCCCCTAAGTGCTTCGAGGCCTTCATGGATCAGTAGGGCGCTTACAATTCCCTGATTGATTGATTGATTGATTGATTGATTTTACACTCACAAAACCATAGAAATTCAGCAGTTATAGTTATCTCAAGTAACTTGTGTACTAAAATATTTATAACTCGCAACACTGCCATGCACAGTTTTCTCATCAATATTTTCACTGCAAATGTTGCAGTAATATTATCAATGATGCCATAGAAGATGTTATGACTAATGTAATATGTGGGGTAATTAGCAGTGCATGGTGAGGGCACAGTTTTTGTTACCTTAGGGCATGAGTTATTGTTGCTTGAGATAACTATAACTGCTGAATTTCCTTGGTGTTATGTGTAAAATCTTAACCTAACTATAATGTCCCTGTAACCTTTGTTTTTTTTCAATGAATTTCTATGGTTTTTTTTAATGCTATTTCCTAACTGTACCATCCCTGTAACCTTTGTTTTCTAGGGAATTTCACTGTGTTTTAATTGTATTACAATTTGACCCATAAGTTTGATTTACTAATATAGTTATTTTAGTTTCATATGTCTTTATTTCGATTTTTACATCATAAAAGACAGTCTACATAAAAGGAATAAAACCAGATCTTACATACATATAATTCAAGACATCATATTTTCTTCCAAAAACAGTTCATTTTAAGAAAAAGATTAAACAGTAATTTTACTAATATATATTTTCAATAGTTTATAAATACATTGAATTCACATATTCATTCTTATTTTATATTTCTTCATCCCAGGATCTCTGAGTGACTCCAAGAGCTGGATAGCTGACCACCTGTTCTGAGTTTCAGGGACACAACAAGCTCCAGAGGCCTAACTGCAACTGTCCTGTTGAGCTGCTGAACTAAACCTGCCTTGCTGTGCAACTGGACCGACATGAGCTCTGTTGGCCTCTGCAAGAGTGAGTTCATGATCCCCAAGAGGTGCTTTGCAGGTCTTGGACCATTCGTGTAGAATCAGTTGAGCTACTCCTATAAGAAAAGGAGAAGTTCTGATGTTTTGTGCTCTTCGCATCTGCAAATAGCCCCTTCGCACCAAGTCCTTGCCGTGGGTGCCGATCACCAACATGAACCCAACTCTTCGTGCTATAGCGACCACCAGCGACAGCACTTTGGGCTACAGCATACACAGTCCTTGGTGACCACCAACCCAAAGCTCCATCAACGAAGTCAGCTACAACCAACAGGATCTTTGCACTACAGAGACGATCATCAGTGGCACACGACCTGCTCTTCGTGCTACTGCCACAACTTTCCATGGAGCTCTCCCAGCTCTTCACCGCCTCTTCCTCTACAAACAGAATTCCTCACACTGGACTTTAGAAGGCAACTTTTTCAACAGGACTAACCTGGTCCCTATATCTGGCATATGGAATGCTTAGAGTCCTTCCTTTAGGAATACAAGTTTTCAATTTGGGAACACTTCAGAGGGAGCAGGCAGTGGTCATCTTTTAAGGAGTCTAGAACAGATTTTGTTTGGAATTGTGGTCACAACTACTGATACACTGCACACCAGATAGCAGTTTGCAAGGAATGCCCTTTTTACTTCCCTTGCAAATTGTGATACAGTATGGGTTTTGTGCATGAAGGACAGGGAGTTTGCGTTTGCAAACTATATGATGTTGCGAAATAGAGGGTTTGCAATTGCACAATTGTTTTACACATGTTGCGTAAAATAACAGGTATATTATGTAGTTCAAGAAGCATTGTCCTCTTGAGAAAATATTGAAAATCATGTGTTCTTGAGGTGCCTTTAATGATAGAAGTGATTCGTACAGCTAAACTGTTCAGCCAATGTGACTTTTAGCTAGAACTGATCTTGTACCACCGTATTTACGTGCACTAACTGCTGCTGTGCCTTTTATCCTATTGTACCACCTATACTTGATGAGCCACAGGTGGTGATTGGACAATTGACGAAATTAGGATGCGTCACAATTTCTAACAGCACACAATTGCGCGCAGAATTTTAGTTTTGTGCGTCTGAAGGGGCCATTAAACCCCAAATGTTTATTACAAACCATTTGATCATGTCCTTGCTACAAAACATGCTTCTGGCACACGTGTCGGTGACTAAAGTATGTGTTCAATGAACAGTGGATTTCACGTGTTTCTGGTGCTTACAGTCATAACAAAAAACGTTTCATGCCAAACGTCAAGACATTCAAAAGCAACACGTTTTGAATAATACCCTCGACCGGGTAATGGACTTACATCATGCATGAAAAATGGCACAGTTTTGTCTGGGCCCAAAAACATTTAAACACAAAAGAGCTATTTTCTGTCTAGTGAACATGCATTTTTGACTCATGAGCTAATGCTCTGGCACGAGAGAGGGCAAATATTTAGCAAATGCACACATTCAGTCAGTTTTAAACTCAAGATTCAGTCTGACACTTTCCTCTTAACAAAGTTCACATTAAGTTTCTTTTATTAGTCTATTTTTAACCTTGTGCCAGAATGACTTTCATACAAATGGGTATTTTGTTTCTGACATCACGTTCTGGGCTTCATACAACCGAGAACACGTGCCTTGCTGCAGATATCAGTCATGCAAACTTCGATTGTGTTTCTGAAACAAAACTAACACTGTCACATACACGCGTACATTATATGTTTGTGAATAATGATCTACAGGTGTTGATATGTAATGCTATGCAGGTTTGTAGAGCGCACTATCACCTGGGAGGGTAACCTGCATGGTTTAGGATTACATGATATTTTTTTGAAGGCGTAAATCCGACGTACACTGGGAAAAAAAGGCCACTAATTGGTCTGAGATGCCTAAACAAATAGATCCCAAAATAAACGCTAAGATCTATTGCTTTAGTATACCACCTGGTGAAACTCTTTGGTGCTGTGAACAAGACCGTGGCTGTACATTAGCGAAAGAGATTTTAAACTTCAAATCCATTTATCACCATTACTTAGATTCGTGTAAAATTACGTTGTACAATATATGACACACAATTATGTGACGTAAATCTTCCAGTCCTTCAACAATTGTCACCGCAAAACTTCCTCAAGACTAGAATCCAAAGTTACTGAGAGGTAGCAAAATGCAGTACATTGAAAAATGTTACCTACTAAAATGTACTTTTCTACGAAAAATATTATTTGTATCCATAAGTGTGTGCTCTAAAAAGCATACTTCTATATTATTGCTTTCACATTATCGATACAAAATACACTTAACTGCTACGGGTCTGTCACTAATTATCTATTTTACTACTGATACTGATACTGATACTACTGATAGGCAAACCTCTCTGCAAGAACAGTGTGACATGCTACCTTGCTTCCTTGGCCTAGACTGGAGCTTCCTTTATCAGGAAATGTGCTCAATGCATAATCTCTGTCCTTGCCCCTCAGAAGTGCAAGCTGCAGCCAGGCCTTAGTTTAGAGAAAACAGCCTCTGTTTCTCTCAGGTCCAAGTGATTTCGCATTATGGGGAGTCAAGAGTGAAACTCTAACTATCTTCTTTGGTGGAGAGTCAGTCCTTGGTCTGGCTGTGTTTGGTGCTGTTGGCAATGATGCCAAATTTCGTGCTTCTGGTATTCAGTTTGAGATAGATACTTCACAGCCAGGCTTGGATGTGGACAGGACAGGATCTGTGCTGATTGATGTCCTTAATTTTGTCAACTTTCAGATAAACTTGTATATCGTTCGGTATGCATGTAACACATGAATACATTGCTGACTTATGTGTTCACATATGTGTTTAAGTTCCAAAATGCAAAGATATCTGTACAGACAGTCACTTTTAGGTCGAAATATATTTACCTTGAAAATGTAAATGAGAAATAGCTACTTTGAATCTTTCAGCTATCCATTTACATTTCTGCTTGAAAAACTTCCCTCTTTGTTTTTCATCCATTGTCTGTTGTTTTTGCTCCAATTCTTCTGTTCAATTGATGATACACCACTGAACACTAGACAACTTAACCAACCAAGGCACGCTTGAAAGCATCCTTGCACTTGAAGAAGAAGTTCATGCTCCTCTCTTAATTCTTGCACAAACATCATGCACTGTAGGTCATCCCCATTTAAAATTGCTGCCCTCACACATCTGATTGTTTCAATGGTTTGCCACTCAGTTCCAGTGCGCTTCAGAGATCCCCACAGACCCCCCTCCATGTTATGTTATGGTATGGTATGTTATGTTATGTTATGTTATGTTATGTTATACTGGATTTCTAAAGCCACAGCTATTTAAAGTGTCCCGGCGCTGCTACCCCGAGACCCCCACCAGCCAGCTAAAAGGAGAAGCATCAAGAGGAAAGGGATCAGAGCAGTAATGTTTTTAATTTCTTCTTAAAGACTGCAGGGTCATCGACCCTCCTAAGAGCAAAAGGAAGCTCATTCCAGGCTAAACCAGCTTTGCGGGTGAAATAACACCCACCCAACCTGTGACGCAGAAACCACGGGTTCTGTATGAGAAGTTGGTCCGATGACCACAGATGCCTAGAAGGGGTATAAAAAGCAAAGCGCTTCTGAAGATAAAGTGGGCCCGGTCCATACAAGGCCCGTTGGACAATGGCCAGCATTTTGAATTTCAAACGAACCTCGACTGGGAGCCAGTGAAGGTGCCGAATATGAACCCACACACTCTGTCTGACAGAGAGACTCAGCAGGAGTCTTGCAGCCGTGTTTTGGACTACCTTCAACTTTTTTATCAGATAGCTCGTACATCCCACTAGGAGCGCATTAGAATAGTCCAAACGGGAAAGAATCAACGTCCAGACCACCATTTCTTTAGCCTCCGCAGGCAGAAGGGGGAGGAATTTACGCAGCATTCTCAGAATGCCAAAACAAGTCCCTGTAAGCTTTTTGACATGCGTTGCAAAATTCAAGTTTTCCTCTAACCAAACCCCCAAATTTTTCGCCAGTCCTTTGTCTGACTGGGGGGGTGGAAAGTCCGGACGCCACAGTCTGGTTCTGAAATCTGCAGGAAATGCTCCAAATAGGAGTACCTCCGATTTCTCCTCATTGCACTTGAGCTGTACATAGGCCAGCCAATGGAACACAGCAGAGAGACAACGCTGAGCCGTGCTGACCGAATCCTCACCTCTTCTCCAGGTGAACAATAACTGCGTGTCATCCGCATAGGCCAACACCGTAGACCCCAATGCCTCCACCAGATAAACCAGGGGAGTCATATAGATGTTAAACAAAAGGGGGCTAAGCGAGGAGCCCTGCGGGACACCAGTGGAGAGAGGGGAGGGGGACGAGGCAAACGGTGGTAGCCAAACTTGCTGTGACCTATCCTCAAGGAAAGATCGAAACCAGCTCCAGGCTGTGCCAGCAATACCGATGCCAGCAAGCCGCTCGAGGAGGAGAGAGTTAGGAACCGTATCCAATGCCGCTGAGAGATCCAGCAGCATCGGTGCTGCTCTCCCGCCGGCATCCAAACAGTCCCGGATTGCCTCCGCCACCTCCAGCAGTGCTGACTCCGTGCTATGAGAGGCCCAGAACCACGATTGCGCAGGATGCAACACACCCGCCTTCGTCACATAGTTGGTAAGCTGAGAGGTGACCGCCTTTTCGCAGACCTTAGCCAAGCTAGGCAAGAGAGAAATAGGTCTATAATTAGCGGGGAGCGATGGATCGAGGGTAGGCTTCTTGAATAAAGGGAGAAGGAGAGCATGCGGAATGTGCGCCTCGCAAAGCGACTGGTTAATCAGAAGGTAAACTTCCGGATTGACCGTGTCGGATAGTTCAGCCAACAGCCGAGCCGTGCAGGCTACAGGAGGCCGAGAGGTCAATAGGTCTAAAGGCCAAGAAAGAGTGATCCGAATTCTTCTCCAAACTAGACCCCTAAAATGATTGGACAGAGTGTTCGCCCAGATGACTTAGGGGGTAACAGCTACCTCCTGCGCACAGGGCACCACAAAACTCTGCACAGTGGCAAAGATTTCCTTCGTATTATTGTTCGCCCTATCAATGCGGGTGGCAAAATGTGTGCTTTTTGCCGTGCTAATGGCTATATAATACCGTTTCTGTTTAGCTCTAAAAGCCAGTTTGGCCATAGGACAGTAGCCACTAGCCCTCCACGCTCTCTCAAAAACCTTGCAGGAGTGTTTTAAATCCCTCAACTCCAAAGTAAACCAAGTCTTGGAGGGGGTTTCTCTTCCCAACTTACAGGGACCCGGAGCCGCTAGGGCAGTGCCTGCACCACTAATCCAACTTGAAAATGTAGTAACATTGTCCTGGAGGGCACTTACTAGGCTCGTACGCGAAGCCGCTAGCTGAGCGCTCAAAAGAGCAGCATCCGTTTTCCTGGCATAGGAGCGCGATGGCAAAGTGGCAGTTGGCGTTTGCGTTGTGCAGGTCACGAGAAGAATACTGGGAAATTATCTGACCAGGTGATCGGGAGAGGTTTACTAACTTGCACCAGGAAATTAAAACAAATGGGATCCAGAATATGGCCCCCCTTATGGCTAGGGTCAATCACCCATTGGGATAGCATAGCTAACTGGAGATTATCCCTGAATGCGTCAGCGTCAGACGACTCCACTGAGTCTAGATGTAAATTTAGGACGCCCATCAGAAGAAAGTTGGAAAACCTTAGGACTCTCTCAGCTATAGTGTCACCACAAGGGTCCACGAAAACCCCCGCTGGACCCGGAGGACGGTATAATAGTGAGCCACCCAAGGTGAAATGAGGAGACAGTTAAAGGCTGAAGTCCAAAGCCAGACAGCCTTCCCAATTATTTGAGGGTTCCCACTGGAGGACCCAGCATTCTCTGTACATTATGGCATCGATTTGCATCTCTGTACATTATGGCATCGTGGCAAAATATACGCTCGAGTGAAGTGTATTGCGCTAGCACCAGTTAAGACTGCTCATACATAACCCAACTAGTGGTAAACAGTGGCCCATCTAATGTTTGCAGCAGTTAAAACATTTAAATGTGGGGGGTACACATGAAATAAAGGCTGCTTGTCTTTCCAAATGTTACACAAAAGCCAAATCCCATTTATACAATCACATTCTCCTTGAAAACTACCGATTTTGCAGAGGCTGCACACAAAGGGGGATTGAGAGCCGGCGCCATAACGATCACCGTTCCCCCCCCCCATGACCAGCTAGCTCGTGACGTTTTTTGGCATGCAGGAGTGATAGAATGCAAAAAACAGCCTTGCTTCTCCTCTCCCTCCAACCCCCCGCGGTGACCGTCGGACAGGCGCCGCCCGGCACAGCCAATGGGGGCTATGCTATTTACAAGCCCTCCAATGGGGCCAAGCCAACAAGCTAGGCAGGGAACAAAGGGAAGGGGGATATAAGGCCTGCTCCCCCAGGAGAGCTCCATGTTCATGGCCAGAGCGGGAGGAGCAGTACCTTGACCAGAATATTTTTCCCACCTACCCACACCAAAGGAGCAGCAATGTCGCAGGCTGAGGTGCAGTTGTAGGCAGGGCAGAGAACTACGCGAATAATGGTTGGTAAAGAGGCACAGCTGAGGGTGGTGTGCCAGGATTTGACCACTAACGTAGGGATGCCTCACGGCTGGGATAGCTGGTCAAAGGGCAGAGAGTACCACCACTCACCCTCAAATGCCTCATGTATGAGTGAGGCGTCTTACCAAAGAGGGGGGGTAGCGAAAACGGAGATGGCGCTCGCAGCCAGCCCCCGCCGGATGGCAGGGCACAACCAGAATCGGACAAGGTAGCGAGTTGTGGCCTAACTCCTGGTACAGATGCTACTCCCTCCCCGTGCACAAGGGGAGCCCAAATCCGACCTACCAAAGAAAAAACGACCTGCAAGGGCCAAAAGAGACTAGACAGAAGAAAGTACAAAGTTTATGCATGTTGTCACTGGAGGGAATCCCAATGAATTTTGTAACCTGATTTGCCGTTATGCTCAGCACATCCTTGCTATACATTTATGTCTGTGATTTTCCTTAGCAGATTCAGTTATTCCGTAGGAATTTCAGATTTTGTCTTGCTTGGCATAGCTTTTGTCACTTTGGATCAACTTCAACGTGGATCATCTGATTTTGGACCTAATATCCTGCCGGGCTCCTCCTATGTCAGGGGGGGTTTAATTCTTTGCTGATCATCACTGACACAATATGCATCATGAATTAAGATCTATAGAGATTTCAAAGGAGGTCTTTCCCTTGTGGGGTTTTCATTCTTGCTGTGTCCTCCTAGAAGAGACACGTGTCCACTTTCCCATATATTAGTCTGCAGAGATTAGTACCGAGGCTACTGGAAGCAGTCATCCTTTCCTCGGGTAATTGTAAAGGACACTCAGCAGACCAACATCACATCCAACCCCTTAAATACTTATATCACAAGAAAGTATCATTCTAACTCCTGGCCTGGACAATTTAGATGGTAAAACTAAGCATAAATGAATGCTGTAATAATGGTCTAACTTATGGACCAACTTTGATTATCACAGTTTATTTTTAAACTAATATTTTCTACCTAAAGTTTCAAACAAACTAACTACTTCTGAAAATACACGTTTTCACTATTAGGCTACTCTTACAGTACTATTATCTTTTCACTCACTTTTCCCTCTATCCCCTTTTATGTCTTACTCTTATGTACAGCACTCAGGACTTTGCTACTAGGTTCTCACCATAAAATTACCCACACGCACATCTTTTCAAATAGAAAGATTACGTTCATATTACACTTTATCAGACTCATTCTGTAATAGTTTTCAGTTACCAAAATTCAAATGTTTGCAAACAGCCAGTGGTCATATTACTGCTACAAAGGTAACTTCAACATAGTGGCAGTAAGCAAGAATCCTACTTCAGTGACTCTCAATTGGATACACATAATCTAAAAAAAAAAACTAACTGTGACACTCTGTCTTTCCGTAGTTACTAGCCAAATATAACATATAATTACTACCATTCAATATATGAATTTAAAACAAATAAAGTGTAATTGAGGTGATAGATACTTTACCTCTTCATTAATGTAATGTTGACAAGCTTTTTGCATATCTGTGATCTCAGATTTAATGATATGATCTTGAGTGAGACACCAAGTTAATGACATGATCTTGAGTGAGACGCCGAGTTCAAATGTATCACCATCATGTTTCCGTGGTAAGGAAACCAGCCCGTTATGTGTAGTTTAGGGCTGGTATAATTAAAAGAATGTCCCTGATTTTTTAACATCTTGACCAACTTTAAAAATGTTACTGTTTGTGATGGACTCTGAGAAAATGCAAGGGATGGGATTTAGTATTTCATCTTACCTCTATTGCTAAACTGCTTTACAGTAGTGGCTGAACTCTAGAGATCCATTTTTATTTGTAGATATAGGGAATGATGAGTATTGCTGGTTACAGTTAAGAACTGTAAAAAAAGATTGTTACAGCAAACAAATGATGGACAGAATGTTGACAAAGTAAACATTCTCCCCCAGTCAAAAGATCTGGGTTAAATCCATTGTTCTTTTGCCGACTATGTTCTTTTGCCCACTACGCAACCCCAGTTTGGACCCAGCCATATGCAAGTCAGTCTCGATCCTGTGACCCATAAGAACAGTCCAGACCGAACTGCCAAGCCAGGTCCTCCCTGAACCGGAAACAAGCATCCTGGGACCGATTTCAGGATATGCAACCCTTCTTCAGCCAGGCCAGCTTAAATCCAGTTGCACAGTGAGGCAGGGACCCACATCTGGGCATACCCATCCCACTTAGGGTGAAAAGTGTTACAGCAATCAAATGATGGACGGAATGCTGACAATGCAAACATTCTACCCCAGTCAAAAGATCTGGGTTCAATCCATTGTTGTTTTGTCTACTACGCCACCCCAATTTGGACCCAGCCATATGCAAATCAGTCTTAACCCTGTGCCCCATGGGAAGAGTCCAGACCAAACTGCCAGGCCAGGTCCTCCCTGAACCGGAAACAAGCATCCTGGGACCGGTTTCAGGGTATGTCACCCTTCTTTAGCCAGGCTAGCTTGAATCCAGTGGCACAGTGAGCAAGGGACCCACGTCTGGGCATACCCATCCCACTTAGGGCAAGAAGTGTTACAACAAAAAAATGATGGATGGAATGCTGACAATGCAAACTTTCTCCCCAGTCAAAAAATATGGGTTAAATCCATCATTCTTTTGCCCACTACGCCACCCCAGTTTGGACCCAGCCATATGCAAATCAGTTTCGACCATGTGCCCCATGGGAACAGTCCAGACCGAACTGCCAGGTCAGGTCGTCCCTGGACGGGAAACAAGCATCCTGGGACTGGTTTCAGGGTATGTCACCCTTCTTCAGCCACGCTAGCTTGAATCCAGTGGCACAGTGAGCAAGGGACCCACGTCTGGGCATACCCATCCCACTTAGGGCGAAAAAAGTGTTACAGCAAACAAATGGTGGATGGAATTCTGACAAAGCAAACATTCTCCCCAGTCAAAAAATCTGTGTTAAATCCATTGTTTTTTGCACCACTACACCACCCCAGTTTGGACCCAGCCATATGAAAATCAGTTTTGACCCTGTGCCCCATGGGAACAGTCCAGACAGAACTGCCAGGCCAGGTACTCCCTGGACCGGAAACAAGCATCCTGGGACCGGTTTCAGGGTATGTCACCCTTCTTTAGCCAGGATAGCTTGAATCCAGTGGCACAGTGAGCAAGGGACCCACGTCTCTGCATACCCATACTACTTAGGGCGAAAAGTGTTACAGCAAACAAATGATGTACGGAATGCTGACAATGCAAACATTCTCCCCGAGTCAAAAGATCTGGGTTAAATCCATCGATCTTTTGCCCACTACGCCACCCCAGTTTGGACCCAGCCTTATGCAAATCATTCTTGACCCTGTGCCCCATGGGAACAGTCCAGACCGAAGTGCCAGGCCAGGTCCTCCTTGGACCGGAAACAAGCATCTTGGGACCAGTTTCAGGGTATGTCACCCTTCTTCGGCCGGTCTAGCTTGAATCCAGTGGCATACTGAGCAAGGGACCCACAACTGGGCATACACATACCACTTAGGGACGAAAAGTGTCACAGCAAACAAATGATGGGCGGAATGCTGACAATGCAAACATTCTCCCCCAGTCAAAAGATCTGGGTTAAATCCATTGTTCTTTTGCCAATATTGCTGTAACATGTTAAATAAGATTGACAGACTCATATAGTGTATGTTCTTTATTCTTATTCCATGCTTGAAATACTATTGATTGGATCCACTATTAATATTCATTGTACACTAAAGAGGTAGGTGACCAAAGTTTAGAAGAGCATTGTTGTGGCATTATGATCAGGGAGGAGCTAAGAGCACATTGCACAGTTGGGTAGGTCAAGGATGCAAAAAAGCATAATAAGAACTGACAACTTGTGTAGCAGCAGGATACTCACTATGTGACCAAGCCGGAGAGTAAAGTTGGTCAAATTCCCTACCATACAAATTGTACCACTGATTTCCCACTTCTCTTTCCACTGCATTTATTGCTTAACTCGCTATCTAATTCCTACCCCACAGAGGTCTCTGTCTGCCTAGACGTTACCACTCTTGAGCTAGGAAGTGCATACGGATGTCTCTGGAAAAGAAGGGGCTATTTTGTCACAACTCATCAACACTTAAAAAGATAATTTAATGGAGTTCATAATTTTTCATCTCCTGACCTGAAAACATAACTGGGAAACAATTGTGTAAAAGGCTTTCCTGATTTCCTGGGTTTGAAAATTTTCCATTTCTGTCTGCTTAGGATTCTTTGTGTATCCAACTGGATCACAAACTACTGTTGTGGTTGATAGCTCATAGAGTGGAAATCACATTTTATTTGCAGGGGTGCATTCATATCAGGTGTAGATTGCATCCACATGTAATCCTTTGTTGTACTAATGTAAAGTGTTAGAATTGTGAAATGCATTAACATGACAACGTAACATGTGAAGGCCATTGAAAAGTACTATGGCCAATCAATGTAAGAGTGAATGTAACTAGCAGAAAACTTTAACATGAAGATCTCGTGTTGTGCATTTGATAATTATTCAGGTATTAAATGTGCTTATTTATTGTGATGTTTTACATGTAGATAAATGCATTAATTGAAAGTCTCTAATTTCCATACAAATTCGTAAAGCTCATATGATGCTTTCTTATGGTGGCTGAACCTCGTATGCCTCAATGCAGTTCCCTGGAAAACACTTGTTTCAGAAAAAAGGGTTTGAATTTCATTGATGCTGTGAAATCTGTTCTTTATCACATTTTATGTTGCAGGTGAAATAAGCACTCTTGTTGGCTAGCATAATGCCTTTATTTTACTAGTCAGGCAAGGAGACTAGAAGTTACAATTGTGTTGCTTGAGTCCATAAAGGAAGGTCGTTGTGCTTCAAACATGAGATGGCCTGGGAACCAAGGACAAAATGTGTCAAGTAAAAGAACACCATTGTCGTGTGGAAAAACACCTTCAGGGTCGTACCCATCACAGATGGCGTGACACCCACTGAATTCTGGGAATGCGATCCACGAATAATGTGTTTTTTTGACTGGGAAAGTGCCCACTTCTTCCATGCCATCGGAGATAGAGCATCTTAGAGCAAGCTCTGTCTTGGTAGCTTTATGCTACATGACCCATTGATTGTGGAGAGACTTCTTAGGAAGTCTCCACATACTGACACCTTTTACTCCTTCATCTGAAAATGCATAAGTAGGGATGTCACTTTAGTGCTAGGATAGGAATCAATTTAATGCTATTCATTCACCAACCCTCGATGCAAGGAAACATGGACTCATGCTTTCTGATCTTTTGCATCTTACTTCTTGAACTAATTGTATTGCTCATTTTGCATCATCTAAATTGGATACAAGATTTGGCTTCATGCTAATTCAGGTTTATTTGAACACTCTTGTATTGAGGTGTCTTTATGTTCAGTTATTTATGGCTTTGTAATAAATCAAACTAACCTTAAGCTTTTTTTGTGGTTGCTATGTGTCCAGGAGAATTACTGCCTAATTGATTAGCTGCCTAATGACTGTTTTCCCCTTTTCATGCTGCGAAAAAGAACCATTGAATTGTGATTCTAGAACAGGTCTAGAGCGTATGGGCCCAACCCTTTCATAGCCATAATAGGCAACAAATTAAAGTTGCTTCCACTGGATAGTTTTCGTGAAGTCTAAACTTCATCACGGAATTTGGACAGACATGCTGACTAGTGTCATTGAAAGTCTACCCTATCAGATGGCAAAGTGTCTTCCTGTAAAATCCTTGCGTGTGACTGAAGCAGTGGAGAATCCCTGTCTGACAGCCTATGTTGGTATACAAAGCATTTTAACATGCAAAACAGGTGATAAATGTACTCATGACTGTCCTCCTACAAGTAAGTCCTTGCGTTGCACATCTGTCACTACTGTAACTAAACAGAAATACAATGGAGCAGAAAAAATACCTTTCTGTTTAGCACATACGGTTGAGCAAATGTGGTAAGTCTGACCTACAAGAAGCAGCAATTTGATAAAACAAGAACCAGAAGCATGACCACTTTTTTCACCTGAGATAAAGTTGGTATTCTGGGCTTATGCCTTGAATTTTTTGTTCTCCTCAGGAAAACGAGTGAAAGCTTCATCACAGTCCCTGATTGGCTAAAGTCCATTCGGAATAAGTCCACACACTGTATGAGGATTATGTGATTCCTTTGTTTGTTTTTCACTCTGTACTCTTGAATAAAGGGCACACTACACATGAAACTTCTTCCACATTTTGTACTTTATGTGGGTATAGTTCGTTGTTAAAAATTTTACTTTTCATGTTACATTTCAATTTTTTTTGAAAATGCTAAATTTGTTTCTGAATAAAGTACTGTTTCTCAGGAGTTCTTTAATAATAGTATCTAAACAAGCAAAATACACGAACGCATCTCACTTACATTTACAATCTTAAACATTCTCTTTAAAAACTAAAATAAATCATGTTACATCAGTTTACAATTGTGATTAAGTGTTTGCGGATTCAAATGTGCTTGTGGAAAAATATATGTGAGGCTAAATATCAGATACTTTGATACAGAATCTATAAGCATGATCCGAATATCAAAATGTAATATTTAGCGGCAGATTTACAAGCCCCTTGCAACATCTTTACGCTGCAGTTGCGTCACTTCTGTGATGCAGTGGCGTCACAAACAATGCGCCACTATGCAACATATTTACAACATGACGCAACTAGGAAGATGCGTCACATTGTAAAGCCGTGGGCTACATTATACCTGCGTCAGGTATAATGTATGCAGGGTGTGCGTTCCGTCGCAAGGAAGCTTCGCAAAATTGACGCAGTGAAATCTACAAGATTTCACAGAGTCACTTTTACGATGCCACTGCGTCAAAACATTGTGCCTGCAAGCGTAAGGAATGATGCAGTATGTTAGGATAAGGCATTCCTAACCATTCCTGGAGTTGCGTCGTACTTGCGATATGACTCCAGCAATGATCTGCCCTTACGCTGACAAGATGTGTCACGCATCTGTCTATCCTTGCACCACGTTGCGCCGCATTGTAAATGTGGCGCATGCATGGTGGCGCCAGGCTATTTTTCCATCACGCAACTTAACTGGCGCATCCCTGCTAATATGCAGGGATGCACCAGTTCTAATAAATCTGCCCCTTAAAGTCTAGTCTTGCAGGATATTCACAAGAATGACAGCCCAATTTAGTCTGGATACAAGTTCAAATCAGTGAGCAAATACAATATCATTAACTAGGATGGAACTTTAATGAAACAGTTTTATCAGGAAGCATGGTGGATAGATTATTTTGATAAGCTTAAAGGTACTTGTGTCCTTTTGTGAAATGAAATGAGAAGAAATTTAAAACACATAAACAGACTCTTGGTAGACAGGGGGAAAATACTGTAAATGGAAATGATGCAGGAGTTTGGTGAGACTAATGTGACTTTTGGTTGTGAAGCAGGGAAAAGCAAGAGAAATAATTGAATTGCCAGCATCAATCAAACAATCAGTGAATGGAATAAGCAGAAAAAGCAAAATTCCTCTGGATACAATAAACAGATATTTTGATCTGTTTTTTAAGATGTATTTAAGAAATTGTTTAGGATATTACATTAAAATGAGATGTGCTTCTATTTCAGGAGCTTCCGGATATGGCACACAGATATATTTTGCTGCAGTATAGGATTATTTGGCTGTCTGCAAAGAATAATGAGTATGGCTTTAAAGTAGGTTCCATAAATGGTTTATTCACTCATAAGAATACATTTTTTCTATACTCCTTTTAATGAATTTTGAGGGCCTTGCTCATTTTGGACTTCTTATGGAAGGCCTTGTGCTATCCTTAGGCATCTTTTTAAGAAGGGTTGTGCTTGCTTAGTATCCCAGACCTGGATACACAGTAGTAGACGACAAGCAGCAGCAAAAATGGGGAACAAAAGACCAGAGCAAAAGGACTAGGTGAGCTATAAGGATCATGACCAGGTGGACCAGAAACAGGGCAAAAGGGCCAAGAAGATCAGGACCCCGGAGACAAGGGATTGGATTGCCAAGTGGGGGCATGGCAATCATTACAGGTAGCAGGACCAGGTTCAGGAGGATCAGATGTTACAAAGCCAACCAGAATCTGGAAGACCAAAGAGACTGGACAGCAGTGAACAAGAGGACCAGGACAAAAATGACCAGGCTCAGAAGGAAAGAAACAAGAAGAACCTGGATAAAGATGTTCAGGTCAATGACTGCAGTACTAGTAAAACTAAGAGGGAAATTAACGTATTAAGCAATGGTCATGCGTGTCAGTGAGGGGAGACCATGGACATGGGCAACAAGAGCCAGTATGAAAAATTCTAAGATGGCCAGAAAAACGAAGGGATAGGGGGACCAAGTAGATCAGGGAAGAGGGGATCAGGACCTTAGGTACCAGAAACAGGAGGACCAGGGTGAAGAGAAAAAGAAGAATCAGGGTGATGAGGATCTGGATGACACAACCTGGAGATCCAGCCCACATGGCTAGGAAAAAGATGGCCAGGAAGATGAGGACCAGGATGGCAAGGCCCGGGACAAGCAGAGCAAAGAGGACCATCATCATTTGGTGTAGATGTGCAAGAAGATGGAGCTGGAGGATCTGCACCAAACCCAGAAAGATTAGGAAGATTAGGAGCATGGGGATTATGGCCAATAAGACCAGTGGACAAGAATAAGCAAGGATGATAAGGGGGCAGAACAAGGATACAAGCAGGAACATAGGCAGGTTGACCAGGACCAGATGAAGGAGGATTAGCAGGATCAGTGCCAAGAAGACCGGAACAGGCCTTGGAGTGTCAGAGGACCATTGACATAGTACGAAGGGCCATGAGTACCATGTTGAAAAGAAATACCAGAACCTGGGGCTAGCAGGAATAGGATACGGAAGTTCAGTAGGGCCAGAACAGCCAGCACCAGGAAGACTAAGGGAACTGGTCCTGGATGTCCAGTACAACCAGGACCAAAATACCATGGCTTGGAAGAACCAAAACAAAGAGAAGCAGGAGGGCCAATACTATTGAGTACAGTGCTAGAGAGATCATGAGGACAAAACACAGGACCTGGCGAACCAGGATAATCCAAAGCAGGACAATTGGTATCAAGATGACGGGCTTAAAAGAAACTGAAATTGAGGGCCAGGTGAACTGAGGAGATGAGCAGGATCAGGAAATTATGTACCGGGATTAGAATGCACAGGGTGCAAAGGCTAAGAATGACCGTGTCAATGGGATGTGGGTCAAGAGGATCAGGATGGAAGTAGAAGAGCTTGGAGAAGAGAGCATGGAAAGACCAGAACGGCCAGCAGGGCCATAACCGAAAGGGTTATGCACACAAAATCCCAAATAAGAAGGACCAAAAATTAAAGGATGAAGTCTAGTGGGCACAAAAGCAGGAAGAGGGCACAGACAGTGACTAGGCAAACAGGACCTGGAGAAATAGAAGGAGATAGCCAGGCATACAGAGCCAAGAGGACAAGAGCTTAGAGGAGCAGGGCAAGGAGGACATGTGGGACCACAAATAAGGCTAAAAGGAAGATCACATCATAGAGGCACAAGGACAAGCAGCCCTGGTATACTGGAACAGGGAGTACCAGGATACAGAGGAAAAGGAAAAACAGGACAAGGCCAGCTCGGTTGACAGGAGACAGGATAAGCAAGCTGGGTGGCTAAGAAAAAGGATGACCTGAACTACGAGTATCACGACTTAGTGGACATGTACGTGCAGAAACAGAATGACAAAGAACAGGTGGACTACTGCCAGGAGTATCACAGCAAGTTGGAGGAGGATCAGGAGTACTAGACAGGACAGGATCAGGAGGACTAGGGCAATTAATACCAGGGACCAGATTGAGGAGGATTAGTTGGACTAGACAGATCAAATACGTAAGAACAGGAAGATGACTAGGAGGTCACAACCAAGGGGACCAGGACCTGAGGACCAAGGAATGACGTATCAGGACCAGGCTGGTGAGGATCAAGGTGGCCCAAAGAACCAGAGACACAAGAAGCAATGGGACCACACCAGTACCAATATAAAGGGTCCAGCCCAAGAGGACCCACTGAGGAGGACTAGGACCCATGGGCGCAGGACCAGGCGGACCAACCAGACAGACACGAGGGCAAGGAGAGTAAGGATGGCCCAAACAAGGAAGACTAGAGGTGCTAGATCTAGGAGAACTAGATCAACGGGGTAGGTGGAGAAAGTTCCAGCAGACCAGTAGGATCAGTGTTAGGATCAGTATTACTACAAATAGGAGCCCCAGAAAGGGCAAATACAAGGCAATCTAGGGAGCAGGGCCAGGAAGACAAGGTTTAGGAAGGACTAGAACCAGGGAGGGCCAAATTCAGGAAACCATTACCATTACCATGGTGACTAAAATAAGTTGGGCCAGGGGAACAAAAACAACCCTGACAAGAAGGTTGACTTGGATCAAGACCAGGATGAGGATCAACAACAGAAGCATGGATAGCGCTGTAAAAGAAGGAAGAAGACCGAGAGCAGGAGGGCCTTATGTGATTCAAAACCACATGTATTTGGATGTCCCTTTTGTAAACTGTTATTATTTATGTCACTTATGTTGTTAACCCCCAAAACCCCCAACATTTTCAGCCCATGTATAAGCTGAAATATCAGAGCATGCAAACTGAATAACAAACCAAAACTGTCAAATGCTGACCTCTGAGGGATGTAGACCCTGTCTGATGCTGGCACAGTAGTTTGAGGGTGGATCTGCAAAAAGCAGGACTGAAACTTGGAAGAGGAGTCTAAAGCTGGATGAGCAAAATGGAGTTTGGTCTGTAAATAATGGCAGGAAGAGTTTGAGAAAGTAATAAGTCAGCAAAATGGCTAATGGCTAAAACGGGGTGAAAGTGCTATGGAAATCTACAACTCAGGATCATAAGAAGGCTGAGATTAGAAAAAAATGAGTGTATTAGGCTCCAGATAGATTGTCTTAGATGGCCCAAAGAGGGATTCTGAGCAACAAAGTGATCTGCCAGCTGTGATTGCACTAGTAACCAAGTTAGCTGTGATAGCCTCAGCAGCAGATGAGCGGTCTGTGAAACTCAAAGGGCTTGATGAAGAGTGGTGGATATATATATGGTTGTTCTATAAAATACATGGCACACAATGCCATGCTACTTGAATTTGTAAACTATTGTTTAAACAATAACATCTTTCTCTTTCAAGAAAAGTTATACAAACAAATACAAGGCATGGCCATGGGCAACTGCTTCGCCCCTAGCTATGCAAATCTTTTCGCAGGCTGGTGGGAGAAGCGGGTGGCCTGGTCGATTGCTTAGGAGGAATGGACCAACAAATTGGTTAGTTGGAACTGTTACATAGATGATTTGTTAATCATATATAAAGGAACAGAGAAATCTGCTAAACAATACATAACATTGCTGAATAACAATGATTTAAATTTGAAGTTCTCTGGAGAGATAAGTAAAACATCAGTCAATTTTTTAGACCTGAAAGTATTTGTATCAGATGGAAGACTGTGCACCACATTGCACAGAAAGCCGACAGCGGGTAACTCTGTGTTGCATGCCAGCATCTGTCATCTGGATAAACTGGAAAAAAACATTTCGTATGGGGAACTATTGCAGATCAAAAGGAACTGCACAAAGGAATGTGATTTCCAGGTGTCAGCTGCTTAGAGTGTTTCTAGATTCCAAATATGAGGTTACTCATGGGAGGGTCTGTTGAGTGCCAAAAAATAAGGTGGATACTAGATCAAGAACAGAACTAGTTAGTGGAATATCTACCATCAAGAGGAAGAAAGCTGCTAGTACACCCAAGACACAGCTCAATGAAATGAGAATGATCACTGATTACTCCGACAACACTAATAAGATAAGATGTTTACTAAGGAAAAGTTGGCACAATCTAAAAGCAGATCATATCATAGTGGAGGATCTGGCAATGTCCCCCTTACTCACATTAAGGAAGGCACAGTCATTAAATGACCACTTGGTACAAAGCTTTTATGTGAGGGAGATCAGACAGACAAGTTTTGGCGTAGTAAAGGGCTTCTTCCCTTGTGGGATTTGTAAGCCCTGTAAAAATAGCCACAAGGTTTTGTCTTAGCTAGTACCTGGGCTCAAAACTCTAAAGTTATTGGGAAATTCATGAATTGTAACACCAGCCACATGGTATACTGTTTAGTTTGTCTGTGTGGACTTAAATACATCTGAAGCACCATATATCGGACAAAAATAAGGATCTTAGAACATCCTAGAGCCATTGCCACCAACGATGTAACTTATCCGGTGGCAAGACATTTTGTCAACCATCATTTTAGTTATAGAGATCAATTGTGTTTCTTCTGTCTGGACCATGTTCCTAAAGATATATAAGAGGTGGGAACAGACAGTTAAAACTGCGGAGATTAGAATCAAGATATATCTTGGATATACAAACAAAAATGCCCCATGGGTTAAATAGTGACGAAGAGTTAGCCATACATCTGTAAAAATTTCAGCATTAGGGTTCTGATCCATTCACATATACTTGAGGCAGTGGGGATGGACCTTTCTTTTCATTTCTTTGTCTCCTTTTCTTTTCTTTGGCTTCAGGGTTTATAGAAAACAATAACATTGATCATGCAAAGAGGCTGTTTTTCTTTTTTCTGTTGCTCATACGTGTATTTTGTCTTTAGGATATGCACATGCAGGGCTCAATCAGAAAAGTATCCAAAAGTATATAATGGTGTAAAAAGATTTAAAAAGGTCTAAATGATTTAAATAGATTTAAAAGTTATGAGGATAACTTACAAACCTGTATAGTAAAGTGCATTCAGGGCTGAAAGTTTTGTTGGATTATATTTATGTTAGTGATATCTCACATTCAATAGTACAGGCACCTTGCATGCTTTAAAATGGCCGAAATGTTCCGCTGAAAAGACAATAGTCCATTTTCAATGTTTACACCAATAATTCACCAATGAATTTGAACTTTGTATTATGTATTTAAGGGATGCTGTCTCGCGCTGCCGGTTGATATTGAGAAAGGCATTCTCCAAAATGCATCTTTTGCGTGTTTAAATTCGAATACATTTCGGATCTTTAGCCCCCGTGAGTGCTGGCACTTTGTGTACTTGGTACCAGAACGAATATATATATATATATATGTATATATATATCTGCAAATACCTCGCAGCAGCGCTCCTTCCAAAGGAAAACTCGAGGCAAGGACCAACTTTTTTCCAGCATTCTTTATTTAGCCATCAGGTGGTCTGTCATGACGCGTTTCAGCCGTCAAAGCGGCCTTGGTCACATGGCGATACAGATTGCTTTTTTCCCATTTAAAGTGATAGCATGTGGTCACATGTTAGACAATGGTGGACATAGAAAGAATACTACATGTATAAATACAATATTGTATGCATTTTCTCACACTGCCATTATTCAAACTTCGAAAATACCTGTATAAATACATACATAAATCATAGTAATGCATGGTTTGTTAGTTGATTAAAATTATGCATATACTGTGCTTTCAAATTTAATGTGCAAAGAGTATTTCCAATTTTGGTTATAAATTGGTGTTAAATGCATGAATGCCTGTTTTACTCTTGCCGATGGCATTGAAAAAGAAATATACCAGGTTGTCCATCACAATCTAACTCTAATTATTGTGCTTTTTTAAAATAAATATGTGCTCACCCTAGTGAATTGGGGTATAATACACCATTATACAACTGTTCACTGCTCTTGTTGTAATAGTAGTGATAAAGTGAATCCAACAAAAACACTAAGAAATGAATTCCAAACGTCAAAAATACCAGCCACAGAAGCTCAAGAGGGGAAAGAAAGGTTCTGGTGCCTAAACTTACATACGGCTCCATTATACCATTCATACCTTTTGGCTGGACTATTGCACTTGTATATTTAAAGTGCACTCGTGTCTTAAAGGGGAAAATTACTGTTAATTACAATTCCTTCCTCTAAAGTGACAATGTGCGATCAATAAAGTGCAATTACAAATAAAGTGGCTGGTGCTGGAGATAATACAGTACTGGGATACGAGAGGAAGGGGAGTCTAGGCCCTGTAAGAACAGTGCCTGGCTTCCTATTATCAAAACAAGTTAATTTATATACATCATCAATATTGCATATGTAAGAATAATCTTCACACCATAAAAACAATCTAAAAAGGAGGGAATCGGTAACATGACTAAAATCAGTCGCCATATCAAAAACCAGGATAAAAAACGAACTATCCTAATATCTAAAACGACGGCTAAAATCAATCAATTAATATATATACACACACCTAATATATACACTCAACATATAAATTATACATAGTATAGTACAGTATAAACACAATATGTAAACAAAGTGCATGGTGCGGACCAACTCCTCTAGTTTTTCAGACTGCGATCTTATCATGGTGTTAATTAAACTGTGAGGGTGGCCTGATCCCAAAGTGGTCAAAGGTATGTGTGGAGGTCCTCCGTGGTGTTAAGACCCCCCGGCCACTTAGAGTTGAATTCCAAGATATATCTGGTTTCCAACCTGCGCATGCATGCCTCCCTGTCACCTCCTCTTCTGGTAAGTGCTACAGACTCAATAGCAAAATATTTCAGACACTGAGGCTTACTGTTGTGACACGCCTCGAAGTGTCTGGCCACTGGATAACTTTGATCTTTATTTACAATGGCGCGTAGATGTTGCAAAATACGCTTATGTATTTGTAGTTTGCTGCTGCCAATGTATTTGAGCTTACAGTCGCACTCTAAAATGTATACACAGTATTCTGTCCTACAGGTTAGATGCTGTTTTATTTCCCTGGTGGTTTTGGGAATCACTGTTGTGTATCTTTTAGTATTGACACCATGTTGGCATGCTTTGCATGCCAAGCACTTGTAAAAGCCCCTGCTAATTGGTCTCCAGGGCTCCTTGCCTATGTAATCTTGGCTATTTTTGGAGAGGATAGAGCCCATACACAAACCTTTTCGAAAGGTAATAGATGGATTAGGGGGCATCACATCACCAATTATGGGATCATCCTTAACAAAGTGCCAATTTCTTCTGACCATACTCCTAAGTTCTTTCTCCTGTTTGGAGTATGTCAGGATGAGTCTGACCTCATTGGTATTGTTACTTTCTTTTACTCTCCTGGTCAGCAGATCGCCCCTATCTTTAACCCTTGATTTCTTCATAGCAGTGTTAACTAGATCGGCAGTATATCCCCTATCTACAAATCTAGCAAAGCTTTCCTGTTGTTTTACAAACATATCTTCTTGGTTGCTACAAATCCTGCGGATGCGAAGCATCTCGCCATAGGGTATAGACTTGATTAGATGTTGGGGATGAGCACTCGTAGCGTGTAAAAGAGTGTTACCTGCCGTCGGCTTTCTAAAAAGAGTACTGGAAATCACATTGTTACATATAAAAACCTGTACATCTAAAAATGTTACCGATTCCCTGCTAATGTCGGAAGTAAAATGCAGATTAAGATCGTTGTTATTGATGTCATGTATAAAGGTTAAAACACTTTCTTCAGAACCACGCCACACAATAAACAAATCGTCAATAAACCTGAACCAACAGGTAACATTAGTAGTCCAATAATCTTCAAATTTTCGCTGGAGGACCAGTTCCTCCCACCACCCCATAAAGAGGCAGGCATAACTGGGGGAGAAACTGGCCCCCATTGCTACACCCTGAACCTGTTGGTACATTTGTCCATTAAAACTGAAGAAGTTGTTGTCGAGACAGAATTTTAGCATATCCATGAGCATTTTGGTGTGTTGGGTCAGTTCAATAGGCCTGCGGCTAAGATAGTACTCACATGCCCGCAGGCCATCCTTATGCTTTATACAAGTGTATAGTGAACTGACGTCCAACGTTACCAACAACAAGTCGGGGCTCCATGGAACATCATTCAATTTACGCAGAAAGTCACTTGAATCTTGTATATATGACTTTAGGGACTTCATGTGTGGCTGCAAGAAGTAATCAATGTATCTTGAAAGATTTTCCAAAGGGCCCCCACAAGCTGCGATTATTGGCCTTCCTGGGGGTTTGGAAATATTCTTGTGGACTTTTGGTATGAAATAGATATAGGGTGTCAGTGGATGATCTTTTTTGATGAACTTAAACTCATCTCCACTAAGCATACCAAAGCCCTTCCATGCCACCTGGTTCTTGAATAGAGCCTCCAACATCGCCCTGTATTTCTGGGGGGTGCTCTTGGAATAACATTGTGGGTCATCTAGTTGCCTATGGGCCTCCTCTAGATATTCTATGGCTGGCCATAAAACAATATTCCCACCTTTGTCCGAGTTTCGAACAACTACATCAGCATTTTTCAATTTGATGGACAATTGATTAATTTGTCTCTCTTTGTTCGTAAATTGACGCTTTTTGTCAGTCTTTAGTGCCATCTTTTTGACTTGTTGCACCATGACGTCACTGAATGAGTCCAGGCCATCCCGTGCCGCCAGGGGAATATATCTTGACTTAGGCTTGAATGGGGTAGTTGGTTTCCTTTGACCAATGGACGCCACTATGTCCTGTGTCCCCAAGGCTTCATCGATTCCCAACTGGCAGACATCACGGTACAGGTTTAAGTCACTGACTGCCAAATCTGAGGTACCTGCGGTTAGTTGTGTTGGGGCATTTGCTGTACCGGCTGCTTTATTAAGGAATTGTTTTTTCAATTTTAGTTTCCTAATATATCTATATATGTCTGCCCTCGTGGTGGTATATGAAAAGTTGGACTCAGGGCAGAAGCTTAAACCTAAGCTCAATAGTTGTTGTTCCGCAGCTGATAATTCCGTTGTGCTGAGGTTAATTATGGATTGGGTCTGCTTTGTCTCGCTGGATCGGTCTCCATTACAGCTTACCGATATTGAAGACTCCATGATGTTGTTTTCAGTCAGATCTGGGGTTTCTTGCTCCGTCCCCGGCCCCGTCCTCGACCCCGCTTGGGTGGCTCGCCTTTGTTTGGCTGCTTTTCTCCTGCCCCTCCTACGTTGGGACTTGGTTGGGCCTGTTTTCCCTGGAAGTGCGATCTTAGGGTTGTCTTTCTGCCATCTTTCAAGACCGCCAACTCTTCCCCCATCGTGAGAACAACATTGCCTCTTGCTCCTTCATTATCTGAGCCACTCTCTGCAGCTGAGCTATATGTAGATACTTCATCATTTTCGGCCGGCATTGCCCCCGCACCTGCTGTACCTCTCTTATTTGCTGTGGCTTTTCTTAAATTGTCATATCGACGTGCAAACGTGAATATTTGGCCGTTTGCGTAGTCGTCCCGGTCTCTTTTAAATTTATAAATTTTTCTTGTTTTGATTTTTTCTTCCTCTTTTGAAAGTCTGCTTAGCATTTCACTTCTCATTTTGGTGATTTGCGAAGTTTCCTTATCACCCTGCAGTGCCTTTATTTTCTCTTCAATACTATCTATTTTAGTCTGAAGTTCCTCCCCGTCAATCTCAGCAAACTTCACTAGGATCTGCATTAGTTTGCGCGAGGACTCAAGATTGCACTGACCCCATTCTTCCATCATTAAGGGGTTCGGGTTTTCATAGCTGGGGGCCAACATGATGCGTAGTCCTCTAGGGACTCTCCCAACATCTAGATATCTCTTGAGTGAGCGTGCTTCCCACCATTTTGACTGTTCGTTTCTTTTAAGTTTTTCTAACTCCTTGAACAAGTCTCTGGCGGTACTCGTTGTTGCACCCTCAGGCCCCCCTGCCCCGACTTCCTTCCCAGTAGTCTCCTCCTGCTCTATGTCGTCTGAAAACATCGCTTGTGCAGCGAGCTCACGGGCCCTCCGTACATCGCCCGACATTCTCTCACTGATGGCCAGTATTAACAAGTGCTGGATAACGTGCACTTTTAACCGCTATTATCCGCGCTAAAATAGTCAGTGTCAGCAGCCGCTGACTTGGGCGGTTAAGCACGTACCTCCACACTCCGAGCGCCTCCGTATGTACTTGTCCCTTCTGAGCGCCTCCGGTTGTTTTCCACGAACGCAGGTCGGAACCAGCTGCTTGTCTTAATGATCGGCGCCGCCTGGCACCACAACGCACGATGATTCCTCCGCATACGCTCCTTCTGTCACAACCTCACGGCAAGGGCTCTCTTGGCGTTCTCCCTGCGTCTCGTTCACGCACGGTGTAGGCTCGGATGGCTCCACTCCTTCCCGGAAAACGGGATCTTTGAAGTGCCCCTGGGGTCCCCGCCAACTCTCCTCCACGAGGAAGGAGCTCAGAGGGTTGCCAGGCAGCGATGGACTGCTCACAGTGGAGCCGGCTTTTCGTGGAGGGGGTCCCAATCGGCAGCAATCCTATGCCGATAAAAATCTGCAAATACCTCGCAGCAGCGCTCCTTCCAAAGGAAAACTCGAGGCAAGGACCAACTTTTTTCCAGCATTCTTTATTTAGCCATATATGTATATATACATATATTACAAACACAGTTTTGCCTGCAGAAAGGGAGGACACCAAACAGAGGAGTTCAGTAATAGGCTTTTTAATCCTCGGAGGCATACACAGCGAACGGCAACCACAGCATGGAAAATCACCCCTCCGACGCGTTTTGTGCTGATGAGAGCACTTAATCATGGAGTGCTGGGGTTGTGGAGATTAGGGACTGCTGTTTCGCTCACCAGATGACCACTTTAACTCCGCCCCTGGGCGGCGCCTCTCCTGAGGCTGCTGGTCATCGTAGTTCAGGCATTGTTCTTGAAATAAGATGCTGTCTGCTAACACCCACACGATAAGTAAAGTCCCAAGTGGGTCTGCACATGGAAAGCTGTGCTCTGTGCTGCCGCTTAATCCGATGGAAAGCGCTCGTCTGTCCCAATGGCTCGAACGTGATTAACATCCCAGCAGGACTGCGCGACACGCAGCAGGGTCCTTCCCGCGGCTCAGGCAGGCCGCTCAATATTACAAACACAGTTTTGCCTGCAGAAAGGGAGGACACCAAACAGAGGAGTTCAGTAATAGGCTTTTTAATCCTCGGAGGCATACACAGCGAACGGCAACCACAGCATGGAAAATCACCCCTCCGACGCGTTTCGTGCTGATGAGAGCACTTAATCATGGAGTGCTGGGGTTGTGGAGATTAGGGACTGCTGTTTCGCTCACCAGATGACCACTTTAACTCCGCCCCTGGGCGGCGCCTCTCCTGAGGCTGCTGGTCATCGTAGTTCAGGCATTGTTCTTGAAATAAGATGCTGTCTGCTAACACCCACACGATAAGTGAAGTCCCAAGTGGGTCTGCACATGGAAAGCTGTGCTCTGTGCTGCCGCTTAATCCGATGGAAAGCGCTCGTCTGTCCCAATGGCTCGAACGTGATTAACATCCCAGCAGGACTGCGCGACACGCAGCAGGGTCCTTCCCGCGGCTCAGGCAGGCCGCTCAATATTACAAACACAGTTTTGCCTGCAGAAAGGGAGGACACCAAACAGAGGAGTTCAGTAATAGGCTTTTTAATCCTCGGAGGCATACACAGCGAACGGCAACCACAGCATGGAAAATCACCCCTCCGACGCGTTTCGTGCTGATGAGAGCACTTAATCATGGAGTGCTGGGGTTGTGGAGATTAGGGACTGCTGTTTCGCTCACCAGATGACCACTTTAACTCCGCCCCTGGGCGGCGCCTCTCCTGAGGCTGCTGGTCATCGTAGTTCAGGCATTGTTTTTGAAATAAGATGCTGTCTGCTAACACCCACACGATAAGTAAAGTCCCAAGTGGGTCTGCACATGGAAAGCTGTGCTCTGTGCTGCCGCTTAATCCGATGGAAAGCGCTCGTCTGTCCCAATGGCTCGAACGTGATTAACATCCCAGCAGGACTGCGCGACACGCAGCAGGGTCCTTCCCGCGGCTCAGGCAGGCCGCTCAATATTACAAACACAGTTTTGCCTGCAGAAAGGGAGGACACCAAACAGAGGAGTTCAGTAATAGGCTTTTTAATCCTCGGAGGCATACACAGCGAACGGCAACCACAGCATGGAAAATCACCCCTCCGACGCGTTTCGTGCTGATGAGAGCACTTAATCATGGAGTGCTGGGGTTGTGGAGATTAGGGACTGCTGTTTCGCTCACCAGATGACCACTTTAACTCCGCCCCTGGGCGGCGCCTCTCCTGAGGCTGCTGGTCATCGTAGTTCAGGCATTGTTCTTGAAATAAGATGCTGTCTGCTAACACCCACACGATAAGTAAAGTTCCAAGTGGGTCTGCACATGGAAAGCTGTGCTCTGTGCTGCCGCTTAATCCGATGGAAAGCGCTCGTCTGTCCCAATGGCTCGAACGTGATTAACATCCCAGCAGGACTGCGCGACACGCAGCAGGGTCCTTCCCGCGGCTCAGGCAGGCCGCTCAATATTACAAACACAGTTTTGCCTGCAGAAAGGGAGGACACCAAACAGAGGAGTTCAGTAATAGGCTTTTTAATCCTCGGAGGCATACACAGCGAACGGCAACCACAGCATGGAAAATCACCCCTCCGACGCGTTTCGTGCTGATGAGAGCACTTAATCATGAAGTGCTGGGGTTGTGGAGATTAGGGACTGCTGTTTCGCTCACCAGATGACCACTTTAACTCCGCCCCTGGGCGGCGCCTCTCCTGAGGCTGCTGGTCATCGTAGTTCAGGAATTGTTCTTGAAATAAGATGCTGTCTGCTAACACCCACACGATAAGTAAAGTCCCAAGTGGGTCTGCACATGGAAAGCTGTGCTCTGTGCTGCCGCTTAATCCGATGGAAAGCGCTCGTCTGTCCCAATGGCTCGAACGTGATTAACATCCCAGCAGGACTGCGCGACACGCAGCAGGGTCCTTCCCGCGGCTCAGGCAGGCCGCTCAATATTACAAACACAGTTTTGCCTGCAGAAAGGGAGGACACCAAACAGAGGAGTTCAGTAATAGGCTTTTTAATCCTCGGAGGCATACACAGCGAACGGCAACCACAGCATGGAAAATCACCCCTCCGACGCGTTTCGTGCTGATGAGAGCACTTAATCATGGAGTGCTGGGGTTGTGGAGATTAGGGACTGCTGTTTCGCTCACCAGATGACCACTTTAACTCCGCCCCTGGGCGGCGCCTCTCCTGAGGCTGCTGGTCATCGTAGTTCAGGCATTGTTCTTGAAATAAGATGCTGTCTGCTAACACCCACACGATAAGTAAAGTCCCAAGTGGGTCTGCACATGGAAAGCTGTGCTCTGTGCTGCCGCTTAATCCGATGGAAAGCGCTCGTCTGTCCCAATGGCTCGAACGTGATTAACATCCCAGCAGGACTGCGCGACACGCAGCAGGGTCCTTCCCGCGGCTCAGGCAGGCCGCTCAATATTACAAACACAGTTTTGCCTGCAGAAAGGGAGGACACCAAACAGAGGAGTTCAGTAATAGGCTTTTTAATCCTCGGAGGCATACACAGCGAACGGCAACCACAGCATGGAAAATCACCCCTCCGACGCGTTTCGTGCTGATGAGAGCACTTAATCATGGAGTGCTGGGGTAGTGGAGATTAGAGACTGTTGTTTCGCTCACCAGATGACCACTTTAACTCCGCCCCTGGGCGGCGCCTCTCCTGAGGCTGCTGGTCATCGTAGTTCAGGCATTGTTCTTGAAATAAGATGCTGTCTGCTAACACCCACACGATAAGTAAAGTCCCAAGTGGGTATGCACATGGAAAGCTGTGCTCTGTGCTGCCGCTTAATCCGATGGAAAGCGCTCGTCTGTCCCAATGGCTCGAACGTGATTAACATCCCAGCAGGACTGCGCGACACGCAGCAGGGTCCTTGCCGCGGCTCAGGCAGGCTGCTCAATATTACAAACACAGTTTTGCCTGCAGAAAGGGAGGACACCAAACAGAGGAGTTCAGTAATAGGCTTTTTAATCCTCGGAGGCATACACAGCGAACGGCAACCACAGCATGGAAAATCACCCCTCCGACGCATTTCGTGCTGATGAGAGCACTTAATCATGGAGTGCTGGGGTTGTGGAGATTAGGGACTGCTGTTTCGCTCACCAGATGACCACTTTAACTCCGCCCCTGGGCGGCGCCTCTCCTGAGGCTGCTGGTCATCGTAGTTCAGCCATTGTTCTTGAAATAAGATGCTGTCTGCTAACACCCACACGATAAGTAAAGTCCCAAGTGGGTCTGCACATGGAAAGCTGTGCTCTGTGCTGCCGCTTAATCCGTTGGAAAGCGCTCGTCTGTCCCAATGGCTCGAACGTGATTAACATCCCAGCAGGACTGCGCGACACGCAGCAGGGTCCTTCCCGCGGCTCAGGCAGGCCGCTCAATATTACAAACACAGTTTTGCCTGCAGAAAGGGAGGACACCAAACAGAGGAGTTCAGTAATAGACTTTTTAATCCTCGGAGGCATACACAGCGAACGGCAACCACAGCATGGAAAATCACCCCTCCGACGCGTTTCGTGCTGATGAGAGCACTTAATCATGGAGTGCTGGGGTTGTGGAGATTAGGGACTGCTGTTTCGCTCACCAGATGACCACTTTAACTCCGCCCCTGGGCGGCGCCTCTCCTGAGGCTGCTGGTCATCGTAGTTCAGGCATTGTTCTTGAAATAAGATGCTGTCTGCTAACACCCACACGATAAGTAAAGTCCCAAGTGGGTCTGCACATGGAAAGCTGTGCTCTGTGCTGCCGCTTAATCCGATGGAAAGCGCTCGTCTGTCCCAATGGCTCGAACGTGATTAACATCCCAGCAGGACTGCGCGACACGCAGCAGGGTCCTTCCCGCGGCTCAGGCAGGCCGCTCAATATTACAAACACAGTTTTGCCTGCAGAAAGGGAGGACACCAAACAGAGGAGTTCAGTAATAGGCTTTTTAATCCTCGGAGGCATACACAGCGAACGGCAACCACAGCATGGAAAATCACCCCTCCGACGCGTTTCGTGCTGATGAGAGCACTTAATCATGGAGTGCTGGGGTTGTGGAGATTAGGGACTGCTGTTTCGCTCACCAGATGACCACTTTAACTCCGCCCCTGGGCGGCGCCTCTCCTGAGGCTGCTGGTCATCGTAGTTCAGGCATTGTTCTTGAAATAAGATGCTGTCTGCTAACACCCACACGATAAGTAAAGTCCCAAGTGGGTCTGTACATGGAAAGCTGTGCTCTGTGCTGCCGCTTAATCCGATGGAAAGCGCTCGTCTGTCCCAATGGCTCGAACGTGATTAACATCCCAGCAGGACTGCGCGACACGCAGCAGGGTCCTTCCCGCGGCTCAGGCAGGCCGCTCAATATTACAAACACAGTTTTGCCTGCAGAAAGGGAGGACACCAAACAGAGGAGTTCAGTAATAGGCTTTTTAATCCTTGGAGGCATACACAGCGAACGGCAACCACAGCATGGAAAATCACCCCTCCGACGCGTTTCGTGCTGATGAGAGCACTTAATCATGGAGTGCTGGGGTTGTGGAGATTAGGGACTGCTGTTTCGCTCACCAGATGACCACTTTAACTCCGCCCCTGGGCGGCGCCTCTCCTGAGGCTGCTGGTCATCGTAGTTCAGCCATTGTTCTTGAAATAAGATGCTGTCTGCTAACACCCACACGATAAGTAAAGTCCCACGTGGGTCTGCACATGGAAAGCTGTGCTCTGTGCTGCCGCTTAATCCGATGGAAAGCGCTCGTCTGTCCCAATGGCTCGAACGTGATTAACATCCCAGCAGGACTGCGCGACACGCAGCAGGGTCCTTCCCGCGGCTCAGGCAGGCCGCTCAATATTACAAACACAGTTTTGCCTGCAGAAAGGGAGGACACCAAACAGAGGAGTTCAGTAATAGGCTTTTTAATCCTCGGAGGCATACACAGCGAACGGCAACCACAGCATGGAAAATCACCCCTCCGACGTGTTTCGTGCTGATGAGAGCACTTAATCATGGAGTGCTGGGGTTGTGGAGATTAGGGACTGCTGTTTCGCTCACCAGATGACCACTTTAACGCCGCCCCTGGGCGGCGCCTCTCCTGAGGCTGCTGGTCATCGTAGTTCAGGCATTGTTTTTGAAATAAGATGCTGTCTGCTAACACCCACACTATAAGTAAAGTCCCAAGTGGGTCCACACATGGAAAGCTGTGCTGCCGCTTAATCCGATGGAAAGCGCTCGTCTGTCCCAATGGCTCGAACGTGATTAACATCCCAGCAGGACTGCGCGACACGCAGCAGGGTCCTTCCCGCGGCTCAGGCAGGCCGCTCAATATTACAAACACAGTTTTGCCTGCAGAAAGGGAGGACACCAAACAGAGGAGTTCAGTAATAGGCTTTTTAATCCTCGGAGGCATACACAGCGAACGGCAACCACAGCATGGAAAATCACCCCTCCGACGCGTTTCGTGCTGATGAGAGCACTTAATCATGGAGTGCTGCAGTTGTGGAGATTAGGGACTGCTGTTTCGCTCACCAGATGACCACTTTAACTCCGCCCCTGGGCGGCGCCTCTCCTGAGGCTGCTGGTCATCGTAGTTCAGGCATTGTTCCTGAAATAAGATGCTGTCTGCTAACACCCACACGATAAGTAAAGTCCCAAGTGGGTCTGCACATGGAAAGCTGTGCTCTGTGCTGCCGCTTAATCCGATGGAAAGCGCTCGTCTGTCCCAATGGCTCGAACGTGATTAACATCCCAGCAGGACTGCGCGACACGCAGCAGGGTCCTTCCCGCGGCTCAGGCAGGCCGCTCAATATTACAAACACAGTTTTGCCTGCAGAAAGGGAGGACACCAAACAGAGGAGTTCAGTAATAGGCTTTTTAATCCTCGGAGGCATACACAGCGAACGGCAACCACAGCATGGAAAATCACCCCTCCGACGCGTTTCGTGCTGATGAGAGCACTTAATCATGGAGTGCTGGGGTTGTGGAGATTAGGGACTGCTGTTTCGCTCACCAGATGACCACTTTAACTCCGCCCCTGGGCGGCGCCTCTCCTGAGGCTGCTGGTCATCGTAGTTCAGGCATTGTTCTTAAAATAAGATGCTGTCTGCTAACACCCACACGATAAGTAAAGTCCCAAGTGGGTCTGCACATGGAAAGCTGTGCTCTGTGCTGCCGCTTAATCCGATGGAAAGCGCTCGTCTGTCCCAATGGCTCGAACGTGATTAACATCCCAGCAGGACTGCGCGACACGCAGCAGGGTCCTTCCCGCGGCTCAGGCAGGCCGCTCAATATTACAAACACAGTTTTGCCTGCAGAAAGGGAGGACACCAAACAGAGGAGTTCAGTAATAGGCTTTTTAATCCTCGGAGGCATACACAGCGAACAGCAACCACAGCATGGAAAATCACCCCTCCGACGCGTTTCGTGCTGATGAGAGCACTTAATCATGGAGTGCTGGGGTTGTGGAGATTAGGGACTGCTGTTTCGCTCACCAGATGACCACTTTAACTCCGCCCCTGGGCGGCGCCTCTCCTGAGGCTGCTGGTCATCGTAGTTCAGGCATTGTTCTTGAAATAAGATGCTGTCTGCTAACACCCACACGATAAGTAAAGTCCCAAGTGGGTCTGCACATGGAAAGCTGTGCTCTGTGCTGCCGCTTAATCCGATGGAAAGCGCTCGTCTGTCCCAATGGCTCGAACGTGATTAACATCCCAGCAGGACTGCGCGACACGCAGCAGGGTCCTTCCCGCGGCTCAGGCAGGCCGCTCAATATTACAAACACAGTTTTGCCTGCAGAAAGGGAGGACACCAAACAGAGGAGTTCAGTAATAGGCTTTTTAATCCTCGGAGGCATACACAGCGAACGGCAACCACAGCATGGAAAATCACCCCTCCGACGCGTTTTGTGCTGATGAGAGCACTTAATCATGGAGTGCTGGGGTTGTGGAGATTAGGGACTGCTGTTTCGCTCACCAGATGACCACTTTAACTCCGCCCCTGGGCGGCGCCTCTCCTGAGGCTGCTGGTCATCGTAGTTCAGGCATTGTTCTTGAAATAAGATGCTGTCTGCTAACACCCACACGATAAGTGAAGTCCCAAGTGGGTCTGCACATGGAAAGCTGTGCTCTGTGCTGCCGCTTAATCCGATGGAAAGCGCTCGTCTGTCCCAATGGCTCGAACGTGATTAACATCCCAGCAGGACTGCGCGACACGCAGCAGGGTCCTTCCCGCGGCTCAGGCAGGCCGCTCAATATTACAAACACAGTTTTGCCTGCAGAAAGGGAGGACACCAAACAGAGGAGTTCAGTAATAGGCTTTTTAATCCTCGGAGGCATACACAGCGAACGGCAACCACAGCATGGAAAATCACCCCTCCGACGCGTTTCGTGCTGATGAGAGCACTTAATCATGGAGTGCTGGGGTTGTGGAGATTAGGGACTGCTGTTTCGCTCACCAGATGACCACTTTAACTCCGCCCCTGGGCGGCGCCTCTCCTGAGGCTGCTGGTCATCGTAGTTCAGGCATTGTTCTTGAAATAAGATGCTGTCTGCTAACACCCACACGATAAGTAAAGTCCCAAGTGGGTCTGCACATGGAAAGCTGTGCTCTGTGCTGCCGCTTAATCCGATGGAAAGCGCTCGTCTGTCCCAATGGCTCGAACGTGATTAACATCCCAGCAGGACTGCGCGACACGCAGCAGGGTCCTTCCCGCGGCTCAGGCAGGCCGCTCAATATTACAAACACAGTTTTGCCTGCAGAAAGGGAGGACACCAAACAGAGGAGTTCAGTAATAGGCTTTTTAATCCTCGGAGGCATACACAGCGAACGGCAACCACTGCATGGAAAATCACCCCTCCGACGCGTTTCGTGCTGATGAGAGCACTTAATCATGGAGTGCTGGGGTTGTGGAGATTAGGGACTGCTGTTTCGCTCACCAGATGACCACTTTAACTCCGCCCCTGGGCGGCGCCTCTCCTGAGGCTGCTGGTCATCGTAGTTCAGGCATTGTTCTTGAAATAAGATGCTGTCTGCTAACACCCACACGATAAGTAAAGTTCCAAGTGGGTCTGCACATGGAAAGCTGTGCTCTGTGCTGCCGCTTAATCCGATGGAAAGCGCTCGTCTGTCCCAATGGCTCGAACGTGATTAACATCCCAGCAGGACTGCGCGACACGCAGCAGGGTCCTTCCCGCGGCTCAGGCAGGCCGCTCAATATTACAAACACAGTTTTGCCTGCAGAAAGGGAGGACACCAAACAGAGGAGTTCAGTAATAGGCTTTTTAATCCTCGGAGGCATACACAGCGAACGGCAACCACAGCATGGAAAATCACCCCTCCGACGCGTTTCGTGCTGATGAGAGCACTTAATCATGAAGTGCTGGGGTTGTGGAGATTAGGGACTGCTGTTTCGCTCACCAGATGACCACTTTAACTCCGCCCCTGGGCGGCGCCTCTCCTGAGGCTGCTGGTCATCGTAGTTCAGGAATTGTTCTTGAAATAAGATGCTGTCTGCTAACACCCACACGATAAGTAAAGTCCCAAGTGGGTCTGCACATGGAAAGCTGTGCTCTGTGCTGCCGCTTAATCCGATGGAAAGCGCTCGTCTGTCCCAATGGCTCGAACGTGATTAACATCCCAGCAGGACTGCGCGACACGCAGCAGGGTCCTTCCCGCGGCTCAGGCAGGCCGCTCAATATTACAAACACAGTTTTGCCTGCAGAAAGGGAGGACACCAAACAGAGGAGTTCAGTAATAGGCTTTTTAATCCTCGGAGGCATACACAGCGAACGGCAACCACAGCATGGAAAATCACCCCTCCGACGCGTTTCGTGCTGATGAGAGCACTTAATCATGGAGTGCTGGGGTTGTGGAGATTAGGGACTGCTGTTTCGCTCACCAGATGACCACTTTAACTCCGCCCCTGGGCGGCGCCTCTCCTGAGGCTGCTGGTCATCGTAGTTCAGGCATTGTTCTTGAAATAAGATGCTGTCTGCTAACACCCACACGATAAGTAAAGTCCCAAGTGGGTCTGCACATGGAAAGCTGTGCTCTGTGCTGCCGCTTAATCCGATGGAAAGCGCTCGTCTGTCCCAATGGCTCGAACGTGATTAACATCCCAGCAGGACTGCGCGACACGCAGCAGGGTCCTTCCCGCGGCTCAGGCAGGCCGCTCAATATTACAAACACAGTTTTGCCTGCAGAAAGGGAGGACACCAAACAGAGGAGTTCAGTAATAGGCTTTTTAATCCTCGGAGGCATACACAGCGAACGGCAACCACAGCATGGAAAATCACCCCTCCGACGCGTTTCGTGCTGATGAGAGCACTTAATCATGGAGTGCTGGGGTTGTGGAGATTAGGGACTGTTGTTTCGCTCACCAGATGACCACTTTAACTCCGCCCCTGGGCGGCGCCTCTCCTGAGGCTGCTGGTCATCATAGTTCAGGCATTGTTCTTGAAATAAGATGCTGTCTGCTAACACCCACACGATAAGTAAAGTCCCAAGTGGGTCTGCACATGGAAAGCTGTGCTCTGTGCTGCCGCTTAATCCGATGGAAAGCGCTCGTCTGTCCCAATGGCTCGAACGTGATTAACATCCCAGCAGGACTGCGCGACACGCAGCAGGGTCCTTCCCGCGGCTCAGGCAGGCCGCTCAATATTACAAACACAGTTTTGCCTGCAGAAAGGGAGGACACCAAACAGAGGAGTTCAGTAATAGGCTTTTTAATCCTCGGAGGCATACACAGCGAACGGCAACCACAGCATGGAAAATCACCCCTCCGACGCATTTCGTGCTGATGAGAGCACTTAATCATGGATTGCTGGGGTTGTGGAGATTAGGGACTGCTGTTTCGCTCACCAGATGACCACTTTAACTCCGCCCCTGGGCGGCGCCTCTCCTGAGGCTGCTGGTCATCGTAGTTCAGCCATTGTTCTTGAAATAAGATGCTGTCTGCTAACACCCACACGATAAGTAAAGTCCCAAGTGGGTCTGCACATGGAAAGCTGTGCTCTGTGCTGCCGCTTAATCCGTTGGAAAGCGCTCGTCTGTCCCAATGGCTCGAACGTGATTAACATCCCAGCAGGACTGCGCGACACGCAGCAGGGTCCTTCCCGCGGCTCAGGCAGGCCGCTCAATATTACAAACACAGTTTTGCCTGCAGAAAGGGAGGACACCAAACAGAGGAGTTCAGTAATAGGCTTTTTAATCCTCGGAGGCATACACAGCGAACGGCAACCACAGCATGGAAAATCACCCCTCCGACGCGTTTCGTGCTGATGAGAGCACTTAATCATGGAGTGCTGGGGTTGTGGAGATTAGGGACTGCTGTTTCGCTCACCAGATGACCACTTTAACTCCGCCCCTGGGCGGCGCCTCTCCTGAGGCTGCTGGTCATCGTAGTTCAGGCATTGTTCTTGAAATAAGATGCTGTCTGCTAACACCCACACGATAAGTAAAGTCCCAAGTGGGTCTGCACATGGAAAGCTGTGCTCTGTGCTGCCGCTTAATCCGATGGAAAGCGCTCGTCTGTCCCAATGGCTCGAACGTGATTAACATCCCAGCAGGACTGCGCGACACGCAGCAGGGTCCTTCCCGCGGCTCAGGCAGGCCGCTCAATATTACAAACACAGTTTTGCCTGCAGAAAGGGAGGACACCAAACAGAGGAGTTCAGTAATAGGCTTTTTAATCCTCGGAGGCATACACAGCGAACGGCAACCACAGCATGGAAAATCACCCCTCCGACGCGTTTCGTGCTGATGAGAGCACTTAATCATGGAGTGCTGGGGTTGTGGAGATTAGGGACTGTTGTTTCGCTCACCAGATGACCACTTTAACTCCGCCCCTGGGCGGCGCCTCTCCTGAGGCTGCTGGTCATCGTAGTTCAGGCATTGTTCTTGAAATAAGATGCTGTCTGCTAACACCCACACGATAAGTAAAGTCCCAAGTGGGTCTGCACATGGAAAGCTGTGCTCTGTGCTGCCGCTTAATCCGATGGAAAGCGCTCGTCTGTCCCAATGGCTCGAACGTGATTAACATCCCAGCAGGACTGCGCGACACGCAGCAGGGTCCTTCCCGCGGCTCAGGCAGGCCGCTCAATATTACAAACACAGTTTTGCCTGCAGAAAGGGAGGACACCAAACAGAGGAGTTCAGTAATAGGCTTTTTAATCCTCGGAGGCATACACAGCGAACGGCAACCACAGCATGGAAAATCACCCCTCCGACGCATTTCGTGCTGATGAGAGCACTTAATCATGGATTGCTGGGGTTGTGGAGATTAGGGACTGCTGTTTCGCTCACCAGATGACCACTTTAACTCCGCCCCTGGGCGGCGCCTCTCCTGAGGCTGCTGGTCATCGTAGTTCAGCCATTGTTCTTGAAATAAGATGCTGTCTGCTAACACCCACACGATAAGTAAAGTCCCAAGTGGGTCTGCACATGGAAAGCTGTGCTCTGTGCTGCCGCTTAATCCGTTGGAAAGCGCTCGTCTGTCCCAATGGCTCGAACGTGATTAACATCCCAGCAGGACTGCGCGACACGCAGCAGGGTCCTTCCCGCGGCTCAGGCAGGCCGCTCAATATTACAAACACAGTTTTGCCTGCAGAAAGGGAGGACACCAAACAGAGGAGTTCAGTAATAGGCTTTTTATTCCTCGGAGGCATACACAGCGAACGGCAACCACAGCATGGAAAATCACCCCTCCGACGCGTTTCGTGCTGATGAGAGCACTTAATCATGGAGTGCTGGGGTTGTGGAGATTAGGGACTGCTGTTTCGCTCACCAGATGACCACTTTAACTCCGCCCCTGGGCGGCGCCTCTCCTGAGGCTGCTGGTCATCGTAGTTCAGGCATTGTTCTTGAAATAAGATGCTGTCTGCTAACACCCACACGATAAGTAAAGTCCCAAGTGGGTCTGCACATGGAAAGCTGTGCTCTGTGCTGCCGCTTAATCCGATGGAAAGCGCTCGTCTGTCCCAATGGCTCGAACGTGATTAACATCCCAGCAGGACTGCGCGACACGCAGCAGGGTCCTTCCCGCGGCTCAGGCAGGCCGCTCAATATTACAAACACAGTTTTGCCTGCAGAAAGGGAGGACACCAAACAGAGGAGTTCAGTAATAGGCTTTTTAATCCTCGGAGGCATACACAGCGAACGGCAACCACAGCATGGAAAATCACCCCTCCGACGCGTTTCGTGCTGATGAGCGCACTTAATCATGGAGTGCTGGGGTTGTGGAGATTAGGGACTGCTGTTTCGCTCACCAGATGACCACTTTAACTCCGCCCCTGGGCGGCGCCTCTCCTGAGGCTGCTGGTCATCGTAGTTCAGGCATTGTTCTTGAAATAAGATGCTGTCTGCTAACACCCACACGATAAGTAAAGTCCCAAGTGGGTCTGTACATGGAAAGCTGTGCTCTGTGCTGCCGCTTAATCCGATGGAAAGCGCTCGTCTGTCCCAATGGCTCGAACGTGATTAACATCCCAGCAGGACTGCGCGACACGCAGCAGGGTCCTTCCCGCGGCTCAGGCAGGCCGCTCAATATTACAAACACAGTTTTGCCTGCAGAAAGGGAGGACACCAAACAGAGGAGTTCAGTAATAGGCTTTTTAATCCTTGGAGGCATACACAGCGAACGGCAACCACAGCATGGAAAATCACCCCTCCGACGCGTTTCGTGCTGATGAGAGCACTTAATCATGGAGTGCTGGGGTTGTGGAGATTAGGGACTGCTGTTTCGCTCACCAGATGACCACTTTAACTCCGCCCCTGGGCGGCGCCTCTCCTGAGGCTGCTGGTCATCGTAGTTCAGCCATTGTTCTTGAAATAAGATGCTGTCTGCTAACACCCACACGATAAGTAAAGTCCCAAGTGGGTCTGCACATGGAAAGCTGTGCTCTGTGCTGCCGCTTAATCCGATGGAAAGCGCTCGTCTGTCCCAATGGCTCGAACGTGATTAACATCCCAGCAGGACTGCGCGACACGCAGCAGGGTCCTTCCCGCGGCTCAGGCAGGCCGCTCAATATTACAAACACAGTTTTGCCTGCAGAAAGGGAGGACACCAAACAGAGGAGTTCAGTAATAGGCTTTTTAATCCTCGGAGGCATACACAGCGAACGGCAACCACAGCATGGAAAATCACCCCTCCGACGTGTTTCGTGCTGATGAGAGCACTTAATCATGGAGTGCTGGGGTTGTGGAGATTAGGGACTGCTGTTTCGCTCACCAGATGACCACTTTAACGCCGCCCCTGGGCGGCGCCTCTCCTGAGGCTGCTGGTCATCGTAGTTCAGGCATTGTTCTTGAAATAAGATGCTGTCTGCTAACACCCACACGATAAGTAAAGTCCCAAGTGGGTCTGCACATGGAAAGCTGTGCTGCCGCTTAATCCGATGGAAAGCGCTCGTCTGTCCCAATGGCTCGAATGTGATTAACATCCCAGCAGGACTGCGCGACACGCAGCAGGGTCCTTCCCGCGGCTCAGGCAGGCCGCTCAATATTACAAACACAGTTTTGCCTGCAGAAAGGGAGGACACCAAACAGAGGAGTTCAGTAATAGGCTTTTTAATCCTCGGAGGCATACACAGCGAACGGCAACCACAGCATGGAAAATCACCCCTCCGACGCGTTTCGTGCTGATGAGAGCACTTAATCATGGAGTGCTGCAGTTGTGGAGATTAGGGACTGCTGTTTCGCTCACCAGATGACCACTTTAACTCCGCCCCTGGGCGGCGCCTCTCCTGAGGCTGCTGGTCATCGTTGTTCAGGCATTGTTCCTGAAATAAGATGCTGTCTGCTAACACCCACACGATAAGTAAAGTCCCAAGTGGGTCTGCACATGGAAAGCTGTGCTCTGTGCTGCCGCTTAATCCGATGGAAAGCGCTCGTCTGTCCCAATGGCTCGGACGTGATTAACATCCCAGCAGGACTGCGCGACACGCAGCAGGGTCCTTCCCGCGGCTCAGGCAGGCCGCTCAATATTACAAACACAGTTTTGCCTGCAGAAAGGGAGGACACCAAACAGAGGAGTTCAGTAATAGGCTTTTTAATCCTTGGAGGCATACACAGCGAACGGCAACCACAGCATGGAAAATCACCCCTCCGACGCGTTTCGTGCTGATGAGAGCACTTAATCATGGAGTGCTGGGGTTGTGGAGATTAGGGACTGCTGTTTCGCTCACCAGATGACCACTTTAACTCCGCCCCTGGGCGGCGCCTCTCCTGAGGCTGCTGGTCATCGTAGTTCAGGCATTGTTCTTGAAATAAGATGCTGTCTGCTAACACCCACACGATAAGTAAAGTCCCAAGTGGGTCTGCACATGGAAAGCTGTGCTCTGTGCTGCCGCTTAATCCGATGGAAAGCGCTCGTCTGTCCCAATGGCTCGAACGTGATTAACATCCCAGCAGGACTGCGCGACACGCAGCAGGGTCCTTCCCGCGGCTCAGGCAGGCCGCTCAATATTACAAACACAGTTTTGCCTGCAGAAAGGGAGGACACCAAACAGAGGAGTTCAGTAATAGGCTTTTTAATCCTCGGAGGCATACACAGCGAACGGCAACCACAGCATGGAAAATCACCCCTCCGACGCGTTTCGTGCTGATGAGAGCACTTAATCATGGAGTGCTGGGGTTGTGGAGATTAGGGACTGCTGTTTCGCTCACCAGATGACCACTTTAACTCCGCCCCTGGGCGGCGCCTCTCCTGAGGCTGCTGGTCATCGTAGTTCAGGCATTGTTCTTGAAATAAGATGCTGTCTGCTAACACCCACACGATAAGTAAAGTCCCAAGTGGGTCTGCACATGGAAAGCTGTGCTCTGTGCTGCCGCTTAATCCGATGGAAAGCGCTCGTCTGTCCCAATGGCTCGAACGTGATTAACATCCCAGCAGGACTGCGCGACACGCAGCAGGGTCCTTCCCGCGGCTCAGGCAGGCCGCTCAATATTACAAACACAGTTTTGCCTGCAGAAAGGGAGGACACCAAACAGAGGAGTTCAGTAATAGGCTTTTTAATCCTCGGAGGCATACACAGCGAACGGCAACCACAGCATGGAAAATCACCCCTCCGACGCGTTTCGTGCTGATGAGAGCACTTAATCATGGAGTGCTGGGGTTGTGGAGATTAGGGACTGCTGTTTCGCTCACCAGATGACCACTTTAACTCCGCCCCTGGGCGGCGCCTCTCCTGAGGCTGCTGGTCATCGTAGTTCAGGCATTGTTCTTGAAATAAGATGCTGTCTGCTAACACCCACACGATAAGTAAAGTCCCAAGTGGGTCTGTACATGGAAAGCTGTGCTCTGTGCTGCCGCTTAATCCGATGGAAAGCGCTCGTCTGTCCCAATGGCTCGAACGTGATTAACATCCCAGCAGGACTGCGCGACACGCAGCAGGGTCCTTCCCGCGGCTCAGGCAGGCCGCTCAATATTACAAACACAGTTTTGCCTGCAGAAAGGGAGGACACCAAACAGAGGAGTTCAGTAATAGGCTTTTTAATCCTTGGAGGCATACACAGCGAACGGCAACCACAGCATGGAAAATCACCCCTCCGACGCGTTTCGTGCTGATGAGAGCACTTAATCATGGAGTGCTGGGGTTGTGGAGATTAGGGACTGCTGTTTCGCTCACCAGATGACCACTTTAACTCCGCCCCTGGGCGGCGCCTCTCCTGAGGCTGCTGGTCATCGTAGTTCAGCCATTGTTCTTGAAATAAGATGCTGTCTGCTAACACCCACACGATAAGTAAAGTCCCAAGTGGGTCTGCACATGGAAAGCTGTGCTCTGTGCTGCCGCTTAATCCGATGGAAAGCGCTCGTCTGTCCCAATGGCTCGAACGTGATTAACATCCCAGCAGGACTGCGCGACACGCAGCAGGGTCCTTCCCGCGGCTCAGGCAGGCCGCTCAATATTACAAACACAGTTTTGCCTGCAGAAAGGGAGGACACCAAACAGAGGAGTTCAGTAATAGGCTTTTTAATCCTCGGAGGCATACACAGCGAACGGCAACCACAGCATGGAAAATCACCCCTCCGACGTGTTTCGTGCTGATGAGAGCACTTAATCATGGAGTGCTGGGGTTGTGGAGATTAGGGACTGCTGTTTCGCTCACCAGATGACCACTTTAACGCCGCCCCTGGGCGGCGCCTCTCCTGAGGCTGCTGGTCATCGTAGTTCAGGCATTGTTCTTGAAATAAGATGCTGTCTGTTAACACCCACACGATAAGTAAAGTCCCAAGTGGGTCTGCACATGGAAAGCTGTGCTCTGTGCTGCCGCTTAATCCGATGGAAAGCGCTCGTCTGTCCCAATGGCTCGAACGTGATTAACATCCCAGCAGGACTGCGCGACACGCAGCAGGGTCCTTCCCGCGGCTCAGGCAGGCCGCTCAATATTACAAACACAGTTTTGCCTGCAGAAAGGGAGGACACCAAACAGAGGAGTTCAGTAATAGGCTTTTTAATCCTCGGAGGCATACACAGCAAACGGCAACCACAGCATGGAAAATCACCCCTCCGACGCGTTTCGTGCTGATGAGAGCACTTAATCATGGAGTGCTGGAGTTGTGGAGATTAGGGACTGCTGTTTCGCTCACCAGATGACCACTTTAACTCCGCCCCTGGGCGGCGCCTCTCCTGAGGCTGCTGGTCATCGTAGTTCAGGCATTGTTCCTGAAATAAGATGCTGTCTGCTAACACCCACACGATAAGTAAAGTCCCAAGTGGGTCTGCACATGGAAAGCTGTGCTCTGTGCTGCCGATTAATCCGATGGAAAGCGCTCGTCTGTCCCAATGGCTCGAACGTGATTAACATCCCAGCAGGACTGCGCGACACGCAGCAGGGTCCTTCCCGCGGCTCAGGCAGGCCGCTCAATATTACAAACACAGTTTTGCCTGCAGAAAGGGAGGACACCAAACAGAGGAGTTCAGTAATAGGCTTTTTAATCCTCGGAGGCATACACAGCGAACGGCAACCACAGCATGGAAAATCACCCCTCCGACGCGTTTCGTGCTGATGAGAGCACTTAATCATGGAGTGCTGGGGTTGTGGAGATTAGGGACTGCTGTTTCGCTCACCAGATGACCACTTTAACTCCGCCCCTGGGCGGCGCCTCTCCTGAGGCTGCTGGTCATCGTAGTTCAGGCATTGTTGTTGAAATAAGATGCTGTCTGCTAACACCCACACGATAAGTAAAGTCCCAAGTGGGTCTGCACATGGAAAGCTGTGCTCTGTGCTGCCGCTTAATCCGATGGAAAGCGCTCGTCTGTCCCAATGGCTCGAACGTGATTAACATCCCAGCAGGACTGCGCGACACGCAGCAGGGTCCTTCCCGCGGCTCAGGCAGGCCGCTCAATATTACAAACACAGTTTTGCCTGCAGAAAGGGAGGACACCAAACAGAGGAGTTCAGTAATAGGCTTTTTAATCCTCGGAGGCATACACAGCGAACGGCAACCACAGCATGGAAAATCACCCCTCCGACGCGTTTCGTGCTGATGAGAGCACTTAATCATGGAGTGCTGGGGTTGTGGAGATTAGGGACTGCTGTTTCGCTCACCAGATGACCACTTTAACTCCGCCCCTGGGCGGCGCCTCTCCTGAGGCTGCTGGTCATCGTAGTTCAGGCATTGTTCTTAAAATAAGATGCTGTCTGCTAACACCCACACGATAAGTAAAGTCCCAAGTGGGTCTGCACATGGAAAGCTGTGCTCTGTGCTGCCGCTTAATCCGATGGAAAGCGCTCGTCTGTCCCAATGGCTCGAACGTGATTAACATCCCAGCAGGACTGCGCGACACGCAGCAGGGTCCTTCCCGCGGCTCAGGCAGGCCGCTCAATATTACAAACACAGTTTTGCCTGCAGAAAGGGAGGACACCAAACAGAGGAGTTCAGTAATAGGCTTTTTAATCCTCGGAGGCATACACAGCGAACGGCAACCACAGCATGGAAAATCACCCCTCCGACGCGTTTCGTGCTGATGAGAGCACTTAATCATGGAGTGCTGGGGTTGTGGAGATTAGGGACTGCTGTTTCGCTCACCAGATGACCACTTTAACTCCGCCCCTGGGCGGCGCCTCTCCTGAGGCTGCTGGTCATCGTAGTTCAGGCATTGTTCTTGAAATAAGATGCTGTCTGCTTACACCCACACGATAAGTAAAGTCCCAAGTGGGTCTGCACATGGAAAGCTGTGCTCTGTGCTGCCGCTTAATCCGATGGAAAGCGCTCGTCTGTCCCAATGGCTCGAACGTGATTAACATTCCAGCAGGACTGCGCGACACGCAGCAGGGTCCTTCCCGCGGCTCAGGCAGGCCGCTCAATATTACAAACACAGTTTTGCCTGCAGAAAGGGAGGACACCAAACAGAGGAGTTCAGTAATAGGCTTTTTAATCCTCTGAGGCATACACAGCGAACGGCAACCACAGCATGGAAAATCACCCCTCCGACGCGTTTCGTGCTGATGAGAGCACTTAATCATGGAGTGCTGGGGTTGTGGAGATTAGGGACTGCTGTTTCGCTCACCAGATGACCACTTTAACTCCGCCCCTGGGCGGCGCCTCTCCTGAGGCTGCTGGTCATCGTAGTTCAGGCATTGTTCTTGAAATAAGATGCTGTCTGCTAACACCCACACGATAAGTAAAGTCCCAAGTGGGTCTGCACATGGAAAGCTGTGCTCTGTGCTGCCACTTAATCCGATGGAAAGCGCTCGTCTGTCCCAATGGCTCGAACGTGATTAACATCCCAGCAGGACTGCGCGACACGCAGCAGGGTCCTTCCCGCGGCTCAGGCAGGCCGCTCAATATTACAAACACAGTTTTGCCTGCAGAAAGGGAGGACACCAAACAGAGGAGTTCAGTAATAGGCTTTTTAATCCTCGGAGGCATACACAGCGAACGGCAACCACAGCATGGAAAATCACCCCTCCGACGCGTTTCGTGCTGATGAGAGCACTTAATCATGGAGTGCTGGGGTTGTGGAGATTAGGGACTGCTGTTTCGCTCACCAGATGACCACTTTAACTCCGCCCCTGGGCGGCGCCTCTCCTGAGGCTGCTGGTCATCGTAGTTCAGGCATTGTTCTTGAAATAAGATGCTGTCTGCTAACACCCACACGATAAGTAAAGTCCCAAGTGGGTCTGCACATGGAAAGCTGTGCTCTGTGCTGCCGCTTAATCCGATGGAAAGCGCTCGTCTGTCCCAATGGCTCGAACGTGATTAACATCCCAGCAGGACTGCACGACACACAGCAGGGTCCTTCCCGCGGCTCAGGCAGGCCGCTCAATATTACAAACACAGTTTTGCCTGCAGAAAGGGAGGACACCAAACAGAGGAGTTCAGTAATAGGCTTTTTAATCCTCGGAGGCATACACAGCGAACGGCAACCACAGCATGGAAAATCACCCCTCCGACGCGTTTCGTGCTGATGAGAGCACTTAATCATGGAGTGCTGGGGTTGTGGAGATTAGGGACTGCTGTTTCGCTCACCAGATGACCACTTTAACTCCGCCCCTGGGCGGCGCCTCTCCTGAGGCTGCTGGTCATCGTAGTTCAGGCATTGTTCTTGAAATAAGATGCTGTCTGCTAACACCCACACGATAAGTAAAGTCCCAAGTGGGTCTGCACATGGAAAGCTGTGCTCTGTGCTGCCGCGTCAGGAAAGGACAGAACTCTGGTGATTTGGACTGCCGTTCTCATGCTGCTTTCTCCACAAAATAAAAGCGGTAAAATCTACGTTTTGTTTTGGGCTCCCTCATTTGCAGGCAAACTTGTGTTTTGAATGTGGAGCGGCCGTGCCTGAAGCCGCGAGGAGAGACCAGACTGTGTGTCACACAGTTCATGCTGCAGTGCCAAGCGACGCTGCAGTGAGAAACAGAACGTGCTGCTGGAGTTATTAATGGAGGCGTGTGAACTGACAGCCTGCCTTCACCACCCACTTGGAGATGATTATAAATTCACGGAGTTTGAACCGGCAACTCACTGAAAAAAACCCTGCACTACATCAACCATCAGGCCACTTGCTTGGCCACGCCCACTGAGGCAGCAATCAATCGTATTTATGGGTGCAAAAGGATTACAGCCTGTTCAAGCATACCGAGTCCTTCATCCTCTGAAGAAGTGCTATGCACGAAACGCGTCAGGAAAGGACAGAACTCTGGTGATTTGGACTGCCGTTCTCATGCTGCTTTCTCCACAAAATAAAAGCGGTAAAATCTACGTTTTGTTTTCGGCTCCCTCATTTGCAGGCAAACTTGTGTTTTGAATGTGGAGCGGCTGTGCCTGAAGCCGCGAGGAGAGACCAGACTGTGTGTCACACAGTTCATGCTGCAGTGCCAAGCGACGCTGCAGTGAGAAACAGAACATGCTGCTGGAGTTATTAACGGAGGCGTGTGAACTGACAGCCTGCCTTCACCACCCACTTGGAGATGATTATAAATTCACGGAGTTTAAACCGGCAACTCACTGAAAAAAACCCTGCAATACATCAACCATCAGGCCACTTGCTTGGCCACGCCCACTGAGGCAGCAATCAATCGTATTTATGGGTGCAAAAGGATTACAGCCTGTTCAAGCATACCGAGTCCTTCATCCTCTGAAGAAGTGCTATGCACGAAACGCGTCAGGAAAGGACAGAACTCTGGTGATTTGGACTGCCGTTCTCATGCTGCTTTCTCCACAAAATAAAAGCGGTAAAATCTACGTTTTGTATTGGGCTCCCTCATTTGCAGGCAAACTTGTGTTTTGAATGTGGAGCGGCCGTGCCTGAAGCCGCGAGGAGAGACCAGACTGTGTGTCACACAGTTCATGCTGCAGTGCCAAGCGACGCTGCAGTGAGAAAAAGAACGTGCTGCTGGAGTTATTAACTGAGGCGTGTGAACTGACAGCCTGCCTTCACCACCCACTTGGAGATGATTATAAATTCACGGAGTTTGAACCGGCAACTCACTGAAAAAAACCCTGCACTACATCAACCATCAGGCCACTTGCTTGGCCACGCCCACTGAGGCAGCAATCAATCGTATTTATGGGTGCAAAAGGATTACAGCCTGTTCAAGCATACCGAGTCCTTCATCCTCTGAAGAAGTGCTATGCACGAAACGCGTCAGGAAAGGACAGAACTCTGGTGATTTGGACTGCCGTTCTCATGCTGCTTTCTCCACAAAATAATAGCGGTAAAATCTACGTTTTGTTTTGGGCTCCCTCATTTGCAGGCAAACTTGTGTTTTGAATGTGGAGCGGCCGTGCCTGAAGCCGCGAGGAGAGACCAGACTGTGTGTCACACAGTTCATGCTGCAGTGCCAAGCGACGCTGCAGTGAGAAACAGAACGTGCTGCTGGAGTTATTAACGGAGGCGTGTGAACTGACAGCCTGCCTTCACCACCCACTTGGAGATGATTATAAATTCACGGAGTTTGAACCGGCAACTCACTGAAAAAAACCCTGCACTACATCAACCATCAGGCCACTTGCTTGGCCACGCCCACTGAGGCAGCAATCAATCGTATTTATGGGTGCAAAAGGATTACAGCCTGTTCAAGCATACCGAGTCCTTCATCCTCTGAAGAAGTGCTATGCACGAAACGCGTCAGGAAAGGACAGAACTCTGGTGATTTGGACTGCCGTTCTCATGCTGCTTTCTCCACAAAATAAAAGCGGTAAAATCTACGTTTTGTTTTCGGCTCCCTCATTTGCAGGCAAACTTGTGTTTTGAATGTGGAGCGGCTGTGCCTGAAGCCGCGAGGAGAGACCAGACTGTGTGTCACACAGTTCATGCTGCAGTGCCAAGCGACGCTGCAGTGAGAAACAGAACGTGCTGCTGGAGTTATTAACCGAGGCGTGTGAACTGACAGCCTGCCTTCACCACCCACTTGGAGATGATTATAAATTCACGGAGTTTGAACCGGCAACTCACTGAAAAAAACCCTGCAATACATCAACCATCAGGCCACTTGCTTGGCCACGCCCACTGAGGCAGCAATCAATCGTATTTATGGGTGCAAAAGGATTACAGCCTGTTCAAGCATACCGAGTCCTTCATCCTCTGAAGAAGTGCTATGCACGAAACGCGTCAGGAAAGGACAGAACTCTGGTGATTTGGACTGCCGTTCTCATGCTGCTTTCTCCACAAAATAAAAGCGGTAAAATCTACGTTTTGTATTGGGCTCCCTCATTTGCAGGCAAACTTGTGTTTTGAATGTGTAGCGGCCGTGCCTGAAGCCGCGAGGAGAGACCAGACTGTGTGTCACACAGTTCATGCTGCAGTGCCAAGCGACGCTGCAGTGAGAAAAAGAACGTGCTGCTGGAGTTATTAACTGAGGCGTGTGAACTGACAGCCTGCCTTCACCACCCACTTGGAGATGATTATAAATTCACGGAGTTTGAACCGGCAACTCACTGAAAAAAAACCTGCACTACATCAACCATCAGGCCACTTGCTTGGCCACGCCCACTGAGGCAGCAATCAATCGTATTTATGGGTGCAAAAGGATTACAGCCTGTTCAAGCATACCGAGTCCTTCATCCTCTGAAGAAGTGCTATGCACGAAACGCGTCAGGAAAGGACAGAACTCTGGTGATTTGGACTGCCGTTCTCATGCTGCTTTCTCCACAAAATAAAAGCGGTAAAATCTACGTTTTGTTTTGGGCTCCCTCATTTGCAGGCAAACTTGTGTTTTGAATGTGGAGCGGCCGTGCCTGAAGCCGCGAGGAGAGACCAGACTGTGTGTCACACAGTTCATGCTGCAGTGCCAAGCGACGCTGCAGTGAGAAACAGAACGTGCTGCTGGAGTTATTAACGGAGGCGTGTGAACTGACAGCCTGCCTTCACCACCCACTTGGAGATGATTATAAATTCACGGAGTTTGAACCGGCAACTCACTGAAAAAAACCCTGCACTACATCAACCATCAGGCCACTTGCTTGGCCACGCCCACTGAGGCAGCAATCAATCGTATTTATGGGTGCAAAAGGATTACAGCCTGTTCAAGCATACCGAGTCCTTCATCCTCTGAAGAAGTGCTATGCACGAAACGGGTCAGGAAAGGACAGAACTCTGGTGATTTGGACTGCCGTTCTCATGCTGCTTTCTCCACAAAATAAAAGCGGTAAAATCTACGTTTTGTTTTGGGCTCCCTCATTTGCAGGCAAACTTGTGTTTTGAATGTGGAGCGGCCGTGCATGAAGCCGCAAGGAGAGACCAGACTGTGTGTCACACAGTTCATGCTGCAGTGCCAAGCGACGCTGCAGTGAGAAACAGAACGTGCTGCTGGAGTTATTAACGGAGGCGTGTGAACTGACAGCCTGCCTTCACCACCCACTTGGAGATGATTATAAATTCACTGAGTTTGAACCGGCAACTCACTGAAAAAAACCCTGCACTACATCAACCATCAGGCCACTTGCTTGGCCACGCCCACTGAGGCAGCAATCAATCGTATTTATGGGTGCAAAAGGATTACAGCCTGTTCAAGCATACCGAGTCCTTCATCCTCTGAAAAAGTGCTATGCACGAAACGCGTCAGGAAAGGACAGAACTCTGGTGATTTGGACTGCCGTTCTCATGCTGCTTTCTCCACAAAATAAAAGCGGTAAAATCTACGTTTTGTTTTGGGCTCCCTCATTTGCAGGCAAACTTGTGTTTTGAATGTGGAGCGGCCGTGCCTGAAGCCGCGAGGAGAGACCAGACTGTGTGTCACACAGTTCATGCTGCAGTGCCAAGCGACGCTGCAGTGAGAAACAGAACGTGCTACTGGAGTTATTAACGGAGGCGTGTGAACTGACAGCCTGCCTTCACCACCCACTTGGAGATGATTATAAATTCACGGAGTTTGAACTGGCAACTCACTGAAAAAAACCCTGCACTACATCAACCATCAGGCCACTTGCTTGGCCACGCCCACTGAGGCAGCAATCAATCGTATTTATGGGTGCAAAAGGATTACAGCCTGTTCAAGCATACTGAGTCCTTCATCCTCTGAAGAAGTGCTATGCACGAAACGCGTCAGGAAAGGACAGAACTCTGGTGATTTGGACTGCCGTTCTCATGCTGCTTTCTCCACAAAATAAAAGCGGTAAAATCTACGTTTTGTTTTGGGCTCCCTCATTTGCAGGCAAACTTGTGTTTTGAATGTGGAGCGGCCGTGCCTGAAGCCGCGAGGAGAGACCAGACTGTGTGTCACACAGTTCATGCTGCAGTGCCAAGTGACGCTGCAGTGAGAAACAGAACGTGCTGCTGGAGGTATTAACGGAGGCGTGTGAACTGACAGCCTGCCTTCACCACCCACTTGGAGATGATTATAAACTCACGGAGTTTGAACCGGCAACTCACTGAAAAAAACCCTGCACTACATCAACCATCAGGCCACTTGCTTGGCCACGCCACTGAGGCAGCAATCAATCGTATTTATGGGTGCAAAAGGATTACAGCCTGTTCAAGCATACCGAGTCCTTCATCCTCTGAAGAAGTGCTATGCACGAAACGCGTCAGGAAAGGACAGAACTCTGGTGATTTGGACAGCCGTTCTCATGCTGCTTTCTCCACAAAATAAAAGCGGCAAAATCTACGTTTTGTTTTGGGCTCCCTCATTTGCAGGCAAACTTGTGTTTTGAATGTGGAGCGGCCGTGCCTGAAGCCGCGAGGAGAGACCAGACTGTGTGTCACACAGTTCATGCTGCAGTGCCAAGCGACGCTGCAGTGAGAAACAGAACGTGCTGCTGGAGTTATTAACGGAGGCGTGTGAACTGACAGCCTGCCTTCACCACCCACTTGGAGATGATTATAAATTCACGGAGTTTGAACCGGCAACTCACTGAAAAAAACCCTGCACTACATCAACCATCAGGCCACTTGCTTGGCCACGCCCACTGAGGCAGCAATCAATCGTATTTATGGGTGCAAAAGGATTACAGCCTGTTCAAGCATACCGAGTCCTTCATCCTCTGAAGAAGTGCTATGCACGAAACGCGTCAGGAAAGGACAGAACTCTGGTGATTTGGACTGCCGTTCTCATGCTGCTTTCTCCACAAAATAAAAGCGGTAAAATCTACGTTTTGTTTTGGGCTCCCTCATTTGCAGGCAAACTTGTGTTTTGAATGTGGAGCGGCCGTGCCTGAAGCCGCGAGGAGAGACCAGACTGTGTGTCACACAGTTCATGCTGCAGTGCCAAGCGACGCTGCAGTGAGAAACAGAACGTGCTGCTGGAGTTATTAACGGAGGCGTGTGAACTGACAGCCTGCCTTCACCACCCACTTGGAGATGATTATAAATTCACGGAGTTTGAACCGGCAACTCACTGAAAAAAACCCTGCACTACATCAACCATCAGGCCACTTGCTTGGCCACACCCACTGAGGCAGCAATCAACCGTATTTATGGGTGCAAAAGGATTACAGCCTGTTCAAGCATACCGAGTCCTTCATTCTCTGAAGAAGTGCTATGCACGAAACGCGTCAGGAAAGGACAGAACTCTGGTGATTTGGACTGCCGTTCTCATGCTGCTTTCTCCACAAAATAAAAGCGGTAAAATCTACGTTTTGTTTTGGGCTCCCTCATTTGCAGGCAAACTTGTGTTTTGAATGTGGAGCGGCCGTGCCTGAAGCCGCGAGGAGAGACCAGACTGTGTGTCACACAGTTCATGCTGCAGTGCCAAGCGACGCTGCAGTGAGAAACAGAACGTGCTGCTGGAGTTATTAACGGAGGCGTGTGAACTGACAGCCTGCCATCACCACCCACTTGGAGATGATTATAAATTCACGGAGTTTGAACCGGCAACTCACTGAAAAAAACCCTGCACTACATCAACCATCAGGCCACTTGCTTGGCCACGCCCACTGAGGCAGCAATCAATCGTATTTATGGGTGCAAAAGGATTACAGCCTGTTCAAGCATACCGAGTCCTTCATCCTCTGAAGAAGTGCTATGCACGAAACGCGTCAGGAAAGGACAGAACTCTGGTGATTTGGACTGCCGTTCTCATGCTGCTTTCTCCACAAAATAAAAGCGGTAAAATCTACGTTTTGTTTTGGGCTCCCTCATTTGCAGGCAAACTTGTGTTTTGAATGTGGAGCGGCCGTGCCTCAAGCCGCGAGGAGAGACCAGACTGTGTGTCACACAGTTCATGCTGCAGTGCCAAGCGACGCTGCAGTGAGAAACAGAACGTGCTGCTGGAGTTATTAACGGAGGCGTGTGAACTGACAGCCTGCCTTCACCACCCACTTGGAGATGATTATAAATTCACAGAGTTTGAACCGGCAACTCACTGAAAAAAACCCTGCACTACATCAACCATCAGGCCACTTGCTTGGCCACGCCCACTGAGGCAGCAATCAATTGTATTTATGGGTGCAAAAGGATTACAGCCTGTTCAAGCATACCGGTGACCTTCATCCTCTGAAGAAGTGCTATGCACGAAACGCGTCAGGAAAGGACAGAACTCTGGTGATTTGGACTGCCGTTCTCATGCTGCTTTCTCCACAAAATAAAAGCGGTAAAATCTACGTTTTGTTTTGGGCTCCCTCATTTGCAGGCAAACTTGTGTTTTGAATGTGGAGCGGCCGTGCCTGAAGCCGCGTGGAGAGACCAGACTGTGTGTCACACAGTTCATGCTGCAGTGCTAAGCGACGCTGCAGTGAGAAACAGAACGTGCTGCTGGAGTTATTAACGGAGGCGTGTGAACTGACAGCCTGCCTTCACCACCCACTTGGAGATGATTATAAATTCACGGAGTTTGAACCGGCAACTCACTGAAAAAAACCCTGCACTACATCAACCATCAGGCCACTTGCTTGGCCACGCCCACTGAGGCAGCAATCAATCGTATTTATGGGTGCAAAAGGATTACAGCCTGTTCAAGCATACCGAGTCCTTCATCCTCTGAAGAAGTGCTATGCACGAAACGCGTCAGGAAAGGACAGAACTCTGGTGATTTGGACTGCCGTTCTCATGCTGCTTTCTCCACAAAATAAAAGCGGTAAAATCTACGTTTTGTTTTGGGCTCCCTCATTTGCAGGCAAACTTGTGTTTTGAATGTGGAGCGGCCGTGCCTGAAGCCGCGAGGAGAGACCAGACTGTGTGTCACACAGTTCATGCTGCAGTGCCAAGCGACGCTGCAGTGAGAAACAGAACGTGCTGCTGGAGTTATTAACGGAGGCGTGTGAACTGACAGCCTGCCTTCACCACCCACTTGGAGATGATTATAAATTCACGGAGTTTGAACCGGCAACTCACTGAAAAAACCCTGCACTACATCAACCATCAGGCCACTTGCTTGGCCACGCCCACTGAGGCAGCAATCAATCGTATTTATGGGTGCAAAAGGATTACAGCCTGTTCAAGCATACCGAGTCCTTCATCCTCTGAAGAAGTGCTATGCACGAAACGCGTCAGGAAAGGACAGAACTCTGGTGATTTGGACTGCCGTTCTCATGCTGCTTTCTCCACAAAATAAAAGCGGTAAAATCTACGTTTTGTTTTGGGCTCCCTCATTTGCAGGCAAACTTGTGTTTTGAATGTGGAGCGGCCGTGCCTGAAGCCGCGAGGAGAGACCAGACTGTGTGTCACACAGTTCATGCTGCAGTGCCAAGCGACGCTGCAGTGAGAAACAGAACGTGCTGCTGGAGTTATTAACGGAGGCGTGTGAACTGACAGCCTGCCTTCACCACCCACTTGGAGATGATTATAAATTCACGGAGTTTGAACCGGCAACTCACTGAAAAAAACCCTGCACTACATCAACCATCAGGCCACTTGCTTGGCCACGCCCACTGAGGCAGCAATCAATCGTATTTATGGGTGCAAAAGGATTACAGCCTGTTCAAGCATACCGAGTCCTTCATCCTCTGAAGAAGTGCTATGCACGAAACGCGTCAGGAAAGGACAGAACTCTGGTGATTTGGACTGCCGTTCTCATGCTGCTTTCTCCACAAAATAAAAGCGGTAAAATCTACGTTTTGTTTTGGGCTCCCTCATTTGCAGGCAAACTTGTGTTTTGAATGTGGAGCGGCCGTGCCTGAAGCCGCGAGGAGAGACCAGACTGTGTGTCACACAGTTCATGCTGCAGTGCCAAGCGACGCTGCAGTGAGAAACAGAACGTGCTGCTGGAGTTATTAACGGAGGCGTGTGAACTGACAGCCTGCCTTCACCACCCACTTGGAGATGATTATAAATTCACGGAGTTTGAACCGGCAACTCACTGAAAAAAACCCTGCACTACATCAACCATCAGGCCACTTGCTTGGCCACGCCCACTGAGGCAGCAATCAATCGTATTTATGGGTGCAAAAGGATTACAGCCTGTTCAAGCATACCGAGTCCTTCATCCTCTGAAGAAGTGCTATGCACGAAACGCGTCAGGAAAGGACAGAACTCTGGTGATTTGGACTGCCGTTCTCATGCTGCTTTCTCCACAAAATAAAAGCGGTAAAATCTACGTTTTGTTTTGGGCTCCCTCATTTGCAGGCAAACTTGTGTTTTGAATGTGGAGCGGCCATGCCTGAAGCCGCGAGGAGAGACCAGACTGTGTGTCACACAGTTCATGCTGCAGTGCCAAGCGACGCTGCAGTGAGAAACAGAACGTGCTGCTGGAGTTATTAACGGAGGCGTGTGAACTGACAGCCTGCCTTCACCACCCACTTGGAGATGATTATAAATTCACGGAGTTTGAACCGGCAACTCACTGAAAAAAACCCTGCACTACATCAACCATCAGGCCACTTGCTTGGCCACGCCCACTGAGGCAGCAATCAATCGTATTTATGGGTGCAAAAGGATTACAGCCTGTTCAAGCATACCGACTCCTTCATCCTCTGAAGAAGTGCTATGCACGAAACGCGTCAGGAAAGGACAGAACTCTGGTGATTTGGAATGCCGTTCTCATGCTGCTTTCTCCACAAAATAAAAGCGGTAAAATCTACGTTTTGTTTTGGGCTCCCTCATTTGCAGGCAAACTTGTGTTTTGAATATATACATATATATATATATATATTACTTACTGGTGGTCGCCAGTAGGTATATATAGTTAGGATTTTTTTGAATAGGGATTTCTGAAATTTCTATGTTGAATAACTTTGGCGTTGATGGACGGAATTGGCTGACATTTTCAGGAAAATGGCACATTTTGTTTCTGAGCGTCCCCTGAAAGTTTGGGGGTGGTTTCGTCAAGCGGGGGCCGAGAAAAAAGGGGGGTCCCAAAACGTGTTTTTAACATTGAGTTTTCCATAGGGCGATTGGACTCATTTTTAGCTCGAACGGCTGAATGGATTTCCACAAAACTTGGCAAAATTGTAGGGACTGGTAGCCCGATGTGCCTTTGCTATGTCTCAAGATATATGCTCCAGTGGTTTTTACAAAAATTAACTTTGAAAAATATATATTGGGCTACTTTGGGCCATATATATGTTAGAGCCCAAATGTAGCCCAATGTAGCCCAATGTAGCCCAAAGATGGCCACCAGAGACAAAAAAAACAAAAATGTAGCCCAAATATCAGCCAGATGTAGCCCAACTATAGCACAGTGACAGAATGTCCCAGAGTGTTCTAAAGAACAACTAGAGCGCTAACAGTCTTACTTATGACAAAAGTATGGCACACCTGAAGTCATCTTGATTGGAATAAAGTGTTAACACTTAAAACATTTAATTTGCAAAGGAACAAAATTAGGGGTTTTATTTTGCCATAGAAATGTTATATATTACCTACTGGCAGTCGCCAGTAGGTATATATAGTTAGGATTTTTTTGAATAGGGATTTCTGAAAATTCTATGTTGAATAACTTTGGCGTTGATGGACGGAATTGGCTGAAAATTTCAGGAAAATGGCACATTTCGTTTCTGAGCGTCCCCTGAAAGTTTGGGGGGGGGGGGTTCATCAAGCGGGGCCGAGAAAAAAAGGGGGTCCCAAAACGTGTTTATAACATTGAGTTTTCCATAGAGCGGTTGGACTCACTTTTAGCTCGAACGGCTGAATGGATTTCCACATAACCTGGCAAAATTGTAGGGACTGGTAGCCCGATGTGCCTTTGCTATGTCTCAAGATATATGCTCCAGTGGTTTTTATGAAAATTAACTTTGAAAAATATATATTGGGCTACATTGGGCTATATATATGTTAGAGCCCAAATGTAGCCCAATGTAGCCCAAAGATGGCCACCAGAGACAAAAAAAACCAAATGTAGCCCAAATATCAGCCAGATGTAGCCCAACTATAGCCCAGTGACAGAATGTCCCAGAGTGTTCTAAAGAACAACTAGAGCGCTAACAGTCTTACTTATGACAACAGTATGGCACACCTGAAGTCATCTTGATTGGAATAAAGTGTTAACACTTAAAACATTTAATTTGCAAAGGAACAAAATTAGGGGTTTTATTTTGCCATAGAAATGTTATATATTACCTACTGGCGGTCGCCAGTAGGTATATATAGTTAGGATTTTTTTGAATAGGGATTTCTGAAAATTCTATGTTGAATAACTTTGGCGTTGATGGACGGAATTGGCTGAAATTTTCAGGCAAATGGCACATTTTGTTTCTGAGCGTCCCCTGAAAGTTTGGGGGGGTTTCGTCAAGCGGGGCTGAGAAAAAAGGGGGTCCCAAAACGTGTTTTTAACATTGAGTTTTCCATAGGGCGGTTGGACTCACTTTTAGCTTGAACGGCTGAATGGATTTCCACAAAACCTGGCAAAATTGTAGGGACTGGTAGCCCGATGTGCCTTTGCTATGTCTCAAGATATATGCTCCAGTGGTTTTTATGAAAATTAACTTTGAAAAATATACATTGGGCAACATTGGGCTATATATATGTTAGAGCCCAAATGTAGCCCAATGTAGCCCAATGTAGCCCAAAGATGGCAACCAGAGACAAACAAAAACACAAATTTAGCCCAAATATCAGCCAGATGTAGCCCAACTATAGCACAGTGACAGAATGTCCCAGAGTGTTCTAAAGAACAACTAGAGCGCTAACAGTCTTACTTATGACAAAGGTATGGCACACCTGAAGTCATCTTGATTGGAATAAAGTGTTAACACTTAAAACATTTAATTTGCAAAGGAACAAAATTAGGGGTTTTATTTTGCCATAGAAATGTTATATATTACCTACTGGCGGTCGCCAGTAGGTATATATAGTTAGGATTTTTTTTGAATAGGGATTTCTGAAAATTCTATGTTGAATAACTTTGGCGTTGATGGACGGAATTGGCTGAAATTTTCAGGAAAATGGCACATTTCGTTTCTGAGCGTCCCCTGAAAGTTTGGGGGAAGGGGGTTCATCAAGCGGGCCGAGAAAGAAAGGGGGTCCCAAAACGTGTTTTTAACATTGAGTTTTCCATAGGGCGGTTGGACTCACTTTTAGCTCGAACGGCTGAATGGATTTCCACATAACCTGGCAAAATTGTAGGGACTGGTAGCCCGATGTGCCTTTGCTATGTCTCAAGATATATGCTCCAGTGGTTTTTATGAAAATTAACTTTGAAAAATATATATTGGGCTACATTGGGCTATATATATGTTAGAGCCCAAATGTAGCCCAATGTAGCCCAAAGATGGCCACCAGAGACAAAAAAAAACAAATGTAGCCCAAATATCAGCCAGATGTAGCCCAACTACAGCCCAGTGACAGAATGTCCCAGAGTGTTCTAAAGAACAACTAGAGCGCTAACAGTCTTACTTATGACAAAAGTATGGCACACCTGAAGTCATCTTGATTGGAATAAAGTGTTAACACTTAAAACATTTAATTTGCAAAGGAACAAAATTAGGGGTTTTATTTTGCCATAGAAATGTTATATATTACCTACTGGCGGCCGCCAGTAGGTATATATAGTTAGGATTTTTTTTAATAGGGATTTCTGAAAATTCTATGTTGAATAACTTTGGCGTTGATGGACGGAATTGGCTGAAATTTTCAGGCAAATGGCACATTTTGTTTCTGAGCGTCCCCTGAAAGTTTGGGGGTGTTTCGTCAAGCGGGGCTGAGAAAAAAGGGGGTCCCAAAACGTGTTTTTAACATTGAGTTTTCCATAGGGCGGTTGGACTCACTTTTAGCTTGAACGGCTGAATGGATTTCCACAAAACCCGGCAAAATTGTAGGGACTGGTAGCCCGATGTGCCTTTGCTATGTCTCAAGATATATGCTCCAGTGGTTTTTATGAAAATTAACTTTGAAAAATATACATTGGGCTACATTGGGCTATATATATGTTAGAGCCCAAATGTAGCCCAATGTAGCCCAAAGATGGCAACCAGAGACAAAAAAAACAAACATTTAGTCCAAATATCAGCCAGATGTAGCCCAACTATAGCACAGTGACAGAATGTCCCAGAGTGTTCTAAAGAACAACTAGAGCGCTAACAGTCTTACTTATGACAAAGGTATGGCACACCTGAAGTCATCTTGATTGGAATAAAGTGTTAACACTTAAAACATTTAATTTGCAAAGAAACAAAATTAGGGGTTTTATTTTGCCATAGAAATGTTATATATCACCTACTGGCGGTCGCCAGTATGTATATATAGTTAGGATTTTTTTGAATAGGGATTTCTGAAAATTCTATGTTGAATAACTTTGGCGTTGATGGACGGAATTGGCTGACATTTTCAGGAAAATGGCACATTTTCTTTCTGAGCGTCCCCTGAAAGTTTGGGGGGGTTTCGTCAAGCAGGGCTGAGAAAAAAGGGGGTCCCAAAACGTGTTTTTAACATTGAGTTTTCCATAGGGCGGTTGGACTCACTTTTAGCTCGAATGGCTGAATGGATTTCCACAAAACCTGGCAAAATTGTAGGGACTGGTAGCCCGATGTGCCTTTGCTATGTCTCAAGATATATGCTCCAGTGGTTTTTATGAAAATTAACTTTGAAAAATATATATTGGGCTACATTGGGCTATATATATGTTAGAGCCCAAATGTAGCCCAATGTAGCCCAATGTAGCCCAAAGATGGCCACCAGAGACAAAAAAAAACAAATGTAGCCCAAATATCAGCCAGATGTAGCCCAACTATAGCCCAGTGACAGAATGTCCCAGAGTGTTCTAAAGAACAACTATAGCGCTAACAGTCTTACTTATGACAAAAGTATGGCACACCTGAAGTCATCTTGATTGGAATAAAGTGTTAACACTTAAAACATTTAATTTGCAAAGGAACAAAATTAGGGGTTTTATTTTGCCATAGAAATGTTATATATTACCTACTGGCGGTCGCCAGTAGGTATATATAGTTAGGATTTATTTGAATAGGGATTTCTGAAAATTCTATGTTGAATAACTTTGGCGTTGATGGACGGAATTGGCTGGAATTTTCAGGAAAATGGCACATTTTGTTTCTGAGCGACCCCTGAAAGTTTGGGGGGGTTTCGTCAAGCGGGGCTGAGAAAAAAGGGGTCCCAAAACGTGTTTTTAAGATTGAGTTTTCCATAGGGCGGTTGGACTCACTTTTAGCTCGAACGGCTGAATGGATTTCCACAAAACCTGGCAAAATTGTAGGGACTGGTAGCCCGATGTTCCTTTGCTATGTCTCAAGATATATGCTCCAGTGGTTTTTACGAAAACTAACTTTGAAAAATATATATTGGGCTACATTGGGCTATATATATGTTAGAGCCCAAATGTAGCCCAATGTAGCCCAAAGATGTCCACCAGAGACAAAAAAAAACAAATGTAGCCCAAATATCAGCCAGATGTAGCCCAACTATAGCCCAGTGACAGAATGTCCCAGAGTGTTCTAAAGAACAACTAGAGCGCTAACAGTCTTACTTATGACAAAAGTATGGCACACCTGAAGTCATCTTGATTGGAATAAAGTGTTAACACTTAAAACATTTAATTTGCAAAGGAACAAAATGAGGGGTTTCATTTTGCCATAGAAATGTTATATATATAGATATATATATATATATATATATAGATTCAATGAAAAAAACATAGGTTTTAGGCCATATATAGTTAGGGATTAGGATTTACAAAACCTTAATTTACTCGCACAAAACCATTGAAATTCGCATATATAGTTAGATGCAATAACTATATGTCGCGCACCCGCAATCCACTGCTGATGATGTCACATATTACATCATTCATGACATGGTCAGTGACATCACTGATGACATCACTGATGACATCATCCAGTGACTGTATGTTTCTGTAAAGTTAAAATATGTCTTACATATTGAAGAATGAGTGGATGTATAAGTGTCTGGATGAAGGATTTAGTAGGTGCATGACTGACTGTATGAGAGAGTGATTTAATGTGTCTAACTGAGTGCATGGGTTAGTGACTAAACTGTCTTAATTTGTGCATCATTATATCTGTTGTTCTATGAACTGCTGCATGTGTTGATCAGTAGCTATATGAGTAACTATATGGGTCTTTGATTGGTTGCCCAAGTATTTGTATGGGAGAGTGAGTGTGTGTGTGGGGGTGGCTGGGAGGTGTGTGACTCTGTGCATACATGTGTGAACAGTTGATTCACTAGATATATGGGTTCAAAACTGCATGTGGAAACAGCTGCATGGGTGGTTGACTGTGTACGAGTGTATTGGTGAGTGAATGGATATCTCAGTGCTACATGTCAAAGTAAGTACATATGTAAAACACAGTACATGTGAGAGTTCACATATATAAATTACTGTGTATAAGAGCCAGTGAATGTGTGAGTGGCTGAATGGATCATTGAAAACTTGTATCAGGAATTGTATAAGAGAGTAAATATGTGTTAGGTGTTCCTGTCCTACCTCGACCTGATTGGTACCACTGCGCTATTGCTGCTACTTGCCTGCCAAAAGGGAAACGCGCTCCATACCGAGTTACCGCCGCGCCAGGAGACACCAGCGGCAGCGGAGCGGACTCGGTACCCCGGATTGGAATAAAGTGTTAACACTTAAAACATTTAATTTGCAAAGGAACAAAATTAGGGGTTTTATTTTGCCATAGAAATGTTATATATTACCTACTGGCGGTCGCCAGTAGGTATATATAGTTAGGATTTTTTTTGAATAGGGATTTCTGAAAATTCTATGTTGAATAACTTTGGCGTTGATGGACGGAATTGGCTGAAATTTTCAGGAAAATGGCACATTTCGTTTCTGAGCGTCCCCTGAAAGTTTGGGGGAAGGGGGGTTCATCAAGCGGGCCGAGAAAGAAAGGGGGTCCCAAAACGTGTTTTTAACATTGAGTTTTCCATAGGGCGGTTGGACTCACTTTTAGCTCGAACGGCTGAATGGATTTCCACATAACCTGGCAAAATTGTAGGGACTGGTAGCCCGATGTGCCTTTGCTATGTCTCAAGATATATGCTCCAGTGGTTTTTATGAAAATTAACTTTGAAAAATATATATTGGGCTACATTGGGCTATATATATGTTAGAGCCCAAATGTAGCCCAATGTAGCCCAAAGATGGCCACCAGAGACAAAAAAAACCAAATGTAGCCCAAATATCAGCCAGATGTAGCCCAACTACAGCCCAGTGACAGAATGTCCCAGAGTGTTCTAAAGAACAACTAGAGCGCTAACAGTCTTACTTATGACAAAAGTATGGCACACCTGAAGTCATCTTGATTGGAATAAAGTGTTAACACTTAAAACATTTAATTTGCAAAGGAACAAAATTAGGGGTTTTATTTTGCCATAGAAATGTTATATATTACCTACTGGCGGCCGCCAGTAGGTATATATAGTTAGGATTTTTTTTAATAGGGATTTCTGAAAATTCTATGTTGAATAACTTTGGCGTTGATGGACGGAATTGGCTGAAATTTTCAGGCAAATGGCACATTTCGTTTCTGAGCGTCCCCTGAAAGTTTGGGGGTGTTTCGTCAAGCGGGGCTGAGAAAAAAGGGGGTCCCAAAACGTGTTTTTAACATTGAGTTTTCCATAGGGCGGTTGGACTCACTTTTAGCTTGAACGGCTGAATGGATTTCCACAAAACCCGGCAAAATTGTAGGGACTGGTAGCCCGATGTGCCTTTGCTATGTCTCAAGATATATGCTCCAGTGGTTTTTATGAAAATTAACTTTGAAAAATATACATTGGGCTACATTGGGCTATATATATGTTAGAGCCCAAATGTAGCCCAATGTAGCCCAAAGATGGCAACCAGAGACAAAAAAAACAAACATTTAGTCCAAATATCAGCCAGATGTAGCCCAACTATAGCACAGTGACAGAATGTCCCAGAGTGTTCTAAAGAACAACTAGAGCGCTAACAGTCTTACTTATGACAAAGGTATGGCACACCTGAAGTCATCTTGATTGGAATAAAGTGTTAACACTTAAAACATTTAATTTGCAAAGAAACAAAATTAGGGGTTTTATTTTGCCATAGAAATGTTATATATTACCTACTGGCGGTCGCCAGTATGTATATATAGTTAGGATTTTTTGAATAGGGATTTCTGAAAATTCTATGTTGAATAACTTTGGCGTTGATGGACGGAATTGGCTGACATTTTCAGGAAAATGGCACATTTTCTTTCTGAGCGTCCCCTGAAAGTTTGGGGGGGTTTCGTCAAGCAGGGCTGAGAAAAAAGGGGGTCCCAAAACGTGTTTTTAACATTGAGTTTTCCATAGGGCGGTTGGACTCACTTTTAGCTCGAATGGCTGAATGGATTTCCACAAAACCTGGCAAAATTGTAGGGACTGGTAGCCCGATGTGCCTTTGCTATGTCTCAAGATATATGCTCCAGTGGTTTTTACGAAAATTAACTTTGAAAAATATATATTGGGCTACATTGGGCTATATATATGTTAGAGCCCAAATGTAGCCCAATGTAGCCCAATGTAGCCCAAAGATGGCCACCAGAGACAAAAAAAAACAAATGTAGCCCAAATATCAGCCAGATGTAGCCCAACTATAGCCCAGTGACAGAATGTCCCAGAGTGTTCTAAAGAACAACTATAGCGCTAACAGTCTTACTTATGACAAAAGTATGGCACACCTGAAGTCATCTTGATTGGAATAAAGTGTTAACACTTAAAACATTTAATTTGCAAAGGAACAAAATCAGGGGTTTTATTTTGCCATAGAAATGTTATATATTACCTACTGGCGGTCGCCAGTAGGTATATATAGTTAGGATTTATTTGAATAGGGATTTCTGAAAATTCTATGTTGAATAACTTTGGCGTTGATGGACGGAATTGGCTGGAATTTTCAGGAAAATGGCACATTTTGTTTCTGAGCGACCCCTGAAAGTTTGGGGGGGTTTCGTCAAGCGGGGCTGAGAAAAAAGGGGTCCCAAAACGTGTTTTTAAGATTGAGTTTTCCATAGGGCGGTTGGACTCACTTTTAGCTCGAACGGCTGAATGGATTTCCACAAAACCTGGCAAAATTGTAGGGACTGGTAGCCCGATGTTCCTTTGCTATGTCTCAAGATATATGCTCCAGTGGTTTTTACGAAAACTAACTTTGAAAAATATATATTGGGCTACATTGGGCTATATATATGTTAGAGCCCAAATGTAGCCCAATGTAGCCCAAAGATGTCCACCAGAGACAAAAAAAAACAAATGTAGCCCAAATATCAGCCAGATGTAGCCCAACTATAGCCCAGTGACAGAATGTCCCAGAGTGTTCTAAAGAACAACTAGAGCGCTAACAGTCTTACTTATGACAAAAGTATGGCACACCTGAAGTCATCTTGATTGGAATAAAGTGTTAACACTTAAAACATTTAATTTGCAAAGGAACAAAATGAGGGGTTTCATTTTGCCATAGAAATGTTATAAATATAGATATATATATATATATATATAGATTCAATGAAAAAAACATAGGTTTTAGGCCATATATAGTTAGGGATTAGGATTTACAAAACCTTAATTTACTCGCACAAAACCATTGAAATTCGCATATATAGTTAGATGCAATAACTATATGTCGCGCACCCGCAATCCACTGCTGATGATGTCACATATTACATCATTCATGACATGGTCAGTGACATCACTGATGACATCACTGATGACATCATCCAGTGACTGTATGTTTCTGTAAAGTTAAAATATGTCTTACATATTGAAGAATGAGTGGATGTATAAGTGTCTGGATGAAGGATTTAGTAGGTGCATGACTGACTGTATGAGAGAGTGATTTAATGTGTCTAACTGAGTGCATGGGTTAGTGACTAAACTGTCTTAATTTGTGCATCATTATATCTGTTGTTCTATGAACTGCTGCATGTGTTGATCAGTAGCTATATGAGTAACTATATGGGTCTTTGATTGGTTGCCCAAGTATTTGTATGGGAGAGTGAGTGTGTGTGTGGGGGTGGCTGGGAGGTGTGTGACTCTGTGCATACATGTGTGAACAGTTGATTCACTAGATATATGGGTTCAAAACTGCATGTGGAAACAGCTGCATGGGTGGTTGACTGTGTACGAGTGTATTGGTGAGTGAATGGATATCTCAGTGCTACATGTCAAAGTAAGTACATATGTAAAACACAGTACATGTGAGAGTTCACATATATAAATTACTGTGTATAAGAGCCAGTGAATGTGTGAGTGGCTGAATGGATCATTGAAAACTTGTATCAGGAATTGTATAAGAGAGTAAATATGTGTTAGGTGTTCCTGTCCTACCTCGACCTGATTGGTACCACTGCGATATTGCTGCTACTTGCCTGCCAAAAGGGAAACGCGCTCCATACCGAGTTACCGCCGCGCCAGGAGACACCAGCGGCAGCGGAGCGGACTCGGTACCCCAGGGGGACCTGCACTAGCGCACGCTGTGCGCGTCATCATCTAGCGCCAGGAGGCGCCTCAAAAGACGGGTCCACCCGACCATTGTGTGTTCCTGTCCTACCTCGACCTGATTGGTACCACTGCGCTATTGCTGCTACTTGCCTGCCAAAAGGGAAACGCGCTCCATACCGAGTTACCGCCGCGCCAGGAGACACCAGCGGCAGCGGAGCGGACTCGGTACCCCAGGGGGACCTGCACTAGTGCACGCTGTGCGCGTCATCATCTAGCGCCAGGAGGCGCCTCAAAAGACGGGTCCACCCGACCATTGTGTGTTCCTGTCCTACCTCGACCTGATTGGTACCACTGCGCTATTGCTGCTACTTGCCTGCCAAAAGGGAAACGCGCTCCATACCGAGTTACCGCCGCGCCAGGAGACACCAGCGGCAGCGGAGCGGACTCGGTACCCCAGGGGGACCTGCACTAGCGCACGCTGTGCGCGTCATCATCTAGCGCCAGGAGGCGCCTCAAAAGACGGGTCCACCCGCAACACGGGACGCGAGCGGGACGCCGGGCGAAGCCCGGGCCAAGGGCGGGCCCGTTTTAGCCCGTTCTAGACAGTGAGAGACTGGACTGGGCCACCCCTCTTACTCCCACCTCTAAACCGAACAGTGGCAAGGTAAAAACACTTCTATATCTGCAGTGCAATTGGACTATTATTGTTATATATCTTTCCAGAGCCTCGCTACTAATTATTGTTTGATCACTATGTCAAAGCAAAAAACGCCTGTCACCCCGGCAAATACAATGCACAATTACCTGGTCCAGGTAGTGACAAAAATTAATAATAATCGGAGGTCCTCCCTGGGCATGGGGGATTCGCCACCTTGTGCTCAAATCAACCAAACAGGGGTATCTCAGTCCGTCGATGATGATCTCATTGTCACCGACCTTATTGAGGACCCAAATGAGCGCTCAGCAATTAATGTATCAATGGCCTCTACTGACCAACAACTTGACCCCTTTACAGATTTGATTAATTTAGAAGATCAAGATAAATCAGTAACAATTGAGGAGTTAGTTATAGAGAGTAATACCCCGCCCACACCGGTCCCCGCTCCAAGAGCCAAAAAAGGGATTACCAAGGCGCCACCTAGAAGAGGCGGCTTACGCTCTTGTAAAAACAAACCCGCAACTCCACCTAGACGAACAAAGAAAAGGACAGAGGACGGGATAAGGGAGGAAGAGTATGAGAATGAAGAAGGGGAGGACACCCTCTTAAATAAGCTTATGGGTACATTAGAATCCAAACTATTAGGATTAATGAAACCCCTCATATCAAAAGTTGACCAACTAGCTAACAAGGTCAACAAGCTAGAGTCCCTGCTAAAGAAAACCAATGAGGGGGTGGGGGAAATATCAAATTTAGTAGTATCTAAATTTGAACAAATGGAGACTGCGGGGAAATCACTTGGGGTGAACATGAATATTGGCCTACAAGCTCCTTCTGAGCAAGTCCAACAAGCCAGCTTTATGAACGATAATACCCCTGACATGGCCCTAGTTCCAGATGCAGCCCAACCAGTGGGCCATACCATCCCTGAGATCCTAAACCCAGAAACTGCCCCAGTTGAACTAATTGTTGAAGCCTCGCCCCTTATCTTAGTACTAGCAAACACACCCATGCTGAAAACTGGACAGATCGAGTCTCCAGATTCCTTAAGAAACAAGGCTCTCCAGTGGCTTAGTAATAATATGCACATAACTCCCTGGGGCAAGGAAAAACTATCTGACGATCTGCTTACAGCAAGAAGGGTTAGGTGGATAGGTACTAAGGCGAAGAAATTCCAAGGGGATTGTGTGGTCTTGAACTTCAAGGGCCCTGAAGTCCTGCCTGATGTCCTACGGAACATCCTCCCCCCACAACGTAGGACAGCTGAAATAGTTCCACTGACACTGGATTTCTTCTATAGCAGAAGAGGTCTAGTAGCCAAACCGAGTATATTAAGAACAAAATGGACAGTTGTGGGAAATAGAAGGGCCAGGTCCAACCCAGTATGCGAGTGGGGGCTAAACTTGGACAACCAATATTCTGTGTTAACTGATTTAAACGAGTGTGATTGACTCGCATGTGTCCCCCCCGTCACCAAAGTTACGCAGTTGGGCCAAGGATATGTTAAGTCTTCCATGTTAGATGAATCTACACTAGTCCCAGATGTATTTCGTACTTCCGTCCCAGAGGAAGAAAATAGAGTCCAGGTGGAACAGGGAAGATCATTGGAGGAAATTGAGATGTCTCCAACATTGAGTAAAAATGTAATACTAGGAATAGATCCTGCAGAAACATTAAATATTCCTGATATTGTCCAGACATACCCCCAAAAGGTTAAACCGCAATTATCAATTATTTCATGGAACATAGCTGGAATTATTAATAAACTAAGCATCCCAGACTGGGTTGATTTTACTAACCATTACGACATCATCATGTTCCAAGAAACCTGGTCGCTTACACCAATCTTCAGGCAGGGGTATTTGAACTTTTACGTCCCGGCAATAAGAAATCGAGTGGGACGTCCCTCGGGGGGCCTGTTAATTTGGGTACGCCAAACTCTGAATTGTTCGGTTAAACAAAGGTCTATACCCTCTAACGACATTTTGGCACTTGATATTACCTGGCAAAATGGTCAACAATTAGCCCTGTTTAATCTTTATTCAAGGGGAGTTGCCAGGGGTAAACCATCAGAGACCCTAACGTGCCTCGAGAATAATATTGAACTGCTACCAGACCCTACCCATATAATAATAGGCGGGGATTTTAACACTACCTTTGAACCCTTGGGTGAGGAGGATAAGATCCTGGCCGAAGATGAGGATACCAAGTGGGGAATTCCCCAACTAGACATCCCAGCGATTAGGAAATGGAGTACGGTAGCAATACAACTGAAAAGTTTTTGTCTTTCTAGAGGACTTAGAGCAGTAAATGGTCGGGCATTGTCAGATTCTATGGGGAAAAATACCTTTGATAATGGCCGATCGGCCAGTAGGATAGATTATATACTCCTGGATGTAAGGGCCTGGGATAAATTGGTAGATATGGAAGTGAAGGATAAGATTGAAAGTGATCACAATCCATTGTGCCTGACACTACATACCTACCACGACAAACCCGAGCATCCTAGAGAGGATCACATGGTTACGCAGGACCTAGTAAGTTCAAACAACTCCCGACATTTGAAGTGGAGTATGCTCCTAGAAGATATTGCTAAAATAGAGACTCTAAAGAAAGTAGTGGTGGGCGAAGTTGCTAAGATTAAGTCCCATTATGGACAGACTGATTTTATTGACTATATGATGGCTGCCCATGAGACACTTTTTTCTATAATCCAAAGTTTCTTTCTTAAATAAATTCCCACAAACAAAATGAAGAAAGTCCAAGAAACTAGAGGGTGGTATGATAAGAGCTGTAGGGCAGCACGAGATAATCTTAGCAGGGAACTAAGATCAGGAAGGCCGGAAGCAGTAAGGCTGGCGAGAAATCAGTATAGACAGGTTCAAAAAGTAGCTAAGAAGCGTTGGGACGAGGATTGCTGGCAAGAACTCAAGGAGGTATGTGCCTCCAAGGATTCTAAGCGCTTCTGGGCTTCAGTAAAATGGGCAAAGGGTGGCATAGCACCCAAGCCGGCTAATAATGTCGCAAAAAGCAGTTGGATAGAATACTTTCAACCACAGTATGCCTGTAACCCCATGTTTAACAATGTTAGTCTTCCTCCACAAGTTTACTACAAAGCACCTATATTTGTTGAGAGGGATGTGAGTATTGTACTGGACTGTGTAGCAGGGGGGAAAGCCCCAGGCATGGATGGAATTCCGGCTGATATTTTCCTATCTGATCGGAAGTCCTGGTGCAGCTACTTTACAATGCTGGCCAATGCAGTGGCTATGGGAGGGAAAGTGCCTGCCTCATGGAAGGGTGCCGAAATAATTCCCATATATAAAAAAGGCGACCGATCCCTGGCTAAAAACTATAGACCCATTAGTTTGATCGACACAGCACAAAAGCTAATGGGCCGATTAGTGCAAAATAAACTGCAGCATTGGATCGACGAAAATAACATCTTGTCTTCTTATCAAGCTGGGTTCAGGCCCCTAACTAGTAGCGTCGACCAAGTCCTCCATTTTCTAGCAATCTATTGGAGAAATGTCACCTTGAAGAAGGGGACATTGTATGCAGTTTTTGTAGATCTAAAAGCCGCTTTCGACCTGGTCCCCAGGGAAAAACTCTGGCAGACCTTGGCGGACGCAGGCTTAAACCAGGAATTGCTCACACTCCTTGTTCGCCTACACGAAAACAATTTTGCTAGGATACGATGGGGCAAACAAGGAGATGTAACCGATCCCTTCCCGGTTGAACGTGGGGTGAGGCAAGGGTGTGTCCTAGCGCCAACTCTCTTCTCTATTTATATAAATGGTATTGTCGAACATCTAGAGAAGATTGCTAGTGGCGCCCCTGTAATAGCCGGCTCTCGTGTGCCAGTCCTCATGTTTGCGGACGATACACTTTTACTTTCCCGCACCCCCAGTGGGTTACAAAAAGTAGTTGATGCCTTAGGTGTATATTGTGATGAAAGGGGCCTAGAATTAAACACTACTAAAACGAAATTCATGTGCCTCAACCAGCAGTCCTCTTTCAAGGGTGTAATAAAATACAAAGGAACACCACTAGAAAGAGTGGACTCTTTCTCATACCTAGGTATCACTCTGCAAGAAAACATGAGCTGGAAGCAACACATAACCACAACCCTACTAAAGTTTAGACAGCTAGCAGGCGCTATTTCGTTAAAACACCGAACCTCACTGACAAAGCCTGTAAACTGTGTGATGGAAATATATTCCATGAAAGTCCTGGGGGCTTGTTTATATGGTTCTGAACTTTGGGGTTTCTCAAACTTGAGTGAACTGGGCCGAGCTGAAAATAGGTTTCTAAGAGGGATCGTAATGGTCCCCAAAAGCACACCAACAATCCCGTTAAAATTAGATCTGGGAAGAAAATCAGTTGAGGATATAGCGAGGCTTCGGCCCCTCCTATATTGGAGACGAATTATGGTGACCCCAGAATTAGGCCACTATGCAGCAGCATTGATGGATGTCATCAAATTCGATCATTTCCATACCATCCCTTGGCTAAGGGAGCTGCGGGGACTACTCACAAAATTGAAATTGGACTATTTATGGGACAACAAAGACCTAGCTTGCTTCCCTACTAAGGAAAAGCTAAAAGATCTATACTGGGAAATGGTATATTTTACAATGTTTAGTGACAGCACAAGCGTAAACTTAACATCTCGCTTTTTAAATGCAAAAATGTACCCCTCTTATGAACCTTTTTGGGACCTAATTGAAAAACCATACGATAGAAAACTTTATTTTCAATTTCGCATTGGTACATTACCTTTGAATGCGTTCAAGAAGCATTGGTCCCAGGCATGGGATGAGCATTGTCACCATTGTAATGAAGAAACTGAACACATTTCCCATTTCTTGTTTTGGTATCCACTGTATTTGTCCCCCAGACGTAAGTGGTTAAAACCGGTGTGCTCAAAGTTGGGAACCCGAAGCCAATCGGAAGCCCTTAGGATACTTGAAACAGACTGTTCAACATTTTATGTGGTTGGTGTAGCAAAATTTTTGGCTTGGTCGTGGCTAATCCGTACCCGATCATTAACGGCTATTGCATCACAATGAAATTATGTATATCCTTATTCTTGCTTTTTTGCGACATGGATTATCGTCCTTTGTTTTTTAATATACAGAAACGCGTTTTTTTAGACTGTAATAATGTGTTGTAATTTCCATGTACTTCTTACTATGTATCATTCGACATTTAATGTTTAATATGTATTTTTAGAAGTATTTTTATAAGTAGTATTTATTGTATAGGGTTAGGTGAATGCTTTTATGACAAATGTCGAATAAAGCTTTATAAATTGAAAAATTGTGTTAGTATATGTTTGAATAAGTAAGGTGTGTATAACTGTATAGTTGATGAAATGGAGGTGTGATTGATTCAGTGCATGACTGACTAGGTGTGTGAGTAACTCCATGGATGAGTGACAGTCTGTGAGTGTCTGTTTACTCTGAGTGTATCTAAGGTTATATTGGAGTCTGAAGAGGTTGATCGTATTATCACATTATTGATGTCATCAGTGATGTCATTTGAGTTGTCATCAGTGATGTCATTTGAGTTGTCATCAGTGATGTCATCAGTGATGTCACTGACCATGTCATGAATGATGTAATATGTGACATCATCAGGAGTGGATTGCGGGTGCGCGATATATAGTTATTGCATCTAACTATATATGCGAATTTCAATGGTTTTGTGCGAGTAAATTAAGGTTTTGTAAATGCTAATCCCTAACTATATATGGCCTAAAACCTATGGTTTTTTCAGTGAATTTCAATGGTTTTTTAATAGCAAATATCTATAGCTGTAACATATATTCTTATTCTAATTCACAAATATATTTTATATATTTTTTTTTAAGCAAAGGACCCAGATGCATTTACAGTTTATCACTAACAATGTTCCAGGCTAATGTATTTTCACGGGAAATTAACAACTGTCCTGCAAGTAAAATATTCCTATTTCGTGAAAAAGGGCGTTTCTTCGTCCCATGAGGGAGCCGTTGAGCAAAAGAGACTCGGCCTGCTGTCTTTGTCGCTGATAGGCCTGATTATCGGATTTTTATCGATCACTTTATGTTGCAACAGTGGAAAACAAAACAGCCCTTGCCCATTTATTTTTACAGCATTCCTGCGTATTATACCCTACCCCCAAACAGTATTTTGCCTGTTACCATAGTAGTAGTTTATGGAACACTTACGTCAGCACATAGGTTAAAATTTCACCACAATATGTTGCTAATGAGTGAGCTTCAGCATTATACTTCAAATTATAAATATCATTTCTATTGATGACTGCTACCCCCACAAAAAAACAGACGTATGTACTTTTTTAATTAACTTTTATTAAAACAATAACCGGAACTATACCTAAAAGATAACACTACAATAAATAACTAGAACTATAAGTAACAAAATAATATAATAAACAACATATAATATGGAGTCCAAAATAAGTATTGTAGTTAATCTGCAAAACAAAAAGAAAATTAGTGTTTAAAATTAGATTGAAGTGACTAAATGAGATGAAACATCACAAGTCAAAGTAAAACTTGACAATATTTATATTTTTTTAAATCTTCGCAGTGTGCCTGAAACGCTTCCACTGGCATTCATCATGCAGACTTTGGTCCACCCTCTTTATCAATTTTTGCAGTTTGAGATATAACGTCCTACATGTGTTATTCATCTCCTACTTTCTCCTTTCAAATTCTCTTGTAAAGACCTTAACAACAAATAAAGGGAACATTTTCAGCATATTTTTAATAATGCATTTGACACAATGCATAGTAACACTGTATTTATTGAATGTTTTGAAATTAATTTTCACAAGTCTTAAAAAAGGTGAATGCAAGAAAAGTTACTTGCCGCATATGCAAGACTGCTTTCAAGAGGAGACCCCAATAAAAAGGACTTGTGTGGAACTGCAAGTATGCTGAAGCAGTTGCAGACTAAGAATCCGGTCAACTCTGCAAGGGAAGAGTTAAGGAGATTGAGAGCGGCTCCTTCTGCTTCATGAGAAGGCCCGAGTACCAGTGGAGCAACACCGTCAACCTCTAGAGCACAGCCTAATATTTGTCCCCAATTTGAAACCCTTTAAGAGAAAAAGTAAGAAGGTTGGGAGCTTTGTATGCCATCCTAATATCTAATTATCCATAGTTATACAGAGATCCGCCCTGTTTCAGACTCATATGTACAGGTGTATATTGTAGATTATCTGCCACGAAAACCTCTCAAGTACCTATATCCGTTACTTTTTAACTTCGTTGAGTAGTCATATTGTGAGTATTTACCTTAAAGTTGTTAATTTTTTATTGATTATTGCTCTTTGAGATATTCCCTGTCTACAAACAGAGAAGAATAGGAATATTCTGTCTCCCTTTGCAGATAGTGAAGGATAGGTAATGCGGACTTTTGTCCCCCGTTGTAATCCGTCATGCCTGTTTTCCTCCCCACTGATTGATTGATTGGCTGGACATTTATTGTTCAAGGAATAGTTCTAACGAGGTATTCTCTGTTTGCAAATAACGTGGAATAGAAATATTCTGTCTAGTCTTTGCAAGTAGTGAAGGGTGGGTAATGCGGACCTCTGTCCCCCGTTGTAATCTGTCATGCCTATCTACTCCCCACTGATTGAGAAACTAGTTCCACCCGGACCATTTATTAGAGGTACATCATCTGGCTCAACCGGAGAATACCCCTAATAAAGAAGACATATGTAAAATACGAAGTAAACACTGTATCCTGTTAAACATAAACTTTACAATGAAACACACTTGAAAAAGAAGGGAAAGAAATCGAACAAAATCAGTAGGCCACTGATGAGTTTTTGACTTCGCTAGAAATAAGAAAAATGGAAGTGGTGAGAGAAGCCAAGCTTGACGTTACGGCAGCCACGAGGTAGCTAACCTCCGCCACCCCCCCACTGCTCCAAGCATGTCTGTCCCACCGCCCGCCACGCCCAATAACGGTAACATGAAATAGATACAAATCAGCAGATACCTACCCCCATTCCGGAAACTTCCGAAGTGCAACAGGTCCACGGTTACGCCCATCCGGAAGATGAGGCCTCGACACGTGCAGGGCAGGGCCCGACTAGCCGCCATCAGCCGGAGAAGTCGTGGGATGGTCGGCCCGGAATGTGCTGGTCCTCCCTTTCTCTTCTGGTGCCCTGCAGGCCACAGGGGGGATGTCTTGCCTCTGCCTCCGACCCCCCCCTCTTATCGCCTGGTCCGGACATCACGGATATCAACGCCAGGTGTCGGCGTGGGGTGCGCTGGGAGGGAGAGGCGGCACGAACGAGCCTCTCCCACCCCCCCAAGTGGGGGCCCCTCAGCTGCACCCCCAACGCTCCACTCACCCAACAAAAGGGTCGTCACGTAAGGTGCACCAGGAGAGGAGCCGAGGCCGACAGGATCTTCTTCTTTCTTCAATTATGGCTGTAACAACACTGGGGGGGGATGTCTTGCACTCGGTGGTCTGTGCCCATGGGCCGGAGGCGCTGACTACCTCCACTGCTTTGGTGGCCCGCCTCCCTGCATCGTTGGTGCCGTTGGTGGTCCCGGGCTGTCTCTCCCTGAACCCTGCTGGCGGCTGGATCGATACCGGAGAGTGCTGTGGCCCCGCCGGGCTGACAAAATGGCGGCCAGCACCCTGTATCCTGGACTCGTTGTTGACAGGGACACTGGCCTACCGCACGGCGCATTTGCTGAATACTGTAAAGGTGTTCCTACACTTGGCGACGTGCTCGCTGCCTTGAATTCCTGGCGTGAGTCCATGAAGTTTCAGTCCGCCAGGCCGGAGGGTGTTCTTCTAGACGGGCTCGCTGAACCGCTTCCCACGTGTGCTTGATATGAGCTCCCCGTTCGGGCCTGAAGCGGCACCCTGCAGGCCACGGGGGGGATGTCTTGCCTCTGCCTCCGACCCCCCCCCCTCTTATCGCCTGGTCCGGACATCACGGATATCAACGCCAGGTGTCGGCGTAGGGTGCGCTGGGAGGGAGAGGCGGCTCGAAAGAGCCTCTCCCACCCCCACAGGTGGGGGCCCCTCAGCACCCCCAACGCTCCACCCACCCAACAAAAGGTCTCGTCCACTATTGCGAGGCAATGATGCTCCGCTCACCCAGCGGGGGTCTCGTCCACTGTTGCGGTGCAACGGCGCTTCTGAGTTCAACTAGAAAATGAGTCCAGAAACGTTCTCCTCAACTTTGAAGATTCTATAAGAGCCACGGGGGCCCCCGACCCCCGATGGGGAATGACTGCCATGATCACCCACGGAACGACCACGACGTAGCCGCTGGATGTCGGCGCGCTCATGCCGGCGCCGGCCTCAGTCTTGAAATGACCAAAATCCTGCAAGACTACCAACTTGATCAGTTCCGGTGGGACACCAGTATGACCCGGTAGGAGAGATTGTTGCCTCCCACCCCACTTTGACTGATGGTTCATGTCGGCAGTCCCCTCTGCTACCCTTCAACGAAAACTTTTGGACTGCCGAAAGAGGTCCCGGTCCAACCACGAGTTGGTGGAGACATTTTGACTATACTTGGACCTTCCTGACCTCACCCAAAATGGCGCCGGTACAAATGAAACTCTCAACTCCTTGTTGTGCCCGATTGCTCGGCCTTGATATCATGAGATATGTATGCAGTTTTTAGCACATGAATTGATATGGGATAAGACTGATTATATGTTCGGACAATGAATTGATACGGGATGGGTATTGATTATACGTTCGAACAATGAATTGACATGGGACGGGTACTGATTACACGTTCGAACAATGAATTGATATTAAGTTCTAATGCATCATTGATTACTGTATTTATTATTGAAGGTTCGAATTGTCGACACTTTTGGTACTTGCTCACAATGAATTATCGATATGATTTTGTTGCACTTGTCGCACTTTTTACTATGAAATCAACGACCACTGACTCTCTGTTATGTTTTCCACAAATAAATACCCCCCCATTTACAGTTCCAGCCTGCTCCGTGGCCGGCCCACGGGGTTGTAGGCCCGTATTTGGGCACCAACATTTTTATTAAAGGTTTTTGAAAAAGCAAACGTAGTTGTAACGCGTAGATTGGTAAGTTTCGAATAAAAGGCCACGGTTTCCGATTTTTTTTTTTTTTTTTAAAAGTAGGTGAAATGAAGCAGCTCAATTAGTTAAGGGTTAAAAAGTATAGTACGCAGAAACATTGAAAATATGAATGGTCCAGGTTTGTTGTGTGTTTTTCATTTTTGTACAGCATAAAGCAATCGATAAAGATCCTGGTATTTAGCCTCTACTTTATATGCTACCTGTATCAGGGAAGTTGTTTTAAATGCCCCTAAGCCACCCCGAAGGAATGTCACCTGGCCCCCCTAGTACGAACGAAAACTACCCCGTACCACTGTAGGTTATCTCTCTTCCTCAAAAATTACTTTCTAGGACGTTTTGGACATTGATGATTTTCATATGATCTATTTATTAAAGTAATACTCATCTCTCCGCATGAAATTAATTTTCCACATGCTACACAAGTCAATCTCATCTGCCCAAAGTTCTTTTGCAGATTTGGGACCGTTTCCCTTGCCTCTGACTCACTTATTGCTAAGTCATTGATGGATGTTTTTGCCGGTCGGGGGTTATCCACCAAATCTCGAAGTTGTGCTTTAGAATAATTAGGAGGGTGCCACCTCTCCATGTGCCGATGCTTGGTATGATTACCATAGCTATATTTTTTTCGGTCCCTCTCGAGAGTTTTTTTTTTTGCAGATGAGGCAGGTAACAAACCTGGCATTAACTTTCTTTTCATGAGAAGGAAAAGAAAAAAATTGCCAGATAAAATTCACTTTCACATGGGACGTTCTTGGCATTTCTTTGTCTATCCTGGTTAAAGCAATGTCATATAAATAGTTGTTTAAAAAGTTTTTTTTTAACGTGTTTACTTTGTTGGAGCGTTGTATATATTTATAAGTTATTAAAGTGTTATAATCCTACTACTTTGTTGGAGTGCTATATATTTTTAATGTGACACATAATTGTGAAGACTTTGATGTACAAAAAGGCATCCCTGGAATCTTCCGCTTCAGGCTCGGTCCCACACACCCTTACAGTGAGAATCCCCTCCCCAATCACAATACAGGATACGTCTCCCATACCCCCTTATACCCAATACTCACATTGCTTTTCCTCCATCTAGTAATTTAATTAAATCGAAACACTAAATGGCGAATTCACATTTCGCTACCAGTTTGCGACCCGGTTCGCGAACTGAGAAGCGCTTCTACCGCGAAAAATCTAATTTTTTTTATTTGCCCCACGGGACCATTTAATAACCCCAACATCATTTCTAGGGGGTCAAGAGGGGTCTACCTTGCCCCCTTTCATTAAATTCCCCCTTCGTTTTTCTCCTCCTCTTGTCTCTCGATCCTACCGAGAGACTAGATGGCGGCCGCACCGGACTGTTTAGAATGTTGACAGACACCGGAGAGCCAATCAGCTTCGCTTTGCAAAGCTCCGTTACGCGAAAAGTACGCGATCTGGAGCACTACCCGGGACGCTGTCACAGATATGTCTGTTTTTTTAAACGTTAATTTCTCGAAATACACTGGAACACATATATTGAGACCCAGCAAAGGCACATCGGGCTATCAGTCCCTACAATTTTGCCAAGTTTAAAAGTGAGGCCAAAGGCCCTATGGAAAAATGAATGGGAAAATCGCGTTTTGGGACCCCCCTTTTTTCTCGGCCCCCCTTGACGGAGCCCCCCCAAATTTTCAGGGGCTGCTCAGAAACAAAATGTGCCATTTTCCTGAAAATTTCAGCCGATTCCGTCCACAAACCGCGGGGCAAAAAAATAAAATACATATTTTTTCGAATTTTCACGGTGGAAGCGCTACCCGGTACGCGAACCGGGTAGCTCACCGGTAGCGTAACGGGAGTCCGCCATCTTGTGTTTCGGATGAATTTAGTCACAAGATGGAGGATAAGCAATGTTGGTAATGGGGATAAGGGGGCACGGGAGACATATCCTGACCCCCTAGGTTTTCTGAGGGTGGCTGAGGAGGCCCATATATGTAAAAAAACGAAACTTTTTTTTTCAAATTTTCGCACAGTTAGCACCCGGTCCACGCACCGGGTAGCGTTCTGGAAAGCGTAACAAGGGGAAAACCAAGGGAAATAGTAAAATAATATTTTAGAGTGCTTTGAGGTAGGGTAGCTCTGAATAGAGCTGTTGTGTTGTGTGGGTGATGTAAGTACCAACATGTATGTACCAATGAAGAGTCTAAAATTCAATGTACACCGTCTCATGCTTTAAAGCAATTGTATTTTTGAACTGATTGTTCTTTCCTCTTAGTCCTCCTCTTTGTTTTTTTTCCCCCACACTCTTCTTCAGCATGATAGTTGATAAATTCGTTCCCTCAAAAAATTTATATACATAAAAAAATTATATTAAATACATATAAAATGTCTTTTTCCTTTAAAAGAAGAATACATTTTACAGCTTTTGATATTTGCTATTAAAAAACCATTGAAATTCACTGAAAAAACCATAGGTTATAGACCATATATAGTTAGGAATTAGCATTTACAAAACCTTGAAAATTCACTGAAAAAACCATAGGTTATAGACCATATATAGTTAGGAATTAGCATTTACAAAACCTTATTTTACTCACACAAAACCATTGAAATTCGCATATATAGTTAGTTGCACTAACTATATATCGCGCACCTGCAATCCACTGCTGATCATGTCACATATTACATCATTCATGACATGGTCAGTGACATCACTGATGACATCTCAAATGATGATCCTGACTTCTAATTTCTAATTTAAAACATTTCTAAAGCGCAGCGTGCACCGTGCGGTTTCTTGGCGCTAGTGGGGGGGTTCGGCAGCTGAGGGAGAAGACAAGAGAGAAAAGGTGGGAAGAATTAAACGGGGAAGGCCTGATTGAAGAGGAAAGTTTTTAGATCCTTGCGGAAGGAAAGATAGTGGGTAGCAGAGCGGAGATGGTCAGGGAGGGAGTTCCAAAATGTGGGAGCCAGGGTGGAGAAGTTGGTCCCACCCCACTTTTTGCGTGTGAAACGTGGGATCTGAAGAAGAGACTTGGAGGAAGACCGGAGCTCCCTTGCGGGAACGTATTCTTTTATTAATGAAGAAATGAAGGCGGGGGCAGTGCCCTGGCGGGCCAGGAAGACCATACAGCCGGTCTTGAAACGGGAGCGTTCCTTTACGGGAAGCCAGTGAAGCTCTCTGAGAAGGGGAGTGGAATGGTGATAGCGTGGGAGGCCATAGACCAGCCGGGCCGCCTGGTTCTGGATCAACTGGAGTCTCCGCAGGCTGTATGCTGGGATGCCATGATAGAGGGCGTTGGCATAGTCCAGCCGTGATATCACCAGGGCGGCCATAATCAGCTTAAGTGCCTGTGGGGAGAAGAAACGGGAGACAGAGCGGATGGTTCGAAGAGTGAGGAAACAAGAGGAAACCACGGAACTGATTTGTGAATAGAGGGTGAGCTGATTGTTCATTTTAACACCCAGTGTTTTGACCGTGGTTGAGGGGGAGGGTGCGGGACCAAGAGAGGAGGGCCAGAAGAGGGAGTTCCAGGGGCTGGACGAACCACCGATGAGAACCAATTCGGTTTTGTCTGGGTTCAACTTAAGGTGGTTGTGGTTCATCCAGTCCCTGATGAATGTCATTGTTGACTGGAAATTAGAGACAGAGAGGGAGGAGGAGGATAGATCAAAGATGAGCTGGAGATCATCTGCATAATTGTATACGGTGACCTCCAGCTGCTGGAGTGCGAAAATAAGAGGAAAGATATAAAGATTGAAAAGTAAGGGAGAGAGAGAGGATCCCTGGGGAACACCACAAGTGACAGGAAGAGGAGTGGTAGTAAAGTCTCCTAGCCGGACCGCCTGGGTGCGGTCCCTCAGAAAGGAGGAGAGCCAAACCAGAGCTGATCCCCCGATTCCAGCCGCCTTGACACGGGAAAGTAGGATGGTATGGTCCACCGTGTCAAAGGCGGCGGAGAGATCGAGGAGGACCAGTGCCTGGTGTTTGTTATCATCCATACCCTTTCTGAGGTTGTCTAAGACTGAGACCACAACCGATTCAGTCGAATGCCTGGGACGGAAGCCGGCCTGGCGAGATGCCAGTCCCCCATTAGCCTCAATATGGGTGCTGAGTACCGCGGTGACGTGGCGTTCCATCACCTTGCCCAAAAAGGGCAGCAGGGAAATGGGCCGGTAGTTGGCCGAGATGGAAGGGTCCGCGCCAGGTTTCTTCAAGATGGGCACTATGGTGGCTGCCTTTAGCGCAGGGGTTACTACACCCTGTGCTAGGGAGCAATTGAGGAAGGTGATGGGGGGTTCAGGACTGCAGGGGTAGATTTGCTGCAGAATTCGTGCCGGGCAGGCGTCCGCCGGGGAACCCGACTTCACTTTGGGAAGTATCTCCAGAAATGTTTCCTGAGTGAAGTGGGGAATGAAGGTGAGAAGGCATTGAACGGTGGGGGGAGAGGGATCAACAAAAGTGGACGAGGGCGGTGGGATGTTGGCCTTGATGGCTATGATCTTGTCCAAGAAATAGGTGTTGAGTTGATCGCATAGAAGCTGGGAAGGAGGGATTTGGGGTGAGGTTCGGTCTGAGAATGCCAGGTCATTCACTATGCCAAAAATTTCCCTGGGTTTATTTTCGGCCGACGTTATTTTTGTTGAAAAGTAGGTGGTTTTTGCGGCAAGAATTGCAGTTTTGTATTTGGCCAGTGATGTGAGAAAGTGGGTTTTTGATAAGGGACAGTCATTTTTCCTCCATTGCCTCTCCGCCCGTCGGACGCTCAGTTTAAGCTCTTTCAGGTGGTCGTTAAACCATCTGTTGGAATCCTTAGGTCGACGGATGGAAATGCGACGTAGGGGAGCCAATGAGTCACAGCCTCCAGCCAGCCAGGTGTTAATGGCATTGGCTTGAGAGGCAGATGATAAGCCAGAAAGGGTCGGAGTGGAGTTTCGAAGCAGGGAGGTCAAGGAGGGAAAATCCTGTCTGTTCCAATTCCGCGCCCAGGAATTTTTGGCATGCGGAGTTTTGGATACCGGATTACGGGAAATGGAGAAGGAGATGAGAGCATGGTCGGACCAGGGACAGGGTGAAACAGCCGCCGAAGCCACTGGGAGGTTGAGGGACCAGACCTGGTCAAGTATGTGACCGTGAGAGTGAGTGGGGACAGTTATATGCGGTACAAAGTTGAGGGACAGAAGGGATTCTGTCAATTCTTTTGAGGCCGTACATTCATGTGGGTCTGATGGCCAGTAATTGAAGTCCCCTAGCACCAAGACCGAGGCGTAGTTGACCACCAAGTTGACCAGCAGGTCTAGAAAAGCCGGTAGGAATGAAGACGAAGACTGGGGAGGGCGATACATTAGGAGGCAAGTGATCGGGGGGGAGGATAAAAGAGAACGGACTACCAAAAAATCTGTGGGGGGAATGGGGGGAAAGGGAAGTGATTGGAAGTTCAATTCAGACCGAGCGATTAAGGCCACACCACCACCAACCCTGCCTGCCGGGCGGTCGGCACGTAAGGCCACGTAGGAGGGGGGTAGGGTAGCCAGAAGAACGGGGAGGGAGGAATCACAAAACCAGGTTTTGGTCAAGAGCAGTAAGTCAGGCTTCTCTGAGTCGAGTAGGACAAACAGCTCATGGTGGTGCTTGACCGCTGACCTGGTGTTGAGTAGGAGGACAGACAGTGACGGAGTGGTAGGGTGAGGGTCGAGTGGGGAGGAGCAAGGTAGCGGGGGAGCACACAACGGAGGATGTGGTATTGGAGGGGAGGGAGGGACAAGGCCTAATGAGGTGATGAGCCTACGGACGGGATCCGAAAGTGGCCAATGGCCATGGAGGGCGGTAAGTTCCTTGGAGGAGTAAGACAAGATTTTGGCATGGTGTCGTGCCCCTAGCCCCGTCCAGCCGCGGACGGGCGCAGACAGGCTTGCCTTAGGCGCGCCCGCTGGGCGCGTCCGCTGCGCGTTCTGAAATTGCACATTGATAAAGGCGGCCGCAAGGGCGGGAAGGGGGCGTGGCCTGGAGGTGGGCGTGGCCAGCGGCGATGATAGCCGGTAGGAGGGGGTCACGTGAGCGATAGATCCGCTACACGGCGCCCTCTGCGTGCAAAGTACAAATAGCAGCAAGTCAAAGTTTTAAAAACACAGTAATCACAATTATAAGAGCTTCTCCCGGCTTTCCGCCTCAGGAGACTCGAACCAACAGAGCGCTCGTGAGCTGGCGCTTAAGAAGGGTGGGAAGGGGGCGTGGCCTGGAGGTGGGCATGGCCAGCAGCGATGATAGCCGGTAGGAGGGGGTCACGTGAGCGATAGATCCGCTACACGGCGCCCTCTGCGTGCAAAGTACAAATAGCAGCAAGTCAAAGTTTTAAAAACACAGTAATCACAATTATAAGAGCTTCTCCCGGCTTTCCGCCTCAGGAGACTCGAACCAACAGAGCGCTCGTGAGCTGGCGCTTAAGAAGGGCGGGAAGGGGGCGTGGCCTGGAGGTGGGCGTGGCCAGCGGCGATGATAGCCGGTAGGAGGGGGTCACGTGAGCGATAGATCCGCTACACGGCGCCCTCTGCGTGCAAAGGACAAATAGCAGCAAGTCAAAGTTTTAAAAACACAGTAATCACAATTATAAGAGCTTCTCCCGGCTTTCCGCCTCAGGAGACTCGAACCAACAGAGCGCTCGTGAGCTGGCGCTTAAGAAGGGCGGGAAGGGGGCGTGGCCTGGAGGTGGGCGTGGCCAGCGGCGATGATAGCCGGTAGAAGGGGGTCACGTGAGCGATAGATCCGCTACACGGCGCCCTCTGCGTGCAAAGTACAAATAGCAGCAAGTCAAAGTTTTAAAAACACAGTAATCACAATTATAAGAGCTTCTCCCGGCTTTCCGCCTCAGGAGACTCGAACCAACAGAGCGCTCGTGAGCTGGCGCTTAAGGAGGGCGGGAAGGGGGCGTGGCCTGGAGGTGGGCGTGGCAGCGGCGATGATAGCCGGTAGGAGGGGGTCACGTGAGCGATAGATCCGCTACACGGCGCCCTCTGCGTGCAAAGTACAAATAGCAGCAAGTCAAAGTTTTAAAAACACAGTAATCACAATTATAAGAGCTTCTCCCGGCTTTCCGCCTCAGGAGACTCGAACCAACAGAGCGCTCGTGAGCTGGCACTTAAGAAGGGCGGGAAGAAGCGTGGCCTGGAGGTGGGCGTGGCCAGCGGCGATGATAGCCGGTAGGAGGGGGTCACGTGAGCGATAGATCCGCTACTCGGCGCCCTCTGCGTGCAAAGTACAAATAGCAGCAAGTCAAAGTTTTAAAAACACAGTAATCACAATTATAAGAGCTTCTCCCGGCTTTCCGCCTCAGGAGACTCGAACCAACAGAGCGCTCGTGAGCTGGCGCTTAAGAAGGGCGGGAAGGGGGCGTGGCCTGGAGGTGGGCGTGGCCAGCGGCGATGATAGCCAGTAGGAGGGGGTCACGTGAGCGATAGATCCGCTACACGGCGCCCTCTGCGTGCAAAGTACAAATAGCAGCAAGTCAAAGTTTTAAAAACACAGTAATCACAATTATAAGAGCTTCTCCCGGCTTTCCGCCTCAGGAGACTCAGACTTATGTTGGATGTAAAGTTCAGGTTAGGTGTGTTGGCATTGATCAACTCAATGAATTCCAGAGCCTGCTGTCTTGTACCGTGCCATATCAAAAATATATCATTGACATAACGGTACCATTGAACTACATGTTCTATAAAGGTGTTGTGATGTACACCATGGTTGACCTGCTCCTCCCAGCAACCCATATGCAAACAGGCATAGCTGGGAGAGAAGCAGGCGATGCCCCAGAACTGCTGAAAATAATGATTACAGAACATGAAGAAATTATTGTTCAGACAGTAGGAAATCATGGCAAGCAACATTTTGTTATGGTCAATCATATGGATAGGCCTTCTCCCCAAATAATGTTGTATTGCCTTCAAACCGCCAAGGTGATGAATACTGGTATATAAGGATAAGATATCCAATGTCATCAGCCTATATTCAGCATCCCATGTCAGGCCCTCAAGCTTCCTTAAAAAGTCATCTGTGTCTTGTACATATGACGGCAAGGCCTTGACATGTTCCTGTAGAAAAGCGTCAATATACACAGTAGTATTCTCCAAATGTCCATTGCGCGCAGAGATGCTGGGTCTGCCAGGTGGTTTTTCAGCATTTGTATGGACTTTGGGGATAAGGTAGAAAACAGGAGTTACGGGGGGTTCATTCTTAAGAAATTTGAGTTCATCTTGACCCAATAACCCTGAGCTTCTCCAAGCCATCAGTTGTGAATAGAATTCAGTTTGTGCTTTTTTAACAGTGACCCCATTACAGCGTGTGTAGCAGTGAGGATCATTCAACTGGTTTTAGGCTTCCTCCAAGTACAGTATCGAGGCCACAATACTACGGTTCCCCCTTTGTCTGATTGGCGGATTATGATGTTATCATCATCCTGTAGCTTTTTGTCAAGTTGGAAATAGCAGCTATTTTGTGCTGTGTATGTACACTTTTCTCGTAGGGTAGTTGCGTAGAGTTTTTTGATGCCTGAGATGGAAAGTTCATGGAAAATGTCAATGTTATTGTGTAACATTAGAGGGCTGAAGGTGGATTTGGGTTTGAATTTGGTATTTCCAGGGTTGTTTAAGACCAGATGTTCTTCAGATGTGCCAGAGTTTGGAATTTCATTGTGAATCTGTTGTAGATCTTGCAGCAGATCTAAATCATTAACACAGAGTCCTTGTGGCATATCGGTGGTTGTTACCAAGTTCGGCTTAGGATGGATCTTGTTGCACATGAGAAATTTCTGTAACTTTAATTTGCGCGTGCACCTATAAATATCAATCCTGGTCTTTGCATAACTAAAGTTACTGGCTGGGCTGTAGGTTAGACCAAGCGAAAGGATTCGTAATTCAGCTACGCTTAATGCAGTGTTAGTAAGATTGAGAACAGATGGGTCAGAAGTAGTTACATCTTTATCACAGTGGGACAGATTTATTTTTGGTTGTTCCATCTTCTGTTGGTGTTGTTTCTTCTTTTGGGTTTGCCATTTGAGACCAGCTTGTCAGCGCTTTCTACGCTTTTGGTTATTTCTTTTGCGCTGTTCAAATTTGGCCTTCTGGGACGCAGAGTTTCTGGCCGGTCCTGGCGCAAGCAGTCCACCTCTTTCACCAGGGAATATTTGGTAAACCCCAAGCGTGAGGCATTCCTGCTTTGCTCAGTGTCTGACTCACTGTCAGGTAATGAGCTGAGATCAGATAGCGAGGACGCTGGTTGGGGCATTGGGGCAGTGCTAGTGCTGGCTGTGTTAGAGGGATGCACATAGGGATTTTTTTAGGCTTTTATAGCATCAAATTTATTCGCGAAAGTAAAGATGTGGCACTGTTGATAGTACGTCTTATCTTGTTGAAATTTGTATGCCTTCCTATTTTTTATGATGTCTTCCTCTTTACGTAATCTAATTAGCATTTCCTCTCTATATTTGGCACAGTCCGCCCCAGTCTCCATGGCGTTAATCTCACTGTTCAGTTCATCAATTTTCACCTGCAGCACGGTCACTTTCCGCATATTTGACAAGGATAGTAACCAACTTGCGCGAGGAATCTAAATTACATTCTGCCCATTCATTGAGCATGCTAGGGTCTAGTTGCTCATAGCTGGGCACCAGCATAATTCTCAATTCCCGAGGGATGCGTCCCACCTGTAGATATCTGTTCAAGGAGCGATGCTCCCACCATTTAGCCTGTTCAGTTTTCATGAGCTTTATAAAGCCGTTTGGATTTATCACTTAGGTTAGAGCCCCCTTCACACGCAGTCTCTGTTTGAATATTTGTGTTAGATCCCCCAGATATGGTGCTGTAATTCGTGCAAAGCTTAATGCGGACTCACTCGGGAAGCGGACATCTGGCTGAATGTCCGTGTCTACCGCCCGTACACACCTTCACCAGACAATGCGCTCCCACTACATATATATATATATTTAAATATTTATATAAGAAGTGTCTGGAAGTTCAGCAAAGATTGGTTCAGTAGTCTATGGGAATCCCAGACCTTTAATTTGATACTCCATGTGTGTATGTGTGGTGGATATGTAGCAAGTATGAAGTAGTAAGACTCCACGTGTGGTGAAAGTCTAAGTGCATGGACCAGTGGGATGCATTTTGCATGATGTGGAGAGTAGATACACCTTCCGCAGACAGTGAATGTGTATTTTAGCCTTCCTTGTGGCTGAAAGGTGGAGACCTGGACATTGAAGTAAAGGGGGTTGGATAAAAATGTTACCACAAACATTCTGTGCAGTTTGTGTTAGGGCTGCTGACTAGCTCTTCCTTAGTAACGACGAAAGGTAGATATTAGGAGTGAGGGGTAGATCATAGGTTTCTCTTGCTAAAACTAATAACGTTTCTTTGAAGGGTTGCCCTTTTGTCTGTGTCTGATGACTGCTCAGGAAAGCTGATCACAGCTAGGTGCTGAGATCTCACGCATCAGTGTGGCAGTCAGATGACAGACTTTACACTGTCCACTTGACTTAGAGAAAAACCTAGCTTTATGGCACAGGAAAACAATAATGACCCCAAAAGCCTGGGAGAAAATTGATACCATGTGTAGGCATTCTTTCTTTGTTTTTCAAAAAGAAACTCCCACTTTGGGAGTTTGTTTTGAAGAACAAAAAATTATTGAAATGTTCGCAGCTACCCATCATGTCTGACTGTAATCTTATAGACAGGAACCTCCATGACAGTAGTTCCTTTCAATGGAAAGAGTTTTCCAAATGGCTGGTGGATAACTCCAAATTTGACAGGCATAGTAGATCTGTCAGGATAGTGAAGATACTGTCCTAAGCCATCCTGACAGCGTTAACTCCGTCCCCCAAACTCTTCCTTCCATCATGAGATCATAATAAAGCCTCTAAAGTATACTATGTTGATGACTTCATAAGGAGCCCTTTACATATTTTTCTTTCTTGATAATATCATCTTATACATCACTGGGATATATTATTTCCAGTTCTGGCCTTTGCATTTACAAATCATTGTGTTTGGATATTTTAGTCTCAATGGTTTAATTGAACTGAAGTAGAATTAATAGCTCCAGAGTGTAACTAATTTGCTGCAGGAAAAAAGGTGCTTTGATAACATGGATATTTGGGGTATCCTTTATCTGGCCATGGTATATTCCCATGGCTTTGTGAGTAAGAGTGAGCACATAGCTTTAGAAGAGTAAACAGCTTCAAATTGTTTTGTAAAGGCTCTAATCATCGTTATTATTAGCCACCTCTACAAGTAAAGGAGTCAGATCATTAGTGGAGTACAAGATTGCTCCATAAAGAGCCACCTAAGTTGCTGTGTCTTGAGTCATGGTGTTATGTAGTAGGATTCTGTGCCATGTCTGTCAAAATAACCTGGTAACATTTACACATTTGGGATCTTTAGATCTATTAGTAAAGGTGGACGTAACATGCATAATTTGCTCTGGTGTATTTACGCAGAATTACAACAAAAATACGTGGAAATACGCAAGGAGCATAACCCAGCATTTATTGTAGGCCTGGGCGGTAAATTTCGTTCCGCTCGCAGAATTTGGGTAATTTCGCGTTCTGCGGAGAACGCAAAATTGCCCAAAATTCTGCATTCTGCGACTTTTCGGATTCGTTTGCTTGTTCGCATTCTCAAATGTGAGTTGGCGAGATATTACTGACCGAGCACGCAAACAGCGATTGCGAACAGTATAAAAGCATTGCGAACAAGGAATTCTGCGTGTTTGTGGAATTTCTGCGTGTTCGCGGAGATTTTTTACAGTTTTGAGGAGATTTGCGTAACGCGATCGCGCAAATTCCGCCCACCCCTAATTTAGTATCATTTTTATAGACCAAAAGGCACCCTTACATCCATATTGGACACAAGGATACGTTTTGCACTAAGGAAATATGGCTAAATTAATCATAACATGAAAGGCAGCAGCCAGCAGCCATTTGTACTCGCTATATTTTGTTGTTCTTTTGCTACTGCAGTAGGAGTTTTGCCCCACATTATCCTTAATTACACAAGCAGCCATTATCATGGAATTTTCAGAAATTTTGTAACACAAGAAGTTCGAAATTACTCTGATTACTCTGGCGTAATTACAATTTTGCCCGCCTTCCTAAAAATTAGTTCTTCCATCTAAGCCGGCTTTAGCACCAGGGTTCTCATGTCACACATTTACAGGGTTTGGGATAACAAAAGGGCTCATCTGTATGTACAAATCCCCTTTCACAAGTTGGAAAATATTTTTGACTCGTAAAAGGACTTTTGTAATTGTTTCTGAGTTGCAAATAGGAGGGTCATAAAATGAGTTTACCCCTCCCCTTTCCAATTCCAAAAGGCATTTATTGGTGGTTTGCTACTGCAACTGCTGTCACAAACGATGGAAGAGCTAACCTCTCCCGAGTTGAGCTGGTAAGCTAAGGGAAAGGAGTCCCCTTAGGATCTCTTTCCCTACGGGAATCATGTTAGCAGTCTCAAGGAGATACGTTTTCCAAATTTGAAAGCTTTATTTTTAAGCAGCACTGCTTCCTTTATGAAACAGGGGCTGCTTTAAAAAAAAAACTTGTCTGTTTTGGAATGCAGTCATAGGGATGGTGGTGTGCTGTCACTTGCAGGCCACCAACCCTGTAAAAACAGCCAATCACAGAGAGTGGCAAATTGGCACCTGCGTAATAAATATTAATTGTGTATGTCATTCTGCAACCCCCTGCAATTCTGTATTTTGTGAACAAGGCTAATTGTTTTAGATCTGATGTTTTGCTTGCAACTGTTATGCTTGAAGATGGCTAATGAGTGGTTTGTCTTTGGTGTGTGTTTGACTGCTGGCAAAATAGTTCATAACCTGTGCTATTTAGCAAGTGACCAGGTAAATAATTAAGTTTAATTGTTATTTGTAGGGATACTGGCCAAACTGTGGAGAATCTCTACTATTTAGCCAGCAAAAGGGGTAACAGTGAAGTTGTTCCGCTGTTTTCATGGCCAGCAGCCAAACTGCAGACTCTCTATCATTTAGTCAGAAGCCAAACAGGACATTATTTCTACTATTTAGTCAGAGAAAAATCCCTATTTACCCAGCGGCCGCCAATAATGTTGCTACCAAAACTTCAGTACACATGTCCAACTTTTTAAATGCAATGCACCCTGTCCTAGAAGGGGTTAGGGCCTACCTTAGGAGTGACTTGTAAGTATTAAACGAACATTGGCAAAGGCAATAGGTCTCACCAATGCAAGAGCTATTGATTTTGGCAAGGCGTTTTAAACATGTTGTATACAAATGTTACTGCTGTTCAGCAATTTAAAGTTAGCGATGTCGAGTGGAGGGGAGGAGGGTAAATTGGAGTGTGGTCGATAGAAGTCGAGTGAAATGGGATTGATTGGAGCAGATGGAGTAGGGTAGATTGGTGTAGTGTGGAATGGGGGGTAGAGTGGGGTAGAATTGATTGGGTAGATTGTGGTAGATTGGCATGAGGTAGATTGGAGTGGAGTGAGGTAGATTGGAGTGGAGTAGATTGGAGTGAGAGAGTTGGGTAGATTAACTTGGTAGAGTGGAGTGGGTTACATTGAATTGGGGTAGACTTGAGGAGAGTAGAAATGGGTAGATTGGAGTGGGGTAGATTGAAGTAGTGTAAATAGGGGTAGGGTAGATTTTTGAAACAATGGGATGTGATATACTGGATTAGAGTAGAGTGGGATATATTGGAGTGAAGTGGGGTAGAATGAGGGAAAAGTGGAGTGGATTGGGGTAAATTGGATTGAAGGTGGGCAGAGTGGAGGGGGTAGATTGGGTGGATTATAGGGTAGAATGGATTGGAGTATGAGTAGATTGGGGTAGGGTAGTTTGGGGTGGAGTGTGCTGGGATAGATTGGAGTGGGGTGAAGTAGGGTGAATTTGGTTAGAATGGAATGCAGCGAGGTACATTTGAGTGGCATGTAGTAGATTAAAGTGAAGTAGAGTTGGTAGCGTGGAGCAGGGTAGATTGGAGTAGAGTGGGTAGATTAGGGTGGAGTGGTATAGATTGGGTGGATTAGAGTAGGGCAGATTGGAATGGGATGGGGTAGACTAGAGTAGGGTAGATTGGAGAGGGGTATATTGAACAAGGTAGATTAGATTGGGGTAGTTTGGAGTTAAGTGGATTGGAGTGGGGTGGGGTAGAATGGGGTCGGTAGAGAGGGGTGGAATGGGGTAGATTGTGGTAGGATATATAGGGGTAGATTGGTGTGGGGTAGGTTTGATTAGGGTGGAGTGGAGTGGGTTAAAGTGGAATGGAATAGACTGGAGTGGAGTTGGGTAGATTGGAGTGCGTTAGATTGTGGTAGATTGGAGTGGGTAGATTATGGTGGAGCGGACTAGCAAGAATATATTCCTACCCAAACAAACTCTTTTTAGCAAAATTAGGAGAATGAAAGACTGGGAAAAACATGATTTTTCTAACCTGGATTTCTATTGTTACAAATGAATTGCACAGTAACAAAAGGATCTCTTGGACAAAAGCAGTAACCCACTGAGCCATGCACATAAAATACTGTTTTGTGATCTACACAGTAAACACTCTTTGTACCAGGCATACTAACCCTCTGCGTTACCTTAGATGCTTCAAAGCTGCCACTAAACACAACTCTGATTTCCCTTCAGCTGGCACATTAGTCACTAGAGTTATCTTGACACTTTTATTGTTCCCTGAAAAAGTTTGATAGTCAAGGAACTCTGCAGTGCTTTTTAAACAGCTGCACTGCAACAAAACCGGCCCCCATTAACAAAAGCTGCCTCATAACCCTCCAGCCTCCGAGGGAAAACCCCAATACCTGGTCTGGCCAGTCCGGCCTTTGTAATTGGTTCAGGGTTGTGGAAGCCTCACTCAGGCAATAACAACAATCCTTGTCAAGGTGACCCACAAAAGTCACTAAATGAACCTCTGCTTAACCCTCTGGTAGCTAGGCACAAAGTAGTCCGGCTTAACTTAGGGGCAATGTGTAAAATATTCATACAGCACACAAACAGTGGCTGCTGAGGTTAATCCTCTGCTGTGCTGGGCCATAATGTTAATGGGTGTGGTCATGACGAGCTCAGCTCGTCATGAGCACACGAGCTCGTCGTGAGCACCGAAGGGGTTAAATAAAAAAATAGCACAACAACAGAAACCTAGCCAGTAAAATCGAGGATATGCAATTTAAATTTTTTAAGGAAAGCGCAACTCGCAGTCATCTGGCCATATTAGAGCGGGGAAAAATAGCAAATTCAGGCTAACCACAATGGAGCATGAGTTGGATACAGGAACCAGTGCCTCTGGAAAAGTTACCTTCTCAAAGTACAGTGCCGTGAGGAGCATGGAAAGCATCGCAGACAGTCATCACTGTAGTGCAAAGCACAGGCCGGACGTTGCAGACTGTTGTTGCTGTAGCGCGAAGAGCCGGTTGAGAATCGCAGACAATCACTGCTGGAGCTTCGCATTGGTGGTCACAGGGAGCTTGTTTTCTGTAGCTTGGAATGCATATCTCGCGCTACAAGTAGTCGCTGGTGGTCACTGTACAGTGAACTGCAGGAGCTTCTAATTGGCGTTCCTCACAGACAGCAGAGTCTCACCGTGAAAGGGCCTGTTCATGTCGCAAGGGAGACTCCTCTTGCGGATCAGGAACTCACACCAGCAGAAGCTAGCTGGTCCAGGCAGATCCAGTGCAGCACGGCAGCTAGGCAGCCAGGCCTCTGGATCCTGTTATGTCCCTGTAGATGATCCAGGAGGTGAGCCAACTGAACCTTGGAGTCACTCAGGTTTCCCTGGGATGAAGGTAAGCAGGTCCAGTCTTCCTTCTCAGACAGTAAGGCAGGCCTCAGTAGAAGGGCAGTCCTATGGCAGCAGTTTAGTCCCTCTTCTGTAATGTCCACAGGTCCAGGAATACTCTGAAGTGTGGCTTTGGAGATTCAATTCATTTCAATTTGGTACTTTATTTCGGTCATAGACCATAAAAGTAACTATTCATCAGAACAAGTACAAATAGACCATGCCATAAAAGGATAAAAACAATTCAGAATACATTACAAACACGCAAGATAGCACACGCTGGATTAAAACGATAAAACAATACAGTACGTTATAATATTTTGGAATCTGTGTGATCAGAGACCAAGGTGCTATCTATCAAGGGATCAGCCAGAGTGTTTGAAGCAGGGATAGAGAGTATTTTGCGCTGAATGGGCCAAGTACTCTACAGATACTTGGCTCTAGACAAAACTCTGACAGGAGACACACCTACTCTGCAGATCCTCGAGGCTACCTTATACTGGCGGACACCTAGATAGCGACATAGATGAGCTATCCAGTGTTTCCATTGTTTGCAGTCTATAGGCAAAAGAGCAAGAGATGATCAGCTGTTTCTTCGCCACATGCAGAACACATTTTAGATCCACCTTGGACACATTTCCATTTGGATGTAAGTTTAGCAAGACGAAGTGAACATAGCCTTAACCTTAGATAACGTGATTTAGTGAATGGAGGATCTATCTCATACATATAATTCTCAAACTTTGATACTGGCTTGAACTCAAGGACACTTTCAATCAAGTGTCCCAGGCCTACCTGATTACATAGTTTGGCCTCCTTGTACTCCCAGTAGCACAGCTTCAGTTTTTTATAGCAAGGGGAGTAATAGTGAAATCTTAACCAATGTGCTAAGCCTTCTGAGGTTCTACCTGCTTTGGACTTGTGGGCAGGCACATGGAATGTCTTATATGATTGTCTATTGGTAGGGACAACATCCTAGGTCTCTTGAATCACAATAATATCGGCCGTGTCAATAAAAGCCCCCCCCCCAGGCCTCCTGTACATGCTTGCTACCCAATCCCACAATATTCCAAGAAATTAAACAAAAAACATTAGAAAGATAGCTTTTGTCTGGACTTGTGCATCCAAGTAGTTGAATTGTTTACTGTGAAAGGGGCAAATAATAGATAGAGGGACCTAAACTCGGGGATGCTCCCGACCATTGCTGTCAATTGGTAAAGGATTCAAAAAGCAATCCAGTCAATCCACACATGAACGGGAAGAGGTGATTCAGGGTTGCTCTTCTCTCTACGTGAGGGGACCCTCATTTTGAATCACTGACAGAATATCGAGTACCACAATATCGAGGTACAAAAATATTGTGACAAAAATATCAAAGTCAAGAATATCGATATCCTATCTACATCATGGTAAGTACAAAAATATCAAGAAAAAATAAAATTGATGTCTCCAATATTGTTGTTAAAAATATCGTTATTTTTTAAATTTTTAAATGTTAAAATGTTTAAAAATCATCACTAATACATAGAGGGGCTGATTCTGATGCAGGTTCGAAATGCTTCCTGACCGAATCGGGTTAGAAATGGTTTCCGACTCACTCGGATTGGGAGAGTCCGACCGACCAAGTACGATGCATCCGGATGCTTCCAGATACGATTTGGTTGGACTCCCATGGACTTCAATGGGAGCACATGTTCCTAACGGCATCATTATTGGGCACTGGGTCGCTCCCAATCCTATTTGGAAGGAGAAAATGCCATTAGGAGGCCTTCCTAACTGCATCTGAATCAGGCCCCAGAATCAGGCTTTCCAACCCGCATGAGAATCGGGCCCATAATGTTAAAATAAATTAAACATATACATATAAAATATAATATATACTAATTTAGTGGCTGAGACGTGAATTGGGATGGTCCTTTGCTGGTTTTTATGAATGAAATGAAATTGTATTGCAATCTGCATGATGATCAAGGCTGCGTGACAGTCGGAACAGGTGGATGCCATTGCTCAGAAATAAAAGTTGAGAAAGAGAAAATCTCTTAGAGTGCTGGTTTCTTTTCCTTTGAAGTGTAAAATGTATGTATGATAAAATATAATATATATATGCTCACTTAATAATATTCATAAATAATTATTTTAATAACTTATAAATAGTTAAAAACATTTTATAAATTATAAATACATATATACACATATAAAAATAATATAAAGAAAAATATAAAGAATATATATAACAAATTAAAAAACTACAATATTTGTAAACTTTTTAAAATAAGTTATACACAACATTATCTAAAAGAATACAGAAAAATATTGGATAGCGGAGGGAATAAAATTACTATTCCAACTCCAGAGAGTGCAACAGTAGGGAAAGTGTTGAATAGCGTAGGGGTAAAAATAACTATTCCAACTCCAGAGAGTGCAACAGTAGGGAAGGTGTTGGATAGCGTAGGGGTAACAATTACTAATCCCACTCCAGTGAGTGCAACAGTATGGAACGTTTTGGATAGCGTAGGGGTAAAAATTACTAATCCCACTCCAGAGAGTGCAACAGTAGGGAAACTGTTTGATAGCGTAGGGGTAAAAATTACTATTCCCACTCCAGAGAGTACAAAAGTAGGGAAAGTGTTCGATAGCATAGAGGTAAAAACAACTATTCCAACTCCAGAGAGTGCAACAGTAGGGAAAGTTTTGAATAGCGTAGGGGTAAAAATACCTATTCCAACTCCAGAGAATGCAACAGTAGGGGAGGTGTTGGATAGCGTAGGGGTAACAATTACTAATCCCACTCCAGTGAGTGCAACAGTATGGAACGTTTTGGATAGCGTAGGGGTAAAAATTACTAATCCCACTCCAGAGAGTGCAACAGTAGGGAAACTGTTTGATAGCGTAGGGGTAAAAATTACTATTCCCACTCCAGAGAGTACAATAGTAGGGAAAGTATTCGATAGCATAGGAGTAAACACAACAATTCCAACTCCAGAGAGTGCAACAGTAAGGAAAGTGCTGAATAGCATAGGGGTACAAATTACTGTTCCCACTCCAGTGAGTGCAAAAGTAGGGAAAGTGTTTCATAGCGTAGAGGTAAAACTTACTATTCCCACTCCAGAGAGTGCAAGAGTAGTTAAAGTGTTTGATAGAGGAGGGGTAAAAATGCCTATTCCCTCTCCAGAGAATCCAACAGTAGGGAAAGTGTTGGATAGCCTAAGGGTTAAAATTACTAATCCCACTCTGGTGAGCGCAACAATAGGGACATTTTTGGAAAGCGTAGGGGTAAAATTACTATTCCCACTCCAGTGGGTGCAACAGTAGAGAAAGTGTTGGATAGCGTTGCGGGTTAAAATGACTATTCCCACTCCAGTGAGTGCAACAGTAGGGAAAGTGTCAGATAGTGAAGAGGTTAAAACTACTATTCCCACTACAATTCTTGCAACAGTAGGGAAAGTGTTGGATAGTATAGGGGTGAAAATTACTATTCCCACTCCAAAAAGTTCAACAATAGAGAAAGTGTTGAATAGCGTAGGGGTAAAAAGTATTATTCCCACTATAGTGAGTGCAACTGTAGGGAAAGTGTTGGATAGCGTAGGGGTAACAATTACTATTCCCATTGCAGTAAGTGCAACAGTAAGTAAAGTGTTGGATAGCGTAGGGGTTATAATTGCTATTCCAACTCCAGAGAGTGCAACAATAGGGAAAGTGTTGGATAGCGTAGGGGTAAAAATTACTATTCCCTCTCCAAAGAGTGCAACAGTCGACAAAGTGTTGGATAGCGTATGAGTTAAAAATAACATACTTATCAATTAATAATGTTTTAATTAAATATTGAATTAATAACAAATGAACAATAAATGATTTATAAATACCAATAAAATAAATTCAATAGTTACTGTTATAACATTGAATTACTTCTCATCCTATTCCCCAATAAACCCCCAACCCGCTTTGCATAAACATTAACACAATAAATACAATTATCAATTAATACATTAATAAAAATTAATCATCAGTTAATATTCAATTAAAATAAATAAATTATCAATATCAATAAATATTAAGTCATATAAACATAATTAACAATGAATACATAATTAACAATAAATTAATTATCAATACCCTAAATATTAATTAATAATTACGTAATTATAATAAATTACTTCCCACCCTATTCTCCTATAAAAACATAACCCACTCCTAAACTGTATGAACACAATTAATATATTTGTCAATTAATCAATTAATAAAAAGTCATTACCAATTAACAAAGAATAAACAATAAATTAATTATCAATTCCCAAAAATAAACATGATTAATACATTTATTATAATTAATTTACTTCAAACCCTTTTCCCATATAAACCCACAACCCGCTCCATTAAAAATTAACACAATTAATACAATTATCAATTAATCAATTAATTAAAGGTAATTACCAATTAATAATTCATAAACAATAAATTAATTATCATTCCAAAAATATAAAAATTAATCATTACTTAATTACAATTAAATTACTTCCCACCCTATTTCCCTATAAACCCACAACCCGCTATGGAACTAAAACTCAAAATGTACTTTATAAAAAATTACTAACTTCTAAACATTTAATACATATATTTAAAAAAAAATACAAAACATAACAAAACATGGGAAACACATACATATAAAATACATATTTATTTACATACCACTAACATAAATATTGATATTATTAACAACAATGTTTTTGCTATCGATATTACTAACTTCAATATTAGCAAAAACGTTATTTCTTACCTTAAGGTAGATATTCTGGTCACCGATATTCTTGATGTCGATATTCTGTCCCCACGATATTTAAAACCCGATATTTATGTAGGTCAAAATAAAAAAAACTCGATATTATGTATGTGCACCCTCATTTTGAGATGTATCTGGGAGTTACTAAGGGTAGAGATTCATGCTTATAAAGACAATAGACCATTCATGAAAGCATAATGTGAAAACTGTAATCTAATGTAGTCTAGGGTGTCAGTATGTGAAATATAGCTAGGTCTAATTATGTGAGAACGTATTACACTGCAACACTTCCTCACATCTTTAATCCAGTACGTCACTTTATTTCTCAAGAAAGCCATGCCCCCCTCATCCTGTTGCTGATGGGGACAGGACAGGCCCACCCTTGGTCTGGGTTTTGCCCGGGCACGGCCCACACACATCCTGCAGTGTTGGGATGTAGAGGCGCTTTTAGTGCTGCTGGAGGAAGCCCCACCACCACAGACTCTGGTGTGCAGGTTAACCTTCCAGCGCATGACCTGTTGGGGATTGAGTCCCCTGGTCCTGACAAGGTCAACAGTGGTTGGTCTCCAATGAGAGAGATTCAATATTTATACCTGGTGCCAACCTTTGTGTGGGTGGACTTCCTGAGCTAACCCTACATATGGTTCTAGAAAGTTCATCCCCTGCCAAGGCTCCTAACTGATTGGGAGGCATCAATTGGCAGGCAGGCCGTGTGTTGGGTTTCTTTGTGTGTGCAGGAGGCAAAATCCTTTGAAGTTTAAGGGCCAGATGTAGGTAATTTCATTTTACCGATTCTAAAATACAGACTCATACGAATCGGTATTTTAGAATCAGAAAATGAGATGTAGGTAAAAAATCGGTAAAATTTACAGAATCGGAATCACTCGGTATCTGAAATCGGTATTTACCAATTTGGTAATTCCCGAATCGGTAAATACTGAATCGGTAAAACACATGCATTCCAATGGGCCACACGGCCCATAGGAATGAATGAGTTTTACTGATTCGGAATTCACCGATTCGGAAAATACTGAATCGGTAAATACCGAATCGGAAATTTGAAACTGACAAACATGTGAGCCTGTGAACCAATCAGAAACACCAACCACACCCAAAAACAAAGGTACAGGAGAATCAACCAATCAGAATCAAGCACCCCTCCCCAGTACCTGGGAGTGGCCACACCCATGCAGGTGCAGAAACAAACAGTCAGGAGAGCAGGAGGACAGACTGAGTAGCAGGCTTCCCTGAGCTAAGCTGAACAGCACCATGGAGAGTCAGGATGGACAGAGGGATGCAGCAGAGCGCAGAAGAAAATTGAAATTCAGCCCTGAAGAACTGCAGGTGCTTGTTGCAGAGGTTGTGAAACATTACAGCAAGATTTTCGGGAAACAATCTCTGCATGTTGCAGAGTCAATCAAGCGCACCACCTGGATTGAAATACAGGCAAAGGTAAATGCCATTGGTGTCACCCACCGTGAAATTGACGATTTGAAAAAAAGGTGGTATGACCTTCGCATTTTAACAAAAAAGAAACTAGCTGCCCACCAAAAAGAAGCTGCAGCAACATGGGGAGGCAGAATCCGAGCACCAGGACTCACCGACATAGAGGAGTTGGTGGAATCCACCCTTGAGCCTGAATGCATCCATGGCATTGGTGACGCTGACAGCTCCGCAAGAGCTGCAAGGAAACAAGGTAAGATGCATGTACATCATCATGAACCCATTTTTCTATTCCCCTTCCCCACTCTGTGTGCCCACATCATACTCCAGAACAGGTATAACTAATTGCCAGCAATGCATCATGGGAGACATAGTCATAGGTAGATACCTCAATGCAGTCAGCATACCACACAGCAAGGGATGCGACACACATCTAGCATAAGCAAATGAGGGACAGGCAAATGTGTGATAGTAGTGTGATTTAATCAAGAGACACAGGTGAACTACTCCACTGACACAATGTCCTTGTCTGTCCACAGGAGAGTCATTGCGCAGCACAGCTATTGAAAGGGAGAAAAGGAGAGAGGAAGCTGGTCCCCGCACAGTACATGGAGGGAATGACACAGAGCAGGCAGCCAAGACACCTGAGAACACGACCACACCGCAGCCTCTGTCTCCTCTACTGTTTGGGAGTCAGGAGTCAGGAGCAGCTGCACAGTCCCCCACACCAACGACTCCGTCACCTGTGCGGGAAAGGGCAAGGCGGCTGGATGTGCCCCCTCCCCGCATACTAGAGACATCTGAGGAGGAAGAGGATGAGGGTGAAATGGCAAGCAATCCACCGAGTCAGCCAACGCTGAGCAGCAGCCCACTCCTAGAGCTGTGCGGGTCAGTGTCCGAGGACGAAGGTCACGGAGAGAGCTGAAGGGCGTAACGGTCAGGGGTCTTCTGCGGTCTGGAGGCCACCATGGTCAAGGTCCAGCGCCTGCAGGCAAAAGCAATGATGGGAGTTCAGAGGCAGGCACCCAGCACCAACAACAAGCTGGATAACATAGACAAGGGCATAGGAAACATTTCTGAGAGCATGCAGTCGCTGACAAATGGCATGACAGACATGACCTAGTGCATGACTGTCCTGTGCGACAAGTTGGACAGGGACCACTTGGAGAGATGCAAGGCTCGAGTGGATGTGCGGCAGCAGACAAAAGCCTTAAACCGATTTGCAACTGCAACCTCCCTGCTGTGCAGACGGTCAGTAGTGATGCAGGATGTTATTGTTCAGTGCTGCACCAATTTATCCGTGGGCATGAGCAGAGTGACCTCTGTCATTGAGCTCATGCTCGCACAACAGGCAGCCACTCGTGGTGAAACATGTGTGGCTGACAGTGAGGAATCCACCAGCAGGAGTGGCGTAAGCACTCCTGTCCCAGAAATACGCAGGAGCGGCAGGCGTCATGCACCAGAGACAGGCCACACCAAAAGCCATGACACACAGCCCCAGCAGTCCCACCCTGTAATTCGTGGACGTAAACATTGTCTATGCCCTCCACCCAAAGGAAAGGTTACCTTGGTGCTAACTGTAACTAACCAGTCATGGACATTGCTATTTCGTGTGACCATTGTGTGGTATCATAGCACTTGCGTAGTGAAAATTAAACTACGTACATCATAATCTTTGCCTGTCTGTGTCTCATTACTCACTCAGAAATATTGCTGTGTGATCTCGGCCCGTCTCAGTCTCCCATCTGTAGCTGGTGCTCCTACTGTAGCATGGGGCTCTGCCTGTTCAGTGTCATCATCAATGTCCTCATGATTTGTGATCTCCACCTCTGTGCCTTCCTTGGTGGCGACATTGTGTAACATGGCACAGGTCGCTATGATTTTGCAGCACAGGATTGGAGTGTATTGGCGTGCCCCTCCACTCTTGTGGAGGCAGCGAAACCTGCTCTTCAGGAGTCCAAATGTGCGCTCCACAACGTTGCGTGTGGATCTGTGAGACACATTGTACTGCCTTTCACTCCTGGTGGATGGGTTGAGGTAGGGGGTGAGCACAATGGACCGCAGGGCATGTGCACTGTCACCTAGGGGGGGAAAGATTGACATTAGTTGCATGTACATGATACATTAATCTGCTCTTTGTGTCAGGGTGTGTCAATGTCATTTACCTAGCAGGTATCCGTTTCCAAATTCTCCAGCAACTAGGCGTGTGTATATCCCACTTTTCTGGAATATGTACGAATCATGGGTACTCCCGGGGAATTTCGCAACTATGTCTGTGATGATGTTGCCAGCGTTGCATATGACCTGCACATTGATGGAGTGCGTACACTTCCGGTTCCTGTATATGTGTTCTGTGGCTGCAGGTGGACAGAGTGGTACGTGGGTGCCATCTATGCAGCCTATCATGTGAGGGAAGTGTGCCAGTTGATAGAAATTAGTCTTGGTCTTAGCAAGTTCCACAGGTGTGTCAGGGAAAGTAATATAATGCTCCATCCTCTGCATCATGGCGTCAAGGAACCTCCTGAAGAAGCAGGACAGGCAGCTCTGGGACACACCGCCCACTGCAGCTATCACACTCTGGTAGCTCCCAGAGGCAAGTAGGTGTAAGCTACACAGGACCTGCACATGGGGTGGGATGGCGTGGGCCCTGGGTGTTGGGTGCTCCAGGAGTGCGTGTAGGTCCCTGATCAGGTCCTGGATGGTTTGGGGATGTAGCCTATACCTCTGGAGTATTTCAGGCTCTGTCTGTTGGAAAAGTGTTATCCTCTGTCTGTACACTTGTTCCTACCTTTGCCATTCCCTCTCTTCTTCTGCCTGCAGTCTCTGCCACCTTGCAATGATGTAGAAAGCCGCCATTCTGCTTACAGTGTTGCATTTTGGGTCTCTATTTATAGGCTTCACCTGGTTACCACCTGCATTAATTCCATGGTAAATACCAACTCATAAATACCGATTTTCTGTGAATTCTGTATTTTTAGGGTTACCTACATCTCCATGGCCATTATTTTACCGTTTCTTATTTACCAATTCAGTAAGTATGATTTCGGTAAATATGTATTCGGAAAATTCCACTTCGGTAAAAAACCGACTCGTATTTACCGAGTCAGAATTATTCCGACTCTTATTTACCGAGTCGGAATTATTCCGACTCATATTTACCGAGTCAGATTTATTCCGACTCATATTTACCGAGTCGGTAAAAAATAGGCTCCTACATCTCATTTCATGGTTACCGGTCGGTAACGGCCGAAATTACCGATTTTTGGCGGTTGCCAACCGGTAATTGGTGACCTACATCTGGCCTAAAGTGAGGTAAGGTACAGGTCCTCTCCTAGTCATCCTACCTGGATTGCCCAGCGTGTCCAAACCTAAGCCCCATTTGTGTTACTGTTTGGAAGCAAAACAAGAAACCCTAAAACCAAAGCCATTCACATTCATCTGACCCAGGACACTGGCAGAAGGCCTCCATTGGTTGAGGCAAGAAAATGCCAACTTTCTAAACTTGTACTTTTCAGAGCTGTAACTTAAAATCCTATTTTACTATTAAAGAGGGTTTTAAATTGCAATTCATTTGCGTGTAAACAGCATAGCTCTATCTGCTCCCAATCCAAAGTTATTACTTAATTAGATACAATATGGTAACCCTGTGCTTGTCAGTGGGAAAGATAGACCTTAAAACAATAAAAAACAGCTTTAGGATTTCTTCACTGCCAGGACATGTACAACATAAACACGAATGTCCTACTTTTTAACCTGTTGACCGCTGTGCGGGTGAAATAATGAGTGGGCAGGGTTCGGACGGCCCCCGGCCGTCCTCCGCACACTCCCACTCTGATGTCGTACAGCCGTGGTTCGTCCGACGCATGGAAGGGGTTAAAATCAATGCATCCTGGCCTATGAGCCTTTAAGGGCCTACTTAAAGGGTGACTTGTAAGTATTAAAAAGTAGGGTTTAGGTCTGGCAAAGGGTATATTTTCCCTGGTCGAAATAGCAGTTTAAAGCTTTACCCAGTGTACTAATGAAATGCATACTAAGAGTAGAGGTAATTTATTTACTGGAGGGCAGTCATGTATCTTCTCTCCTCACCGATCCCTTCTAACTGACCTGCTTCCCTAAACGGTTGGCACTCGCCCAACATTCTTGAGACTTATCCTAATACATCAAGTCTTTGACTCGAGAAAATGCAATAAATAAACAAATAATTAAATGAAAAAATGCAAATAGTGCCTGCTAACTAATAATGCAGTTCACCTAATAATATCCTACATACATAAAAGAATAACTATGGTTATATTGTTCACAACAAAAATATAACCAACGTTAATTCATCTACACCCAGAATCTTTAAGTATCTACAAGAAACTGTGAATTCATCCAACCCAGAAGTCTTTCAGTTTTCTCGAAAGAACTGTGGGGCATATTACCAAGCAATAGCGATAATTATCGCTATTGCTTGGTTAGAGACAAAACTTTACCGCAGCGCTGCGGCGATTTTTACCGCAAATAAACCTTGGTATTACCAAGGTTTAACGCTAATGCGGTAAAAATCGCCGCAAAGCATGAATATCGCTGAAAAGTCAGCGATATTCATGCATTAGCGAGCTAATGCTCTTAGCCATGTTATCCACCTCCCATTGGATAACATGGCTAAGAACTGCTCAGAGCAGGTGTTAGCTTTTGGAGATATTCCCGCTTAGCGCGAATATCTCCAAAAGTTGGTAATAGGAGATAGCGATGTTAGCGACTGTTTTCAGTCTCTAACATCTTGGCACGCCCACTTTGCATCTCATTAGTGATAAATATCACTGACATGCAAAGTGGGGCCCAAGATGGTCGCTATCTCCTACTAGCTGTCGCTAACTGGTTTTAGCGGCAGCTAGGTAATAGGGAGATAATTTTATCTCCGCTTTCTTGGCTTTTAAAGCCAAAAAAGCGGAGATAAACCCCCTTGATAATATGCCCCTGTGACTTTCACAGATTAGTGACAGTAGATTTGGGAGCCAAGACAATAGATTCAGCAGAGCTCTCAACTGAAGTTCCTTTACTGGCGTTTCCATCAGATGCACTCTTTTCTTTTAATTAAGTTAAGCTCTTGGATATCTCTTTCTTTTTTAAGCTTCCTATTTAAAATCATTTGGGAGCCATAAATTCCTCTCATGTAAGACTTGAATGTGCCCCATATAATATAGTCTGAAGCGGTGTTCTCATTAAACCTGAAAAATTCCACTAAACTTTCCTTAATTTTATTTCTACACTCATCATTTAGTAGGATGGTCCTGTCTAGTGTCCACCTATATTCTGAGATATTATTTTTGAAAGTTATTTTTAACTCGGCCACGGAGTGATCTGACAAACCCACCGGGATGTAGGAAACAGAAGCAACATTAGCTAAAAGAGATTGGTCTAACAAAAAAAGTCTATTCTTGAAAACTGGCGATATTTTTTACTATAAAAAGAGTACTCTCTGGAATTACCATGTTTGACTCTCCAAACATCTCGTAATGTGTAGTCTTTCCTGATATTTTTTAAGGCTAAAAGGGATTCTTTTGGAGGGTTATACTTGGCTTTCGAGGTGCGATCCAATTGAGGGTCTAACAAAAGATTAAAGTCAACCCCTAATATGACTGGAATTGTATGCTGTAACATATATTTTTCTAGCCTATGTAGGAAGCAAGCATTATCTTCGTTAGGACCATAGTATACCCCACACAAAAATTTAGTACCAGAAATTGAAACAACTGCGGCCAGCCACCTTCCTGATTGGTCTGTACTCCAGTCAAGGATCCTAATCCCTTTATTAGCACTCACTGCCATTGCTACCCCTCTGGTAACGCCAGTTTGTTTAGAGCACAAAATATCCTGAACCCAATTGTGTCTTACAAATATTTTTCTACACTCTTCTGCTTCCAGGTGAGTTTCCTGTAAAAGAGATATACACGCTTCAGAATTTTTCAAAAACTCACTAACATTTTGTTGTTTCTTGCGGCTCCCCCAACCGTTCAAGTTCCGGGAAAGGATTTTACTGCTAGATGAGGCCATCATGTGAAGTAACTACCCCTTCACCTATAACCAATAGTGACCTATGATTGAATTTGAACTTAAAAGAATAAGGATTTAGGCATATGAGGACATTTTTATCAGTTTTTTCCCCTCTCCCCTGTGAACCCTCCCAACCCTCCCCCCGAGGAACCCAACCCTCCTGTTTGGCGTAGATACGCCTTTAGGAGGCCGTACACCTTTAACACACCCTTTACATGTAACTAAACATTGGTCTTTCCTAAAAGTTTTCCTTTTTATCAGTAATTGTTACTAATTCTTATACAGGTCTCTCTGACCCACCATTTTTATTTATTTATTTATTTATTTCCTCCTCATTTTTTTTTTTTTTTTTTAGATGAGATGGGGCTCCAATTTTTCATTTCTTTATTTTATTTTATATGTTTGTTTTCCCCTCTCTCCCCCATTTTATTATTTAAACACTCTCTAGGCATTTAGTTTCGCAAAGAACTGATGAAAAATTAACTAATCCTTCATTTTAGCTAGTAATTCATCAACTTCTTCTGGAAAGTGACAGGTAAACATTTTGTTGTTCCACATTATTTTGAGCAGAGCTGGAAATTTCATTTGTACCTGTGCTCCCATTGAACGCAAATCTGGCATCCTAGAGCCAAGCTCCCACTGTTTTCCCCTCTCTTCCCCATTTTATTATTTAAACACTCTCTAGGCATTTAGTTTCGCAAAGAACTGATGAAAAATTAACTAATCCTTCATTTTAGCTAGTAATTCATCAACTTCTTCTGGAAAGTGACAGGTAAACATTTTGTTGTTCCACATTATTTTGAGCAGAGCTGGGAATTTCATTTGTACCTGTGCTCCCATTGAACGCAAATCTGGCATTCTAGAGCCAAGCTCCCACTGTCTTTGAGCAGTTTTGCCCCCTATATCTGATCTTATTTGATAGGGGTTAGCACGGAAATGTAGAGAGGTACGTGCCAGACATCTATTAAGGATCAACTCTTTGACACTATATGTTTGGAAATACACCAAAATCTTCCTGGGTGTTTTGCGGTCAGGGTGCAGCCTAAATGGATCCCTGTGTACTCGCTGAATCTCAGCTTCCAGATTGATGTCCGGTCGGTCCTTTAAAATATCCTCACGGAGCAGTCTGCATACGAACCCCTTTATATCCTCCACTTCTACTCCTTCAGGAATTTTGAGGATCCTAAGATTGTTGTGTCGACTTTGAGTTTCCAACCTCTCCAGATCCATTGTTAGAGTGCGATTCTGCTCCTTTAAGGCTTCTATGTCATTAGAGTTTCCTATAGTGGTCTCTGAGAGTGCCGTGACTTTACCCTCCAAAACACTAGTTCTGGCATTAATACTCTCGAGTTTAGCCTCCAGGAGGTCAAATCTATCATGCAGGCCCCTCTGATTTTTCTCAGAAATCTCGAACTTGCCTAGCAAATCATCTCTCAGTGTATGAAATAGAGAGCCGAGTCTATCCTCCTCTTTTTACATCCCAGGTAATCCGACTGCCCTATCAAGATGAGGGATCGAACCATGTATATCAAGGGCAGGGTGAGGTAGAGACTGTATTTTAGCATTACTGTTTAATGTAGCCGAAAGGAGGGGAATTTCAACAGGATTTGAAGTCACCGACTCTTCCAATGAAGGAGGAACAGTTTGTACAACGTTCAATGTGATGTCTGTATCAGATTCCAAATTCTGCCTTGAGATATTCTGCGCTACTACCTCTGACCCTTCCTCACCGGGAGTTGTATCTAATATAGCATACTTGTTGCTCAAGGGTAGCTTAGAATGGAGTAAGGGAGCCGGTACTTTATTAGACCTAGTGTTTTCATCTGCTGTGGGTATCTCAGCTGCTTCAGAGCCTATATTAACCACCGCTATTCCTGTGGCATCCTCCTTGGAGTTTACTGCCTGTTCCATAGTTTTAAAGTAGCTTTTTAACGAAGGAGTCCCTCTGGGTGTTTGCGTTTGTTTTATCGCTTTAGCTGACCTACCTCTTCTGGCCCCTCCTTTCCTGTTTTGTTTATGGGGAGAATGGGTATCGGACCACTTCTCTCAGCAGTGTCAGTGAGATTCCAAAACCCTTTGCTTTGATCTCAATTGATAACGGCTCCTTACTCCTCCCGATTTTTCTTTAACAGAGGTATCCTGTTTTAAACCTTGTTTTATGGAATGATCAGCAGAAACAGCCCCCTCTGCGATTCCACTTTCCTTAGTATTTTTGATTGCGCTAACACACTTACTTTGGGGAACTATTGTATGTCTGTCTGCCTCCATGCAGTCCTCCCCTCTGAATGCCACCTTACCGCCTTTAAACGCTGCTGTGCAGGTCTCCCGGCATACTGAAGCTCTTACTCGAAACAGAAGCGCTGCCCTTGAGCGCCACCACAGCTTACAACAGCTTACCCGAAGCCCACTGGATTAAGTTTTCACATCCGCAAAACGGCTGCCACTGCTGACCTGCTTCAGTAACTCACTGCTCTCGCCGCTCGAGATTCGGCACAGCTGCCCTGTCTCTGACTCCGCTGCGTATCGCCGTTCACGCATCCCTGCAGGGTCCTAGTGCTTCCGTGTTCGCCTCCGAAGTTCTGACCTCCAAACAAGAAACGGGAGAAAATTCAGTGGCGCATACAGAGAATCTGTGAAAAAAGGTAATTATCTGCCTCACCGTTTGTTTAGACATAATCGTCCATAATTTTGGATGTGGAAAGACCGGTCAAATCACTCGTCTCAGGGTGTTCCGGTGCAGATCCTCGCAGCAGCCGTTAGCCTGCCACCGCCATGTTCCTCCCCCTATAGACGACTGTTCCAGAGCTTACCTTAATTAAAATAAAAGAACAGCAACTTCAACTCGCTGCCCTGGAAGATAGAGCTAGTATTTCAAGACTTGAGAAGGAAATACTAGAATTACAAACAGACTTCAGAATAAGAGCTGAAAAAATAGTTAAAGATAAATGGGAAGTAAGTAAGCTTCGTAATTTTGAATATGGTGAGAAATGTGGGTCTCTGTTAGCTTGGAAGTCTAGGACGGAGAGGAGCAGGAACAATATTAAATCTTTAATACAGCGTGGGACTGTATTGTTCTTAACAGAGGACACAGAGATCAAAAGAGAAGCTAGAACCTTCTATGAAGAACTATATCAAGAGAAGATTAATCGGCCGGTGGCAGATTTGGATAATTGGTGGGCCTCAAGAGAGTTGCCACAGTTGAGTGATTCAGATAAAGCTTTCTTAGCCTCTGAGATAATAGGGGGAGAGGTTAGGTCACAATTGAAAAAGATGACCAGAAACAAGGCCTCTGGCCCCGATGGACTCCCGACAGAGGTCCACAAAGATAATGTGGAAGAAATCTTAGTCCCATTACAGAGACTCTTCAACAAAATATTTATCCAGGGAGAGAAAATTCCTTCTTCCTGGTTAGATGCCACAATTTCTTTGATAGCCAAACCAAACAAAGACCCGGAAAAGATAGAGTCATATCGACCTATCTCGCTTTTAAACTCAGACTCAAAAATCTACTCTGGTATCTTGGCGTCCAGGCTTGCTAAAATTATTAAGTCAATTATCCACCCAGACCAAAGGGGATTTATACCAGGCCGCCAACTGAATGAACTGACTTTTCAAGTTATTGGAGCAATAGACATTGCAATTGAAAAAAAGGTGCCGCTTACCATCATAGCGATAGACGCGGCTAAAGCGTTTGATCAAGTGAACTGGCTCTTTTTATGGAAGTCAATGATAAAATGTGGCTTCCCAGAGATCTTTGTTAAGTGAAATGAAACTTTGTATAGGGGCCCCAGAGCTAAGATTTTGGTTAATGGCAGTCTGTCTGAAAGCTGAGTATTTTTAGAGGGACAAGGCAGGGTTGTCCCCTATCTCCCCTCTTATTTGATATCTATATTGAGCCCTTTGCATGCTCTTTAAGACAAGACCCAGAAATTAAACTATTCAAAATAGGAGATTTAGCACTCAAGACAGCTCTCTATGCTGATGACCTCCTCCTCTATACATTCAATCCAGAGGAAGCAATACCAAGATTATTTAAATTGGCCGAGGATTTTGGTACAATATCAGGGTATAGCATTAACAGAGGCAAAACTGACATAATGAGCTGGAATAACCCTGTCCCTATCCCGGAAGCAAAATCCAAAATCAGATACCTGGGGATTCATCTCAACCAAATTCTGGAAGAAACCCCTAAGACCAGCTGGCTTATAGTTGTAAAGGAGGTCAGAAAACTCCTGACTAGATGGAACACTCTACCTTTAAACATCTATGATAGGGTGAACCTAGTTAAAATGATAATCTTGCCAAAGGTAACGTTTCTATTTAATTCTATTACCCTAATCTTTAATAAAAAAGATACCTCTAATCTGCAAGGTAGGATTGGTTCTTTTATTTGGGCTACAAAGTCTCCTAGGATAGCGTGGAAGAAGTTGAGGAGAGGATTAAAACTTGGTGGTTTGGCACTTCCAGACCTACTTCTTTATTGCTACGCCTTCCAATTCAAAAACTTTAGACTTCTAGCTAACAAGTTGAATTCTACTTCGCACGGCAGACTTTTTCAGGCTATGTTATTCGACCTCCCATATAGTGCAGATTTTTTTTGTTCAAGTTTGGAGACCAAAAGTTTTTTTTTTTAAATTCGCCTAAAGCTCTTACGGAGAGCCCTAGATAATTGGCAACGGATACGGAAAATTTTAGGCATCCCTTACTACCACTTTCAGGCCCCAATTTGGGACTCCCCCGGCACTCCGGAATGTTTAATGGATCAACTAGCTCTTCCATTGAGGAAAGCTGGCCTCACAAAATGGGGGGACCTTTGTGACGCTTCAACACTATTAAGTTGGGAAACCCTATCAAGCTTAACAGAGGGTACCATTACAAGATTCAAGTTTTACCAACTGTCTGCCTGGTGGGGAAGTCAGAACTGGAATACAGAAGTAGAGAGCCTTCCGTTTGAACTAATAATTAGGCAGAAGGGATGGAAGGGTGAGATTGTCGAGTGGTATAGAATCTTAGTGGGAAGCAAAGATAATCTAGAGGCTGAAATTATTAAATTATGGGATACCTCCACAATGCAGATTTCAGATGACACAATAAAAGTTTGGACAGATTCTTTCACAATGTCTAAAAAAATTATTAAACCATCAAACTTGAGAAGAAACCACCTGTTTACAGTGTACAGGGCTTATTGGACCCCGGCGAAACTTTCAAAAATTTCAACAGTACAGTACTCTTGTCCAAGATGTAAGCTTCCAGCAGCAGATGATGCTCATATGTTCGTCGAATGCCCTGAAATAGGTAGTTATTGGAGACAGGTGTGTGGTTTCCTGGAAGAGGTATTGTTATTACCAATCATATGCACCCCTGGACTAGTTTTCTTTGGTTTTCTATATGATTATGACATTAACAGCTATATATCACAGTTTATTTTTTATGTGGTTGTCATCGCCAGAAGAGAGATCTGTAAAGAGTGGAAGTCAGAACTCCCTCCAAAATTTGCTGACTGTCTTAAAAACATCATGGCGGTGAGTAGATTAGATACACTATGTGGAGGGGTAAAGTCTGGTAAGCTTCGGTCTTCCTTAAAAACATGGTGCGAAAAATAACAATAAAAGTCAAATGATTATGCCAGAGGTTAAGTGGTCCTGTCCTCCCTATGTAGCAAGTAACATCGCGAGAGGGAGTTGGACTGGAAACAACCCTACCTCTGGGCAACCTTCATCGGCTATCCACAAACATAAGGGCAGGAAAGGAAGGTTTGTGTCAGTGGCCTGAAGTGCGTCCATTTAGAGCTAATATCTACTGGTGGCATATATGAGGACAAAAAAAAGGGGAAAAAAAAGATGCACTCTTTTCAATCTCTTCATGTTGCGAGCCACTCACCTGAACTCCAGGCTATTCCAATGGGGTCGAAATTCCCCAAATCCCAGTGAAACCTAATGTGGTAACAATGAATAGAGACACTGCACCCTTGTGGTTTCTCAAGGGAAAGGCGGGTTGGGATAAGAGAAAAAACTGAAATACCAGCTCCTCAAATGATGTTGATTCTTCATGCCAGGACTTGCTGTGCTCAGGTCACAATGGAGTCTTTTTTTGTTGCAGATTTATGTAGCATGAACTTGACTCAAACGTATTGGAATACTTTACATGAGCACCAGTTATGTTACACAAGGACACATACATTCTTGGTAGACACATGGAGATTGAGTGATTGGCCCAGAATCACAGGTTGCTGAGCTGACTCAGAGGCTCTAACCTGGCTCCTCAGCTTCAAACTCAGCACTTCTGGCCGTAAGGTCACATCCTCTCCCCAAAGGCTTGACTCTGGGTATGAGGCCACCAAGATCAGGGATCAAGTGTAAGAAGGGAGTTTGTCCTGTAATGAAAGGAAGATGTTAGCACTACTTTGGTGATAGCAAATTAACCTAGTTATACATTGGTCTGTGACATACCCATAAATATTGTTTGTTCTGTGGCATACTAATGACATTAAAAGTTGTAGCATAAAAGCCCTTTCTCATTCAGGTGTTCTTCTCAGACTCTGTTCCAAGAGACTTATTGCCTTTGCTGCATTAAGGGGCAAAATATGTTCAAAATGCTCAAAACACAATCTACACCCAGTCTCTCAAATCCTGCAGATTTGGTGAATGTTCATGGGTTTGACAGTCTCCTTTTCCCCTTTCCTTTCGAAGGTGCAGCTATTAGAGGAAATATGTCTTTCCTATGGCAATATACACCCTGGTTATCAACGTATTGTTCCTTGGCAAAGCTTTCTAATAACGTAAGAAATATACTTAACTCAACTAATGGGAATATCAACAAATGGTTGGGGAAGGAGAGGCTAAGGTAGCAAAGTTCCTGCATATTTTTCAAATGCTACTGGGCTCAAAAACAGAGAGGAACTTTTTTCAAAATCTCGAGCCCAGCTACTATAAAACAAACCTGCTTCAAGGTGGTTGAAGCTGCGCATAAGGCATGGCTTCAGCTTCGGAGGCACCTACAGATCAGTAAGCTCAATTATTATACGCCCACCTTTTCTTAAACACTGCTTCCATCTATTTTTTCTGTTACCACCATGGCCAGATGAAGATGAAAGGGAATTTTGCTGAACGTGATTTTATTGTAATTTGTGTATTTTTAATTATTTATTGAAATATGTCTGCCAGCTCTTGTCTGGTGAGTACATTAACATTAATTGAAATGATTGCTTTTCACTTATGCCCATTACTATGTCCTCCTTATCTCCTACCCTATTCTATTTGCCAAAACTCTTTTTCATGACTTCACATACCTGTAACTGAAATATTTTCAGAGTTGATGACCTGAATTGTATGAATTGCATATATTTGCTGATTATTGTGTTGTTTTGTGTATACTTTTATGGTCCTAGTGACCGAAATAAAGGTTTTCGAACGAACAAATTCTGAAACTGGGGGATTTAGTGGCTAAGAGAGGAATGAGGACCTACTCCTCGTTGGTGTCCAAAGTAGTGCAGAAAACTCCGCTTTGCGATGTGCCACAGAGTTTTTTCCCCGCTCGCAAACGGTAAGTGCGCGATTGCGAACCGTACGTTTGTGAGTGCAAGCTGCTGCTCGGGTAGAGTTTGCACTGCACTCCGCCACTCGCTGAACTTTGCGTGGTTTTTTTGTAACTTCGTGGAGTTTCATATAGCAGAACTCTGCGAACTACGTCCAGGCCTGGTCCGAATATTATCTCCCCAAAACTGATTTTTTTAAATACCTGCAGATCTGGGATTATTTACAAAAAAAAGTGGATGTAGCATGTCGTTCCCAAAAAACTAACTTTAGCCTGTTAGAGGCAGTCAGGAGGCGTGGAAGGATTGGCACTTTATATCAAAGTCTCATAGAAACGCAAAGTGATGATCTGGAGGTACAGAATCTAAAATGGAAGACCAGATTTTTGCAAGACTCTATTGCACTGGCCAATAAGCTTCTGATCTCCTCTAGTTGTAAAGCACAACATTATAAAATTATGTTTAATTTATATTACACTCCTGCTAAAATAAGTCGCACAATGGAATAAGTGAATTGAGGGTAAATGCACACGCTGTGGGATGGATCAGGCTGACAGCTTGCATATGTTTTTTGCATGTCCAGTGTTGAGACAGCTGATAAATAGGTTAGAGGCCTTCCTGACGGAGATAAAAGGGGCACCGATGATTGCACCCAAGGTTATCTTCTGGGAGTTCCAGAGGATTCACTGGTTGTTCAGGAGATGTATACATTAAGGTATTTAATATTTACAGCCCTGGCTGTGACTAGACTGGGCATAGCATCACTCTGGCAGCAAAAATAACCTCCACCCTTCTAAATGTGGAGAGGAAGGCTATATGCCATATGCAATCTGGAACATAGTTTATATGCCCTTAAAGGGTGACAGAAACGGAGATTGGGCATCAAGATTTGGGGGGCTTTAGTAGATCACTTGGCGCTCACTACGGTTTAAATATGCTTTCTGATTTTTGTCATGTCCTGTCTCTCCCGTCTCTGCTCTCTTATTCTCTGGTTTCTAACAAGTGATATATATGTTTTTATGTTATTAATAGAGACAGTACCTGATCAAAATGAATGAATGATTGTATACAAGTCTTATATGTATGTAACTCCTATTGTTTCTGTTTCTATGGTCCCTCTTCTTCCTCGTTTATTCCTGAATTGTATGTTGACCGAAATACTATGTTTTTCACTTATTTTTTCATTTTGTTTTGTCTATGTAGTTGTATATTACCATATATTGGCTTATCAAAAATAAAAAATAAAATAAAAAATTAAATATACTTAACTGTAATCAAGTGCTGCTCAAAAAAGAATGTGGTGCCAATGTCAATAAATAACCAATGGTACCTACCACTGCCTCCAGAGTTAAAATGAGTGTGCAAAGTGAATAATGCTGAGTTTCATGATAGGAATAAACAGCCAATAGTGCCTACCACTGCTACCAGTTTTACCATGTTATTGAAACTACTATGACACTGTTTACTACGGAGTTAAGGGGTATGTGGCTGTGCGGTGGCACACACAGTGTGACGTGGTGTGTTACTCATGACACTTCAATTAGAGTTCCACTTCCTGTTGAAGTTGCACAAGTAGAGCTTTCCTCAATAGTAGCGAGAATAGACGTTGAGTTCTTCACCATTATCTTTGGAATGGGAAAGATGAGAACGTCCTCATCCCACAACCATTTCTTAGCTACAGCTTCCTTCCTTCTTACTTGGTCCCATGACATTAGACTATTACATCTTGCTGTGCTGCTAAAATGGCACACTTTACAATCAATCAATTTGGCTGAACTGGATCTAACCTCTATAGCTTTCAGAGGTTTCAGAAATTTACTAGATCCCTTCCTGGTTTTTACCCCCAAGTTCACATGGAGCCAATCTCCTTTACCAAGGTAACGTCTTTCCCACCATGCCTCCTATCATAGTGGTATCAATAAACCCTTTGTGCCTCCGATAGAATTGCTTTCACCACTTATGGAGACCATTTACTCTGTAGTTCTGGACTCATCAAAGGTTTGCTATCCTTTGTGAATGGTTCTTAGCACCTCAAAACCTTAAAAGGGCTATATCCACTCAAGTTTGGAGTGATCCTATTTGCCCAAATAAGCTTAGCCGTATTTCTCCCATTCCTTCCCAGTATTAATGGTTGCTTGAAAAATTTCCATAAAAACTCTGTTGAAGCGTTCAACAATAGCATTAGCTTCTGGGTGATAAATAGACGTATGCTTTGGCTTCACCCCATTCCTCACCAAGTAATCTTTCAACTTCTCTGACATGAATGGAGACCATTATCACTTAAAAGTGATTTAGGCATTCCTTTTCTTAAGAACCTTTTTCTTCTGAACAGAAATAACTATGGTGAAATCAACTTTGAATAGGTTATCAATCTCTGGCCACTCGGAATACATCTCAATCAGTACTAAAATGTATTTAGGCAACCCTTTGGAATCCAAGATTGGACCTAGAATGTCTATACCCAGCAACTCCCACGGACTATCCAGACACTCAATTAGTCCTAACAGTGGCCTCAGAACAGAATAGCAGATTAATTATCAGACACATATGACTCATCCTTTAACTCCTAAAACGTCTTATAGTCCTCTGGAAGCTTACTCTAGCATGGCCAACTACTAGGGATAAATTTCTTCACTTCACACAGTTCCCAATCATTTGCGTAACCGGTATCCCATTCATCCTTGCATATGGCTTCGCAATCATCCTCTACCATGGCTACACAGTATTGATTTCACTCCCTACAGCTCATTTCCTATAAGGACAAAGAGATTCTACACAATTTACATGTTTTCAATTCCGCAGTCAACCCAACCTCACTTAAGTGTATTAGGAGTGTTCTCAATCTCTCTCTGTATTCTCTAATGTTGTTAGATTAGGCCCGCTAATGCTTTTGCAATGTTGTAACTTAATTAGCATTCGCTACGTGATTATCTTTGTAAGCGCATTTTAAACTGTTCGAAACTGATCTCGTCCATTTCTGAGGAATGGTCCTTGCTAAGTTTTGTTTCTGAAGTGTTAGGTTTTGTTTCAGTAATGAGTAAACTGTTCATGTCAGTGCATAGCTTTCTCACTAGATAGAGGCCCTCTCCCACTTGTCTGGTGATGGGCCCAGGGTGGAACCTCACTGGACTGTGTTAGGCTGTGTAAGATATGAGAACTGAAACCTTTTTTTGTATTTCACTGTCCAGCTACATCTCCCTGGAAAATCCCACTATAAGCGTGTCTTTGCCCGGCTATGAAATGTACATAATGTATCTCTATGCTTGCTGTTCTTTAGTTCCCTCTGTAGCACTTTCATGGACTGTACAGATGGGGCTCCACTCTGAGTGTATATGAATAAACAGTTATTGGTTTATATTCTCCACTGTTTGACCGACTCTTCATTTGGTACAGAAGGCTTATAGGAGGTCATCAGTGACCTGGTTGACCCCAAGCGGGTCACTTCCTTCAGTGTCTCTGCCCATGATCAAGATGTCATCCTGAAAATATGTCACTTCTACAAGATCCTTGAGCAGGTGGTGCATCAGTCTTCAGAATACTCCAGCTGCGGATGACAAACCAAATGTCATATAATAGCCAAAATGAATGATGAAGGCCCTTACATTTTCACTCAAGGGGTTTAGTGGTATTTGGAGATAAACTGAAGTAAGGTCGCTTGTACAGAAGCATTTAATGCCTTTACTTTAGACAACATTTCATTTATTTTGGTCAAAGGAAATTATTCCTCCACAATATTAATATTTACATTTCCTGAGTCTGTGCAAAACCTAATTTGTCCATTGGCCTTTCTACATACCACCAAGGGAGCTAACCACTCAGCACATTCTAAAGGTTCTACGATACCACTTTGTTCCAACTTCTCCAATTCCTTAACCTCTTCTGCTTTGAAACTCAGTGGTAAATGCCTTACCTCATGGCTTTAAGGTTTAGCATTCTCCCTAAGCACAATTTTGTACAAAACCCCTCCTTGTATTCCTACAGATCTGGAAAATACATTAAGAAACTCCATTTTACACCCATTTTCAATTTCAGATTCCAAATAATTCAACAACAAAACGTGCTCCTTACCATTGGGGATTGGCATACTTCCAAACAACCTTTGTTCTATCCATCCAAGGACAGAAGCCCCTTTTTTGCTACATACAACTTCCCTACCATTTTCCTTCCCTTAAATTCAAAATTTGAAGTCCTGAATCCATCCATGGAAATTCTTTTACCTGTGAAGCTGTCAAACTCCTCTTCTGCATTCTGAACCCCAGGACTCCAACAGGACAAGCTGCAGTTCACAATTGATTCCTTTATTTTCATTGGTGTTTCCATTTGTAGGAAGCAAGTTATCACATAGAACGCCAGCTAATTTGGCATTCCACACCATTTTATCTATGGTTGTATAAGGTGAACTAGAGTACCCCACAATTCATATTTCAACAACCTTCTCTTCCTTTTACAGGCTGGTTTGTCTTTGGACTTCTGCTCTAAGTACAGAACACCCTCACTAAAAGATGTACTTTAAAGTTCTGAATTTAGGCATACTATTTTTTTTTCTATTGTGTTCCCAGGCTCAGTTATGTTTAAAAGATGTTATAAACAAACTCCCCATTCTGGCCTATGGGAACAGATAGCCTTGCAATAGTGAAAAACGATATTGGCAGTGTTTCAATATCAGGACATGCCACACACATCAGGGCATGTCTTACCTTTCCCATACAGTACAGCCTGCCCACAGGGGTACCCTGGGCCTACCTTAGGGGTGACTAACATGCAGAAAAGGGAAGGTTTGGGAATTGGCAAATGGGTGCACTTGCCAAGTTGACATGGCAGTCCCAGACTGAACACAGCCTCTGCAATGGGAGTCCTGAGCCACATTTTATGAGCTGCTTCTGTGGGTGGCCCAATCAGTGCTGTAAGCCCACCAGCAGCATTTGATTTACAGGCCCTGGGCACACATGGTGCACTGTACTAGGGTATGACAAGTAAATCAAACAGCTCATCATGTAATCACTAATCCATAATAACAATTTCCAAAGGGAGCGTTTGCACTTTGGCACTGAACAGCAGTGGCAAAGTGTGCAAAGCATCTAGACCAGCAAAAACACAGGAGGCAAGAGCAAAAAATGGAAGGGAGGCCCATGCCAATGGGGCCAAGTCTAACAGGCTAGTACATTTACGGCTATAAAAAGGCATCCCGCCCCTCTTGTCGCTCTGGGGTAATCATTGTGATGGAACCCATAGGCACAATTCAGGTGCTCAACATCCCATCAACATTTGACTCTCATTCACAAGACTCTTACTGCGTCTTAACCATAGTGCCATTAGATAATTGGTCCATTCCGAACACAACTAGTCTGTGTGTTGGTTCTCTGTATTCTAAGAGCATCTAAATACATCCTGGTACCCACATTCTTGTAGAGGGGCACCACCCACTTAACCCAAAGGTTAAGACAGCAATTCTGTACCCCCATGGCATACTTGGCACTGGTCATCAACCTCACCCTTTTCATGCCATTTAGAGCTAAACAATTCAATGTGTAAGGTGCGGTACCTAAATAGGAGGTACAATGTACGTGATAGTGCTGGACATTTTTTAACAGTCTGCTCATAACATAAATGGTTTTACAGAAATAAAATCTAATGTTTCTTTACTCTGTGTCACCATTTCTATGGCTACAAACTCCCAGTAGTGTCCCTTGATCCTGCCTCGTGGGTTCAAGCTTATCGACTCTGGGGAGGACCAATAGTTTTCCAGCCCAAATCTCCGCAAGAGTGATTTTAGGGATCAGAAACGGGGGATCTTCTCTATGCACTGCTGGCCATAAGTTCACTTGTGTGTTCCCGATATGATTCAAGAGCTGGGATGGTCCACAACCAGTGCCAGAAAGTTAGAAGCTTACATTCTGTTCCTGCATTATATGCCTTTTTGCTACAGACATACTGATTATCACTGTTTTAAACCCAACTGCTCTTGTTTGTTTGGGACTGATCCGGCCCTGTATGAACCACTGTTTTCTTAGAATACTAATAACCACCTTTGGTTCAAATATTGGGGCACCCTTGTTCTTTCATTACATTCTGTTCTAGGCAAAATCTTTCTCTGTGCTAAATCTAAGTATACTGGCAAAAGTGGAGTACTTTGGGGAAGGTTTAGCATAGATCTCAAAACCATGTGCTGCACAGTATCTATACCATAAAAATTAAAATGTTTCCTCACTTCTGCCCCCTACAAAACAGACCCCAGTGCCTTTACATTATGAATTTCAAGTGCTGGGACAACTTTTCTACATGAGTTCCTCTGAAGAATCTTGGTTATGTTTGTAGTTTGCTGGATTAGAGACATTAGACCATCTCCAACTGAGGAGCCGAGGTCAAGTTGGGTGTAAGTCCGATGCCTAAATAATCAAAAGCAGCTACCCAATCTAGGGGTGTGTCACCCACTAGCATGCATCTTTTACAATGGCTCACCTTGCGATTGGAAAATAATGTACATGTGGCCTTGACACTATTAAGCTCCACGTCCCCTTTCGTCACAAAAGAAATGAAAGAGGTCGAGTAGCATCTGGCCAACCTAGGGTGACTTAAAAATTAATAGGGTATTATCAGCAAATGGACAGCAGGAACCCTCCTCCCCCTTAATTTGAGTACAGCACACCCGTCCCTGTTTAAGCACTCAATCACCCCATTAATATAAAGTGAGAACAGGGTTGGGGCAGGGACGCATCCCTGCTTAACTCCACGGTCTATCTTGAAGGGTTTAGTCACTTGCCTGTCCTCCTCCCATCTTACTTGGGCCAAACCATCCACATGCAACCTTACCAAGATGCTCAATTGGGGGCAGGAATTATCATTTTCTCCAACAACCTCCAGAACTTAGCCCTGGGAACCAAAGCAAATGCACCCAGTATCTGCAACAGCATCCCCATATCTATCAGGGTGGCCTTACTACTGCTCCAGTTTAGGAACATGTTGAAAACACCTATTTAAAGAGCATTACTTACCATTCACAAACGAGCTACCTCTCTATTCACTCATTACCTTTATGCTTGTCTTTGGCCAGGTACAGTGCTCTGCTCCCGTTTTGCCTGGATTGTGCTATTTAGAAATACAGTCTTGAAGGTCTTTACTGGAAGATTAGCTTTAGCCCTCATACAGAAGGACATTTAATGGCACAATTGCATCAACGCACATCACAGTTGATAACTCATTTTACATTAATGTCTTGCCTACAAAGTTTTTATGTTACATGAGTTCTACACAGTTCTTAGCTCTTTTCATTGAATCTCTCTTTGCCTGCAACCTACTTCTTGGGGTAGGGTGCAACCCGGCTTCCTCCATGATATGCAAGGAAAGCATATGAAGGCAGGGTTAGTGCTTGTTGTTCATCGTCAGAATTTGACCCAGACCTAGCAAGAAAAGGGCAGAAAAGGTAGAGACAAGGAGGAAGAGAAAGGGGGGGAAACTGTAGCAAAGGGAGAAAGCTGAGATTTAAAAAAAGAACTTGCTGGAGTGAAATAAAGAGACAGTAAGACTAGGGGTGTGAGAGACGCAAAGGAGGGAATCCAGACGATGCAGCCATGAATTTGCAAGCCTAGGATTTGGCAGAGCCGGCGGTTGGTTTCTATGGAACTTTGGGTTGTTAGGCACCCAGGCAGGCATAGGAAATGCTCCACTGTTGGACCTCATCACTGAAAGTAAATGTGTTTATCAGTACTACAAATTTTTCCCTATACAGAAATTAATGCCTGGGGGAATCAATGTTTATACGATTACACAAGTTGCACAGGATGGCAAGGCATGACTTGTCCTCGGGGTTAATGGGTCTGACGGTGACACACCCAGCAATTTAGCCCCAGTTTCACCAGAGAGCATCTTCCCCTTCTGAAGTAGCTCTGTTCAGTGGCATGTTTCCTCAAGGAACACAAGGAATTTTTAACTAGTTCACAATCCCTTATTTTTTCAAAACGATAACATACAACACATGGACGTGCAGGAGCGCTCTTTGTGGGTTCGCTGTTGCAAAAGATGCGCCTCTGTGGGCCATCCCACGACTGGAGCTGAAAAACCGACAGTAATGTATTCATACTGTTACAACAAGTAGTTTTTTTTTCAAGTTCAAGAGTGCCAAATTGTCAAAGCCCTATTGTTATTAGTGCATGAGAAGGAAACGTGTTGAGTGGACCTTGGGCCCAGTCTCAAGGGCTCAATATTTCTTTTAGGACCTATGACTCAATGATGCGGTATGTCTGAGCAGAAAACTAGATGCAATTAGGCAGTAATCCAATCCAATTCTTTCTGGTCCAAACTCACGTTGTTTAGTCACTGAGTTCTTTTTTTACCTTCTTTAAAGATTTGCGAGTAAACCTACATTTATCTGATTGGGTCCAGTTTTTATGTACCAAAAGGACACTTTATACGAGCCTCTATGAAGAGCATTTGGCATTGTGAGCCATGATGGAAGTAGGCAGGACATACCTTGCTCTCTGCGGGCGGTGTCTGGAACCAGGCTAGCTAGTCTAGGATTTAGAAATCTGTACATTTGAAACTTATTAGAAACTCCTTTTTATAAAGACACAGCTACCGCACTGCCCAAAACGATTGATTATTTTTATTTAATTATAAGCATTTAATCATAACATAACAAATATGATATAAAATTCATTAAAATCCCAAAAATACGTAAGAAAGTCATTAAATCATAATCATGTCAAGGGATCGTTCACCTTACAATTCAGCCAGCTGACGCCTAGGTGGATGAACAGAGATAAGATGAGAAGCATTGGTCATTGGTAGCAACCGTAGGGGCAAAGGGGGGCGAGAGCTGCAGTAGTCCCGGGCGAGGGCCCTGGCACTTATTTTTCTGGAGCACTGGGTAGAGGGAGCCTTTTTGGGGGGATGGTATGATTCCCAATCAGTAAACTAAGATTAAGGCGCTGTTCCTGGGTCCTCAAATCCTCTCTAAAACCATATTGCATCTTATTGAGGCCACAAGACTGTTCGACCCAAACCTCTATCCGGTGCAGGATAATTCGGCCGACCACCTTAACCACCGAATCCAAAAGTGAGATCGGTCAACAATAACCGAATTCCTGCCCACTGCCTTTTAAAATATAAGGACGATAACAACTTGCTGCCACGAGGCCGGAATCCTACACAAAACCACAGCATTCAAGGTATCAGTAATGACAGGGGTCCACAGTGCAGTGTTTCTTCGTAGAGACCCATTGAAATCCCATCCAGGTCCGCTGCTTTTATGGATGGACAAGTGGAAATAGCAATATTCACCTCTTCGAGGTAGAACCGTTGTCAAAGGGAAATTAATGGGGAAACCTCACTCAAATGCACATCGCGATGGTTACCAAAGTAGTAGATGCCATTCAAGTGAGCAGTCCAGATATCCGCATTAATATTAGTCCTTAGCCCACAGGGATGGCTCCTCCGCTAAGGGCAATCAATCAATCAATCAAGGAATTTGTAGAGCGCGCTACTCACCCGTGAGGGTCTCAAGGCGCTGGGGGGGTCGCTACTGCTCGAACAGCCAGGTCTTGAGCTGTCTCCTGAAGGCGAGATGGTCCTGGGTCAGTCGGAGGTGGGTGTGGAGGGAGCTCCATGTCTTGGCTGCCAGATAGGAGAAGGATCTTCTTCTGGCGATGGCTTTGCGAATTCGTGGGACTGTGGCGAGGGCGAGGCTGATGGAGCGTAGCTGACGGGTCGGTGTGTAGAATGCGAGGCAGGTATTGAGGTACATGTGGCCCGCGTCATGGAGAGCCTTGTGTGCGTGGGTGAGGAGTCGGAATGTGATTCTCTTGCTGGCGGGGAGCCAATGCAGGTCCTTCAGATGGGCAGAGATGTGGCTGTGGCGGGGGATGTTCAGGATGAGTCTTGCTGAGGCGTTCTGTATGCGCTGTAGTCTTTTCTGGAGCTTGGATGTGGTTCCGGCGTAGAGCGTGTTTCCATAGTCCAGGCAGCTGGTGACAAGGGCCTGGGTGACCGTCTTCCTGGTTGCGGTGGGGATCCATCGGAAGATCGGAACATGAGCAGGGTGTTGAAACAGGATGATAACACAGCGTTGACTTGCTTGGTCATCGTGAGAGATGAGTCTAGGATGAAGCCCAGGTTGCGAGCATGGTCCGTACGCTTGGGTGCGGTGCCCAGGGCTGGTGGCCACCAGTATTTGTCCCAGGCCGAGGGGGATGGTCCCAGGATGAGGACTTCCGTCTTCTCTGAGTTTAGTTTCAGACGGCTGAGCTTCATCCATTCCGCGACATCCTTCATTCCTTCCTGGAGTCTGGCTCTGGCGGTGTCTGGGTTGCTGGTGAGGGAGAGGATCAGCTGTGTGTCGTCAGCTTAGGAGATGATGTTGAGGTTGTGTTTGCGTGCGATGGCTGCGAGGGGGCTTATGTAGATATTGAAGACGATCCTTGTGGGACGCCGCAGATGACTTGGTAGCCGTGGATCGGAATGGGGGGAGGCGGACTCTCTGGGTTCTGCCGGCGAGGAACGAGGTAATCCACTCCAGGGCCGCGCCTAGGATCCCAGTGTTGCTGAGGCGTTGTATCAGGGTGTGGTGGCATACCGTGTCGAAGGCTGCTGAGAAATCCAGGAGGATGAGTGTGGTGGTTTCCCCGCTGTCGAGCATAGACCTGATGTCATCCGTAGCTGCGATGAGTGCGGTCTCGGTGCTGTGGTTTGCTCGGAAACCGGACTGCCATGGGTCGAGGGATCCGTTAGTCTCGAGGAAGGCGGAGAGTTGTTTATTGACCGTCTTCTCGATGACTTTGGCAGGAAAAGGGAGGAGCGAGATGGGTCGAAAGTTCTTGAGGTCCGTGGGGTCCGCGGTGGGTTTTTTCAGGAGGGCGCTGAGCTCTGCATGCATCCAGCTCTCCGGGAAGGTGGCGGAAGCGAAGGAGCTGTTGATGACATCTCGGAGTTGGGGTGCGATGATGGAGTCGGCTTTGTTAAAGATGTGATTTGGGCAAGGGTCGGTGGGGGAGCCGGAGTGGATGGTGCTCATGGTGCGGGCGGTGTCTTCGGTGTTGACCGGGGTCCAGGTGCAGAGGGTGGCGGTTGAGTGCGCTGGTTCGGTGGTTGGGCGGTTGGTCTGTGCGCCGAAGCTGTCGTGTATGTCGGCGATCTTGAGGTGAAAGAACGAGGCGAGTGAGTCGCAGAGGTCTTGCCATGGTGTAATGTCGTTGTTGCAGGCGTTGGGGTTGGAGAGCTCTTCAACGATGCTGAAGAGTTCCTTGTTGTTGTGGGTGTTGTTGTCCAGATGTTGTTTGTAAGTAGTTCTCTTGGTGGTACGGATCAGTTGGTGGTGCTTGCAGGTGGCCTTCTTGAGGGCTGTCATGTTCTCTGTTGTCTGGTCCTGGCGCCAGGTTTTCTCCAGGGAGCGGCAGGTTTTCTTTGAGTTAATGAGGTCGTCCGTGAACCACGAGGCTTTCTTGCCTTGGGGTCTGCTGGGTGGTTTCTTCAGTGGTGCGAGTTCGTTGGCGCAGTCGGCGAGCCATTGTGCGAGGTTGCGGGCTGCTTCGTTGGGGTCCGTCGTGACGGTGGGAGGGTTCTGCCTGAGGGAGGTGGTGAGCTGGTCAGCGGTGATCTTGCTCCAGCTTCTGCGGGGGGCCTGTTGCGGGTGGTGGTGGGTCGTGGTTTTTCTGAAGGAGAAGTGGATGCAGCTGTGGTCTGTCCAGTGGAGTCCGGTGGAGTGGCTGAAGGAGATGTGCTTGCTGGAGGAGAAGATGGGGTCAAGCGTGTGGCCGGCGTAGTGGGTGGGGGTGTTTTCCAGGTGGAAGTTGAGGTCATCTAGGAGGATGTAGTCTGGGGAGGTGAGGGCGTGCAGGCTTACGAAGTCTGCGATGGCTTTGCTGAATTGAGTGCATGGTCCCGGGGGTCTGTAGATTAAGGTGCCTCTGAGGGTAGTCCTGGGGTCGGTGTGTATCTGGAAGTGCAGGTGCGAGGGGGTCTTCCGAGTTGGTCGTGATGCGGATGGTGTTTCTGTGGACGATGGCGATGCCTCCTCCGGTTTGGTTGGTGCGGTCCCTCCGGGTGATCTTGTAGCCGTCCGGGATGGCTATGGCGATGTCGGGGGCTGAGGAGGCGTTCAACCAGGTTTCCGTGAGGAAGGCAACGTCAGGTGCTGTGGTGTTAAAGAGGTTCCAGATTTCGACTGCGTGTCTGTGGACGGAGCGGGTGTTGAGCAGGATGCACTTGAGATGATTCTTGCTGGTAGTAGGATTGGCGGGTGCTGGCCCGGGACGGATGCATGTGAATTTGCATTCTTGGCAGGTGAAGGGTCCGTGGGTGCGTTTCGGGGTGGCCAGGTAGCAGACGGGGTTCCCGCAGGTGTTGAATGCGCGGAGGGTGGTGGCGTCGTAGGTTCGTCGGGTACGTTGGCATCGTCGAGATCCAGGGTTTCTGGCACTGGGCGAGGTCCAGGCACGGACGGACGCAGATGGGCTTTCCTTTGGCGCGGCCTCGGCGCACAATCGGTGCGCCCACTGCGCGTAAGCGCGGGCTCTATATGAGGCAAAGTGGGAGGGAGGAGCAGCTGGGAGGCGGGAGCGGGGCGGTCAATGGGGTTTACAGAAGATAAGGGGGCGGGTCGGTGAGGGAGCTGCGGCGGGAAGCGGGGGGCGCACCAGGGGGTACAATACTAACGGGCACAGAGCAAATACCAGGAACAAGAAGTACAACAGAAAATCACAATAAGAGGGCAACAAAGTCACGAAGAGCGGTAGGAATTCACACGAAGGGCAACAGAAATTCACAATAAGGGGGCAACAAAGTCACGAAGAGCGGCAGGAATTCACAAGAAGGGCAACAGCGGGAAAAGAGAACGAGCGGCAGCGAAGGGCGCCGAGGTCAGGGGCGAGCCTGAGGCGCTAGGGCAGGAACGCACTGCAGCTGGTGAGCCGTTCGGCGTAGGGGGTGTCCTGAAATCCTGGAGAGTCGCCCCAATACTTTCAAAACAGTGAAAAACTAAAAAATGTAATGATAACTTTCTTATTATTATTTTATGTTTGGGAATCTGCTGGGCTGGATTAGGGTGGGGGCATAGCTGGGGTAACAGGGGGGAGGAGTGGTGGGCCCGTCTTGGACAGCAAAACACTCATGCGCACTATTGCATGTTCCCCACCAGGCTGCATTACACAGCTTGGTGGGGAACATGCCCAGGCTCCCATTCCCCATCTGAGCGCTGAACCACAGTGCTTAGACTAATCACAACGCTGCATTGCAGAGCTGTGATTGGATTAGGGGAGGGAGCCCTATGTGTGCTTCCAGTTCCTGCTTCCGTTCTGGGAGGTCTGCAGGAAAGCAGAGCAGAGACGTGGCTGGCCGAAGAGGTAAGTATGTTTTTTTTAAGGTTTGTTCGTTTTTTTCACCCCACCACCGCTTCCCTGCCTGCTGCCATGCTAGCCAATCACTTCTAGGTTCTGTTAGCCTTTTCCAATTCATAAGTGCCCAAAAGCCTCTAGTATCCCTTTCTTTGCATGAGCTTTTGAGGCTGGTCCTGGCTTCTTCCTTAAGGGCCAAACTTAGTTTTTTAAGTGTCATTTTATAGTGTGGCCTTGTTTTAGCTATAAGATCCATATCCCTGGGGCTGTAATTTGGGGCGGCTCCCAGGAACAGGTTAGCAGCGCTGCAATCATTATCAAACCATCCCAGCTGGGTAGTATTAACATTTTTAGCTGAGCTGGTAAGGAGGGACTTGAAAGAGTGGTTTGGATTTTCAAAGGCCGCAATCACTTCCCATGGCGGATGCTCTGCCGATAACAAAAGATCAAGAATCTGGCCAAGATTAGTCTTGACAGCAGTTGTCAGCAGGGAGGTAATATTTACTGCCTGCCATCTGAGCCTAAGTCCCTTATCCTTGGGGTTCACGTTACTAACACCTTTACACTGGGATGGTTGGGAGCAGGTCAGTAGGGAAAGTTTTAGTTGATTGGGGTTATGGTCCCTAAACCCAGTTGTGAGGGTGTCCCATGCAGCTACGTGATGAATGATACCCCCTGAAAGGAGTATGTAGTGTATTATGGTTCCTTATCCCCAGCCTACAAAGGTAGGGACTTGTGCTGGCAAATCACCTCTGATTTCAGCCAGGTTGCATAGATTAAATGCCAACAAATAGCTCAACAATAGTTGGCTTCTCTGATCTACCCTCGGGCCAGACACAGTGGGAATAATTACCGCAGAAGGATCGCACTGGATTTCATATCGGCCTATCTTTACATTAAAGTCACCCCCTACAACCACAAGAAATTCACTCAAGATGCAGGGAGCCCTCTTTCTTAGGATTACAATTGCGTTAAACAATACCTTGATTTGACAGCCCAATTCCGCCACAGGATTGTAAAAATGAATCAGAAAGTAGTGAAACCTGTTGAGAAGAACAATCCACAAAATTGGAATCCCTTGATGGTTGCATGCAATTGAAATCACCTTAAACAACTTAGACACTTGAACCATGATGGCCAGCACTCACCGGGCTCTATTCCCGGCAGAGCGAGTGGCATGTACACTAAAAGTTTCATTCCCATCCCAAATAATATCCCCCAAGTTCCAAGTATCAGGCACCATCACAATATCAAAGTTTACAATATTTTTGAGCCAGTTCGGATCTGCCCACATTTACAGTCAAGCCAGCAATGTTCCAGCAAATCATATTATTTAAATAGGCCAGAGTTTGTAGAATCTTGGGAGGTATCTCGCTATGAGCAGACAGTTCTGAGTCTCTGCTGACCCAGACCCAGTGCTTTCAGATTCTGTGAGTAAAAAGTGATCATTTGACAGTCAGGGGTCCATTAGGATATAGGGCATTGCCACCGCCCGCATGGCGCAGCGATCCGCCCTACATACTACCGCGCCCGCCACCAATTTCCTCCCCGCCATATGAGCATGGCGGGAGGGTCCCCAGCGGACTTAGACCGTCCGCCGGTTTTCCACCGGTCAACCAGTCAACCGGGTGCAGAAGTGGCTATATGTGGTGGCGGTGTGTGCTAGACACCCCCATCCATATTAGCATAGGAGCGGCAAGTAGCCTTTCCGTGGCGGTGTTGCCACCACGGAAAGGCATGCAGATTTTACTTTAAGGGGCCCGTTGCAGGCCCCCAGAGTATTGGGGAGGTGGGGGTGCACATGGGGGTACCTATGGTAGCCTCCTGCATTGTCATGGACATGGTGGCAGGCACCTTGTCGTGCCTGTCACCTTGTGCATGACAATGCACACAGTGCATTCCCAGCATTGTGTCAGGCGGTGCTGTGAGCACTGCCCGCCACAATGCTGGGAATGGAAGATGCCACCGCCACGGTGGAGGTGGCATCCTAATCGCTGGTGCAGGACTGCCACACCACTGGCAGCCGGTCCCAGCACCTCTAGGGTGGCAGGCGGATGAAAGTCCACCCACCATCCTAATGGGCCACCAAGTCTCTGTTCTCTAGACCTAATAAAGCACTGGATCTTTTAGATATGGAGGTGCAAGCTGAGCAATATTCTCAGAAAGACTGGGAATTAAGCCATTCATGATGAGCTGTGTGTCAGAAAATCATCAAAAGAAATACCCCATGGCAGGATGCTAATACGATTGTTCTTGAAATTCCAACAAGTGTGTTGAGAACAATTCGAAATTAAACAGCCAGCTAGGGTCAGCTTTCTTCAGTTTATAACCACACAGGCCTCAATGGATTATTTAGTTGATGGCCCAATCCAAATTATTCTTCTGACAAAAAGAATGTCACAATATTCTGAGATGCTGAAATAAGAATTTTTGTTTTGCCAGTGGCACACGTTATTCTTACGACCGTCATGGGTTTCTACCCTGGCTATGGGCAAGCATGGGACATTAGCCAAAACTGCTACATATGGGCTGGAAGGTTGATACAAGTATGAATGATAATATCTTTCTCAAGGCACCCTATCTGGATTAAATCAACGGGCAAGGTTCATATGGGTTGGAGCTGCACAATGGTAATCCCCATCCCTGTTAGGTACCATTTGCCCAGTAGGGAAAGGGGATAAGGTGGCTCTTATGTTATGTTATTTTATTTTTAATGAACTTGTAAAGTGCATATAAACACCAAATGGTTTCATTGTACTAGAGTCTAGGAAATGCTGCAGCAGTGAGAGGATTAGATTAGTGATATGCCTGGCGGAACAACCAGGTCATTAACTGCTTCCTAAACTGCGCATATAACTAATATCCACAGTAAGAGAGTTCCAGAATTGAGGGGCTAAGACCGCACATCTTAGTCCCCCATGTTTCTTTCGTTTAAAGGACGTGATGACTGACAAATTCAAATGAGAGGACCTAAGGCTCCGAGCTGGGACGTAGCACTGAATCCCAGAGGATATAAATGCTGGACTGTTGCAATAAAGAGCTTTAAAGGTGATACACCCCTGCTTAAATGCACATCGCTTGGCCACTGGTAGCCAGTGTAGGCTTTCCGTTAGAGGCCTCACATGGTGGTATTTGGGCTGGTGGTGGATTAATATGGCAGCTTGGTTTGCACCAGCTACAGGCATTTTAATTGATACCGCGGGATACCTGCATAAAGTAGTTGGCATAATCAATGCAGGAGATTGCCAAAGACAGGATGACTAGGGTCAGGGCTCCTGTAATCAGAAATCTACTGATCTTTCTGATCCTTCACAACTGGAAGAAACATGAGGAGACCACTGTCCCAATATGGGCTTTCATAAACAGGTCACTGCTGATCATAATACCCAGACATTTGATAGAACGGTATGCAAATATAATATTGAAGTTTAAATATCGATATACCATTATATCGATGTTTAAATATCGATATGAAACAATATCGACCATCAAGAATATAGTCCACCGTAATATCGAAATGCAGGTAAGAAGTATTGTTTTAATTAATATCGATGGTAGTAATATCGTCAGTCAAAATATCGTTGTTATTAATATTGAAGTGTTTTGTATGTTAGTATATGTGTTAAAAAATATAGCTTATTTGTGTAATGTATGTTTGGATTTTTTACAAGTAATTAATTTTATATTAATTCATTTTTGCGTATTTCAGCTCCATAGCGGGTTGTGGGTTTATAGGGGAAGAGGGTGGGATGTACTTTAATTATAATATATTTAATAATTTTTTAGAAGTTATACATTTAGAAAAAACATAAATATTGGGTTTTAGTTCCATAGCGGGTGTTTATAAGGGTATTAGAACATTCTGCCATTAGAATGTAGAAATAAAACAAAGCCTTAGGGGAGCGCGAAGGGAATTGGAACCCCCTCAGGCTCCCTGACGCCTTTGTTCACAGCCAGAGCAGTGAACAAAGAAACATTAGAATGTTGGAACTCCAGGCTTATACCAGCCATTATAAGCCCGGAGCTACTCCTTTTTTTTCAATGGTCCTCCCAACATTCCAATGTTCTAATAAAACAATATTGTGTATATTTCAATAGACTTTGTAGTTACTTGACTACTGGATTCTGTAATTAAACAATCACCACTTGATCTGAATTATGAACCCTGCTAACCACAGTATAGGCTAGAGGCAGTGGCTATTAACACCTCAGAGCCACGTACCGTTGGATTCAAAATCACGGAGTTGGTTGCACTGGATCACAGGGGATGTTACACAGAAATCATTACAGACTTTAACTTATGATATCCTCAATCATAGAATCAAGACCCTGTTTCACTGTTCGGACCTGCTGTACCGCGATGTACTCCACCGACTAGTGTCAACTTAGCCCAATAATCATGTGCAGCAGTTAGCTATGTAACCACACAGTGTGATGCACCTCAACAGAGAAAGTTCTGAAAAAACAAGCAGCAGGTAACATCAGACATCGTCCATTGTGGGATCAAGACACTGTTGGGACCTAGAGTTGGTTGCACCTGGTCGAAGGGAGTACCTTCATCTCCACTCTCAGATGCAGTTCCAAAAATCCATTGTTGGATCAAGACACCACTCCACTGTTAGGTCCTAGACTTGGTTGCACCTGGACAAATGTAGTACCTCCATCTCCACTCTCAGATACAGTTCTAACATCGTCCATTGTGGGATCAAGACAACCTTCCACTGTTGGGACCTAGAGTTGCTTGCACCTCATTGGAGGGGGTACACAGAAATCATCACAAACTTTAACTTCTGAAATCCTCAATCATAGAATCAAGACTCTGTTTCACTATTCGGACCTGCTGTACTGCGGTGTATTCCAGCGATAGCAGTCAATTAGGCCCAATAATTATGAGCAGCAGTCAACTACGGAAGTACAGAATCTGATGCACCTCAACAGAGGGAGTTCTGTGAAAAAACAGCAACAAGTAATATCGGACATCGTCCATTGTGGGATCAAGACACCATTCCACTGTTGGGACCTAGAGTTTCTTGCACCTAGTCGAAGGCTGGGCGCTGTGTTCCTGTGTCGCAGTATCAAACACAAAAGAGGTCCTAGGGGAAAGTTTATAGACCCTGTCTGTTAAGCCCCCTAAACAGAACTGACACCAACAAAAGATTAACAGAGAGTCCAACGAAAAAAGTACCTTTACATGCAGGGAAGGGAGTGGTTTTAGCTAAGCCGAGTTCCCATCAGTCCACCATCGAGACCGCCCTTCATCATTTGGGATCTCTTTGGCATTAATGATTCACGATCAGGGGTGAAAAAACCTGTATTGGTGCTTGGTTACCATATACAGGAAAAACCAGTGTGTTAATCCTGATGTGAAATTCTAATGTGAATAAGATAGCGTTTCTAGTGGTGAACTGAATAGCAGTGCTTGAAAGAAAGTGAGTGGTGAAAGAAGATAAGAAGATCTAAAATTAGGTAGTGGTTGGGAAAACAATTTAATAAGCACCCTCACACTCCTAAATCAATAAAAACAGTGCTGAATAGTGGTTTTAACAAATGTCCACTATAAGAGAATATTAGGTCGACATGTTTCTGCAGACGAGTGAGGTCAAAGGATCCTCTGCTGCTTCCTCAGGACCATTAGAGCTACTGCTAGGTTTAAAATAAAAGAATCATATCACCTGAAAGTGTATGTATTAACGTCTTCTCATCCTGAAAAACAAGATGAGAATGGTTTGTGTAAAGGTAAAGGTACAGTTTATAAGCAACAATTTATAACCACATTATGCTAACAGTTTATAATGTGCCAGTCATCCGGTAAGTAATGACCAAAAAGTACAGACCGTCAGAATCATTCTGACCACGCCGAATATAATGGTTATATAAGTATATGTTCACTCACCCAACTGATGAGAAGGAACAGCCCCACCTCACCTGGCACGAGCTCAGGTAGTGGATGCACCGCACTAGAAAAGATAACAAACTGAGATGTATTTATATCTATACACACTCCGTGGCGAAAACACCTCCATACAGGCGCCACCCCTGCGTCGCACGCATACAGCCACCCACACCCTCACCCTGGTCGGGTTTCTTATTATGAGCACAATGGTCTCTAGCACTCTTTAAATCAACAAGAACTGCCTTGGTTAATCCTTGCATCGTACATAATGTGACTCACCTCTCCGTCGGTACACCGGTCGTCCCTCTGAGCTCTTTCGTAGGGAGGAAACGACTCGGTGCACCGACGGGGCTTTTGATGTTAGATCTGAGTCCGCCCTGATGCCGCGTCGCGTAGGCTCTGACGCTCCTAGCGCGTCATCCGTGCGCGCGCGTCAGCCATCCCGCTAGGGATGACGGGGATTGTAGTTTAGTTCGGCCCAAGATGCCGGGTTAGATTGGGAAAACCTGCGCATCATCACAGCACATGCAGTGGAAACCGGGAATTGTAGTTTGAAATGACCCGCGGTGCTGTGCCAGTCGGTGTTCGAATCCCCGAAGGGGGGCAAACATCTAGTGAGGCAGAACCCTTTGAAATTACCGCGAGAGGCGGTATTCAAGGAAACTAGGACGTTAATTATACATACAGTGATACATAGGCTACAGAGATATATGGATATATATATATGCCCATACATCAAATAGACAGGTTTGGAAGCCTTTATTCATTTAAAGGGGCACACTTTTTTCACAGTTATCTATGTCAGGTTCCTATCGGGAGACAGAGCATGGTTGTACACACAATATAGATGGGGTAACCCAGGGATCACAATGACATCCATGGGATTTCATCATTCAACCCATGTGTGTCACTGCGAAGTCTGTACACCCATTTTTGCTCACATTTAAATAGGAATTTTGATATATCAGTTACCGAAGAGGCGATCCGTGGTTGGTCCAGTACCGTCCACGAAATATCCGTGGGTTGGTGGCCCATTTGCAAGAAATGACTCGTCATTTTTGTGGCTTGTTTACAGCAACGGATGGAACTCTTGTGCTCAGAGATCCTGTGCTTGATTTTTCTAGTGGTCATCCCCACGTAATTTAGTTTGCAAGGGCAGGTGATTAAATAGATCAGGTTTGAGCTGTTACAGTTGGTAAACCGTCGCAGCTCCCATGGTCTGTTCGTGCCTATGTCAATGGTTACTGTTTTGGTAGTTTGGGGACAGGCTGCACAGTTCCCACAGGGGTGGTGCCCGGTAACTGATGGCATGTCCCACAATGTACCAACTGCACGTGGCAGGACGGTTTTAGGTCTGGTATGGACCAACTGGTCTCTCAAATTTTTTCCTCTTCTGAAGGCAAACAGAGGAGAAGGTATAGGATCAGTGCCTGTTTTAAGGATCTTCCAATGTTTTTTAACAATTTTCTGCACTTTATTGGAGAAAGTGCTGTATGTGTTAACGCATGTCATCCTCTCTTGTTGATTTCTCGGAAGTGCCGGTTCCAGTAAGCATTCCCTATTGTTGTTAGCAGCCCGCTTTTTGGATTGTTTGATGAGCTGTTTAGGGTATTTTTTGTCTAGCAAGTTACTCTCTAAGGCTAGAGAATGAGTGCCGAAAGCCTTTTTAGTTGAACAATTCCTCTGGATACGCAGGAATTGCCCAAAGGGCAAATTGTCCCTTAAAGCCCTTGGGTGGAAACTGTCATAGCTGAGTAGAGAGTTTCTCGCCATTGGCTTGCGGTACAGTTCGGACTGTAGGCCCCCTCCTGATGCTAAGATCAGTAGATCTAGGAATGCTAGTTGTTTTTTGTCAAATTCAATAGTGAACCTCAGGTACTGATTTCTCCCATTCAACCACGTGTGAAATTGGTGAAGTTCATCTTCTGTTCCACGCCATACGACAAAAATGTCGTCTATGTACCTTTTCCATACTCGCAGACACTGAAGATGGGGGTTAGTGTCTACGAGTACGTGTGTTTGTTCAAAGGTATGGACATACAGGTTAGCGAGACTAGGAGCAAAAACACTTCCCATGCTCGTCCCGCTAACCTGTAGGTAGATGGAATCCTCATACTGAAAGAAATTCTCAGTCATTGCGATCGTGGCCAGAGTCATAATAAACCTTACCGGGGTAATGGAATTGAGCTCTCTGGTGTTTAGAAGGGCCTCAATAGCTTCTAGGGTTTCTGATTGTGGGATCGATGTATACAGACTCTCCACATCGAAAGACACCAAGAGGTCGAGGTCTCCATTGAAATCGATGTCTGGCAAGAGTCTAAGAACATCCTTCGTGTCTTTAAGGAAGGTGGGCATCTCGCGCACAATGGGTTGTAAGAAAAAATCTACAAAGGTAGACAGGGGTTCCAGTAGTGAACCAATCCCTGATATAATAGGTCTACCGGGCGGGGGGCGTTGTGGCTTGTGTACCTTTGGAAGTGTGTAAAAGTACGGCATTGTAGGGTTGACAGTACGTAGATATTGAGACTCTTTCTCAGTGATCCATCCTTCTGCAAGGCCTTCCTCAACGATATGGCCAATAACTGTAGTTAGCCTATCTGTAGGATCGCTATCAAGCTTACGATACGCCCTAGTGTCATTAAGTTGGCGCATGCATTCCTTGCGATATGTGTCCACGTCCATTAGGACGGTAGCTCCACCTTTATCAGCTGGCTTTATTACCACTGATTCTAGATTAGCCAATCCCACAACCGCTTCCTGTTCACTTTTGGACAAATTAACAAAGCATTTCTGGGGTTGAAGATATAGCTGATTCAGGTCATATTGATTTAGGAGTGTGAGGGTGCTTATTAAATTGTTTTCCCAACCACTACCTAATTTTAGATCTTCTTATCTTCTTTCACCACTCACTTTCTTTCAAGCACTGCTATTCAGTTCACCACTAGAAACGCTATCTTATTCACATTAGAATTTCACATCAGGATTAACACACTGGTTTTTCCTGTATATGGTAACCAAGCACCAATACAGGTTTTTTCACCCCTGATCGTGAATCATTAATGCCAAAGAGATCCCAAATGATGAAGGGCGGTCTCGATGGTGGACTGATGGGAACTCGGCTTAGCTAAAACCACTCCCTTCCCTGCATGTAAAGGTACTTTTTTCGTTGGACTCTCTGTTAATCTTTTGCCTGTGTCGCAGTAGCCAGTGGTAATCTCAGGAGCCTTCCGAGCTTGCAGACCTCGGCCCAGGAGCTTCTGCCGGCACGTTGTGGGCCCTCTTTCACATACGGCGGTGTCATAAGGTGAACTGTGGGGCATATATTCTTTGCAGCCGCCATGACGGTTTCTGGATACCTGCACACTGAAAGTATCATTCAGACAGCCACAATTCGCTCACGGCTGCAGCCTCGTGGCGGTGTAAGCTACGCAGACCTGGCAGACATGTTCACCAATCTGGAACAGAACCACACCCAGAGAAACATGCCTCTTCTTCATACCCCTACGCTAGCCTTGCATACCCCAAGCAAGCCCACTACCCTAAACATTTGGGGGAGGCATGTACGTGCTACCATTGCGTAATCTTCTCTACTGACTGTACTATCATGGATGAGTCCACTGTTCACTTCACTCAATAGACCACCATTGTACATTGACATGTACATGTCTGTGTTCTGCATACTCAACTCTGTCCGACACATCCCCTCAAGACATTGCATTATATACTTTTATAATCGATAATTACTTGCTACCTTTGCACATACTTTGCTTACCATCTCTCCCCACATTCTGCAGTGTGAAGCAGAGGTGCCATGCCATGTTTAGTTTGTGTACAGTGCTAGCCACATTTCCCACAGTATGTAGTGTTGTTGTGTCTGCTAGGTGTACATGTTGTTTGTCATGTTGAATGTGATTATATAAGGTAGCGCGTTTATTCACGAGCAGTGGTTTCTCCCATTTACATATCATTGTCTTAAAGAGCATCAAGAAGTTTTTCTCACAGGTGAATAGTCTGACCACAATGGCAGTCATTCATTACTATCCAAGAATGTTCAACTACATGGAGCTTCTAAGCTTACAGCCCCCAATCTTGCGTCCTTTCTTAAAAGAACGCCAACTTCCTCAATCAGACCAACATTCACACAGCTTTCTAACTACAGTTATCTGCTTCTCAGTAACATGCACTCCTATGAAATGTGAGCTGGCACACTGCATGTCCTTACTGTTTCAAACAGAGTAACCTCCTGTGGCAATGTCTATTACCACCCACACAAAGTAACTCCCAAATTTCAACTTAGTCTTCAATTCCTAGTTTGAAAACATTTTTCAATAAACAAACCAAACTAAAAGCACTTTTGTTCAGAACAGAAGTCTCCCTCACTTCTCCAAAAGAAATGTATCGACTGCAGATACCACAAACTTCAAGTAAAATACACTCCTTTTTAAATACAAACTGCCAATTACACTTTGTGAATTGTTACACAATTTTCAACACATGTCACACTCAAGGTCTGGCACACTTTTTTAACACGGTTTCCTACAGCCTTCTAACAAGCTTTCAAACTGTTCTTCTTACCAGACTACATTCATTCGATCACCTCTGGAATAACAGGAACAGTGCCCATAATTCTCGCTGTCTTTGCGGCCATTCCACTAATTCTACTTCTAAAAATGGCTACGCTCTCTGTGGGAACAACTATGTCCTACAGAATATGCCTCTTCGCCAAGCTACATCAATACTGTGAAAAAACTGAAAAACTTTTTGGCTAGCTGCCTCTATTATCCGAGTAAGCTACAACATAACATTAATCTACACTTATATAATATGTGTACAACCATTGTTTGATTGCAAAACTTGCCCATTTGACTGGCGAATGGATCTATGCCTTGCCAACATCCCAACAATCGCTCCTGATATCCAGCAGGTAATGTATTATCTTGAAAACCATGAACGTGATTGTTCTGGCAGTAAAGAAATGGCCAATGCAATGCAAGAAGGTATCGTAGCAGAATGGGATTTCTGTGCCGCTGCAAAAGATCTCCTGCAACGTGTGACCTTTCACAACATCGCAGATTGCCTCCCTATTCAAATTGCCACTCCAACATTCGAGGAACATTACTGTCCCTTCGAGGATATGAATTGGATTGCTTCGCTTTTCTCAGACAATGGCAACAATAGCCTCTTGGAACATTACGTATGTCAAGCCGCTGAAGAACTCCTGGACTGCAATCTCCAAGTCTTGTAAGAAACTCACGTTATTCTTTTTAATTTTTCCTTTACATTTTTTATTATACACTTCAATCCTACTAATTTGATATAATAACTTTCTAAGTATACTCAGACATTTGAACTCTCTCTTCATTATTGCCCCCTATGTCTCCACTCAGAACCAGGGATTGGTGATGTATGGCCTATGCAAATAGCTATTTACTTCCTAATTTAGCCTAAACCCGACACCCATTTAGAGACCACGTCTATTCTTTGTGCACATGCCCCTCTGCCTGCATGTTATTCACGAAACCGTTTCACACAAATATACTCAAACTCAGCCTCTGCTCACAACCTATCGATAAAAATGAAAAAAGACAACTTTGTTTAGGAACTGGTTGGCACAGTGTGGTAATCGTAAACAACCTTTATTTTCATTATACAATTTATTAATTCATGTCTAATAGCTATTGTGTATGAAACATAGAACTGTAACATATAGGGGGTCATTAGGATCGCGGACGGACTTGAGTCCGTCCGCGACCCCAGAGCATGAGGGAACGTCCGCATGTGCTGTGGCGTTCCCTCTGTGCAGATTAGGATGTGACCGCCAGGGTGGCGGTCACATCCTCTATTTTTAACATTGCTGCGGGTGGAGCTTCAAGCTGCACCCGCAGCAATGTTAAAAATGCAAGCACCGCATTTGCGTGCACAAAGCGGCAGGCAACGCGCGGTGCCTGCTGCATTGTGCACGCAAATGCAGGGGGGTACCATAGGTACCCCCCATGTGCACCCCCACCCCCCACTACACCTAGGGGGCCCGGAATGGGCCCCTGCAGTGCAGTTACACATGCTTTTCCATGGCGGAAAAGCCGCCGCGGAAAAGCATGTTCCCAAGCGCATCCTAATCTGGCTGACGGTGTCTAAGAGACACCTTCACCATTTTAGGGCTTTTCCGCCGCGGTTGTAAGCCAGCCGCGGCGGAAAAGCTGCGGACCTAAACCAGGACCCACCAGCCATCCTAATTTGGCGGTGGGTCCCGGTGGGTCCGCAGAGGATTTTCCGCATCCTCCGGGCCGGCGGTGGCTTCCGCCGGCCCGGAGGATGCGGAAAATCCTCCATCCTAATGACCCCCATAATGTGAAATTCACTGATGCAGGAGCTTCGATTTGACTACAGCAGAAACAGTTGGAGTTTGTTTCAGCTCGATGCCTTAGCTCTCTACACAAGAATGTTTTTTTCAATTAGCTGAAGACAATAATGTATGGTTTAACTACAAAGGTACCAAATGTGCTTCTCAGAAGTGCAATGTTTGTATTCATCCTCAAAGTTCCAATGTGGGTAGAACAAGTACCAATTCTGACACGCACCACATTAAATCTACTGTACAACAGATTGCTGACTATTCTACTGTTGATCATTTTGTGTTACAAAAAAGCCCTGCCAAGGTACCTGAAAAGTTTGATGATTACATTTAATTTGTTTTTTACTTCTTTCTTTTCTTAAAGGATGTGGTAATCGTATCTTACCTTTATTTTCCTTATAGAATGTAGAGTCATTCAACTGTAATAGCTATTGTTTATGTCACATGCAACTGTACCATGTTATATGCAATTCACTGATGGAAGAGCTTACGTTTCAATACAGCAGAAGTGGTTCAACTTTGCATCAGCTGGATGCCCTAGCTCTTGCTCCAGCGGGTCCAAATATGGCACTTAAATAAAGACACTTTCTATATAATTTTCAGACTCTATCCCTTTATTACACACAGCCACTTTCTTAGACACACCTCACTTCACAATTTGTCTTCTGTGGCATTGCAATATTCTGCATTATATTCTTCACGATTATTTCTTTATTCCTGGTTCCTAAAACACTTAATTCGAGTCTTCAGACCAGTAGGGGTGAGTAGTTTGCTTCGCACTCCCTGTATAGTATAATGCAAAATCTAAATAAAACAGACCCGGAAAACCCCGCTGTGTATCCCTGACTACTTTGAGAGCAGGAGACGTTTTTTTTGCAAACTGGCATGTGGCTGATGACACTCAAGGGAGGCCCTTCCACAAGGATCCAGGTGTCGTGGCCATTACCTGTATCACTGTGCGTCCCAAGGCGGCAAAGGAGCTGTTGTCACAGACAATCCATGACCACATGGAGGAGCATTGTTACTTTACCGGCGTTTCCAGAGCCTGCCGCCAGCGTGAAAGCACAGTTGGAAGTTGGGGCTTGGAGTTGTGTTTGTCGTCCAGCACAGTAGAGCAGCCTCGACCTGACCACAACTCCTATCACCCTCTCAAAACTTTGAGTCAGAAATCCGGCTGAAAGGGACACGCATCCAGAAGAGAACCAACTGCATGCTGGGAGATGCAGTCCTTACAACTGAACTGGGTGGGTGTGCCTAAAGGAACGGAGGTACGGGTGTGCCCCACGCTACTACAGGAGGAGGGGCATATATAAACACTTGAACTGAGACTGCAATTACAGAGACATTATATAAAGGCTAATCGCCGAAACGCGTCATGCCGCAAAACCTAAATAAAACAGACCCTGAAAACCTGCTGTGTATCCCTGACTACTTCGAGAGGAGGAGACGTTTTTTGCATATATATATATATATATATATATATATATATATATATATATATATATATATATATATATATATATATATATATATATATATATATCAAGGTTCACAGTTTACCCTCAGGGCGGGGCGCACTCTCTTGTCGGCAACAATATGGTCAAGGAGGGTCCATGCAAGCCCAGCATCAGCAGTGACCGACACGTTTCGGGCTATCCGCCCTTCTTCCTGGGTTCTCTGCTTACACAAGAATGCCATCACGTGGATTCCCAGTGTTCTACCTTTTATTCGAATCATCTCATCTGGAAACAATCAGGTAGGTAAAGTCACCCATAGTATTCTGGGACTGGTAGTCCTTGTTAATTAAACCCCAGTGGGCTGACAGCATCATTTCTGTAAAATAATAAAAACATCGCAGGCATGCCGGTAACACCTCCCCCGTGCAGCTTTATGCCCATCAGACCCGCAGCGCTGATCAGGAAAACCAGCAGCGGAGCTGTTTGTATCTGCGGTGGTGCGCCCCACGGCCGTGCCGGCCGTCATAGATCAAGGTTCACAGTTTACCCTCAGGGCGGGGCGCACTCTCTTGTCGGCAACAAAATGGTCAAGGAGGGTCCATGCAAGCCCAGCATCAGCAGTGACCGACGTGTTATGGGCTATCCACCCTTCTTTCTGGGTTCTCTGCTTACAGAAGAATGCCATCACGAGGATTCTCAGTGTTCTCCCTTTTATTCGAATCATCTCATCTGGAAACAATCAGGTAGGTAAAGTCACCCATAGTATTCTGGGACTGGTAGTCCTTGTTAATTAAATCCCAGTGGGCTGACAGCATAACTTCTGTAAAATAATAAAAACATCGCAGGCATGCCGGTAACACCTCCCCCGTGCAGCTTTATGCCCATCAGACCCGCAGCGCTGATCAGGAAAACCAGCAGCGGAGCCGCTTGTATCTGCGGTGGTGCGCCCCACGGCCGGGCCGTCCGTCATAGATCAAGATTCACAGTTTACCCTCAGGGCGGGGCGCACTCTCTTGTCGGCAACAATATGGTCAAGGAGGGTCCATGCAAGCCCAGCATCAGCAGTGACCGACATGTTTCGGGCTATCCGCCCTTCTTCCTGGGTTCTCTGCTTACAGAAGAATATCATCACGAGGATTCCCAGTGTTCTCCATTTTATTCGAATCATCTCATCTGGAAACAATCAGGTAGGTAAAGTCACCCATAGTATTCTGGGACTGGTAGTCCTTGTTAATTAAACCCCAGTGGGCTGACAGCATAACTTCTGTAAAATAATAAAAACATTGCAGGCATGCCGGTAACACCTCCCCTGTGCAGCTTTATGCCCATCAGACCCGCAGCGCTGATCAGGAAAACCAGCAGCGGAGCCGCTTGTATCTGCGGTGGTGCGCCCCACAGCCGGGCCGGCCGTCATAGATCAAGGTTCACAGTTTACCCTCAGGGCGGGGCGCACTCTCTTGTCGGCAACAATATGGTCAAGGAGGGTCCATGCAAGCCCAGCATCAGCAGTGACCGACATGTTTCGGGCTATCCGCCCTTCTTCCTGGGTTCTCTGCTTACAGAAGAATATCATCACGAGGATTCCCAGTGTTCTCCATTTTATTCGAATCATCTCATCTGGAAACAATTGTGAAAGTTGAAGAAATTGATGTACATAGACAGCATTCATTTCCCTTTTTCTCTCACTTCTCTCCCTGTGAACACCGTGAATGCCATAGACTATTGACCGTATCACTCCGCCAGTGGGAGCCCATACCTATATGCATATGCACAACCATTCTGGGCACCATGGCCTTTTTACCCATTGGAATCCCCGGCTTCCCTCCTGCGCGTATCTTGCACCCCCTCTCTCATGTATAGACCATGAAACCCTTTCCCTTTGCGCGACCCTGATGTGAAAGGCAACCCTCCTGCTTGACCCAGGCATTCCCCATTTCCCTCTCGAAGAAGCATCCTTCGCCTCAGCTGACATAGCCCCCCAGCTGTATCTGACTGCCCCTGTTCTCCCATGTACAGGTCATAGGATCTCTCTCTCTCTCTCTGTGCGACTCTGACCCTGCGCGCACCCTGACCCCCTCCCTCTCCTCACATGGGCAAGTCATAAACCTTCTTCTTCTGCAAGACCCTGTCCTTGGGAGTCACGGCCGCGCCTGACCAACACCTCCTTCCCTTCCATGAATGCCCCTCTGTTGACAAGCCTTCCTTCAGCGCTCGATTGTCCACGCGGCATGAATACCACTCCTTTTGATGACCCCTTCCCCCGAGCCCGGCTGACCACACAGGCCCGAGGCCATCGCCTAAGCCGGAAGATACCATTTACTGCCCCCTTATTGTATAAGGTCCCTCTCCTTCAAAGGACCCTCTATTGATCCAAGGCCTCCCCACCCCCTGTGATATGATCAGGCGCACACATCCTAAGACTCGGCAGAACACTCAACTGCGTGATGACCCCTCCCCTCTTATCAGCAGGTCAAGGGTCCCTATTGTGAACGCATGTGGGGAAGGATTGACACAAGGATTATAGGGATGTCTTTTCCTTTGCGTCATACTGTCCTGATTGTACTCTCAAGTGTTTTGTAAGATATAAAAGCCAGAGTCTCAGCTCACTTGTTAGAGCACCTCCCAAAAGACACTGTGTTTCGTGTCCGAAATGACTGGCTCTCCTTATGAGAATTAAACTCTGTTCTTGATTCCTGCTTCCAGCGCCCGTCTCTTTATTTGGTAATTATTCAACATGGGAACTAAGAGGCGGTTTGCGCCAGCAGCCTGGGCATCGATAGCAATGCGGGCTCATTTTCCACAATTGGCGTCCCAACGCGGGGTCCATCAGTGACATAGGGTTCGGTAAGAAAGATCCAGACGAAGAAGTGAACGTCTAAAATGATCGGAGTATACCTGCCTTGAGAGGGCCCTAGCCCGGCTGCCGATCAAAAGAACTTCACCAATTCTGAAAGGACCTCTCTTGAGTGACCTATTGTCCTGACTGGAATCCCACAGGAATGCTACATGGAGTAAGAGAACAATCAGGCGCTGGAGGAGGAAGACGAAGAACTGTCCGTATGGTCCGGTCCGGGTAAGATTAAGTAGGGTGTTTTTACGCCTGATTGGTAGGGTGGTTCTATCCACCTGATTGATTGATTGATTGTATTGAAATCGGTATTTGTATACTGATATTGTATTGGTTGGTATTGGTTCATTTAGCTTTGAAGGCTACTTGACATATTGGTTCTCTTCTGGAGAACGAGACATTCTCTGTTTGCAAACAGCAACGAATAGGAACGTCGTCCCTCTTTGCAGATAGAGAAGGGTAGGTAATGCAGACTTTTGTCCCCGTTGTAATCCGTCATGCCTACTTTTCTCCCCACTGATTGTTTTGAAATCGATTAATAATCGATTGTTGCTCTTTGAGATCTTCCCTGTCCACAAACAGAGACGAATAGGAATATTCTGTTTCCTTTATGGATAGCGAAGGGCAGGTAATGCAGACATTTGTCCCCGTTGTAATCCGTCATGCCTGTTTTTCTCCCCATTGATTGGTTGGTTGCCTGGACATTGTTGTCCCAGGAATTGTTTTGTTTGAGGTATTTTCTATTTGCAAACAACGTGAAATAGAAATATTCTGTCTAGTCTTTGCAAGTAGAAAAGGGTAGGTTATGCCCCTTTGTGAATTCGTCAGTCCTACCCACTCCCCACTGGTTGGTTATTGGGGGGTAGCTCGCATGGTCCGCCCAGGAGACTACCCTTATGGAGGACATATGCTCTCCACTCATGGGCCATTTAGTAGAAATAGACCGACTGGTCCGTCCAGGAGGCTACCCTAGTAAGTGGAAGTACATCGCTCGGTCTGTCCAGGATGATACCCTAATGAAGGAATATATGTTCCCCTTTTTGATCGATAATCTCGTTCCACCCCGGACCATTTATTGGAGGGAACTCGTCTGGTCCGTCCAGAAGTACCCCCTAGTGAAAAGGACACATAAAAATATGAAGTGATCACCGTTCCCTACTAACAGAAGACTTTAGCTCGAAACACGCTAAGGAAAAGAAAGAAAATAAAAAGAAATCAGGCTAAGTCAGTAACCCCCTGATGAGCTTTTGACTTCACCAAAAATAAGAAACATTAGAAATAGTTCGTAATAAGAAATGTAAAATGGCGAAAAGGTTTGACAGCAAAAAATAGCCACGAGGTAGCTAGGCTTCACTGCCTGTTCCTGCTCCCAACATGTCTGCCTCATTGCCCGCCACGCCCAAATAACGGTCACACGAAATAGAAACAATTCAATAGGTACCTACCCCCATTCCGGAAGCTCCCGAAGTGCAACAGGTCCGCGGTTACGCCCATCCGGAAGGCGAGGCCTCGAGGCACGAGGGGCTCGCCTGGCCACGGTCGGTAGGAGGTGATGTTGGGCAGGCGGTCCAAAGGATGACAAGGACCTCTCCATCTTTTCTCTTCTGCCGCCCTGCAGGCCGCGGGGAGAGAGGGGGCTGTCTTGCCGCGGCCACCGACCACCCCTCTCTCTCACCCGATCCGGCTTTCGTCGAAGGCCGAAGCCAAGGCGAGGATGACGGCATTTCTTTGTGCTATAATGGCCGCAACTACACCCAACGCCTGATAATTGCAAGTAGTCCCGCCACATGCCATCGCCTGCATAGTGACAAGTAGTCCTGCCACGTGTCCACCCCTGGACAGTTCCAGGTAGTCCCGCCACATGTCAAGAGAAAAGAGGGGGGGGGGCTGTCTTGCCTCAGCCGCCGACCACCCCCCCCCCATCTTCAATGGCTGGCACGGCCAATGTCGAAGCGACGGAGCCGAGGAACGGCGCGGGGTCGCTGGAAGGGGGAGGCGGCGCGAACGAGCCTCCCCCACCTCCCTCCAGGTGGAGGCTTCCAGCGACACCCCAATTCTCTTACTTAAAGAGGGTCAACATCAAAAAGCGGTCTTCTGCCCAGGACGGGCACACGCTCCATATCGTCTCTCCTCGACCTTGAAGATTCTATAAGAGCCGGGGGGCCCCCGACCCCCCTGCATGGGTGCCCCCGCCCCTTCACTGGGAACCACGACATCGGTGCAACTCCTGCCGGCGCCAGCCTCGGATTGGAAATGGCTAAAATGCAGCCACGACACAGACTTGTTCAGTTCCGGAGGAACACCAGAATGACCCGGTAGGAAAATTGTTGCCGCCCTTCCCACTCTTTGACTAATGGTCCATATTTGTTAGACTGTTAACCACATAGCACAAAACTTTTTGAACTGCCAACGGAAGGTTCTGGGCCAACCATGCGAGACTAGAGACATTCTGACTGTGCTGGAACTCGCCTGACCCCACCCAAAATGGCGTCGACACAAAATGAGACGTTTTGAATAAACTTTGTTGCACCCTGATTGCGCAAGCTTTTTGCCCCGAGATATATATAACGTTTTAGATAATGAAAGTAGATATGAAGGATATTGAGTATGTGCTTGGACAATGAATTGACTTAGGGTGGGTACTGATTATGAGTTGGAAAATGAATTGGTGTAATTTAGGTAATGAATGAACATTGGATAATGAATTTATGAATTTATTAAAGATGAATTACTGACATGCATCATGTTTGCTCTGTAGGGGAGTTTAATACGATTTTATTGCACTGCCGCACTTTATGCAATGAACTGCCACCAGCTTTGTTCTTCCTATGTACAGTTCCAATCTGCTCCGTGGCCAGTCCACTGGGTTGTAGGCCTGTATTTATACGTCAACACTTTTTATTAAAAGTATTTTGAAAACGAAAGCATAGTTGTAGCGGTTGCATTAATGAGTTTTGAATGTATTACTACTGTGAGCAACGAGAAAGTATGATGAAGGTTAAAGGTTAAAAAGGACCCGATATTTAGCAGCCACACTATGTGTCACAGGCAGCCGGAAAAGTGCTTTAGAAGCCCTAAAACGACACCACAGAAATGCCACCTGACCGCCACCCTTGTACCCGATCAAAAGGGGTTACGACCAAGTAACTCATGTAGATACGCAGATCGTCAATGATTATCTGTCTGACATTACTGGTCCCTCTGGGCTTAAACGCCGTGATGGTAGAGAAATGCACTACGTGGAGATAGGTCGAGTATGTGGTAGGTAAAAACATTTCCGGATTACTGCATGCTGATGAGGTTTGAATATTGCCCCCCCCCCACCCCTTCTTTCTCCTCCCTTCTGCAGGTCACGTCGGAACCTTGGCTGATGTATGGAAGGACGATGACCGAACCGCCAATGAGAAGGGGAAGAAGGGAATATGAGCATGGTCCTTATGACAAATAAAAAATTTTAAAAGACGTAGACTTAAACATGACTGTTCCTCCTTAGAACATAGCAACTGGGAGGATGGACTGACATAGAAACTGGACAGGTACTGAATGACGAAAAATTGACTAGAAACGACGCGTTAAATAATGTAACTGGACGTTTTGACTAGGTAGGGAAAGGACAAAGAAAAATATACGGGTAAGGGTTATCACGGCACCACCCGTCTGGGAAGTTAGAAATGTTGCTGGTGTTCAAAATGCACTGCCCCCCTTTTTCGCACTCTTATAGATGTAGCCAAGCTGTCCGACTGTTCTCCCGATCAATACTTGCCGTTGCCTCAGCCCGGAGAACTTCCCACCAAAGGAAGGAACTGAAAAATGGTTTAAAATCCAACCATGGGTAAATAGCACGACCAGGCTAATTTCTGGCCGACCAACGACTGAGGTGTAAGTATTGGCAATTGGGAACGCTGGCCGACATAACTGGCGAGAAGGAAAGGGAGGGAAGGGTAGAAAGAGCTAAGCACATAGATAAATAAGATAGTAAAGATACGTAGGATATAATATGGATTTTGTTGGCCACCTGTTGTTTCCTGTCCTGTCGTGAATGTCTTATATATGTGTAATGCATGTGCCGTCTTCCCTGTCTGAGTTTGTGTGTGTGTAATGTACGGATTTATGTCTTCCCTCTGTCTGTATTTGCGTGTTACCTGACCTTTGCTGTTCTGTGTTGTAAGCGCACTAAATGACCTATTTTCGTACACGTCTCTCTCTCTCGCCACCCCCTTATCTCTCTCTCTCTCTCTCTCTCTCTCTCTCTCTCTCTCTCTCTCTACATGTCATACGTGTACCGAATGGCTCGTTTAGATTGCGGACGACTCTCACTCTCTATGAGAGTCTCCCTATTTTCTCTCCCTCTTTTTGGTAAAATTGTGCCCCACCGGCACCAGCCTGATTTGATACTTATTGAACGCGGAGGTGTTCAGCGAAATTGACCGAAATAAAAATGATTGTACCTCGCCATATTACTACCTCTCCTTTCTACAAAAATTAATGAACTTGAATTGGCTGAAAAGGAAAGGACAGGTAAGACGGCTAAGGTCCCCCAAATCTGGCTATTCATAGGGGAACTGTATGTCAATGGCACCTTATGTCTGTTCTTCAGAGACGAACGCCAACGTCTAGATTGACACCCAATGCCCAGATTGCCCCACCCCTTCGCACCCAAGCGCGAGCGCCCGAAGTATACCCTCCCCATTTGATAGACCCCAGCTGCTGTCCCGGGTATAAACATGATGACCATGAGTAGCTGTTGACCCTCGAGAAAACCTTGTTTTGCCCGACTCTCGACGATAGCGCCCCCGCCCTGTGTGAAAAGGTTAGCCAGTCCTGAAGGGGAATGCTCCGCAAATGTTGAATATGATGTAATGCACAGTTGATGGAAATATTATTTTGTCCTCACTTGAATTCTAAATGGGACGATGAATAAACCTGCCATAAACTCAGTAGGAATGCTGACACATGCACTGCTTGGTAATAGACCTCTGACTGTGACCGATGAGCATAAACTCTCAAATGCGTAGAATTGAGGGAGGAATTCATATGCGTAGATGTCTTCTTCTGCCATTTCTCTAAAACGTTGTCTTGTACCTATTCAAAGATTCACGATCACCGAAGGAGATGGGTCAGATGTGACGTACAGCCTGACTGCAGATCTTGGGACACGTATGACATCGACCAGAGGTGGAGCTGCAGAGCAACAAGATACGGGACGAGACCGCAATTTCAACGTGGAAAATGAAAAATGACGGGCCGCCTTGAAGCCCTCCGACTGCTAACCCACGTGTGCCTGGAGTCTCCGTCCGCCTTCTTTGGGCCTGATTGATGGGCCTGCCTGCTTGTTATCCTTTGCTCCCTTGGTCCCTTTTGTGTGTCCCAGGAACTCTGACCCAACTCCGCTCTCTCTCCTATCGACTATTTGAACCACATTCACCCTCTTTCCCACGTGACTTTTTTTGCCAAAGGAAAGAACTGCATTCATATGGGAATAGGGTGTTGCCACAGAACTATAGGTGCCGAGCATAAGGCGCCGCCAAACGGATTGTTTAGGGAACAGGACTGTGGTCTAACAGCAGAGGACTGACCGCACCCTGCAACGCGTAAGGATAGAACCGAGCTGGAACTATAGCTCCACCGCCGGTGCTCAACAGCGCCAACGAAAGTACCCGGATTAGAGCCTACCAGTGATGGCTCGCTGATAAAAAGACACTGTGACGAAGAAATCTTGTGTATTGAACTGAATTCCGCTCTCAACTACCTGGTCAAAACTGTTCATTGGTCACATTTTTAAGTTAGACAGATTTATGCTATGTAGTGCGTTTAATTGTCAGGAACACAACGAAATGCAATTTCCTATGTGCTGCATTCTGCCCATCACCTCGACTTTCTATGATTGTACGTCAAATGTTAGTATCGACAAAATGCTAATTCATCAGCGATGCCTGTCTATCTGTAAACCCATCGATTGCAAAAATGACTGCTGTTATGTAAAAAGGGGCGACTGTGAAAGTTGAAGAAATTGATGTACATAGACAGCATTCATTTCCCTTTTTCTCTCACTTCTCTCCCTGTGAACACCGTGAATGCCATAGACTATTGACCGTATCACTCCGCCAGTGGGAGCCCATACCTATATGCATATGCACAACCATTCTGGGCACGATGGCCTTTTTACCCATTGGAATCCCCGGCTTCCCTCCTGCTCGTATCTTGCACCCCCTCTCTCATGTATAGACCATGAAACCCTTTCCCTTTGCGCGACCCTGATGTGAAAGGCAACCCTCCTGCTTGACCCAGGCATTCCCCATTTCCCTCTCGAAGAAGCATCCTTCGCCTCAGCTGACATAGCCCCCCAGCTGTATCTGACTGCCCCTGTTCTCCCATGTACAGGTCATAGGATCTCTCTCTCTCTCTCTGTGCGACTCTGACCCTGCGCGCACCCTGACCCCCTCCCTCTCCTCACATGGGCAAGTCATAAACCTTCTTCTTCTGCAAGACCCTGTCCTTGGGAGTCACGGCCGCGCCTGACCAACACCTCCTTCCCTTCCATGAATGCCCCTCTGTTGACAAGCCTTCCTTCAGCGCTCGATTGTCCACGCGGCATGAATACCACTCCTTTTGATGACCCCTTCCCCCGAGCCCGGCTGACCACACAGGTCCGAGGCCATCGCCTAAGCCGGAAGATACCATTTACTGCCCCCTTATTGTATAAGGTCCCTCTCCTTCAAAGGACCCTCTATTGATCCAAGGCCTCCCCACCCCCTGTGATATGATCAGGCGCACACATCCTAAGACTCGGCAGAACACTCAACTGCGTGATGACCCCTCCCCTCTTATCAGCAGGTCAAGGGTCCCTATTGTGAACGCATGTGGGGAAGGATTGACACAAGGATTATAGGGATGTCTTTTCCTTTGCGTCATACTGTCCTGATTGTACTCTCAAGTGTTTTGTAAGATATAAAAGCCAGAGTCTCAGCTCACTTGTTAGAGCACCTCCCGAAAGACACTGTGTTTCGTGTCCGAAATGACTGGCTCTCCTCATGAGAATTAAACTCTGTTCTTGATTCCTGCTTCCAGCGCCCGTCTCTTTATTTGGTAATTATTCAACATGGGAACTAAGAGGCGGTTTGCGCCAGCAGCCTGGGCATCGATAGCAATGCGGGCTCATTTTCCACACAATCAGGTAGGTAAAGTCACCCATAGTATTCTGGGACTGGTAGTCCTTGTTAATTAAACCCCAGTGGGCTGACAGCATAACTTCTGTAAAATAATATAAACATCGCAGGCATGCCGGTAACACCTCCCCCGTGCAGCTTTATGCCCATCAGACCCGCAGCGCTGATCAGGAAAACCAGCAGCGGAGCCGCTTGTATCTGCGCAGACCCCTCGGCGTAAAGGTTGAGAGCTAGGCAAAATGGTTGGAGACCTAAGAACACTGCCTGCATTCAAAATTGCCCCCTCCCTCCCAGCACATGGCCAGGGCCTGTAGCAGTACTCAAAATGGCTCCCGCCCACATGGCCTGTCCCCATGAACACCCCAAAAAATCGAAAAACACAGAAAAATCAGCACAATCCCATGCCATCCAGGCCCTCCATGATGTTTAAATTCAAGACACCCCACAGAAAGACTAGGCACATGCACCACTCACTACCCCTGTTGAAAAGGCCACAACAACAGCCCAAAAAAACGAAAATCACAGAAAAATCAGCACAATCCCAAGCCCTCCATGATGTTTAAATTCAGGACACCCCACAGAAAGACTAGGCCTATGCACCACTCACTACCCCTGGGCATAAAGGTTGAAAGCTAGGCAAAATGGTTGCAGACCTAATAACACTGCCTGCTTTCAAAATGGCCCCCTCCCTCCCAGCACATGGCCAGGGCCTGTAGCAGCACTCAAAATGGCCCCCACCCACATGGCCTGTCCCCATGAACACCCCAAAAAATCGAAAAACACAGAAAAATCAGCACAATCCCATGCCATCAAGACACCCCACAGAAAGACTAGGCACATGCACCACTTACTACCCCTGGTGAAAAGGCCACAACAACAGCCCAAAAAAACGAAAATCCCAGAAAAATCAGCACAATCCCAAGCCCTCCATGATGTTTCAATTCAAGACACCCCACAGAAAGACTAGGCCTATGCACCACTCACTACCCCTGGGCATAAAGGTTGAAAGCTAGGCAAAATGGTTGCAGACCTAAGAACACTGCCTACATTCAAAATGGCCCCCTCCCTCCCAGCACATGGCCAGGGCCTGTAGCAGCACTCAAAATGGCCCCCACCCACATGGCCTGTCCCCATGAACACCCCCAAAAATCAAAAAACAGAAAAATCAGCACAATCCCATGCCATCCAGGCCCTCCATGATGTTTGAATTCAAGACACCCCACAGAAAGACTAGGCACATGCACCACTCACTACCCCTGGTGAAAAGGCCACAACAACAGCCCAAAAAAACGAAAATCACAGAAAAATCAGCACATTCCCAAGCCATCCAGGCCCTCCATGATATTTTTATTAAAGAGACCCCACAGAAAGACTCAGTCCACCCACCACTGAGTACCCCTGGGCAAAAGGCCCCAACAACAGCCCAAAAATCGAAAATTACAAAATTGTAGTTGCAGCAACTGTAATGCCCCAAACAAACTTACTTGTGAAATTTCTAATCAAAAAGGCCTCAAATCCAAATATCCAGCAGCATCCACAAAAAATAATCCTTCCAGGTGAAGAATCCGAATGAAAGTGACCAGCACATGAAGAAAGCACTGGGAGGAGCCTGCTGGACAGGAACAGGAAGTTGGAGACTGTGGGGCACTTCCTTCCTAGAAAACGGACTCCTTGCAAAAAAAGTGCAGGCAAATGTTAACTTGAGTAGTTATTCTGATAAAAATCATCTTTCTCAGAAGGTTTATGCTGCTTGCTGGTGGATTTCTTGTGCAGAATTGCATATTTTGTATTTTCGCGAGTGCGAGATTGTTGCTGCCCGCCGCATGTACGGGATCGCAATTGCGAACTCCCGCGATACGTGATCACGGCGTACTCGCGTTGACAAACTCTCGCTGTAAAAGGTGGCGAGCGCGGTGACGTAATCGCGGTCGCCAAACTCCCTTGGGATCTCGCAGCAAGATCCAAAATGGCGCAGCACTCGCAAAATATCGAGAAAAACAACTCGGCAAACGCTGAATGACGGTAAGTGAACGCCGCGCGCCTCAAAATTGTATCACCAAGAAAAAAAAATCCGCTGCGTGCGAATTTGCGGATTTTTGGTAAATTCGCGAGCGTTCGCGGATTGCGAATTTACCGAAAATCCGCAAAATGGATTTTCCGCCCATGCTTACCCCTAACCACTGCTCTAAGTACGTTAGCAATTGATTGCCCCCAGAATTTCAAGTTACCTTTTAGACTGTCGATGGGAACTCCATTGGGGGCTTGGGGCAGTGCTTTAGATGGATTTAGTAACTGCTAATAAATTTATTAATTTATTTAGCCAAACTTTGTTGAAAAAGAGCAGGTCAATATTTGGTTCTCTGAGAAATTCAGCCAGGTGGTCACTGGGGTTAAACATTTGGGAGAAATGGCTTATCCAATCTTGCTCAAGGGTTTTGCTTTTGATGCCATTAGGCAGGCTCTCTGAAAAGAAGGATTGGTTTATAACATCCCAAAAGAGGCTACTCTCTTTCAAGTGGGCAGTTTTGTCTAGATCTTCCCAAGCTTTAGCCCTTATTTCCTGTTTTGTAGAATCTAGTGCTTGCTTATTGTGTTTCCTGACTGTCTGGACCGCCACATCATCACACAGGTTTGTATTGGTGGCCTTCATCAGGGCTTTTAATGCTGAGGGTCAGTTGTGTGTATGGTTCGCTGTGTAAATCCTGTGGATACTCTGCTTAATTTAATATCCAGGACTTCTTAATTTGCGAGAGCCTACCTCGCCAACGTTGTTCCCTGTGGACCCTGGTGCCTGCTGGTCTTAGTCCCCCTCCCGCCGCCGCAACCGTCATCCTGAAAGCGGCCGCCGAGCGGAGGGGGGCACAGGACTACGTTTCCCGCCCTGCTTTGCGGCGCAAGCCGGCGCTGACATTGCGCCAGGCGGCGCATAAAGAGCGCGTCACCCTGGTGGAGCGGGTGACGCCGTGTAAATCCTGTGGATACTCTGCTTAATTTAATATCCAGGACTTCTTAATTTGCGAGAGCCTACCTCGCCAACGCTGTTCCCTGTGGACCCTGGTGCCTGCTGGTCTTAGTCCCCCTCCCGCCGCCGCAACCGTCATCCTGAAAGCGGCCGCCGAGCGGAGGGGAGCACAGGACTACTTTTCCCGCCCTGCTTTGCGGCGGGAGACGGCGCTGACATCGCGCCAGGCGGCGCATAAAGAGCACGTCACCCCCGTGTCGCGGGAGCGTGCGGGGCTAAGCCCGGGCAAAGGGCGGGCCCTCTGTGGCCCTCAGGGGGCTGAAGTGGCCGGGACGGGCCACCCCCTTAATCTCTTCAGTGAGGACACCCTGTAACAAAGTAATCCACGCAACAAACACAAGGTGCACGGGTATACGCTCACTTTTTGAGGATGACTAAAGTACAAAAAACTCCGATGGCAACGAGATCTACAACAAGATTAAAAACTGTGAGTACACCACTACCCACTATAACTGCCATTGATATCATGCTACAAAAAACGATTAGCGTAGTGGCGGACGCCATCCAGGACACAGAGAGACAACTCTCCTTGACCCCAGATATGTGTTTTCCAAATCTGTCCCTGCACACTTCCAATAACACACATATTATGGACGATACAACTTACTCTCAGGAATCATTATTAATGCAATCATTTACAGATCTGCCAGGGTCGCATATTAAGGATAATACATCAAAACCCCTGTTTACACGCCCTACAGGGAATATAATGGAGAGCAGCCCTCTGGTATCGACTAGATATGATAGTAACATAAACTGTCTGCATGCATTACCACTAGATTCAGATGTTCAACTAATCGAGAGCCACATATCTGCCACTCAACTGGCACCGACGATAACTCCTGAACAAATAAGTAAAACCCAGCGTCTTAAGAAAAAACGAAAGACAAAACACCTATCAAAAAAAACCTACTGCCTATTAGGCAAACCGAAACATTCAATTAAAGATATGTGGCAGAAACTTATACAGGGGAAACCCCCTGTAACAACTATAACGGGGCCCCTGTTGACACCCTCTCAAGACCCGGATACATTCCAAATTGAAAAGGACAACATGGAGAGTACCTCGGTTAAGGAGCAGACAAGGCATACAGATCCGATACCCACAATGAAAATACCTCCCTGAGTGAAATAGAAACTATGGTTAAATCTCTCATACAGCCCATTAGTAAACGGATTGTCAATATAGAGAAGGCTTTAGGAAAATTTGAAAGAGCACAAAATGAAGTATCCTCTAGCATTCTTAAATTGTTAAAAATGCCTAATACAACTTCTACCTTTGTCCCAGCGAGTACAACCCTTAAAGTTAATAACTCAAAAACTGTAAAAAATACCAGTGTCCCAGCAAACAGTACTGTTAAACAGATAGCGACACAGCAACAGGGATCTCCTGCCACAACTGACCCAGTATTAATCACACAGGTAGCGCCCAACCCAGCGAAGGAAATAGCTACACCCATAAACAACACTCAAATTACACAGATATGTGAGGATACTGATGACAGTAAATGGGCCGCGGAGGGTCACTCTTTAGAAGCAGTCAAAGCAAACACTGAGTCATTGAGGCACCCTACCTTACTAACGACGAATATCCCCACTAAGATAGCAGGGGCAAATCAGCTTAAATCTACGATGGTAAAAACACCTACCCATATAAATCTTCCACCTGAGTCTAACGCATATACAATAGTCATGATTGGGGTCCCTAAACTGACTGATAATAGGGGGGAAACCCATGTGGAACTAAAAAATAAGGTCATGCAATGGCTAACCACACACAGGCCACTTCCCCCTTATATAATTGGGACCATTTCTCACGTGAAAAGAGTAGATTGGGTGGGCACAAGATTTAAATCAACAGAGGGAGACTGCATTGTAGTTAGCTTTAAAGATAGAGGAGCGACTAAATTCATCGCAAATTGGAGGAGCTCCTCGACAAATAGCTTGATCCGCACAATGGGTTTAAGCTACTTTTACCCCCATAACACAAACGGCCAAAGGAAAAATCCTAAAAGCCATTATGGACAAGAGGGGACTTTGGTGCCTCAAGCCCATTTCCACCCATGGGCACCCCTATCTGTTCCTAACCAGGGGATGATCTCAGACTTAGAACCGCAAAGATATGTACATTCATGGGAAGTTAGTGCATACAATCACCCACCTCAAGCAATGTACGAGAGAATAGAACCTGTCCAACACACATATAAACGTGATCATACACATCCCTATCTGTTTCAAAACCAATTTGAGATTCCAACATCTAACAGATATGATGCCCTGTATACCTACGATTATTTGGATGAGGTGGATTGACTGGCATCTGTCCTGCCCCCTAGTATTTCACCTGATCGGCCAAACTTCCAAGAACAAACCAAACTAATAAGCACTGATAACTCAGCAAGTACTTTTGACCTTCCAAGAGTGGTACCAGATATCAATACAACAGAGCCGGAAATATCTTGCCCTGAAAACCTCTCCTCACAAAGTGCACTTTCCCTCCAATTCTTGAAGCAGGCAGCTCTTCCTCTACTACAGTTCATAATCTGTTACACAGTACTAGAAATCAACCGACAGTTGTAACAAGTCACTTTAACCTAAACTTGCACTTACCACCTAACACGACTCAAGAGATACAGAGTGATCATAATGAACACCATAAAAATCTTGTCGTGGAACATTGCAGGTCTGGCCGCAAAAGTGAACGATCAGACGTGGGTAGCATTTGTCAGGAAATATACCATATTGTGCTTCCAGGAAACATGGCTCACAGACAACAATGTTTTCATTGAGGGGTTTCAAAGTTTCTTTGTTCCAGCATCTCCATCCCCCAGTGGCAGACCAAAGGGGGGCTTGGCAACATTCCTCAGCCTCTCTCTCATCTCCCAGATAAAAAACAAACAGCTGGACAACAGGAACATCCAGACCCTGGAGATTAGGAAGGGTAAAAAAGCACTAACTCTGGTTAACTTTTACAACTCTGTAACGACACTAGGAGAGTGCAATATCATCAAGCTCCACAACTACTTACAAGATAATTTGGTAAAATTACCACGGAATAAAATAATTGTTGGTGACTTTAACGCACATATCTGTGGAAACCCGACTACGACAACCTTGGACTCTCTGGGATGTGGGAACAGGTCAGGACTTCATTTTGCGCATTGTCCATGAGGAATAAACATGAACAATTTAATAGATGGCCTGAACTTGAGTGTTGCAATGTCCTTGAAAGATGACTCCTTTATTTTTGAAACACCAACCTATAAAGGCTCAGAGCATGGCTCTTTCATAGACCATATACTTCTCTCTGTTGATCTGACAAATACAGCTTTAAATTTTAAAATACATGAAAGCATCTTTAGCGACCACAATCCAATCTCAGTGGAATTAGAAGAGGGTCTTTTTGAATTACGGAAAAACCATAAAGACCCGGGTGTTTTAAAACTGATCTGCAGAAATCGCCGTTTGAAATGGACAGTGATAAACAGTGATACCTTGCATGAGTCTTTTAAAATGAGCTGTGAACAAGAACTCAATCTTTGTGCCTCTGAATCCACACCACCTGAATCTATTTTATGTGCTTTTGCTGTTGTAACTCAAAGAATCGATCAACTCCTTTCTGTTCCATCAAAAGGCCCAACTGACCATCAGTCAAGGTGGTTTGATCAGCAGCTAGTCGAAACCTGAAAACGGCTCTCAAGAATAAGCCAAGGGACTTCGCATATATTAAAATCCTGCGATCTCAGTATAAATCAGCCTTGGCATCTCGCAAAAAGGACATAAAAGCGAATATCTGGGAGTCCTTGCTTGATCCATCAACTCTGGGCAACAGCTCCAAGTTCTGGAGTATAATTAACAAGCCGATGTTTGATGATCCTATCGCTGCCAGTCTTGGAACTATTATACCCGAGAATGAGTGGATTTCCCATTTTAGTTTAATCTTCAAGAGTGACGATCCTCAGATGATACAAGCAATCAAACTTCCGGAAGAAGCACCCTTGCTTTTCACAGTCAAAGAAGTCGAAAAGGGGATCCGTTGTCTAACCAGTACCAAGGCCCCGGGCCCAGATGGCCTTCCCCCAGACTTATTTAAATCAAATATCCCACTCTGGGCTCCAATCCTCACGGCGGTTGTAAATGCTGGTGCTGTAATCGGGGCCCCAAAGTCCTGGGGGGCCTCAACTATTGTACCTGTTTATAAGAAGGGTGACAGAAGCAACGCAGCATGTTACAGGCCAATCTCTTTGATAAACTCAGTCGCCAAAGTAGTGGGAGGGGTTATTTTAAATAGGCTGACCATGTGGGCCAAAAACAACAATGTATTGTCGCCCGTTCAATACGGCTTTAGACCAGGGCACTCCACAATAACCCAATGCTTGAATCTATATCTAATTAGCGGCAAGTACACTTTGGCTAGAAATGGAACCTTAAACATGACTTTTATGGACCTTTCATCGGCCTTTGATTGCGTTGATAGAAATAAACTCTGGGATGTCTTATTAAAAATGGGGGTTGAAAAAAATCTGATTAACTTCTTAGCCGACCTCCATAGTGATACACGAGCAAACTTACGATATACTAAAGACTTGAAAGTTACCAGAGACTTCAAAATAAATCGGGGGTTAGGCAGGGCTGCATTTTAGCGCCATTTCTTTTTAACTTATATATAAACGGTCTTGAGGAGCATCTTTTAAAAACAAATACTGATTACCCATATATAGGGAGAAAGGGCGTACCTGTTCTGCTTTACGCAGACGACGCCGTCCTTATTTCCAGAACTGCACTTGGCCTTCAAACACTACTTGAATCTTTTTTCCAATTTATGAAATCACGGGGCCTGTGTATCAACAATACTAAGTCATTTGTTATGAAGGTAGGATCTGGCTCCAAAAAGTCCTACCCCTTCTCTGTTAACGGGGAAAAAATACCAATAACAAAATCTTTTTCATACCTTGGTGTATTGTTTGACCATAAACTCACATGGGGCCCCGCAATAAGAAAGAAGAAAGGAGAAATAACAAGGACCAATGCTGCAATAATCGATTTTGCGCGCAAAATGGGAAACACACCAGTGGTTGCTCTGATGAAATTATACCAAGCTAAAAGCACCGCTGTGGCCTGTTATGGGAGTGATCTCTGGGGCTTTGTCCCAGTGGGCGACCTTGTAACCACCGAAAACAATTTTTTAAAACAAGTTCTGTGTCTACCAAAAAGCACAGCTAATTTTTCTACTCATGAGGAACTGGGCATGCCACATCTAGGGGACAAGATCGCTGTAAACCCCCTATTATGTTGGCTAAATTGCTGGCTGAACGATGAAATACCATTTACCCAAAACATCTCCTTGAAGCACTAAGCTGGGAAGGGAAATTCAAGATACCCTGGTTAAAATATATCAGAAACTGCCTTCAAGATCTGGGTCGGCTGGATCTTTTTTTGACACCACAGCAAGTATCCAAGCACGGCGTAACATATGTAAAGGACACTTTTCTGTTGACTCGACAGCTTGTTAGGGAAGAGTTAGAGCTGAAAAAGGGTAGTGTGATGAAACATGTTTTAACCAAATCATGTCTACAAATTGAACCATACCTATCCTGGCCCATCTCCAGATATGAGCGCTTCCTGTTGACTAGATTTCGTTTTGATCTATTTCATTTGATGCTAGCTGTGCCCAGTGGGGCCCACAGGGGACAAGTGTTGCCAGCTTGCGGCTGCGACAGTAAGTCTCCCCAAGATCTGGCACACTTTTTATTTGTATGCTCCTATTATATGCTACCACGGAAAATGTTTTTAAAACCCCTTTTTAAACGACTGAACTTTGTGCAAATAAGGCCAGCACTACTTTATCTCCAAATGCTGCACTGTGAAAGCACTTTGTTTATATGTAATTTTTTTAAAACAGCCCTGAAATTTAGAAAAAGCATGGAAGGTTAATTTACAGTTGAACCATACTCCCCCTGTAAATATGTTTCTGATAAATAGTACACTTATATCTGTTTGAGAAATTCTATGCTATTTTGTGATTCCTTGCTCCTGATGAACTGTCTTTTTTACATTTGTTTTGTATATATATGTATTTTATTGTACTTTTATGACTGTATTGCACACAGTCGAATAAAGGAATTTTGAATTGAATTGTGTGTATGGTTGTTACTTGGTCTGTTTTTAGTTAACAGCTAAATGGCAGCCCTACAAATTGCTATATAGCTATCACAAATCTTGCTGGGCTTTCTATCAGTAGAAAGACAATAGAAAATGCCCTGACTGGTATCTGTTAAGAGATCCTCGAAGAATTTACTTGGATCGATAATGTCCCATTTTATCCCGATCCCCTTATTTGAACAGAAGTGTACAAGGGGCTTGGGTAAGTCAATGGACCTTAAATGCGGTTGGATTGCAAAATGTAAAATAATTAGATTGTGATCACTATGTGGGAGGGAAGGTACTTCATAGTTTAATAATTTCTGGGGGCTAATCTTTAGAAATTAACACAAAGTCAATCGTACTGACCTTTCTTCTACCCACGAATGTGGGAGCATCTGCGGAATTTGTGATAAAAAAATCAGATGAAAATGACATCGTATTTATGAATACAATCCTATTTAGAGCGTCTCCATAGGCGTATGTGAAAAATCACTTGCATTGTCCCTCTCACCATCAGTGGTTCCGCATATACACTAGCCGCTAAAGATGCATTGCTCAATATTAAAATCACCAGCCCACATAATTGATGTATGACAACCCTTACTGTTTATAAACGTTTCTAAAGATTCCCCCAGATCTCCTATAATGAACACGGGTTGTGCTGAAAAGAAGTTAAAATAGAAATTAACCAAGATGACATTCACTGAGTTAGGCCAAGAAATATGTAATATCAAGTAACATGGATTAACTTCTAGAACTTTGACTGTCATATTCGTGATTTGACAGATATAAAAACCACCAGACCCCACTTACTCCCCACGGCAGATGATGGGATTGCCGGGGAGCAGTAGGATTTAAAGCCACTGATGCGCATTGAGTCAGTGGCCCTAGCAGCATATTATAGCAAAAGTGCCTGTAAAAGATAGCCAGTCTTCATTGGCCAGTTTCCGGCGAATCCCGGAAATATTCCATGAAATCGCTCGAAACCTCTGGCCATGCTCAGGCTTGGTTGGAGTGGCGATTAGGCTCGACACTAGCCGAGCTGGGGAATCGCAATTTATAATTAAGACCGAGTGGCTGGGTTCTTCATCTGAATTTGCTGTTTTACAGGCAGTCGTTTTCTGTGAGGCTAGAAAGAGCTTTAAACCGGTTGGAGATGGGGGGACCCATGATCCCAACCTGAAACACCCCTCTGTTTTGGGCTGGCCAGCATTCTCCATAATAATGTTTTTAAATCGCCCACTTCCCTCTCCTAAAATGTTGGAGTGTATGGATGCATGAAAGAGGAAATAATTGGCAGTCCCGACTAGGTAACCCTGGTATGTGGCAACATTTGATAGCAATGGCAGGAAGGTCCTAAAAAAACTTTGGGAATTTACACTTATTCCTTTACAATAAACTGGCCATGGATCTGACCCTCCTTCATCCACTGTGGACACCCTTGCAGTATTGCTTAGTTAAAGGGTCGCTTCTTAGCTCAAATGAAAGGAATTCCCTACTCACAAGCTGTGATGATGTTACAGGTTTTCAAACACTATTCATGCCCTCCTCGTGTTCTTCGAGTTCCAACCTTCTTAAACAAAAAAACGATAAACTTTTCATCTTTTCACAGTAATCTCAATCTTGGATTCTGAAAGCAAATACTCTGCTTACTCTTAAATTCCTTTGAATCTCTCTGTGCTCCAAGCGGATTCATCATGTAAATTAGTCTCAGTCTAAAAACCTTTCAGAACTGCAATCCTTGCCTTTCTACTGCTCTGCGTTTGACATTTATCCGTAGCATCTAGTTCGTTAATGAAATGCATGTTTGGGGGGAAAATGTCAATTCAATTCTAGCACTGCTCAGTTCTTTGGAAGCACAACTTTCTTTTGTAACAATAGACTTTGGCATAGACAGAAGTTGTTTCCTGGAATTAAGCATGTTTGTAGACAGATTTTTTTCGCGATACTGTGCTCTTGAAGATTCATGAGGCACTTGCAAAACTTTTTTTTGTATGCCTAAAATTTCAGCAGACCATATTTTGTACCCAAGTAATCTGGAATAGCAGCCCTGATTTGGTCAGTTGTGCCGAAAAACACCGATAAAATTAATTGGAACCAAAAACAAGAACATACATCTAAAGCAGATTTTACATATAAAGATGGTGCAAGATAGTGCGGCAGGTTCACTCACTAGCTGTACAGTCTGTTCAAGCTCCAGAGGCACAGGCTTCAAGCTTTGTGGGGTGAACTTAGCATATCATGCTTCCAAGACTAATGAAGCCAGTTTTGCTGTTATTAGATCATTATAAATCGCATGCTTTTGACCACTTTGGATTGAAACATAAAAGAAAAAGCTCCAGATGTGTTTTTCTACTATGAAAAACTGCAGAAGTTGGCCCGTCAATGTCTCCTTGCTGCTGCCCTGTGTTTTCCTTCAGTAGTTGTTACCGCCAATATTACTCTTACAGAGAGCTAATGTAGCCTTCGTTTCAAGGACGTTTTTTGCCTGTGCTATTTTCATTGGAAGAAACCTGAAATAAATTGTGTGTGCAAAAAGTGTCCATTCGAGTCTGTGTCCCTCGGAGCAGGGACGGCATCCGTAATTAGCGCCTTAACGATCATAATGAGGTCTTGAAACCCAAAAAGGTCATTGTGCAGCTTAATGCTCCTACGGAAGTCCATGGGCCCGATTCACAGAACTAACTTAAGACAAAATCCTAAACTTACTACTTATGGTATTCACAGAAGTTAGGATTTTGTCTTAAATTTGTCTTAAGACAGACTTAAGACAGACGTAAGTTTGGATTTTGTCTTAAGTCTGTCTTAAGTCTGTCTTAAGACAAACTTAAGACAAAATCCTAACTTCTGTGAATACCAAAAGTAGTAAGTTTAGGATTTTGTCTTAAGTTAGTGCTGTGAATTGGGCCCCATGTATGCATCTTTCCTCCCATCTAAATGCCTGTAACCTCATAAAAAAAAGTCCAAGCATATAAAAGGTCTGCTACAGTGAAAACAAATAGTGCAGTACTAAAGACGAAAACTCACTGAATAAAATCACGGTCAATTCAGCAAACACTATCAGTCGGTTTAATGGCTGATCGAAAAAAAAACCAGAGCGTTTGCAGGAGTAATCGTAATGTATTCAGCGAGGATTCGTCTTTGGTATGATACGTTTTTCAGTTTACCTGTTTGGCCCTTGCAAGATTGAATGCCGGCCTGCAATGAGCAGCTCTGCCTGTAAAGTCATGGGCCGACTAGTGCCTGTTGAGACACTGGAACTTGTCCAGCAGGACACTACATTCCTCCCAAACTTTGTTGGAAAAAAAACACAGTCCAACTGGTGGGAATGGATAAAAACAGCTAAAACAACAGCCTCACAGCCTTGAGAGGCAATCAAAAGGACAGTGGTGGACATGTGCAGATGGATGCACCGCACACCTCCTCACACGTCTATAATTTAGCCAGCTACCACTGGCCACAAATACTTTGTAGAGCAAGTCTTGATCTTTTGACAGCATGTCAGCTGGGTCAGTGCCCACTCACGCACTGATAGTCAGACCTGCGTGCTTTCGCGGTGATGCAGTTGGTGTCAACAGTTCAAATTTGGTGTATCAGGAGCATCGGTGGAGTCCGGCTGAGGAGCATACTCTTGGGGCATTTTGGCACTGAGCTGACAAGCCAGTGCTGTGAGGGTGTCAGTGATGCTTGGGATGTTTTCCTCTGAAACCCTGTTGTCTTCTAATACCAGGATACCTTTGTGCAGGAATGTCTTTGAGGCCCATTTTGCTGGGTTGTCATAGGACTGCATAGACTGTGCAGGGCTGCGAGTGGGATGCCCGGGGGTGCGGCAGGATCACTGACACAATCAGGGCTGAGTTCTTCATGCAACCACCAAGGTAGGTGACACAATGGTTGGTGTGCTTGTCAACAGGACCCAGGTGCAGTTGGCTATCAGATGGTCTCCGGACACTTAAGGCCATATGTAGATAATCCAAATGTACAGATTCTAAAATACCGAATTTTTACCGATTCGGTATTTCAGAATCAGTAAATGGTATGTAGGTATTGATTTGGTAAATTTTACAGAATCTGTAAAATTCGGTAAATACTGATTCAGTAATTCCCATTCATTCCTATGGGCCTAGAGGCCGGTATTGGGCTACCTATATCTGGCCCTTGGTCTCTCACTTAGCCAGGGGCACCTTGTTCTATTGGTGCTTTGCCGGTGTAAGGCTCCACCCTAGTGATGAGTTGCTCCTTCGTTGGAAAAATGATGTACATAGCAAAAATGGTGTGGTTGCCATCAGACTTGGATGACTGGTGTTGACTGGCTTGGAATGAGGATGACTGGAGGGACTTCGCAACCACGAAGCTCAGTGTCTTTGCTGGTGCTGTTCTTCTCCCTCGACATGAGTGGTTGCGAGCAGGGATGCCATCTGCCTCAAACAGCAGACTCTTGGGAACCGAGTGTTGCACTGGAAGCATGGGGTAGAGAAGCGGTTTGCGCTTGATGGTGGCTTATGTTTGGTTTTTCCTTTGCGCTGTCGCCAGGGACATCACTCCTGCCTCAGTGGCTGGCTTGTGTCTGTGCGTAGTGGCATGAGTCCTCAGTCTCTTCACTCTGTGATCTTGTGCTCTTGCTCATATTTGGTTGTCCAGTCCTTCAGGGTGACAGGTCAGGTCACACACTCTTCTTTTTCTGTTTTCCTCAGTTCTTGCTTGCAGTGTGGCTTCCTGCCATGTGTCGTCAGTTCTCACTGGGACCTACTGCCAGCTTCATCACATTTGTTAGACTGCACATTTCATACCAGTTCGGATCAATCGCAGTTCCAGTTCTGTCTGTAGGACTGGGTTTTTTCTTGCATGTGTGTCAGCCACTTTGTGGACGTAGGTTGAAGTAGATATGTTTAGATGGATCTGGTCTGCAGCCTCTTCCATACCTTTCTTCTTCTCGAACAGGTATTCCGGGTGCAACTCAGGATCGCTATGGAAGGTGAGGGTCTCCTTGCTTTTGCAGTGGTGGAAGCCTGCCACTCGGGGATGGGTGACTCTCCTCATGTCTGAAATGGGCCGATCTGTTACTCAGTCTTAAGGCCGTGTTGGGGAGGACACTCCCTGTTTATTCTCTGGTACTCTGCAGGGTGGTGCTATTGCAGTTGAGGTGTGTTGTTGCTCTCTTGCACTTGAGCCACGCTAGACCTTTACTCTGCTCTTTTCTCTAGGAAGTGCTAGTGGCGCTGAGGTTTAGTTATTGGTGTCCCTCTTACACCACTGTGATGCAGTGCCCCAATTCTTTGCTTTCAGAGCACTTATTTTACCCCTGAGTTTGTGCTGGAAGTTCATACTTTTGTGTCCGCTTTGATCTGGTGCTGCAGGCAACTCTCTTTCCCTAGAATGCAAGCTCTAAGGTGTAGGGTAGCAATACATATGCGTATTGCTGAAACTGCCCATCCTGCTCATAAATGATGCATGGAGGTGATGATGCTCTCCGAGGGTGGAGGCTTGCCTCACTCTTGCTCCGCTATTGGCAGATGTTTTAGCTCTTTTTGGAAGTAATGGCATCTTGGATGCAGCATATGGTCCTTGCTACTGTACTAGTCACTTACTCATCTCCCAGGCCAGGGCCAAGGTGCAGTGCAATGACCCACCCTAGCACAGTAGCAACTTATCCTGCTGCGTTGGGCTCATCATCTGCCCTGCTCTTCCTCGGTGTAGGCTACCTGTGCTGCCTGCACCTCTCGGCCCTCATGCTGGGGGATAGGGCCCCTCTGGTGCAGCATAGTTGTTGCGGGAGGCAAAATGCTTTTTTTCTGCTATAGCAGCAATGCATTGGCACCGGGGAGGGGCGTGCTGTAAACATAGCATGCGTCTCAGTTTGATTCCTGCAGATGTTTGGTACTGAGGATGAATGGGGCCTCTCTCACCCCCTGTAATTATGTATATGGGGTGCTGCTGGAGATTGTGTTGCACGGCAACTTGTCTTTATTTGAAACTTAGCCCTGTTGTCACCACATAAAAGTCACTTTTTGGGGCTGGTGTGGTACAGTGAACAGCAGCTAAGTGGCACTGAAGCCACTTGAGGAGGTCACAGCAGCTTTCCCTAGACTGTGGGCCTTGTCGCCCATGCGGGCGATGCGGAGGTAGTCATGGGACATGCAGTGCAGGGGCAGCCTCAGTCTTCTTCCTGCTGGCGGGGTACTTCAATTGACTGCTGGCTGCCGGGTCATGCTCTGGGAAGATTTTCGCCCTGGGGCGGCATTCCTTATGGTATTTCCAGCATGGAGCTCAGCAGATAGGAAGTAGCCTCTAAACAATGGAGCTTAAGCATGGGCTGGCTGCCCAACGTGATCTCCCCTTCCCTTGTTGTTTATTCCTGGGAAGATCTCTGATGGGCACAGAAGGGATAATTCCACTCCTCCGAGGGCTGGTGGCTAGCTTCTTTGAGGGCCGTCGTGTGAGTCCATATGCCTTGCTGAGCCTGCCATTGTGGGAAGCATTTGATAGCGCAGTGGGCTTCTTTCTCCTGCGGGACACTTGGAGGCAGGCGGATGGCAGCAGTTTTCTTGATGTGCTGGGCCTGTTTCCTCCCTCAGCGAGGGAATGTGTACGCCTTGGGCCTGCACTCGTGACTTCTTTTGTGGGCAATCCGGACTCTTCAATTATGGGTGTGACCTTCTTGGCAGCACGGCATGGGGTCAAAAGCCCTTGTCACTATTGTAAAGTTTAACCACAATGCACCAAAGCACACTCAATCACTATATCTATGATCCAGTTTGTGAAACACTATACACTTCTCAATTGCGACAGTTATAGGAACAGGTCCCTCAAGCTTCTAAAAAACATTTGTTTCAGCCACACTCCAAAATCAGGTAATTTTCTTATATTTGCAAGACAAGCGAAGACACAGCAGCAGCCGACGCGCCTTTCGCCCGCAGGGCTTTTTCAAGGCTTAGAGATAAAAAAAATCCAGTTGGTGATTAATTTAATTCCTGTAGTAAGAATATCCAATATGAAAAAACTGAAACTTTTGAAGCAGTAAGAGAACCCTGTTCCCCATGGGAGAACAGGCAATCTAATACCGTTACTGTTGAAACAAAGAGATATGCAATTACGGGTCCGCGAACAATTCCTTGCTGCCCATGAGCATCCAGATAAATATAAAATGGACCTTGATACGTCCAGATACCTGTATAAAGACGGTCCCAATCCTTATGGCGGAATCCAATATTACCGCCATTGTAAAGTTGCGAGCCCTAGGCCCGCAGACTTGAGAAACAATGACACATGCTTATTGTATCTAGAACTGGCCACAAGCATGTGCGCTCTGGTTCTTTTATTAGCAGGGTCACCTCACTGGTGACACCTGTGTTGAATGGGTGTGTGGTGGGTGTATGGCCACCCTCAAAGTAGTACAAAAACAACAAATGCCCCTGCTCTAGGAAAATATCATAAAGGCTTAGTAAGTCTTGGTTGTCATACAGTAGTAAACCGTGCACATCAATAGTGTTTTAGAATCAAAAGCAAGAAAGTTCAAAGAGGTAGAATCCTTGTTATGGAATACAAATTTATTGTTCCTCTTGTTCTGGCCAACACGTGTTTCATCGCAGGGAAACAGACTGCGAATCTTCAGGGCCTTTGGAAAAAGAAGCCGGAAGTAGTGAATAGGCCACTAGTATTAGTAGTGCGCTTTAAAAGCGTAGTCTGGTGATTCCTTGAAGAATTTTAAAGGAAAAACTTATCCCGGGAGGAGAAGAGTTTAAGGCTGTTGCGCCAGAAAAACAGGTGTTCAGGCGGGTACACCTGAACAGGTTCGTTCTCCCTCCTGTGGTTCCCGGTGCCGTCGTTCGAAAAACTGGCTCCACCTCCTGTGAGACGGCTGATGTCTCTGCCCTGCACAATGAAAGGAAAAAGAGAGTCATGTAAACAAAGTGCTCAGGAACGGGTTTGGACTAGGCAGAGGCCTCTCTGTCTTCAGAGAGCAAAGGATTTTGAGGTATAAATATAAGGACACTGATCCCAAGAAGTTAGATCACTTCTGGACAAGAAACTTTTCTGCCAAGGAGAAGAACCAAGGAAGCTGCAGGAGTTGTACTACCCCTCTGCCAGTGTGATGTTTGCTAGGTTGGCCTGCAGTTGTTTCTTCATTGCAAAGGGAAAGGATAAGGAACTTTGTAAGGACTTGGGCTTGAACTGTGCTTTCCTCCTGGTGAAGTCTCAGGAACAAAAGACTTGACCTCCAGCTCTGCACTGAATTTCCTTGCTGGGAAGTCTGACTTCTAGCACTTGCGTACCCCTGGGAGCTGGAAGGGCGACGCATCGAGAAGAAGCGTGTCACCGCCGCAGCTGAAATCATTGCATCGCCGGAGAAGCGAGCCTTCGCCGCATGTCCATGGAAGCGTGTGTTCATCGAAGCTGCCTGCTGTCGCATCACCGGAGAAGCATGACGCCATCGTGAGAGTCGCCATCACAACACCGGAGAAGCGTGTCGAATGGCCTGTCGTGGCTCCAAAGTACAGAGTCGTCGCAAGGTTGCCAGGGCGTCATCGCATTATCATCGCATCACTGCATCAAGGACGCCATCTTCTCGCATCGCAACGAGCCCACAGGCCGAGAATCTACGCATCACCTCTGCACCGGTAAGGATCACGACGCATCCCTACTCTGCGCAAGCATTGAGGCACGACGCATCCTCTCCCCCGATACACGGAACCAACGCATCTCCCCTTTTGTGAGCCTTTTGTTTACTTTACATTACGCATCCAGGTACTGTATTGAGAACTTTGCCGCATTTACGGTCAACTTGAACTGAGCAACTTTAATCATCTTTTAAGCAATCCTAAGTGTAGTATTGTGGATTGTTGTCGTTGTTGTCTTGTGATTAAGTCTATATAAAGAACACTTATTTTTGTAAAACCTGTGTTATATCCATCTGTAGTGTTTTCACTGTATTACTGTGTATATTCACAAATGCTTAACACACTGCCTCTGAGATGAGCCTGTCTGCTCGTGCCAAACTACCAAGGGGGTGAGCAGGGATTATTAAGGAGTGTAATCCCCTCATCCTGACTTAGAAGTAAGGGTCCATATTTGGACAAAGGTGAATGACATTGCCAATTAGAGACCCCCCAGATCTAACAAAGTGTTAAATAGCCCCTAAAAGATTAAAGTTCCAACTGCGGATACCTACCTACGCGAAACCAGGGAAAAATCTAAAGTTATTGCTGACCGCGTTGGTGCGCAGGTCGGATACACAAGGTAGACTGGGCCTAGTCTCTACTCACCTTCGAACTTAGGAGAAACTTTGGTAGAAAATATATGAAAAGGTAAAAGTTCAGCGAGAAGGACAGCCGGTGATGTTCGAAGAGGAGGCGTTGTAGTCAGGGAGCTACTGGATAAAATCACTATGAAGGTTCTTATGTTTGGGCTTAGTCACTTTTTTGGAAGTCAAAAATTTCCAGCGGAACAAAGTTGCAGGCTGTGGCCGACGAGGAGCCTGCTCAACAGCATGTGCTACTGTGAAGAAGAACATAGCGGGAGCTGACATGAAGGCAGACCGACCAATGATACCCCTTCAGCGGATTGGCCAGCAGGTAGGTCCTGGTCTGGTTTCAATTATGAGAGAGCTTTTTGTGTGAAAATGTTCTAAGTCGCAAATTCTGGATTTGGGCTATTTGTGCACATTTAGCACCACTACTAAGGGTTGAGGAGCATCACTTGGAGGGTGAGGTCTCACTCTGGCTATGGTCCAGATGTGAGTTTAGGATGGTTGCAGCCTTTTCTGTCCCTGCGGCTTTGATAAGGAGGCCAGCAAACTAGTCCTGGGAGTCACTCTGGAAGTCCTCTGTTCAAGTAAAAGAGCAAGTCTTAAGTAGCAAAGCAGCCATCTGTGGGCACAGAGCAGGCAGAAGAGCAATCCTTCTTGGTGCAGCAAGGCAGTCCTCTCAAGTACACACCTGGCCACAGCAGCGGGCATTCCTCTGAGAGTCCTCCCATAGGTCCAGAATTGACCTGAAGAGTAGACCTAAGATTCCCATTTTCATTCCTGGCTCCCCTTTCAAATGGGATATTCTTCTGGAGTTTTCCCTCTACAGGTTTTGGGAATTGCTTGTCTCCCTGCCCTGGTCCTAGTCTGTCTTGGGGTACAATAGTTTAGTGTGAAATCCTTTGTGCATGAGCTGATTTAATGCCTTTGCAGTGAAAGGGTGGTAGGTGACAGCTCCGCCCCTCAGCAAGCTTGGATGGCTCACTCTGCCGCCACCAGGCTCCCTTATTGTGATAGTGTTTAGGAGGAATACACAAAGACCAACTGCCAACTACACCTAGTCATGTGATGCAGGAACAGGCTGCAGGCACCAAATGGTTACGACAAGAAAATGCACCCTTTCTAAAAGTAACGTTTTCAGAATTGTGACTTAAAGTCCAACTTTACCATTAAAGAAGATTTTAAATTACAATTTCTCAGACACTAAACATGATTCATGATTTTTCTACCTGCCCCCAATTAAATGTTAACACTTATGAAGAGTAATAAGGTAACCCAATGTTACCCTATGGGAGAGGTAGGCCTTACAGTAGTGAAAAATGAATTTGAGAGTTTTTCACTGCCAGGACACTGCCAGGACATGTAAAACTTAACAGTCCAATATTCTAATTGCTATGCACCCTGCCATATGACTGTCTAAGGCCTTGTTTTGGGGTGATGTATATTTTGATGTATATTTAATAAAAAGGGAGTTTAAGGCTTTGCAAGGGGGTTATTTTGCCAAGCCAAATTGGCAGTCTAAAACTGCCAGCAGGCTCCAATGGCAGGACTGGGAGATGTTTAAAAAGCCTACGTAAGTGGGTGGCAAACAAAGCGCTGCAGAACCACTAGTAGCATTTAATTTGCAAGCCATGGGTACATGTAGTACCACTTTATAAGAGATTTATAAGTAAATCAGACGTAGCAATTGATTGTAAACCATTTAGACCATGTTTAAAGGATAGAGCACAAGCACTTCAGCATTGGTAAATTGCACAAACTTCTAAGGCCAACAAAAACAAATTCAGAAAAATAGGAGGGTTGAAGCGAAAAAGTTTGCTGGTGAGCCTGAAGAGAGGATCAGGCCCAACAGTAGATATTTTATTCTTTCCCTGAATTGCCATGTAATAAATAATGTCTTAAGAATCATTATAATTAGCAATATTGTTTTGATTAATTTAGGCTGAAATGAAATGATGAAAATTTAAATGAATCTCTCCAATATGAGAACATTTTGAAAAAAGTCATGAAATTATTTGCAATTCTAGAATTGTATGCAATAATTGTTTCTTTTGTAGTTACAAAATCTGTTCTTTGTGAGTATTAGTTTATATATGAGTGTTTTACTTATGGTATGTCTATGGATTTGTAAAGGTGGTACATAGTTTCATACATTAAGGGGTTGATTCCGATTCGGGAAACAAATCCGTACGACGATTCGGATTCGTAGCCGTTTCGTATGAATCGTACAAATCCGTCCGAATCGCGTAGTACGATCTGTAGTAAAAAAAATACGTTGCGAACTGTACAAAAAGCAAGGGAAATCCGTACGATATGGACCCTGAAAGTGAAGCATACGAATCGTAAACATGCCATACGACCGACATGTACAATCCGGACCGGGGAATGAGTCCCCGACTCGTACGGTAAACATTGCGTATGTCAGGATTCTTGCTCTTGCCAATGCTTGTCGTTACCAATGTGCCAATGCTTGTTGTTACTACTGCCAGGATTCTTGCTCTTGCCAATGCTTGTCGTTACCAATGTGCCAATGCTTGTTGTTACTAATGCTCGTCACAACACCTTGCCAATGCTTGTTGCTGAATCCCTTTGCCAATGCTTGTTGTGGAAACCCTTTGCCAATGCTTGTTGTTGAATCGATCTTCTTTGCCAGTGCTTGTTGCCTTGTGCCTTCAGAAGTTCCTATTTCGATTTTTGCTGCCGAGGTCTTTTTTCCCTCTGCAGCCTCCGTACTTCAGTTTGGGACTATAAAAGCGGCCACGCCCAAAACACCGCGCGGATTATTCCTTTTTGGTTCCTGTGATCGGAGGTCTCCTGCTTTTGGTCCGGTCTTCGCTTCCAACGCTGGAGGATTTCGCTGGTGTGCCTAGCAGTCCTGTTTCCTGTTAAATGGTAGTAATCTACCACGAAAATCCGCTTGCAGAAAACGCAGGTAGGATTTAACCTATTTCTATTTGCCGGCTGGAGGAACTTTCAAGAGGCTCTTAGGAAGAAACGCGCGGGGCGTTTCCTTCGTTTGTTTTCTGGACTTGGTTATCGGACTTGGTTTCTGGACCTTTGCTCCTAGTAGTGAGCCTTCTAAACACTTCTTCTGCCTTTGTTGGTTCTTTTAAATACCGCTTTATCGAAGGTCTTCGGTGGAGGGCTTAGGTCATTGTGATTCTGTTCGAAGTTCTTTTGATCTAATCTTGGCTCTATTGTATTTGAAACGTTTGTAATGAACAAATGCTCTGAATTGAACAGTAGTTAGTTCTTGAGACCTATTCATACTATTGAGAATCAATCTGAGGTTTATGAGAGGTGACCTAATTTGTGTGAACAACTGTGAGACAAATTTCCATGCTTTAAGTATTGCATAACACTTGTGCTTGTGTTGAAACTATTATGAGTCTTGACTAAATCTGTGATGCATGTTGATATTGTATATCTACGCCGATTGCGCCAACTTGCTTACTGAATATTGCTTACTGAATATAAAGTTTACATGGTGGAAAGTTACTCTTGTTTTCCTCTTTAAACAGTGTTATTTGCAAACGCCTTAGCGCTTCAGCACATAGTAGTCTTCAGGGTAATGCTCCTGAGAAACTCTAGGGGGGCTTAAGAAACCAAGGCCCTGACAGAATAATCCGCCCACGAATTCGTTTCTCCCGAGCAAAACCAAATGAATGCCACCATGGATGATCTGTGTGCAATGATTGGGAATTTACAAACTGAATTAACTGTTAGTAGAACTGAAACAGCAGCTTTAGCCAATAAAGTTATTCATTTGCAATCGCGCTTGGACTCAACACCGTCTGCAGGTCAACATCAAACAAATGTATCAGGTTCATCACCCACTTTTTCAGTTACTGTCCCTACTACTGTTCCGTTGGCCCAACCTGAGAGGTTTAGTGGGGAACCAAACAAGTTCCAAACCTTTCTAACGCAGGTGCAGTTGCATTTCATGGTTAAACCAGCTTCATTCCCGAATCCTCAGTCACGAACCGCCTTTCTAATTTCCTTCTTGAGTGGTGACGCAGGTATGTGGGCGGTTCCCCTGGTTCAATCTGATGATCCAATATTATATAACTGGGTGCAGTTTAAACGAGAATTTGAGAGGATTTTCGATAGACGAACAATAACTGGATCAGCCGATAGAGAACTATTAGAATTAAGACAGGGAAACAAGGAACTAGTACATTACCTTACCCAATTCAACCGTCTTATTGCAGAGACTGACTGGCCTGAAGCCAAGAGGGCAGCTCTTTACTACCAAGGGCTGAGAGATGAGCTGAAAGACCTAATTGCACCAATAGACCCTCAACCTCGAACATGTGCTGACCTTATTGCACTCAGTCTACGTCTGGACCATCGAGTTGCTGACCGCAAAGGAGATAGAAAAAGAACAGATGTCAGAATCTTTTCCAGAGCTAAGGATAGATCACTTCCCAGTGCCCAGGAATCTGCAGAGCCTATGGAAATAGGAAGTTTGAGGAAACCTTTAACTTCTGAAGAAAAAGAAAACCGGCGTAAGAATGGTCAATGTCTTTATTGTGGAAAGAAGGGACATTTCGTTAGAGAATGTTCACTCAAACCTAAGAACTCTTGGTCTCGAGACAGAAAGGAAACTAAGTCGGAAAACTAGAGAACTCGAAATTGGATCAGGAGACTTTTTCGAGTTGGCAATCCCCTCCTGAACAAACCATCGCAAACACCTTGCAGTTAACAGTGCCTCATCTCACTTTGAATGTTTCTTTTAGAATACCGAATCTAAACCCAATCTTGGTGGCAGCTATGATTGACTCTGGTGCCACCGGAAATTTCATAGATTCCAAGTTCATTGCAAAGACAAGTATACCCATTGTTGTGAAGGAGAAACCTGAAATAGTCTACGCAGTCGACGGAACCCAATTAACTTCTGGAATGATCACTCACTGTACCTCTTCCATAGTAATGGTTTGTAATATGGGTTCCGAACAACACCAAGAAACAATATCTTTTGATGTAATTGACGCACCCCAATTCGGAGTTATCTTGGGCATCCCCTGGTTAACAATGCATAATCCTACTATCAATTGGACCGAACGTACAATTGACTTCACTTCCTCTTGGTGTAAACAGGGATGCTGTGGGGGACCGGAAAAAGACTCTAAGAACTCCCCAAGTTCCTTTCTACACACTGCTTCTGCCCTTTATGTCTCCACAGCCGCTGAGCAAGACATAGTTCTTCCTTCCATCTATGAAGAGTATACAGATGTTTTCTGTGAACAAAAGGCAGAAACCCTACCACCACACAGAGACTATGATTGTGCCATAGATCTAGTGCCTGGGGCCAAGATACCCTGTAGTAGAATCTATGCCTTGACTGACCTAGAGAATAACCACCTTCGGGAATATCTTGATAAATTTTTGAAAAATGGTTTCATCTGGCCCTCCAAGTCGCCCGCAGCTTCTCCGCTCTTTTTTGTACCTAAAAGCAATGGAGAATTGCGCATCTGTATTGATTACAGAGCACTTAATAACATCACAATCAAGAATAGATACCCTCTACCATTGATTCCGGTGCTTCTTGATCAAGTGCGCTCAGCCACAATTTTTACGAAGCTTGACTTGCGAGGCGCCTACCACTTGGTCCGTATTAGACCAGGTGATGAGTGGAAAACCGCCTTCCGAACTCGCTTTGGCTTGTTTGAGTATTGTGTAATGCCCTTTGGCTTATGCAACGCTCCGGCTGCCTTTCAATTTTTTATTAATGACGTCCTTCGGGACTTCTTAGATAGGTTCGTCATAGCCTATATTGACGACCTTTTAATTTTTTCATCTTCAACAGAGGAACACATTCGACATGTGAAGATCATCTTAAATACCTTAAGATCTCATGGTTTGTTCTGTAAGCTGTCTAAGTGTGAGTTCCATACCACCAAAGTTGAATTTCTTGGCTTTATTCTTTCTCCATCTGGAATTACTATGGCTCCAAGAAAAATCCAAGCAATCCTCGATTGGCCTACCCCAACTTCAGTGAAAGATATTCAACGTTTTCTTGGATTTGCTAACTTCTACCGCCGTTTCATCAAAGATTTCTCAACCCTGGCCACACCCTTAACCCAGCTGCTAAGGAAGAATGTTAAATTCACTTGGTCCTCTAACACTGACTCCTCCTTTCAAACCCTTAAAAGAACCTTTACGCAAGCACCTGTTTTGCGACATCCTGACTCAGACTTACCTTTTATTGTAGAAGCGGATGCTTCTGATTTTGCAGTTGGAGCAATTCTTTCACAAAAAGATCAAGAAACCAATGAACTGCATCCCATAGCCTTTTTGTTCAGAAAGTTTTTGCCTGCAGAAACCAATTATACCATTGCAGAGAAAGAACTCCTGGCTATTCGTTATGCCTTCAAAGAATGGCGTCACTATCTACTAGGAGCAAGACACACAGTAACCGTATACACAGACCATCGGAATCTGCAATTCCTAAGATGTGCAAAAGCCTTAACTCCCAGACAGCTCCGTTGGACGTTGTTCTTTGCCGAATTTGACTTCATCATAACATTTAGACCTGGAACCAAGAACAACAAAGCAGATTCTCTGTCACGATATGATCATAAGCCAAATGATATCCTTTCAAATCCCAGACCTACTAGTATGCTCTCCGAGAAACAAATCATAGGTGCCACGATGTCTGATGTTTTCTTTCAACAAATTAGACAAGCAATGCCTATACCCAAACTTCTTTCCTGGGTTCGGGATGGGCCCAATAGAACCATTCATCAGAATCTACCCTTCTTCTCCAATCTCTTATTTGTTCCAACAAAGAAACTACAAACACAGGTTTTACAGTGGTGCCATGTTAGTCAATTGGCCGGTCATCCTGGAATCACAAAAACCAAAGAATTGTTACAGAGGAATTTCTGGTGGCCAACCTGGAATAAGGATGTTCAATCTTTCATACAAAGCTGTGATGTTTGTGCCCAAGCTAAAACGGAACATTGTCGAAAGAAAGGTCTTCTTCTTCCGCTTCCCACCCCAACACAGGTCTGGGAGGACATTGCTATGGACTTTATAACTGATTTGCCGGAAGAGAAAGGTATGAACACTATTCTTGTGGTGGTGGATCGTTTATCTAAGATGGCCCACTTTATCCCTTGCTCTAAGCTTCCTTCTTCGTCTCATTTGGTCCAATTACTCCTGGAACATGTGGTTCGTCTACACGGCCTTCCTAGATCCATTACTTCAGATCGAGGTTCACAATTTATCTCGCAGTTCTGGAAGGCCTGGTGTAAAGCTCTTCACATTACTTGTAACACCTCCACTAGCTTCCATCCGGAGTCAGACGGGCAAACTGAACGAGTTAACCAGGTCCTGAAACAATATCTGAGGTGTTTCCTGTTCAAGAAACAGGGTTCCTGGTTAACTCTCTTATGGGAAGCTGAGTCTGCTTACAACAACCTGCAGAATGCCTCCACGGGTTTGTCGCCCTTTTTTGCTGTTTATGGCCGACATCCTCATTTCTCGCCCTTGCTACTGGCTCATCACAAAACCCACATACCTTCTTTGGATTCGCATTTCAGGGAAATGGAACGCATCACTAAAGCCCTACGAGCAAATGTACTGAAAGCCAAAGCCACGTACAAAAGGTTTGCGGACAGGAAGCGTCAAAAGGGTCCAGATCTTCATGTAGGAGATGTGGTTTGGCTTTCTACCAGGAACTTTCAGTTCAGGAAACGTTACAAGTTCCATCCTAGATTCATTGGTCCATATAAAATTGTTCAATGTGTGAATCCAGTGACTTACAAGCTACTCCTTCCTAAAAGTATGAAGATTTACCCTGTGTTCCATGTTTCTTTGCTGAAGAAAGCAACTGTCAAACGACGGCCTCGCCCTCCTGCTCTTCTTGTGAAAGGTCAGGATGAGTACGAGGTGCGTTGTGTTAAGGATTGTAAGCGTGTTAGGGGGAAGCTTTGGTACCTACTCTCCTGGAAAGGCTATGGCCCTGAGGAGGACTCATGGGTCTCTGAGACCAATGTTCATGCTCCCCGTTTGGTGCGATCTTTTCATGCCCAGCACCCGATCTCTCAGTTTTGAGGTCCTGGGGGGGGGGAGTGTCTCCATTTTTGTTGGGGGGCACTGTCAGGATTCTTGCTCTTGCCAATGCTTGTCGTTACCAATGTGCTAATGCTTGTTGTTACTACTGTCAGGATTCTTGCTCTTGCCAATGCTTGTCGTTACCAATGTGCCAATGCTTGTTGTTACTAATGCTCGTCACAACACCTTGCCAATGCTTGTTGCTGAATCCCTTTGCCAATGCTTGTTGTGGAAACCCTTTGCCAATGCTTGTTGTTGAATCGATCTTCTTTGCCAGTGCTTGTTGCCTTGTGCCTTCAGAAGTTCCTATTTCGAGTTTTGCTGCCGAGGTCTTTTTTCCCTCTGCAGCCTCCGTACTTCAGTTTGGGACTATAAAAGCGGCCACGCCCAAAACACCGCGCGGATTATTCCTTTTTGGTTCCTGTGATCGGAGGTCTCCTGCTTTTGGTCCGGTCTTCGCTTCCAACGCTGGAGGATTTCGCTGGTGTGCCTAGCAGTCCTGTTTCCTGTTAAATGGTAGTAATCTACCACGAAAATCCGCTTGCAGAAAACGCAGGTAGGATTTAACCTATTTCTATTTGCCGGCTGGAGGAACTTTCAAGAGGCTCTTAGGAAGAAACGCGCGGGGCGTTTCCTTCGTTTGTTTTCTGGACTTGGTTATCGGACTTGGTTTCTGGACCTTTGCTCCTAGTAGTGAGCCTTCTAAACACTTCTTCTGCCTTTGTTGGTTCTTTTAAATACCGCTTTATCGAAGGTCTTCGGTGGAGGGCTTAGGTCATTGTGATTCTGTTCGAAGTTCTTTTGATCTAATCTTGGCTCTATTGTATTTGAAACGTTTGTAATGAACAAATGCTGTGAATTGAACAGTAGTTAGTTCTTGAGACCTATTCATACTATTGAGAATCAATCTGAGGTTTATGAGAGGTGACCTAATTTGTGTGAACAACTGTGAGACAAATTTCCATGCTTTAAGTATTGCATAACACTTGTGCTTGTGTTGAAACTATTATGAGTCTTGACTAAATCTGTGATGCATGCTGATATTGTATATCTACGCCGATTGCGCCAACTTGCTTACTGAATATTGCTTACTGAATATAAAGTTTACATGGTGGAAAGTTACTCTTGTTTTCCTCTTTAAACAGTGTTATTTGCAAACGCCTTAGCGCTTCAGCACATAGTAGTCTTCAGGGTAATGCTCCTGAGAAACTCTAGGGGGGCTTAAGAAACCAAGGCCCTGACAGCGTATGAGCAATTCATACGGAGAGCCACACAATCACATAGGGTACGGTTCGTACACCCCATGATGGTAGGGGTATGGTTCGTACACCTACGATCATGGGGTACGGTTCGTACACCACATGATCTTAGGGGTATGGTTCGTACACCTACGATCATGGCGTGTACGAACCGTACCCCATGATCGTAGGTGTACAAACCGTACCCCTACCGTACCGGGGGTCCGTTTTGCATGCATTTCAAATCGAATTCTGCTTTTCAGGACGTTTTGAGCTCTCGTAAAAAAAGAGTAGTAGGGAGTGTTGACTGGACGAATCGGTCGGAAAATGATGCTTCGATCCATACGGACATCGCATATTGCGCGCTCCGAATGCAATTCGTATGGATTATTGAGTAGTACGGGCTTTGGTACGATTCGGACGGAGAACTGCTTTGGGTACGCAGCGTACTGCAGCGTACGTACGGGGACGTTCAAGGATACGATTCATATGGGAAAAATGCTCCGTACGGCTATTCGTACAGGATTTTACTGAATCGGAATCGGCCGCTAAGTGATGAGCGTTAAGCTGAGGGTTAAGTGCAGAATTTTTTTTGATGGACGGGACACTTAGTGCTTAAGACTTAACAATTTTTCCCAAAGAATATCCGGTACATATTTGTATTCTGTTTTGCAACATGTTGGAGATTGTAAAAGAAACTCAGGATTATTGGTTTACCCATTAGGGACCTGGGACGAGAGCTAACATGTGGCTTTCTTTACCAAAAATGTGAAAAACTGCTCTGAAAGATGGTGTGTGAGTGGAGGTGTGTGTGTGTTTGTGTTTGTATGTGTGTGTGTGTTTTTAAATTGCATACATAAAGGTTTCCTGTGCTAAGATTGCCTTTGTATCAGCTCTCAAGAACATGCTGAGTGGAAACACTTTATTTCATAAACGGTTTTACAAAGTGGAGTTCAATATTTCCAAATTTTGCAGTGCTTATCTACTTGTAAATACTAGGAGAAACAGCAATGAAACAAATAGGGGATGCCAGAATGATATAAAGTCATAAAATCTAGACAAAATCTGAATTCTACAAGTGGTCATTTTTGTAGCTTTCTGAAGGTGTCCCTAAAGAAACTAATTAAAAAAAATTAAAATAGGAAGTAAAATAGATAAATCAGTGATGAGGTTTTTGCATCAGACTCTCCTGGCAACAAATATATGTCGTTTTTGTCCAGTGTTCAAAACTCAGGATGTCCAGAGTGAGATTTTTTGTATTGTGTTACAATCATCCTTCAATCAAGAAGGGCAAATCTATTGAATAAACATTTGCATGAAAAAGCTATGCATTTGTAAAACTTATCCAGAATCTGAGTTTAAAGATATTGGTTTATGGTTCCACTTTTAATTCTGGATTAAAGATAATGGCAGTTTAATATGAGGATTTATTTTTTAAAAGGTTGTCTTTGTGCACACTGATTTCTAAAAATGAGATAAAAATTCAGGGAAATGTAATAAATAATGAAAAGAATTGTCCAACAATTTTCTAATCCCAGATTTCTCCCAATAAAAATGGAGCCCCATATATGACAGAAAATGTCCCAAAAAAGTAGGAATGGGCGGGGTTTTCAGAGTAGCTAAACAACTTTGCCGCACTACGTGGAGTTCAGCAGGTGGTCGTCCTCACATTCCAAATCGTGCGTGAACGGCACCATGGTTTGCATTAGTGTAGCCATCTTGTTTGTGATTCTGGGCCTAATTTTCAATCCCTCTTTAATCCCTTTAATTCTCCCATTAGAAAACCTATCTACCCCTCATTTTGTATTTATTATATTAGTGTGTGTCTTTGTGTATTTTACACTTTTGTCAGTATTTCTGGTGTTTTTTGTATTATGTTTATTTTTCCCCTTACCTTCTTATTTCTTCTTTCCTTCTCATCTTGTTTCTTTCTAATCTTTCTTTACTCCATCCAGTGCCATGGCAAGGCAGGGTCAACTACCTTGCAGGCGGCAACTAGGTGTGCAGCTCCATACGATCTTCAGTGCATAAGAGGCTGCAGCACTAGTTTGTTTTGTGCAGTGCCACCCCGTCCATGCTGGCAGCAGGCAGCAGGCCTAGCAGTGGTTACCCATTGCAGGAGCCTCAGCTGAGCTGGGGGAAGATGCGCCAGTGTGTGTAGCACACCAGCCAGGTTTGGTAGACCATCTAGCAGCTGACGCATCGCTGGGAGGATATTCTTGACCATGAGCAGGAACTGCTCAGTGTCGGGATTCCGGGGCTTGGAGAGTAATAATTATTTGTTTTATTTCTACAATACTAATAAAAAATTCAAAGGGGCAGCTCACACTCAGAGGTAAGTTACATTTAGTTTACGTTAAGCATATTATTATTATGTGATACAGTTCTTGCTTCTGCTAGGTAGATGCTCAGCACTATCAAATCATACACATCACTGGCACTCGCTTTTGCTGATTAATCAAGGAGACATTGCAGACTCTTCTGTCATCCTGTCACCATAGTGAATCAGTGATATCAGTGAGTTAGCATTTTCTCTGTGACTTTGTTTATGTAGCTCGTACAGTTCTAAGCTATTTCACTGCAATGTATAATATGCATCTGTGCATCGCAAAAAAAGGGAGACTGAGTTGATCCATAATTAGGGTTGGTAAATGAGATCAGAAACAAAGATCATTCACTGCAATGGATTAATTCAAAATGTAGTTTTTGTTAAGGAAATTTGGAATAGAGAAATTAGGATTTTTATGGGCAACTCAACGATAGTTAATAGACTCAAAACTAGTATTATAAGGGATGTCTTTTAGAGAAGTACAATAGGACTGCGTTCGCCAGTAATAATAATTTTGTGGAGATTAACTGAATCACTAATCAATATTGTTTTATCTTCTTCATTTTTTACATCAGCACCCAAGTTCAAAAAAAGGATCGTGCAGTACCTGGTCAGCTGGATGCGACAACAAATAGCGCCACTGCTGAGGGCTCTCTTAACCCCAAGAGGTCATGTAATTTATTACTATCATTTCCTGTTGCTGCCTAGAGGCTTGTGCTGTTGGCGATAAATAAAGTTGCTCTGGTACCCTTACCTGCCGTCTTCTCTTCATGTGGCAACAAGGACAGGATACGAACCCACTCTTGCAAATGGATTAGGTCTTTTTTCCTCTGCCCACTATGCTTCTTTACATTTTGCCTTGTTTATTTTTTATATAGTCTACTTTTTTCCCCAACTACCCTATTACATTTTTGTTTCATTCCTGTTATACCTGCATTACATATTTTTCCCTTACATTACATGTTTTTTTGGTTGGCCGAGTTTTTCCGGTCTCTAGCCTCTAGTTCACTTATTTTCTGATTTTTTTGTAATAGTCTTTCCCTCTCTCCTATATATCTTGTGCTACTGTAATACTAAGAAAACATTGTGGTACTCTATTCTCTTACCGTAAAGATTGCAGGCCCAAGTAAGCTAGCATTATAAATAATATTCACAGTGTCTGTTTTTGAGAAGGCTTTCTTTTTACTACGCCTGCTCTAACAGTTGAGTTAACAAAACAGTACCCATGGTCATGGACCACCCGGCCCAATGTTATGTGCTTTGTAATTCATTTACACAATATACCAGCAGTTTATATGAAAGTGCAGCATGGCTGGAAAAAAGTATGAGGTCCCATTGCATTTGTCAACCAACAACATATGTCTTTCATTGACCATTATTTCACCTCTTCATTGTGCTTCAATGACTGAGTCATCATGATCATCATAGGTTAAAGCTCTGCCCCTCTATTAGGAAACATTTTTGGTTGGCTTCACTACCCGGATTGTTTATAATTGTGATTCAAAGAAATGCACAAAGTGTTATTTTTGATAGAAGATAATGCGGTGCTAACCGAACTGAAGTGATGATTGTGGTTGTATCTTATTGATTAAATTAAAGGGGGGGGGGTATTTGGCATCTAAAATATGTATAATATTTTATTTAGGGGTGGGTGAAGAATTCCACACTGAGGTACTGGGTTATTCAGAACCGGTACTGATCCGGTAACCCAGCGGTGTCAGGGCAACACCCAAAGACCTCGGGTCCTTTCCTGATTCAGACCACAGAAACACGAGTCTTCTAGGTGAAGTCAAAGATCGAATTTATTGGCTGCAACCAGTAACAGGCGTCCTAGAAGTACAACACGGTGTGTATATTCTCAGGAGACTGCTCGTTTTTACAGAGCCGGTCACCTCTTTTATACACGATATTACACTTCAGGCAAAAATTCTTGGTTTTACAATTCGACCATAAACATATTTTCACAATAAAGAAACAGCAAAGTCATGATGGCAAGCCCATATTTTCGTTTGTCCAGTTCGTGATAGATTACCTGGCCAGGCCCAGAACTTCCATCAGATATCGATGAAACCCCAATAAAATCGGGCACCTCCTCCTTGTAAAACTAGCCATAAAGAAGAAACAGGGACAGGTGTGTGTATGATAAAGCGTGGTTTGTATGCGGTGAATGGTTTATGACATGTTGTGCTTTGATGATAATCTTGTTCGGCCACTGAGTTGGGGACTGCCCAAACAGGTTTGGCTGGAGGCAGTGAAGGCAGCTCGCCCAGGTCAGAGAGGAGTCATGGAAAGGTGGACGTGTCCTTTCAGCTCGAATTCGACCTGGGTCAATTGACTATGTAAGGGCAACCACAAGATGGATGCCGCTCACAAAATGGAACCCGTGGGTTCAACACAGGAAGTGCAATTTAGGGGTGTTCCAGTCACTCAATCGTGACGCAATTGCACAGTAATAATGTCCTAATCATTACCGGTCTGCCAATACCAAATTCGTCATGGTATGATGATATTTTCTGACACGAGTGTTGGGCTTCTGTATATAATATAGCAGGGTCCAAAATTTTCAGAACCACAGACCCTCCTTTTGCCCTTATATAGGCAATAACTCATGCTAATCTGAGTCCAAATCTGTATTCATGAAGTCATGGAGATGCTGCTGTAGCATCATCCTGTTGCTCAGTTCGTCCCTGGACACAGGCTTCCTTACACATGATGTAGCACAGAGGCCACATATTGCAGGAGCGCACTGCACACACAGGCAGAACAAGAACAGAATGGCTAAGATCATTCCAATGAATATCAGAATTTTCCATCCCCAGGCAGATATCAGTTCCCAGAACCACCCCAGCAAGGACCAGTCCCCTTTATCCACGTGAATGGAATCAGAGATCTTGTGCAGTTTGGAGATGGCCTGGTATACTGTTGGAGCATTGTCAGGGATGAAAATGCAGCAACTGGATTGGATCACTCTACATACCCCACCACGGTCTGCAAATATGACATCTAGGGCAACCCTATTTTGAAGAATCATAAGGCGGTCTGACTGGAGCTCTGCAGTCAAGTTACTAAGGGCACCAGCCGTCTCAATCACGGCAGATTCAACTACCCTCGTCAGTTGGCGAATATTCCTGCTGTTCACCATAGGCCCCCAAAACGGCAGAAAACCCTTTGCGAAATCTCCAAACCCCTGTTCCGCAGTGTCGTCTTTATTCACAACACCCCTAACTGTCCTTGTCCGATGGTAGTCTGCCTCAGCCGTGTAGGTGGGTGGCAGCAGAAATGAGATAAAACATGTGCCCGAGAAGTCAGGGGGCAACCATGTATATGCCTTTTCTTGGCAGACGAAGTAGGTACCCTTAGCTGCTAGAAATGAGGTAGAGCTCTGAGACGAGAAAACGTAAGTCTCAGTACAGACACTCTTCCCTAACTGAACTCTAGGGTTTTTGCCATTTCCCTGCAGACACAGGTGACCTTGATGGGGTACTATCCAGATTGGGGAGGATTTCTTTGCTTTCTGGCTCTCAGCTAAGGAAATCCCATAGTTAGTTATGTTCCATCGACTGTATGGTATAAGCTCATCTTTGGGAATCGTTCTAACCGTGTCGATATCCCTACTCATATTTCTGATTCCTGCCACTAGTGCCTTGTTGCTTGAATTTATTCCTGTGGGACGCGGGGGGTACGGTTCTTTGGCAAACAGGAACATTGTCTGGAAAGCCCACAGGGAACCATAGTAACTAAATGACAGGACAAAATACGGGATACCCTTATCTGTCGTGTGTGGCATAAGTCCACATACCCAACAATTCGTTGTGTTCATTACTGACTGGTGCTGGTGTAGGAGCTGGACGAATGAGTTGTTTACAAATTCTAATCTTCTGGCAGACTCGTGTTCAGGTATGGGGTGAAAGGAATGTGGGGAAACAGTAGGAGGATGTGTGGGCTGAGTGTTGTGTACAAATGTAACTCGAAAGGTGAACAGAGCATAGCCCACCAAAAACATCATATGCTACACAACATTAAAATGCATATTATTAAAAATTGTTTTCTTGCCATCACAGTGCATATTGTCTTTTCAAAGTTCGCTGATCTAGCAGGTCTCTCCATCTTTGGAAACTCCATCCTCTAAGTTGCTGCCCGTGGTGGGAGATTGATTCTGCTAAGGAGTGCTTCTGTTCAGTCCAGGGTAATTCCCTTAGACCAACCAGAACTGTCTCCAGCTGCACCCCAAAGACTGTGGCAACCGCGACCCTAGCAGCAGAACCGGATGGCAGTTCGAAAATCAAAAATGAGCAAATTTCCTGGATGAGAGAGCTGCACAATCAAAAATAGTTCTTGGGGGAAAGAAAACTTTATTAGTTTATTTTTATTAGTTCGTTTTTCTTGGCCTCAGATTATATCATTGTTTTCCTGGTATGGTGTGGTCTTCAAACAAGATTTCAGGTTCTGTAGTGTCCAACTGCATTGACGGTGGCACAAATCCTTGCAGAATATTATCACTCCTTTTCTATAGCAGTTCCTTTCAAACGTGCATCACTGAAGGGTAAGAAGCGAGGCACAGTCTCAGTCTCTGAGTCGGCGACACACTCCTGGACCCACCGGTCATAGGGCAGAGGTAGAGGGATCTGTTTGCAATGGATCCCGTGGATCCAGTTCTTCTTTCCTTGCTGATCTTGTGGAAAGAAGGACGAGGTGTGGGCCGGTCCACCTGAGCTGTTCGTTCTTTGTTCGCTGAAAGTTTCGCACCAGGACCCAGGTGCCAGGTTCAATTGTGTGGCCTGGATCATCAGACGCTGGCGGAGAGGAACTGTGGACCTGTTGGTGTAAAACACGCAATTTAGTTGTCAATTCGTGCAAGTAGTCAAGCAGTACAGGATGCTCTATCTCGCTGAGCTTTTTGGGCCTTGGCACTCCCCATATGTTGGCTGGTCGGCCAAACATGATTTCGTGGGGACTAAGTCCCATTCTAGAATGGACAGTCATTCTGGTAGATAGGAGTGCCAAGGGCAGGGCGTCAGGCCATTTAAGGCCTGTGCTAGCTTGGATCTTGGCTAATTTCAACTTGAGGGTGCCGTTGTAGCACTCTACTAATCCAGCTGATTTGCAGCGTGGAACTTCTGGTGCATGCCTAGACTCTCACACACTCTCTTCATCACTCGTCCCACGAATTCACTCCCATTATCACTCCAGACCACTCGAGGCATTCCGAACCTGGGGAAGAATTCTTTGACAAGGGCTGTGGCTGTGGACAAGGCAGTATTGTCCTTAAGGGGATACGCTTCCACCCACCTGGAAAAGGCACAAACAACGAGTACGTATTTCAGGTTGTTGCACCTCTCCATGTGGATGAAGTCTAGCTGCAAAACCTTGAACGGATACGTTGGAGGCGCAAAATGACCAGCTGGAGTTGGGATTCCCCTACCAGGATTGTACTTCAGACACACCATACAGTTCTTGACCACATTCTCTGCACATTTTGGGATGCCACTATTCTGCCATACTGCGGCCAACAACTTACAGATCCCTTTCACACTGATGTGAGCCATTCCATGAGCCATTGTCACCACTGCAAGCACGTACGCATTGGGTAGCAGCCATCTCTGATGCTCTGACAATTCGACCTAACAACCATTCGCATCCAATCTGCCCTTGCTTTCTCTCCATTCATTCACCTCTTTCTCAGTGGCCTCGGATTGTATAGACTTCATACTCTCAAGTGTGTCTTCACACATGCCAACATCACCAATCCATCTTGCGGGACCTGCAACATACATTCGACTCATCACATTCCTTGCAGTCTCTTTTGCAACTTCATCTGCAAATGCATTTCCACGACCAACATCATCAGTCACTTTCTTGTGAGCACTACATTTTACAATCGCAACTTGTAGAGGCAAGGTCAGTGATTCAAGAAGCTCATTAACTAGCTGACCATGCTGTATCTTTGCACCATGCGAAGTCAGGAACCCACGTTCAAGCCACAAACGTCCAAAACTATGAGTCACGCCAAACGCATACTGACTGTCAGTGTACACATTCACTTTCATTCCTTTTGACAACACACACGCCCTTTTAAGTGTAATCAATTCTGCTGCCTGAGCGGAGTTATGTGGAATACGTGCAGTTTCAACAACTGTATGCAGAGTGGTGACAGCATATGCTGCAGTCGTGTCACCATTCGGTAGCTTGAAGCATGAACCATCCACCCATAAGGTACCATCGCATTCAACAAGAGGAGTATCTTGGAGGTCTATTCTCCCTTTTGTCTCTTCTTCTGTTCTAAGAAAACAATCATGCTGCTCTTCAGCATTCTCTGTCTCAACTGGAATTGGCAATAACGTGGCTAGGTTAAGTGTGTTGCATCGTTTGATGTGCACATGGCTCGCTAACAAAGTTAGTTCGTAACCTGACAATCGAGCACTAGTTAAGTGCTGTGTCTTGGTTCTGTTCAATAACGTGTCCACTGCATGTGGAACCATTACCACTAATGTGTTATTCATCACTAACCCAGCAGACTGTCGAATAGAAGCTGCTGCTGCTGCTGTTGCTCTTAAACAACTTGGTAATGCTTTAGCTACTGGATCCAAAGTCGACGAAAAATATGCACATGGACGCTGCTTGTCTCCAAACAATTGTGTCAACACTGATAATGCACAACCTTCTCGCTCATGGACATACAATGTAAAGGGCTTACTGTAGTTGGGGGTACCCAACACAGGAGCCGAACATAAAGCTCTTGATCATGATCCGTATAACGAATCTTTCCCCATAACAACATTCCCAAATAACATATCGATATCAGCTAAATTCATGATACAGGAGCCTGCAGTCTGTGATAATTCTTTGTAATATCCTGCAGGATTTTTGCGGGGATCGGGCAATGTCTACTTAACGGCTAATACTTCAGCTCGTTTCCATTGGGCATGTACCCACACACGCTGAAAATGAGGCTGAATAGGTGGGTTAGCTGCTGCGTCTCCCTCTCTCCATACTGGCGGAACCTCTCTCATGGGATTTTGTCTTCCTTTTCTCTTGACAGAGGAATCATGATCAAACAACGACTTGGAAACACCTTCAGTTCTAAGGGATAACAACGTCGCTTGGCTTTCCTAACATCTGAACCCACAATTGTACCTTTTGAAAATTCAAACCGTACATGGCTCAACTCGGGCGGACTAGAGTCCAAATCATTCTCTTCTAAGTCTTCGCATAGAAAAACACACATTTTCTCAAAAACGTACCTCTGCTTTGATGCTTCCCACTGGTGGAAAACATCCATAACACATTCTAGATCATATATTGTCGGGTTAGTCACCCATCTATGTGCCAAACGATCCAATACTTCTTTCTCCCTAGAATCAGGCAGGTGACTACGCAACTGTGTGTGCCCAGAGGCAGGAGCCGGACTTGCCGCTCCAAACAACGGATATAGAATACTAGAAACAGTGCTTGCCACTCTCTGGCGGACAGACGGTGAAGTTGATGAAAAGACGAGTGGGAAGGCAGGGTGAGATGAGGCAGATGCAGAACCAGTGTCAGGAGGATTACCAGGAGTGGTAGTCGATACAGTAGATAAAGTTGCAGAAAGTATAGGGAGAGCAGGTGTAAAGGCCGGTGACCCTTGGGAAGGCTGCACCGGAGGAATAGGAGCCAGCTGAAGAGTAGCTGGTGGGTGCTGTGGAGGACCAGGTGGTATAACAACCATGGGTTGCACAACTAAAGGTTGTGGAGGTGCTGTAGCGTTTTGCGCGTAGGGCGGTGGTGAACTTAACAAATGCGACATTAGGGGATCTTTTTCAAGTTCTTTTGCTGCTTCTTGCTGAAGAGGCGGCAAAACTGGGTAGCATTTATCTATTACCATTTTACGTTGCCTGTGCAACTGCTCACTCATCTGTTCTTCTTTATTGTCTTTATACTGCATAGCAGCTTGCATTACAGAGATACCCCTTTCTCTCTTATCTTTCTTCGCTAGTTTAATTTCTTTCTGTTTGGCCTCCTTACGCCATAGGCGGAAAGAGTCAAACATTGCCGGCCGGGCTTTCTTCTTAAAAAGTTTAACTTCGAGATTATCCAGGATTTCTGTATCAAAGCTACCATATTGGGGCCATTTTAAAACACCATCCTTGCGGGTGTATTTAATCCATACTTCATTGTATGTAATGGGGCCTACTCCATGTTTTACATATAATTCGTAGGTTGGAGTTCCAATTGGAGGAACCGGACACGAGACCTTCAGTCGGGAGTCCCTATTATTACAACCAAGACAAAACAAATTTCCAAGTCTACTAAGACCAGGCATCTTCGCTCTCTAGTCTAGCTTCAAACTTCAAAGGATTATCGATTACGATATTTCTCGTGAATACACGAGTCCTTCGGCTTTGGCGCTTGCAAGTTCCAAATCAAAGCGGTCCCAAAAGGGGACACCAAACAAACTAAGGACTGGGAGACGCTCCACTTATACTTAACTGAGGTATCGATGACGTCACCAGAAGACTCGTCTAACGTTTCGCTCTACCAAACATCAAGGGTCCAAATCAGGGCGGTAGTCAGGGCAGCAGTCCTTCGTAGCCATCGGGACGCGGGGAACCTCGCAGCAAAGACCTTCGGAACCACGTCGACATGCAGGGGTAGCTGAAGTGGCTGGCTGTCCTCCGGAATTTTCACACGAAGCTCCTCACGAACATCTGGCTTGGACCGGTACCGCTGATACCGCCCCAGGTTGGGCGCCAACTGAGGTACTGGGTTTTTCAGAACCGGTACTGATCCGGTAACCCAGCAGTGTCAGGGCAACACCCAAAGACCTCGAGTCCTTTCCTGATTCAGACCACAGAAACACGAGTCTTCTAGGTGAAGTCAAAGATCGAATTTATTGGCTGCAACCAGTAACAGGCGTCCTAGAAGTACAACAACACGGTGTGTATATTCTCAGGAGACTGTTCGTTTTTACAGAGCCGGCCACCTCTTTTATACACGATATTACACTTCAGGCAAAAATTCTTGGTTTTACAATTCGACCATAAACATATTTTCACAATAAAGAAAAAGCAAAGTCATGATGGCAAGCTCATATTTTCGTTTGTCCAGTTCGTGATAGATTACCTGGCCAGGCCCAGAACTTCCATCAGATATCGATGAAACCCCAATAGAATCGGGCACCTCCTCCTTGTAAAACTAGCCATAAAGAAGAAACAGGGACAGATGTGTGTATGATAAAGCGTGGTTTGTATGCGGTGAATGGTTTATGACATGTTGTGCCTTGATGATAATCTTGTTCGGCCACTGGGTTGGGGACTGCCCAAACAGGTTTGGCTTGAGGCAGTGAAGGCAGCTCGCCCAGGTCAGAGAGGAGTCATGGAAAGGTGGACGTGTCCTTTCAGCTCGAATTCGGCCTGGGTCAATTGACTATGTAAGGGCAACCACAAGATGGATGCCGCTCACAAAATGGAACTCGTGGGTTCAACACAGGAAGTGCGATTTAGGGGTGTTCCCGTCACTCAATCGTGACGCAATTGCACAGTAATAATGTCCTAATCATTGCCGGTCTGCCAATACCAAATTCGTCATGGTATGATGATATTTTCTGACACAAGTGTTGGGCTTCTGTATATAATATAGCAGGGTCGAAAATTTTCAGAACCACAACTCTGCCGGCGGAGTTCACAGAGTTTTGTCTACTCCGTGCTTCTTGCGAAGAGCAGAGTTCCTAAAAAAACCTGCAAAGGGACGCAGAGTTTTTTCTATCTTGCGGTTCACAAACGTTAAGTTGGCAAGGACTCTTGAGAAAAAAATCATGTGCTAGATAGACATCCACACTGCAAGATTTCTCAATGCCGGCGGTCCCGGCAGGTCGCAACTGCTCACATTGAGAAAGCTGCCTCTCAAGTAGAATGTCTACTCGAGCAGCAGAAAGCAGCAGCACCCTCCAGTGAGACACATAGTGCCTTTGTACAGATTTTACAGCATGGGACAAACTACTGATGCTGAAAATCAGTGTGAGCAGTGCAAATTAACAGACTCTGCCACTGGGACTTCATGGAGTTCATAGGAGTTGGAATCCATGAGCTCTGCTAAGTCCTAGTTAACTCTAGCCACATAGACAACCAGTGACACAAGCCCAAAGGGATGGATGGACGAAAGAATGGTTGGAAGAAAGGATGGCTATGGCCATGGGTGGCTATGGGTGAATTAGAGTTAAAGAATGAATGATATTTGGATTGCTTAGGGGAATAATCAAGGCAGCTCTTCCCATGGAGGGGGGCATGCTACTCACATTCTTTGCTTACTTTGCATACGTAGGGTTATCAAAGCTATGGTTCGCCGTGGGGGTTATTTAGAAAAATCTTGTTCTACTCCCTTGACTCACTGTATTTGTTAAGCACAATACATCCACTCATCATTCAACACCCCATCCCCGCCAATGGCATTTTGCCACCCATGACCAAAGTGCAGTATGGTTAGATTTGTGACTGCAGTGTTGGCTGTGCAATGTGCACCTGCTTCAGTCAATGCTGCATTTGCAAAGTTTTCAATGGATTGCAAACCGAACAAGCAAAGTGTATTTCCCTTCACCCACTCAATCACCTCTTAGTATTTCACTCCTTTATTTTTTCTGATGTTCTTCTGTCCCAAAACATTGAAAAATTCATTCTTAGCATATGCCACATTTGATTTTATAGCTTTGTGAAATGATTACAAAATATATTTAATGATTTCCCATAACAGATTTAATGTATGCCTTTTCAACTAGGACAGTGAGTGAATAAGCCAAATATGACATATCAATGATCAATATAGTGATGGTGACCACTCTATTTTATATCAAAAACTCTACCCTACCTACCTAATCCCTCTACCCTAACCTGCAGTTTAGTAAGTCAAGTTTCCTTTCCTTACTGCCCAGCAAATGAATTTGTTGGAAATAATAAGTGGTGATGGACAGGTCAGGGAGTAAAGGGTAATTAAGTGCATTATTTGATGTCAAGTTTAGAGTATGGGATACGCTATGCCGAACATGCCAAATACAAACTATATAGCCCATTCCTTTCTCTGTAGTGCAGTGCATTGTTTCCCCCAATGTCTACTTAGGGCAGACAGGATAATATCCGCATTTCATACATGATGTGTGTGATGTAGTATCTTATTTAATATTAATCTGTCTCTTTGGAGTCAGGGTAGAAAGAGAAAGGCATTTGGAGAAGAACAGGGCCATTGGAATTAAAAACAGATAATTGTTGACTACAGCTTCTCCAGCTGCAGATAGTAGCAACATTCCTGATGCACTGGCTAGCAATGAGCATGGCTACGTTAATTTAGTATAACTCGCACCTTCTAATCCATAGTACAAAATACCTTACTCATTAATGAGAGATCGTTTATTTTTCCACTCAAAGTGTCTGTTTAGTTACTTGAAAAGACTACAGAAGAAAAAAAATCAAATCACAGTATTTTTAATCCAGTGTTATTTTTATTCTGCCTTAAAACTTTTCCGTCAGTGCTTTTTACGCGAGGCATGTGTGGGTAAAGCATAAAATTAGCCTTGTGACTCTCCTAATCATAATCACATCAAATTCCAATGCCTCTAGGGGACCTGCAGTGTACTGCTACTGTGCCACCCGCTAATTTCAAACAATTGTTTGCACAGAGCACAATTTACAATTTGTCATTTTTCTTTTTGTTTTTCTAAATACAGCTTCTCCTGCTGGTCCACCCGTATCACCCACCATGCAGGATATAGCAGCCTGTCTGCAGTGGCAGAAGCTGGACCGAATCTAGCAGGAATACCGGCGGCTGGTGGTCCTGGAAGCTCTCAGTCTCAGCTGGGCCCCAGCTTAGCCAATCCCCCTCAGCCTCCAGCCTTCTGGCCCTCCCATCAGCAGAGTAACCACCAGGTGAAAACACTGCTTCCACCTCCTCCTGCTCTGACAGGCCATTGCTGCGACTCATTCTGCAGCCGCTGAATGGTATGGAGAGCCCGCTCGTCAGTATAGCGCAGAGCCTGGGCCAGCTCTAGACTCAAATGGACAATGCCCTCTTTTAGTCCTTTTTAAAAAAAAATGTTCTGTTGGGATATACTTGTGGGTGGAGACGGTGCGAAGGAAGTTGAGACTGTTTTTTTTTAATTGTTGGACATTTCACATTTTTGGACATTGGTGGTAGGTTCAATTTGTTTGGGAGAGGGTGGCTCTCTTGTTTTTGTAAAAAAAATAAAGGAAAAGAATATTATATTTCATCCAAATCTATGCCTGAAGTAGTTTTTGTGTGTTTTACTTTTACTTTGCATTGCTGCCTTAAGCTTTTACACAGCCTGTTCATCTGCTTGAAAGAGTGCACTAACTTAGAGAGTTATACCTCTGTTATCTTGAAGATTAGGGGAGATGCTGCTTCGACGTACATTGTCTACAACAACCTACATAAATGATTACTTGCAGCAGCAGTTAGTTACTTACATACTAACTTAATTAGTTCACTTCACTCCATAGTTGTCTTACCTGAATATAGATGAAGCAATCACAGGGAGGGCATCACAACTTCACAAGTGAGGTCCCACTTTTACCCAGGTGAGCTCCAACTGTAGAATTAATCAGAAGGATTATCCATTGCAGGCAACTAAATGGAAATAAAAAAACTGAGTTAGTGGATTACATCAAAGCTTTACAAAGAATTGAGACCAGACTAGTACATGATGAGACAAGAAAGAATTCCCGATAGTGATAAAATAACAAACAATAGCAGTAGGAGTAACTTGAGCAATGAGGACCTACTAAAGTTACTAAATCCTCACGTCATGAAAAATGGATTCAAAGACTAGAGTGGACAAGCTTAGGTTAGACGCTTACAGTTACGCAAAACAATGCCTGAATGATGATGCTGACAACTGATGTTATTTGTTCTATATTTAAAATTGTTAGAACTGGGGGTCTCTAGTTGGCAGAGGTAGGTGCCACTGTCCAAATAGGGACCCTTGCTTCTAGTCAGGGTAAGGAGGAAACCCTCTGAGATAACTCCTGCTCATCCTCTAGGTAGCTTGGCACGAGCAGTCAAGGCTAATCAGAAGGCAATGTATAAAGTATTTGTACCAACACTCACAGTGACACAGTGAAAACACCACAACCTGACTCCACAACAGTTTAGAAAAATAAAGGTATTTAGTCTAAACTACACAAGACCAAAATGACAAAAATCCAACATACACAGTTCAAGAATATGGTTGCGAAAAAGAGTTCTTACGGTTGCAATAAAAATAATCCACAGTTGTGGATGCGGGCGGAAGACGGTCCGCAAGCAAGCGGTGCGGCGATCTCACCCAGCAATGACAGGCTCTGCGACGACACTCGCAGCGATGGTAGTCTTCCTGCACCGGTCTGGTGCATCCAGCAAATGAAGGATGCAACGGCTCTGGCAGCGGCAACAGGCGCTGCGACGATCTCGGCCTTCATAGCGGCGGGAATTTCCTCGCACTGTTGGGATGCGCTCCGCAGCGAGAGATGCAATAATTTTTCTGTAGCAAAGTCTTTAAAGCTTGGTTTCCAGCTTTCCAGCACAGGTACCACTTTCAGAGGCACCACACATGGGCCACACACTCCAGGAAGGACAGAACTCTCTCAGTAGAACTCAGGGGAAGCTGAGGGTGAAGTCCTTTTGTTGCTGGGACTTCAAAACAGGGGGCCAGCTCTTCTCAGGTCCTTGGAGATTCCTTCAAGCAAAGGGACACAGCACAAAGCAAAGTCCTTCCCCTCTCCTTGGCAGCAAAGCAACAGCAGGGCAATCCAGCAGAGCAACATCTGGACAATCTTCCTTCTTAAGTTTCAGCTTTCTCCTTGGCAGAGGTTCCTTCTTGATTCCAGGATGATCTAATTTTCCGTAGTCAGGGGTCCTGTACTTATACCCCTAAAAGTCTTTGTTCTCTTTGTGCATGTGGGCCCTGAGCCCGGTCTGAACCAGTTCTGTGTTCCTTGAGCACTTTGTTTTCCTGGCTTCTCCTTTCCTTTCAGAGTGAGGGGCAGGGTCTTCAGCCGCCCAGCAGGAGGTGGAGCCAGCATTGTGGAAGGCAGGCATAGCCCTATTCAGGCCCAGGGGCTATCTCTCCCACCACTCAAGTTGCAATGCAGTCATTCAGCCTAGGGCTGACTCAGCCAGCCTCCTGGGGAACTACCAGACCCCGTCAACCTCAAACCAGACAGTCAATACATAAACAGGCCAAGGCACACAGAAAGGTCAGGCAAGAGAACAGCAACTTTCTAAAAGTGCTGCTCTCAAACACAGGATTTAAAAACAACCTTTGCCTAAAAGATGTGTTATTAAATTCTGAATTCAGGGATACTAGACTTTTATGTCCTATCTTGTTCCTATGGGAAGATATGCTGGTAGACACTGGAAGCCAGCATCCCCCATGATAGCCTATGGAGCAAGGTAGCCTTGCAGCAGTGAAAAACTAAAATGGCTGTAATTCACTACCAGAGAATGTCACCTGCACCAGTTCATGCCCTACCTTCCACATACACTGCACCCTGCCCAAGGGGGGTGACCAATGTGCACAAAAAGGGAAATTAGGCCTGGTCAGTGGAGACACTGACCAGGAGGACATGGCAGTTCACAGACTGCACACAGGCACTGCGGTGGCAGGCCTGAGACACCATTTTGGGGCTACTCGTGTGGGTGGCACAATCAGTGCTGCAGGCCCAATAGTAGCATTTGTGATCACTAGGCATGAGCGGATTTTGCGGATTGACAATCCGCGGATTTGCGAATTTGCGGATTGCGAAAATCCGCAAAATCCGCGCGGATTTTTTTTTTTATGTTCGCACGGGTTTCTGCAAGTTCGCGAGGGTTTTGTACAATTTCGCAAATTGCGAAATTGTACAAAACGCGTGCGAACTTGCAGAAAACCGTGCGAACACAATGTGCCCAGTAGGGTATGTGCCTCTTGTGTGAATAAAAGGTCAGAGAAAGATCAGTTCAGCAGATGAAGAGAAAGAAGCTCCTGGTCACAGGAACAGCACGGGTATTGCGCTCGTGAAAGTCAAGGATGCAAAGCCTATCCAGCATCACAGCTGACTTTCCACGGTAGATTTGGGAAGAAGGCACACCTGTCCAGCCTCGACGACGCTCACGATTGTTTTTGGGCTAATTAATGAGTCACTGAATTTGAGCATCAACTAGTTCGAGCGACCATGTGTGTGTTACTATGCAATCGCCCCGAAGGGCGCAGGGGTCCCTTGAGTGAGCTGCAGACCTGTGCCCAGCCATGCAACTATTTTACAATGGCGTCAGCAAGCTGCCAGCGCCGTTGTAAAATAGTTACAAAGTTAGCTTGCACAGGAAGCACTTAGATAAAATAAAGCAGCACCTGCTTCGTTTTATCTAGTGGTTCCTGTGCAAGCTAACTTTGTAACTATTTTAAAACGGCGCTGGCAGCTTGCTGGCGCCATTGTAAAATAGTTGCATGAGTGGGGGTTCAACTTTTGAACCCGTTACGTTCGCGGATTTTTTTTTGCGGATTTTGCGGGAAATCCGCAAAATTCACGGATTGCGGATTTCCCCAAAATCCGCAAAATCCGCAAGAGTAACGAATTTCCCGCTCACACCTAGTGATCACCAGCCCTGGCACACCCAGTGCACTTTACTAGGGACTTCTTGGTGATACAAATGTACCAATCATGTGTATCGAATCATAATAACAATTTACACCGGGAGCACTTACACTCTGACACTGATCTGTAGTGGCAGAGTGTCCAAAGCAACTAAACCAGCAAAAACGAAATCCAGCACAGCATAAAAATACAGTAGGTAGAGGCCAAAAAGACAGGGGAAACCAAAGATGGCAGGTCTAACACGTGTCCCCTCCAGCTGAAAGTGGAGGGAACTGCCCACCCTCTTCACGAAGGTGGAAAAATCTGGACAGACCATCAGCGTTGGCGTGTTCTGTACCAGGGTGGTGTTCCACTGTAAAGTCCATTCCCTGTAGGGAGATGGACCACCTCAACAGTTTTGGGTTCTCATCACTCATCTGCATCAACCACCTGAGGGGCCTGTGGTCTGTCTGAACACCGAAGTGAGTCCCAAACTGGTAGGGGCTCAGCTTCTTCTGGGCCCAGACCACAGCAAAAGCTTCCCTTTCAATTGCACTCCACCTCTGTTCCCTGGGAAGTAACCTCCTACTAGTGAAAGCTACAGGCTGTTCCCAGCCCTCCTCTGTGATTTGTGAGAGTACTGCTCCCACAACATGCTCTGAAGGGTCTGTCTGCACTATGAACTCACTGGTGAAGTCAGGTGCCTTGAGCACCGGTGCTGTGCACAAGGCAGACTTTAGGGTATCAAAAGCAGTTGGGCAGGCTTGGGTCCAGTTCACTTTTCTGGGCTACTTCTTAGAAGTCAGCTCTGTCAAGGGGGCAACGATGGTGCCATATCCCTTGACAAACCGTCTGTAATATCCTGTGAGACATAAGAAGGCCCTCACCTCTGTCTGGGTCTTGGGGGGCTCCCAAGCCAGAATGGTATCAATCTTTGCCTGTAGGAATGCCACCTGGCCGCTCCCCACCTGGTGTCCCAAATACCTCTGGAGTTGAGAATGCTGACCTCTCCTTGGCCCCATCAGTTAAGGCAATCTGTCAGTACCCAGATGTTAAATCAAATGTACTGAGGTACTGGGCAGCTCCCAACCGATCCACAAGCTCATTAGCTCTGGCGATGGGGTGTGCGTCAGTCTTCGTGGCTGCATTGAGCCCACGGTAGTCCACGCAAAACCTGAGTTCTGGAGTGGCACCGGGTGCAGCAGCTTTTGGCACTAAGACCACTGGGCTAGCCCAGGGGCTGCTGGAGGGCCAATCACCCCTAGCGCCAACCTCTTAGAAACCTCTTCCTTGATGCTGGCCCTGACCTTGTCAGCGACCCTGTAAAATTTCTGTTTTACAGGTAAACTATCTCCAGTGTCCACATCATGGACGCACCAATTGGTGATACCAGGGGTCAGGGAGAACAGGGCGGCAAATTGACCCAGCAATTGGCGATAATCCCTCTGCTGTTCTGGGGTCAGGGTGGGCGAGAGGACCACACCATCCACTGACCCGTCTTGCTCCTTAGCTGCAAGGAGGTCAGGGAGAGGATCACTATCCTACTCCCCTCCAGCATCTGTAGCCATGAGCATTGTCACTTCAGACCTCTCAAAGTGGGGTTTGAGGGGGTTCACATGCAAGACTCTCAGGGGTTGCCTGGGGTCTTCAAGTTAACCAGGTAGGTTACTTCGCTCTTTCGCTCCACCACCTCATTTGGCCCAGTCCACTTGTCTTGGAGCGCACAAGGCTCCACTGGCGCCATCACCCACACTTTCTGCCCAGGTTGAAATTCGACCAGAGTGGTATTCTGGTCGTACCATCTTTTAATTTCTTCCAGGTTCTCCTGAGCGAGCTTCCTGAAGCGTTGTGTCTGGTTGCGGATGGCCAGCATATAGCTGAACACATCCTGAGGGAGTTTCCCACGGGATTTCTCCCTCCCCTTCTTCACCAGTGTGAGAGGTCCTCTAACAGGGTGGCCATACAGGAGTTCAAAGGGACTGAACCCTAAGGACTTCTGGGGCACCTCCCTGTCGGCAAACAACAGGCATGGTAGCAAGACGTCCCACTTCCGCCTTATGGGCTCTGCTAGGCCCATAATCATACCTTTCGGGGCGCGGTTGATCCTTTCATCCAACCCATTTCCTTGAGGGTGGTAAGCTGTGGTGAACTTATAAAATACCCCACACTCCTCCCACAGAGACTTCATGTACCTAGAGATGAAGTTGGTAGCCCGGTCGGAGACCACCTCTCTGGGGAACCCCACATGGGAAAAGATCCCCATCAATGCACGGCCCACCACGGGTGCTGTGATTGTCCTGAGAGGGACTGCTTCCGGGTACCGGGTGGCATGGTCCACAAGACCAGAATGAACCTGCTGCCTAAGGCTGTCTTGGGGTCCAGGGGCCCCACGATGTCAATGCCCACTTGATCGAAAGGGGTGCTCACCACAGGAAAGGGGTGGAGGAGTGCCTTGCACTTCACTCCAGTCTGGCCTGACATGTCTGGCAAGACCTACAAAAGGAACCAACGTGCTTCCTCATCTGGGGCCAATGGAAGTGGGTGACAAGCCTGTTTAGGGTCTTGTCTTGCCCCAGATGTCCTGCGAGAGGCACATCATGAGCCTGACCCATTAGGAAGTTCCTGAAGCGCGCGGGTACCACCAGCACCCGGACTGAACCGGGCTCAGCAAACTTAGGCTCACTATATAACAAGTCATCTTCCCAGTAGATGAAGTGATCTCTGGCTGCTACACCTGCTGCCTGGTCTGCAGCCTGTTGCCGCATACCAACGAAGAAAGGGCACTCCTTCTGCTCCTTGCAGAATTCCTCACTGGAGGGCCCACCTTCTTGCTGCCAATGGGTCAGCTCAGGTAGGTCGCCCAGTTCGGCCACCTGTTCCCCTGTAGGGTCCAGGGCATCCCCCTCAGGGTCTGCTTCATCCTGGACCATGGGAATGGCTGGGGATAGTTTCCCGCGCCCTCTGCCCCTTCCTCTCCTGGTAGGTCTCTGGGCCACTGTTTCAGGCTCCAGTTCTGCTGAATCACCCCTACTGGCTGCCATAGCACGCGTGGTCACACAGATCCACGCAGGCAACCCCAACATTTCCAAATGAGTTCTGTGTTCTACGTCTTTCCATGGAGAACTCTCCAGGTCATTACCTAGCAGAGGGTCTACAGGCAATTCAGAAAAGGGGGTAGTGATGGACAGAGTATCTGAATTAAGCAGAACACTCCTACCCAGTCAACAGATCAGGGCTTGATCCATCACCGTTTTTTAGCTCACTGCACCATCCCAGCTCAGAACCTGGCTACATGCAAATTAGTCTGTCCCTGGCCCAGTGCATCATGGGAACAGGGCAGACCAAACTACCAAGCCAATTCTTTTACTGGAAAGGAAACAAACTTCCGGGGACCGGTTTCTGGCATTACAGCCGTCTTCGGCCCAGCTTGCTTGAATCCTGATGGTGCTGTGAGCAAGGGACTCATGTCTGAGCATACCCCTCCACGCTTATGGTGGACAAAACGATTCAGAAAAGGGGGTGGTGATGGACAGAGTATCTGAATTAAGCAGAACATTCCTACCCAGTCAACAGATCAGGGCTTGATCCATCACCGTTTTTAGCTCACTGCACCATCCCAGCTCAGAACCTGGCTACATGCAAATTAGTCTGTCCCTGGCCCAGTGCATCATAGGAACAGGGCAGACCAAACTACCAAGCCAATTCTTTTACTGGAAAGGAAACAAGCTTCCGGGACCGGTTTCTGGCATTACAGCCGTCTTCGGCCCGGCTTGCTTGAATCCTAATGGTGCAGTGAGCAAGGGACTCATGTCTGAGCATACCCTTTCACGCTTATGGTGGACAAAACGATTCAGAAAAGGGGGTGGTGATGGACAGAGTATCTGAATTAAGCAGAACACTCCTACCCAGTCAACAGATCAGGGCTTGATCCATCACCGTTTTTTAGCTCACTGCACCATCCCAGCTCAGAACCTGGCTACATGCAAATTAGTCTGTCCCCGGCCCAGTGCATCATGGGAACAGGGCAGACCAAACTACCAAGCCAATTCTTTTACTGGAAAGGAAACAAGCTTCCGGGGACCGGATTCTGGCATTACAGCCGTCTTCGGCCCGGCTTGCTTGAAACCTGATGGTGCAGTGAGCAAGGGACTCATGTCTGAGCATACCCTTCCACGCTTATGGTGGACAAAACGATTCAGAAAAGGGGGTGGTGATGGACAGAGTATCTGAATTAAGCAGAACACTCCTACCCAGTCAACAGATCAGGGCTTGATCCATCACCGTTTTTTAGCTCACTGCACCATCGCAGCTCAGAACCTGGCTACATGCAAATTAGTCTGTCCCTGGCCCAGTGCATTATGGGAACAGGGCAAACCAAACTACCAAGCCAATTCTTTTACTGGAAAGGAAACAAGCTTCCGGGGACTGGTTTCTGGCATTACAGCCGTCTTCGGCCCGGCTTGCTTGAATCCTGATGGTGCAGTGAGCAAGGGACTCATGTCTGAGCATACCCTTCCACCCTTATGGTAGACAAAACGATTCAGAAAAGATGGTGGTGATGGACAGAGTATCTGAATTAAGCAGAACACTCCTACCCAGTCAACAGATCAGGGCTTGATCCATCACCGTTTTTTAGCTCACTGCACCATCCCAGCTCAGAACCGGCTACATGCAAATTAGTCTGTCCCTGGCCCAGTGCATCATGGGAACAGGGCAGACCAAACTACCAAGCCAATTCTTTTACTGGAAAGGAAACAAGCTTCCGGGGACCGGTTTCTGGCATTACAGCCGTCTTCGGCCCGGCTTGCTTGAATCCTGATGGTGCAGTGAGCAAGGGACTCATGTCTGAGCATACCCTTCCACGCTTATGGTGGACAAAACGATTCAGAAAAGGGGGTGGTGATGGACAGAGTATCTGAATTAAGCAGAACATTCCTACCCAGTCAACAGATCAGGGCTTGATCCATCACCGTTTTTAGCTCACTGCACCATCCCAGCTCAGAACCTGGCTACATGCAAATTAGTCTGTCCCTGGCCCAGTGCATCATAGGAACAGGGCAGACCAAACTACCAAGCCAATTCTTTTACTGGAAATGAAACCAGCTTCCGGGGACCGGTTTCTGGCATTACAGCCGTCTTCGGCCCGGCTTGCTTGAATCCTGATGGTGCAGTGAGCAAGGGACTCATGTCTGTGCATACCCTTTCACGCTTATGGTGGACAAAACGATTCAGAAAAGGGGGTGGTGATGGACAGAGTATCTGAATTAAGCAGAACACTCCTACCCAGTCAACAGATCAGGGCTTGATCCATCACCGTTTTTTAGCTCACTGCACCATCCCAGCTCAGAACCTGGCTACATGCAAATTAGTCTGTCCCTGGCCCAGTGCATCATGGGAACAGGGCAGACCAAACTACCAAGCCAATTCTTTTACTGGAAAGGAAACAAGCTTCCGGGGACCGGTTTCTGGCATTACAGCCGTCTTCGGCCCGGCTTGCTTGAATCCTGCAGTGAGCTAAAAAACGGGGGATCCCCACGGATGTTTCTTCTCTAACTGAAAAACAGTCTAAAATGCCTCCTGTGACGAGTCCCATGCTGCTCCCTCATCTTCCACTGGCAGCCTAAACTTCATTATCATTAGCCCCCATCCTACTGACCTACTAATAGCATTAGACTGCTCCAATTTCGGCTCCCCTGCATTACCAGCATCCAGGCGCGGTAGCCCTCATGTTATCATCTCCAGTGCTCTCCAATTAACGGAAGCCTCCATATCTAAAACCCTGCCTGATTCGATCGACTAAACTTCGCTGGCAATCTTTCTTCCTCCAGCCTACCAGCTTGATCCTTCCACTCTCTATACCCGGAATTCTCGCTATCTATCTCCACGACCCCTCAGAAAGGACCCTGTCACCTAGACTCAAGACCTTTGTTTACCTCAGCCAGTGTGTTCCCCTCCCCCTTCATCTCTGCCAGCCCTGACGAAGGTGCCTCACACCGAAACGCGCATTGGCGTTATTACGGCGTTACCATCAGGAACGGCAACAATACTTCATCTTTTTGCCTTCCCCAAGCTGCACCCGCGTCCATGCAACCATAACTCCATCTTCTTTCTGTTGCAGGCCAAACGTGAATTACCCGTATGAAGTGACTGAATATGTTAGAGTATGAATGATTTTTGTTAGATGTGAGTGCCTGCTGAGCCCCCCGTCTTACCCCCGGAGTGAGTGGAACACTGTATTTTTCTATGTATTTTTTTATGAATTTACTTCCGCCCATGAAATGATGAACAGTATTGATGATTTTATGAATTTTTGTACTTACTATTTCCTGATTACTTTGCTAATATGACTAATTGCACTAAATCAAATAAAATAAAAAATATATATATTCTATAAAGAATGATTTGACTGTGGTCCATCCGCTTTCATGGTCCTGGGTATTCATTTGATATTGCTCCCCCCTAATCAAAACTGGATCCCACTTGGGACCACCATTCATCGTCCTTGGCAGGGTGATTTTTTCTATGTGTTTTCCCCTTCGTTCCTGCCTGTATCATTTATTTGCCCTGGGGAACCCCCTTCTATTTCATATCACCCCAAAAATATAGTCCCACTCGACTGAGTCGAACGCCTTTGTGGCGTCTAAAAAAACAACTGTCATTGGCAACTCCGGAGAGACATTGTTTAACACAGTAAAGAGTGTCCGCAAATTGTGAGACGTGGCCCTTCCAGGGACAAAGCCGGATTGATCTGGCAGAATTAAATTCTCTATTAACAAGCTGAGCCTAGTAGCGATGATTTTGCCCAGTATCTTTACATCACTATTAAGGAGAGATAGAGGTCTGTAGGAGTCGCATTTTTGGGGTGACTTCCCGGGTTTCAGAAGCAAGGTAATGAGGGCCACTCTCATAGAGGAGGGGAGGCGACTAGTATCATGTGCATCTTCATAGACCTCACCTAATATTGGGGCCATCCGATCTATGTAAGTTTTGTAAAATTCAATGGGGATGCCATCCGTTCCAATGGCTTTCCCAGACTGCATATGCATGATTGCATCCCTAACTTCATCCAGCTCAAACGGGGCAGATAGAAACTGTTGCTGTGCATCACTCAGCCATCCCAGCGTAACGTCCCCCAAATAAGCATCCGGGTCCAGCGCATCTACTCGTTGTGTAGTGCATAGTGTTGCGAATTGTGCAGCGAATGTATTAAGTAGGTTCGCAGTATCTCTGTAAAGCACTTCTCCCGGACCTTCAATATCCAGTACATAGTTTGTGTACCTCGGTCATCTGATCGTGTCTGCGAGAGCCTTGCCCGGCCTCTTCCACCCCCGGTATCTCCGGGCCGTCCAATAACATCCTCTAAACCGCGATTCTCTATGAGCTGCATCCATGTACCACGTGAGCGTCTCCCTAAATTTCGATTGTGTTTGGACATTAGGATGAGAAGCGAGGGAAGTCTCCAGTGTCTTGAGTTCTCTTTCAAGGGTGCGCAGTGTGTTCATAGTATCTCTTAGTACCCCCGCTCCCTTGGATATGCACTAACCCCTAAGTGTAACCTTCAAGGCTACCCATACGGTCTCCACACTATCTACTGAATCTTTATTCCTTACAAAAAAATCTAATATCTCCTCCCTCAGTTCTTCCTGGAAGACTGTGTCTAATAAGATATTGGGTTGCAATCTCTATTACGTGGCGGGCCAAAATCCGCAGAGGACATCGTAAGTTGGACAGGCGCATGATCCAAATATGTACAAGCCAAGTGTTGAACCCTAGAGATGGCCGGGCACAATCCCCTGGATAATAAGAAATAGTCCAGACATGCCCACAATGCTGCCTGAGCCGTGTAATGTGTACCTTCCAACTTATGGGGGTGCATGTGTTGCCAGGCATCTATCAAGTCATACTCGACTAGTGTATCATGTAGGATAGCGCGCGCTTTAGTATAGTGATGGGGGGCAGAGTGAGACCTATCCACGTCCGGAGCGCAGGCAATGTTAAAGTCCCCTCCCCAAATGATATGGTTGGAGCCTATGCCAATTATTTTTGCCCATAGCCAAATGTAGAAATCCGGGTCATCAACATTCGGCCCATAACAGCAGGCCAATGTCACCGAATCTGAGCCCAGCCTACCCCATGCAAGGCAATACCTCCCCTGTGTATCCCAGGTGGTCCAGGCTAGCATGAAGGGTGTGCGCTTTTTACTGAGAATGGCCGTACCCCTCGCATATGTGGAGTGAGAGGAGAAGACCCTGTGCTCAGCCCATCTACTTGCAACGGTGTTTACAACACGGGGTCCAAAATGCGTCTCCTGCAACATAGCTATGTGCACCTGGTGTCTGTCTAAATAATTCAGTATTTGGCGTTTTTTTCACAGGTCACCCAACCCTCTGACATTCCATGTGAGTATATTCAGTTTTTCCGGGTGAGTGTCAGCCATAAATCAGCATGTTTGTCCTGTAAGCGGCTCTCAACCTGAGGAAAGCGGTCTGGATACGTGTATGCCAGTAGTGCATTGCTAGTCAGTTCAGCAGCAAAGCAACAACATAATCGTCTGCGGTCAAAGCTGAGCCATACAGAATACTGTTCTGTTCTATGGTGTCCATGCATAAACTCCAACATCCCTCCCCAACACCTCCCTCCACCCACTGAAACAGCCCCAACTTGCCAGAAATATTCAGAAACTGTAAAAAAAAACCTCAAGAAAGAGACATCGCCCCGCCAGCCCGGTGTGCCCGTTGCGCTTGTTTGAGGAACTCTTCAACTTGATGTGGGCTGGTAAAGAATTTCTCTTAGCCTCGCTGGGTACAACAACGCATAGTCAATTCGTGCCTTTCTCAGTTTACTCTTGATATCAAGAAATTTGCGCCTCTCCTCCTGTACCATGGGAGTGAAGTCTGGATAGATTGAAAACTTGTTTCCGTCATAGGTCAGGGCCTGCTTGCTCCTTGCTGCACGTAGGGCCACGTCCCGGTCTCTATAGTTCAGGAGCCTTGCTATTATAGGCCTTGGATGAGCTCCCGGGGTTACTCGTGGCCCAAGCGACCTGTGAGCCTGCTCCATGATGAATTGGTTCGAGAATTATTCCACCCCTATCGCTGACAGAAGCATCTTCTCTACATATTCTGCCATTCGCCCAGTGTTTGAGGAATCCGGAATTCCAATTACGCGTATATTATTGACCCTACTGCGCGCTTCCAAATCCTCATTCTTTCAAGCTATGACTCGCAATAGGTTATTCATTCAGGCGGGTTGCGTGGTATGCTGTGATGTTGTGTCCTCCAAATCCGAAATGCGCCTTTCCGCTTCCTTAATCCTGTCCTCGTGGCCCTCCAATTTATGTGCAATAGCGTCCATGCATGAGGGCATGCAGTCAACTTTGTCCACTATGGTGGCGAAGCCCTGTCGTACCTCCCGCAATATGCTTTGCACGTCGTTAGTTTCCACCGTCGTTGCATTCTGTGCCTCGCACTCCGTCTCCAGCTCGCGCTCCTCGGGCACTCCACGTGTGTTGCGCTTTGCATCAAAATTCAATTTGGGTTGCCTGGTGTCCAGCTTCCCCATGCAGGCACTCCGAAGGGTAATATCCTTAAGTTATATTTTGCACTTTCAGGTCGCAGCCTTGAGTAGTCCCACTAGCTTACATTCTGGTGCAGAGGTGTATCACTGCAAGTCTTCTTCAGCGCCCGTTGATGCAGACTGCTGGGAGGCCGACATCGCCCCGCCAGCCCGGTGTGCCCGTTGTGCTTGTTTGAGGAACTCTTCAACTTGATATGGGCTGGTAAAGAATTACTCTTAGCCGCGCTGGGTACAACAACGCATAGTTAATTCGCACCTTTCTCAGTTTACTCTTGACATCAAGAAATGTGCGCCTCTCCTCCTGTACCATGGGAGTGAAGTCTGGGTAGATTGAAAACTTGTTTCCGTCATAGGTCAGGGCCTGCTGGCTCCTTGATGCACGTAGGGCCACGTCCCGGTCTCTATAGTTCATGAGCCTTGCTATTATAGGCCTTGGATGAGCTCCCGGGGTTGGTCGTGGCCCAAGCGACCTGTGAGCCCGCTCCACGATGAACTGGTTCGAGAATGATTCCGCCCCTATCGCTGCGAGAAGCATCTTCTCTACATATTCTTCCATTCGCCAAGTGTTTGTGGACTCCGGAATTCCAATTACGCATATGTTATTGCGCCTACTGCGTGCTTCCAAATCCTCATTCTTGGAAGCTATGACTCGCAGTAGGTTATCCATTCAGGCTAGTTGCGTGGTATGCTGTGATGTTGTGTCCTCCAAATCCGAAATGCGCCTTTCCGCTTCTTTAATCCTGTCCTCGTGGCCCTCCAATTTATGTTCAATAGCGTCCATGCATGAGGACATGCTGTCAACTTCGTCCACTATGGTAGCGAAGCCCTGTCGTACCTTCCGCTATATGCTTTGCACGTCGTTAGTTTCCACCGTCGTTGCATTCTGTGCCTTGCACTCTGTCTCCAGCTCGCACTCCTCGGGCACTCCACGTGTGTTGCGCTTCGCTTCAAAATTCAATTTGGGTTGCCTGGTGTCCAGCTTCCCCATGCTGGCACTCCGACGGGTAATATCTCCAAGTTATATTTGGCACTTTCAGGTCGCAGCCTTGAGTAGCCCCCACTAGCTTACGTTGTTGTCGGCCTAGAACACCTCCATAGCAGTGTAACAACTCCCCGGTATAGAGGACAATCCGTTAACCAGTTCTGTAGGGCTAGCGGTGCACTGCTAGGCCCCACTCAGATATCTCCACCAGAGCCAAGTAGTATAGAATAAGAAGAGCAGCCTATAATAACCTCAGTGCTCAGGTTCAATAGCAGGTTTCCCCCAAGGACATCTGCCACTCTGATTCACCTTAAAATGGCAGTGCTTGTGCATTTTCAAAAGATGGCGCCTCAGGGCAGCTTCAGACTGATCTCAGTTAAGCGTGGAGTGGGGGGGGCACCGCTTCCAGCCTCTGTCTGCGCTCCGTTCTTTGGAGCTAGTATATCGCACTGGGGGGTGAAGGGGGGGCGAGCCACAGCCGATCACCGCAGCCGATCACCGCAGCCGCTGCTCAGTCACACGTAACTCAGGGTCCCCGTGCTTCCACCTTGCACTGCCGGGGCAGGTCTCTCTGCATGCTCCGTGGCGCCAAGATGCCTTACAGGTGAGCGCGGGTCTCGGATGCGGCCCCCACCTCGCAGCAGTCCGCCCCTGCCGCTTAAAGCCGCCCCAGTCACCTTCCGTAGTTATGATCAAGTGAGGTCGCCACCATCAAGTCCCGGATCACACACCAGAAGGACTCGACATTCAAAGAGGTTACTCTCGAGCGTCCCACCTGCTCCGCCCGAGGCCCAGTCAGCCACAGCGTAGCCTCGACCCCTCGTGAAGGTCGCGTCCCCGGCCGCAGCACCTCCAAGGTCGCCTCTCGTCTTGGACAGATCTCTCTCGGGGCACCACGAGGTCAGGGCAGCACCAAATCAGCTCAAACTTTCAGATAGTCTAGCTGGAGGGTTCCTCCGCCAGTCTGTGCATTTTCAGGCATCTGACGGGACCAGAAAAAGGATAAGTAGCTGGATAATTGTTCCGGGCTGCAGGAGCCTCACACTAGTGGGCCATGCTGCTACTGCGCCACCTAGTGCCCTCCCGGTCTGAACCAGTTCTGGGTGTTCCTTGAGCACTTTGTTTTCCTGGCTTCTCCTTTCCTTTCAGATTGAGGGGCAGGGTCGTCAGTCGCCCAGCAGGAGGTGGAGTCAGCATTGTGGAAGGCAGGCACAGCCCTATTCAGGCCCAGGTGCTATCTCCTCCCACCACTCAAGTTGCAATGCAGTCATTCAGCCTAGGGCTGACTCAGCCAGCCTCCTGGGGAATCCCCAGCCCCTGTCACTCTCAAACCAGACAGTCAATACACAAACAGGCCAAGGCACACAGAAAGGTCAGACAAGAGAACAGCAACTTTCTAAAAGTGTTGTACTCAAACACAGGATTTAAAAACAACCTTTCCTAAAAGATGTGTTATTAAATTCTGAGTTCAGGGATACTAGACTTTTATGTCATATCTTGTTCCTATGGGAAGATATGCTGGTAGCCACTGTACCCAGCATCCTCCATGATAGCCTATGGAGCAAGATAGCCTTGCAGCAGTGAAAAACGAAAATGGCTGTAATTCACTATCAGAGCATGTCACCTGCACCAGTACATGCCCTACCTTTCACATACACTGCACCCTGCCCAAGGGGGTACCTTGGGCCTTTCATAGTGGTGACCAATGTGCACAAAAAGGTATGGGTTAGGCCTGGTCAGTGGGGACACTGACCAGGAGGACATGGCAGTTCACAGTACGGTGCATGAGACACCATTCTGGGGCTACTCATGTGGGTGGCACAATCAGTGCTTCGGGCTCACTAGTAGCATTTGTCATCACCAGCCCTGGCACACCCAGTGCACTTTACTAGGGACTTCTTGGTGATACAAATGTGCCAATCATGTATATCCAATCTTAATAACAATTTACACCGGGAGCACTTACACTCTGACACTGATCAGCAGGGGCAGAGTGCCCAAAGCATCTAAACCAGCAAAAACTAAATCCAGCAAAGCATCAAAAATGCAGGAGGTAGAGGCCAAAAAGACAGGGGAAACCATGCCAAAGATGCCAGGTCTAACAAATATATGGGTCACTTTTATGTGACAACTGATGTTCGTTTTTCTATATTTAAAATATGGATCACTTTTATGTGTGTGTGGTTAAATGGGGCCAGTGGTGGCTATTGCTTAAAAGATCCTGCAGTGAGTTTGTGTTACTTTCACCACATCCTTCCTGCCAAGTGTGTGATTCATTGATAGTGTAAATTAAGCCAGACCTCAATAAATAACACAGCCCAGAGGAACAGGGTTATGGATTTGATGCGTTGATGGAAAAGGGGACTGGAGAAATGGTTTCACAATGACAAACACTACAAAAGGACAACATTCTTCTGGGCAATGAGCAGCACATCATCTTCATCAATCTGTTGTGGAAGGAAACAAAGGAATGAGTATGACACAGTGTAATTAAATACATTGCAAACAGTCCATTTGCCCCCGAGGCCCAAGTTATCGGATATCGAAATGTTCTGTCTTCTATATTGGAAAAAATACAATTATGGAGTAGTGAACCCACCCACCTAGCTCTCCAAATATGATTGCTAAAAGAAAAATGATACTGTATTAGGTGGTGCGTTTGCGTTCACCCCTGTAATACCCATCACTCTTGATTTGCTTTCTGGACTGGTCCAGTAGATATGCAGGAGTGTTGAGCTCTGCTTTCACCTTTCGTATGTGCAGAAGACTAGAAGGACTGCATATTCTAAAACATAAACTGTATTTTAGAGTCAAGAATGACAGAGCAAAAAACACAAGAGGGAGATTCAGGGTTTCACTTTTGCCACCAGTGCAACACACAGCAGCATTTCACAAACCCAAGCACCTCAATCTGTTCAACATAGCTGAGTACTAGGCCTCAGAGTCATAGTTCCCCTTTGAAATCAATAACTTCTTGCTTCTCTGTTGATGAGGTAGTCCCGGCATGAGTTTTTCCATCTTTCTGACTCCGAGTAACTCATCCCACTCATGACCCACACAATATAGACAGTAGAGAAATATATTGCAGTATTTTGTATAGGTTTTATTATATTCTCAAGTCAGGTCCATGTAGTGAAGCAGCTTATTTCTTACAGAGTCCTCACAAATAACATTTTCAGCTGTGACATGTTGCACATATTTGCATTCACAAAAATGTTGGATTAGTTACTCTGAAACTGAACTTGTTTTCACATCTAGCTTCGCACAACATTATCACAACCCCCTGAACATCATGTACGAGTCATGTACAAATGACATCAATATCTTCTTCCATGGGGAGACAGGGCTATCTACATATCCATAACATCACTAATCTATACGCACATCGCAAGGCTGCTTTCTATTATAAAAGATGAGCATCCCGATAGATCAGCAGAGGAGGCACTTCCACCAACACCGAGGGTCCTTGAATGCTGCGAAATCACCACAAAGCTGTCTGACTTCTCATGAGAGTGTCCAGTTTGTGACCAAGATGGGCTCCTTCATTCTATGCCATCAGGCAATGGGGTTGGATTGTCACTTGGAAGGATTCTTGTCTGTACACCTTCATCATTCTAACAAGCTCACATTGGGTATTTAGTATCTACCCTCCTAGTATAAAAAACATCCCTGAGCTCCCCACTCTCAGAGCGGGTTTGTAGCCCACACAATGACTAGGCTTCATTGTGCGAGGAGGTTCCCCAATTATGAAGCATGCCACCTCTGGTGAGTGAGGGAAACCGTCTTTTAAAAAGGGACACCCTTTTTGATCTGGTATTTCTATTTATAGCGTAGACTTCACCCCTAGACCCGAGGGCTCTTGTACACAAAATGGCCACCAGCCTCCTGGTCACAACAAGAACTAGCAAGGAGGGGTGGCTACCACAATGAAGACATGCAGGCCTCTAGCAAAGGCACACTGGATGGTTAAATAAATTGTCCACCATCCACATGGTCACAACAACAAGCAGGGGGCATGGAAAACAAAGAATTCATACCAGCCTATGGACACTGATTAAACAATACAGGCATGCAATCAGTCTCTGCTTTTAGACCTTATAAGTGTTTGACCATTCAGCACATATATGACATCTTATCAACAATGATCAGCGGCTCAGTGGCAGCGTCAACAGGTATTGTCGATGAGACCAGTGTCTCGGCGCGGCGTAGCGGCGATACTCTCTGCAGTGCCTTCAGACCCGGAGTTGGCAGCGTTGTCGTAGATGGGATCGGTTTGCTTTTTCTTCTGTTGCAGCATAAAACACACACTCCCCAGTGCTGAGGGCGGAAAAACTTGAAGTCTTTGCTGTTCCTGAGACTTCTTGAACATAGGCAAGCTCTACCTTAAGCCCTTGGAGAAACTAACAAAAGTAAATTGCAGAGAGTTCAGTCCAGTCCAGTCCCAAGACAGAAGCAGCCACTGCAGGCCAATACAGCCAAGCACTCAGCAAAGTGGTAATTCCTCCTCACAGCTTCTCCAGCTCTTCTTCTTTGCACTCTTTTTGGGCCAAAATAATACTAAAATTCAGGGGTTTGGGCCCCACTTTTTATAGCCCAATGTTTTCCTTGGTACTAATATTCATCTTCAATTAGACCTGCCAAGAATGATTTATGAACCCTTCGTGAGTGATTTCCTCTTAGCGGGGGGAATTTTAAGAAGGCACTTGATAACTTTCATGTATATTAGATCTGCTGTGCAGTGAGGCTACTGAGAGGATCACCCTATCTTTAGGCAGTCAGGAAGCGGACACAACAGACCTTCCCAGCGATTCCTCATTGAGTACTTACTTAGCCAAGCAAATATATAGAAACAATAGGATGAAAGCACATTCTTTTATGGGACAGAGAACTCAGAGGTGACTTGAACTACTGGGGAATAACACAGTCACATGGCCGGACTGGTCATTGCACCACATTAGCATAATATAGTTGGCCTCAGGGATAGAGGGCTGCTTTAAAGGTTGGATACACTGATCCAATGATGAAAGCCTCAGTGGACACATTTGAGTAGCGCTCTTTCGGCGCTTTGTATTCCTTACAACACATGGGTCCCCACCTGACTTCACTTGAATGTCATTTGTATCGACTTCCTCCCCTCCTTCCATAGCTGTTAAGAGACCCACAAAAACAAGAATTTTATATATAAATCAACACATTCGACCATGGTCTTACTTAATGAATCAATCATTCACAAAATCCCTGTCACCAAGGCTTTTTGTTTCCCCGTGGTGTATTTACCAGCTGGACACCAAACAGACACACAGGAAGAGCAGGCACAGCACTGTGCAGGGCTCCAGGCAAACATTCTGTGAGTCCCTGAACTTTACAGACACCAGCAAACAAGTGTCCTTCCTTACCTTTGCAGCCCCTCTGTACTGTTCTGCCTTCGCTTCCTCATTTGACTTAGAGGGAGTTGCTTTCTGCCTCTGTTTCACGTCATTAAACATTTTGAAAAGTTGTAGACAGAATGGAGCTGTGGTGCAAGGAATGACATGTCTGGAAAAAGCCGCTTAACTGAAAGGTGGTTGAGCATACAACAGTTCTGCCTTGCATCAGCATGCTGCAGACCGAGGGGTAAAGGTGGGTGTGAGCTGCAGGGTGTTGATGGCGGAACGCATTCCTTGCTGCGGCTGCAAGTCTTGCAGGAAGTTTCCTTAAGTTTGGGACTTCCGAAGTGGGGGTTGGAGGGAGTATAGGGTTGGGTGAGTGTGCTTGGTCCTGGGATGTGTACGGCATCTCAAGAGGCACAATTTTGCATGCAAATATTTTTAGATTCCATTCAAGGAGTTTCCTTTCAACAATAAGTGCCATGTCTGAAGTCTGGCTTTTGCGGGGGTAGGTGGGGAATCACCAGTATGCCACTTTCTGAACAGCCACCGATAAACCCAGACACAGCTGCTGACAAGCGTTAATTGTCTGCCTGCCACAGGCAGTGCTTGTGAATTGGGAGGCAAAACAGCTGAAAGTTACCCCGCCGCTTCGGAAAGTTAAAAGAGAACCGAGGACATCTGTCGCAATATGCTTGTAAGCCTCGGGCATTTAAATGGCCATTCAGTAGAAGAGAGGATGGGCCATCACAAGATGTACAGTGTGATGACCAACCAAAATAACCTCTGAGTGAAATCGCCGGAAAGAGAACTATGCACACAGAGGAGGGACATTCATAGAAATTCACCAATAACAAGCCAGCATTCCTAAATGCCACATGAAACAACCAATGAAATTTGGTGGGTGGGCCAGAGCCCATAGAAGAGAATACAACAGTTCGAACGTGACTCGACCAAAAAATGGCCCCTCGGCACATGGCGTGGGGAACAAAGACAAATGGTGGCCTGTGGCAAACACACTCAAACACTGGGCAGACAAAGAAAGGAGGCATGGTAGCAGAGGAGAAAACAGCATTAATTCAGCTATGTCAAAAACGAAAATTAACGGGGCTAAACAATTTTTGAACAAAACACATCCTCCAAAGGCATGAAATATATTACCCTAATTATACACTGTTTGAAAAAAAATGTGAAGTTCTCCCAAAAAAAAGCATTTTTAATTTAATCCAATTCAACTGACACCAGAGAACAGTTGTTTCATGCACCCATGACTAGTACTAGCCCTACTGGCTGGAAGGACCATCTGCAGACAGGGCCACATAGTGAATTAAATGAATATTGCAAATTTGTCAAAGTAACACGGAGAAAATGTATTAAAGTGTGCAACATTTTTCCTTTACAAAACAAGAAAATTGCATGCAAAAAAATAACTATGCCCCTAATGAAATCGCTTGCCACCACAATACATTTTTAAAATCAAATAAAAGTACAATTAAATCCTGGTGCATGCCCCAATCAAACAAACAAGACCCTTATACAACAGTTTTTGAACTTACGTGGGAAATCTCAAAAACAAAGTCCTTAAATTCAATTATGTATGTGCAGCAGACAAAGAGAGCAATCCTTGCAGCTCCAAAGCCTGATGAAAAGTGAACGAGAGGTGGGCAAAGCACTGGGAGAAGTCTGCTGGACAGGAACATGAAGTTGGAGTCTCTGGGGCTCTTCCTTGCAGTTGTGAAAAAAAAGAAAAAACAAGGTTTCTGGCACAAAAAAACAACTCAAATGGGCACTTTGAGAAGAAAATCCACTCAAAAAGTCTCTCAGCTGCTTCAGGAGCACAAAAGCTGCTCCAGCAGTCCATTTGTGGCTGGTATTACATTTGCGCAGTGCAAACGAGCAAGAACGATCGGGCGAGCTCACTAGCTGCCCAAGATTATCGTGGCACTTGAGAACTCCAAAATAAGTCTCAAGCTCAAACAGAGTTAAAAAATTCTGCTTCATGCCCAGGAAGGCAGAAATTAGGAACTCCCTGTTGTGAGGCTCGAAATCAACAAACGCTGAAAGAGGAGTGAAGTTTACTGCCCGGGCATAAAGTAAGACTATGTGAAGAGAAGAACAATAATTGGATAGGTTAGGCTTTTGCTGTGGTGGTTGTCAGATGTTTTTAGGCTCGGGGAATGCCTGCACCCAGAGAAACCTACAAACTCTGATGCCTCGACACCCAGGGGATTTCAAGGTAGTATAGCTTGCATAAATCCCACAATTTGTCTTATGCAGAGTGACCTCCAATCATTACATTCTGTGCGAAACCACTTATTTCTGTGAGAGAAATGTCTGTATTCTGCTAGAGATGGCAAAAGTAATTTGCATGGCATGGCTGATAGCCCTGGAGAGGACTGTCCTCAAAATGTACTGTGAAATTGTCAAGATTTTTGCTTTCAAGTACAATCATTTTAGGATGTGGGTAACTGTAGGAATTGGCCATAGAGCTGGCCCGCAACCAGGCAAACCTAGCAACCTCAGACATTATTGGAAACTAGAAGCTTGGGGAAGTGCAGGGTAGTGTGGCATGAATGGCTCCTACTATGTTTTGTTACCCAGAATGACGTGCAAATCTCAAAGTTTGGTGACATCACAAAGTTTCTGCAAGAGAAAGGCTGTGAATCTGGGGGGGAAGATAAAAAGTCTTACTACCCAGCATCCACACACTTCTCCTGATAAAAACTGCACCACACTTGTGTGAGTGAGTTTATGTGATAGCGAATGATCTGCCATCTGAGCAGACTGACAACTGTCTGACCACCGAATTCCCACAAATCTAACAATAAAATGTTTGCTGTCATTTCCAGTAATTCTAGAGATGTGTTCATCCAGAGAAATGTAGCATGGCAGACAGTTTTGAAAACTAAACACCAATGGGAGTGCAGGATGGCATTACTTGCATGGATCCAACATTTTCTTACCCAGCATACCTTAAATGTTGGGTGAAGTCATAGAACTTCATAACATTACTGTAGGGGAAAGCTCTGGAACACATAGAGAATGACAAAAGTCCTACTATCAAGACAGCAGAATTATGTGATTTTGCGTCCATGGTACTTTGCTCATAATTATGGATTTGGATTTGCGACCTTGTGGTATCGGGTTCCCAAGGCCTACATGCTCCGTAGATAACCCACTTACGCCGAAAGAACTGTTGGCACGGAAACTGAAAAGTAGAAAGGACAAGTTTATTAAGACCCCATGGGGTCCACTGTCTACAAAAGGACGTTAATCCTATGAAGGCAAGTACATCTCTCTGAGTGCGGGGGACTGGTGTGTCTAGAATTGCCTGAATTCGATCTGATGTTAATGCACGCCCCTCCTTAGACAAAAGATGACCGAGGTAGGTCACCTTGGGTCTACAGTATTGTAGCTTTTTCTTAGACACTTTATGGTTGTTCTGAGCTAAAAAGGACAGCAAGGCAAGCGTACTTTCCTCACATTGTGCGTAAGTGTCTGTAGCCAACAAAAGGTCATCAACATACTGGATAAGGGCTACTCCGGGTTGCAATTCAAAAGAATCAAGCTGTCGTTTTAGAGCCTGGCTATAAATGCTAGGACTCTCTGTGTAACCTGGGGGAACACGACAAAATCTATACGATTTATTATGTAACGTGAAGCCAAATAAATATCTGCTATCAGGATGGACGGGAATAGAAAAGAACGCATTTTTGAGGTCAACGACAGAAAAGGTCGTCGCCGTCGGAGGAACCAATGTAAGCAATGTCGTGATATCAGACACCACTGGGTATTGGGGAATGACAATTTTGTTAATTTCTCTCAAATCAATAATAAATCGATAGACTTTGTCGTCTGTATCTTTCTTAAGGATCGGAAGAATAGGGCTGTTACAAACATTGTAAGGAACTTCCTCCACTACTCCTGCAATAATCAAATCCTGAACAATGTGCGTTAATGCAATTTCACCTTCCTTAGAGATCTTATATTGCGGGACACGTGGCAAGGAGACTCCCTCCTTGACAGTAATTTGAATGGGTGGAATAAGCATCTGTCCCACATCCGTATCCGAGGTCACCCATAACGTGTGAGGGAGAGAGGCTAATGCTTCGATGTCTTTTATTGAGAAAAATCTGTGCGAGTCTGGATAATTGTCATTCAAAATAACCCGCACTCCTTCGGGAGCGCAACGTATCGTTGCTCGAAAATATTTAAGCAAATCAATACCCATTATGTTATCAGGAGTGTGAGGTGACAACAAAAACGGGGAAAAACTGAAAAGGTTAGCAATGCAAAGTGCAAGAGGCTGTGATAATGGGCTAGGAGAGGGTGTGCCATCAAACCCTATACAAGTTATCGTATCGCCAGACAGGGGAGCCCTTGGAACCAAGTTTTTAGACAAAGCACTACGAGTAGCTCCAGTGTCAACTAAAAACTGATCAGTAGAACCCAAAATGTCCGCTAATACATATGGACCTCTTTGATCTACTGACACTTCAACCGATTCCACACCCCATCCTACGCAATCCTATGCATGCACATAATCCTGGTGCTCCACATCCTCACCCTCCGATATCTGGTACTGATTCCGTCTATCAAAAACGTTTCGCTCATCCTGACCACGGCCCCTTGCTTCACCCCTGCCACGATCACCTCCACTACCTCTCGCTCCCGAATAACTATTCCTCGACCTTCCACCTCCTCGACCACGCTGACTACGTTGCTCCCGAAGCACCGGACAATCATCAGCCCAATGCCCAAATTCTTTACAATATGCACATTGGTCCTCAGCAATATCGGTACGACCATACGACGCATTACTCCCACCTCGTCTACCTCTCTCATTCCCTCTAGACTGCGTCCCGCGAACTTGCGCTAACATCACCTTCGTTTTCAACTCTTTCGCTTTCTTATCCACACTTTCTTTAGCCTCTAACTCCTGCCGCTCATAATACTGAGCCATAGTTAACAAAGACGCAGGGGTCGCCGTGGTCCAGGAGCTTTCACTCGCTTTCAATCGTTTCGCAATCTCCGGTAGGAGATTAGCCACATACTTATCGACAAACAGATGCCTACCCGTATCGTCTGTTAATGATTGACCACTGTAATCATGAAACGCTTCTTCGAACCGTGTAAAGAAATCTGATACCGATTCATCCAACTTTTGTTTGCACGAAGCTAACATAGTCCAATCAATCTTTTTAGAAGGAACAAGCGTTTTTAGTTTAGTCAAAATAGCCGCTGGAAGGTCTAAAATCATGTCACACGGTTTACATGCAGGCTCCCTATCTAAATCAGCCTGATTTATCTCCTTCCAAGTTCCCCCAAACATCGTTTGATCATTAGTTTTTCGAATCGACCTCCACATATCAGGCGGAAGAATTAACCCAAAGAAGAGATCAATATCAACAAGAGTCATAACACAAGAGGAAATGGCCCCCTCCACCCCTTCATAGAATGCAGCTGGATTTTTACGAAGATCGGGCAAAGAATGTTTTAATGCCATAACATCTGCTCAATTCCAAGGCGTATATACCCAATTATATATAAAGTACCCCTTCGCATCCTTCGACGTTTTATCCTCATCTGTACCATCCCCCTTAGGGGGAACATACAAAGGTGCAGCTTCACGAATAGACATAACATGCACTTTAGAATTCTTATCTGAACCCCGAAGAGAACACTCCTTTGACTGCTCAGCGGACCCCGGCACGGACTCCTTATTCTTTTTCTGTTCTTCCCGTAATTTGGACGTCTCATCCCGTAGCTGGATCAGTTGCTTGAAAAAGGTATCGACATCTGCAAGGACAAATACACCTTTATCCAAATTCTCACGATGAACCGACACAGCCTTAGGTTCTAAAGTATCTGAATATTTACGAAATGTAGTAACAATTTCATCAGCAAGAGTAGTCAAAAACACATCAATTCTCGTTCTGTCCATTTACTCCTCTCGGCAACAACGTCAGCCACAGTTACATAATTCAAATTCAATTTACGAGCCCAACTACGCAAGTCCGTGGCTTTCTCCGCAGATAACCTGACACTGGACTTGCCCCCTTTTCCCGACTTATCCTCTCCTTCATCATCAGAATCTGCAGTCGGAGCCGTAGGAAGAGCATATGGAGGCGGTGATCGATCTAGTAACGAAAAATCATCAATTTCATTATTAAGGACAGGATAAAGCGGACGACGAATAGGAAATTGACCGGTCGTTGGCAAGTTACGTTCCCGTGCCTCCCTCTCTTTCTTCTCCTGCGCCTCCTTTTCCTCAAGCTGTAAAGCCTTATCCCGAGCAGCCTTGCGCTGCTCTTTGTCCGCCAAGGCAACCTCACGCTTCATACGCTCACGCACCGTTTTCTCCCACATTCGTACACAATCAAACATATCTTGTCTAGACCTGCGCTGAAACAAACATTGCTCCACAAACTGAACCTTTCGCAAATCAAACGACCCATGTAGTGGCCATTGCAACTCGGGATCGGTTCTGGTATATTTATGCCATAATTTACTGTACAGTATCGGGGGAAGGCCGAATTTGACATACATCTCACGATTTGGAGTTCCTTCTGGGGGAGCCGGCTGTGATTCCGCTAACCTAATTTTGGTACCATTTCCAAGACAGCACATCCCTCGGAGTGTGCTTAAAACAGGCATGTTCAAAAAGTATCACGAAAGTGTGATACCATATAAATGGCACTTACAGCACTTCACACAAATGTGCCGCTCAGAGTACGAAACAAAATTAGAGAAACATCTCTACATGCCTGCCTATGTGAAGTGCACTACACATATAGATTCAAAGTTCACAAAGTCAAAACGTTAGCTAACTCAAATCATAGACACAATCATAGAACTTCAGTAAGCGTCTGTAGACTACCTTACCGATCACAAATCTTACCCAAATCTCAAAAGTCCAGATTCCAACTGCCAAGGTCTTTAATCGAATCAGCCAAACGGCACTATCCAGCAACGCAGACGATCAAGAACTCAGTCAGAGACCGGCGCCACCTGGAAGGTCAGATCAGAAGGAAAGGAAGAAAACACCGTGGGTGCCAAGACTCGGGTCACTCGGTGGCAGCGTACGCGTCCATGGCGAGTTTCCAATCCTTCGTCACGACCTCTCCTTCGGGCATCCGAGTCACCGATGAGTCCCTTCATGGTCGCCAATTTGTGGTATCGGGTTCCCAAGGCCTACATGCTCCGTAGATAACCCACTTACACCGAAAGAACTGTTGGCACGGAAACTGAAAAGTACAAAGGACAAGTTTATTAAGACCCCATGGGGTGGTGGTACATTCCTACAGCACCCTTCGGCAATGCAAGAAGTATCACACCGAACGTTGGTGCGAATCCTTCTTTTATACATTTTTACAGGTAATAAAAGGTAGGCGGTACATGGTTACAGAGCTTTATGTACATATATGGTCATTTTTGGAACACAGCCAGCTTATGGGCGGGGTTATGACTCCACTGGTCAGTTTAGCGGAACATTCCTAAAGGGTGACTGGTCAGTTGGGACTGCGCATGTACAGGCTTGACCGTTACTAAAAATAGCCTGTTGCTGGGCAAACTCGGATGGTCAGCGGTACGGACAAAGGACTAAAGGGCATGCTGACCACGAGGCCGCTCATTGTCTAAAATGGCCGCCATAACATACAAAATGGCGTTTTCTAATATGGCCAAGTTAAGGGGAATAACGAGTAGCAAAGCTAAGCCCTAACCCGGCCATTGTCAAATTACGACAACCTTTCCCACATAATCCATCATCTGTTGCATAATCTGCAGATTTCAACAAAATAAATTCTAACTCAACTGGATCAAAAGTTACTGAAAACACGGCATTACATGGTGCTGTGCAGAGGAAAGACCTTTGCAAATGTCGACTGGTCATCTTTCTGTTGCTTATTGCTGTATTTGTTTGTCTGATAGGTACTAATGAGGTGAAATATTTGCCTTGGTAGTGTTAAAATGTAAAAATGACAAACAATAATGAAGTAATGCTATCACAAAATGTGCCACATAATGCTGCATAATTTGTCTTTTATTGCTGTATAATTTAGTAAACCTTGCTGCATAATTTGGTCTTTCTCTACCACATAATTCCGGTGGCCCTGCCTACCGTCCGGCGCTAGCCATACTTCTTTCAATAAAAAATGTACCCAATTTATCTTGGTGGGACAATTTGCCAGGACAGGAAAGCCCAGAAACTTATTGTGGAAACAGTAATTTTGCTTTGAACTTAAATTCATTCTTGAGATTAACAAGTAGGTAAGTGATATATTTATTGTACAGTTAGCTAAAACCTTTACAAAAACAACCATCTCTTATAAAACTGTAAAACTTCAATTTAAAAGGCTAGTAGCCACAATTAAGAGCACAGTAAAAATTGCAAAGAGAAAGAGTCCCTCAGCCTTGGTGGGCCACAGTCCAGATTCTTCATTTTTTGTAAGTGGAGATTTAGCAGCAGTTCAGAATGCAAGATAACCTCCCTTGTCAGAGTCTTAGCAGCAAAATGAGGGAGACAATTGAATACTGGTTAAAGTGCATAGTCCAGGAACAGCTTTTATGGCTCAGTACAAAGTGGCCGAGATTAGCCCGATAATGTCTTTCTTCAAGGCTTGGATGTGCAGGAGTGCTTAGTACTTAGTGTAATAAAGGCGCTGTCAGAGACTTTCGCATAGTGGGTCAGCGTGCCAGGGATACCTCTCACACGACAGCGAACTACCATTGAAGGCAGCGGGGGCCACGTCCCGGAGGAGAACCACGCTCCCCATCTCAAGTGCGACATCAGCGGATTACTTCTCACGTTTGCCACTCCGCGGGAAACGCTCGCAGCTGGGGGCTACGATTGCAAACAGGGAGTCTGGACCATATTGCCCACAAGCCATCTGGGCTAGGAGACACCCTCCCGCCACGCCCTCCACAGGGGGTTAAAGCCAGCCTACTCACCCCGCATCGCGGGAAACCTCTCACACAGACAGCGGACTACCATTGAAGGCAGCGGGGCCACGTCACGGAGGAGAGCCACGCTCCCCATCTCAAGTGCGGCATCAGCGGATTACTTCTCGTGTTTCCCGCTCCGCGGGAAACGCTCGCAGCTGGGGGCTACTATTGCAAATAGGGAGTCTGGACCATATTACCCACAAGCCATCTGGGCTAGGAGACAACCTACCACCACGCCCTCCACAGGGGGTTAAAGCCAGCTTACTCACCACGCATCGCGGAAAGCCTCTCACACAGACAGCGGACTACCATTGAAGGCAGCGGGGGCCACGTCACGGAGGAGAACCACGCTCCCCATCTCAGGTGCAGCATCAGCGGATTACTTCTCGCGTTTCCCGCTCCGTGGGAAACGCTCGCAGCTGGGGACTACTATTGCAGACAGCGAGTCTGGACCATATTGCCCACAAGCCATCTGGGCTAGGAGACACCCTCCCGCCACGCCCTCCACAGGGGGTTAAAGCCAGCCTACTCACCCCGCATCGCGGGAAACCTCTCACACAGACAACGGACTACCATTGAAGGCAGCGGGGCCACGTCACGGAGGAGAACCACGCTCCCCATCTCAAGTGCGGCATCAGCGGATTACTTCTCGCATTTCCCGTTCCGCGGCAAACGCTCGCAGCTGGGGGCTACTATTGCAAACAGGGAGTCTGGACCATATAGCCCACAAGCCATCTGGGCTAGGAGACACCCTCCCACCACACCCTCCACAGGGGGTTAAAGCCAGCCTACTCACCCCGCTTCGCGGGACGAGCCGGGCGAAGCCCAGGCCAAGGGCGGGCCCGTTTAAGCCCGTTCAAGACCGGATAAGGACGGGACGGGCCACCCCTCTAACGACCTGTGTATCAGTATAAGGTTAGTGCCCTATAATAATATCCTTCAGGGGTAAAATATACTGCTTGTTAAGATATTAGAAAAATCCTCTGTTGAAAGCAAGCATGGCTGCAACATCAGAAGACGGAATTGCTGGAAGGAAATCTACTGGGGGTTCACTTATGGGCACCTTAGATAACTTCCTTATTAGGGTCTCATCAGCCCTGGCCAAGGATATAGAACTTACTGAAAAAAGACTTTCCTTGGATATAGCCTTTGACAAAAGATCATCCCTGGGCCCCCTGGCAAGGTCAAGATCGCCAACAAGACAACAAGCTGACTCCCAGGGGACGCTTCCTCCGTCGGGAGTGGAGGCGAGAACCTTATCGCCCCAGTCCGTGATTATTCTGGATACATGCAAGATCTCTCCCAGGAGTAGGGGTCATGATAGTGATGTAGATAGAGCCCCATCACCTAACATAAGAACTCGCTCAGCCAGCCAAGTAAAACAAGGATTGGCACCGCAGAAGGGGGGGGTGCCAACAAAAAGAAAGCGCCCTGGAGCCCACTCACATGTTAGAGGGAGAAAAGCAAAGAGCGCAAAAAACGCTGCTCCAAACGATGACTTGATGGTAGAACCACCAACAAGTGCGATGCAACCGGGATTGCCTGATAAAGATGGTCATCTTAACCTCCCGGAATCTGTGGCAAAGGAACCACACTTGGATTTGGGCCCTTTGTTTTGGAAAAGACTGGAGGGCACTTTCAAGAAGTTATGCCACCCAATTCGATCGGCTGGACTCAATACAAAATAGACTGGTGTGCCTTGAACTTTCACTTGCACAAGCCCAGAAACAGGCCGGATTAAGGCGAAGTGCCACAATTGCTCACCCGATAACACCACCAGTTCATGATATAACCGACTCTGGCACTGCTGTTGTGTTGTTTGGGGGGGACAATGCTACCCAGTCTGGTAGGGGGTGCCCCCTGCTATCCCCCAAACTTCTGCGCTGGCAGGGGGTGGGAGTATAGCACAAACTAATAGATCCTCCCAGGCTAACAAGGTAACCAAGGTTTCACTCCCAGTTCAAAATAAGGCAGGGGCTGGGACATCAACAGTGGGTAACAGACCAACCCAGGGAGATGGGGGCAGTAGGGAAGTTAGGCAGCAAAATTTGCCCCCTTTCCCTATGGCATGTAATGACACACCCGTACCCTATATTGACCTCCCTCCCCAATCAGCCCCCTTTGTAGTAGTTTTGGTTGGGGTTCCACCAGTAGCCATGGGGAAGTGAGAATCCTACTTAGATCTTAAGCACAAGTGTATTTTTTGGCTTAACAAGTCTCGCCCATTGCCAACCAGTATGCGAGCAGAGATCCTGAGTGTTAGGCGAGTTAACTGGATAGGAACAGGATGTAAGACCGTGGCAGGGGATTGTATCATTATTAATTTTAGAGACCAGAGATGTGTTAATCACATCTGTAACTGGCATAAAAATTATCACTCCCCTGGGATCCAGGCGCTCCCCCTGGCTTCTATGGTCCTTCTGTTTCCTTTGAAGGGGATATCTTTCAACAGGGTACCACACCAAATTATTGCCCATTGGGGAACATTAGGCTGTTTAATAGATTCCAGGCTCTTTCAGGGTTGGCGGATTGTGATTGACATGATGTACACTTAAGGCCAGCCTCATGCAGTAGAGTAGGGGGGAATGGGGAGGTGGTTGATCTGAGCCTGAGGCTAGGGTGTGTTGCTGAGGCCAGTCGCTATGTGGGGGAGGACGATGTTGGCCAAAACGTTACATGCACTGTAAATATAGAGGTGGATAATGAAATTCGTCCACTGAAGAGTAAGATATCTGCATACCACAGCCCTAGTGACGATTTTGAAGGGGGAGACTTGATCCAAGTCTCTACTGGGCTAGTATGCCAGACATCTCTTATATCATGGAATGTGGCAGGCGTGGGGAACAAACTTAATTCGCCTGTTTGGCAGGACTTCATTAATCGATTCGCTGTATGCCGGTTTCAGGCGGTTTGGGCGACTGAACCAGTATTTAAAGTAGGTCATTTGAACTTTTTTGTTTCGGCTATCAAGAAACACCATGGGCGTCCTATGGGGGGGGGGTCTGGTGATATGGGTTAGGCAGAGTCTTAAATGTCATATCCAGTTGCTTCCCGTGACTAGTATTGATATTCTTGCCGTTAGACTCAGCTTCCCAAAAAAATGAATACTTGATATCTATAATGTTTATGCAAGGGGGCTCCCTGGAGGCAAGAAATCCGATGTTGTCACAGAGTTGGATACATTGCTGCAGGCAACTCCCCCCAATATAGTGTCACTGATTGCGGGGGACTTTAACACCAGGTTCGAACCCCTTGGTCTGGAAGATACAAACCTAACAGAGGAGGAGGATGGCAGGTGGGCAGTTCCTCAACTGGGTATCAAACCCATAAAAAAATGGACAGAGGCTGCGATACAGATGAAGGGCCTCTGTATGGGAACCAGCTCAGAGCTGCCAATGGCCGCACATTCTCAGATAAGATGGGAAAGGAAACTTTTGATAATGGGGTAAGGACAAGTAATATTGATTATTTACTTGTCCCGCTTAAGCTGTGGTCTACTCTCCTAGATATGGAGGTAGTAGTTCGTGTTGAGAGTGACCATAACCCCCTGACTGCGGTGTTTAACTGGGGTCTACAGAAAGTGGATGAGACCACTGGAGGTATAACCCTCCCTGATCTGTTATTGTCAAATGATGAGCGTCATCTTAAATGGTGCCAGGTTGTCGGGCACCAGGAAATTATTTCTGACATTAGGGTAGATCTGGAAGGGGCATTAGCAGCTACGGAGGAGGCCACTTTGTGTGACTCCTCCTATCAACTCCTGATAGAGGCGCACAATAGGCTGTTTGCCAAATTGAAATTATACTTCTGTACATCTAGCAGGGGCAATAGAACCCAGACTAGAAAAGCAAAGAGCTGGTATGATGGCTTCTGCCGCCAAGCTAGGGGGGAGTTAAGCCATGCATTAAAAAATAAAGATTTAAGCAGAATAAAGGTGGCCCGTGCAAACTAGGTGTAAGCAATGCATAGCAAAAAGGGAGTGGGAAGAGAGCAGGTGGCAAGATCTCAAAATGGCGTGTAAGGCTAAAACCCCCAAACTTTTCTGGAATATTTTTAAAGGGGACAGGGTAGGGCATCGTGAAAGCCCTCAAAATAATGTTGACAAAAACTCATGGGTTGAGTATTTCAGATCCCAATATGCTAGTTTTGTAGCTGGCAATAGTGAGGGGGTGTTTGTTCATACTTTTTACAGGGAGGCCGCTTTTACCGTAGGAGAAGTGGATAGGGCACTAGACCTAGTCAATGAAGGTCGTGCTAAAGGTATGGACCGTGTTCCAGCAGACCTATTTTTAAACAATAGAGTCCGCTGGAGGACTTATATTTTGTATGTGGCAAATGCAATAGCACAAGGGATGGAGGTACCTAAATCATGGAAAGGTGCAGAAATAGTGCCAGTGTACAAAAAAGGGGTTAAGTCGACAGCAGTTAATTATAGGCCAATAAGTCTGATCGACTCTATCCAAAAAATTGTGGGGCGGCTTGTATTGGGAAAAATCCAGTCCTGGATGGATGATGATAACATTCTGAGTCACCTCCAGGCTGGCTTTCGCCCGAAAACAAGCACCATAGACCAGGCCTTCCGGTTTATTACGTTATATTGCCGTACTGTGGTTCTGGAGAAAAGTACCCTGTATGCCGCCTTTGTTGATCTAAGGGTGGCTTTTGACTTTGTTACACATAATATCTTGTGGCAAGTTCTTGCAGGGCTTGGGATGGCACCTGAACTGTTGAGCCTAATCGTCCGCCTACATGAGGACACGTTCGCTCGGGTTCGGTGGGGTCGTCAGGGGGAGGTTAGGGAAACCTTCCCGGTTGAGCGGGGAGTGAGGCAAGGTTGCGTCTTAGCGCCTACCTTGTTCTCCCTCTTGGTGAACGGGGTGGCGGAGTACCTCTCCCTGATCCCGACTGATGCCCCTGCGATGTGTGGTGAGCGGGTCCCGATCCTCATGTTCGCGGACGATACTGTCAAAAACGCCAAGTGGACTCCAGCGCGCTTTGAAGACTTCTGTCTGGAAAGTGGTATCGAAATAAATACGGCAAAAACAAAGTTTATGGTTCTCAGTGGTTGTACATCTCTTGGGTCTGCTAGACCCTTCAGAGGGATGATATACATGATTGGTTCCCCGTTGGAGCGAGTTGACTCCTTTACCTTTCTGGGGGTTACCCTCCAGAGAGATTTGGGGTGGACCAGCCAATTAGATATTGCAGTGCTAAAACACCGCCAGCAGGCTGGTATTCTTCTGAAACGGTTTAGCTCTTCAACAACAAAGCTCAGTAGCCCACTACTGGAAGTCTATGGGATGAAGGTGCTAAGTTTGGCTCTTTACGGCGCCGAACTTTGGGGCTTTGAGAATTTGAGAAATTTGACGCTAGCAGAAAATGAATTCCTGTGGAAAGTAACTAGCGTTCCTATAAGTACCCCTTTAATACCTCTTATGTGGGACCTTGGGAAAAAAGCGGTCCAAGATCTTGCTTTTCTGCGGCCTCTGTTGTACTGGCGCCGGTTATGGACCACAGACGAGCTACAGCACTATGCACCGGGTTTGAGGGAGATAATGGCTATGGACGGCTGTAAAAAATACACTGGCTGAAGTCCATCCAGTCCCTAGTATATAGACTGGGAATGAGGGAACAATGGGATGACCCGGCAAATGCTGTATTCCCCTCCAAGAATATCCTGAAAGAAAAATATTGGGAGATGGTAAATGCAGAAATTTGTACAAATGGTCTCTTCTCACACTTAACAGGACGTTTTCAGGAGTTTGAGGCCGAACCGAAGCTGGAAATATATTGGGATGCCATAGAGAAACAGCAGGACCGTAAACTCTAATTCCAACTTAGAGTAGGCTCCCTTCCAGTTAGGTCTTTCACAGCCAAATGGGCAGGTGAAAGTGGCAAGGACAAATGCCCTAAGTGTGGGGAGAAACAAGAGACAATAAGTCATCTCCTTTTTTTCTGTCCCTTGTATACTGCCCCTAGAGCTATGTGGGTTAAGCCAATATGCAGATTGCTTGGCATACGCAGACATGCTGAGGCCTTAAGAATCCTATGTACAGATCCTAGTCCCCCAATCGCTATTGCTCTGGCTAAATTTCTGAAATGGGCATGGGTAATCCGTATGCGATTAATTGCTGGCGTGACCTGAATACTAAGTATCTATCACTGCTAATTTTGTGAAAAACATGGGGGACGTTTTACCGTATATGAGTTATGTGCAATATTATCCTGTACTGTATGAAAATGAAGGCTTTTTAGGATTTTAAGATTTTATGAAATTGTAAAAAATTGATATTCGGCAATAGTCTGTAATAGTTTAATCCTCTCTTATGTATTAATAGTACTCTTTTTATGGATTTTATACTGGAAAACTTTGGATTTTTATGTATGCGTCTATGACTTAATTGTCGAATAAAGCTTTTGATTTGGTCAGCGTGCCTGTTCCAACCCAGCTCCAATGCCTATTCGCAGGTAATCTGGTTGTATCTTTTTTTAGTCTGAGATAAGCAGCTAGTTAAGAATTTTACCAGGCAACAGCTTAGTTGAAAATCTTTGCCAGAGAAACTTGCTAGCACCACTTGACTACAGGACCATATTTGTATCTTGTTGAAGAATTGTCTAAGAAGTGACCGGCGCTCCTGCATTAATTCTCTGAATATGCTGGCTTCGGAGGGCTTAACCACGGAGGCAAGTGGTATGCAGATGGTAATATGCCTAACCAAAATCTCAGGAACTTCTCTTTTGTGATTTTAGAGAAGTGAGGTATGCTTAGGGGGTCACTTTGCAGTAGGACTGTACAGTGAGGATGCCGTTTGCCCATTTTGACAAGACGGCTTTGTCTTGTATGATGGATTCATTTTTGACAGTGTTATTGACTATATTTTTTTAAGCTTGCCAGGGAACCTGATGACTCCTAAAGTTGCCGTATCCCCAGCTGGTCCAGTGCAGTGTCAATGAAATGTCTAGCTGGGCAGGTATCTGAGGCTTCTAGTTCCTTCCTCAAGTAGGAGTTTAGCGTTTCAGGCTGCCCTTTTCTGATTTTATACCAGGTTTTAACGAAAGCTCCTTTGCGGGCCAGCTCTTGTCCTTGCATCCCGAATTTAAGCCTCATTTGTGCCGGAGATGTATATCTTGCCAACCCGTAGATCATTCTCAAGGCTCTTGCAATGGTGCCGTTCAGTGTTTCAGCATCTCTCCCTTTCATGGCTTTGCTTCTGTAGGTGATTGATGGAATTAGTTTAGCCTGTATCACCCTTGTCAGGGGGAGAAAGCTTGGTCCAGCAGGCTTGTTTTTCAGATTTCTTAATGCCACTGCTGTCATTAATCCCCTCTTTTTATTGCCTCACATTGCGCTTTGTAGTTACCTTTATTATTGATGAAAAACCCCAGGTATTTATAGTCTTGTACGACTTCCAGCTTGAATTTTGCCAGGAACCAATTGTGTTTTGTTTTTGTCTTCCGGAAGATTACTCACATGACTTTTGTTTTTTCTTGATTAATGCTTATATGCCCGGGATGCCCGTCACCCCCTCCCAACACAATCCCCAAGGATGGGAAGACGGACGCAGTTCTGAACTTTTGGAAGGCAGGAGGGAGTCACCCTCCCGGCCGTATTTATTAAAAATATGAAACAAAATTAAAACATTAAATAAAAGTTTCATATTCATGTACAATTTTCCATTTATTACATTTCGATGAAGACATGTTATTTGGCTAACCTTAACAAATCTCTAATACAAAGGTATCCTAGCCGAGTCTAACATCCTCCAAATGCATACTTTCTAAATTAAAATTGTACATCCTAGCATTAAGGGCCAACGGCAAGGTCTTAACCGGTGTCAGATCCCTACTACCAAAAACTCTCGCCCTCACGGTGTGAGTGACGGCCGCACAGAGGACTGTACCCTCATGGCCAACTGTAATTTCCCTTGTCTTGTTGGGGGCCCCTCTTTCCGCTCGACGCCATCTTAAAGGTCGTCCGAGCACCCGTGTGAGGTATCTGTAGGAAGGACAGCGTGGACTCCCCCCCCCACCCCCACACTCTCTATCACATCCGCCGTCGCGGATATCCGGGCCCCGGGAAATTCGTAGGAGGGGCATATAGCCGCCTCCTCCCCTGGGAGGGGCCTATGGCCGTCTCCCCTTAGGCGACCCATCCTTAGTGGGTGCAGCCTCCCAGTGGGAGGGGCCAATGGCCGCCTCCCCCCGGGCGCTCCCATCCATAGTGGGTGGCGCCCCCCTCTAGGGACCTTGAAATTACTGCTCACCGATCATGACCTTACCGCCCGACCAAAAAATAAATACGACATTTTTTCACCTACTAAGGAAGAAAAATCAGCCTATCTAATTGTATCAAACTGTTTACTCCTAAAAGAAAACCGACAGACAAAAGTCACCTCGTCAATCTAGACATTCATTCTCCTGCTATACGGAGGGAAAAAAGATGTTATCAGAGCAAAACTTTATTGCAAAACCAACATTGCCTAAGGGGCTGGTGGGTGGGTCAAAAATTGGCTCCTTGTTCCGTCGAGGGCTCACGAGCAACGAGTGGGTGCAGCCTTCCAAGCACAGGAACAAGAGGACGCTTCTTCGGATTCCCGCTCTCTTTATTCTTCTTCGGGAGGGCGTGTACCCGCCCCAGGTACGCCTACTGGGCGTGGTCATCCGTGTAGGTGTCTAGGACAACCCCTCTTGGGCGGGAAAGAGGTGCGCCCCGGCTACGCCGCTTCGGGCATACCAGCCGAGACACGCCCCCCGCCCAAAATGGTTTCCCGGGAGGATCAGGGCACCATATCATACGTTCGGGGGGACTGAGTGGTCGCCCCTTTCCATATGCCCGGGAGGCCCGTCACCCCCTCCCAACACAATCCCCAAGGATTGGAAGACGGACGCAGTTCTGAACTTTTGGAAGGCGGGAGGGAGTCACCCCCCCCGGCCGTATTTATTAAAAATATGAAACTAAATTAAAACATTAAATAAAAGTTTCATATTCATGTATAATTTTCCATTTATTACATTTCGATGAAGACATGTTATTTGGCTAACCTTAACAAATCTCTAATACAAAGGTATCCTAGCCGAGTCTAACATCCTCCAAATGCATACTTTCTAAATTAAAATTGTACATCCTAGCATTAAGGGCCAACGGCAAGGTCTTAACCGGTGTCCGATCCCTACTACCAAAGACTCTCGCCCTCACGGTGTGAGTGACGGCCGCGCAGAGGACTCTACCCTCATGGCCAACTGTAATTTCCCTTGTCTTGTTGGGGGCCCCTCTTTCCGCTCGACGCCATCTTAAAGGTCGTCCGAGCACCCGTGTGAGGTATCTGTAGGAAGGAGAGCGTGGTTCCCCCCCCCCCACACTCTCTATCACATCCGCCGTCGCGGATATCCGGGCCCCGGGAAATTTGTAGGAGGGGCATATAGCCGCCCCCTCCCCTGGGAGGGGCCTATGGCCGTCTCCCCTTAGGCGACCCATCCTTAGTAGGTGCTGCCTCCCAGTGGGAGGGGCCAATGGCCGCCTACCCCCGGGCGCTCCCATCCATAGTGGGTGGCGCCCCCCTCTAGGGACCTTGAAATTACTGCTCACCGATCATGACCTTACCGCCACAGGCCGGATAGTTGACCGGCTATCCGGCCCCCCCCAAACTCCTCCTAAAGGTCATGCTTCCTCAAACCCCTTAGCCATGCTATGAAGTCTCCTATGAGTAAAACATTCCCCTCCCGGGACAGGTGAACCCCATCATTCAGATACATGTGATCACCCCGAATACACCCATGAGGAATGCTATGCAACTGCGCCGAGCGAAACAATCTACCAATTTTATTGTTAACCTTCTTCACCGAGTGGTTCAGTGCTGACACTGAAAGGCCCCCCCGCCACACCTTTCTGGGAACCATGTGGGACCAGGCAATCGTGCACCCCGGGATTCTTTTTGCCAACCAGCTAACGGCCGACAACATTTGCTCGAGTAATACTCGTCTCCCCAGAGTCACCAAGTCATTGCCCCCCAGGTGTACTATGACTACAGATGGCGGTGACCTCTGCCGCCCTAAGAGACCCTCAATAAACAATTCAAATTGGTCAACACAGAGCCCGCCCCTTCCATAGAAGGTCACTCTGTACCCGTATTCCCCAGCGGCGCGAGTCGCGTCACCTGCTTTGAATACGTCCCCAGCCCGCCTTACGTATGAGTGGCCCACGACCCAAACCACTTTCTCCTCAGACGGTGATCCATGACCGCTGGTCCCCTGGTACTGGGTCGACTGCAAATTCCGCCCCGCATGACATGCTCGCGAAACTGTAAATCAAACAGAAGACAAGAAGCGTGAGTGCATGTAACTTGACTTCACAACATGTGCAATCGCACATACCTTTTAAAACAATTCGAGGACCATCGTCCTAACTGTTTCACTTCTTCTGAACTCTGACCCCTGGCTGTAGCCTCGGTAGCAGCCCCTATCCTAAAGGAGTGGGTCCCGAAATCGCACGGGTCCATGCCCGCCGCAGCGATTGTCAGTGCTAGCACCCTCTGAAACTGAAACCTCGTCAGTGGGGTGGCATCGATGTGCCTCAGCAAACTCCCCCCCCATGTATCCGCCCTCAGTGCCAAGTATTCCTCAATACACACTATCGGGCACGTGGGGGACCCTTGCACGCGCTGGACAACAACACTGTTTCCTATCGCTCCCTGGTCAGTTTTGGACTTAGCTATCGTGACTATCATCGAATCACCCCTAATTAGGATGTGATCCCTGCACAAGCCACCCTCCACATCTTTCTTATTTCTTGCGACCAGTTCGCTCACCCGCATAGCCCCATGGAACGCTAATGCGAAAGCTGCCCGGAACAGCACCGCCTCGAATTGGGAGGAGCATGTCGTGCCTAGTCTTGCCATGAGCAGGGACAATCTTTCTAGGCCAATCGGGCGCCTTACGTCTTGCCTGCGACCCTCGAGGCGCTGCCAGCCGCGAAGGGCTTTTTTCGCCAAAAAGGAACCTGCTGGGTCTTTGATGCCATGCACCTGCGCCATGAAAAAGATGGCCGCCCTGTGTCTATTGGCCGTAGCCGCTGATCGGCCTTCTCTGTGCAGTGCTACTAGGAACCCAAGGAAGGAATCCTCCTGACCCCAGTTCTGACTCCCTGTCGGACCCAAAAATGCACAATAGGAACGAAACGCTCCTTCGTATGCTTTCCTCGTCCTGGGGGCTAGGCTTGCTGCCACGAGGTCTTGTAATCCGGGGCACCGATTAGCCAGAGTGCTTCGGGAAATGGTGCACCCACTAGGTCCGCTGTAGGTAGATAAACCCTGAACGCCTGCATATGTGAAAGAGAGAGTGCATCAGCCGCATGATTCAGTACACCCGGCACATGTTTCGCCCTGAACTGTACATTCAGTCTCATGCAAAGCAGCACAATTTCCTTCAACAGTCTCAAGATCCATTTGCAGCGTGCTGCCTGTTGGTTAATACATTCGACAACAGTCATATTATGTTATGTTATGTTATGTTAATAACATTTATTAGGCGCAACAGCTGCTCCGACCAAAATACCACCGAGCGGTCTCGGAACTCGTTCGGCCATGCCATTAGAGCAACCAAAAAAGGGAATAGCTCCAGGAACCCTATGTTACCTGTGAGACCGCTGGTGTGCCACCACGTCGGCCATGTTTGCGCTGACCATCGATTACCAAAGATGGCGCCAAATCCCACGCTTCCCGCCGAGTCGGTCCACAAACCCAGCTCGTCCGAGGACGCTGGCGGCTTGTTCCACACCACTCGACCGTTAAAGTCCGCCAGGAATGCCAACCAAATGCGCATGTCCTGGCGAACCTCTGCAGACAGTCTCGTGCGGTGGTGTCCTTCTTTGAGACCAACCATAGCTTGGGCAATAGAGCATGAAAAGGGGCGGGCCATTGGTATCACTCTCAAGGCAAAATTAAGCTGACCCACTGCTTGCTGTAACTGGTGCAGGGTCACCTTCGCCTTACCAAGGCAAAGTTCCAGGGAAGCCCTGAATTTAGATACCTTACCCACAGGCAAACGGAAACATCCCTCCACAGAATCGAGCTCAATTCCCAGAAACTCGAGTGAAGTAGATGGTCCAACAGTCTTACCGGGTGCCAATGGCACTCCAAACTCCCTCATAAGGATGCAAAAGTCGTGTAGCGCCTGCGCACATTTCGTGTCGCCGGCTGCTCCCAAGAACAGAAAGTCGTCTAGGTAATGCATAACATGCCTATGCCCCGTGGCCTCGGTGAATGCCCACTCTAAGAAACAGCTGAATTTTTCAAAATAGGCACAAGAAATGGAGCAACCCATCGGCATGCATTTATCCATGTAATAACGTCCTTGGAACGCAAAACCCAGCAAACGCTGATCCTGTGGGTGTACCGGGAGCAACCGGAACGCTGATTCGATATCCGATTTCGCCATCAGCGCTCCGGGGCCCAGGCGATTTAACATGGTGACGGCATCATCGAGCGATGCGTACCGCACCGAACAGACTTCTGGGTCAATAGCATCGTTTACTGAGAAGCCCCTTGGAGCAGACAGATTATGGATCAGCCTAAATTCCCCCGGGTCCTTTTTGGGGACCACCCCTAACGGGGAACAGATGAAATTCGCCACTGGCGGGAGCCGAAAAGGCCCAGCCACTCGGCCTAGTCTCACCTCTTTATCGATTTTCCTTTCCACAACACCTGGATTCTGTTGTGTTGAAAGCTGGTTTTTGCAAAAAGGTTTCCCGTGAAAATCCCCCACCGGGATGTGGAAGCCATATAAGAATCCCTTCCTCAACACCCCAGCGGAGACATAATCCGGGTATTTGTTTAACCAAGGAGTCAAAGCCATGAGATCAACGGGAGTAGGCAATTGTACCCAACAATCCACCTCAGTCCTGCTTGGACCCTCCTTTACCTCCCGCCCCGCTATTTTTTGATCTGCATGAACTCTCCGTGTGAGAGGAATTCCCACAACCCGCACACACGTGCTTGAACCTACATGTACCCTGAGGTCTGTTGCAATTGCCTCTATTGAAGCCCCAACAGACCCCCCGCTTTCCACCATTCCTGCCGGATTTCGGCTGGTGATCGTCGCCGGTGCCTGCTCGAAAGGGCACCGCGGGCTTCTGGCGGGAAACCCCAGACCCATTCCCACCTGCCGAGGAAGTTTTTGCCGCCCCAGGCAGGAGCTGTTTATGCCAAGAAATGGAGTCGAGGCAATCCCATGTCAGAGAGGAATCATACTCTTTTGCTTTACGGAACTTCATGTCGTAACCTTTCCATTCACCCCCCTCATATGTTTCATAAAAATCCATTATACGTGCCTGATAACAAGACAGCTCGGGCAATACCTCGGGCTTACGTTCCCCAATAATCGCAGTAAACATTGCAAAAGCCTTAGCCCAATTTGTTATCGTCTCTTCAACACTGAACTCTGCCATCTTGGCGCGCCAGACGCTCGGGTGCCACAAATCTTTCTGTGTTTCAGCATACTCCATCTCGCGATGGTCAGTTAACAACGAAAACATATTGACATATTTGTCTGCCCAGATCAACTCTTTTGTGGCCAACGGTATATGTTGAACCACCCTCTCCCGTCTTGAGGGTAATGAGCCCTCCCCTGCCACTGGCAAGGCGAGCTTACCTGGTGCGGTCGTTGTTCCCGCCGTTTTCTCGAGACCTGCTGCCAGTCCTTCTGGTGTCGCCTGTGGGGAGACAAGAGGGAGATTCGCCTTCGCGGCATCTCGCGACTGCCGCAACTGCTGGATTAGTAATTTGGCCTCTTCGGCCGTGTCACCTGGCGCCGTAGCACCACCTGCCTTCTTATTGAGCCATGCGGCCAACTGGGTGGCCAATTCAGGAGGCATATCCTCCTCGTTAGCGGGCGTAATCACAACCGGAATCGGTTGACCCGCGTCTGGGGTTGGTACTGGGTCATCAGCGGGTATGGCAGGGCTGACCGGGGGCACCTCAGGGACCGGATCCTCCCCTGCCGCCGCCCTCCTCTTGACCCGTTTCCCTCTACCCTCGGGAACGACTCCCGGCAATGCCGGGCCTATTACCTTCTTCAGGTTACCAGGCTTGTTCATTGCGGCCAGTTGCTTCTTGATGCCCGCCATATCCCGACCAAGCGCTGGGACCTGCCCGATGCTCCGTTCTATTCTCGCCATTCTGTTCACCAACATGCGAAGCACCTGGTCTGTCTCGGAACCCTTTCCTGCCTTCTTGCCAGACATGGTTTCGATTATCTCCTCCGGGTCGATCGACACGGTCCTGGATCCTTCGCTGTACAGTCACTGAAAGAGAAACACAAGAATTACAAGTTCTCAAAAATTGGCTCCTTGTTCCGTCGAGGGCTCACGAGCAACGAGTGGGTGCAGCCTTCCAAGCACAGGAACAAGAGGACGCTTCTTCGGATTCCCGCTCTCTTTATTCTTCTTCGGGAGGGCGTGTACCCGCCCCAGGTACGCCTACTGGGCGTGGTCATCGGTGTAGGTGTCTAGGACAACCCCTCTTAGGTGGGAAAGAGGCGCGCCCCGGCTACGCCGATTCGGGCATACCAGCCGAGACACGCCCCCCGCCCAAAATGGTTTCCCGGGAGGATAAGGGCACCCGTTCATACGTTCGGGGGGACCGAGTGGTCGCCCCTTTCCAGTCTATTGGTCTCCGAGTCTTGGGATGTGATGTCAAGCAAGCGTTGTAGACCTATAAGTTTCCGGCTGATAAGCACCAGGTCATCTGCATACAGGAGGTTGCATAACTGACAGCCTCCAAGCTTGGGTGCATGTGAATTACTTTCTTTGAGTTGCACTGTTAGCTGGGCCATAAAAATATTGAAGAGTGTTGGGGCAAGCACACAACCTTGTTTTAATCCTGAGGTTGTGTTTATCTTTTTCGCTAAATGGTCTCCTGCCCCCAGCTTTACTTGCACCCAGGTGTTACTATGCAAAATAATTAGTTGTTTAAGTAGCAGTGATGGAATTCTTAGCCTTTTTAATATTTGCCACAATATACTTTTGCAACATCTATCATTGGTGAAAGGGCTGAAATCAAGGTAGCTGGGTCCATGTTCCTGCAGAAACCTGTTTGGTTGTAAGGTATTGCTGCAATTTCTGTGGCCCATGTCGGTAATTCTTGGAGAAGTACACATGCATAATATTTGGTTTCATTGTCCAGAAGAGCTACCAGGTCAAAGCTCTTCGGATCACTCCTATTGCCTTTTTTGTAGATGGGTGAAATAATCGAGCCCCTACATGATGATGGTACTGTTGATGTTTGCAAAATTGATTCGAAGATCGGTTTTAAAAATCCCAGAATTCTGGATCTTGTTTAAATAGTATGAGGGGATCCCACTTGGGCCAGGAGCTCCCTCACACCTGCCTTTAAGGATTCTTTTGCAGATTTGTGTAATCATGATTATAAAATCCTGTCCCAGAATTGCGTTGAAGTTTGACTGGGGTGATTGAGTTTCCAGGGTAGGCGAGTGTGGTTAGTTGAGCAGGTTTGGAGAATATGGTCTTAATTAAAAAGTGATTCGAGGTAGGTTGTCCATGCCTCTTCTTTAATGTGTGAGTTGATGTCCTGGCCCTACGGGTTAGACAGAGCGTTGATCTTCTGCCAGAATTGTGCGCTATTGTTGTTTTTGATGTCGTGCAGGAGTCTGGCCCAAAGAGAATCTTCAGCTTCTTTTTTAATTCGCCAAGTTAGTTTTCTGTGGTTGGCTTTTAGCTGCGTTAGTTCTTGCAATGCCATGGGTCTTTCTTCAGCCTCCGTAGTGTGTGATTTATCAGTGCTTTTAGCTTTTTTAATTCTGCATTATTTCAGGAATTGTTGATTTTGAGAATGAGCTGTTCTCCTGTTTTGAGAGCATCCTTTTATGTCTCCGCAACTGTCCCGCAGGGTTTTTGTAAACAACTCAAAGCTTCCTATTCTGTCAGGGTCAGCTACTTGCGCTTCTCTGAGGAGTTGTTTTGCAAGGGAAAAGAGGCCTTCTGGATCATTCCACATTTTACTCTTTTCTCATGATAGGAAAATTCTGGGCAGAATGTATTGCTGGGAGCAATTTGTGTATCGGGCAGATAATCGCTATAATATAAACTGCCAATGTAATAGTCCTTTACTTTTAAGAACATGCAGCTAGAGCAGAATGTATAGTCAATTGCGGACCTTATCACTGTGAAATGTTGCTTTCTGTGTGCGTTCTCCTGAAAATCTTCCTTTTAATGCACGAAAGCCCAGATTCTCTAAAAACGCCAGAAGCTTTTGAGATGTTTTTGTGGATCTTCCATCTGTGTTGTAATCCTGAGGCATTGCATCCCTTGCAAATGGATCCTCTTCTGAATAGTTGTCCTCAGCTCTGTTGTTGACAAGAGTAGTTCCTCCCAACTGGAAAGGGGCAATGGTTAAGACGCTTCTGAAGAAACACAACGTGGACCGGGCAGATCTAGGCAACTACCGCCCGATTTCCCTTCTTCCTAAGATTGCCAAAATCGCTGAAAAATACGTCAACCATACTCTCTCAAACTTTGTGGAATACCTTAGTTTGGTACACTCCTCCCAGACAGGATTCCGCCTACGTCAAATAACTGAAACTGCTCTGCTAGCGGTGGTAGAGGAAAGCAGAAAGATCCTGGACTCAGGAGGGTCAGCTACCATCATCCTCCTTGACCTGAGCTCAGTATTCGAGACAGTGAACCATCGCATCCTGATTCACCGTCTCAGAAACATAGTAATAGCTGCCACTGCAATGCAATGGCTGTGCTCCTCTCTGGAGGGACACTACTTTCAGATTTTTGAAGGAGATATGAGTTCTAAACCCTTGCCTTTGCTATGTGGTGTCCCTCAGGGCTCATCGCTTAGCCCAACTCTTTTTAATATATATATAGCTCCTCTGGCGGCAATCATGGCCCCTTTCTGAATCCATATGGTGACCTACGCCGACGACACCCAATTGGTCATAGCGCTCAACCAAGCTACGCAACAGACCAATGTCCTTCAAGAATGCCTAACGGAGGTCTCTAAGTAGATGGGGCATGCCACCTGAAGCTTAATGGTGAAAAGACCGAGATCATGATCCTGGGCAACCCCTCGAATGTGACACTAGGGACCATGTGGCCAGCATGCATGGGCCCAGCCCCGGTCCCCAAACCAGAAATAAAGAGTCTGGGCACCTGGTTAGACCAGAACCCGACATTCAAGGTGCCAACAAGGAAGACGGTCGCCACCTGTTTTGGCTTACTTAGAATGGCAAGAAAAGTGCTTCCCCTCATTCCTCCCCTAACTAAGAAAGTCCTAGTCCAATCGCTGATACTCTCAAGGATAGACTATGGAAATGCACTTTACTTGGGGGCCCGACTGCAGTAATCACTAAACTGCAAACGGTTCAGAACAGTGCAGCTAGACTACTGATGGGAACACCGAACCGCGTCTCAGCCAAACTTGCCCTTCTCTCCCTTCACTGGTTGCCAGTGAAAGAAAGAGTTAGCTTTAAAGCCCTCTGTTTCATCCATAAGCCCCTGCAGGGGAATGGGCCACCTCTGATCTCGACCATAATCTGCCCCTACAAAGCGAGTAGGAAAGTCTGCTCGGACGAACTCCACTTAGTCGAAGTCCCCACAATTAAGAGGTCTAGAAGTGGCTATTGTCTCTTTTCCCTTAATACAGCTAAACTCTGGAATGCACTACCTCTTCACCTCCACCCGGCATCCAGCCACCTTGTTTTCTGAAAGCTGAAAACACTTCTGTTTCCTTAATACCCCCGTCTCTGATTACTGATCATGCTCAGCGCTGGGAGGCCTACAGGTAACTATACGCTTTACAAATGTCCCTCTCATTTCATTTAATTTTTTTTGCTTTCTCCTCCATTATTATTTTCACCAATTCTTCCTTCAATTGTTGACTACCTCCAATTTTGTCGTGTGGGTGCAGATAGAGATTTGCGAGTATTATATACTCTTTTTTTGTCTTTTTTCTTGGGATTATTAGCTCTGATAAATGGGCCAAGCATCGTCTGGCACCTAGGGAAGCCTATCAACCATGGGCTGGTCTGAAAACTAAAAATCCATGCAAACCATTGTGATGTAGCTTGTATAGACCTCCGTTTGTTTTCTCACCCAGAACACCCGGCAAATGTCATAACTATGCCTATAAAATCCCAATTTTCACTCACATTCCAAAGGGTGATATAGTATTTGGGACCTGGGTTGTCAAGCATCCTACAGATCCTACCAACACTGGGCTTTTCAAAACAATAGAGATCCAGGTGAATGCAGGGATGTGTGACTAGGCTGGATCCTACATGTTTTCTTACATAGAATGCAGTGTTAACTAGATAACTATACCTAAAAAAAGCTTCCTCTCACTTTCCATGGGGGATGGCCAAATTATTTGGCTCAACATTAACCAGCACTGAAGGAAAACTACCACTGCTAGAAATTTCTGAAAACTATCAACCGGTATGGATCTAAAGCTGTGTAGCATGCATGAAAACTTGGTGGATTTCACACAAATCACACTACTCTGGATTCCTTGTAATGAGGGCCTCAATGTCAGAAATAGAAGTTTAAATCTTCCAGGAGGACAAGGTCGAAAGCTGTTGCCAGCTAGGTTCCCTTGTATTAAGAAAAACCATAAATTTCCCACTGAAGCTGCTAGCTTTCACCGAAAGCCAAGAGCATGACAAACCTGGATTTTGTCACCACTGAGGCCATTTTCCAGGCTGCAAATTTTTGATGCGGAACAAGAGATTAAGTTCTGACTTTTGTGGAAGTCAAAATCGGGCCAAATCTGTCATAGCTGGGCAGGGCTCTACGAGGCAGATACCTTAACCATGAGATCCAGCTACCAGCATGGCAAAAATCTCTAAGTGAAAACAGTCTGGTTTTCTTTTGTGCTTTGGTTGAGCCTCTGTGCCTTGTTCCAATCATCTGGAGGTGGAAAACATGTCAAAGTTCCACATTTTTCCAAGTTCTGGAAAAGTTCATCCTGGGCAATCCTACAGCCCCGTGCTCCTCAGGGAATCCTTGTCGGCGCCAAGTGTCTCTCCATCTCTGCCTCCTGCAGGGTACAGTCCTTTGTTGTCTTCTGGCCCATCTTGGAAATTGGGGTCCTTTTGCAGTTGCTTTCCTGAAGCAGGTAAACAGTAGGCCATCCATTTGACCCTTAGAGAGCAGTGACAGTCCCTTGGTGCCAGCAGTAATCGGAAGTCTTTCAGTCATTGAGTATATACTGTTCCTCCAGCAGTAGTCAGAAGTAATCTTCCACCAGGGGCTTCTGTTTTTCATGCCAGCCGTTTCAGCTCCAGGAGGAGATGGTGGTTGAAGAGCGAGCTTTTTCCTATGCACTAGGGTGACTGGAGAAATTCCTCTAACCAATCCTAACTATTTTCTTGCAGTCCTCCAGCTGAATTTGCGTCACTTTCTCTTTGTCCTTCTTTAAAACTACTTGTAACCCATACCCACTGAAAGAGAAGGCTCCTCCAGTGCGGGAAGGGAGGAGAGGGGTTCCTGGTGAGGATACGTCCTCCCAAATCAAACACAATCTCAGTATAAGTATCCCACTCACAACAACGAATGGTTGGGAAAGGAGGGGAAAAAAACCACTAGTAGTGGGAAAGGGAGCAAATCCTTTTTGTTATATAACCCTCTATAGTGAGATTGTGATACTACTTTAAAATTACCCAGGAGCCATTGTTTAAGATGGCTGCGCCCCACTGAGACCAGACAGGCCTGTCTTCAGGTCATTTAGATTTGCCTCCTCTCATGTGAGAGGAACACTTTTTGTCTACCCTACTGTGACTGGAGCCTGGCTGTCTGGGAATGTCCTGGCAGTGAATATGGGAAGCCCTTCCCAGATCTTCAAGCCAATAGATGTAGTGCCAAAGCTGCCTTTTGTTCTGCTAACTGTTCCTGTCCACTCTCAGATAGATAATCCCTTCAACGTGGCCAGCAGCTAATACTAGGGATATCCCCATAATTTGCTTTAGAGTAATTACTTGAAATTTCATCAAAATTATGCTTAGGTATGTGAAATGTAAATCCATTACTTTGTAGTATATTTTATTGTAGAATGCGTCCTTGTCTCAGTCTTTAAAGGACATATTTTGAGCTAAAGAATGCAAAAAAACAAAAGTACTGCAAACACAGCCACTCATGTTTGGCCATTGGCAGTAAATGTTTAACTCAGATAGCATGTGCACTGAGCCTTTTGACCATCATTACATGAAGTGACATTACAGCATGATTTTGGGAATCTCACATAAGAAGCATAATGTGTAATTCCCAACATTATGCAAATCGCACCGGCGTAAATAAATTTTGCCCAAGCCTAGTTAAAATCCATTCCGTGCTTAATTTGAGCCAGAGCTTTCCGGTGCTGAGCACGGGCACTTAATTGGTTTCCGGTGCTTGGCACCGGCACCTAATTGTCAACACCACACTAAGGGAAGTCTGCACAAGGTGGCGTTGCTCATGTAATTTAGAGATGAGCAGTAAAACAGTTGTTTATGAAACCAATATACATTAAAAAAATTACTAACACCTGCCTCCCCAGCCATTCCTAAAGTTTTGGGGACCTGGAATAATCTGAACTGCCACATTTACATGCGAGAGAGATGGTTAGTAGTTGTTTTGGCAGCAATGACTGGGGCTATGGGTGGTGCAAGCTGCAGTGGCCTCCTGGTCAGAGCCCTGGCACTTGATATTTTACAAATTAAGCACTGAACCCATTTTCTTTTCCTGAGCCGAGAGGCATTCTACTACCCCCAGAGCCAGAGTCACATAAAACTGTCAGCCAAGAATGTTTTTTCCCGGCTTTAGAGGCATGATAAGTGGCTGAACTGGTTTTATGCTAAGAAGGTGTATATGGTGTGATAGAGCGCGGGCTCACCTGCTCAACATACTCACCTAGGCCCATATGTCTATGTATACATTAAACAGGTAAACCTACACACAATCAATTGGGGTTTTTACCATTTGGATTTTATACCATTTATCTTACCAATCCAAGTCACCGATACCTATAATCCTAAAGGATGAAGGGAGTTAAAGAGAGAATGGATAGCAATAATAACAATTAGCATTTCATAAATGACCACAAACTCGGGAAAAGTATTAAATCTTTATCTAAGTAAAATTTTGTAAATTATAAACATGAACTTAAATTAATTTCTTATTCTGTTTAGACTAATGCAGATTTTAAAACATAAACATTTTCAAAAATGATTTGGTGAGAAAAAATGTTGTTAAGCATTTAAACAGAGGGTGGGTAAAAGAAAGGGAAAACAGTACAATGACAAACCCACACTATATAGTTACCTAGAATGGTGTGATGACCAATCTAGGTCACGAGCTGAGTTAAAGAAATAAGAATCCCAAAGTTCAGGTGCCAGCAGGAAAGAACAGGTGCAAGCCAGAATTAGAATCAGGACAGGATACTGACCAAATTAGATCAGGACGGGACCACCACAGGCTAAGACCAGCACCACAGCTAAAGTTCAAAACGCCAGCGTTGTAAACCCTCTCTGCAGCTAACAGTGGAACCCAGATTGGGTCATCGATCTCCTTCCCAGAACCCCGATTGGGTTATCGAATCTTCAGACAGAGTGCTCCGCCAGCAACTCTGCTCTCGATCACCTATTGAGTGTGTTGGGTCAGTGACAGGTCAGCTATTCGGACAAGCCTCCAGCAGTGTCTGTCGATAAGCGATCCACCACTGTCGATATTTAGCAAATTCTTTGAGTATTTAAAACTACTCCCACTGAAGGTATCAATGCACTAAATTTATCACCTACAATTTCTGCAAAACTAGCTCTTCTATTACGTATTAGTCCATTAGTGTCTTCATTTGCTTCCAGTGATTTTATTTACATGGTATACTTTTGGGAATACTATTCCAAAATAGCAACTCCCATACCAATGATCAGGTAATTTGTAATATGCCTTGTTCCCACAAATATAATAAATTCCAGGAAACCAAGGTTCAGTTCCATCTTTGAATCTCCAACCCCCAATTACTTTATAATTGTGTTTGCATTCACTTGAACCAATTAATATATTGTTATAATAACTTGTTCTCTCCCTGTGGAGACAGAGTTTCCCTTTCTTTTCAAAGTCCAGCAACATAGCAGCATGAGTTTTGCCATTCAAGGTGTATTCTTTATTTTCTGCCCATTTAGGAATGTTTTATTTCTGTTCTCTAGCTTTGCTTTGGAAATCCTCTCTCCTTTTCTCAACTAAGTTCAAAAATATGTTCTCTTCTTCATGTAAAATGCATGTTAAATTATTCTTGTGTGTTTCAAATATATCTATTGTACCTATTGTTAGAAAAAATATTCTCCCATATAACGAGCTATGTTACCTTTACTATGTACAGGATTCAGGTTACTATGAATTGGAAGTTCAGAGAAAATCACTTCTTATAATAATAATATTGTAAGGGTCCTTTCTAGTAAAATAAACTAGCTAAAAGACTACACGAAATACCATAAGTCAGGGGTAAATGATGGTAAGTGACGCCTTCTGCTACAGACAATGGTAGCTTCATACATACATAGCAATCACTTATTTCCATTGCCTCTACATAATGTACTAACAGATTTGCAAATACATTCAGGTGTGTTTTATATCTAACTTTATTGTAATGCAATCCTCCCTCATTTGACACTTCTAATTCTACTCTTTGCTGCCTAACATGATCTATTCTTCCAATTATATCTAACTTTTCAGGTACATCTACTTTATCATGAATGTTAGTGTCATTCTTCTCACTTCTATCCATTAGATAAGGAATAGCTACTGTCAGTCCTAACCATACTATGAGTATTATTACTATACTACATGTGCATATTCTACAGCATGTTTTAAGCAATTTCTTTTCGGTGTACCATTAACAGTATGATCAGGCATTTTCGATTAAGAAGACTTAGCCGCTCTTTAAGATTTTTTACAGAATTTTAACGTATGAAACTTTCAAGTTGGTCTCACTTCTTCTTCTGTTGGTTCATCAATTAATTTGTCAACATCTTCATCGCTCAGTTCAAATTTTTCAAGATCTTCAAGGATGACATAAGTCCATTCAGGGCCTCTGAACTTATTATTCAGTCTTTTTAAACACAGACTTTTTCTTTTTGGTTGTTCTGTGGAAAGCCCAGTTTGACTTGATATTTCATTTACTTGCTCTGGTTCTTCATTTATTGATTTATAATGAAATTTCAGGTTCTTGACAAAACTGGGCCAATTATCTCCTTTTCTGAGTCTATTAGCTGGCACTATGCTTTGTTTTTCTTCAATTGTTATTTTGTTCTCATTCAGTTGTGGCACAATTTGTGTATCTTCGTCATCTGTATCCCTCTCTATCTTACTTGGTCCAGGTCTTGCTTCTGTTTCTTCTGCCTGCATACTTATCTGGCCTTGTTCAGGTGTGTGCTGCAATTGACTTTGATTTTGTTTGTTTTCTTCTTCCTGAACACATTTATCTACATCAATGTGGTCCTGCTCAGGTATCTCGATCTCTTGTTGTTCTTCTTCCTGAGCCTTCACCCTTTTACCTATCTGTCCCTTCTCAGTCTCTGGAACTGTGACAGGTATTTGGAATGCCTGAGTATATTGATCTTTTCCTCCCCAGAAGTACTTTTGGCTTTGGTTTTTGTAATCTGAGTACGTTTTTCTATTCCTGACTCATCCTCACTATCACTCTGTCTAAATAAGTCTGGCTTCTGGTTCTCACAACATCTGCAGGAATGTCAATCACTGGAATCCATTCATCCTGACTGGTGCTGGTGCTCGGTTGTTCATCATCAACTACTTCGGAATCACTTTCTCGAGACCCCCAGCTGTACAACCTTCAGCTTCAGTTTCATCAGGTTCAGATACACTCTTTAAGTATGGCTCACATGGATCCAATTTGGAATTTCTTTGTATTTTACTGCTGTAGTGGTGACCAATATCACTTGTTTTGGCCTTCCCCACCTCAGAGCTAATCAAGATTCTTGTGTATGTTCTTTTATTACAACCCAGTCACCTGGAATCAGAATGTGTGCTGGAGTTGTTTGCCTGGTGACAGCGTCTTCTCCAACCTGGTGAGAGATAGAACGCACTTGGTCAGCCAGTTCTTTGCAGTACTCTAGTACTAAATCATCAGATATATTTATCAACTTATGTCCTGGCACCCATGCCTGCCTCATTGCTCTTCCCATGAGTATTTAATGAGGACTCAAGCCTGTTTTTCAGTCTGGAATGCTTCTGAGTCCCATCAGAACAAGAGGTAAATCATCTGGCCATTCTAATCGAGTTGATTCATAAATCTTTCCCAATCTTGATTTGATTGTGCCATTCAGTTGTTCTATCACCCCAGAAGCCTCTGGGCGGTATGCACAGTGAAGCTTCTGCTCAATTTTAAATGATTTACAAATTAGACCAATTATCTCATTATTGAAATGTCTTCCTCGGTCTGATTCAATCTTTACTGGAAAACCGAAACGTGGTATGAGCTCTCTAAGTAGTAATTTTGCTACTGTGATGCTATCATTCCTATGTGTAGGGTAAGCTTCCACCCATTTTGAAAATAGGCAGACAATGACAAGAATGTACATCATTCCTCTGCAAGGGGGTAACTGAATGAAAACAATCTGAAGTCGAATAAAAGGACCTTCTTCCTTTCTAATCATTCCTGACAATACTACAGTTCTTTTCCCAGGATTCATTTGTTGGCACATCAAACACCTATGGCAAAGACTCTCTGCAACGTTCCTGAACTTTGCATTGAATCTAGTTTGTCTGAATAGCCTTATCATAGCGTCTCGTCCTAGATGAGAATCACCAGGATACATCCTAGCCATAGGAGCAAGCATACAGTTTGGCAACACAGGCCTCCCATCAAGGTAAACAATGACACCATCTCCAGCCCTTCTCTGACATCCTATTTTCGCCCACTCTTCCTTTTCTTCCTGACCTGCATCATTTTGTAAATCTTTCACTTCTTCCCACGTTTTCACTCTCTCAAGCAACATAAGTTGCCAGCTGTTTCTTTTTGGCTCCATTTTTGTTTTTATTGCCATCTTATATTTGGCACAATACTGAGCTAGTTGGTCTGCATATTGGTTACCTGCTGTCACTCTGTCATTGCCAGATTGGTGAGCAGCACACTTGACAACAGCTACAGTTTCTGGTAATTGGATTGCTTTAAGCAAATCTTTCACAAAATTTCCATTTTTATTAGGAGTACCTGATGAAGTCAGAAACTCTCTTTGCATCCAGAGTTGGCCAATATCATGCACAACTTCATAGCCATATTGGCTATCAGTAAAAATAGTCACTTTCAAATTTTTTCCAAATTTACAAGCTTTTGTTATTGCAATTAGTTCAGCTACCTGTGCAGATTTTACTCCAGGTAAATATGATGCTTCAACTGGACCCCATAGAGTGCAAACTGCATAAGAAGCACTCAAACCTCCTTCCTCATGTCGCATACATGAACCCTCTACATATAGCTCATGTTCTGAATTTATTAGTGGCGTGGTTTAGTACAGTATTCTGTAAGATCAATGCAATTATGTTCTATTTCATTTTTGACTTCTGCAAAATGAAATTCAGGCAAAAATGTTGCTGGGTTCAGAATATTACATCTATCAATTGTTACATTTTCTGCACCTACAAGAATTCGTTCATACTTAGTCAGCCGACTAGGTGTTAGGTACTGAGTTTTAGTCTTGGTCATTAAAATCACAAATGCATGTGAGACATACACTGTTACTGGATGTCCCATGATAATGGACTCACTTTGCTCAAGACTCACACAAGTTGCTGCTACTGCTTTCAGACATCCTGACAATGCTTCTACCACTGTATCCAGAGTAGAGGAAAAATATGCAACAGGTCGTCTCATCAGACCATGAGTCTGAGTTAGAACTGAAAGTGCACAATTGTCTTGTGTGTCACAAAACAATGCAAAATCTTTTGTATAGTCAGGCATTCCTAATGATGAAGCTGAACATAGACAGTCTCGTAACTTTAGAAAAGATGACATGCTTTCATCATCCCATTCTACTGGGTCCTTTGCTCTTTTCTTTGTCATTTGTGTCAGTGGTTTTGCTAGGACTGCAAATCCCGCAATCCATTGCCTGCATTAACCTACAACTCCAAGAAACATTCTGATTTCTTTCTGCGTTTGAGGTAGATTTATACTCTGAATTATTCAGATTCTTTCAGAGGTACACCTTCTGACACCTCTCGCTATCTGGTGCCCTAGATATTTCACTGATGTGGTACAATACTTCAATTTTTCAGGTGATACTTTGGGGCCAATTCTGATTTGGTAAAATCCCGTACGAATAGCTGTACGGAGCATTTTTCCCATACAAATCGTATCCTCCAACGTCCCCGTACATACGAAGTAGTACGATGCCTACCCAAAGCAGTTATCCATCCGAATCGTACCAAAGCCCATACGACTCAATAATCCGTACGAATCGCATTTGGAACGCGCAGTACACAATGTCTGTATCGATCGAAGCATCATTTTCCGACCCAGCAAGTACGATTCGTCCAGTCAACACTCCGCTCAAAACATCCGGAAAAGCAGAATTCGACCCGAAATGCCTGCAAAACTGACCCCGGTACGGTTCGTACACCCTATGATTGTAGGTGCATGGTTCGTACACCCCATGATCGTAGGTGTACGGTTCGTACACCCCATGATCGTAGGGGTACGGTTCATACACACCATGATCGTAGGGGTATGTTTCGTACACCCATGATCGTAGGGGTACGATTTGTACACACCATGATCGTAGGGGTACGGTTCGTACACTCCATGATCGTAGGGGTACGGTTTGTACACACCATGATCATAGGGGTACGGTTTTTACACCCCATGATCGTAGGGGTACGGTTCGTACATACCATGATCGTAGGTGTACGGTTCGTACACCCCATGATCGTAGGGGTACGGTTTGTACACACCATGATTGTAGGGGTACGTTTCGTACACCCCATGATCGTAGGGGTACGGTTTGTACACAGCATGATCGTCGGGGTACGGTTCGTACACTCCATGATCGTAGGGGTACGGTTTGTACACACCATGATCATAGGGGTACGGGTCATACACCCCATGATCGTAGGGGTACGGTTCGTACACCCCATGATCGTAGGTGTACAAACCATACCCCTACGATCATGGGGTGTATGAACCATACCCCTATGATTCATGGGGTGTAGGAACCGTACACCTATGATCATAGGGTGTACGAACCGTACCCCTACGATCATGGGGTGTACGAACCGTACCCTATGTGATTGTGTGGCTCTCCGTACGAATTGCTCATACGCGACGCTTACCGTATGAATCGCGTACTCATTCCCTGGTCCGGATCGTACTTGTTGGGTAGTACGGCATGTTTACGATTCGTACGGTTCACTTTCAGGGTCCGTATCGCATGGATTTTCCCTTGCTTTTTGTACGGTTCGCAACGATTCTGATGTATTTTTTTACTACGGATCGTACTACACGATTCGGACGGATTGGTACGATTCGTACGGAAACGGCTACGAATTCGAATCGTCGTACGGATGTGTTTCCCGATTCGGAATCGACTCCTTTGTGTCCACCTTTACCTAAATGATTCAATAGAGCAATTGTATCAGTAGCACAGTCTTTTTGATTCTTACATGCCACCAGTAGGTCATCTATATACTGCACCAAAACTGATTGTCCGGGCAATACTAAAGATTCAAGAAGTTTTTTCAAGATCTGATTAAAGATCAATGGACTTTCTGTGTACCCCTGAGGGACGCGATTCCAAACATAGATATGGTCGTCAAATTTGAACGAAAAAAGATACTTACTATCTGAGTGTAATGGTATGGAGAAAACTGCATGGCAAAAGTCTATTATGGTGAACCAGCCTCCTGCCCATGCTATTTGATCCAGAATCACAGCAGGGTTTGGCACAAGTGGACAACATGGGACGACAATTTTATTAATTTTGCAGAGGTCCTGTATGACCCTGTATTTTCTGCTCGGTTTTTTGATGCCAATTATGGGTGAATTACATGGACTGCTCATTAGCTCCTACAAAATTCCTGCTTCAACCAGTCATTTTATTTCGAGTGCAACTTCTGCTTTTATTTCTGGGCTCATTTTGTACTGTGGTATATTTGGATAAACTGCACCTTCTTTTACTGTCACTTTTACTGGGTCAACATTAGCCATTAATCCTACATCTTTTCCTGTGAAATCCCACACTTTAGGATCTACCGTATATTGTAATTCTTTTGGCAAATCTTCTATGGTAAACTTTTGTTTTTCAGTTTCCTGTTTTGCTAACATAATTTTATCAATTCCATCTTCATCTGGGGTTTGAATTTCAACACCATTTGGTGTACAAAAGACAGTGCAATTCATTTTGCACAGCAAATCCCTGCCTAATAGATTTACAGGACTGGAGTCACATACAGCAAATTTGTGCATTTCTTTAAAATTGCCTATTTTTACTTCCATTGGTTTTGTAACTGGGGTACTAATTTGTTTATTAGAAACGCCCACTACTTGGATCGCTTCTCCCGAGAGGGGTAGGTTTGGAACGTCTGCTGTTCTCACAGTAGAACGGGTAGAGCCAGTATCCAACAGAAAGGTAACATCATTTCCTCCAACCTTTCCCTCAATGTATGGACCTGACTGATCTACCTGGAAGGATGCGCCAAGTACACACTCCTCATTCTCCCCCCTCAGGCACCGTCAGAAAGTGGCTTCATCAAAATATGAGTCACTCAAAAGAAATTGGGGCGTCACTGTGTCCTTTTTACCACTTCCTTCCCAACTTGTGGTATTTATACTGTATGCTGGTTGACTCCCAGGGTTTGGCATAGGCGCCAATGGTAACTGATTTTGTATTACCTGTTTTTGCTGCTTGTCCGATACCTCATTCTGAGGCTGTGTATTCAAAAAATTATTATTATTTAGCACAGCCTTACACTCGTTCTTCCAATGCCCCAACTTGCCGCACCCATGACAAGGAAATTTCTTCTTAGCTTCCTCTCGATTAAATTTTCCTCTAGGTTTATTACTATTTCCATCTCCTTGGGTCTGAATATTTTTCAATTGAAGTTCTTGTTGCTCTGCTAATTTTACCTGTGCCCACATTACTTTTCCTTCTAAATTCTTTTGTTTATTGTCCAATTCATCTTCACAATATTTTGCATATTTCAGTATTTCATCTACAGGTTTTGGCCTGCCAACAGATTTTATGATCTTTAATCCATTGCAAAATTTCTGGTTTAACCCAGATACAAACGGATAGATAAAATGCGTCCCGCAGCGCTGTCTGCAATCACCGCACGGAGGCGGTTCCAGCTCCCGGAGGAGCCCAGTGTCATCCACAGCAGCACCGCACGGGACTCCAGAGTCCAGGAGCCCGTGCGCGACCAGGTGCCAGCGGAGGCACGCCCACCTGCCCGCCGGTGATAAAACTCCTCGCCGGACTCGCTGGCGCGGGTCCCGCAGCGCTGTCTGCAATCACCGCAGGGAGGCGGTTCCAGCTCCCGGAGGAGCCCAGCGTCATCCACAGCAGCACCGCACGGGACTCCAGAGTCCAGGAGCCCGTGCGCGACCAGGTGCCAGCGGAGGCACGCCCACCTGCCCGCCGGTGATAAAACAACAACAGGTCGACGCAGCGAGGGACGCAGCGCGGGACTATCGCCGGACGAAGCCCGGACAAAGAGTGGGCTGTCTGTGGCCGTCAGGGGCCGGAGGAGGCTGGGCTGGGCCACCCCCCTTACTCATACCAGCAAAGGTACTGTCCATTTCCCATTTTGATCCACTGTTTCCTGTATAATGGGGAAAAGGAAAAATCCAGAGGAACTTACTAATGCTGGGGGGTATACCAAGGGAGGAAAACAACCGAAAAGACAAAAATGCAAGCCTGCCAGAAAGCGCCACCTTCATGCAGCAGGGAACCGTGTAATGGACAGAATTGATGACCTACTTGCAGACTGCTCTGACTTGCTAACAACTTCCTCTAATGTAGGGGTTGATGACCATGTGGTTACTGGCATAGGAATTGTAAAGGATGGAAAGATTGCTACAAGGGGACCAGTGGTAATACCTGAAATGTTTATGTTCAAGCCACAATCAGGGGATAAATCATCACCACAGGAAATACCAGATGAAAGCATAGCGAGTGTGAGTGGAAACATCGAAAATGTTTTAAATATACCTTGTACCAATAAATTTGCTATTCTAGCTCAAATTGAAAATTTGCATCTAGACAAGGAGCCGGATATGATAAATCCGGGTCCTAGCGAGACAGTAACCATTCAACAGGGTGATCCTGAGGTAGATGATCAAACTAATAATCCTCTGTATAAACTTGTAACTCATCTATGTGACCTAATTAAGGGGATGCAAGTCAAAATTGATGATTTAACCGCAGTTGTTAGCAATCTAAATGTAAATAAGAAGGCCCCTATAGCCCCCCAAGCTCCAAGAATAAGCCAGGGTGGTGTATTAGCTCAGACCGGAAACACTGCCCCAAAACCAGGCGAAAAGCCAAAAACAGACACAGCTGCATTTAGACACTGCAGAAATAGTGAGACGCCTAAAGCAGGGACCCAAGTAACTGGTGGAAAACAGCTATCACACCCTATTGCCGTAATATCAACAAGTAATATACCAGGTTCATTGGGACCCAACCAACCCCTTAGGCCAAAACAAGCTGGTAGCAACCCTGTATCTAGTCACCAGAAAACAACTGGCCCTATCCCAAAAAATTCTTGGACCAGCAAACCGGACCTAAATATTTTTAAGTCACCTCCAGTATATCTGATCAATATACCCAAACTCCCTGTTGGTAGAGATTGTGAATCACCTGACGCCCTAACTAATAAAGCCATCCATTGGATTAGACACGTAAGGGGTTGTAGATCGGTGATCAGGGAAGACATTCTCAGAGCAAGTAGGCTTACCTCTAAGGGCGATGCCTATGATTGCATTGAACTTATCCTAAAAAATCCAAGGATAGCCGGAGAATTGTTAAACTTAGAATTTAGATCCTGCTCCCCAGATTATTCCAGGATCCAAATGAGAGCTACTCCCCCACAATCCTGGAAGTCCACGAGGGAGAAAAAGGAGGATACTGTACTTGGGGAAAGTTCATGATTGGACTCCAATTGCAATCTTTATTATCATCTCCCATTGACACAGAATTATGTGGACAGGTACCCATTGGTGTTATAGCAAACTCATCAGTGGAACAAATTTCACCAGCTTGTTCCTCAGTTGAGGTTATTTCCCCAGACATTAATTTGGAGCTCTTGGTGCAACCTAGTCCCGTGTTCACTAGTGGTAGATCGGGGTCTGTTCTTTCTTGGAACATAGCTGGCCTAAGGTCTAAGTTGGAGTCACCGGAGTGGGCATTATTTATTAGAGAACATGAAATATGCTTATTCCAGGAAACCTGAGATTTAGAAGACCTGTACATGACAGACTATTTGAATTATAGTATCCCTGCAGTGAAGGAAGGGAGAGGGAGACCAGTCGGAGGGCTTACGATTTGGCTTGGTAGTTTAGTCTGCCCTGTTCCCATGATGCACTGGGCCAGGGACAGACTGATTTGCATATAGCCAGGTTCTGAGCTGGGATGGTGCAGTGAGATAAATAACGGTGATGGATCAAGCCCTGATCTTTGGACTGGGTAAGAGTGGTCTGCTTAATTCAGACACTCTGTTCATCACCGCCCCCTTTTCTGAATCGTTTTTGGCCACTATAGGTGTGGCAGGGTATACTCAGACATGAGTCCCTTTCTCACTGCACCATCAGGATTCAAGCAAGCCGGGCCGAAGACGGCTGAAATGCCAGAAACCGGTCCCCGGTAGCTTGTCTCCTTTCTGGTGAAGAATTGGCTTGGTAGTTTAGTCTGCCCTGTTCCCATGATGCACTGGGCCAGGGACAGACTGATTTGCATATAGCCAGGTTCTGAGCTGGGATGGTGCAGTGAGATAAATAACGGTGATGGATCAAGCCCTGATCTTTGGACTGGGTAAGAGTGGTCTGCTTAATTCAGACACTCTGTTCATCACCGCCCCCTTTTCTGAATCGTTTTTGGCCACTATAGGTGTGGCAGGGTATACTCAGACATGAGTCCCTTTCTCACTGCACCATCAGGATTCAAGCAAGCCGGGCCAAAGACGGCTGAAATGCCAGAAACTGGTCCCCGGTAGCTTGTCTCCTTTCTGGTGAAGAATTGGCTTGGTAGTTTAGTCTGCCCTGTTCCCATGATGCACTGGGCCAGGGACAGACTGATTTGCATATAGCCAGGTTCTGAGCTGGGATGGTGCAGTGAGATAAATAACGGTGATGGATCAAGCCCTGATCTTTGGACTGGGTAAGAGTGGTCTGCTTAATTCAGACACTCTGTTCATCACCGCCCCCTTTTCTGAATCGCTTACGATTTGGATAAGGCAAGATCTGGGTGTAATAATAAAAATCATTCCGACTAACCACAGGGATCTTCAGATACTAAGTCTCAAGTTCCCAAATGACAAATTAGTCTATGTTTGCAATATATATGCGAGAAGTACGGGGGGTAGAAAATCTGAGGTTTTATCAGTATTGGAAGACTTTTTGGAAAGTCGACACTTGCACTCAAATGTAATTGTTGGGGGGGATTTTAATGTAAATTTTTAACCTCTTTTGAAAGGAAGCTGGAACGTGTCGGAGGAGGAGGATAGGGAAGGGGGGATCCCCAAATTGGATCTTGACCCAGTAAATAAATGGACAGATATAGTGGTCCAAATGAATTCTATCTGCTTAAATAAAGGTCTAAGATCAATTAATGGTAGGACCACTGGCGATAAATTTGGTGCATGTACATTTATAAGTGGTAATCGCAAGAGCAGAATAGACTACATTTTGATTAATTTGGGTCTATGGAAATATCTTTAAGACATGGTAGTCATAGATAGGGTAGAAGGTGACCACAAACCCCTGTCTATGAGTCTTACTTACTGGGAATCTCCTGAACATCTTGGGGCTAAGATGGTTGCTACTTCCTCCCATGATATTGTAATATCTAACGACATGCGTCACGTCCGGTGTCCCAAAGTTTCACTCCTTAAAGAGAACATGGATTTTATAAGCAGCAAGCTTGAACAGGCAAAATTGGATTTATTGATGTTATCTGAACCAGTCAATAATTCTTTAAAATTAGGTGAAGGGACCAGGGTTCATGAGGTTCTCTTTGGGGAATTAAAGAGCCTTTTTGTTAAGCCCTGCCGGCGGAATCCCTCCCGAGTCTTAGAACCATCTTGGTGGTATTCTAGTGAATGCATGAAGGCCCGCCTAAATCTGGGAGAAGCAATCAAATCAGAGATAACCGAGAATATTAGAGCAGCTAGACTAACATATAAAAACACTGTCTTAAGTGCCAAGCGAGACTGGGATTAAAAAAGGTGGAATGACCTCAAGGAGGCAGGATCTTCTAAAGACACGCGAAGATTCTGGAATGTCTACAAATGGGGTGTGGACGTAAATCCGGATAAACCGCAAAACTGGGTCCCCCAAGAAAAATGGGTAGAATATTTCCAGCCCCAGTATGCTAAAGGCAAAGACTCCCAACCAGTAGTGGAAGTACCCCTGGAAATTCTAACGGAAGACTTCTTCACTCTGAAAGATGTACAGTGTGCTCTAGACTTAGTGGTCCCTGGTAGAGAGCCAGGCATTGATGGCATACCTGCAGATCTATTTTTACAAGATAAGAACTCCTGGGGCAACTACCTATTTCTCCTGTCAAATATGATCGCTAGGGGAGCTCCAATACCAAGCTCCTGGAACGGAGCAAAGATCATACCCGTTTATAAAAAAGGGGATAGGTCCCAGCCAGGAAATTACCGGCCAATCAGCCTGATTGATACATCCCAAAAAATATTTGGCAGGCTGGTTTTAAACAAAATCCTAGACTGGGAACGTGATAATAAGATCTTATCACACCTACAGGCAGGATTTAGAAACTCAATTAGCACTATCGACCAGGTGTTGCATTTTGCAATGCTTTACTGGAAGATAGTGACAATTGGTCATGGAAGCCTTTATGCCGCTTTTATAGATTTAAGAGCGGCATTTGACCTGGTCCCTCGCTCCACACTATGGAATGTTCTTAATAACATGGGTATGCCAGGGACTCTTTTATCCCTGGTAAAAAGATTGCACGAACAGAACTACGCACAGATTAGGTGGGGGAGTCCCGGGAATGTTACCCCACATTTCCCAGTGGAAACTGGAGTACGACAGGGCTGTGTCCTGGCCCCAACAAATTTTAATTGATTCCAACGTTGATGCACCAACCATTGCTGGAGCCAAAGTGCCCATTCTAATGTTTGCTGACGATTGTCTTTTAATTGCAAAAACTCCAAGTGGGATTCAAAAAAGTTTAGGTCTCTTTGAAGATTTTTGTATAGCACGTGGGTTCGAGGTAAATGTCCAAAAATCAAAATGTATGACTTTTAATGCGTCTAAATCTTTTAAGGGAACCGTGCTTATGAATAAGCGCCCGCTGGAAAGGGTCCAATCCTTCACCTATTTGGGAGTCTGTATCCAGCATAATTTGTGTTGGAATCAACAAATTGAGCTGGCTACCTTTAAGCATAGACAGCTATCGGGTGCTCTGACTGTAGAACATGCCAAATCCCTTACTAAACCTATATCCCCAGTATTGCAAGTTTATAATGGCAAAGTGGTTAGTTTCACTCTGTACAGGGTTGAAATGTGGGGAACTGAAAATCTCAAGGGGATGCCAATCTCAGAGAATGCCTTTTTAAGGAATTGAATAAAATTGCCTAAGAGTACCCCCTTGAACCCTCTTTTTTAGGATTTAGGCATGTTCCCAATAGCACTTATAGCTTCCTTACGCCCTATTTTGTATTGGAGGAGGATTTGGACCACTCCGGAACTGGAAACCTAATCAAGGGGATTACTTGATATAATCAGCAATGACACCTATCACAAAATAAAGTGGTTAAGACACATTAGGTGCCTATTGTTTGATTTGGGTTTACAGGATTTGTGGGATGACCCCACAAATAGTAGGTTTCCTCCCAAAAAGGCACTTAAGAATTTATACTGGCAGTTTGTGGCTTCCAGGTCTGTTAGGTCTATCGATCAAGGGTCTCTGACAGGACTGTTTATGGATATCAAAATCGTACCCAAATTGGAAGCCTTTTGGGATGTGATCCTAAAACCCCTGGATCGTAAATTGTATTTCCAACTGAGAATTGGGAGCCTACCGGTTGGGGCATTTACTAGCAGCTGGTCTAAGACAGCCAAGACGGCATGTCCGTCCTGTTCAGCGCTTATAGAAACTATAGGCCATCTGCTTTTTGAATGCCCAATGTACGCAGTTCCCCGGAGAATATGGCTTCGCCCAATGTGCAGGTTGATGGGCACCGATAGAGGGTCGGTGGCAATTAGAATTATCCACTCCTGCACTGATATGCCAGTTTACATACCTGTGGCAAAATTTTTAGGCTGGGCCTGGACCATTAGAAATAGATTGTTAAATGATTAATTCGTACCCATGGTGTTAAATTTAAATTAAAATTTTAAATCAATGTACAATGATGAAATGGATATATATATTTTAAATGTAATGTACCTAGAAATTTTGTACCTAGAAATTTTAATTCTGATATATGTTTATATTTATTTGTACGTTGCTTTTATGACAATCGTAGAATAAAGCTTGTTTGACTTGACTTGATAGATAAAATGCGTCATATCTTTGGTGTCAATATTTTCTAAACCACTGTACTGTTTAAAAACTTGTAAACGTCGTTCATATTATACATGCACAGATTCAACTTTATTTTGAGTAGTTCTGTCTATTCTAGTCCAGTCTGTCTCTTTTGGATGTACTTTCCCTTTAAAGTACAGTATAACCTGATTATACTTTCTCATCATCTCATCTGATGGTGCTCCTGTTTTTGGGTCTCTAGGATACTCATCATTTGGCCAGTTTACTGCAATTTTGCTTCTGTCCATAAATCGACAGGAACAACAATGTCAAATAACCCATCTAGATCTTTTAACAATACTTTTGAGACTTTAACAAATCTCCCAACCTGTCTGTACCATTCTACAGGTTTCTCTCTGAGTTTTTGGAATTTATTTGTAAATGATAATATATCTTGTCGGGACCATGGAACATGCACATAACCTCCACCTGGTACTTCTCTCATTGGACACAACCTTTCCACTTTCTCTGTTTCTTTCAACATATATTCTGATGCAGTGCCTTTCCTTTGAGCTTCTTCCTTTTTCTTTAACCATCTAGCTTTCCAACTGTCTATGTCACCCCATTTTTGCAACACTGATAACAGTTCCTTTATTTGTAATTTACGACCTGACACATTCAGATTTTCTAAATCTTTGTCAGAAAATTCAGCTCAATATTTTTTCTGTAATACTTTTGATTTACCAATGTCAATCCCCATTTCACTTGCTAAACTCGTTAATTTTTCATGAAATGTTTTTGTATTTCGGGTGATACTTCGACATATAAAAAACATTTCATCTTCATTTAATGCATTCAATCGATCTAATCCCACATTTCCAGCAATCATTTCTTCTAATTCAACTCTTAATTTAAAAATATCCAATGTCTTTGACTGTGATTTTGGTTTTTCTATTTTTCTGGACCATCTTTCAATTTCTTCTGGAGCAACTACGGTTGCACTTCTCGTACCTGAAGAGGTTTCTATTTGCACTTCTCTAGTTTTTACAGGTGTAGTTTTCCTAGCTGAGCCACTTATTGGTTCTCTTATAGGTATATCCATTAAAGAAATTTCGGACCCACATTCACTTGCTTAGTCATCCACTATTAATGTTTCTTTCCTTGGTTGTACTACAGCTGTAGTTAGAAAAGGAGGTCTGGGACTGGTCTGTTTTTCTCCATTTATAGGAACAACTGGACCTATAGTCATTGGAATTGTTAAGGCTTCAGGACTGATATTTAATTGTGTGATTTTCTGAATTAACTCATTCCTTTGCTTAATTATTGCTTATCGTTCCTTTTCCTGTAGCACTTTTTCTACTTTTTCAGGTCAGTGTACCACCCCCAAATGTTGCAAATATGTGAATCCCACAATTTTATTGGACAAGAACGAGGAGTAGCCATCACACCATATTTTTCTTGAGGCAACTTGTCAATCATGTATTCAAGTTGTTCTCTCCCATAATGTTATCTACCCATGTTCTTTTATTCTGCCCGGTAGTGAAATGTATCAATAATCATATTTAACATTTTAATCAATTCAGCTTCCTCTAGCAAGGCAAGGAGTTCACTCTTCTCCGCCTTCCATGTCCGTTTTAGCTAAGGTTCAAGGCTACAGCTTCTGTGGTTTCAGGACTTGTCGCGCAGGCGCAGTTTCTCCAAAGATGGAGTTCAGCAAAGCATTTAGGCCCGTTATTTTGTACCATGTAAAAGTAAAAAAGAAACTGTTTTAGAGACACAAAATAAATGAATGCACTGTATACCAGTTCTTTCTACTCTATTCCCATTATTTTATTTTATACTATTGCATTAAATATTAAGCGAAAACAAACAGCTTAGCAAAGCAGCGATGCAAGCTTCTTGCACGTTAGGACACATAATAGCTATCTTAGTTCTATTGCGCAGAAGCAGAAGTTTTCCCACCAAGCATATCACGTCGGCATGACAGACGCATGCGCAGTAGAAAATCCCACGTAGCAGCAGCCATTTAGTGCAAGCGGATTTTAGTTAATAAAAGCACATTGGCAAGCTGCCCCTAGATGCCTAATATGTTGTGTAATGCAATATTATTAGGACAATACATGTTAGTTAGTACATTAATATTATTTTCGAGAGGGTTGAGTACGAGCAAGTCACTTTACATGTGAAACCTTGCTCCATCAGGTGCACTCCTGTTTTTATCAACTGGACTTATTCCTCCTGTATTGTGGATCGTTATGAGTGTGCTATGCTGAAAAGTTCTGTGTATTACACATTAGTACTAAACTGCAAATAGACTCATACAATCACAATTGTGTGGAACAGCATGCACTAAGGGGCCGATTATGATCACGGACAGACTTGCGTCCGTCCGCGATCACTGAGGAGGAGGGGACGTCCGCATGGACTGCGGAGTCCCCTCCTGTGAGATTAGGATGTGACCGCCACCCTGGCGGTCACATCCTCTATTTTTAACATTGCCGCGGGTGCAGCTTCAAGCTGCACCCGCGGCAATGTTAAAAATGCACGCATTGCATTTGCATGCAGAAAGAGGCAGGCACCTCGCGGTGCCTGCCGCTTTCTGCATACAAATGCAGGGGGGTACCATAGGTACCCCCCATGTGCACCCCCCACCCCCCCTTCACCTAGGGGGCCGCAACGGCCCCCGAAGTGAAGTTACACATGCTTTTCCACGGCGGAAAGGCCGCCGCGGAAAAGCATGTTTTACATCCCATCCTAATCTGCATGACGGTGTCTCTCAGACACCGTCACCAGATTAGAGCTTTTCCGCCGCGGTTGTAAACCAGCTGCGGACGGAAACCAGGACCCACCAGCCATTCTAATGTGGCGGTGGGTCTTTGGTCAGTCCGCTGCAGTTTTTCCGCATCCTCTGGGCCTGCGGTGGCTTCCGCCGGCCCCGAGGATGCGGAAAAACCGCAATCCTAATGAGCCCCTCTGTTATGAATTCATCAAATGAACGTTCACAAGTTTCATCAATATGTTCACGGTACACATTTAATTCTCAATCATCAGACTTTTTTTGAATGAATTATATCACATACTAAAAGAAAATATCAACAATTTTTTTTTTTAATAACAATTGTGTTCTTCATGAATATTTGCTTTAAATCCGGTCTAGGTGGGTAGAACTGTTGGGATTACGGTCTACATCCAAAAAGCTAGCACTTAAAAACAGTCTGAAGCTTTAACATTGGCACCAAACTGGAGATGGATTAAAACCGACGTTGAAGAGGAATACGGTGTTTAATGGACGGTTAGAATTTTGGTTACCATGGAGTGTTTCCTTTGATTCAATAACGTGAATTGCGTTCAACCTTGCCCCTGAGGAAGTAATCATCAATTTCTGAAATGCACTGAGCAAATATAGCATGAACTAATGATTCATAAAGAACACAAATTTTATAGAAATACTGTTGATATTTTCTTTTAGAATGTGATATGTCATTCCAAAAATTGTATGACAATTGAGAATTAATTGTGTAAAGTGAACATATAGATGAAACTTGGGAACGTTATTTTGAAAATTCATAATGTAGTCCATGCTGTTCCATACACTTGTTACTATATGAACTGGTTTTCTGCCATTTGTGGCTAAGACAGTGTCAGAACTGGCACGTTCTAGTTGGCCAGCGGCAAGGCCGAGCCAGGCAGAACCTACCACCCCCTTCAGGGGTGGGTGATTACACTCACTGTATAACCTGTGCTCCCCTTTGGGTACCTTGGCACTCAACAGTCAGGCTTATCACAGAGGCAATGTGTAAAGCATTGGCACTGCACTCTCACACAATAAATACACTGAGCAGCACAAAAGAGACTTCACATGTGGTGTATGTAAACAGAGTTTGTATTCAGCACACATATTAACTAACACAACATAAACATCATGCATTTCTGGCTATAAATCACATTCAGAAATATCACTATCAGTATTAGGCCCAACCGTGTTAACATGACATCACTAATATGCACACGAGAAAGGTCCCATTTTACCACCCTCAGCACCCTTATGCAGTGCTAAAAGTTGTCAGAACGAGGCTCACCCTAGCATATAATATAGTTCAATACCACACAGATATAGGGTGCAGGAAAGAAGATGGGTTAGGTAGCAGGGCTAATTCAGTGGCAGTCAACAAATCGAGGGTTGGCCGCTGCTCAAAAAATTCACCCATGGTATGCGGAGCAGAAGCGGGCTGAGGGAGATAGTCTATAAATCATAGGATTCCACACTGTGCCTTCCAGCACCAGCCCAGTTCTCCGAAGCAGGGGGGGGCCATGCAGTCTCTTGACCCGCTTCCGATCGCTGTAAGAAGAATTTATTTGCCCAGTCAATTCATCTCACTACTCAAGACAGGTCAGGGCAATACTACCTGGCAACACAAAGTCGTTGGGCCAGCTGAGGAGTGGGCAGTTGGTCTGCTGCACTGAAGGCACAAAAGAAACAATTGATGAATGGGGGATTCCTCTCGGAAGTAGGAGGCACCTGGTCAGACACACGTCCATCAAAGTAGCACCCAGGCAATCCGGGCAACACAGAACATGAATCTCCTCCCCTCTCCTCCCTGGAAATTAGGCACACCATCAGAGCACATTGATACAAGTCCCAACAGACAGTTCCAGTCACAAACAATGAAGAGTCGCAACCTCAGTGCGTTGATATGGGTCGCACCAGATAATTCCGGTCACACATTCAACAAACAGCTGCAAATTCTGTATGTCCCCGTAAATGAGGCACAACATCTGGTGCTCATTGATATGGGTTGCACCAGCCAATTATGGTCACACATACAGGCGCAAGTTCAGTAGTGCTGCACAAGGTAGAATGAGGCACTACTACGGGTACGCTCTCACCTCTGAGAGCCACAACCTGTGAATGGGACAGTGCATGCAATGAGCATGCAGTCGGCTTGTCGCACAAGCGAATTGCATCACAATCAACGAAGCGGGCCAAGAAGGGTCTCACAACCAGTGAATCCGCTATCCACCAAGACACTTATGCATTTGAGGCCCCCGAGACGCAGGGGCCACACTCCTTAGATGCGGGCAGTACTTTTGGGGCTCCGCACAAGGCAATCTGGACTCCAGGGACAATACTTACTTCCACTCTCACACAGTGCCCCTGTTGGGATCCAGCAGACGATGTGGGCACTTAAGAGGGCACCGCTTTCCAGGTGTAACAAGTAAATGGTGTGGGTCCATTGTAGGAAGACTTTGATGTCCCTGAGCCCCACAAGGGATGTATGACGTTAAAACGCATACTTTTACCATGCATACCATTACAACGCAATATTTACAACGCAGGATCTTTTACAACGAATACCTTTACAACGCATGACATTACATCGCAGATACTATTACAACGCATGCCATTACAACGTAAGTATAGGTAAGTATATTATTTATTTATATTATTATATTTTTTAATAAAATGAAATTAATAAATATGTAATTGATTTTATTTATTAAATACATTTTTTATTAATGTCATTGTAATTTTAAAATTATATATATATATATATATACTTTTTTTTTAAATATTAAAATTACTTAAATACATTTATTTAATTTAATTTAAGTATTTTTATAAAACTGAACCCTTAAAATACCCCTGTACCCCATAACCCAAACCTGGAACTGAACCCTTAAAATACCCATGTACCCCATAACCCAAAACTAGCACTGAAACCTAAAAATTCCCCTGTACCCCAAAAGGCCAAACCCAGCCCTGAACCCTAAAAATACCCCTGTACCCCAAAACCCAACCCAACCCTGAACCCTAAAAATACCCCTGTACCCCAAAACCCAAACCCATCCCTGAACCCTAAAAGTACCCCTGTACCCCAAAACCCAAACCCAAACCTGAACCCTAAAAATACCCCTGTACCCCAAAACCCAAACCTAGCCCTAAACCCTAAAAATACCCCTGTACCCCAAAACCCAAACCCAACCCTGAACCCTAAAAATACCCCTGTACTTCAAAACCCAAACTATATATAAAATTACTTAAATTCATTTATTTAATTTATTTTTAATATTTTGGTAATTTAAAAAAAGGTTAAATAAAATGATATACTTACCTATACTTACGTTGTAATGGCATGCGTTGTAATAGTATCTGCGAAAGGTATGCGTTGTAAAGGATCCTGCGTTGTAATGGTGTGCGTTGTAACAGTATGCGTGGTAAAAGTTGCGTGGTAATGGTTGCATACCCCCACAAGAGACCAGGGGGTAGACTAATAGGCCATTTAGAGAGCACATTTCAGGGTGCCACACATCAGCAGGTGGTCAGCCCAGGCCAGCCACTATTTAGGAAGGGTGCATGGTCCCTTCCAATGGCATTAATCCTCCTTGTGCACAACAGATTCCTCTGCCACTGTGTGAACCATGCAGTTCCAGGATCTCTGGTCCTAAGTGTACCTCTAGCCTGCTGAAATATGGCACCAGTAGTTAAGATGGGGGTATTCCAGATGGTTTCCCTTTGAACCACAGATGTAGCCCCTAAATGTCAGTCCTGTTTGCCATGAGGCCATGGAATGCAGATCCTCATATTTAGTGGGGCCATGATCTGGCTTCCCAGAAGCTACGTATCAAAACCTCTCTCTCTCTTCTATCCAGCCAGGCCTTCACATGGCTGAGGTCTGTCCTTCCAGTTGCAGGCCGAATATTTATAGCTGTCTCTGGGGAATGTACTGATCTGATTCCCAAGCTTCCAGTGTGGACTGGAGACAGACTAAAAGGCACACAAAGAGTTTTAGAGCAGAGAAATGTCCACTTTCTAGTTTTTGCATTTCTAAGCTATTAATGACAAATCCCTCTTTACCACAGGAGAGGGTTTGTCCTTGTAAATTCAATGCATAGGAAACAATATGAGGCTGCTCCACTGTAAGCAACTATTGAAGCTTGAAGTAATTTCAACCATTTCCCCACATTAACCTAAGGGAAGAGCAAACCTCATAAGTAGTGAAAACACACATGGGTATTCTTCACTACCTGGGCAGGAAACACCCATGTGTACCTGCCCTTCCTTTCACCTACCACTTGCTTCACCGCTTAAGACTTACCTAAGGGGGCCCAGTGGTAGTGAAATGTCCTCTCAGGATTGGCCAGTGGTTTAGAAAGGTCAACCTGAGCATAAATGCAATTGCGCACACACATGGCAGGCTTGACACATTTAAAAACCTCATATGTGTAAGTGAGAACCCACAGGCTTGCAATAGCAGGCTTGAGGCATGTTCAAAAGGTAAGCACCACTTCCTAACATGTGTAGGAAGAGGGCATGCACTTTCACACTGCATTTACAGTGGGAAAGTGCCAGCGCCCTAAGTCCACTAAAAGATAATTCGCAAAACCCAGTGTTGTCCCATGGGAAAAGCAGACCTCCTAAGTAGGGAATACCCACATGGGGGTTCTTCACTACCTGGGCAGAAAAAACCCAGGTGTACCTCTCTACAGGGGGCTCACGTGTACAACACCTAAACCAATCAAGTAAGCACCACTTCCTAGCATGGTTAGGAAGGGCACACAGGCTTACACATTGCATTACAGTAGGAAAGCGCCCAGAGTGCCAAGGCCACAAAAAGAGAATCAGCAAAAACCAGGAGGAGAAAAAGCAAAAAGTCTTAGGGAAATCTCCTAAGAACCATGTCATACAGGCAGCCTAAAGTAGATTATTGATACTTTTCCATTTAAGTTATCAATATTTGGTTTCACCAGTTAAGTACATTTTAAAACCTTATATGTATTTTAGAGACTATTTACATTGGATTTATATGTAAGTTATATAGGCCAAGCAGGGAGTTTCAATGGACAGCATATGTTTTGGGAGGATGGGAGTGGACGCACAGCCACTTTATTATCCTTTGGCAGTCCAAAATCCAGCAAAATCAGCCAGAATAAATGGGGCGATCACAATAAAAATGGGGTAGTTTATAAACCCCAATATCCTTATGTCCAGCCTCTGTGAGAGCCTGGAGTGGGGTGGAAATGCATGACAGGTTTTTTGGGATGAGACTAGATGGGACCTCATTGAATCTATTTCCTAAAACTCTGTTGACTAGAAGGTATTTTTGTTAAGTGTAGATGAGGCATCTGAGAGGGTTCATGGAGCTTCCATATACTTTTAGCGATATTGGCAGATCGACTTTTCATCCTTCCTAAGTTTATGAGCTTGGTAACAACACAACTATTATTTTAATGCAAAAAAATAATTCTTTGTTGTGTTTTGTAGCGAAACATGTCAAAGTGTGTCTATAAGATTCTCAATGGACAGTAAAATGACAATAGTTATACAATACAATCGGTCATGTATTTATCACGTACCAGAAACTGAACTGCCACCTGAAATCCAAGTGCTTTCTTGCTCTACTCATTGTGCATGGCAGTGTGACTATCAATCAATACACTATGCATATTTGTCAGTCTATTTTTATATTGTTAATGGTTTGGCTCCATTCCCTGAATGGACAGAAACTGCCAGCAACAGATGGCTAGAAGTCTTGCCCTGGATTGTCTATGGTTGGAGTCTTGAGACTAGCATAACCCATCTTTGCGGATGCTGACACTTATGGTCAAAGCCACAGTGACGGTGGACCAGTTTATGTACCATTAAATTTATATTCACCAAATTCTCATTTTTACTTCACACATACTTGACCTAAGCGTGATAAGGTTTAAAGATTAGGTCCTGAAGAATGCCATACATGTCTTTGTAGGGTCAGTAAGATTGACAGAAACATTCAAATTCAAATTTCAAAGCTTTATTCGACAGTATGTCATAAAAGCGATTATACATCCTAATACTACACAATAAATACTACAATGTTAAATTCATTATTTTTAAAAACTCATTAAACCATGATGCTGTCATGTTCCAGATAAAAAGACAATTTGTACAAGATAATTAAAAGTAGTTCAATAAAACATGAATTTTAAAAGTTGATCTACATTAAGCGGTGTCAGTTAATTCATTGGGGAGTATCTAACTGTTGTAAAGTGCGGGTGCGTATAGTCCATGCCCACCCTAAGAATTTTGCAACGGCAATCGCCACGCAGGGTGTACAATCTGATTCCAGCACTCTTAACGCCACTATGTACCTACGTGTACATAAGTTTAAACACACAGGTTTTATCCACTTCCGTCGGGGACTTACATAAAAGGGACAAACAAACAGTAGATGAGCAATGTTCTCGATCAAGTCTTTACAGTGGTGGCATTTGTCATCCAGATTAGCTGGCCATTTGTGGGTAAATGCCTTTAAAGGAAGGGTCCCGGTTTTGAATTGAAAATACAATTTTCTATCAAACGGCCTTCCAATAATGTCCCAGTAGGCTCACAAGATGGTAAAGGTTTGATATCCAGAAAACGTCCTGTTAAATTAGTGTTGGATCCATTACTATAAGCAGTTGACCATACCATTTCCCAATACATTTCTTTCAGTGTTGCCTTTGATGGAAAGCTTAAGGCATTGGTAGTGTTCCATAAGTTGTCTAATTCCAACTTAATTAGCATACCCCTAATTTCCTTTAACCACGATTTCGAATGAAAATGATCTGCCCTGATGATGTCCTTCAGGGCAGTAGCATAATGAGCTAATTCAGGGGTAGTCATAATGCGTCTCCAGTATAATAAGGGTCGCAGCCGTGCCAAATCCTCAATGTTCTTCCTGCCAAGGTCATATACCAGTGGGACGGTAGGGGTACTTTGGGGAACCCCAACAAGATGGCGTAGAAACCTGTTCTCCGCCAGTTTTAGTTGTTTCAAATTGGAGATTCCCCAAAGTTCCGAGCCGTACAAAGAGGCACTAATCACTTTCATATTATACATTTCTAAAGCAGGGGTGATTGGCTTAGTCAATGAAGCTTTATGTTTAAGTGCCACTACACCCGCCAGCTGGTGGTATTTTAAAACAGCCATATCAATGTGATTTTTCCAACTCATATTACACTGAAGGGATACTCCTAGATACGTGAAAGCCTCAACCTCTTCTAAGGGAGTACCATTAAAATTAATTGAACCTTTCAATGTGTTCCGCTGGTTCAAACAGATGAACTTGGTTTTGCAGGTGTTTATCTCAAGTCCACGTGTTTGACAGAACTCACCAAAAGCGTTAACTGCCTTCTGGAGCCACTCGGAGTTCGAGAAACTATCAGCGTGTCGTCCGCAAACATGAGGACTGGCACGCGTGCCCCTGCTAGAACAGGAGCATCGGTGGGAGATCGGCTTAGATGGTCTACAATGCCATTGATGTAAATTGAAAACAGTGTGGGTGCCAGAACACACCCCTGCCAGGCCCCACGTTCGACAGGGAAAGTGTCCGTCACCTCACCCTGAGCCCCCCACCTGATTCTAGAATAATTGTTCTCATGCAAGCGGACAAGAAGTGTCAGCAATTCCGGGGCCAACCCAGCTTCGGCAAGTACCCTCTAAAGTTTAGAACGAGGAACTAAATCAAAAGCTGATTTTAAATCTACGAAAACAGCGTAAAGAGTCCCATTAGTTAGCATCACGTTCCTCCAGTAAAGAGCTATGAAAAAAAATACCTGATCAACTGAACTTGTACAGGGACAGAAACCAGCTTGATACGGGGATAAAATATCTTTTTCTACTATCCAGGTTTGCAGTTTGTTTTGCACTAGTCGACCTATTAATTTTTGGGCAGAGTCTATAAGACTGATAGGTCTATAATTGCTAGGTAGTGATTTGTCTCTCTTTTTAAAACCTGGAATTATTTCAGCACCCTTCCATGAGGTCGGTATTGATGCACCCCTGGCCACAGAATTAGCTAGCCACTCAAAATACTGACACCAAGATAATCGATCACTTAAAAACACATCAGCAGGTATGCCATCCATTCCTGGGGCTCTACCCCCTATCACGCAGTCTAGCGCTATGCTAACATCTTTTGTTGTAAAAAACTGACATTGATAGAAAACTGTAGGGGGTGGTATACACTCTTCTTCCGCTAGATCACAAGCGTATGGTGGTTTGAAGAAGTCTACCCACTGATTTTTTGCGACGTTATTTTGCGGGGGTTGTGCTATCCCCCCTATGTCCCACTTAACTAGGGCCCAAAATTGTTTTTGATTCTTTGCTGCACAGGCGGGTTTAAGATCACGCCAGTGATATTCATCCCACGGTTTCCTGGCTTCTTTTTGGACCTTCCTATATATATCCCTCGCCTTTCTCACACCTAGGATGTTCTTGTTTCTAAGATCGGTGCTAAGATTCTGGCGGGCTACTCTACAGGACTTATTGTACCACCCCATTCTGGGTAATTTTTTATGATCATTATCTAATTTTGTGGGCTTCATGAAAAACTCTTGGAGCTTGGCAAAAAGATTTGTGTGAGCCTCAAGCATAATTTCGGGAAAGTTTTGTTTTTTACTATGTGAGTTTATCTTGCATACTTCTTTGACCACCACTTTTTTAAGTTCCTCCATCCTCTCTGTGTTCTCAATTAATCTACCCCATTTTATGTGGCGCAGGTTATTCGAGACTACAATGTCTAAAGTGACTTTGCCACCCCCTTGATTTGGTTCTCTTAACCCCATGTTTGCTTGGAAGACCATACAACGAGGGTCACTCTCCACCCTGTTTTTTACAACCATATCAATCAGCCTGTGCCATTCTCTAATGTCCACCAAGAAGTAATCTATTCGACTGGAAAACCTACCATTATCGAATGTTTTGTCCCCCTGGCGATCTGACGGGGTACGTCCATTAGCTGCTCTGAGTCCTCTTGCTAGACATAGAGCCTTGAGTTGGATGGCCACCGCTGTCCATCTTCTGACTACGGGTAATTCAAGCTGGGGGACACCCCACTTGCTATCCTCCTCTACTGCTAGGATTTGGTCCTCTTGGCCAAGTGGTTCGAATATGGTGTTGACATTACCCCCCACAATAATAGACAGCTGTGTTGGGAGTGCCTCAAGCTCGAGGTCAAGAGCAGTGATTACTTCTGATATTTGACCTCCTGCTACTCCCCTGGCATAAATGTTAAAAATAACCACCCCCTGTCTGTTAGCCCATGTGAGGTTAACTGACAAAATATCATTTGATGAAGAACTCCTTTGCTGGATTCTACAGCATAATGTTTGGCGGATCCAGATTATCAGGCCCCCTGATGGGCGACCATTAGGATTTTTTGTGGCTGGAACTTGAAAATTAAGATACCCTATATGATGTACTGGGGTCAATGACCATGTTTCCTGAAACAGTAGGATGTCAAATTGGTCTATAAAGTTACACCATTCTGGTGATGTTAACTTGGTAGTATTTCCAGCAATGTTCCAAGAGCGAAAAGACAACCCTGCTTCATCTGCTGCCAAGCATAAGGGGGCCTGAGTTGTTAATATACCTTGGGTTTCAACCTCCAGCCCTGGATCTAGATCTATATTAATAAGATGATAACCTAGTGGTTCTGGTGAAAGTGCCTCTGGACCAGGACCAAAACATGTCTCTAACAAGTTGGGGCAGGACTGTTGCTTGGAATATTTATTCTCCTTACTATTCACTAGAAAAATTGGATCGCCCACCCTTTTCTCTTGGGTCGTAGAAGTAACATTTATAAAACCAATCCCCTCGTCTATGGGAATATATGTTCTATTTAGCTCGGCTGGTTCATTGGGCGCTACACTGTCAGCCATCCCAAGTCAATCACATTCATTCAAGTCTGACAGTGTCGCAAATCTATTTTCAAGACTGATTCCCCATTCGCTGAATTGGGTACCCCTACCCCACTTGTTTAACACCGGGTTCCACTTTGTCCTTAATATACTTGGATTCACTGTACTACTTCTACGATAGAAAAAGTCTAGAGTTAGCGGAATTATGTCAGTGCTCCTGCGTTGTGGGGGAAATATATTTGTCAAGACATTAGGGAGTACTTCTGGACTAGAAAAATGCAAAACTACGCAATCTCCTCAAAATTTTTTCGCACTGTTCCCTATCCAGTCCACCCTTCTTGCCATATTGATTTCTCCAGCTAGCTGCTGTTTACCCCATGGAGATATCATCATATTATTAGATAACCAGTGGAATGCTTTGCTGATCAAGGAAGATGTAGATTCCACTTGACCAGGCTTTAAAGGAGGTACATTGGCCAGGACCAGAACAAGGGGGGAAGCCTCTACAATAAGTTGGACCAGGCCTTTCTCTAAACCTGTTGCAGTGGGTTTCGATGAAAGGTCTTCATTGGCTGTTTCCTGCACATCTTTAACTACTGGGTGCTGAATAGGAGGAGGATTTGATACCACTTTATCCCTACCCCCAAGGCCATACTGAAGGACTGGGTTCTGCTAAGACCCAGCGGTGCCAGGGATAACACCTAAAACCTTCGTGGGTTACCTGTTCCGGCGTACAAATGACAGAGACACGGGACACTTCCTTCGGCGTCAAAGATTCGAGGTTTATTACTGCAGGGAACACAGAAGTCACAAGAAGTACAACATGTGTATGTTCGAGGAGTCAGATTCAATTTGTACCTGTGGATCGCTCCTTTTATACAGTTTTCATGCATAGGATAACATGGTGCACAAAGGTTTACAACTTGTTTCCCATTGTAAAAGGCAAAAAGGGGTTGCTTCATGTATTCAGGGCCCGGAACATAATCACAGTAACATTTGGTAGTTCCCAACTGTAAAAACGCATCTTCCCACCATAAGTACATTCCAATCGGTAACATGGTGTCGCTAGAACAGGTGCTTGACATAGAGCTTTCTTCAGTTCATCAAAAGCAAGTGTATGTTCCTGAGTCCAAGGGAGGAAAGTCGAAGTCGCTGCCTCCTGTGTTGTCAACTGTATGAGTGGTTAGGCTAGGTATGCGTACTGAGGAATCCATTGTCTGCAGTAAGAAGTGAGGCCAATGAAGGCCCGTACTTCCTTTTGTGTCTTGGGCTGTGGAAGATGTGCAATTAACTGAATGCGGTCAGGTGTCAACTGTCTACCCCTCTTGGACAGCAAGTGTCCAAGGTATACCACTTGCTGGGCACAGAATTGCAGCTTCGAAGGGGACACTTTGCGCCCCTTTTCTGCCAGGAAGTATAAGACTGTCAGTGATGCACGTTCGCAGTCACGTTCTGTCCGTGCTGTGATCAGTAGATCATCAACGTATTGGAGCAGTGCAGTGTCAGTAGGCATGTGAATACTGTCAAGTTGTCGTTTCAATGCTTGACTGTAAATACTAGGGCTTTCTGTGAACCCTTGAGGAGCTCTCGCAAATTTGAAGCTTCGGCCATTTAAACAGAATCCGAAAAGGTACTGGCTTTCCGGATGGATTGGGACACTAAAGAAGGCATTCTTGAGATCTATCACAGTGAAGAACGCCGCTTCGGAGTCAATTGCAGTCAATAGTGAAGAAATGTCTGGGACCACTGGGTACTGGGGTATTATGCATTTGTTCAATTCTCGGAGGTCAATCATACATACATTGGAGTCAGTTTCTACAACCACTCCTTGTGCAATGAGCTCGTCAACAATTTTCAGTAAGGCTACTACAGCCTCAGGTGGTAACTTGTATTGTCGGATTCTTGGCAGTACAACTCCTTGCTTGAGGGTGACGCGGTATGGTGTAATGTGCATGTAACCTACATCAGTTGGACCTTGTGCCCATAAATGCTGTGGTACATTCTGAAGTCTGGGGTCAAAATCTCTCAATACATAATGTCCTTTAAAATCACGTAAAAACAATCTCACTCCTTCCGAAGAACAACAAATCACTGCTCCTAGTTCTTTCAACGTTTTTATACCAAGTAAGTTTTCTGGACATGATTTCGTAAGCAACAAGTCTGTAGTGCGGGACAATGGACCAACTCCTAGGGGAACTGGCTTTGACACTTTGTTAACAATAGGCTTTCCTGAAAATCCCAGGGCAATATTCTGTGAGTCTGAGAGGGGTGCCCCTGGAACCTCGTCATGACTGATGGTAGTTCTGCTCGCCCCTGTGTCAATCAAAAATTTTCTGTCTTTTCCCAATACACGACTATGTACATAGGGACCCTCTTGATCTACAGGAATCTCAATAAGGGGCAAGCCAACCTCCCTCTATAGGCTGTTTCATGAGTACTGTTGATAATCTGGGTAGTCTGACTGTGCATACTGGTACATTTGTTGCGTGACATGTTGTGTGACAGCAATGGGTTGGGGTACAGCTACTGTCTGTTGTGCGTTCTGTGGAGGTTGCGTGTTCTGCGGGATGTTTTGAGGAATGTGTTCTTGTCTGGGAGGACGCGGTCTTTCTTTCGTCTTGCCTGTAGCTATATTGTGTTTCAGGACAGCACATTCATTTATATAGTGACCTGGCTGTTTGCAGTAGTTGCAGTTCCCTTTGACAGGAGGTGCTGAATGACCGGGAGGTGCCGTACCCCTTTTCTGACCATCGGCTGGGACTGATTGAGCAACTAGTACTTTCATTTTCGTGTCTTTCATGCGTCTCTTTTCGTGTTCCTGTTCTTCTCTAATTCGGTTCTGGTGATACTGTAACATTTGTAACATTTTTGAAGGGCTATTTGCTTGCCAGGTACTCTCAACCTTCAGTACTCTATTTTTAATCTGGGGTAAATAATTCTCTACTAATTTGGTCACAAAAAGATGTGGGTATGATTCACTACTTGTCTTCAGGCCACTATTAATAAGAAAACATTTCTCAAATCTAGAGTAAAAATCACTAGTGTCTTCATCTTGTTTCTGTTTGCAGGCTGAGATAGCATCCCAGTCTTCCTTTTTGGTAGTCAATAATCTCGGCAAAACCTGTATCAATAGCTCAGGTAATTCTTTAGCTTTATCCCCGAGACCAGTACCAGGGGTTCGTCCTTTATCCTCGTCGTCTAATTCTGTCCAATTAATCTTTTTCTCTCCCACCTCCCACTCTTTTTCTTTCCGTTTTTCGTAAATGCCTGCTGGCAACAATACTTTCAACATTTTAATTATATCGGCGTATGTATACTCCCCCATGCGGAGCATGTCTTTTAATTCACGGTGGAACCCCCCTGAGTCTTTATCATGACAGGGCAGTAATTTTTTCATTTCCAATAATTCCATTTTCGTTAAGGGTGTGTAAACGTATACTCGTTCAAGCTCACCCCCTGTAGTCCGAACGGGATGAACCTCTCGTAAGGGATTCTGTCTGTCTATATAAAAAGTATTTCTTTCTTGGTGAGGGACAGGAACAAAGTGCGGGGTTAGGAAAGTCATGTATTTATGTCGTTGCTCTAGAATTATATTAATTAATTCGGTGCCTAGGCCTCTCCATCTTGCTAGGAGTAAATCATCCAATAAGTTATACAAGGGACCTGGATCAGAATGCTGACTCTCGTATAGTGTGATGAGGTGTTGAATCATGTAAATACCAGCTAAACGCTGTTCTTCTGGGGGAAGACTCAAAAATGTTTGCGCTACTATGTCATCTTTATATATGTTAGAATTGCTAGCCCATTGAACTGCTGACCGGGCTAGTTCCTGTTCATGCATAGTACTAAGTTCGCAACTCCCTACTCGTTTTCTCAGTGCTTGGTCAGTGGCTTGGAATATGCGTTCAAGGGAATATTGTTCTGGTATGGGAGAGAGAGAACGTTTCTTGTATTCTAGGCGTATGGGTCTATCAAACGGTCTTGCCCTACCTACATAATGTATTTTACTTGTGTCCTCTGGTTCTACATCATCGTCCTCTGAGACTTCGTCGCCCTCTTTCTCGACTGTCCTCCCTTGGCGGCTTCCTTCTCGGCCTGTTCTCTCTTGTGTATTTCAAGAATTTCTTTACAAATTTTCCTGTACATATTTTCTATTTTGTTCTGCGTATCATGTTTACCAACAGCTATATTGTCACTACAAGTCTTCATACCTTTAGTTACTTCTTTATTTGGCTGGCCTCGTTCCCTGATCAAACAATTAACCAAAAACTGTAAGAGCATGCTTTGAGTCTCTGCCTTTCTATGTGCCATGGCTTCCTGTATACTGTCTGGTCCCTCCCCCGTTCTAATAAAGTGGTATATTCTGTCTTAATGATCCCTCATGCCTGGTAAAGTGATCAAATAGTCTGCAACGCGTCTTAATCGTATTGAGTATATGAGCATTGAACCCTCACCTGGTACTGGATCATATATGCAATCACTAAGGAACTGTCTAAGGGTTGCGTATGTCGCTGCTTTTGGCGTGCGTTATAGTGCTAAATCTCGTAGTGATGTTCGTTTTAATGGTGGTGGGGTGGAGGGGCCCCCTCCCGCTGCTCCTAGACTTGGGTCGCCTAGGCTTGAATCGGCTTTTACTGGCAGCGCTGTCGCTGTCAGCGTTGTCGCTGGTTGATCTTGTACTACGGGTGCTGTGTGAAACGGATTGGTAGGGATGGTGCCAGGAGGATTAGTAGGGTTGTCAGGAACGATAGGGTTGGGAGGAGGTACATTCACATTTACATACTCTGGGGCAGCGTCATCTAAATAGGAGGAAAGAAAAATGTTCGCTGCGTTCTGTTTATGACTACGGAGTTTGGTCGGAATCAGTGGTGGCGGCAAGTTACTGGGTACTTCCGGGGTCACTTTAGGTAGGCCCTCAGCAAGGAGGGGATACATGCCTTTAATAAGGGCATTTCTTTGTCTGTCTAATTGTTCTGCTTTAACCCGTTCACCTTCTTCTAGTAGTTCTTTTACTTTGGCTTTTTCTGCTGCTTCTCTACTTCTCTCTGCTTTCTTAATTTCTTTCTCTGTTCTTCTATGCGCTTCTTTACGCCATAACTCTATGCATCTTTCTGAGATTGTCTGGCTTTCTTTTTCCACAGTGCTTCCTCTACTCTCATGATGCAATCAGCATCCCATGTCCCTGAGACAGGCCATCTATATTTCTCTTCCAGATCTTTCGTGTAATCAACCCATAAATCTAAGTACAGTATGGCATCTAGGCCATGTTTGTGGTACATAAAATGTCCGGGAGTGTCCCTAGGCGGGCGGGAACTGCCTCTTCGAGTATCCCTTTCCTGGTTCCTATCTGTCGTAATTTCGAAAACAGCGGCATGTTTAAACTAGTTTGAACAAAAACACAATAGGCACAATAATAGACTGCAAACAATCATTCGTACCACGACATTAAAACATTAGAAACAGACACTAACTAGTACATAGAATAACACAATTTTAACAATCCTAAAATACAATACTATAATGGATGCACTGCTAGAACAGTACAGTCATACCAGTCCCATAAAGAGACACGTCATACCGCATCCACCTAAATGGACACGACTTTACCGGATCTGTGTACCCAGACCCGTCTTGACCGGGCTCAAATAAATGAACCCGTCTATATGCGTTCCCAACAACGGTACTCACCGGGAAGCAAAACTGAAGGCCTCGGAAACTCGATACTGAACTGGACTGTTATGGCTTCTTGCTGCGCATGCGCCTCGGAACAGGTGGGCCTCTGGATACCTCGGACCTTGCTCTCTCGGCTTGGGCTCTGGTCGGGACAGTCCGCAATCCTCACCGCCTCGTGTGGATGCCTGGTCGCAGTCTCCGTCTCCTCCGTGGGCCTGAGGGAGTTAGCAGGAAAACCAGCGGATGTGCACAGAATGGGTCCGTCACGGCTATAGAAGGGGTCAGGGGGCTGCTCTTACATCGCCGGCGCGTGGGGAAGGGGACTAGTCCCTGTTCGGGCGCCAGAATGTGGTAAATAAAATTACCTAGACATTTTTCTATACATTAATAACAATAAGAATAGCTCATATAATGAGAGGCAGAGTCCGTGGTATCTGAGTCAAAGGGCTTTATTTCAATGACTCGAGCCAGGGGAGAATCGGGTTCCATCACCACTAAGGTTCAGGAAGTGATATCTAACGTTTTATTAACATCACACATTATATATAGTAAAATCACATAATTGCAATGAATACAGTAGGCGTAACACTCCAGGCGTACACGTGGGTGTTCACTCGATGAGTCATAGGAGTGTCATAGATGGGTGGATGCATAGAGGAGGTCTGCAGGGTCAGCAGAAACCTTTACCCGACATGTGCGCGCAACTGATCATGACGTGAAATTGACGTGTAACTGGGGAGAGCTGGGGCGTTGCCTTTTGCACTAGAAGAGGAGTCTGGAGTCTGGGATGTCAAAACGACCTGCACCTTTGGCATATCTGATATCTTGTGTTTGGAGGATGTATTGTCTGAAGTAAAGGTCTCTCGAGCAAAAGTCGTTCATCACTAAATGCTAGTGTGTGCATATATTTCTTCGTGCATTACGTGGGGGCCATGGGCCTACTATGGCAACGGGTTCAGTAAATCACTTGCATGGAGACAGGAAGGCTAGGCCCTATGCTCTGCAGGCGGAAAGTGTTTACCTATTTCACTAGACTGGAATGTGTTTTTGCGGAGGATGAGCAGATAACTGTAGGCAAAATACCGTCTTGGCAGGCAGGCCAGGCCGGGCACCTCTCGGCTGGGCAGGGAGTAAGGGAGAGGTCAGGGATGCAAAACTGCAGCTTTCGGAGACAGAAGAGGCTCGGAGCCTGAATTCAGGGCCTGGCTCGGCTGGGCCACAAAAACGTGTGCTTCGCGCTATTTAAACGTGTACCATGTAAATGCATTGGCAATGCAGGCCTTAGTGCAGAATTAACGTTTCATTCATGGAAGGCCTAATAACTGACATGTTAGCATTAGACGGAAATGCAGGGGCATCATTATGACAGGCACGGGAAAGGAATTACACGATAACATGGACATACATGGAGCATGGGTACGTGGATAGGGTGCGAGTGGGGGACACATTGACCACATAAATTTTCTGTTTCCTCAGTTTGACCCTTTCTAGGTGATATCACACCAAAGTTTTAATAGCGAACTCTTTGCTATCAATTATTCACACATTTATACAGAAAAAATATCCCAAAAACAGGGCTTCCGCTTTTACCTAACCATGCACTTACTTCCTCAAACCAGTGACCTCACTACAGAATGGCTTCCATTTACCAGCTGTTATTCTGCCCCTGGGGTTTCCAGACAAAACATAAAACAGGTACGAACAATTTTGGTTAATGCATACAATCAATAAATCAATAACTAATAATAAATCAATAATAAATATTTTTAACTACCTATCAACACTAATCCCTAACCATCCTCTGCTACCAAAATAACTTATGGAGCACAGGCTCACCTGCTCAACATACTCACCTGGGCCCATATGTCTATGTATACATTAAACAGGTAAACCTACACACAATCAATTGGGGTTTTTACCATCTGGATTTTATACCATATATCTTACCAATCCAAGTCACCGATACCTATAGTCCAAAAGGATCAAGGGAGTTAAAGAAGGAATTGGTAGCAATAACAACATTTAGCATTTCATAAATGACCACAAACTCTGGAAAAGTTTTCAATCTTTATCTAAGTAAAATTTTGTAAATTATAAACATGAACTCAAATTAATTTCTTATTCTTTTTAGACTAATGCACATTTTAAAACATAAACATTTTCAAAAATGATTTGGGGCCAGATGTAGGAAGCCTAATTCCGACCGGAATTAGGTTTTTCATATGTAGGTGGCATCATTTCAGATTCGGTAAGTTACCGAATCGGTATTTAAGAATTCGGTAAATTACAGATTCTTAAAAATACCGAATCGGTAAATTACCGAATCTGAAATATAGAGAGCACTCAAATTAGTGCTTTTCCCATCTTAGGATTCATTATTTACCACCAACTAGAAGTTGGTGGTAAATAATGAAAATCTTTGAAAAAGCATATTTTTTTGCTTTTCCAACAATGACATGTTGCAGACATACATGCCCTTAGGGCATGTATGTCTGCAACATGTGCACCCATACACAATTGAGGGGTGCAACAAGGTGTCAAAGTGACACCCTGCCACCCTTCAATGTTTCCCCCTTTTACCGAATCGGTATTTACGGCCCATAGGAATGAATGGCAATTACCGAATCGGTAAATACCGATTCGGTAATTACCGAAACTTACCGATTCGGTAATTTTTTACCTACATCCCATTTGCCTGTTCTTAGATACCGAATTGGTATGATTCGGTATTTAAGAATCGGTAATCTGGGATTACCTAAATCTGGCCCTTGGTGAGAAAAATGTTGTTAAGCATTTAAACAGAGGGTGGGTAAAAGAAAGGGAAAACAGTACAATGACAAACCCACGCTTCATAGTTACCTAGAATGGTGTGATGACCAGCCCAGGTCCAGAGCTGAGTCAAGGAAATAAGAATCCCAAAGTTCAGGTGCCAGCAGGAAAGAACAGGTGCAAGCCAGAATCAGAACCAGGATAGGATACGGACCAAATTAGATCAGGACAGGACTCCCACAGGCTAAGACCAGCACCACAGCTAAAGTTCAAAACGCCAGCGTTGTAAACCCTCTCTGCAGCTAACAGTCGGACCCTGCTTGGGTCATTGATCTCCTTCCCAGAATCCCGATTGGGGTATTGAATCTTCTGGCAGAGTGCTCCGCCAGCAACTCTGCTCTCGATCACCTATTGAGTGTGTTGGGTCAGTGACAGGTTAGCTATTCGGACAAGTCGGGCAATCTAGCTAGCTAGACCTACCCTAGTTATACTATTAAATGTTGCAAATGTGTGAATCCCACAATTTTATTGGACAAGAATGAGGAGTAGCCATCACACCATATTTTTCCTGAGGCAACTTGTCAATCATGTATTCAAGTCGTTCCCTCCCATAATTTTATCTACCCATGTTCTTTTATTCCGCCCGGTTGTGAAATGTATCAATAATCATATTTAAAATTTTAATCAATTCAGCTTCCTCTAGCAAGGCAAGGAGTTCACTCTTCTCCGCCTTCTATGTCGTTTTAGCTCTAAGGTTCAAGGATACAGCTTCTGTGGTTTCAGGACTTGTCGCGCAGACAAAGTTTCTATTGCATTAAATATTAAGCGAAAACAAACAGCTTAGCAAAGCAGCGATGCAAGCTTCTTGCACGTTAGGACACATAACAGCCATATTAGTTCTATTGCGCAGAAGCAGAAGTTTTCCCACCAAGCATATCACGTGGCCATGACAGACGCATGCGCAGTAGAAAATCCCACGTAGCATCAGCCATTTTAGTGGAAGCGGATTTTAGTTAATAAAAGCACATTGGAAAGCTTCCCCTAGATGCCTAATATGGCGTGTAATCCAATATTAATAGGACAATACATGTTAGTTAGTACATTAATATTATTTTCGAGAGGGTTGAGTACGAGCAAGTCACTTTACATGTGAAACCTTGCTCCATCAGGTGCACTCCTGTTTTTATCAACTGGACTCATTCCTCCTGTTTTGTGGATCGTTATGAGTGTGCTATGCTGAAAAGTTCTGTCTATTACACGTTAGTACTAAACTGCAAATAGACTCATACAATCACGATTGTGTGGAACAACATGCACTAAGTTATGAATTCATCAAATGAAGGTTCACAAGTTTCATCAATATGTTCACGGTACACATTTAATTCTCAATCATCAGACTTTTTTGGAATGAATTATATCACATACTAAAAGAAAATATCAACAATTTTTTTTATAATAACAATTGTGTTCTTCATGAATATTTGCTTCAAATCCGGTCTAGGTGGGTAGAACTGTTGGGATTACGGTCTATATCCAAAAAGCTAGCACTTAAAAACAGTCTGAAGCTTTAACATTGGCACCAAACCGGTGATGGATTAAAACCGATGTTGAAGAGGAATACGGTGTTTAATGGACGGTTAGAATTTTGGTTACCATGGAGTGCTTCCTTTGATTCAATAACGTGAAGTGCGTTCAACCTTGCCCCTGAGGAAGTAATCATCAAATTCTGAAATGCACTGAGCATATATAGCATGAACTAATGATTCATAAAGAACACAAATGTTATTGTAAAAATAAATATTGTTGATATTTTCTTGTAGAAATGTGATATAAATCATTCCAAAAATTGTATGACAATTGAGAATTAAATGTGTAAAGTGAACATATAGATGAAACTTGGAAACGTTATTTTGAAAATTCATAATGTAGTGCATGCTGTTCCATACACTCGTTACTATATGAACTGGTTTTCTGCCATTTGTGGCTAAGGCAGTGTTAGAACTGGCACGTTCTAGTTGGCTGACGGCAAGGCCGAGCCAGGCAGAACCTACCACCCCCTTCAGGAGTGGGTGATTACACTCACTGTATAACCTGTGCTCCCCCTTGGGTACCTTGGCACTCAACAGTCAGGCTTATCACAGAGGCAATGTGTAAAGCATTGGCACTGCACTCTCACGCAACAAATACACTGAGCAGCACAAAAGAGACTTCACATGTGGTGTATGTAAACAGAGTTTGTATTCAGCACACATATTAACTAACACAACATAAACATCATGTATTTCTGGCTATAAATCACATTCAGAAATATCACTAGCAGTATTAGGCCCAACCGTGTTAACATGACATCACTAACATGCACACAAGAAAGATCCTATTTTACCACCCCCAGCACCCTTATGCAGTGCTAAAAGTTGTCAGAACGAGGCTCACCCTAGCATATAATGTAGTTCAATACCACACAGATATAGGGTGCAGGAAAGAAGATGGGGTAGGTAGCAGGGCTAATTCAGTGGCAGTCAACAAATCGAGGGTTGGCCACTACTCAAAAAATTCACCCATGCTATGCGGAGCAGAAGCGGGCTGAGGGCGATAGTCTATCAATCATAGGATTCCACACTGTGCCTTCTGGCACCAGCCCAGTTCTCCGAAGCAGGGGGGGAGGGCATGCAGTCTCCTTGACCCGCTTCCGATCGCTGTAAGAAGAATTTATTTGCCCAGTCAATTCATCTCACCACTCAAGACAGGTCAGGGCAATACTACCTGGCAACACAAAGTCGTCGGGACAGCTGAGGAGTGGGCAGTTGGTCTGCTGCACTGAAGGCACAAAAGAAACAATTGATGAATGGGGGATTCCTCTCGGAAGTAGGAGGCACCTGGTCAGACACACGTCCATCAAAGTAGCACCCTGGCAATCCGGGCAACACAGAACATGAATCTCCTCCCCTCTCCTCCCTGGAAATTAGGCACAACATCAGAGCACATTGATACAAGTCCTAACAGACAGTTCCAGTCACACACAATGAAGAGTCGCAACCTCAGTGCGTTGATATGGGTCGCACCAGATAATTCCGGTCACACATTCAACAAACAGCTGCAAATTCTGTATGTCCCCGTAAATGAGGCACAACATCTGGTGCTCATTGATATGGGTTGCACCAGCCAATTATGGTCACACATACAGGCGCAAGTTCAGTAGTGCTGCACAAGGTAGAATGAGGCACTACTACGGGTACGCTCTCACCTCTGAGAGCCACAACCTGTGAATGGGACAGTGCATGCAATGAGCATGCAGTCGGCTTGTCGCACAAGCGAATTGCATCACAATCAACGAAGCGGGCCAAGAAGGGTCTCACAACCAGTGAATCCGCTATCCACCAAGACACTTATGCATTTGAGGCCCCCGAGACGCAGGGGCCACACTCCTTAGATGCGGGCAGTACTTTTGGGGCTCCGCACAAGGCAATCTGGACTCCAGGGACAATACTTACTTCCACTCTCACACAGTGCCCCTGTTGGGATCCAGCAGACGATGTGGGCACTTAAGAGGGCACCGCTTTCCAGGTGTAACAAGTAAATGGTGTGGGTCCATTGTAGGAAGGCTTTGATGTCCCTGAGCCCCACAAGGGATGTATGACGTTAAAACGCATACTTTTACCATGCATACCATTACAACGCAATATTTACAACGCAGGATCTTTTACAACGAATACCTTTACAACGCATGACATTACATCGCAGATACTATTACAACGCATGCCATTACAACGTAAGTATAGGTAAGTATATTATTTTTTTATATTATTATATTTTTTAATAAAATGTAATTAATAAATATGTAATTGATTTTATTTATTAAATACATTTTTTATTAATGTCATTGTAATTTTAAAATTATATATATATATATATATATATATACTTTTTTTTAAAATATTAAAATTACTTAAATACATTTATTTAATTTAATTTAAGTATTTTTATAAAACTGAACCCTTAAAATACCCCTGTACCCCATAACCCAAACCTAGCCCTGAACCCTTAAAATACCCCTGTACCCCATAACCCAAACCTAGCCCTGAACCCTAAAAATTCCCCTGTACCCCAAAAGGCCAAACCCAGCCCTGAACCCTAAAAATACCCCTGTACCCCAAAATCCAAACCCAACCCTGAACCCTAAAAATACCCCTGTACCCCAAAACCCAACCCAACCCTGAACCCTAAAAATACCCCTGTACCCCAAAACCCAAACCCATCCCTGAACCCTAAAAGTACCCCTGTACCCCAAAACCCAAACCCAAACCTGAACCCTAAAAATACCCCTGTACCCCAAAACCCCAACCCAGCTCTGAACCCTAAAAATACCCCTGTACCCCAAAACCCAAACCTAGCCCTAAACCCTAAAAATACCCCTGTACCCCAAAACCCAAACCCAACCCTGAACCCTAAAAATACCCCTGTACCTCAAAACCCAAACTATATATAAAATTACTTAAATTCATTTATTTAATTTATTTTTAATATTTTGGTAATTTAAAAAAAGGTTAAATAAAATGATATACTTACCTATACTTACGTTGTAATGGCATGCGTTGTAATAGTATCTGCGAAAGGTATGCGTTGTAAAGGATCCTGCGTTGTAATGGTGTGCGTTGTAACAGTATGCGTGGTAAAAGTTGCGTGGTAATGGTTGCATACCCCCACAAGAGACCAGGGGGTAGACCAATAGGCCATTTAGAGAGCACAGTTCAGGGTGCCACACATCAGCAGGTGGTCAGCCCAGGCCAGCCACTATTTAGGAAGGGTGGATGGTCCCTTCCAATGGCATTAATCCTCCTTGTGCACAACAGATTCCTCTGCCACTGTGAACCATGCAGTTCCAGGATCTCTGGTCCTAAGTGTACCTCTAGCCTGCTGAAATATGGCACCAGTAGTTAAGATGGGGGTATTCCAGATGGTTTCCCTTTGAACCACAGATGTAGCCCCTAAATGCCAGTCCTGTTTGCCATGAGGCCATGGAATGCAGATCCTCATATTTAGTGGGGCCATGATCTGGCTTCCCAGAAGCTACGTATCAAAACCTCTCTCTCTCTTCTATCCAGCCAGGCCTTCACATGGCTGAGGTCTGTCCTTCCAGTTGCAGGCCGAATATTTATAGCTGTCTCTGGGGAATGTACTGATCTGATTCCCAAGCTTCCAGTGTGGGCTGGAGACAGACTAAAAGGCACACAAAGAGTTTTAGAGCAGAGAAATGTCCACTTTCTAGTTTTTGCATTTCTAAGCTATTAATGACAAATCCCTCTTTACCACAGGAGAGGGTTTGTCCTTGTAAATTCAATGCATAGGAAACAATATGAGGCTGCTCCACTGTAAGCAACTATTGAAGCTTGAAGTAATTTCAACCATTTCCCCACATTAACCTAAGGGAAGAGCAAACCTCATAAGTAGTGAAAACACACATGGGTATTCTTCACTACCTGGGCAGGAAACACCCATGTGTACCTGCCCTTTCTTTCACCTACCACTTGCTTCACCGCTTAAGACTTACCTAAGGGGGCCCAGTGGTAGTGAAATGTCCTCTCAGGATTGGCCAGTGGTTTAGAAAGGTCAACCTGAGCATAAATGCAATTGCGCACACACATGGCAGGCTTGACACATTTAAAAACCTCATATGTGTAAGTACGAACCCACAGGCTTGCAATAGCAGGCTTGAGGCATGTTCAAAAGGTAAGCACCACTTCCTAACATGTGTAGGAAGAGGGCATGCACTTTCACACTGCATTTACAGTGGGAAAGTGCCAGCGCCCTAAGTCCACTAAAAGATAATTCGCAAAACCCAGTGTTGTCCCATGGGAAAAGCAGACCTCCTAAGTAGGGAATACCCACATGGGGGTTCTTCACTACCTGAGCAGAAAAAACCCAGGTGTACCTCTCTACAGGGGGCTCACGTGTACAACACCTAAACCAATCAAGTAAGCACCACTTCCTAGCATGGTTAGGAAGGGCACACAGGCTTACACATTGCATTACAGTGGGAAAGCGCCCAGAGTGCTAAGGCCACAAAAAGAGAATCAGCAAAAACCAGGAGGAGAAAAAGCAAAAAGTCTTAGGGAAATCTCCTAAGAACCATGTCATACAGGCAGCCTAAAGTAGATTATTGATACTTTTCCATTTAAGTTATCAATATTTGGTTTCACCAGTTAAGTACATTTTAAAACCTTATATGTATTTTAGAGACTATTTACATTGGATTTATATGTAAGTTATATAGGCCAAGCAGGGAGTTTCAATGGACAGCATATGTTTTGGGAGGATGGGAGTGGACGCACAGCCACTTTATTAACCTTTGGCAGTCCAAAATCCAGCAAAATCAGCCAGAATAAATGGGGCGATCACAATAAAAATGGGGTAGTTTATAAACCCCAATATCTTTATGTCCAGCCACTGTGAGAGCCTGGAGTGGGGTGGAAATGCATGACAGGTTTTTTGGGATGAGACTAGATGGGACCTCATTGAATCTATTTCCTAAAACTCTGTTGACTAGAAGGTATTTTTGTTAAGTGTAGATGAGGCATCTGAGAGGGTTCATGGAGCTTCCATATACTTTTAGCGATATTGGCAGATCGACTTTTCATCCTTCCTAAGTTTATGAGCTTGGTAACAACACAACTATTATTTTAATGCAAAAAAATAATTCTTTGTTGTGTTTTGTAGCGAAACATGTCAAAGTGTGTCTATAAGATTCTCAATGGACAGTAAAATGACAATAGTTATACAATACAATCGGTCATGTATTTATCACGTACCAGAAACTGAACTGCCACCTGAAATCCAAGTGCTTTCTTGCTCTACTCATTGTGCATGGCAGTGTGATTATCAATCAATACACTATGCATATTTGTCAGTCTATTTTTATATTGTTAATGGTTTGGCTCCATTCCCTGAATGGACAGAAACTGCCAGCAACAGATGGCTAGAAGTCTTGCCCTGGATTGTCTATGGTTGGAGTCTTGAGACTAGCATAACCCATCTTTGCGGATGCTGACACTTATGGTCAAAGCCACAGTGACGGTGGACCAGTTTATGTACTATTAAATTTATATTCACCAAATTCTCATTTTTACTTCACACATACTTGACCTAAGCGTGATAAGGTTTAAAGATTAGGTCCTGAAGAATGCCATACATCTCTTTGTAGGGTCAGTAAGATTGACAGAAACATTCAAATTCAAATTTCAAAGCTTTATTCGACAGTATGTCATAAAAGCGATTATACATCCTAATACTACACAATAAATACTACAATGTTAAATTCATTATTTTTAAAAACGCATTAAACCATGATGCTGTCATGTTCCAGATAAAAAGACAATTTGTACAAGATAATTAAAAGTAGTTCAATAAAACATGAATTTTAAAAGTTGATCTACATTAAGCGGTGTCAGTTAATTCATTGGGGAGTATCTAACTGTTGTAAAGTGCGGGTGCGTATAGTCCATGCCCACCCTAAGAATTTTGCAACGGCAATCGCCACGCAGGGTGTACAATCTGATTCCAGCACTCTTAACGCCACTATGTACCTACGTGTACATAAGTTTAAACACACAGGTTTTATCCACTTCCGTCGGGGACTTACATAAAAGGGACAAACAAACAGAAGATGAGCTATGTTCTCGATCAAGTCTTTACAGTGGTGGCATTTGTCATCCAGATTAGCTGGCCATTTGTGGGTAAATGCCTTTAAAGGAAGGGTCCCGGTTTTGAATTGAAAATACAATTTTCTATCAAACGGCCTTCCAATAATGCCCCAGTAGGCTCACAAGATGGTAAAGGTTTGATATCCAGAAAACGTCCTGTTAAATTAGTGTTGGATCCATTACTATAAGCAGTTGACCATACCATTTCCCAATACATTTTTTTCAGTGTTGCCTTTGATGGAAAGCTTAAGGCATTGGTAGTGTTCCATAAGTTGTCTAATTCCAACTTAATTAGCATACCCCTAATTTCCTTTAACCACGATTTCGAATGAAAATGATCTGCCCTGATGATGTCCTTCAGGGCAGTAGCATAATGAGCTAATTCAGGGGTAGTCATAATGCGTCTCCAGTATAATAAGGGTCGCAGCCGTGCCAAATCCTCAATGTTCTTCCTGCCAAGGTCATATACCAGTGGGACGGTAGGGGTACTTTGGGGAACCCCAACAAGACGGCGTAGAAACCTGTTCTCCGCCAGTTTTAGCTGTTTCAAATTGGAGATTCCCCAAAGTTCCGAGCCGTACAAAGAGGCACTAATCACTTTCATATTATACATTTCTAAAGCAGGGGTGATTGGCTTAGTCAATGAAGCTTTATGTTTAAGTGCCACTACACCCGCCAGCTGGTGGTATTTTAAAACAGCCATATCAATGTGATTTTTCCAACTCATATTACACTGAAGGGATACTCCTAGATACGTGAAAGCCTCAACCTGTTCTAAGGGAGTACCATTAAAATTAATTGAACCTTTCAATGTGTTCCGCTGGTTCAAACAGATGAACTTGGTTTTGCAGGTGTTTATCTCAAGTCCACGTGTTTGACAGAACTCACCAAAAGCGTTAACTGCCTTCTGGAGCCACTCGGAGTTCGAGAAACTATCAGCGTGTCGTCCGCAAACATGAGGACTGGCACGCGTGCCCCTGCTAGAACAGGAGCATCGGTGGGAGATCGGCTTAGATGGTCTACAATGCCATTGATGTAAATTGAAAACAGTGTGGGTGCCAGAACACACCCCTGCCAGGCCCCACGTTCGACAGGGAAAGTGTCCGTCACCTCACCCTGAGCCCCCCACCTGATTCTAGAATAATTGTTCTCATGCAAGCGGACAAGAAGTGTCAGCAATTCCGGGGCCAACCCAGCTTCGGCAAGTACCCTCTAAAGTTTAGAACGAGGAACTAAATCAAAAGCTGATTTTAAATCTACGAAAACAGCGTAAAGAGTCCCATTAGTTAGCATCACGTTCCTCCAGTAAAGAGCTATGAAAAAAAATACCTGATCAACTGAACTTGTACAGGGACAGAAACCAGCTTGATACGGGGATAAAATATCTTTTTCTACTATCCAGGTTTGCAGTTTGTTTTGCACTAGTCGACCTATTAATTTTTGGGCAGAGTCTATAAGACTGATAGGTCTATAATTGCTAGGTAGTGATTTGTCTCTCTTTTTAAAACCTGGAATTATTTCTGCACCCTTCCATGAGGTCGGTATTGATGCACCCCTGGCCACAGAATTAGCTAGCCACTCAAAATACTGACACCAAGATAATCGGTCACTTAAAAACACATCAGCAGGTATGCCATCCATTCCTGGGGCTCTACCCCCTATCACGCAGTCTAGCGCTATGCTAACATCTTTTGTTGTAAAAAACTGACATTGATAGAAAACTGTAGGGGGTGGTATACACTCTTCTTCCGCTAGATCACAAGCGTATGGTGGTTTGAAGAAGTCTACCCACTGATTTTTTGCGACGTTATTTTGCGGGGGTTGTGCTATCCCCCCTATGTCCCACTTAACTAGGGCCCAAAATTGTTTTTGATTCTTTGCTGCACAGGCGGGTTTAAGATCACGCCAGTGATATTCATCCCACGGTTTCCTGGCTTCTTTTTGGACCTTCCTATATATATCCCTCGACTTTCTCACACCTAGGATGTTCTTGTTTCTAAGATCGGTGCTAAGATTCTGGCGGGCTACTCTACAGGACTTATTGTACCACCCCATTCTGGGTAATTTTTTATGATCATTATCTAATTTTGTGGGCTTCATGAAAAACTCTTGGAGCCAGGCAAAAAGATTTGTGTGAGCCTCAAGCATAATTTTGGGAAAGTTTTGTTTTTTACTATGTGAGTTTATCTTGCATACTTCTTTGACCACCACTTTTTTAAGTTCCTCCATCCTCTCTGTGTTCTCAATTAATCTACCCCATTTTATGTGGCGCAGGTTATTCGAGACTACAATGTCTAAAGTGACTTTGCCACCCCCTTGATTTGGTTCTCTTAACCCCATGTTTGCTTGGAAGACCATACAACGAGGGTCACTCTCCACCCTGTTTTTTACAACCATATCAATCAGCCTGTGCCATTCTCTAATGTCCACCAAGAAGTAATCTATTCGACTGGAAAACCTACCATTATCGAATGTTTTGTCCCCCTGGCGATCTGACGGGGTACGTCCATTAGCTGCTCTGAGTCCTCTTGCTAGACATAGAGCCTTGAGTTGGATGGCCACCGCTGTCCATCTTCTGACTACGGGTAATTCAAGCTGGGGGACACCCCACTTGCTATCCTCCTCTACTGCTAGGATTTGGTCCTCTTGGCCAAGTGGTTCGAATATGGTGTTGACATTACCCCCCACAATAATAGACAGCTGTGTTGGGAGTGCCTCAAGCTCGAGGTCAAGAGCAGTGATTACTTCTGATATTTGACCTCCTGCTACTCCCCTGGCATAAATGTTAAAAATAACCACCCCCTGTCTGTTAGCCCATGTGAGGTTAACTGACAAAATATCATTTGATGAAGAACTCCTTTGCTGGATTCTACAGCATAATGTTTGGCGGATCCAGATTATCAGGCCCCCTGATGGGCGACCATTAGGATTTTTTGTGGCTGGAACTTGAAAATTAAGATACCCTATATGATGTACTGGGGTCAATGACCATGTTTCCTGAAACAGTAGGATGTCAAATTGGTCTATAAAGTTACACCATTCTGGTGATGTTAACTTGGTAGTATTTCCAGCAATGTTCCAAGAGCGAAAAGACAACCCTGCTTCATCTGCTGCCAAGCATAAGGGGGCCTGAGTTGTTAATATACCTTGGGTTTCAACCTCCAGCCCTGGATCTAGATCTATATTAATAAGATGATAACCTAGTGGTTCTGGTGAAAGTGCCTCTGGACCAGGACCAAAACATGTCTCTAACAAGTTGGGGCAGGACTGTTGCTTGGAATATTTATTCTCCTTACTATTCACTAGAAAAATTGGATCGCCCACCCTTTTCTCTTGGGTCGTAGAAGTAACATTTATAAAACCAATCCCCTCGTCTATGGGAATATATGTTCTATTTAGCTCGGCTGGTTCATTGGGCGCTACACTGTCAGCCATCCCAAGTCAATCACATTCATTCAAGTCTGACAGTGTCGCAAATCTATTTTCAAGACTGATTCCCCATTCGGTGAATTGGGTACCCCTACCCCACTTGTTTAACACCGGGTTCCACTTTGTCCTTAATATACTTGGATTCACTGTACTACTTCTACGATAGAAAAAGTCTAGAGTTAGCGGAATTATGTCAGTGCTCCTGCGTTGTGGGGGAAATATATTTGTCAAGACATTAGGGAGTACTTCTGGACTAGAAAAATGCAAAACTACGCAATCTCCTCTAAATTTTTTCGCACTGTTCCCTATCCAGTCCACCCTTCTTGCCATATTGATTTCTCCAGCTAGCTGCTGTTTACCCCATGGAGATATCATCATATTATTAGATAACCAGTGGAATGCTTTGCTGATCAAGGAAGATGTAGATTCCACTTGACCAGGCTTTAAAGGAGGTACATTGGCCAGGACCAGAACAAGGGGGGAAGCCTCTACAATAAGTTGGACCGGGCCTTTCTCTAAACCTGTTGCAGTGGGTTTCGATGAGAGGTCTTCATTGGCTGTTTCCTGCACATCTTTAACTACTGGGTGCTGAATAGGGGGAGGATTTGATACCACTTTATCCCTACCCCCAAGGCCATACTGAAGGACTGGGTTCTGCTAAGACCCAGCGGTGCCAGGGATAACACCTAAAACCTTCGTGGGTTACCTGTTCCGGCGTACAAATGACAGAGACACAGGACACTTCCTTCGGCGTCAAAGATTCGAGGTCTATTACTGCAGGGAACACAGAAGTCACAAGAAGTACAACAAGAAGTACAACATGTGTAGGTTCGAGGAGTCTGATTCAATTTGTACCTGTGGATCGCTCCTTTTATACAGTTTTCATGCATAGGATAACATGGTGCACAAAGGTTTACAACTTGTTTCCCATTGTAAAAGGCAAAAAGGGGTTGCTTCATGTATTCAGGGCCCGGAACATAATCACAGTAACATTTGGTAGTTCCCAACTGTAAAAACGCATCTTCCCACCATAAGTACATTCCAATCGGTAGTAAACGAATCGAGGGAGAGACAAAAACAGGTGCAGAGGAAGATGAGAACAGTGAACAGATCGAAAAGGGTGTAAAAGGGGTGGTACCAGGAAACACGAGTTGCAGGCATCAAAAAGGGGACGTGCTTAATGAATGCACAGCTAAGACAATAGAGCGGCACGGCAAGATGTGCCTCGAGCGGGGCCATCTGCCTTACAGTGCCATCCCCCTCATCATAAAGACACCTCCAAAGGAAACGTGTCTTCCGCAGGAGCTTGGGAATCCCAGGGTCGCGAAGCGGACAGCGTCCGTTCGCTGGCTACTTGAGGGCAAGAAACAAAATGGATGCCGTATCTAAGATGGAACCCGTGGGTTCAGATGAAGAAACCCACGAAACAAACGAACGGTTCAGGTTAGCACAGCGTAAACGCGTACACCCACTAAACTCATCATTTGCGGTTCATAGATACCAGACTCGACCATATTCGTGCGAGTCAAAAACACCACTTACAATTGTCACGGAACCTCAGACGCTCCTTTTGCCCTCATGTAGGCAAGCACTAGTCGGAATCATAATCGATCTCGATATTCATCAGACCGTCCAGATGCTGCTGTAGGAACTATAAGGGAGGACCAAGTATGGAATTCCCTTATCGGTGGTATGTGGCATTAACCCACACACCCAACAATTGGTAGTGTTCACCACTAACTGATGCTGATGAAGGAGCTGAATGAAGGAATTGTTCATGAATTCCGCACGTCTAGCTTGCTCGTGTTGTGGTAAGATGTGGAAGGAATGAGGAGAAACAGTGGAGGTAGGTTTAGGTTCAGAAGTAGGGGTGGGTAAGGCAGAAGGCAACAATGACTGTATCATGTAATACACCCCACCCACCAATAACAAAGAAACAGTTAAAAATAAAAGGAACACCTGAAACATGAAGCATTTTGTGTGTGCAATTCTACGCAACTCGAATCTTCTAGCCTGAGCCTTTTCCATGTCCATCAGCTTCGAGAAAGCCATCCTCTAAAACCGTCCGCTACGTTTTTGATGCACTTCGTTCTGTGTAGCAATAGTCAATCCCCAGGAGTTCCTAGGAATCGACGGTCTCTGACCTAGTGTCAAGACCTACTAACCAGAAGGAAGTACCCGCGCGGCCTTACGGTTCACCCGGATGTAAGGTATGTTTAATCAACAGTATGTACAAAGTCTGCTAGCTGTGGAAGCAAAACACATATGTGGAAAAGACTCAAATTTACAAAAATCACCAATTTATATATAGGTGTGTTCAACTGGTCAGTAGTAATGGGGTAACGTGGATGTCAAGGGGAGAGAGCAAATATTCAATCTTTATTAGTCTTTTTAGGGTTGGAGCGGAGAAAATATCGGCTTCTCCCAGGACGTGTCTGCTCGTCAAACAATGGATCTGATGATGGGACAGAGTTCTGTTGATCAGTCAATTGTTCAGATCTTGAGCTTTGTGATGACAAATGTTAAACAATGTCGTTCTGCTGCACTGAGGGCTCTCCGACAGGCTGAGCGTCGCTAAAAGGGACGAAGGTCGGCAACGTTTCTGTTTCAGACGAGGCAATGCCCTTCCTCACCCACGAGTCTGCTGATAAAGGTATAGGTACCTTTTTAGTATGGGTGGCATGCACCCAGTTTTTGCGTCCTTCCAAACGAACAGCAGTCCTCGTGGCAAGGAGCACTTGGTAGGGTCCAGTGAAGCGGGGCTCAAGGTTGCGCTTCCGTCCAAAGTTGCGTGTTACCACCCAGTCTCCAGGCTGGAGCTGGTGACCTGGACCCTCCGTCTGCGTCGGCAGTGCTTCAAAGACCTGTTGGTGAATTAACCTCAGTTTAGCAGTCAGATCATGAAGATAATCGATCAACATTGGATACTCAAGATCAGAAAACACACCCGGTCGAGGGACCCCCCAAACATTCGCAGGACGGCCGAACACTATTTCGTAGGGACTGAGCCCTACTCGGGAGTGCACAGTCGCCCTAGTTGACAGAAGAGCTAGAGGCTAAGCGTCAGGCCACGAAAGACCAGTCGTAGCCTGAATCTTCGCTAACTTAAATTTGAGGGTGCCATTGTACCCTTCAACCAAACCCGCTGACTGAGGATGATTGGCACTATGGAATTTTTGAGTAATTCCAAGGCCCTTACACACACTCTTCATCACACTCCCCACAAACTCACTTCCGTTATCAGACCATACAATCCGTGGCATTCCATACCGAGGAAAGTATTCCTTCAGTAGGATTTTCGCAGTGGTCAGAGCAGTGTTATCTTTGAGAGGGTAGGCTTCAATCCATCGGGAGAATGCGCAAACCACAACTAAAACGTACTTCAGGTTGTTGCATCGCTCCATATGAATGAAGTCTAGCTGAATCACCTCAAAGGGACATGAAGGAGGAGCAAAAAGGCCAGCAGGCGTAGGGGTTCCTTTACCAGGGTTGTACATCATACATATCATACAATTCTTAACCAATCTCTCAGCACACTTAGTAATACCATCATTCTTCCACACAGGGGACAACAACTTGCAGATACATTTCGCACTAATATGTGCTAAACCGTGTGCCATCGTCACAACAGCTAGCACATACGCATCCGGCAACATCCATCTCTTATGCTCCGACAAATCGATCCAGCAGCCATTCGCATCCAACTGTCCCGTACTCTCTTTCCACTTCATCTTTTCAGTCTCGGTGGCCTCATTCTGAATCGCTTTCACACTCTCAATAGTGTCCTCACACATACCAGTCTCTGTAGGCCACCTAACCGAACTCGTCACATACATTCTAGTGCTAAGGTTCCGGGCAGTCTCCTTAGCAGTCTCATCCGCAAACGCATTGCCACGACCAACATCGTCTGTCACCTTACGGTGCGCACTACATTTAACAATCGCCACCTGCTCAGGCAATGCAAGTGCATCCAAAAGATCATTCACAAGCTGTCCATGCTGAATCTTAGTGCCATGCAACGTCATAAAACCTCTCTCTCGCCACAATCGTCCAAAACTATGTGCGACGCCAAAAGCATATTGGCTGTCGGTAAACACATTCACCTGTTTCCCTTTCGATAACACACACGCTCTAGTCAAAGCAATCAGCTCTGCCGCCTGAGCAGAATTCTGATTCAATCTCGCAGTTTCCACAACCGTACTCAATGTTACTACAGCATACGCAGTCGTCACATCACCATGCGGCAACTTAAAACATGACCCATCCACATACAAAGTTCCATCGGGATCTTCCAAAGGAGTATTTTTCAGGTCCACGCGACCTTTTGTTTCTTCCTCCGTTCGTAAGTAGCAGTCATGAGGTGCTACTTCGTCTGATTCCATACTAATTGGCAACAAAGTCGCCGGGTGTGAGAAGTTGGCCTGGTATATAATGCTCACTAATTCTTAGTGATCACTTTGTACCATGCCAAGCAACCCTTATGATGATGGTTGTAATTCAACCTTGTAGACCAGTTATCCTAGTGGTAACGTGGACAAAGCAGTCTTAGGCTAAACTCTGAAAGGCATGTGAAGCCAGCTGTTATACCATACACAACCCCCTTGGATACCAAATGAAAGGGAAACCACACAGATATATATTGAAAATATATATTGATTTATTAACTATAAAATCCCCTGGACTCTTTATGAGCACAGAAGCACAAGCGTTAAATCACAAGACAGTTTAAAATACACAAAAGTTGCACAATGTGGATGAGCCCTAGGGGCCACCTAAACCATATATTAAGAAAGTGGTATAAGAGATACCAATAGGAAAGGGAACAGGCCTAGGGCCTTGGGAATCGCTGGAGCTATTCGAGACTAGCAGTGACTAAGTCGGGAAAGGCCCGCGGGACTCGGGTGCAGTGTTCAAAGTGCACGCACTTTCCAATGCAAAGTCTATGGTGCGTAAAAAGTACACAGTTAGAAAGTTAGGAACCTTCCGAGTGACCTACGGAGCTGAAACTTAAGACACAGGCCCTTGAGATGTGTACCAGTGCAGGAGCACCGGCGGAGCTGACTTACCTCACCCACAAGAAGCGGGTGCACAGGGTCGAAGTAGTGTCGGGTTTCGTCACGCTGATCGATGGTGCTTGGAGCTGAGGGTGCTGCAGGCGGCTCGATGTGAAGAGTTCCGGTGGATCCAAGGGTGGATCTGAAGATGTGAAGACCTGAAAGCAGAGGGGACAGTGTTCAAAGTCACTAGCCAGTGACTACCGTGGAACCAGATTGGAACCAGGCGATGTTGGGTGCAAACAGGCGTTGTCGGGTAGCTTCTCTCTGCAGCCACGTGGACACCCGGGGTCGAGGATGTCCAGGAGTCGGTCACGAGCTGTCCCACGCAGGCTTCTCGCTGTTGGCAGTGTCGGCAACTTGATCAGAGCAAACAGGCCTTGGCAAATGCAAGCCACGCAGAAGTTGAAAGATGCTTAACACTCGGACCAGCAAGGTCAGAGCGAGTGCTCCTTTTCACAGGAGCTCGGGTAGGTCTGGAGCAACCAGACCTGCTGTGTAAATTGTCGGTTTCGTTGCCAAGATGGCCGCTGACCACGTGGCTAGTGGCCGGGATGGCGCGTCGAGTGGCACAATGCAAAAGGGCCCCACGCAGATCGTGGAGATGCTGGAGGGCTGATCTTCGGTGCAAGGGCTGCTCGGTGGTGGGGGTTCTCAGTCCCCAAAGCACAATGTCGAGGATACCTCAGAAGCTGCGCAGTCAGCTTTTCGAGTGTCTTCCAAGAGGTCCAGTCCCACGTCACTCGGTGCCTCCACGGGTCCCTTCTTTGCAGGGACAGTGGATCGGGCACTGAGAGGTCTGGGAGTCTGGTTCTTGTCAGGCTCTGGGCTCGGGCTCCGGCGGGAGGCGGCGGCAAAGCAGATGTCGAGTTGCTGGTTGGTACCTGTGTTCACAGGGTGGCCACTCCTAGGCCACAAGGGAGATTCTCTTCAGTCTTCTGAGCAGCAGAATGTCGAAGTCCAGTCTTCTTCTTTGTTTAAAGTTGATTTCAGGATGATCTGCTGTGCAATGGCACTGCTCCCACTCTTATTCCCAATCTGAGGGGTGGATCACCTACTAGGTCCCTCCTCTGGGAGGAACCAGGAAGGGGGGCGGTTACACCCCCTTTCCTTTGTCCACTTCCGCGCCAAGCCTGGGTCTGGAAAGTCCCAGGACCGGTATGGACTGGCCTATGCACGGGAACACCTTGTGTGCCCCGGGCATGTCTGATTCTATTCAGCCCTGTCCTACCCAATACACAAAACCCTGTCTGGGGTGGTGCTCGCACCTCCCAAGGCAGGAAACCCTTTGTCCAGGCCACCATCTGCCGAGTTTCGGTCAGCAGCAGGAGGCCAGACTCGTGTCTGTGGTGGCAGCATCCATTTTGTGATGCTGAGGCTCTGGTTAACTTTAACCGGGGTTTAAGGCTACACACATGTCGTGTCCCTCTAGAAGGGTGGAATGCTATCCCCGTCGCCAGAACTGGCGAGGGGATAGTATTCCAATTCGTATGACACCTTACTCGACATGTTTTGATAAAGCCAAACCAAAGATAGCATATAACCGCGAGGATTATAATGCACTTAAGAGTATATGGTATGGCAATATCCCGGAACAGCTTAGGGAGTGGTTCCTGACAGCTGCAGACAGGCTCAGCTCATGCTAGAGCACCATCTCACATATTTCCAAGCACTCTGCCTCCAGGATTGATGAGGCCTTCCATAGGAGTGGCTGATGGGAACATATGTGTCCAGTTTAGGGTTAGGCACAGGCATACTGTACCTAAGTAAGAGGTGATTACACCAACTTACCCCAGCTGAGTGATCAGCCAGTTGTGTCAAATATGGAGGCCAGGCCAGGGGTGGCATAATACATGCTGCAGCCCCTGGTAGGCCTTGGATGCACCTATGCCCTGGGTACCTATGGTACACTGTTACAGGGGCCAATAAGGTGAACCAATTCCAATTGTGTTATGCACCTAAGGTACATGGAGTCCATTTTAAAGAGAGAGCAATCAGCCTGGGGCCCTGAATAGCAGGATCCCAGGCCAACTAAGTCAAAAACCAGCTAAACACCAGGCAAAAGGTTTGGGGGTAACAATAGTCAGATATCCACCTTCCTACATAACCCCCCCAAACGAAAGGAGATAAGGCTATCCTTGTCCAGGTAAGCCTATATTGCCTAAGTGGCCATATAAGGAAGTACCAGCTCTGGCTTGGTAACCCCCTGTTTCATGGTCCACTAAGCAATCCCTCACCCTAAGGGTATCTGAGGGTCTCCACCATAGGGAATCTCTACCTGTGGTGTGTCTTTGCAAAGTCAAAGGCGGGTGTTGAGATGGAGTACTGAAGTGAGTCTCCTCTGTAGGGCTCAGCTTCCTCCAATCACTCTCCACCATGTGTGCCTTTCTTTCTTTGACTGAGTTGCACTGTGCTCTCAGGGTCAACCTCTGGCTACCTAAAGCTGGAGGCTGAGTCCCTCTGTTTGGCTTACTGGAGAGACAGTTCAGGTTTGGGCCCTTAGGGTCCCAGGTTTGGCTGTGCCCAACAATATCCATCTGGGGGAGGTCCCTAACTACTTTTAAGGGGGATCCCTCAGGAGTTTTTAAAGTTTTCACCTCACTAGGGCTACTAGTTTCGGTGCCCCTAATCTGTTGATGGGGGTGCTTTATTTGACAGGGGGCCCTCTGGGGTTCACTGTCCTTCTTGTCCTCTGCAGCCCTGGGCTGAGTAAGGCAAGGTAGAGAGGGGCAGGTTACCTGCTCCAGACTGGGTCCCACCTGAGAAGGGTCCACTGCCATCAGAGGCTCTGTTAGGCCAGGTCTAACAACCTCTGGGACAGTTCCTTCATCAGGGGTAAGATCAGTTCCCTGAGGAGGCTGATCCTTTCCTAAAGTCTGGTGGGAGGGAGATTTCTCTTCCTCCTCAATGCTCTCTGTTTGGGTGGAGTGATCCATCATTTCAGGCTTCACTACCCATGTATCAGTTTGAGTTTGGGCTGTGGCCATCACAGCCCCACCAACCTTTTCAGGAGGAGACTCAGTTTGGGTATGGGCTATTACTAGTACAGCCCTGCTACTCTTTCCAGGAGGGAAGTTATCTAAAGATGGGGCTGAGGTTTGCTCAGCCCTCCCAACCTTTTCAGGAAGGACATCTTGAATTGGGGCTGTAGCCATTACAGCCCCACTAACCTTTCCATGGAGATTTACCATTCTAGAATGGGTTTGCTGTTCAACCTCAGCCCAGGCTGAGATTTCCAAATCATTACCCAGTAGGCAATCTACAGGCAAGTTTGCTGACACTGCCACTCTCTTTGGGCCAGTGACACCTCCCCAGCTAAGATTGACTACTGACATGGGAAGATTGGTTTCTATGCCATCAATGTTTGTCACCTGATATTTGGCATCAAGTAAAAGTTGCCTTGAGGGGACTAGACATTCAGCCACCATGGTGATGCTAGCCCCTGTGTCTCTGAAGGCCTCAACTTTCAAACCATTGATGAGGAGCTCCTGTCTATACTTGCTCAAAGTGTTTGGGCAAGCAGTGAAATTGGCAAACCCCATGCCAGTCTCATAGACAAAAGTATCTGAGTTAGGGGACCTGGATAGGCCAGAGTCCACCTGTCCTCCAAAAGTAAACCCACCCAAATTCTTGGGGGTGCTCCCACCACCTGGGGGACCACTGCTAACAGCGACAGGAGGTGTTGGAGCCTTACCTGGAGGTATATTCTCTTTATTGCCATTCTTGGGACAACAGCTATCTGTTTTGTAATGCCCCACCTGTTTACAGGTATGACAATAAGGCTTTTTCTGGGTTGTAGAAGTGTCTTGGGACCCACCCCCATTCTTGGAGTTTTGGGGCCCTGGGGAAGTCTTTTCCATACTTTTATCCCCACCCTTCTCTTGAGGCTTGGTAGTAAGCGTGGGCGGAAAATCCGTTCCGCTCGCGGATTTTGCGGATTTTCGGGAAATCCGCAATCCGCGAGATTTGCGGATTTCCCGCAAAATCCGCAAATTCGCACGCAGCGGATTTTTTTGGCGGCGCGCGGCGTTGGTGATACAATTTTTGCGGCGCGCGGCGTTTATCATCGTTTGCCGAGTTGTTTTTTTCGATAGTTTGCGAGTGCTGCGCCATTTTGGATCTTGCTGTGTGATCCCGCGGGAATTGGCGAGCGCGATTACGTCATCGCGGCTTGCCAGCGAGAGTTTGTCAACGCGAGTACGGCGAGATCACGTCTCGCGGTACTTCGCAAATTGCGAGATTTGAGATGCGGCGCGCGAAAATATAAATTTGCAATTCTGCACAAGAAATCCACCAGCAAGCAGCATAAACCTTCTAGAAATGATGATTTTTATGTGAATAACTCCTTAGTTTGACATTTGCCTGCACTTTTTTAGCGAGGAGTCCATTTTGGGGAGGGGGGCAGGGGGGTGGGAGGAAGGAAGTGCCCCATAGTCTTCAACTTCCTGTTCCTGTTCAGCAGGCTCCTCCCAGTGCTTTGTCCATCTCCTGGTCACTTTTCATTCGGATGTGGACCTGGAAGGATTACCTTTTGTGGATGCTGCTGGATCTTTGGATTTGAGGCCTTTTTGACTTTCTTTGGATCACTGTTGGATTAGAAATTTTACAAGTAAGTTTGTTTGGGGCATTACAGTTGCTGCAACTAAAATTTTGGGATTTTCGATTTTTTTGCTGTTTTGGGGCCTTTTCCCAGGGGTACTCAGTGGTGGGTGGACTGATTCTTTCTGTGGGTTGTCTTGAATTTAAACATCATGGAGGCCATAGATGAATTGGGATTGTGCTGATTTTTCTGTGTTTTTCGATTTTTTTTTTTTGTAAAATTTTGTGTTTTTCGATTTTTGACCTGTTGTTGGGGCCTTGACCAGGGGTAGTGAGTGGTGCATGGGGCCTAGTCTTTCTGTGGGCTGTCTTGAATTTAAACATCATGGATGGAATGGGATTGTGCTGATTTTGCAGTGTTTTTCGATTTTTGGGGGTGTTCATGGGGAGGGACATGCCATGTGGCTGGTGGCCATTTTGAGTGCAGCTACAGGCACTGGCCATGTGCTGGCAGGCAAGTGGCCATTTTAAATGCAGGCTTTGTTGTTAGGCCTCCAACCATTTTGCCTACTTTTCAACCTTTATTTATGCCAGGGGTAGTGAGTCTTGCATGGGCCTAGTATTTCTGTGGGTTGTCTTGAATTTAAACATCATGGAGGCCATAGATGAATTGGGATTGTGCTGATTTTTCTGTGTTTTTCGATTTTTTTTTTTTGTAAAATTTTGTGTTTTTCGATTTTTGACCTGTTGTTGGGGCCTTGACCAGGGGTAGTGAGTGGTGCATGGGGCCTAGTCTTTCTGTGGGCTGTCTTGAATTTAAACATCATGGATGGAATGGGATTGTGCTGATTTTGCAGTGTTTTTCGATTTTTGGGGGTGTTCATGGGGAGGGACATGCCATGTGGCTGGTGGCCATTTTGAGTGCAGCTACAGGCACTTGCCATGTGCTGGCAGGCAAGTGGCCATTTTGAATGCAGGCTTTGTTGTTAGGCCTCCAACCATTTTGCCTACTTTTCAACCTTTATTTATGCCAGGGGTAGTGAGTCTTGCATGGGCCTAGTATTTCTGTGGGTTGTCTTGAATTTAAACATCATGGAGGCCATAGATGAATTGGGATTGTGCTGATTTTTCTGTGTTTTTCGATTTTTTTTTTTTGTACAATTTTGTGTTTTTCGATTTTTGACCTGTTGTTGGGGCCTTGACCAGGGGTAGTGAGTGGTGCATGGGGCCTAGTCTTTCTGTGGGCTGTCTTGAATTTAAACATCATGGATGGAATGGGATTGTGCTGATTTTGCAGTGTTTTTCGATTTTTGGGGGTGTTCATGGGGAGGGACATGCCATGTGGCTGGTGGCCATTTTGAGTGCAGCTACAGGCACTGGCCATGTGCTGGCAGGCAAGTGGCCATTTTGAATGCAGGCTTTGTTGTTAGGCCTCCAACCATTTTGCCTACTTTTCAACCTTTATTTATGCCAGGGGTAGTGAGTCTTGCATGGGCCTAGTATTTCTGTGGGTTGTCTTGAATTTAAACATCATGGAGGCCATAGATGAATTGGGATTGTGCTGATTTTTCTGTGTTTTTCGATTTTTTTTTGTGTAAAATTTTGTGTTTTTCGATTTTTGACCTGTTGTTGGGGCCTTGACCAGGGGTAGTGAGTGGTGCATGGGGCCTAGTCTTTCTGTGGGCTGTCTTGAATTTAAACATCATGGATGGAATGGGATTGTGCTGATTTTGCAGTGTTTTTCGATTTTTGGGGGTGTTCATGGGGAGGGACATGCCATGTGGCTGGTGGCCATTTTGAGTGCAGCTACAGGCACTGGCCATGTGCTGGCAGGCAAGTGGCCATTTTGAATGCAGGCTTTGTTGTTAGGCCTCCAACCATTTTGCCTACTTTTCAACCTTTATTTATGCCAGGGGTAGTGAGTCTTGCATGGGCCTAGTATTTCTGTGGGTTGTCTTGAATTTAAACATCATGGAGGCCATAGATGAATTGGGATTGTGCTGATTTTTCTGTGTTTTTCGATTTTTTTTTGTGTAAAATTTTGTGTTTTTCGATTTTTGACCTGTTGTTGGGGCCTTGACCAGGGGTAGTGAGTGGTGCATGGGGCCTAGTCTTTCTGTGGGCTGTCTTGAATTTAAACATCATGGATGGAATGGGATTGTGCTGATTTTGCAGTGTTTTTCGATTTTTGGGGGTGTTCATGGGGAGGGACATGCCATGTGGCTGGTGGCCATTTTGAGTGCAGCTACAGGCACTGGCCATGTGCTGGCAGGCAAGTGGCCATTTTGAATGCAGGCTTTGTTGTTAGGCCTCCAACCATTTTGCCTACTTTTCAACCTTTATTTATGCCAGGGGTAGTGAGTCTTGCATGGGCCTAGTATTTCTGTGGGTTGTCTTGAATTTAAACATCATGGAGGCCATAGATGAATTGGGATTGTGCTGATTTTTCTGTGTTTTTCGAATTTTTTTTTTTGTACAATTTTGTGTTTTTCGATTTTTGACCTGTTGTTGGGGCCTTTTCACCAGGGGTATTTGAGTCTAGCATGGGCCTAGTCTTTCTGTGGGCTGTCTTGAATTTAAACATCATGGAGGCCATGGATGGAATAGGATTGTGCTGATTTAGCAGTGTTTTTCGATTTTTGGGGGTGTTCATGGGGAGGGACATGCCATGTGGCTGGTGGCCATTTTGAGTGCAGCTACAGGCACTGGCCATGTGCTTGGCAGGCAAGTGGCCATTTTGAATGCAGGCTTTGTTGTTAGGCCTCCAACCATTTTGCCTACTTTTCAACCTTTATTTATGCCCAGGGGTAGTGAGTCTTGCATGGGCCTAGTCTTTCTGTGGGTTGTCTTGAATTTAAACATTATGGAGGGCATGGATGGATTGGGATTGTGCTGATTTTGCAGTGTTTTTCGATTTTTTTGTGCTCTATAACTGAACTGATGTTCCTCTGTCTTCCATTTTTTTTAGGTGCACAAGACTCAAGAGAACCACCAGTGCCAGGAAGAAGTCCTGCAGCGGTGTGTGTGTGCAGCATAACGTCACGCGACGTCACGTCTGGCCTCAGACAACTCTACAATTCGTGCAACTGCGGCCTGCTGTCTGACCTGCTCTGAAGAAGATGGCCCCGCCCCCAAAGAAAGTTCTCCGTAGCTCCTCTAGCAAGAAAGTTGCTAGTAAGGAGCAGAAGAAGCAAGTTACCAAGGAGGCTGGTGTGTCACCCGCCACTTTTTTTGGGAGCAAAAGAAAAAGTACGCCTGCAGCAGCAGGATCTGCTGGGGACCAACCTGAGAGCAGCACCCCTGCTCCATTGGGTTCAGTGCCTCCACCACCACGCCAACTTAAGTCAAAGCCCTTGAGTGCTTCAGAGGCAGTCAGTGTACTTCTCCAATCACCATCGACCAGTGATGTTGGCTCATCGCAAGAAAGTAGCAGCAATGTCCCTGAATCAACACAGGTTGTTGTAACTCATCTGACAAGTGTTGAACAACCACAGCCGCAACAACAACACCATGTGCAAGTACACGCCCAAGTACATGTGGAAGGAGAGGCAGCAAAAGGAGATGCGCAAGCAAAGGTGCATGGACGTTCACAAGTGCCCACAATAGTTGTTCCTCCCGAAGTAGGGGCACATTTGGAAATCGACAATGAAGCTGAGGTATCATTGGAAGCCACTCCTCCTGATGATCATTCATTGTCTTCCACATCCCTAGCAAGGAAAAGATCAAGGGGGGTGTCTACATCTTCTTCAAGCCCACCTCGTTCTGGTGCAAGTGATCTGTCTTGGGAACCACGACAACTGCGGTCTGACAGTGAGGCAGAGGCACACCATGATCTGCCACCGGTACCTAAGCGTAAAAGGAAGGTCATCCAAAAACTCAAACCTATGGAGTGTGATGAGGCTCAACAAGAAGTGACAGATACTGCTGGTGATGAAGCCTCTCACGATGACGACGAGGCAGTCATCACAAAGGTCACTGCAGCCCCACCGGGCATGCAGCAAAGAGACATTTTGACCCTATCCCGAGAAGCTGCTGAGCGTGATGATGATGTCGGCGAGGAGGCAATGGAAATGGAATCATTAGATTTGGAGTTAAGTAGTACACCAAAACCTACCGCTTCCATATTTCTTCCTCGCAAGAAGGTACCCACCTCGTCCTCGACCTCAATTCGTGGTGGTGAAAGTGCAAAACGTACTGAAGTTCGGCAATCCACATCCTCCACTTCATCTGTCATTAGCAGCAGGACCACCACCACCAGTATCGACGCCTCCTCCGGCGGCGGCCCCCGAAGACATTTCAAGTCTCCAGTTTGGGACTTCTTTAGTGTTTGCCCAAAAAAGGCAAACGTAGCCATTTGTAGCCTTTGTAAGCTTCGATATAGTCGTGGTAAGCTTGGTTCTAACTATGGTACCGGAGGCCAGAGAGGTCATCTTGAGAGAAGGCACCCTCTCGAATGGTTTCCGCACCTAGAGGCGGTCAAGAAAGCCGGAATTGCACGTAATGAAAACGTTGATTTGTCATCTGCTGATGACGAGGAGGTAGAAGAAGACGATCCAAACACTTCACTTACACCCAGTTCCCATGTCAGCAGCACACCCCATGGGAGCCACACTAAGAGTGTGGGAGAGAGTGAGACATCAATGCGGAAAAGTTCATCAGCGAGCGTAACTGGGTCGAAGAGATCATCATCCCGTAAATCATTGGTCCAGGGCAACATTAAAAAGATGTTGTTTACAGAAGCGCAATATGAACGCAACCACCCAATGACCCGTCTGTATAACACTAAGCTGGCTAAAATGCTAGCTCTGGACCTTCTCCCTTTTTCTTTTGTCGAAGGGGTTGGTTTTCTAGAATTAGTGGCAGTGCTCTGCCCTAAATGGAAGGTTCCTAGCCGGTTCTATTTTGCCCGAGTTGCGGTTCCAGCACTACATGAAGATGTTCTGAAGGCGATTGGGGCAGCTTTGCAGAAGAGTGCTGTTCACACTATACATCTGACAACAGACATGTGGACCAGTGGCGCAGGCGCTGATTACATGTGCATCACTGCACACTGGGTCTCTTTTTCAGGGGCTAAAGCAAAGCTAAACTCAGGTGTTGACACTAACACTGTTTTTAAAGGTGCTCGGAAACATGCAACACTAGCCATGTTTGGTTTGGAGAAACGTCACACAGCAGAAAACATTTTGGATGTCTTTAACACAAAGGTCCTTAACTGTCTGTCCCCACTAAAACGCAAGGTTGGTTATGTTTCCACGGACAATGGCTCCAATATAGTTAAGGCCATGAGGGACGGTTACTATTTCAGAGTGCCGTGTTTGGCGCACTGTATAAACCTGGTTGTCCAAAAATTCTTGGGTAATAAAGACAGTGCAGCGTGCAGTGTATTGGAGAACTGCCGAAAAATTTGCAAGCATTTCAGGCATTCTTTTAAGGCCCGCAAGCAGCTGAGGAGCATGCTATATCAATGTCAAATGCCAGTGAAAGCACTCATCCAGGAGGTGGTAACACGTTGGAACTCAACCTTCTACATGCTTGAGCGTCTGTATGAGCAGTATACGCAACTCGATCAATATTTCTTGAAAGAGGGTATAGAGGAGCTGAGGATGGGTGGGCCGCAATGGAACATAGTTGAAAGCCTAACACGCATGCTTCGTCCTTTTGAGGTCTTCACGCGTGCAGTCAGCAAGGAGGACTCTAATTTGGGAAAAGCTATCCCATTGTTGTACATGCTGGAGGACCAACTGAAGGAGGTGTGTTCTGTGTTTCGAAAAGATGACAAAAAGAAAGGCTCTTCTTTGCTTCTGGCTGAGCAATTATTAGAGCTCCTACAAGGTGATGAACGTCTTCAAAAGATCCACTCAGAACAGCATTACATTTGTGCTACTATTCTGGATCCACGCTACAAAAAGGCGCTGGCAGGCAGAGCATTCTTTGCTTTTGCTGATGAAGATGTTACAAAGTACAAACGTTGGCTAGCCTTGTCAGCCAAGAAGTTTGAAACAGAACGGCTGGAAATTGAAGGAAATGGCAGTACATCAGCAGGCCATCCCCAGTCAAAACAATCCACTTCTGCACCTGTGGCTGTGGCACAAGTGACCTCTCAGCCGTTAAAGACACCGGCAACCGCATCATCTGCACGAAAGACAGCAGAAACATTGGAGGCTGAAGAGGATTGGCTAGCTCTGCGTGGGTTTGGTTCTCAAAAGGCCAGAGGCACAGCAAGAGCTACGCAAAGTGGAGGAACCTTGGAGGAGGACCTTGAGTCGATGGTGAAGGACTATCTGAATGACTCCACAGAGGTCTATGTTAATTCTGACCCATTGGCGTATTGGCATGGGAAAAAAGAATTGTGGCCACAGCTCACCAACCTGGCTTTAAACTACTTGTCTTGCCCACTCGCAAGTGTGTCTTCTGAACGGGTTTTCAGTGCGGCTGGTGGGATTGTAACTCCCAAACGGAGCCGCCTCTCGCCCAAAAATGTGGAGAGGTTAACAATGATCAAGATGAATCAGCACCTCATACCACCAGATATAAGAGTACGAGAGAGCGTGCCGGATGAAGAGGAGGTGGCCAGCACCATAGATGAGGGAATTTCTACTCTGTCAGGTGGCACTGACCTCACCCGGGCTGAATTCGCAGAGTATGATGACGAAGCCTTATTCTTATTCCTGGACCGTGATTCCGACTTCGAGCCCTGAAAATGAGACAACGAATCAATAACTTTCTTTTTCATCCTTATTCACTTTTATTCCTGTGTGTCTGTCTTTCTTTGTTGTGCACAGTTAATATAATTCAAACTTTAATCAGATTATCACAAAGACAAGCCCATCAGCAGAACTGTCTTCACTTGTTTGCTAATTTATTTGAAGGTGCCGCAGTCTGCATTCCTCAGGTTCACAAGTTCAGAAGAACATGCTCCTCTATCCTCCTCCTCCAGACTCCTATTTCCATCAAAGCAGAGGGCTGGTTTACGCCCAATGAAGAAAGACTCAGCACTTGTGGGGGTGTTGTTCTACCTCTTTGCAGGTGAGTTGACGGGTCTGGGGCCATTGCTGGGAAGCACTAAAAGTGGTTTGTGCCAAATCCGAGGCGGAAATTTTTTTGTGTTTTTGATGACTTGCTTGCCTTTGAGGTGCTCTTAGGGGGGGTTCCGTCTGTTTGTGGGTGAGTTTCATGGTCTGAGAGCATTGCTGGGACACTCTAATCTTGATTGCATTTGCTTTTCAGGAAATCCGTCGTGCCAACCCCGACTTATGGCCTAGCTACGCAGCGCGTTTGGACCGAAGGCCCAGAAATATTGCAAGTATGAGATTTTGCTTTTGGCCTGTTTGGGGGTGTTATGCTTCTTGGCGGGTGGGTTGCCGGGTCTTGGGGCATTCCTGGGAAGGTCTAATACCGGGTAGAAGTGGTTGGGACAAAATCCAGGCCGATTTTTTTTTGGGCTATTTCAGACATTTTGCTCTATGTAGCGTTTTCGGGGGCCTGTTTGGGGGGCTTGCTGGTGTTTGCGGGTGAGTTTCGTGGTCTGGGAGCACTGCTGGGACACTCTAATCTTGATTGCATTTGCTTTTCAGGAAATCCGTCGTGCCAACCCCGACTTATGGCCTAGCTACGCAGCGCGTTTGGACCGAAGGCCCAGAAATATTGCAAGTATGAGATTTTGCTTTTGGCCTGTTTGGGGGTGTTATGCTTCTTGGCGGGTGGGTTGCCGGGTCTTGGGGCATTCCTGGGAAGGTCTAATACCGGGTAGAAGTGGTTGGGACAAAATCCAGGCCGATTTTTTTTTGGGCTATTTCAGACATTTTGCTCTATGTAGCGTTTTCGGGGGCCTGTTTGGGGGGCTTGCTGGTGTTTGCGGGTGAGTTTCGTGGTCTGGGAGCACTGCTGGGACACTCTAATCTTGATTGCATTTGCTTTTCAGGAAATCCGTCGTGCCAACCCCGACTTATGGCCTAGCTACGCAGCGCGTTTGGACCGAAGGCCCAGAAATATTGCAAGTATGAGATTTTGCTTTTGGCCTGTTTGGGGGTGTTATGCTTCTTGGCGGGTGGGTTGCCGGGTCTTGGGGCATTCCTGGGAAGGTCTAATACCGGGTAGAAGTGGTTGGGACAAAATCCAGGCCGATTTTTTTTTGGGCTATTTCAGACATTTTGCTCTATGTAGCGTTTTCGGGGGCCTGTTTGGGGGGCTTGCTGGTGTTTGCGGGTGAGTTTCGTGGTCTGGGAGCACTGCTGGGACACTCTAATCTTGATTGCATTTGCTTTTCAGGAAATCCGTCGTGCCAACCCCGACTTATGGCCTAGCTACGCAGCGCGTTTGGACCGAAGGCCCAGAAATATTGCAAGTATGAGATTTTGCTTTTGGCCTGTTTGGGGGTGTTATGCTTCTTGGCGGGTGGGTTGCCGGGTCTTGGGGCATTCCTGGGAAGGTCTAATACCGGGTAGAAGTGGTTGGGACAAAATCCAGGCCGATTTTTTTTTGGGCTATTTCAGACATTTTGCTCTATGTAGCGTTTTCGGGGGCCTGTTTGGGGGGCTTGCTGGTGTTTGCGGGTGAGTTTCGTGGTCTGGGAGCACTGCTGGGACACTCTAATCTTGATTGCATTTGCTTTTCAGGAAATCCGTCGTGCCAACCCCGACTTATGGCCTAGCTACGCAGCGCGTTTGGACCGAAGGCCCAGAAATATTGCAAGTATGAGATTTTGCTTTTGGCCTGTTTGGGGGTGTTATGCTTCTTGGCGGGTGGGTTGCCGGGTCTTGGGGCATTCCTGGGAAGGTCTAATACCGGGTAGAAGTGGTTGGGACAAAATCCAGGCCGATTTTTTTTTGGGCTATTTCAGACATTTTGCTCTATGTAGCGTTTTCGGGGGCCTGTTTGGGGGGCTTGCTGGTGTTTGCGGGTGAGTTTCGTGGTCTGGGAGCACTGCTGGGACACTCTAATCTTGATTGCATTTGCTTTTCAGGAAATCCGTCGTGCCAACCCCGACTTATGGCCTAGCTACGCAGCGCGTTTGGACCGAAGGCCCAGAAATATTGCAAGTATGAGATTTTGCTTTTGGCCTGTTTGGGGGTGTTATGCTTCTTGGCGGGTGGGTTGCCGGGTCTTGGGGCATTCCTGGGAAGGTCTAATACCGGGTAGAAGTGGTTGGGACAAAATCCAGGCCGATTTTTTTTTGGGCTATTTCAGACATTTTGCTCTATGTAGCGTTTTCGGGGGCCTGTTTGGGGGGCTTGCTGGTGTTTGCGGGTGAGTTTCGTGGTCTGGGAGCACTGCTGGCTATATATACTTTACTTTGCAAGAGGTTTGAAGCAAATCCATGGTGGCTGAGGGGACTTAGGGCCTAGCTGCAGAGCGCGCGCGGAGTGATTTGGGAAATTTGTGAAAAAGTGACTAAGTCCCCATTTTTGTACTTTTGCTCTTTGGCTGTTTGGGGGTCTTCTACTCGTTTTCTCCTGGGTTGACGGCTCTGGGGCCATTGCTGGGAAGCTCTAATACCGGATAAAAGTGTTTTGGACCAAATCCCAGGCGGAATTTTTTTTGTGTTTTTGATGACTTGCTTGCCTTTGAGGTGCTCTTAGGGGGGGTTCCGTCTGTTTGCGGGTGAGTTTCGTGGTCTGGGAGCACTGCTGGGACACTCTAATCTTGATTGCATTTGCTTTTCAGGAAATCCGTCGTGCCAACCCCGACTTATGGCCTAGCTACGCAGCGCGTTTGGACCGAAGGCCCAGAAATATTGCAAGTATGAGATTTTTCTTTTGGCCTGTTTGGGGGTGTTATGCTTCTTGGCGGGTGGGTTGCCGGGTCTTGGGGCATTCCTGGGAAGGTCTAATACCGGGTAGAAGTGGTTGGGACAAAATCCGCGCGGAAAAGCCTTTAGTTTTGGCACTTTTTGTAACTTAGGGTTCGTTAGGGTTAGCCCTAGCACCAGGATTGCATGTGTATCGGGGTGTTCTAGATTTTTCAAACTGAGTTCTGGGGTCTTAGAGCACTCGTGAGAATGTGTAATTTTGGTTGCAAGTCATTTGAAGAAAATCCATGGTGGGAAAGGGGGGATTTGGCATAGTTAAAGAAAGCCTTTGCCACTATTCTTAACTTAGGGTTCGTTAGGGTTAGCAGTATTTCTATTGCATGTGTTTGAGTGGGGGGGATTTCGAGTCTTGGAGCGATGCTGGCTATGGCTACTTTTGCTTGGTTGCTTGCAAGTGGTTTGAATACAATCCACGGGGGGTAATGGGTAATTAGGGTACTTCGGCCTACTTTTACTTTCAAAGTAAGTTTTGTCTCCAGTTTTCTGCTAGGCCTCGTTTTTTGGGTGGGAGCACTGCTAGGAAGATCTATTTTTGTTCTAAAACACAGTTTACAGTACACCTAGCTTGAGGGGCAAGATCCGCTACATTAATTTGCCCATACTTACTTATCCTTCAAAAGGTGACTCAGAGTACGCACTTTCAAAAACATTGTACTGTCTGTCTACTAGGAAAAACAAATTGTGACTTTTTGCACTCCACAGCCTACATACCTTATATTTATTTATCAGTGGTGTTGTAATATTATATCACTTCCTGTTTTTCGTTGAATAATTACAGGCCGGGTTTCAGTCTCTGCAATGGGGAAAAAAGGATGGAGTCAGGCTTCACAGTAGCGAGCCACAATTCAGCATCAGGCAGGCAGTGGACAGGGTGTCTTCTGGTGACCAACATCGGTGGACGAAGCGTCGGCTGCAATGGAGGAGTGCCGCTAATAGGAGGATTTTTTTTCTGCGGGCAACTTACTTACCACTTCCAACAGGACCACTACAACCACACATAGATACAGTATCCCTTGCCTTTTTCTCTGACTGTGACTGCATTTCTTTGCTCTCTCTCGGCTTCTACATTGATCCCTTAACACATCACTTAGTCCACTCCACTATCTGCACCACACATAGTCATTTGTAAGTGCTCCTACGTAATTCGCAAGTCGCAGCACGCCCCAGGCCGTAGAGGACTGGGATGGCCCCAATGATGAAGCATGTCACCAAGGGGCAACCCTGGTGAGTGAGGGGACACCTAGAAAAAAAGCAATTTCTCCTTTTCTATCTACTATACCTTCTGTCAGGTTACGCAGCCCCTAAGCGCCTACCGTACTATGAAACTACATTTCCCATGAGTAGGCGGGAGACTTGCAGACTATTTAGTGAGACTATATGAGAGTACCCTTGTATGTTAGGACATCACTTCACTGATGCCTGTCTTGTCTTCTCTTACAGGTATCCTTTCCCTGCTGACCCTACCTTTACCCATCCCACATTTTTTATTTTAGTTTGTTATTTTTCTCCCTCGCCTAATGCCTCGAACACCCTGTGTTTACACTTCTGGGTGTTGGTGACATTTGGAGGTGGAACCATATTTGCATCGACTGGATCACGGGGAGTAAACGTGACACCTTCCAGACCAACCCCATTGAGTGTTGTTGTGAATGGATTTATAGTGACCAGCAAGGCTCTCGGGTATCTGGCTACAGAGACCTTATGTTGAATATAGTTATCAATAATTCCACACAGGCCCTGTACTGTCGCATTCTTTCTTTCCACAGTTGTCGATGATATATTCTTACTCTGCTTGACAAAGAACCATTGCTAATGTGAAAGAACTTCAACCGAATTAGTAGTTATACTTTACCATTTGTTAGGCTACAATGTGGCACTGCTCTACTGTACTTCTGTCACCTGCTATATTCTCAGTTGTACCGTTGAATTGCTCAGGAGGACAAACCAGATTTCATTTTCTTTTTTTTCATAGGCATGCAACTGCCACTGTGGCACACCACTACTACCACCGCTATGAGGAAATTTTATCCGACCAAGATTGCCAACGTTATTCGGTGTTTCCCGTGGAGCCAGCCCTGGGCCTAGCCCTACTTTCAAACACAAATTACAGGTAAGATAAGCGTTTGGTGGTTTGGGGGTATAATGGAGTATTAGTACGAGAGACGAGAGCCTGAAGGTAGTACTACTAAAGTCCTAGGACTCTTGGATTCACTTCACTTAGTCTGTGAGAGGCACTTAGTGTTGAAAACATTTGGGCATTTACACTTAAAGGAAGAAAATGGAACTAAACTTTCAGGAAAACAGTCAACGTTAAACCCCCACCCACCAGGCAAGCAGTAAAAAACAGGTATGCTCAGATAAAGTTTGAAAAAGTATATTTATATCCCTAACAAAATAATCTCCCGCAAGACCCTCCCTAACCCCAACGATTGTCCTTCAAAAGTCCCCAAAAACCCAACTCCCAATTCCCACCCCCCAAAAGTCTCTAAAAAAGGGGCAAGGGACACTAGGGGTGGATGCTGTTCACTTTTTGGGCCAGGGCATCATGCTCCTCGCGGAGCAAGGCGAGCTCCTGCTGAAGGCGGGACACCATCAGGGTGGTGCGGCGCAGGCGTGCCTTCACTGCCTTGCAGGTGCAAGGCCTGTGAGAAGCAGCTGTTGGCCTTGCTGCTCGGCGGTGGCGTTTGCCTTTGGCAGCCCGGCTCAGTCTCGGTGGACCACTGTGCTGGGTCACGGTGGCAGCCGGTGAGGCCACGGAGGACGACGTTGTCGTTGTTGTCGACCGCACACTTTCCACGTCCTCCAGGGCCACCAGCCGCCGATATTCCGCAACAGTGGCCTCGATTCTCCGTTGCCGGGCCGCTCTAGCCAGCTCCTTCCTCCTTGTTCGTTTGGAAGGAGAACCTATATGAAGAAAGAAAGACATAGTCTGTAACCAATGCTCTTTAAGATTAACTCAATCATTCAGCAGAAATGTGTGCTGCAGTACAACTAGCAACTTGCAAGCGCATTACATAACTATTGAGGCCAGTATCTATCTAACCTCACACTTCTTCATCCTTGCTCTAACATTAGTGGGAGTTTAAGGAACAAATTCTATGAGCACTGTGGACTTCCATTGGAGTCGACTATGAAAGTACACCAGTCTTATTCTTCTTCTTGTCTCTTGTTTTGGAAAATTGGTACGTTATTTTCTGCAAGCCGGCATAATGCCAGCGCGGTAAACTTGCACCCGAGAAAAAGAGACGCACGCCATGAGGAGTGACCTAGACTTGCGTTGCCGTTGCGTTACTGTACCCGTCCAGTACATGCAGGTGGTGAATCTCTTACTTTTCTATTACGGGTGGCACTGAGAATACTCTGTTACAACTCAAGGGCTACTGCTTAATTAATTTAACTTTCACCCTACAGTGGAAATGAGTACTAGAAATGGAAAATTGAAGAAGATAAATAATCTGATTATCTATCACTTCACATGGGATGTTTTTGCTTATATATGGGATGACTTTAGGTGCTTTGCTTTTTATTGAGTGACAGGCAGTGATACATCCACACATGAATGACTGAGTACTACTAAACTTATTAAGAGAGGTAGGGAGTGGCCACCATAATAACCGGATCTATGCAGTGCTTGCAATACAAACTACTGCTACTATTTATGGTAGTATTTGGACAAAATTAAAAGTTCTTTTCCTTGCCTTTCCTACACTGGAACGGACGTGCGGGTGCAGTGTTAGTGTTACATGCTCTTCAAAGTTACACTTACTTCATCCACTGACCGTCTACTCTCTCTAGATCATGGGTACTCACAAACTTTCTCTCAGGGGCTACATTTACAGTGTAGTTTGGGGCCGAGGGCCGCACTGGTGGGGGCGGAGTCAGAGGGGGCGGGGCTAAAGCAAAACGATAACTTGTGACCATGAGGTTGCACACAGGTCCCTGCAGCAGATGCCCTCATCCACTGAGCCACCAGACCCAGCATTTACATACATCTCTCTCCCTCCTGCTGTCCCTCCTGCCCTCCCTCCATCTCTCTCTCCCTCCTGCCCTCCCTCTCCCTCTGTCATCTCACTGTGTGTGTGTCTATCTGTGTCAGCCTTCAGCCCGGGTTGAGACCGCTTCCTCAACGCGCACACACAGACAACAACACCAAAGTACTTAACAGGTCTTTAAAAGACCATTAACATATTATTGAGGCTTTGTTTGTTTTAGCGCCCCTGCTTCTCCACCCTGACAATCACTGCTTGCCCGGCCCCACAGAGCAGAGGCTTAGTTCTATTTCACCTCTTTGTGGCCTTGCATCTCCACTCTGCTCTGTGGGGGCCGGGGGAGCAGTGATTGTCAGAGTGGAGATGCAGGGGCGCTAACAGGTGAAATACAAAAAAGCCTCTGCTCTGTGGGGGCCGGGGGAGCAGTGATTGTCTGCAAGGTCAGCGCACCGCCAACGAAGGCTTGCCGGGCCACCACCGGCCCGCGGGCCGTACTAGGAGTACCCCTGCTCTAGATACACATATGCTATCTAAGAGTCAGATAGTAGCATGATCCAGGTATATGGACACATACAGTTTCTGTGTCACCCACCCAGGCTGTTGTCCTTCCACCCATCATTGCTTCATCATTCACCCAGCCATGCATCTCATATTCTTGCCTTCCCAGCTAGTCTTCAATCTCAATAAGTAAGGAATATATAAGAGCTTACCTCTGGCCGCCACCACCACCGTCTCAACTCTCACAGCTGCCGCCGCCGCCTCCTCCCCTGAAGCATCGCCCGATTCGCCCTCCGCCTCGGTGTCGAGCACCACCACCTCCACACTGGCCCCGCCACCAGATGTTCCACCTACAAAGTACATTTAAGAATGTTAGAATAAAGCAGTCACTAGTATTTGGTCTAGGAATGAAGACATGTGAAAACAATGTAATTTGTGACTGTCGTTAAAGTTAAAAAAAAAATGTCCCTTTTTCCAGGGAAGGTTGTCTTGCTGCACTTTTTGGCACAACTGATGAAGGCTGTTTTTTTAACACGCACCATTTTTCTCCACACAGACAGAAGATGGACTTCTAACAACAAGATCAAGTTGAAACCAGGTGAGAGCTCGGCTCGACCACAAGAAATGTCTTCAATTAATCGTCAGCACTAACCACTTTTCCATTATCAGTTAAACGTTTAGTTTTATTATGACTTCATTTTAATAAATGTGTTTACTTTTAATAAAGCTTTTAAACTTAAATACAATCTGTGTTTTTTGGTCCAGACTAGAGTGACTGAGCGAAAGGTTTTGCAATTTTTGCAAGCATGAGTCCAGATAGAACACTTCAAAAGACATTATGGACAATCCCAGAGGACTGCACTAAGTTGATAGAGCTATTGCTGACTAGAATCATGGGAGTTTCGCCAACCGTGCAATCTTAGTTAGCTACACAGACAGACTAATAAGAATAATCTAGTAATACCACAGGGAGTCATAGTAGAGGCAGGATAAGAATTTAGATACAGTCTACAAGAAGAGCAAAGACAATTTTGAAAAAAGTCAAATGAGGAACGCTAGGAAAAATAGGTACTAGTCTAAAATGAAAACTTACTGGGGCCAGCAGAGGAGCCCTCGCCTGCCCGATCCTGGCCCTGTTGATGAACAGCATCCGCCGCCTGCTGCTCCTGTGTCCTCCTCTCGCCCCTGGGGGGAGCTGACGTACAACATGAAAGAAAGAACAGAAAACATGGATGATTGTTGCTTGTCAATGTCAACCAAATCAAACATTTCAAAAGAACAATAACAAAATATTTCTGCGAAATTATATTGATTATGGTTACTTTTCATTTATATGCGGACCTGTGACTTCGAAAGTCACGTAACTCACTAAACAAAGTACTGAAACGTTCACCTAGGACTGGCAGGCAGCAGTCCGCAGGCAAGACGCAAAGTGACAGACAAACTCCATTGTGATTTCAGTCAGATCAGTGACAACACTAACAGTTGCCTGCTACATTACCAGTCATTTAAATAGTCAAACTATCAATCCACCGCCACTATTTTTCTTATTGTCAGGGTTACAAAGGAAGGGGCAGATTTAAGCCCTTGCGGCTCTTTTGCGCCGTTCTTGCGTGACTTTTGTGACGCAGCAGCTAAACAAAAAAGGGCGCCATGGTGCGGCGTATAATATTATAACAACGTGACGCATTTGGGAGATGCATCCCGTTATAAAGCCCTGCGCCATCAGGGGGCGTTCCGGCGCAAGGGAGGGCATTCCTGCGCTGGAACACATCCTAATAGTGGCTGAGGGAAATCTACAAAATATCAATCAGTCACCTTTAGGACAATGATGCGTCACACAAACCCTGCACCTGCTTGAAGCAGACGTACGGCTTGACCCAGCATTGGGGAGATAGGGTACCCCAGAGCATTGATGGAGCTGCGCCATCGTTGCGACGCAACTCCAGCAGTAAAGCTTCGGTGACGTTTTGGGCCCATGGGGCGCCGCCGCCGCATTGCAAATACGGCGCACCATGTTTGGTGGTGGTAGCGGGCCGCACAATTAATGGCGCATCCCTGCTACTTTGCAGGGATGCGACGGTAATTGCAATTCTGCCCCTTAGGGGCATACTTACTTACGCGTTCTGGCGCATCTCCAGAGATGCGCCAGATCAAATGCGTCACGCAAAACTACCCTTGCGACACGGCAGATGTGCCTCATTTACAATGCGGCGCGCCCTGGCGCAAGGGTAGGCACTTGCGTGACGCATCTCGTCACGTAAGAGCGGCGCATCGCTGGAGTCACGTCGCCAACGCAATGCAACTCCAGTAATGCTCAGGGCCACCCAATACTTTACATGCTGTGTCAGTCCTTTCGCCTGCTTCGAGCAGACATAAGGAATTGAATTGACGTAGCAGCGGCGCAGAAGTGCCTGCGTTAAATCTTGTAGATTTCACGCAGGCAATTTTGCGAGGCGCACAGCCGCTGGACCGCCCACCCTGCGTACTAGGAACGCACCCATTGTGGTGCAGGCCCATGGCTTTATAACGTGACGCATCTCCCTAGATGCGTCATGCTGTAAATGACTTGCAGGGATGCGGCACGTTTACGCCGCTGTTGCGTCACGCAAGGCAACGTAAACGTGGCGCAAGGGGCTTGTAAATGTAATCTGCCCCCTAGTGTCTAGCATTACGCAGTTCTGTTAAGTACACTCATACATAATAGTTACTCAGGCCAATGAGACCACGAAATAGAAAACAAATAAGCATAGTAGCAACCCCACTGAGAAGGAGAGCAGTGCACCTGAAATGCACAGAAGATTTTGAAATATAATTTAACTACAATGTAATCGTCATCAGCGGCATTATTGGCTTGCTCCATGTAAAAAACAAATATTTGCAATACAACAACACAGAGCAGGAGAAAACATCATAGTAGTGAGTGATTAAATGCCAATGGCTACTACTACTCACCAAGGCCGGGGATCTCCAAGCCGAGCTGGTCCAGCAGGTCGCGCTCGCGGTCCAGGAGGTCCGTCCAGCGATGGGTGACCTGGCTGTAGGTGCGCTGGACCCCGTAGAGGTGGGATATGGCCCAGCACACCTTCTCCCACCGCTTCCGGCGCTCCCGCATGTTATAGCCGCCGGCCGCGATCCTGCCGCCTCCCGCGATGGTCCTGGGCAGGCGGCGCTGGACAAAGTACACCAGCGCGCCCACTTCCTCCGGGCTGAATATCTCCCGGCGCGTCACCTGCTCCCCCCTCGATCTCACGCCTGCTGTCCTGCCACTGGGTCCAGCACTACTCCCCGCCGCCGCTGCGGCCCTCAAGTGCCTGGGCAGCTTCACGGCGCCTGGCTTGACCATGGTCTGGGCAGGTAAGGTAGGAAGAAGTAGAAAATTAAGAAAGAATAGGATAGGGAAGAAGAAAAGAAAAGAGTTTACAAAAGTAGTTTAAAAGTAAAGAAAAATAGCAGAAAAGACAAAAATATACAGCTAGGAAAAGAGAGGGATAGATAAGAAGCAAAATCGTAAAAAAAAAACTGAAAACAAGCAAAGGATGGGAAAGATATCAAGAGGATTAAACACCATGCCCAGACACAGGAAATGAATGAAAAACAAGATGGCCGGCGCCCGTTTCCGAGCGCGAAAGTCAGTTCGCGCGAGATTTTCCTCGCGATCTCGTGCGAACCTCTAGATTTCCCGCGCGATCTCGTGCGAACCTCTACTCGCAATGCGCTTACTGCGCGAGATTATACATAGCGGGCGGAAACGGAAATACGTCACGCAAACAAAATGGCCGCGCCCGTACTCGACCTTGGGGTAAATTCGCGTGTTGCGCTGCAAGCGGCTCGCGAATACTGCAAAAAAACTCGCGAAACAACAAGCCGCAAAAAAATAAAATGCTCATTCGCACGAATTGGCGGCTTCCGCGGTCGGTTTCGCACGACGCCGCGCCCCGCGAATAGCGCGAAAAAAACCGCAAAACGATTTCAGCAAAAGCAAAAGCAATGAGCAGGTGCAAAAGGTCAACCTCATGATTTGTAACGATTCTTTGTATTGCTTCCTGAGGGGGCCCTCCAGAATTCGGTTGCCTGCTTGCAACTATTGTGTGACCCTGCTCTGACCTTAACTGTATGCCACAAAGGTCCTGATTTACAGCTAAAGGAGCAGACAAGCAGGTGCCAGGCTGGAACTTTAAATTCTTTCAGTGACACATTAATTAGCCCCTAATTCATTATTGTCAGTTGGGGCAGGGCAGGTGTTGTAACTAATTTTGCAACAATGAAAGCACTTAGCAAGTGCAAAAGATCACTAATCAGGGCGCACTAAGGAAGCAGGTGCCAGCTAAAAAAATATTCTGTGACACATTAATCAGCCCCAAATTAATTCAGGTCACTTGAGGCAGGGAAGGTGTGCTTTGCTTTGCCGAAAATAATGTACACTGGACAACCAGAGGGTGTGGTGATGAAACAGAGGGTGGCATGGGTGGGCCAGAGGGTGGCATGAGTAGTCAGAGAGTGGCAGTGGTGACAGAGAGTGGCAGTGATGAAGAAGAGTGTCCCAAACAGGCTGGACATGTAGAAACAACAAGTTCGCAAAACTTGCGACCCGACAGGTAAGTTCGCAAATTGCGAAATTGTAAAAACCCTCGCGAACTGGCAGAAACACGGGCGAACACAAAAAAAAAAAAAAATCCGCAAATTCGCGGGAATTCGCGGATTTTGCGGATTGCGAATCCGCAAATCCGCAAAATTCGCGAACGCGAGATCCGCAAAATTCGCCCATGCTTACTTGGTAGTCTCTTTCTTTTGGTCACCACCCTGGTTCTTAGGCCTGATCCTGGTTCTGACCCATTTGTCTACCCTCCTACCCAATTCTTGTGGAGAGGTCTGATCAGAGTCAACCAGGTGCTGATGTAGAAGCTGATTTTGACAATTACTTAAGATTTGCTCTCTCATAATTAAATTATACAATCCTGTATAGTCAGTAACCTTACTTCCCAGCAACCAGCCCTCCAGAGCCTTAGTGGCACATTCAACAAATTCAGACCAGTCCTGAGTTTGTGTCTTCTGGGTATCTCTGAACATTAACCTGTACTGTTCAGTGGTTAAGCCTAACCCATCAATCAGAGCACTCTTCAGGACCATGTAGTTTCTAGAATCCCCATCACTAACTGTGAGGAGTCTGTCTCTGCCTCTACCTTCAAAGGAGAGCCACAGGATTGCTGCCCACTGCTCCTGAGGGATCTGCTGTACCATGCAGGCTCTCTCAAGTGCAGTCATCCATTTGTGGATATCATCCCCAGCTTTGAAGGGGGGCACAATCTTACTCAGGTTTCTTGTATCAAAGGACCTGTCTTTATCCTTCTGGATAGTGCTGCCACCAGTGGATCCTAATCCACTCTCTCTAGGCTGTCTTGCTCTAGCAAGTTTCTCTTGGGCCAGGGCAACTTCTAATTCTTGTCTCTGGATCCTCAATTCAGCCTCTCTCATTTTGGCCTCATGTTCCCTTCTCTGAGGGCTAGTCATCTCCCTTCTGGAGTGACCATGAGAACCTCTAGAAGCATGGGAGTTGTTAGAGTCACCTAAGTGAGTCCTTCTCCTCCTAGGCTTCTGGTTAAGTCCACCTGGGGGTCTGAATGGGTTGTTACCTGATTCAGTCCCAAATAGGCTTAAGTTAGCCTGGTTCAGTCTACTGACCAGCACCTGACTATTTCTGTCATCATCTGACTCACTGCTTCCCCCCTCTTCCTCTTCTTCCTCTTCCTCTTCCTCCTCATCTACCTGAGGAGCTCCAGTGATGGGGGCTTCCTCATCTACCAGGATGATAGGGGCAGGGGTGTCTGCAGTGTCATCCTCTGAAGGATGGCCTCCATCAGCATTCCCAGTGGGGTCTGCCTTAGAGGGCTTTAGAGTCTCAGACTGGTCTAAGAGCTCTCTTAGGTAGTCTGTAGCAGGGGAAGGCCCTGTCTTCAGACCCCTTAAGACACAAAGCTGTCTTAGTTCCTTAAAGGAAAAAATAGCAAATTTGGATGGTGCCCTTGGAGGGTCACTCTCAACAGGGATGTTCCCAGTGGAACCCTCTGCTCCAGACATTGCTCTAGTGTGGGTGGATGTGTTGCAATCTACCTACACTGGTGTTTACCTACTAAACCTATCTAGTAGTTGTAGTCAGGGTGTGCTGCTCCCTTTGCTCTACAACAACTAAGTTCAGTAGAACTTAAGTATACTAGTCTTGTTTTATATACCTAGCAGGTACCTGTGTGATCTTTCAAATGATAATCCCAAAGATTGTAATGGTAAAACAACAGCAAGCTCAGATCCCAATCCGCTGCTCACCAATGTGAGAAGTTGGCCTGGTATATAATGCTCACTTATTCTTAGTGATCACTTTGTACCATGCCAAGCAACCCTTATGATGATGGTTGTAATTCAACCTTGTAGACCAGTTATCCTAGTGGTAACGTGGACAAAGCAGTCTTAGGCTAAACTCTGAAAGGCATGTGAAGCCAGCTGTTATACCATACACAACCCCCTTGGATACCAAATGAAAGGGACACCACACAGATATATATTGAAAATATATATTGATTTATTAACTATAAAATCCCCTGGACTCTTTATGAGCACAGAAGCACAAGCGTTAAATCACAAGACAGTTTAAAATACACAAAAGTTGCACAATGTGGATGAGCCCTAGGGGCCACCTAAACCATATACTAAGAAAGTGGTATAAGAGATACCAATAGGAAAGGGAACAGGCCTAGGGCCTTGGGAATCACTGGAGCTATTCGAGACTAGCAGTGACTAAGTCGGGAAAGGCCCGCGGGACTCGGGTGCTGTGTTCAAAGTGCACGCACTTTCCAATGCAAAGTCTATGGTGCGTGAAAAGTACAAAGTTAGAAAGTTAGGAACCTTCCGAGTGACCTACGGAGCTGAAACTTAAGACACAGGCCTTTGAGATGTGTACCAGTGCAGGAGCACCGGCGGAGCTGAGTTACCTCACCCACAGGAAGCGGGTGCACAGGTTAGAAGTAGTGTCGGGTTTCGTCACGCTGATCGATGGTGCTTGGAGCTGAAGATGCTGCAGGCGGCTCGATGTGAAGAGTTCCGGTGGATCCAAGGGTGGATCTGAAGATGTGAAGACCTGAAAGCAGAGGGGACAGTGTTCAAAGTCACTAGCCAGTGACTACCGTGGAACCAGATTGGAACCAGGCGATGTCGGGTGCAAACAGGCGTTGTCGGCTAGCTTCTCTCTGAAGCCATGTGGACACCCGGGGTCGAGGATATCCAGGAGTCGGTTACGAGCTGTCCCACGCAGGCTTCTCGCTGTTGGCGGTGTCGGCAACTTGATCGGAGCAAACAGGCCTTGGCAAATGCAAGCCACGCAGAAGTTGAAAGATGCTTAACACTCGGACCAGCAAGGTCAGAGCGAGTGCTCCTTTTCACAGGAGCTTGGGTAGGTCTGGAGCAACCAGACCTGCTGTGTAAATTGTCGGTTTCGTCGCCAAGATGGCCGCTGACCACGTGGCTAGTGGCCGGGATGGCGCGCCGAGTGGCACAATGCAAAAGGGCCCCACGCAGATCGTGGAGATGCTGGAGGGCTGATCTTCGGTGCAAGGGCTGCTCGGTAGTGGGGGTTCTCAGTCCCCAAAGCACAACGTCGAGGATGCCTCAGAAGCTGCGCAGTCAGCTTTTCGAGTGTCTTCCAAGAGGTCCAGTCCCACGTCACTCGGTGCCTCCACGGGCCCCTTCTTTGCAGGGACTGTGGATCGGGCTCTGAGAGGTCTGGAAGTCTGGTTCTTGTCGGGCTCTGGGCTCGGGCTCCGGCGGGAGGCGGCAGCAAAGCAGACGTCGAGTTGCTGGTTGGTACCTGTGTTTACAGGGTGGCCACTCCTAGGCCACAAGGGAGATTCTCTTCAGTCTTCTGAGCAGCAGAATGTCGAAGTCCAGTCTTCTTCTTTGTTTAAAGTTGATTTCAGGATGATCTGCTGTGCAATGGCACTGCTCCCACTCTTATTCCCAATCTGAGGGGTGGATCACCTATTAGGTCCCTCCTCTGGGAGGAACCAGGAAGGGGGGCGGTTACACCCCCTTTCCTTCGTCCAGTTCCGCGCCAAGCCTGGGTCTGGAAAGTCCCAGGACCGGTTTGGACTGGCCTATGCACGGGGACACCTTGTGTGCCCCGGGCATGTCTGATTCTATTCAGCCCTGTCCTACCCAATACACAAAACCCTGTCTGGGGTGGTGCTTGCACCTCCCAAGGCAGGAAACCCTTTGTCCAGGCCACCATCTTCCGAGTTTCGGTCAGCAGCAGGAGGCCAGACTCGTGTCTGTGGTGGCAGCATCCATTTTGTGATGCTGAGGCTCTGGTTAACTTTAACCGGGGATAAGGCTACACACATGTCGTGTCCCTCTAGAAGGGTGGAATGCTATCCCCGTCGCCAGAACTGGTGAGGGGATAGTATTCCAATTCGTATGACACCTTACTCGACATGTTTTGATAAAGCCAAACCAAAGATAGCATATAACCGCGAGGATTATAATGCACTTAAGAGTATATGGTATGGCAATATCCCGGAACTGCTTAGGGAGTGGTTCCCGACAGCTGCAGACAGGCTCAGCTCATGCTAGAGCACCATCTCACATATTTCCAAGCACTCTGCCTCCAGGATTGATGAGGCCTTCCATAGGAGTGGCTGATAGGAACATATGTGTCCAGTTTAGGGTTAGGCACAGGCATACTGTACCTAAGTAAGAGGTGATTACACCAACTTAACCCAGCTGAGTGATCAGCCAGTTGTGTCAAATATGGAGGCCAGGCCAGGGGTGGCATAATACATGCTGCAGCCCCTGGTAGGCCTTGGATGCACCTATGCCCTGGGTACCTATGGTACACTGTTACAGGGGCCAATAAGGTGAACCAATTCCAATTGTGTTATGCACCTAAGGTACATGGAGTCCATTTTAAGGAGAGAGCAATCAGCCTGGGGCCCTGAATAGCAGGATCCCAGGCCAACTAAGTCAAAAACCAGCTAAACACCAGGCAAAAAGTTTGGGGGTAACCATAGTCAGATATCCACCTTCCTACACCTGGTTCAGGACATTGCAACGTTTTATTTGAATGTGACTTGCCAAAAGCGTCAACTCGTACCCAGACAACCTTGCACTCGTCAGATGTTGGGTTTTCGTACGATTCAAAAGAGTGTCAACTGCATGCGGAACCATCACCGTAAGCATATTATCCATGACCAATCCTGCAGATTGTCGGATGGACACCGCAGCTGCCGCTGTTGCTCTCAGACAACTCGGCAATGCTCTAGCTACCGGGTCCAAGGTCAAGGAAAAATATGCACATGGACTCTGCTTACCGCCGAATTGTTGCGTCAAAACACTCAACGCACAACCTTCCCTCTCGTGAACGTATAGTGTAAACTGCTTACTGTAGTCAGGGGTACCTAACACAGGAGACGAACACAACGCGTCACGTAGTTCAGAAAAACTTTTCTGACATTCTTCCATCCATGGCAAAGGAGTTGGAACATCCTTGCACGTAAGAGCCACCAATGGTTTCGCTAGCAATGAAAAATTTGAAATCCATTGCCTGCAGTATGACGTGATACCTAAAAAGGCACGCACATCTCTCTGAGTCGTTGGCACAGTCATTCGAGCAATCGCTGCAATTCTCTCTGGGGTCAACCTTCTTCCCTCCTTTGACAATAAGTGACCTAAATAGGTTACTTCTTGGCAACAATATTGCAGTTTAGAAGGTGACACCTTGTGATGTAAGTCACAGAGATGTTGCAACAACGACACCGTAGCAATTTTGCAAATGTTCTGAGTATCTGCAGCCACCAATAAGTCATCGACATATTGGATCAAGGCCGCACCGGCCAGCAACACAAACGCATCAAGTTGACTCTTCAAGGCTTGACTGTAAATCGATGGACTTTCACAGTAGCCCTGAGGAGCACGTTTAAACCTGAAGCTGCGGCCACCAAGAGAGAAACCGAAAAGGTCTCTACTCTCCTCAGCAATCGGAATGCTGAAGAACGCATTTTTCAGATCGATCACTGAGAACCAAGATGCAGAAGCTGGAATCAGAGTCAGTAGAGCCGTAATGTCAGGCACCACAGGGAACTGAGGAATCACAATTTTATTCACCTCCCGTAAATCAATAACAAAACGATAAACAGGAGGCTTAGACGGATCAGTGCGCTTCAGAATTGGTAGCACAGGACTATTGCACACGTTTCCCAGAGTCTCCTCAATAACGCCTTTCTCGATCAAATCGTAGATGATTGCTAACAGTGCCCGTTCACCATCAAGGGAGATACGATACTGGGGAATACGTGGCAAGCGCACATTAGATTTCAAATGAACAACATAAGGGGAGATATCAAGCAGGCCCACGTCATTGGGACCTGTCGCCCACAAAGATGCAGGAAGGGAACTCAATTCCGGTGGAAGCTTGTCGAGGGACAAGTACATAGGAGAGATAACTTTCTCACCCAATGTAAGCTTTACCCCCGCAGGAGAGCAATACAAAGTCGCATACAGACGTTTCAGCAAATCCAGGCCTAAAAGATTCTCACCACAACCAGTAGTCAAAATCAAGGGAGCTTTTAGCTCACAAGGCCCAATTGTAAGGGGCAAAGGGCACGAAACCGGATTGCTAACAGGGGCGCCAGAGAATCCAACGGAAACATTTGTTAAGCCAGACAAAGGTGTGCCAGGGAGTTTCGAATGCATGATGGAACTTTTCGCTGCACCAGTGTCCAACAGAAAAGGCTCAACGACGCCCGAGGTGGCAACTGCGACGTAAGGCCCTCTCTGATCGACCGGAACTGATACTACTCCCTCTCTTTGTCTATGGCTGTCCTAGTAATTACCGTTGTCGATGTTGTGATCGACGTAATAATCGTCTACATTGTACTGAGCAGATCTGCTTTATGATGATCCACGCTGATCAAAACAATTGTTAGAATCGGAAGAATTGTTGGAACGATCAGTTTGAACACCACGACCTCTACCACGTGATGCTTGTTGAGGACCACTACGACCTCCTCTAGATGAATTACCACTGTTTCGATCACGCAAGACTGGACAATCGAATTTCAGATGACCCTCATTCCTACAATAGGCACACTGATTGTACCCCAATGAAGATCTCTCAGAAGAGGAGTCATTTCGGGATGTGACCTATTCGACTGAGACTGCGATCGATTCCGCTGTTGCGAATCGTTCTGATTCGAACGTGGAGGGTACGCTTGCTGCAACAACACTTTCGTTTTGAGCTCTTTCGTCTTCTTATCGGCACGATCATTTTCCTCTTTCTCTCTATTCTCATAATATTGGGCCGTAGCCAATATTTGAGCAGAAGTAGAAACAGCCCACGCACTCTCAGAATTTCTTAATTTGTTGCTTAAGTCCGGTAACAAATTAGACACAAATTTGTCCACGAACAACCTCTGACCTCCCTCAGTGCCCATATCCTGACCACTATGATCGATGAATGCCTCCTCAAATCTCGTAAAGAAATCAGAGACACTCTCGTCCTTCTTTTGTTTGCAAGCGGACAACTTGTCCCAATTCACCTTCATAGCTGGCATAAGCGTCTTCATAAGAGGGATTATTCTCTGAGGGAGATCGGTAATGAGCTGTTCGGGCTTAGCCCCACCAATTTGACGGGTGTCTGCTGCCACAAGAGCAGGCCAGTCACCACCTAGCTCGTTTGCATGATTTTTCTGACGAATCTTTGCCCATACCGGTTGCGGTACGACATTACCAAACAACATATCGATGTCTGCAAGATTCATTATCGTAGCATCCACTAACTGGGACAATTCTTTAAAGTACCCCGCAAGATTTTTTAGAGGGTCAGGCAAAGATTGCTTTACCTGCAAAACTTCCGATCGTTTCCACGGAAGATGTATCCATACTCTCTGAAAGTGTGGCAGGATCGGCGGAGCTTGAGTAGCATCACCCGGCATCCACACTGGTGGAACTTCGCGCATGGGATACTGACCAGGCGCTTCTAGCGGTCCCTCAATGTCTTCTACAAACAATGCTCGAGGCATTATAGAAGGACGAAAAGACAGCAACTGCTCGACAGCACGTCGAACATTGCTACCCACTATCATTCTGCTCGCAAACTGAAGCTGAAGATTAGTTAGAGCAGACATTGTATCTTCAGACGCATCAACCGATATTTGATCGCGCAAAACCTTGCACATTTCCTCAAACACGAACCTCTGTGTTGGTATATTGAACTGAGAGAACGTGTCAATCACCACACGTGGAGGATTCCTAAGGGGATATTTCATCCAAGTCATCGCCATATTATATAGACAGTCACGTTCCCTACTACTGGGAAGCTGACTTCGCCTTTGGGGACCATCGGAACCAGCGGACTCAAGAATCAGTCCAAGAGAATTAAAGAAGTTAGCAGCAACAGAAGGGACACGACGTCCAGTAGACGGGGTAGTAGAGTAACCCAATGGGGTAACAAGAGAAGTATCAGAAACAGAGGGAACAGCAGGAGAAACCAGGACAGTAGAGGCAGCGGGAGCAGGAGTATAGGGAAGTACAAGCGGAGGAGCAGTAGGGACAGAAGCAGGCAGAGGAGCAGGAACAGTTGGAAGTACAGGAACAGGAGCAGGTTGGGGAACAGGGACAGGGGGAACCACAGGAGCTGCGGTACCCTGTACATACGGAGGTGGTGACTTCATGAGATAGGACATTAAGGGGTCCTCTGTAACTTCCTCCTTCTTATCCGTATCTGCCGGTAAAGCGGGATAGCACTTATCTATAGACATGCGCTGCAATCTATCGAAAACTTCCTTTTCCTCCTTATCTCGCTGGAACTGCTCTGCGTTTCTTACCGTAGTAACAATACCTTCTCTCTTATTACGTTTGATCTGTTTGATTTCTCTCTGCTTGGCTTCTTTACGCCACAACCGAAAGGAATCAAACATGGCCGGCCTTGCTTTCCTTTGAAATAATTTAGCTTCAAGATTATCTAAAATCGGAGTATCGAAACTACCATGAGGTGGCCAACTAACTACACCATCCTTTTTAGTGTAACGGACCCAGCACTCGTTGAATGTAATTCGACCTAATCCATGCTTACTGTACAGCTCATAAGTTGGAGTTCCAACCGGAGGTATCGGACACGAGTCCTCCAGTCGGGAATCAGCACCACAACTTCTAAAACAACTGAACAAAGTACTACGGCTAGGCATCGTGCACACTAACCGAGTTTCACAAACGTCAAGGGTTATAGGATCACAATATCCCTACAAAGATCAAAACCCTCTGTTTTTGGCGACTGCAGACGTCAAATATCACAACAAAGAACAAAGTACCAAGGACCACAAATGCAATGGAACCATGCAACAACTAAGCACCCACAACTAAGGACTATGGGAGCGACCCACAAATACTTAACTCAAAGATCGATGGCGTCACCAGGAAGGCCCGTCTATCGTCTCGCTGTACCAAGGTCTACGCCAGGTGCCAAAACAGGTCTACAGTCAGGGCAGCAGTCCGTCGCAGCCGTCAGGAGGCGGGGATCTTCGCGGGAAAAGTCGTCTGGCCACTTGTTTCGACAACAGGATCGATGAAGCGGGTGCACCTTCCCTTTCACACGAAGTTCCTCACGATCGTCGGGCTTTGGACCGGTACCACTGATGCAGCCCCATGTTGGGCGCCAACTGAAGGACTGGGTTCTGCTAAGACCCAGCGGTGCCAGGGATAACACCTAAAACCTTCGTGGGTAACCTGTTCCAGCGTACAAATGACAGAGACACGGGACACTTCCTTCGGCGTCAAAGATTCGAGGTTTATTACTGCAGGGAACACAGAAGTCACAAGAAGTACAACACGTGTAGGTTCGAGGAGTCTGATTCAATTTGTACCTGTGGATCGCTCCTTTTATACAGTTTTCATGCATAGGATAACATGGTGCACAAAGGTTTACAACTTGGTTCCCATCGTAAAAGGCAAAAAGGAGTTGCTTCATGTATTCAGGGCCCGGAACATAATCACAGTAACATTTGGTAGTTCCCAACTGTAAAAACGCATCTTCCCACCATAAGTACATTCCAATCGGTAGTAAACGAATCGAGGGAGAGACAAAAACAGGTGCAGAGGAAGATGAGAACAGTGAACAGATCGAAAAGGGTGTAAAAGGGGTGGTACCAGGAAACACGAGTTGCAGGCATCAAAAAGGGGACGTGCTTAATGAATGCACAGCTAAGACAATAGAGCGGCACAGCAAGTTGTGCCTCGAGCGGGGCCATCTGCCTTACAGTGCCATCCCCCTCATCATAAAGACACCTCCAAAGGAAAGGTGTCTTCCGCAGGAGCTTGGAAATCACAGGGTCGCGAAGCGGACAGCGTCCGTTCGCTGGCTACTTGAGGACAAGAAACAAAATGGATGCCGTATCTAAGATGGAACCCGTGGGTTCAGATGAAGAAACCCACGAAACAAACGAACGGTTCAGGTTAGCACAGCGTAAACGCGTACACCCACTAAACTCATCATTTGCGGTTCATAGATACCAGACTCGACTTTATTCGTGCGAGTCAATAACACCACTTACAATTGTCACGGAACCTCAATTCCCAAGAACTTCCACATTTGGTTCAACTCTGTTTGAAACTAGATTTGGTATGTTACCCACCTCCTCCACTGTCTTGTTTATGAGTCCCCCTAGGCTATTTACCTCTGCTGTCAGCTGGTCAATTTTGGCTACCAATGGTTTAATAATGCATTTAATCTTTGCATCAATCATACTCACTAGCTTTTTAATTTGATCATCCTCCAATATCTCCTTCCCACCACACTCCCCATTAGCCTCTTTTATAGCCATATTATTGGGTGGAGAGGCAGTCCTTTTCCTACTAGAGCGTAACCCACCACGTTTACTCTGGCCTTTTCAGCATGCTCTGACTGCTGTAGTTACAGGCACAGACACAGGGGAGGGGGAATTATCTTCTATCATATTTGACTGAACATTGTCTAAATCAACAACAGTAGTTATATTTTGGTCAGAATTGTCATCTGGGGAAACTCAATATCTGGGGCATCGCTGCTATGCACCTGTATCGGGACTTCTACCAGGGTAGGTTCTGGCAGAGAGCTCTGCGTAGGGGTAATGGGGGAGAACTCAAGCCCAGTGACATCCTTCTCGTGCTATTGATTTTACTCACAACCTGCACTAGGTAATTGTCCATGGTATTAGATACAGAAGAAGTCATTTGCTTGGACATGTTGCACACAAGTAGATGATTGCACGCTTGCACTCGGTGAAGTAGTGTGGCTCACTGGTTAGAGGCGGCAGACCCGAGAGCAGAGGACGGCCCGGGACCAGGGTTCGCTTCCCGGCGCGGCAGGTTTCTGGACCAGGGTCAGCGGACTCGATAATTCTCTCGCCTCGGTGCCCACTCTGATCAGCGATCACACTCGGCAACTCTGGGCATTAGCTTGCCTCATCTTCACTAACGGCCCCACCAGACCGCCGGGGATGCCTGGTCTCACCCTGGAGATACCCATTAAGGGACCATCTCTCAGGGAAGCCAGGAAGGGTTTCGCAGCGGTCGAAGCGCCTGGGACCCTACGGGTAAGTAGTGCGCTATATAAATGCCTATACAACCTCTCGTACAACAACCTCGGTAACCCTAGGGCAAACAATGAATAGCGGTTACAAGAAAAACAAAAGCACAGAGATTCCACAAAAAATATTGACAAATTTAAATCTCACTAGAGGGATACCACAGATGGCCCACGGCAGCAACAGGCAAGGAACCTTGCCCAGCCCAGTCACGGTCAGTCTCAGACTGTCTCAGACTGTCCGCCCTTAGTCCAAACTTCGTCCGGCGCGTCCCGCGCGCGTCCTCGCGGGACGAGGTAGCACGCCGACCTTTAAGCGCCTCCTGGCGCCGGCTGAACCCAGTGGCGGCGTCTTCCTGAATGGGGCTGCTGGGATTTGTAGTTCGAGGCAGCACGAAACAACGAAGGAAATCAAGGTGGGTAAGAAACGCCTCAGCGGGGCAGCTCAGCAGAAGCCCGGCCGGCGTTAATCCCCAAGAAAGCAACACAAGGTCCTCGGCAGCACGCCGACCTTTAAGCGCCTCCTGGCGCCAGGTGAACCCAGTGGCGGCGTCTTCCTGAATGGGCGTTACACTAGGGGGGGTTTTACCCATGCAGTCGCGGGGACCTGGGCGCTATATGGTATATGTAAGAGGGGGGTCCCCGCAAGGAAACGTGTTGTGTGCAACACACACAAACAGCAACACTTATTTACACTTATACAACTATATAAACCACAATCAGAGCAATTGAGAGCAGTATTGTCATTTATTTTACAATACCCAGTATCAATCATTTAACAGTACATTCTCAATGCTTTTTGAAAGGCCCCAAAGGGGGGAGGGAGAGTGAAGGAGGGGGTGTGCTCAGGGCAGTGTAAAGTCAAAGAAGAGTAAACAAAATCACAATGAAAACTATCATAAACGATATGGACATATGAATCAGAACAAATCTAACACAAAAGCCTAAATAATTAAGGCATCCATTTAAGGAGTATTACACTAAAGGCCTTCAACGGTCACATATGAAACATTAGAGATGATTAGAGGGCATGTGCCAGAGGTCCTCATCAACGAACAAGAGCCGTCGACGTTTCGACCCCTGGCCGTAGGCTACGTTTGTTCCTTTAACGGGGTCTTCATCAGGACAAGTGCAGGAGAAGGAAGGGGCAAGGTTGGAGGGGCGACAATATCTGTGAAATTAAAACAATAGATCAGGTCGCTATTTTAAGATCGTCATCCTATTAGACAGAATTCAATTACACTAACAGGGGTTTACCATGGGCTCAGGGCCTGCTGGGCCTCCAAGCGTAGGACATTAGAGTAGGACCAACCATTAGTCTTGGTCAAACTCGGCAATTTGGATTCGCTAAAACACAGAGGAATAACATAGCTTTTGGAATGAGTGGAACTTCAGGAGACTGCAATTGCTAAAAAGAAGAACTCCACTCACATGAGTTGTCAACCAATCAGCCGATTGGTGAAGGTTCTTGATACACTTTCCCAGTAGGCAATTAACACGGGGGAGGAGGGTGCAAGGGAGTATGCACCAGCTGTGAATAGAATGTTAAAAAATGATTACGTCGGGTGCTGCTTGTATCAGACCTGAGTGGGTACTGGTCGTGCCATGCAGTTACTTACATTAAAATTAAAACGAGCAACCTTGAAGGCCACTGTCGGTCTTATCACTCGGAACTTTTCTCTGCTTCAAACTTTAGGGGTGAGTAGTCGCTGGAGAAGAGAAATAGGTACAAGTTGCAAACGGCTCCCTCAAATCACTCAATTAACCTAAGTGTATACTTAGGGACATTCTTAACCACGTACGTACCTCCAGTGTGAACATTAGTCTGAGAGCCGATCCTCCTTAACTTGGTGTCGGTCTATCTACGAGTCACATCAGATTACATCAAGGGCCAGAATAGCTCAACCGTTCTGTCAATCTCAGTGGAGTAGAAACCTTAACGGGGAGATTTAAAAAGGGAGCTTACACCTCAGATACTAAATTAGTATCTTTCTCAGAGTTTTTAGAAGAGAGGAAGTTAGAGGGTTTTTTTCCAGCAGACTTACACAATATTTATGAGGGCTGCTACCATCAGTTGAGCATCAGCGCCAAATCCGCATTATTGCTTCGCGGAGTTTAGGCGGGAACCGTGGTTGTCGATTTTCGCCGGGAAGGGATCCTGCGAAGTGGAAAAACCATCGGATATCAAAATTTGGAATACTCATGTCATGGTGTGACTGGGTATAAGTCGCTCGTTATAGGGGAGGCGCATGGTACTTACAGGCCCTCGATGATGCCACTGCAGTCAATGCTTGTCCGAGACAACTCCGCAAGACAGCTATGCGGAGTTCTGGGCGGAGTCTATTTATGACTGACTTGTGGGAAATGGAAGAGTTACTTCAAGAATCGCGTTCTCAGGATGGTGTTGTTTACTGAGAGAACCCGCTAGACATACAAATCAGTGAATCATACGTTCCTTAACATGTGGTACATATTTACACATTGCAATAATTACTCGTGCACTTCTCAGACATGAGGGTGTAGGCGAGCCGCATCAGACATAGTATTGCAGAAACATTATAAATACCAACTCAAGCACTTCTCTAACATGAGAGTGTAGATGAGTTTGTTCGCACAAAAATAGATGTTATTATCTACATCAATCAATTGTTTAACCTAGTGCTGCCAACTGTGCCAGACTGCTATCCTGTTCATTCAGACCATTTTTTATCGAATCTAAAAGGGACATCCATTTCGATTCACGTGTGTTGAGAGCTACCTGCAGGTTCCCTCCTCTTGTACCTAGAGATACTTTTTCAACAGCCCACCATCTTAACTCTGACACCATATGCCCTGCCTTCTGCCAGTGGTCTACTAGAGGAGCGCCCAATACCTTACATCGTAGTCTGCTGCAATGGGAAGAGATACAGGCTTTTATCTTCTGTTGAGTTTGCCCCACGTATACATGATTACAAGGGCATTTTACAATGTAGATCACACTACTAGAGTTGCAGTTCGTATAATGTTTCAGCGTGTAGGTGCGACTGCCATGGGTGAATGACTTTGTCTGGATGGTGGTTTCACAAGCAGTGCAGGTGCCGCATTTGAAGTGCCCCACCAGAGGAGGTAAGTTCCACAATGTTGTTAATGTTGGATGACTCTCTGGTTCCAAGTAGGAATGAACCACCATGTCACGTATGTTTTTTGCCCTTTTGAATGAGTGAAGTGGGAGCTGAGGTTGTTGTATCTCGTCTGCCACCAGATGCCAGTTCTTATTTATGAGCTGTTTAATCTCATTACTCCTTGTCGAAAAGGTTGTGACACAAATCATGCGTTCTAGCTCAGTTGAGGTTGAGGGTTCAGGATTCAGTAAGCTTTCGCGTGGATTGTACCATGCCCTCTTCCTGGCACGTCTAACCATTCGTGCTGGGTACCCTCGAGCGATGAGACGGTCGTTTAAGATCTCAGATTCTTTAATGTAATTCGCTCGAGTTGAGCAATTTCTCCTGATTCTCAGGAATTGCCCTACAGGCAAATTGTCTTTTAATCCTCTTGGATGGTGACTCCCATACTGTAGCAAGGAGTTGCGCTCTGTGGCTTTCCTTTTTTTTTTTTTTTTTTTAATATATTTTTTATTTTCTTTCGTTTTTTCTGTAAGTTACAGTGCAGTCCATACAGTACAGGGTTTTCTCACCATTATACATTCATATATAATATCATACAACTAGAACCAAACCAAAACACCCAAAGGCTGAGCATATAAAGCAAAACAGAGTAAGTCATAGCCTAACATAACCCAAGGAGAAAAAGAGTTTTTATGCCTTACTATTCTTCCACTCTTCTATAGGGCGCCAGATCTTCCCCCCCAGTAATCTTGCCCTTCTGCCTTTCCTATCATAGATGGCTTTCTCCATATTATATATGTGTAACATCCTTGCCATCCATATTTGAAATGTCGGTGCAGATTTATCTTTCCAGGCTTTTGCAATAATTAATCTGAAGACTGCTGTGGCCACAAACAAAAATTCTGGGTAGGTATTATTATCGCCTATACTGATGCCTAATATTAACAGTTCATCTGTTAATTTCACTTTTAGCCCTAAGGATTTCTCCAGAAATCCCTCTATTGCCACTTTTAAGGTGCAAAGCTGTGGGCACTGCGAGAACATATGCGTGAGATTGGCGCTCGATGAGTTGCAGCGTGGACAAGTTATACCAGTGCTACCCCCCATTGTGCAATTCTAGCTGGTGTGTGATATAGTGAGAAGATGATCTTATAATGTTGGGTTTGTAAGGTAGCTGAACAAAGTATGGTTCTTCCTAGATCTAATGAGGCTTGCATAGCATCTGGGTGGGCCCCTACTTGTTCAACCCATTTGTTGCAATATTTCTCCCTATCATCAATTTTAAACTCCTGTAATTCTATATACAATTGTCTAATTGATCCCCTTAAGCCGCTCCCTAGATAATCCATGATCCTACAACTTGTCATACCTACTGGACCCCCCTGTTTTAAATGAAAATAGCTTCTAATTTGTAAGTATTTGAAGAAGTTGTTTCCAGGTATTTTAAATCTATGTTGGATTTCTTGAAATAGTAGAAACCCCCCTTCCACATCCAGCAAATCTCCTAGTTTCTTAACTCCTTTATCATTCCAAGCTTTCATTGCAGTATCCCAAAATATTTCTGTTGGCAAATTGACATTCAAGTATAGCCTCAGATATCTATTATATCTTCCTAAACCTACTTTCTTCATAATAACCCTCCAAATTTTGTATACTGCCGCCAAGGTCTTAAATCTAGTATGTTTGAAATAGGCAAAATCTACTGTATTAACCAAAGCATTCTCTGCCCTTTCCCCCATCAGTGCTTTATAAACATTCTCTATACCTGCCCCCTCCTCTTGATGAACGCTGCCTCCTAATAGTCCTTTGGAGTATTGCAATACTGCCGCCCAATAATAGAATCTGAAATCTGGTGCCCCCCATCCTCCCTTTTCCCTTGGTAATGTCAAAAATCTATAAGCTCTACGTGTCTTCCCTTGTGCCCAAATTAAACCATTCAGTGTTGCTTCTATTTTGTTAAACCATATCACATCAAACAGTAGAGGGATTGCCCTAAAAAAGTATAAAAATTTGGGAAAAGTAACCATTTTTATGAAATTAATACGCCCCATTAGTGTCAAATGTAGATTATTAACCCTCTCCAAATTTCTCTTAACCTTCCCTAATAATGGTCCCATGTTTATCTCTACCAGTTTTCCTAGCTCAGCCGTCACCTTAACTCCCAAATATGTTGCTTCCTGAACTACTCTTGCATCTCTAAAGGTGGAGTAATTATTCTGCACTATCTGTGTTTTCCCTCTATTTATTAAATATCCTGAAAACATGCCAAATTTCCTTGCCTCCTGTTCAATTTCAGCCAATGCTTGCGCCGGTTCTGGAGTTATAATAGCCACATCATCTGCATAAGCAAATAATTTATAATCTTTCTCATGCAATGTAACAGGCATGATCTTACAGTTAGCTGTTAACCTTCTCAGGTAAGGGTCCAGATAGATGGCAAACAACAACGGGGAGGCTGGGCACCCCTGTCTTGTCCCCCTCCCGATCTGTACCGTTTTTTAGTAGGATTTGTTGATTCTTATCCTAGCCGTAGGCTGTCTATATAGTGCCTGAATTGCTACCAAAAATCCCTTACCTATTCCTGCCCATTCCATCGCTTTCCATAAGTAAGCCCAGGAAACCCTGTTGAAGGCCATCTCGGCGTCTAAAAAGATTGCTGCGACAGGGTCACCAAAGGCCTCTGCTGCATCTAAGATAGTGATCATTTGCCTGGTGTGTTGGGTGGTCCCCTTACCGGGTATAAACCCATGTTGTTCCGGGGACACCATTTTCTCTATGACCTTACTCAGCCTATTAGCTAGAGCCTTGGCATATATCTTCACATCAGCATTTAGTAGAGTAATTGGCCTATATGAACCCGGTTCTGTTGATGGTTTATCCTTTTTTAGGATCACAATAATGTCCGCACCGGACCATGACTTTGGGACAATCCTACCTCCCTGTGCTAAACAGCAGATTGCCCACAGATCTTTACCTATGACATCCCAGAAAGTTTTATAAAACTCTACAGGTATCTGATCCTGTCCTGCTGCTTTACCCGATGGAAGATTAGTTACTGCATCTCTTTTCTCCTGAAATGTTAACACCTCGTCTAATTTATCCCTCTCTTCTATACTAAACTCTGTCTGTGGTCTTGATGCTAGATAATCCATACTTTCTTCCTCAATATCTCCCGTAGTTGTATCTTGTTCGTATAAAACCTCATAAAACCTCCTAAATACCTCCTGTACATCCTCCACCTTATTTACGATTGTCCCAGTGCTATCCCTAACCACTTTTATCTCCCCTGCTGCTAACGTTTGTCTTGTTCTAATTGCCAGGAGGTGCCCAACCCTTTCATTGAATTCGTAGCACTTCTCTTTCTTTGCTAAGTAATTCCTAGCTAGCTTCTGTGCTAAAAAAACGCCTGTTTCTGCTTTTTGAGTTTCCAAATCGAGTAATATCGGTTCAAATGGTTCCCGCTTGCTTATTGCCTCCACTAGAGCCTCTTCCAGTGTCCAGAGGATTCTAATCTCTTCTTCCGTTTTCTCCTTCACACCTCTATTTCTTGCAATTGTATAGCTTAGTGTCTCCCCCCTTATACCTGCCTTGAAACTATCCCAAACCACATCCGCCGAGGCTGAGTATCTGTTAATATCCCAAAATTGTATTATCCATGCTTTCATTCTTATAATATATTCCTCATCTTTTAGCAGCCCTCTTTCAAACGTCCATGTAGAGCTTGTTCTTTCTTTAACTTGAGCGGTTTGAATACTTAAAACCAGGGGATTATGATCTGACACTATCCTGGGGAACCGTTCTATTCTGGAGATACCTACAAGAGAACTAGAAATGAGAAAATAGTCCAATCTTGCTATTGACTTATGTGGTGCAGAATAAAAGGTGCTGCCTGAACCCATTGGATTCTTTTCCGTCCACATATCACTTAAAGCATTATGACGAGCAAGGTTTTGTACTGATCTGCATATCTTTTTCTTTCTTCCAGTGTATCTCCCTCCATACTTCTCAAGCAGACCATTTAGACCGTTAATGTTAAAGTCTCCGCAGCATATCACGGGTTCTGGCCATAATGCTAGTTCTCTATCCACAAATTCAAAAACATCAGGTTCATCGTCGTTTGGGCCATACACTGAGACAATTGTATATCGTCTTGCATTTGTTTCCAGCTCAAGCATTACCCATCTCCCCTCGCTATCCTCCTTTTTCTTTTTAACTTTTGTGCAGCCTTTCCTTGCCAACACTGCAACTCCCTTACATCTTTCTGCCTGACCTGTATAGGCGAGAACATCAAAACCCATTTTCTCCAACAGGTACTTCTCTTTAACGGCTACATGCGTTTCCTGTAGACAGACTACATCAATTTTCCAAAAACGCAGTAGTGCCCCCAGTTTTTGCCTTTTTTCCCTGTTATTTAGACCACATATATTCAACGTAATTATCCTAGTTTCCATCTATCATTTTTTCCCTTTTTCCAACTTTTCAAGTGCTCATGCCCATGCCCATTGCTTCCAACATTTCCTCCCATCATAGTGATTTTTACCAACCTGTACTGTATTATTATTCCAACCAACAACCGTGCCCCCCCCCTCCCTCCCCTTCTGTAGCCCCCCTCCCCAGCTGCTGCCCCACCCCCCCTATGACAGGCAAATAGGTCACTCCTGACCTATGCGTGTCCACTGTGCATTGCAGCGTCGCCCCCCTCTCCTCCCCTACCAACACAAAAGAACCTACTCCTGATAAATCCTATTCCCCCGGCCTTTACATGGCTTCTCCATTTTTCTCTTTACCGCTCTTTACATTTCTATCTTCTTTTAATCTTCCTTTCATCTTCTTAATCTTTTTTCCGCCCCCCACCCCTTTGCTAGTACATCCCCTTGATACTATCTTCTAGCTCCCCCTTTTTCCTTTAGCTCTTTTAACTCTTCTAAATATTCTCCAGCTTTAATCTCTGAGAAGAACATTCTGACTCTGCCACCAACGATGACTTTTAGTTTTGCCGGGAACATCAAATATGCCTCGGCGCCTTGGCTCTGAAATGCTGATATCAATTGTCTGAGCCTCCACCGCCTCTCCACTGTGACATGGCAAAAGTCAGGTCTTGCAAAGAATGTTGTTCCATCCACGTCTTATTAGAGTCCGGTCTGGCTTTATCCATCAGCTCTTGTCTCGCCAGGAAATTACCAAAAAATACTAGCATCGCCCTTGGAAGTACACCCTCGCCTCTTTTTTTCCCCCTTGTCGTGAGCGGAAACCTGTGTGCTCTCTGCACCTCTTGTTCCCATTGCCATGGTGCCTCTGGGAAGGCACCCTTTAACAACTTAATGACGAAGCCTCTGGGGTCTTGCCCCTCTGCCCCTTCCTCTATTCCAAGGAGTCTGGCATTATTGCGCCTCTGGCGATTCTCCAAATCCTCCACCTTCCATTTTAGGTCCTCCATTATCTTCGACTGCTCTTCTCTGCTTGCCTGCCAGTCCGTCACTTCCTCCTCTATCCTGCCAGTCCTTTCTTCAACTTCGGTGACTCTCTCATCCACTTCCTCACATTTTTTGTTTATTCTCCTGATAGAGGCTTGGATTTTTTTGGTGTCATGCCTGGCTCTTCTACTCTCAGTTCTAGCTTCCATTTGAATTTGCTTTAAAGTTGCAAATATCATGTCTAGTTTCCCGACCTCAGTTTGGGAGTCTTGCCCATCTTCTTTGTAAAGATTAGAGGTAGCGGAGTAGTCCCAGATCAGCTTTTTATGAGTGCTCTTATGCAAGCTTATAGGAGAGCCTGTTTTCCTGCCTGTCAGCTTGCGTTTTTTTTGTGTACCTTTCCCTTTGGAACCCCCTGTGTCTCCGGAGCTAGAGCACGAGTCTCCTGATTCCCTCTCATCTTCACTGCTAGTTATGGTAGAGTCTGACTCTTCGGGAACTGAGAAGAATCTATCCCCCTTAGCTCCCTCCGCACTCTCTGCACCCTCTGTGTAATCAATGTCAAGCTGTTCCTTTTGCCCTTGCCGTGCTCTAGGACTAATAGCGAAATCTTTATGTACATTATTCCCATCTTGTACTTGTTTTTCTGAGATTCCAGCCTCCACCTCCCGTAGCGCTTCTAGCAAAGGGTCTGTGCTCAGTGTCTCTGTTATTTCAGCCCCATCCGCAGTTCTCACCTCATTCTCCACGTCGGTATGCTCTGCTTCCCCTCCAGCTGTAATTGACTCGCTTCCCGCTTGCTGCTCCGCGGAAAGCGTGAGCTCTGTACGAGCAGTTTGTGCTGGTTGCCTGGAAACGCTTTTGCTTGCGTCCTCGAGGACGCTGTTTCCAGAGCCGGCTGCCGAAGAGTTTTCCGTGACCAGGGCTGCCGCTGTGCTTTCTATTGGAACCGCCGGGGGTACTTTGCTGCTGAAGATCTCTATCACTGAAGGCTGACGGAAGGTGAGGTCGCCTTTCCTTTTCTCCGTAGTGGGTTTTCCCGCTTGACTGGCTTGGCTTGATTGATTGCTATTACCGCCGCTGCGAGTGTCAACACTCGGTTTAATCTCCTTGTCTCTGTCTTTCTCGGTGGCTCTTTCACTCTTCTCAATTTTCCGTTGCTGAGCCTTGGAAGCCGTAGATATCGTGGGTGTAGAGCGTTTATTGGGGGGGGGGCATTTTAGTTTTAGGAATAGTACCAGTTCTTCCTGGATCTTTTTGACATGTCTCTTTAGCTGGTCCGAAGCTCGAAGTCTGTTTGTCTTTTGCACGATTTGCCATTTCAGTCCCAATAGCCTTTCGTAATTCCCAAAGTAATGATTTCAGTTGAAATAAACCTTGCTTCAGGCTATGATATATGCTGCTTTGTCCCTCGAGTTTCAACCAGCAAAACCTCCGTTGCATACTGCCACACTATAGCCGATCAGGTGCCTGGTCCATCCATAGGTCGGAGAGGGGTCTAGATGCGACTTGCACCTACAATGCTACAGCGGCCATCTTGCCTCCCGTGTGGTGTATCGATCCTTTTTCCGCGCTCTGTGGCTTTCCTAAAGAGTGTCGTCTGTAGGTGATCCTTGTCCACATAGATAGAAATGTCAAGAAATGGAATGGACTCATTACTAGATTCCATTGTGAATTGGATGTTGGGGTTTCTGGAATTGAGCCAGTCATGGAATTCAGCTAGTTCTTGTTTGCTGCCCTCCCAAATACACAGAACATCATCGATGTATCTGACCCAAAGGGTCAGTCTGGTGTGAAAAGGATTGTTAGTCGAGAAGATATGCTGGGTTTCAAAATGGTCCATGTAGATGATGGCCAGGTTTGGGGCAAAAGTAGCCCCCATCGCTACACCCTTCGTCTGAACAAAAAACTCTTCCTGAAAGATAAAGAAGTTCTGTTTCATTGCGATACTCAGCAGCTCAATTATGAAATCCGTGGGAACTTGTACAGGGGCTGGTCTTTTGTCTAGTACCTCCCGTATTACATCCAAAGCATCCTGTTGGGGGATGCTAGTATAAAGCGATACAATATCGCACATCACCAGAAGCTCCTTTTGTTGATCAAATGGTCTCTCGTCTATCAAATTGATAGTTTGTGTGGTGTCTCTAAGATAGGCTCTGGTGTTGAGTGCAATAGGCTTTAGGAAGAAATCAATATATTTACATAGTGGCTCTAGCATAGAACCACAGCCCGACACTATCGGGCGACCGGGGGGGGTATCCAGGTTCTTGTGGACCTTTGGTAAGGTATAAATTGTGGCTAATCTATAAAATTTTTGATTTAAGAATTTGAATTCCTGCTCACTTAGGAAGCCATCATCCAGACCTTTCTGCGTGGTTGACAGAATAGTAAGGGCCAAATCCCTGGACGGGTCACTCTGTAGCTTGCAGTAGCTGATGCCATCTGACAGTTGTCTATGGATCTCTTCCTTATATTTCGTCAGGTCTTGCACAACAATTGCCCCGCCTTTATCGGCGGGTTTGATGACCACATCCTTATTGGTACCAAAATCAATCAATGCCTTCTTCTTTTTTTTGCTTAGATTGAATTTAACAAACTTTTTCTGATCAAGTAGTTGATCTACTGCAGACGTCACAATTTCTTCGAATGCCAAGATCTTGTGGCTCATCGCATAGGTTGGTGGGAAAAAAGTTGAAGGTTCTCTAAGTCCAGTGATGGAGCGCTGTTGCCTGGTTGTTTGGTTGCGGAAATAATACCTCAACCTGATCTTTCTAAAAAATCTGTATAATTCTGTTTTGAGCAGAAATTTGTTGGCTGGCGCTGTAGGGACATAGGAAAGACCTTTACTCAAAGCCTTGATTTCTTCATCATGTAGTTGGTATTTAGAAATATTAATCACAAGATTAGTGATCGACCTGCTGGTGCTGGATGTATTTGGTCCATTGGTGGGAGCCTGGTTCACCACCTTGTGGTAAATTTAATTACCTGGTACTGAATTTCTATGCGGTAAAGTCAATAAGAATAACTCATAATAAATAAGAGGCAAAATCCGTGATATTTGAGGTTTCTCAAAAAGGGTTTTATTCCTTAAAAAGGAATTGGGTGATTAGCATATTGGCTCGAGCCAAGGTGGCATACCGTTCCGTCACCACGCAGGTTCGGGAAGGGACAGACTGACAGAGTCAATGGTAATATGCGAGTATGCAAGTATGCGACAATACATTATTGACAGGCATTCATATATATAGTCAATGCATTACAGTAAAGGCATATGCAGGAGGCGTAACAGCTGAGAAGAGAGATAAGAAAGCATGTACGTAATACAAAAAGGCGTTACAATAGGCGTGCATGAAGGCGTGAACAAGAACGTCATTTAACATGATGTCACAAGTAGGCGGATCCATGAGTGAATCCGGCAGTGTCAGCAGAAATACATGGCAGAGATGCGCGCGCAGCAGTATGACGTGTAATGTACGTGTAACTTGAGGGGTGAAGGGGGACTTGACATTTAGCCCTACATGTGGAGACAGATGTCTGGATGTCAGATCAACCTAATCCCAAATCGTATCTAATATCTCATGTTTAAGGAACTGTATTATCTGGAAGGAAAAGGTCTCTCGGACAAGAGGCTATTCTATACTGACTGTGAGTGCGTGTATGAGCGTCTACGTGTCTGCATGAGATGCAATGATGAGAGGGAGGGCATGGGCCTACCATGGAAACAGAGCTATGAATTACTTGCACAGAGACAGTGAGGCCGAGCCCTTTGCTCTGCAGCTGGGAGGATGTTGACGTGAAACTACTAGACAGGAATGTATTTTCGAGGAGTGGAGCAGATAATTCGAAGGTTGAATACAGTCTTGGCAGGCAACAGGCTGAGCCAAGCACCGTTAGCCGCACAGGGAGTAAGGCAGAGGTCACGGGTACAGATGCAGGCCCAGGTTTAAGATTCAGAGTCAGAAGGCAGAAAAGGCTCGATGGCAGAATTCAGGGCCTACTTCGCCAGAGCTGAAAAACGTGTAAAGTACACTACATAAAGACGTTGGCATGGCATATTTAGGAACGGACTATTCGACCCATTCATGGTGGATCTGAAAGAGGACATGTTAACGTTGGACGCAAATGTATTTGCGTCTTCATAGCTTGAAGTGGAGGGAACATACATGTACTTGTAGCGTGTACACGGAGTCGTTGGGGTCTAAGATAGGGGACACAATCGATCACAAAATTTATATTACCTCATTCCCTCCTTGTCCCCTACGGACCCTTCATGATATATCGATCTGCATGAATCGATCAATCTGTTCATGTAACATCATTTGCTCTTCTTTCTTCTTTTGACGTTTTGAATGGGAATTTGAATGCGGAATACATGATGTGGCGCACAGGCCGCAAATCGCCGGTACACATTGTAAACACAGCCAGCAACTGAATACTATGAGAAGGCCAATGCCTAGGAAGGATAGGATCTTCCATCCCCAAGCGGTCAACGTTGTCCAGAACCAACCGGACCAAGTCCAGGTGCCTGGATTCTGATGTATCAGACTTGCAATTTTATGGAGACGTGTTATAGCTTTATATACCGTTGGCGCGTTTTCTGGAATGAAAACACAGCAACTTGACCCGATGACCTTACAGGCTCCACCCCTATCAGCTAGGATGACGTCAATGACGAGACGATTTTGAAGAACAACAACCCGCATGGCAGACTGTTCCTCTGTTAAGTTACCTAGAGCGGAAGTAGCTTCATTCACTACTGCTTCGAGGGTTCTAGTTAATCTACGTATCAGTTTACTATTAGTAACAGTACCTATGTAGGGGAAGAAACCTTTATTGAAGTCTGTGTATTGTTCCCATGCCGTTTCAGTGTAGTCGACAATCGGGAGATCTCTTCGGAGTCTATTGTTTACTAGATTGGTATTTCTGTGATAATCAGGAGGAGCTAGAAAAACAGGTGGCAGAAGGAATGCAATGTAACAGGTACCATCCCAATCTGGAGGCAAACGTATGTATGCGGTATGGCCACAGACAAAGTAGGAATGACGAGTAGCTCTAAATGTGGATTTGCCTTGATCACTGAATTCGATCACAGTAGTACATTTACTATGACCTAAGTGTACGGAACCATTCTTTCTGATACATAATTCACCTTTGACTGGTAACACTGACATAGCAGGCAATACTGGTGCGGCTTCGGATTCAACAGTTAGAATCATGAGGTTAATTGTGTAATTACCTAATCCATATACTTCATTTTCTAGATCAGTTCCTGTTCTAGTGGGAAGTCCCTTCTTGTCAGGGTAACAGACTTTAAGTAGAACTAAGTTCAGGTTTCCCCAAACCCAATTCCCATCGTAAACAGCAATGTCAGAATCTAGGGAATTAATCAATCTAAACCATGCCCCACAGGAGCCATTGTGAGTGAACGGGTACGGAAAGAGGGGCAGAACTCCCTTGTATTTCTGGTAGGGAGGGAGTCGGCCACATATCCAGCAGTTTGTAGCATTGTTAGTCTGATGGGAGTGATGTAACATACTAATGAATGTGTTGTTGCGCAGTGCAAGTCTGTAAGACAATTCATGAGGAGGTAATTCGCTAAAAGAATGTTCGGCAGTGACGTTGTAAGCAGATTGTGCACGCTTGAAGATAGGGTAGTACATGTGCAATAATATACTGGCAGCAATAATCAGAAAGCTTAGAAAAAACATAATCAATAATGTCACTATACAGTGACTACGAAGTGATTTACAATATGCACGTTTCTTGAGTTGTCTCTGTCTATCTCTCTCTCTATCTCGGTCTAGGGGATACATGTCAGAAACTAATTTAACCGATTCACCTAGGGGAGGACTTAAACAATTAAACTGTCTGACTTGCTAGACCGTAACTTTAGTCTATATTCTTCGGAGGCGGTTTTCTCAACCAGGGGGCGTTTTGAGTCAGTTTGTGGAGGAGGGCAGGGCTTAGAGTCCAAGTCCGAAGGAAGTCCGTGAAACTTTTTGATGTGGCTCGAGTGTAGCCATCCTTTTCTGCCCTCCAATTTAACAGCCGTCCTTGTCGTCAGAAGAACCAACTTCGGGGTCTGCCAGCGGGGCTCCAGTGGACTTCTCCGGTCAAAGTTCCGCACGAATACAAAATCGCCAGGGACCACTTCATGGGGCTTCACCTCGGTGTTGTCGGGAAAAGCTGCAGCTACCTGTGAACGACAAGATTGTAGTGCAGACATCAAGGAGGCAAGGTAATCTGTCAGCATAACGCAATCAACATCTGTTATTTTACGAGGTATAGGCGTCCCCCACATATTTGGTGGCCTACCGAAGACCACTTCATACGGGGATAGCCAGGTTCGAGAGTGCGCAACCATCCTCATATAGAAAAGGGCAACTGGCAAGGCTACTATCCAGTCAACGCCTTTTTCTCTACATAATTTTGAAAGTCGGATCTTTAGAGTCTGATTATGGCGCTCCACGAGACCTGCTGCCTCGGGATGCCGGACACAGTGGAACTTCCACTGATACCCTAACAGGAGTGTTATGTGTTTCACAAGCTCGGATGAGAATGGCTGACCGTTATCTGAGTACACGATACGGGGCAAACCATACCGTGGGAAGAACTCGCGAACCAGCTGCTTGGCAGTGGTCGGAGCAGTGTAATCTGGGACTGGATATGCTTCTGTCCATCGGGAAAGTGCACATACGACTACGAGGACATACTTGAATCCTCGACAACGTTCCATCTGGATATAATCCATCTGGAGGACTTCAAAAGGGTGATCGGGAGGCTGAAATCCACCTTTCTCTACAGGAATGCTTTTACCTGGATTGAACTGACAACAAATCATGCAAGTACGCACTTTTTGTTTCGCTGCGGCTCGTAAGTTCTTATTGTACCATATGTGTTGAATGCTATCTAGCATTGCCTTTTCTCCTAGGTGTGCTGGGCTATGTATAGTGTTAATGATGATTTGAACCATAGAATCGGGGAGAAACCATGTAGATTTTCCCTTCGTCATCCATCCCTGATCTGTTTGGATCCCTCCTAGTTCAGTCCACTTCTTGATTTCATCTGGTGTGGCATGTGTCTGTATGTCAATTACATCATGTGCGGGATCCTTGACTGTCATGCAGTGTGATGGTGTCGGAACTATTGTCTTTGTCAAGTCAGTTGCATGAATTCGATTCTGGGCAGTTTGCTTAGCTGTTCGGTCTGCCAGGTCGTTACCCTGGGAGATCGTATCGGTAACCTTTGTATGTGCCTTACACTTCATAATAGATATCGCAGTAGGTAGATGTATTGCATCTAACAGGGCTTGAATGAGGGGACCGTGTTGAATGTTGGCACCGTGAGAAGTTAAGTAACCTCTCTCTCGCCAAAGGACTCCGAAATCGTGAACGACTCCGAATGCATAACGTGAATCAGTGTATATGTTTACTCTCTTATTTTTGGCTTGAATACAGGCTTGTGTCAGAGCGATGAGCTCTGCTGCTTGAGCTGACAGGGTGTCGATACAATTGGTTTCTATAACCTCGGTGTCTGTCGTGACTGCGTAAGCTGCCACTAATTCTCCTGTACCTGTTCTCATACATGAACCATCCACATAAAGTGTCAGGTCTGGGTCTGGTAATGGGACATCTGTCAAGTCTTGTCTGGGTTTCGTCGTAATAGTGATGACTTCGATACAATCATGCTTCAGTGGGTCTACACCACTTAATGGCAAAAGTGTGGCAGGATTCAATGTGCTGCAGCGTCTGATTTCTATGTGTGGTTGAAACAATGTCAATTCATAACCTGTCAGTCTTGCTATGGTCAAGTGTTGGGTCTGTGTACGATTTAAAAGAACTTCCACGGAATGTGGAACTTGTACTGTCAATTGATGTCCTAATACTATGGAATCGCTCTGTCTGATTGCTAAAGCTGTCGCTGCGACTGATTTCAAACATGCAGGTAAAGCTTGGGCTACTGGATCTAATGTGCTAGAAAAGTAAGCACACGGTTTGTGCGAACCTGCTTGTTCCTGAGTGAGGACTGACAAGGCAGTACCTTCACGTTCTGTGACAAAAAGTGTAAAAGGCTTACTGTAACATGGTGTTGCTAAAACAGGTGCTTGACATAAGGCTTTCTTTAAGTCTTCAAAAGCTTGTGTATGTTCCTGAGTCCAAGGGAGGGCAGTCGATGTCGCTGCCTCCTGAGTCGTCAACTGAATGAGTGGCTTTGCTAGAAATGCATATTGGGGAATCCATTGTCTGCAGTATGAGGTGAGGCCTATGAAAGCCCGCACCTCCTTTTGTGTTTTCGGTGGTGACATGTTTACAAGTAACTGGATGCGATCTGGAGTGAGCTGTCTCCCCACTTTGGACAGCAAGTGACCCAGGTACACAACTTGCTGAACACAGAATTGCAGCTTTGAAGGGGAAACCTTGTGCCCCTTGTCAGCCAGGAAATTTAAAACCGTCAGTGATGCTTTTTCACATTCGGGTTCGCTTCGTGTGGTGATCAGCAGATCATCGACATACTGGAGTAGGGCGGTGTTAACAGGCATGTGGATACTGTCAAGTTGTCTTTTCAGTGCTTGGCTATAGATGCTGGGGCTTTCTGTGAATCCTTGAGGTGCGCGTGAAAATTTGAAACTTCGTCCATTTAAACTGAATCCGAACAAGTATTGGCTTTCTGGATCAATTGGGACGCTAAAGAAGGCGTTCTTGAGGTCAATTACAGTAAAGAACGTCGCTTCTGAATCAATAGCTGGCAGTAATGAAGAGATATCTGGAACCACAGGATACTGTGGTACAATGCATTTATTCAATTCGCGCAGATCAATAACTAATCGATAAACAGGTGGTGCATTTGGATCAGTACGTTTAAGAACTGGAATGATAGGAGAATTACATACATTGGAGTCGGTTTCCACGACCACTCCTTGTGCAATGAGCTCGTCAATGATTCTCAGTAAAGCCACTACAGCATCTGGAGGTAACTTGTATTGGCGAATTCGTGGTAATACCACTCCTGCTTTAAGTGTGACTCGATATGGTGTAATGTGCATACAACCTACATCAGTGGGGCCTTGCGCCCACAAGTGTGCAGGTACATTCTGTAACCGGGGATCCATGTCTCTTAATACATAATGGCCTTTAAAATCTCGCAAGAATAATCGTACTCCTTCCGGAGAACAGCATATTATAGCTCCTAGAGCTTTCAGTGTCTTTATACCTAACAAGTTTTCTGGACATGATTTTGTAAGCAATAAATCTGTAGTCCGTGTCAAAGGACCAACTGCAAGGGGAAGTGGCTGTGATACTTCATTAATAATAGGCTTTCCTGAAAATCCAAGGGAAACATTCTGTGAGCCTGATAGGGGTGCCCCTGGAACCTCATTGTGACTGATTGTGGTCCTGCTTGCCCCTGTGTCAATTAAAAACTTTCTGACTTTTCCTAACACTTGACTGTGTACATAAGGACCCTCTTGATCTACAGGAACTTCAATAAGGGGCAAGCCAAACTCCCTCTCTAGGCTGTTTCATGTGTACCGCTGATAATCGGGGTAGTCATTCTGTGCATACTGGTACATCTGTTGTGTCGTGTTCTGTGTTGCAGTAATAGGCTGTTGCTGTGGCACTGCTACAGTTTGTGATGAAGCTGGCATAGGCGGAATATGTTGTATATTCTGTGGTACTTGTTGCTGGGCCTGATCTTGTCTAGGTGCGCGCGGTCTCTCCTTGGTCTTACCCGTGGATATATTGTGTTTCAGAACTGCACAATCGTTTACATAATGACCTGGCTGTTTACAATAGTTACATGTCCCTTTAACAGGAGCCGTCGAATTACTGGGCTGGGTCGCACCCTTTTTGTGACCGTCAGCAGGAACTGACTGGGCAACTAACATTTTCATTTTCGTGTCTTTCATACGTCTTTGTTCATGTTCTTGTTCTTCTCTAATTCTATTCTGGTGGTACTGTAACATTTGTAACATTTGTGAAGGGGTGTTAGCTTGCCAAGTGCTTTCGACTTTCAGTACTCTGTTCTTAACCTGGGGCAGTGAATTCTCGACTAATTTCGTTACAAAAAGGTGTGGATATGACTCGCTGCTTGGTTTCAGGCCGCTATTAATACCAAAACATTTCTCAAATCGAGTATAAAAATCACTAGTGTCTTCATCGGGTTTCTGTTTACAGGCTGAGATTGCACCCCAATCTTCCTTTTTTGTACTTAATAAACGTGGCAACACTTGTACTAACAATCCTGGTAATGCTTTAACCTTATCCCCAAGCCCTTGACCTGGAATTCTAGTATTTTCTTCGTTTTCTAATGCAGTCCAATCAATCTTTGCATTTCCTACTTCCCATTCTTTTTCTTTTAGTTTCTCATAAATACCAGGAGGCAGTAATACTTTCAATATTTTCATAAGGTCGGGATAAGTATAATCACCCATGAGTAACATGTCTTTTATTTCACGGTGAAAACCTGCGGGATCTTTATCATGGCTAGGTACTAGCTTTTTCATTTTTTCATTTCCAATAATTCTATTTTGGTTATGGGTGTGAACACAAACACACGTCTAAGTGTATTATCGGTATTCTGAACTGGGTGCACTTCTCGTAACGGATTCTGTCTATCCATGTAATACATTTTTCTTTCCATGGAGTGTGCTGAATCAGATTGTGGACATAGAAAGGCACTATATCTGTGCCGATGTTCTAGAATTACCTTAATTAGATCGGTACCTAGACCTCTCCACTTATTCATGAGTAGTTCTGCTAATATATCAGGCAGGGGGCCTGGATCGGAATGTTGGCTTCTATACAATAGAAGTAGGTGCTGTATCATGTATGTACCAGCTAAACGCTGTTCACTTGGTGTCATGTTCAGAAATGTGTGTGCTAACGCATCATCACTATATTTCTCGAGACTGTCAGCCCATTGTACTGCTGACCTCGCTAATTCTTGTTCATCCATAGAATCTAGTACATGGTACCCCATTCGTTCTCGGAGTCTGTTATCAGTAACTTGAAATAAGTGCTCAGGAGTTCTTGGGTTACACATGGCTTCTTGAAAAATTCTTTTACTTTCTGGACGCACTGGGCGCATTGAATTATTAAAGGGTCTTCCTTTACCTACATACGCTATCGTTTCTCTAACTGGTAATTGTGCTTGTCCTGTAGCTTCTTCTGGTTGCTCCTCTTCTGAGGACTCAAACTTGTCTGATTCATTTTCTGGTTCTAACTGTCTTGTTTCATGTATTTTTATTACTACGCTTCTGATTCTTTGATACATGTTTTTTATACTATTCTGTTTATCATGGTTCCCGTCTGCTATATTCTGACCCCATCTATGAAGTGCTTTCATTTCCTCCGGGTCCATCCCCGGCCTATCTTGTTCTCTTATTAAACAGTTTATAAAAAAACGTAATATCTTGGCTTGAGTGTCAACTTTCTGGTGAGCCATGGCTTCCTTAATACTTTCAGGTCCTTGCCCTGTTTGGACAAAATGATATATTCTGTCTAGATGTTCAACCATTCCGGGTAGGGTCAACAAAAAGTTGGTGACCCGTCTTAGTCGTACTGATGCTAGTATTAATCTATCATCATTTCTACCAGGTACTGGGTCATATCTACAATCCCCGAGTCGTTCTTTTATTATATCAAAATCGGCTGATCGAGGTGTACGTTGTTGTGCTAGATCCCTGTAAGTCAATCTATGTACTTGTGGTGGTGTCTGGAAACCTATCGCCCCTCCGGACGCGCCTCCTGAGGCACTGGCTCCGAAGGGATTGTTCGGGTGAAAAGTGGGAGGTATGGGTGCGGGAAGAGCTGGAAGAACGGGAGGAAGACCAGGAGGGACATTCGGAACGGGAGGAAGAGGTGGAGGAGTAGCTTGTCGCGGGGGTAGGGGCTGATTGTCTCGGGGTCGAGCGCCGCCAGAAGGAGGTGTGCACGGCGGTGCGGCATTAGCGTATGCGGGCGCTACATCATCTAGATAGGAAGAAAGGAAAATGTCCTTCGCGGTTTTGGGATGCATTTTAGTCGGGAGCATGGGAGGTGGTAGATCTTTTGGTACTTCCGGAGTGGCCTTAGGTAAACCTTCGGCCAGGAGAGGATACATACCGTTCCTAAGGGTGTTTAGTTGTCTGTCTACTTGTTCTATTTTTACTCGGATACCTTCCTCAACTAATACGTTTTCTTGGGCCTTGTCGGAATCCTCTTTCCTTTTCTCTTCCTTTCTAAGTGCTTTTTCTGTACGCCTATGCGATTCTTTACGCCATAATTCGATGGCATCTTTCTGTGACTGTCTGGCTTTCTTTTTCCGTAATGCTTCTTCTACTCTTATGATGCAATCTGAATCCCATGTCCCTGCAGCGGGCCATCTCTGATTTTCTGCTAGATCTTTAGTGTAGTCCACCCATAAATCGAGAAATAAAACGGCATCTAGGCCGTGCTTGTGGTACATAAAGTACCCTGGAGTGTCCCTAGGTGGAATAGGAACAGCTTCCTCGAGTATCCCTTTTCTAGTCTTTATCTGTCTTAATTTGGAGAATAACGGCATCTTAAAAATCTGGCTACTTGACTCTTACTCAGATATGAACACAATGAACACAATAATCACAATAATGACGATCGAACAATCACTCATACCACGACATTTTGAGACACATTAAAACATTTTGAGATGAACAATAACAATTAGAATGAAACTCGCTAACTGCATAATACTAGATACACTGCTCAACAGTGCAGACTGGATATACTGCTAAACAGTACAGATACACTGTCTAAAACAGTGCAGACCAGGTCTGTGTACCCAAACCTGTCTTGACCGGCACAAACTAATGCGCACGTCTAGATGCGTCCCCAGCAACGGTACTCACCGGGAAGCACGGAAACAGAAGGCCTCGGAAACTCTGGACTGGACTCGACTGGATTCGGACTGGATTCGGACTCGACTCGTGACGCAGATACTTCGGAACTTCGGAACCTGGTGGGCCTCCGTATACCTCGGATCTTGCTCTCTCAGCTAGGCTCTGGTCGGGATCCTCCGCACTCCTCACCGCCTCGTCTGGGTGTCGATCGCGGCCTCAGTCACCTCCGTTGGCCTGAGGGAGATACAGGAAATCCTGCGGGTACGCGTAGTTTCCGTCCGGCTGTGGCAGGGGCTAAGCCTGCAAAGCACCTCCGGCGGGTGAGATGGGGGAGGGGTCCCTATTCGGGCGCCAATTATGTGGTAAATTTAATTACCTGGTACTGAATTTCTATGCGGTAAAGTCAATAAGAATAACTCATAATAAATAAGAGGCAAAATCCGTGATATTTGAGGTTTCTCAAAAAGGGTTTTATTCCTTAAAAAGGAATTGGGTGATTAGCATATTGGCTCGAGCCAAGGTGGCATACCGTTCCGTCACCACGCAGGTTCGGGAAGGGACAGACTGACAGAGTCAATGGTAATATGCGAGTATGCAAGTATGCGACAATACATTATTGACAGGCATTCATATATATAGTCAATGCATTACAGTAAAGGCATATGCAGGAGGCGTAACAGCTGAGAAGAGAGATAAGAAAGCATGTACGTAATACAAAAAGGCGTTACAATAGGCGTGCATGAAGGCGTGAACAAGAACGTCATTTAACATGATGTCACAAGTAGGCGGATCCATGAGTGAATCCGGCAGTGTCAGCAGAAATACATGGCAGAGATGCGCGCGCAGCAGTATGACGTGTAATGTACGTGTAACTTGAGGGGTGAAGGGGGACTTGACATTTAGCCCTACATGTGGAGACAGATGTCTGGATGTCAGATCAACCTAATCCCAAATCGTATCTAATATCTCATGTTTAAGGAACTGTATTATCTGGAAGGAAAAGGTCTCTCGGACAAGAGGCTATTCTATACTGACTGTGAGTGCGTGTATGAGCGTCTACGTGTCTGCATGAGATGCAATGATGAGAGGGAGGGCATGGGCCTACCATGGAAACAGAGCTATGAATTACTTGCACAGAGACAGTGAGGCCGAGCCCTTTGCTCTGCAGCTGGGAGGATGTTGACGTGAAACTACTAGACAGGAATGTATTTTCGAGGAGTGGAGCAGATAATTCGAAGGTTGAATACAGTCTTGGCAGGCAACAGGCTGAGCCAAGCACCGTTAGCCGCACAGGGAGTAAGGCAGAGGTCACGGGTACAGATGCAGGCCCAGGTTTGAGATTCAGAGTCAGAAGGCAGAAAAGGCTCGATGGCAGAATTCAGGGCCTACTTCGCCAGAGCTGAAAAACGTGTAAAGTACACTACATAAAGACGTTGGCATGGCATATTTAGGAACGGACTATTCGACCCATTCATGGTGGATCTGAAAGAGGACATGTTAACGTTGGACGCAAATGTATTTGCGTCTTCATAGCTTGAAGTGGAGGGAACATACATGTACTTGTAGCGTGTACACGGAGTCGTTGGGGTCTAAGATAGGGGACACAATCGATCACAAAATTTATATTACCTCAACCTGTAGGTGTTGCGTCTGGTCGAGATCTCTCCATGCACTTCGGGGCGGAACGTCACCCGTTTCTGTTTGCCCCTGTTGCCGTCCCATCCGGAGTTCTGTTGCTGACCTCTCGCTTGTCCCCTCGCCCAATTGTTTCCGCGTCCTCGAGGGGGCCTCCATTGTCCTCGGCCCTGGTCTAAAAAACGAGGCTGGAATTGTGGGGGGTACTGTTGGTAGCTTTGGTCTGGTGGTGGGTAGTTGTAGGAGGTACTAGGACCAGCTTCCCCGTCGCTGCCCGAACTGTAAGAGGAATCGGAAAAGGTTGTGAAGTTACGCCTTCCTCTGTATCCACCGCGGCCGCGGTTGGAGAAACGACCTTGGGTATCCTGCTTGTAATAGTCAGGTTGCAGTTAAGGATAGATAGCCTTTTTGTCGAACAGTTTCAGATCTCTGGCTAGTTTCTCCAATTTCTTAGTCTGTGTTGTAATATCAAACTCTTTGATCGAGACTTCCAAGCTGTCTAACGCTTCTTTGGCTTTTGTAAGTGTGCTATCACCCCGAATTTCGGCTTTTAGGTCAGCAATCCCCTTGCTGAGCGTGACTACTTGTTCAGCAGCTGTTTCAACCCCCAGCACCATCCAGTGCCGGGAGCAGTTATTTGCCACATAGCTGAACCCTTCTTTAAACTTCGGGACGTCCACGAAAATTGCTGGCTCAATTTTGATCTGTAATCCCACCGGGATTATATTCTCTTGTAAGTACCTAGTGAACAGATGTCCATGCAGCCGTGTTCTAATGAGTTTTTTCTCAAGTCTCTCGAGACGAGAAATTTTATCATTAAGAGTCACATCAATCGTGGGGACAGAGGTAGATAAGAAAGTAGTGGACAAGTCTTTTGTTAGCTGGTTAATGTATTCCTCTCTGTAGGACAAAAGTTCAGATTCCACCATGGTTTGCTTAAATAAATTAAGACTCAGGAAACCTCGCAGGTCAGCACCTGCGCAGAAGACGTTACACTAGGGGGGGGTTTTACCCATGCAGTCGCGGGGACCTGGGCGCTATATGGTATATGTAAGAGGGGGGTCCCCGCAAGGAAACATGTTGTGTGCAACACACACAAACAGCAACACTTATTTACACTTATACAACTATATAAACCACAATCAGAGCAATTGAGAGCAGTATTGTCATTTATTTTACAATACCCAGTATCAATCATTTAACAGTACATTCTCAATGCTTTTTGAAAGGCCCCAAAGGGGGGAGGGAGAGTGAAGGAGGGGGTGTGCTCAGGGCAGTGTAAAGTCAAAGAAGAGTAAACAAAATCACAATGAAAACTATCATAAACGATATGGACATATGAATCAGAACAAATCTAACACAAAAGCCTAAATAATTAAGGCATCCATTTAAGGAGTATTACACTAAAGGCCTTCAACGGTCACATATGAAACATTAGAGATGATTAGAGGGCATGTGCCGGAGGTCCGCATCAAAGAACAAGAGCCGTCGACGTTTCGACCCCTGGCCGTAGGCTACGTTTGGTCCTTTAACGGGGTCTTCATCAGGACAAGTGCAGGAGAAGGAAGGGGCAAGGTTGGAGGGGCGACAATATCTGTGAAATTAAAACAATAGATCAGGTCGCTATTTTAAGATCGTCATCCTATTAGACAGAATTCAATTACACTAACAGGGATTTACCATTGGCTCAGGGCCTGCTGGGCCTCCAAGCGTAGGACATTAGAGTAGGACCAACCATTAGTCTTGGTCAAACTCGGCGATTTGGATTCGCTAAAACACAGAGGAATAACATAGCTTTTGGAATGAGTGGAACTTCAGGAGACTGCAATTGCTAAAAAGAAGAACTCCACTCACATGAGTTGTCAACCAATCAGCCGATTGGTGAAGGTTTCTTGATACACTTTCCCAGTAGGCAATTAACACGGGGGAGGAGGGTGCAAGGGAGTATGCACCAGCTGTGAATAGAATGTTAAAAAATGATTAAGTCGGGTGCTGCTTGTATCAGACCTGAGTGGGTACTGGTCGTGCCATGCAGTTACTTACATTAAAATTAAAACGAGCAACCTTGAAGGCCACTGTCGGTCTTATCACTCGGAACTTTTCTCTGCTTCAAACTTTAGGAGTGAGTAGTCGCTGGAGAAGAGAAATAGGTACAAGTTGCAAACGGCTCCCTCAAATCACTCGATTAACCTAAGTGTATACTTAGGGACATTCTTAACCACGTACGTACCTCCAGTGTGAACATTAGTCTGAGAGCTGATCCTCCTTAACTTGGTGTCGGTCTATCTACGAGTCACATCAGATTACATCAAGGGCCAGAATAGCTCAACCGTTCTGTCAATCTCAGTGGAGTAGAAACCTTAACGGGGAGATTTAAAAAGGGAGCTTACACCTCAGATACTAAATTCAATCAATCAATCAATCAATCAATCAGTGACACTTATAAAGCGCGCTACATACCCGTAGGGTCTCAAGGCGCTGGGGGGCGGGGGGGGGTGCCGCTACTGCTCGAACAGCCAGGTCTTCAGCTTCTTCCTGAAGGAGAGGTGGTCTTGGGTCAGGCGCAGGTCGGTCGGTAGGGAGTTCCAGGTCTTGGCGGCCAGGTAGGAGAAGGACCTTCCTCCTGTAGTCGCTCTTCGGATGCGGGGGACGGCGGCGAGGGCGTGGTTGGCTGAGCGGAGGTGGCGTTTGGGAGCGTAGAAGTTGACTCGGCTGTTGAGGTAGCTCGGGCCTTGGTCGTGTAGGGCTTTGTGTGCGTGGGTGAGGAGGCGGAAGGTGATTCTTTTGTTGACGGGGAGCCAGTGAAGGTCTCTCAGATGTCCGGAGATGTGGCTGGTTCGTGGGATGTCGAGGATGAGTCTGGCTGAGGCGTTCTGGATCCGCTGGAGTCTCTTCTGGAGCTTGGCAGTGGTACCGGCGTAGAGGGCGTTGCAGTAGTCCAGTCGGCTGGTGACGAGGGCCTGGGTGATGGTCTTCCTGGTCTCGGTGGGGATCCACCAGAAGATCTTCCGTAGCATGCGTAGGATGTTGAAGCACGCCGAGGAGACGTTGTTGACTTGCCTGGTCATGGAGAGGGAGGAGTCCAGGATGAAGCCCAGGTTGCGTGCATGGTCTGTTGGTTTGGGTGCGGTGCCCAGGGCGGGAGGCCACCAGGAGTCGTCCCAGGCGGAGGGTGAGGAGCCCAGGATGAGGACCTCCGTCTTGTCCGAGTTCAGTTTCAGGCGGCTGGTCGTCATCCACTCGGCTACCTCTTTCATCCCTTCGTGCAGGTTGGCTCTGGCGGCGGCGGGGTCGTTGGTCAGGGAGAGGATCAGTTGGGTGTCGTCGGCGTAGGAGATTATGCTGAGGTTGTGTTTGCGTACGATGGCCGCGAGGGGGCTCATGTAGACATTGAAGAGGGTGGGGCTCAGAGATGATCCTTGGGGGACGCCGCAGATGACTTCGGAGGCCTCTGACTTGTACGGTGGTAGGCGGACTCTCTGTGTTCTTCCGTCGAGGAAGGAGATGATCCATTCCAGCGCCTTGTCCTGGATTCCGATGTTGCTGAGACGCCGTACTAGGGTGCGGTGGCAGACCGTGTCGAATGCCGCGGAGAGGTCTAGGAGGATGAGGGCCGCTGTTTCTCCATTGTCCATCAGGGCTCGGATGTCATCGGTGGCGGCGATGAGGGCGGTCTCGGTGCTGTGATTGGCTCGGAAGCCGGACTGTGAGGGGTCGAGGGCTCCGTTCGTCTCGAGGAAGGCGGCCATCTGCTTGTTGACGGTCTTCTCGATGACTTTGGCTGGAAACGGGAGGAGCGAGATGGGGCGGTAATTCTTGAGGTCGGTGGGGTCCGCTGTTGGTTTCTTGAGTAGAGCGCTGAGTTCGGCGTGTTTCCAGCTCTCAGGGAAGTTGGTGGTGTTGAAGGATGTGTTGATGATGTCTCGCAGGTGGGGTGCGATGACGGCGTCGGCCTTGTTGAAGACGTGGTGAGGGCAGGGGTCGGTCGGTGATCCGGAGTGGATGGAGTTCATCGTGCGGATGGTGTCTTCGGTGCTGATCGGGGTCCAGGCGTGGAGGGTGGTGGTGGGGGGTGGTTGTTCGGTCATGGTGTGCGTTGGTTGGTTGTTGAAGCTGTTGTGTATGTCCGCGATCTTGTTGTGGAAGTATGAAGCGAGGGAGTTGCAGAGGTCTTGCGATGGGGTGATGTCGTTGTTTCCTGCGCTGGGGTTGGAAAGCTCTTTCACGATGTTGAAGAGTTCCTTGCAGTTGTGTGCGTTGTTGTCCAACCGGTCCTTGAATGCTGTTTTTTTGGCGGCGCGGATCAGCTGGTGGTGTTTCCGGGTGGCAAGTTTGAAGGAGGTCCTGTTGTCCGGTGTCGGTTCCCTTCTCCAGACTTTCTCGAGGGCTCGGCAGTTCTTCTTGGAGCTCTTGAGTTCGTCGGTGAACCATGGGGCCTTCTTGCTGCCGGGTCTGCTAGGCGGGGTCCTCAGTGGGGCGAGTTCGTCCGCGCAGTTGCTGATCCACTTCGTGAGGTTGTCGGTGGCCTGGCTGGGGTTCGCTGAGCTGGCAGGAGGGTGCTGGCTCAGGGAGGTGGCGAGCTGGTCTGCTGTGATCTTGTTCCAGCTTCTGCGGGCGGCCTGTTGCTGGTGTTGGTGGGTCGTCGTTCTCTTGAAGGTGAAGTGGACGCAGCTGTGGTCCGTCCATTGAAGCTCTGTGGCGTGGCTGAAGTCGATGTCTGTGCTGGAAGAGAAGACTGCGTCGAGTGTGTGTCCGGCGAGGTGGGTGGGGGTGGACACCAGTTGCTTGAGTCCCAGGTTGGCGAGGTTGTCGAGCAGGGTGCTGGTGTTGCGGTCGTTGTTGTTCTCCAGATGGAAGTTGAGGTCTCCCAGGAGGATGTAGTCGGCGGAGGGGAGGGCATGCGGGCTGACGAAGTTGGCGATGTCCTCGCTGAATTGTGTGCGTGGTCCAGGGGGTCGGTAGATCAGGGTGCCTCTGAGGGTGGTGTTCGGGTTGGTGTGGATCTGGAAATGCAGGTGTTCGGCGCTGGTCAGGGTGTTGTCGGTGCTGGTCGTGAGACGGATGGTGTTCCTGTGGATGATGGCGATGCCTCCTCCCATCTGGTTGGCGTTTCGGTCCCTCCGGACGATCTTGTAGCCCTCTGGGATAGCGATGGCGATGTCGGGAGCTGAAGAGGCGTTCATCCAGGTCTCCGTGAGGAAGGCAACATCAGGGGCTGTGGCGTCTAGAAGGTTCCAGAGTTCGATGGCGTGTCTGTGGACGGAGCGGGTGTTGAGCAGGATGCACTTGAGGTGGGTGCTGCTGGTGTTCGACTTGGCGGGTGCTGGTGCGAGGCTGGTCCGGATGCAGGTGAACTTGCAGGCATGGCAGCTGAAAGGTCCGTGGGTACGTCGTGGAGTGGCTTGATGGCATTCTGGGAGTCGGCCGGTGTTGAGAGCGGTGAGGATGGCGGCGGAGTACGTCAGGCGGGTCGGTCGGGGTCCTCGTGGGCCAGAGGTCCTGGCGCTGGGCGCGGTCCGGTCGCGGACGGGCGCAGACGGGCTTACCTTTGGCGCGCCCTCGGCGCACAATCGGCGCACCCGCTGCGCGTGACCGCTGCGCGTTCGCACGGTCGCCATTTAAGGCGAAGTGCGCGGGTGGGCGGAGCAGCTGGGAGGCGGGAGCGGGGAGGGTACAGAATAGAAAAAGGGGCGGGGAAAAGCGGCGGTGGCGGGAAGGGAGGGCGGAGGGCGGCGAGGTAGGCGGACAACAAGGAAGGAAAACCACACAGGCACAATGAAATAAAATTACAATCAGGCACAAATTACTGACAAAACAAGGCAAAAACAACAGCAGCGGTAGGCAGCCGGCAACCGGCAAACGAGGCAGCAGCGAGGCAGAGGGCAGGCAAGGGGCACACACAGCAGCTGGTGGCCGTGCGGCACGGGGGTGTCCCACAGGTGGGTCACACTCACCTGCGTCGCACGGTCGCCATTTAAGGCCAAGTGCGCGGGTGGGCGGAGCAGCTGGGAGGCGGGAGCGGGGAGGGTACAGAATAGAAAAAGGGGTGGGGAAAAGCGGCGGTGGCGGGAAGGGAGGGCGGAGGGCGGCGAGGTAGGCGGACAACAAGGAAGGAAAACCACACAGGCACAATGAAATAAAATTACAATCAGGCACAAATTACTGACAAAACAAGGCAAAAACAACAGCAGCGGTAGGCAGCCGGCAACCGGCAAACGAGGCAGCAGCGAGGCAGAGGGCAGGCAAGGGGCACACGCAGCAGCTGGTGGCCGTGCGGCGCGGGGGTGTCCCACAGGTGGGTCACACTCACCTGCGTCGCACGGTCGCCATTTAAGGCCAAGTGCGCGGGTGGGCGGAGCAGCTGGGAGGCGGGAGCGGGGAGGGTACAGGATAGAAAAAGGGGCGGGGAAAAGCGGCGGTGGCGGGAAGGGAGGGCGGAGGGCGGCGAGGTAGGCGGACAACAAGGAAGGAAAACCACACAGGCACAATGAAATAAAATTACAATCAGGCACAAATTACTGACAAAACAAGGCAAAAACAACAGCAGCGGTAGGCAGCTGGCAACCGGCAAACGAGGCAGCAGCGAGGCAGAGGGCAGGCAAGGGGCACACGCAGCAGCTGGTGGCCGTGCGGCGCGGGGGTGTCCCCCTTAGAAGAGAGGAAGTTAGAGGGTTTTTTTCCAGCAGACTTACACAATATTTATGAGGGCTGCTACCATCAGTTGAGCATCAGCGCCAAATCCGCATAATTGCTTCGCGGAGTTTAGGCGGGAACCGTGGTTGTCGATTTTCGCCGGGAATTGATCCTGCGAAGTGGAAAAACCATCGGATATCAAAATTTGGAATACTCATGTCATGGTGTGACTGGGTATAAGTCCTCGTTATAGGGGAGGCGCATGGTACTTACAGGCCCTCGATGATGCCACTGCAGTCAATGCTTGTCCGAGACAACTCCGCAAGACAGCTATGCGGAGTTCTGGGCGGAGTCTATTTATGACTGACTTGTGGGAAATGGAAGAGTTACTTCAAGAATCGCGTTCTCGGGATGGTGTTGTTTACTGAGAGAACCCGCTAGACATACAAATCAGTGAATCATACGTTCCTTAACATGTGGTACATATTTACACATTGCAATAATTACTCGTGCACTTCTCAGACATGAGGGTGTAGGCGAGCCGCATCAGACATAGTATTGCAGAAACATTATAAATACCAACTCAAGCACTTCTCTAACATGAGAGTGTAGATGAGTTTGTTCGCACAAAAATAGATGTTATTATCTACATCAATCAATTGTTTAACCTAGTGCTGCCAACTGTGCCAGACTGCTATCCTGTTCATTCAGACCATTTTTTATCGAATCTAAAAGGGACATCCATTTCGATTCACGTGTGTTGAGAGCTACCTGCAGGTTCCCTCCTCTTGTACCTAGAGATACTTTTTCAACAGCCCACCATCTTAACTCTGACACCATATGCCCTGCCTTCTGCCAGTGGTCTGTAAAATAAATGACAATACTGCTCTCAATTGCTCTGATTGTGGTTTATATAGTTGTATAAGTGTAAATAAGTGTTGCTGTTTGTGTGTGTTGCACACAACACGTTTCCTTGCGGGGACCCCCCTCTTACGTCTTCCTGAATGGGGCTGCTGGAACTTGTAGTTCGAGGCAGCATGAAACAACGAAGGAAATCAAGGTGGGTAAGAAACGCCTCAGAGGGGCAGCTCAGCAGAAGCCCAGCAGGCGTAAATCCCCAAGAAAGCAACACAAGGTCCTCAGCAGCACGCTGACCTTTAAGTGCCTCCTGGCGCCAGGTAAACCCAGTGGCGGCGTCTTCCTGAATGGGGCTGCTGGGATTTGTAGTTCGAGGTAGCACGAAACAACAAAGGAAATCAAGGTGGGTAAGAAACGCCTCAGCGGGGCAGCTCAGCAGAAGCCCGGCCGGCGTTAATCCCCAAGAAAGCAACACAAGGTCCTCGGCAGCACGCCAACCTTTAAGCGCCTCCTGGCACCGGGTGAACCCAGTGGCGGCGTCTTCCTGAATGGGGCTGCTGGGATTTGTAGTTCGAGGCAGCACGAAACAACGAAGGAAATCAAGGTGGGTAAGAAACGCCTCAGCGGGGCAGCTCAGCAGAAGCCCGCCCGGCGTTATTCCCCAAGAAAGCAACACAAGGTCCTCGGCAGCACGCCGACCTTTAAGCGCCTCCTGGCGCCGGGTGAACCCAGTGGCGGCGTCTTCCTGAATGGGGCTGCTGGGATTTGTAGTTCGAGGCAGCACGAAACAACGAAGGAAATCAAGGTGGGTAAGAAACGCCTCAGCGGGGCAGCTCAGCAGAAGCCCGCCCGGCGTTATTCCGCAAGAAAGCAACACAAGGTCCTCGGCAGCACGCCGACCTTTAAGCGCCTCCTGGCGCCGGGTGAACCCAGTGGCGGCGTCTTCCTGAATGGGGCTGCTGGGATTTGTAGTTCGAGGCAGCACGAAACAACGAAGGAAATCAAGGTGGGTAAGAAACGCCTCAGGGGGGCAGCTCAGCAGAAGCCCGGCCGGCGTTAATCCCCAAGAAAGCAACACAAGGTCCTCGGCAGCACGCCGACCTTTAAGCGCCTCCTGGCGCCAGGTGAACCCAGTGGCGGCGTCTTCCTGAATGGGGCTGCTGGGATTTGTAGTTCGAGGCAGCACGAAACAACGAAGGAAATCAAGGTGGGTAAGAAACGCCTCATCGGGGCTGCTCAGCAGAAGCCCGGCCGGCGTTAATCTCCAAGAAAGCAACACAAGGTCCTCGGCAGCACGCCGACCTTTAAGCGCCTCCTGGCGCCGGGTGAACCCAGAGGCGGCGTCTTCCTGAATGGGGCTGCTGGCATTTGTAGTTCGAGGCAGCACGAAACAACAAAGGAAATCAAGGTGGGTAAGAAACTCCTCAGCGGGGCAGCTCAGCAGAAGCCCGGCCGGCGTTAATCCCCAAGAAAGCAACACAAGGTCCTCGGCAGCACGCCGACCTTTAAGCACCTCCTGGCGCCGGGTGAACCCAGTGACGGCGTCTTCCTGAATGGGGCTGCTGGGATTTGTAGTTCGAGGCAGCACGAAACAACGAAGGAAATCAAGGTGGGTAAGAAACGCCTCAGCGGGGCAGCTCAGCAGAAGCCCGGCCTGTGTTAATCCCCAAGAAACATGTGATCCCATTGTCACACACAGACGAAGGTCATATCCCCGCTCCTGTTTTAATGCACTTTATAGAGGCATTTAATCAAATTTGGGTTAGTTCCACCTTGAGGCATTTTTTATTTTTCCTCCGGTTTTTTTAAATTACACTTTGTGAATCCTCACCAACACCAAATAGTTTACATTAGTGTAACCTCTTATACACCAAAGGCAAGTGTTCCTCTCCATTTTTGGGTGAGTTGTAGGCTACTCCGCTACATATCGTGATGGTGGACTGAGGAGGACCCTACGATGATACATGCCAACGAAGTGGGAGCAAGGGTTTTCATCCTTAAAACAAAAACATTTTTGTTTTCAATTCCTCCCTTTTTTCAAAGAGGCCTACACTTTTGAACTGCAGCTAATTAGTTTGCTGCTTCACGCACACCGCCTACGCTTAGCTGTTGTTTCATGGTTTTATGTACACCATAGCAGGGCAAACAGAGGCCTCACTAGGCAGCAGCAAATTCCTTCTAGGTCCTCAGAGGGAGACAGCAGTCAACACAGTTCACTTTCACTACACTTCACTGTCAAATCTGTGCAGGAGATGCCAGAGGTGCTCCCAGAGATAGCCTAAGCAGCACAAGCGTCTCAAAGTCACAGAGTCTCAGCAGTGTGGACAGGCTTCGGCACAGATCTAAGCTGGAGGACCACAAAGCAGGGCAAGTTCAAACACAATGGAATGTGCAGATCACAGAGCTTGGAAGGCAGGGGATGCTCTCAGAGCAGTGTTTTTAGACAGCTGAGGGTTTATGTTTAAAAATCACAGCTGAGTACTCACGGACAACTTTATGCGGAAAAGAGCTTAGAGATCATTGGAATTAAAGCCTCTCGGGGGAAGTGTGGGGTCACTATTTAGACCCACAGCAGGTGAAAAAGCAACTACTGTTCACTAAGCATTCTACACAGACAAAATACTGCAGTTTGCACAGCCCCATCATGTTTGAGAAAGACAATATTTGCTCTCTACAACCTGGCTTTTTCCTAAATAAAACAGTGAAAAGAGCCTGCTCAGAAAGCAGCTTCTGAGGCTGTGGATCCTGAAAAGGCAGGTCTAGGACACTTGCAGAAGGCACTTTACAGCAACTTTCAACTCTGGAGGGGCAGGTCATAGCCGGCACACACCTGGCTGTCAGGTGACAGGAGCGGGCCAATCATAGACTCCAGCTCAAGTGGAGCATGGTTCATAACTTGGGGGTTCTGAGGAGACTCCTGCAGAACAGGCATTGGAGCATGTAAGGATCAACTTCCTGCTGTCCCTGGACGTCATCCGCATCATAGAACAATGGATGGGGAGAGGCTGCGCTCAAGTGAAAGGATATAAAAGAAAATGGCACAGGGCCAGGGCCTACACACTGAGCAGGGCATGAGGGCAGGAAAGGGCTCTGTGTTAATATGGTGGAGCAATGCATTGAGAAGAAGGTGGCAGAGAGAATGTGAGCAACCAGGCTTCCACCTCACAAAGCATCAGACACAAGCAACAAGAGGGGGAGTGTTGGTGCTGGCTTAGTGCAGTGCCTTGCTCCCGCTGTCCCCTTGAGTCTACTCTCTCTCCAGCAGCAGGAGAGAGGCTGTGCCTAGTACAATACCTTGCTCCTGTCTGCTCCCTGGTATCTCTGGTCATTCCCCTGGCTGCCCCCATTGCTAATCTCTCAGCACTGTACCCTTGGTATTTGGGGAAGTCCAAGTAGCACTGGAGGCAACAGGTTGTATTTTGGGATCTGTTTTGAAGAACTGTGAAGTTAGCAGTGTCTCATAGCCCTACAGATAGTCGCAGAACCATACATGCATGCACTATTTTGAGAGAGTGCAGCATTACTAAGCACCACAAATCCTCCCAGGTTTCTGTGCAATTTGATGCTCCTAACTCTGCTGCAAGATGGCCAAAACAACTTTTACAAAGGGTATGAATGTGCAGGGCCGGCTTTAAGGCTGTGCGACCGATGCAGCCACACCTGGTGCTGACTTTGAAGGGTGCTGCGCTTAGAAGTAGTTTATGGGTTTTCAGGCACCTGCTACAGAGTGTCCTTCGAGTCCAGCTGATTTTAAGCAACAATAAAAATGCCTCCCTTACTCTGGTGATTACTTTTCCTGCTGGAGAAAAATCGGAGTTTTGTCTATTGGCAGTGAGACCCATCTTAAAGTAGCAAGAAAGAATGTGTGCCACGCAGATCACAGAACAGTGGGGCGCAGTGGCCTTGAGAATTCCAATAGAAGCCCATGTCACACCTGAACATGGGCTTCTATGGGAATTCACAAGGTCATATTACCAAGCCCATTATCGCCGCTTTAGCTGCCGTTTCCTGCCTCTAAAGCGGTGATAATTTTAATGCTTTTTCTTGATAATATGCCCTATAATTTTATGTGGATAGCTCAGTAGGATACTGCTTTTGTCATTGTGTTGCTTGCAGTTCACAAGTTACAATCATAATATAGCACAGTGACTTATGAACTGTCATTGGAGAGTTGCACGGAAACTGTATAGATTAGGTTAGGACGTTATGTTTTCCCCCAGCCCTTCATTATCTATCCCTAATGTTGCAGAAAAGATTTTGATTGGGTAGAAATACATTATTAAAGTAAAGCCAACCAGTGCTTTAAAATAAATGATATGTAAGTGAGAGAGAGGCTATGGAGAGATGAGTGGCACAGGTAGAGGATGGTAGTGAAGGAATCCATGGAGAAGGAGGTCAATAGGTGGGCGCAAAATAATTGTCACACTGGCTGCCACCAGCGTTAGAGCTGGCCCTTTCAATGGGCCCTCTATTGGAATACATGGATACAGATATTGAAGAACTCCTTAGGCGGACTGATTTAAATGCTCACGAGCGGCAGTTCTTTTAACTCGTGGCTGCTGAATTTGGACTTTCAACTGGTAATGACTGAGGTGGATGGCTGACCTTTGCCCCTTTCTCTGGTTTCCCTTTGGAGATGTTATCTCTGAAGAGAGAGTAAAAACTGTTTCTAGCCCAGATCTAAAAACCAGCATTGACTTTACTCCCTTGCTTTTCTGCCAGGGTCCACGCTATGTTAGTACAAATTGTATTGCAGCATGTATGAAGCACTTACTCCCCCTGTGTGTGGCAATGAAACGCTCATCATCATCAGCAGCAACCTAAGGCATGTAGAGTGTGTGGTTGGAAAGGTGTTGTATGGGTTTGTGCGCCTATGTGATGATATATGCATGTTAATAACAGGTACGCGCTCTGATATCCTGACTTGTTGACATCCGTGAGCACCCGTTTGCAAAGGCACTAGTAGTGCTGCTCGGAGAAGGGTTGCACAGTAGAACATCAATAGAAGGTGATATTACAGCACCTCTGATTGAATGCACGTCAGCAGTTCCCGTGCTCTCTGAAGCTGCTCAACCCCTAGCGTGAGCTACGTAAGCACGCTCTGCATCACAATCACCATTGCTTAAATCACAGTTGCGAAACATTTGCGTTAAGGTAGAAAGTGATAATCGCCCTGCATATTTGGAATGCGGTGCTCCCATTCCTGTGTTGTGGCGCCAAGTCTCTAATATAATTCATTACCCATCCTGCACCGCAGCTATTAAGTCATTTTTTGTTAAAAGAGATTATGAAATTGCGCAGCAGAATTCACAGCTGTCTCTGCATAGCGTCACCTTCGGAGCAGGAGCGCGTGTTCTCTTTCAGTTTGACATCCAATGACAAGCCTGACCTTTCTGCAGCTCAAAGAGTTTGTAAACAGATGGATAATCCGACCTATCACAAACTAGAGTTTTGGGTGAAAGTCGGGGCCTTGCGAAGATTCCGATCATTTGTTATTCACGATAGGCAATAAATTAAGGCCTTCCAGCCCATGCATCTGTTCACTAGAAAGATGTAAGGTGACAACTCCATTTCATGCTTGGTCTATCCAAGAAAAACCCACAATTTGGTAGAAATACCCTTTTATAGTAGTCGTTTAAAGTGCACTTTTACGTATCAGGCGAACTTCAAAAACAGAAGAAAGATAGTAGCTCCCTTTGCCTGCATTCTACAGCTGCAGTCCGCCAAGTACTGGCCATTGTGGATAAATAACCCTGCCTCCAGCTGGCACACTAGAGATTCACCCCACTTTCAGGGCTCTAGGCGGTGGCTCTAGTAACTCCCCTTTCTCCCTACACGATGGATGATTTTGTCCTTGAACACATAATGAGAACCCTATGCCTCTCCAGAAGCCAAAGTGATCTGTGTCAGAGACATTTCTATTCGTCTACCATGTTGGTAAAACATTAACTGAGCACCCTTTTCTCGGTTCTGCTGGGTTTTTAATATTGATGTCAATCCTATGTGGGCTGTTATCAAATGTACTCAAGAAATCTCTCATCGGTTCTTATATGCCTTCATTGTATCCACCCCGGTGTCAGACCAGTTGAACATCACTCAACGTTAGCAAGACTGGAGCTTCTACTTTGACCCGAAAAGATGAACCCTCTATTGTTTTTGGGACATGCTTTGCAGAAAGGGAAAGCGTGCTAGTTGTCCTTAGGCTGGGGATCGTCTGTTGTGCAGAGTTTTGTGTTTAAAGGGCCTTAATGCAATATTGATACAGTGGCCTGTCAGTGCTTAACTTGTATTGGTGTTTGAAGGTATTCGGCTTTCATTTTTGGAAACCCAGATTTTCACAAAGAGCAAGAGAGAGGAAAGCACAAAAGAGGGGAAAAAAGGAAGGAAGCGAAAGATGGAAAAACAGCAACAGAGGAAGAAAGCAGAGTTGAAAAAGAATCTGCACGAGTGAAAAAAAGGACAGGTGTGTATGGTGGTGGATGGAAAAAAAACATGAGGTGGAATCAAGACTAGGCATCCTTGGTATTCGGCACCCGTGACATTCAAACCGCCAGCCACGGACTTCTGAAGCAACATTTCGTCCCTAGCACGCTTGTTTTACAAGTTAAGCACATGGGCTAATTATAAGACTTTCTGGACCTGTTTAAATTACAGTAGATGGCTATTTAGAGGCGATTACTCTGTTTTCACTATCAGTTGTATTGAAGCATTATTCTTGCCAAGGAACCATGCAAACAGGACTGAGAATGGCAGGACCACTGTGGAATTTCGGTCTTTGACATTGTGCCTGTAGGAGCCGGGGAAATTCCAGACAAATCATTGGGAGGTTGAAGTGTATTGTGGGGACTGTGTGTGCGAGAGAGAGACACAGAAAGAGAGAGAGAGAGCGCGAAAGAGAAATGAGAGTGTGTGAGAGAGCGCGTGCTTATGTGTGTGTGTATGAGAAAGAGAAAGAGAGGTGTGTGTGTGTGTGTGTGTGTGGGTGTATGTGTGTGTGTGCATGTGTGTGTGTGTGTGTGTGTGCGTATGTGGGTGTGGGTAAGAGAGAGAGAGAGAGAGAGAAGACCGAGAGAGAGACAGTCATGTGAGTTGGGGCACCTTTATGTGTATGCGGTGTGTGATCAATCTGCTAGTAGGGAGGCGTGTTCAATGTGTTTGTTTTAAAGTTTAATTAGAATCATGAGTTCTAATTGGCTCGTGTAGAGGTTTCCAGGAATCAGCAGGCGGTGATGGCTCAGTAAATAGAATCTGATTATGTTTGTTTGAATCATGGCCCCAAACTACTTTTCACCAAAGCCAAAAACAAACACTTAAAAATGCTCATAATCAGCTCCTAATAGGACTTTTATATAGACATTACTCCAGCATCTTGCTAAACCTGTCTTGTCCTCACATATTTCCTGTTGCTGGGTAGCACTGAGATGGTAGCAACTACCAGAGATCATTAATTGATAAAATGTGATATACAGGGATCTCACATCAAAACATTCCAACCCCTACAAAAAGAATATTTCCTACACAGATCCCAATTCTTTAGATACCTACATCTACTCCATGTCCTTGAACAACAAAATAAATCCCTCAGGAACATCCCTGAATATAGCCCCCTGATCCTATTGGGCCCTATTGAAGGGAAGGGCATTTCTCAGACCTACAAAACCCTCACACTCAACTCCCAGACCCTGTTCACTCCACTGTGATTCCAGTGGAAGGATTTGCTAGGCACCATAGACGCCAGCACATCACCCAGACTAGTGGTCGTCTCCTCGAGGCTCAGACTCATCCAACTTACAGCCTGATTCATCAACGGGCCGTTTTGCGAGCCCCTAATAGCGAATCATAGCGATTCGCTATTAAGGACTCGCAAAACGGTAATCATGTAGGAATCGCATAATAAAATGCGATTGCTACTGATTCCTTATTTGCGATTAGCAAATTGCTAATCGCAAATAAGGAATAACTCGCCATTCATTCCTATGGGCCAAAAGGCCCATAGGAATGAATGGGGAGTATTCCTTATTTGCGATTAGCAATTAGCTAATCGCAAATAAGATTGCGATTTGAAGGGTGCCAGGGGTGTCCACAGGACACCCTGTAGCACCCCTCAAATGAAATTACACACAGGTGTTGCACACACACATGTCCAAAGGACATGTGTGTGTGTAACATGCAACTCAGAAAAATGCATTTAAATGCATTTTTCTGTGTTTTCGCAATTTACCGCGAGGTCTGACCTCGCGGTAAATTGCGGCAAGAAATTGCGAATTCGCAAATTTAAATTGGATGTTGAATTGCATTTAAGGAATCTCTAATAGAGATTCCTTAAATGTAATTCCTCGCACATTTGCGACATCGCAATTAGCGATTTTTGCATTTGGGATGCTGAATCCCAAATGCAAAAATAGCTCTCGCAAAGGGCCGGATTCTCAGAATCCGGCCCCTTGCGAGCGCAATTTAGCTACATGAATCGGGCGGTTAATTTCTTAACATGACCTACCTGACACCACTGAGGCTGTGGGGCGCAGGCACCCTAGTGGCACAGATTTGCTGGTGTTGACCAGAATCATAAGCACATGTTTACCACCTGCTATGGGACTTAGATCACCCAATACTGGCAGACAATCTAGAGTGATCGGGAGGTCGATAGACCTCTTCCCCGAAGTTTTTAAGAGTCAAAGATTAGGTCAGTGATATGGTTGAAGACAAAACCTTGGCAGGTATCTGAACTGTGCTAGCCAAACAAGACATTGCTAGAGTCTGGAAAGCAGCATCTTCTGGTTCTCTAGGAATGATGGACTGGTGTGCTAAGCAGGAGAAAACTGCCTACATATAACCAGTGCTTTAAGTGGGGAAAAAAACTGGGGGTGCTCTAAAAGGGGTGGGGCAAACCTCTTAAAGGTGTGTGGCCTATCCAAGTAGGGTCGTGGTCTAAATTAAGATATGTATGGATAACACCATACGCCCTCCCCAGAGGCGCAAGTAGAGCCAAATTTCGAGGGGGGGGGCAAATTCTTCAAGCAATAGGCAGAGTGGGTCTGCAGGGGTTCTACAAAGGGGTGAAAAACAACAAAACCTTGTTAACAAGCAAATGGTCTTTTAAAGACATGTGAAGGACTCGGGTACAGCTTTGTGTGTTTGGAGGCTGGTTGCAGGATCGCAATCTTACGCTTACCATAAATAAGGCGCTAAATCTGTTATTACAAGGTTTTTTTTTTATTATCCTTAGTTCTAGGTAGCTTACCCAACAAACAAAGCTTTACTCAGAATGACTCGGAGATAGGTGTCTGAAACGTCATAAATTAAAGAGAGGACTTTCTGTCCTAAACAGGGATACTTCCCCACAGTCCTGCATCATATGATAAAAAGCTGCATAAAAGGATCTACAGCGTGCATAAAGATCAGCAGCCTCAGGATGTAGCCTGGCAATTCCAGATAAAGCAAAATAAGTTTGGTGCAAGAAAAAAAGAAAGAAAACGGACCTCATCTACGAGGCCTGAAAATAGAGCCCGATAGAGACCCGTTTTGAGGCCCCCAGAAAATAACTGCGGGTGCTCAGACCCAGACAGACCCGTCTCACTTAAAGCCCTGCATATAACGAGGGTGCCCCAGGAAATACAGGGAGGTATGGGGAAAATGGCTGCAATACCATGGGTCGCAATAAATGGTAACCACTCTGCAGTTGTGCGACACTTTTGTGTGAATTTCGCCATGGTTTTGTGAGTGATTATGTAACACCGTGGCAGTTGTTTCAAAATAATAACATTCAATTTAAAGAAAAATGATGCGCTATACATGTGCATTTAGTCACCTAAATAGCTTGTGTTTACAATCTCATAAAGAGGATGACACACACACAAGATTCTGCCTGGTTGCAAATGAATTCCCTAATAATTGCTGGTTGATGTACAGAACCCTAGAATGTAGTTCCAGATTGAAGAAGCGAGCTTGGAGAAAGAGTGTCCTCCCAGCCATTGCCTCTTGAAATGGGTGAGAACCAGGAGGGACAAGCTGGGAAAGAACAAGCGCTGTTAAGGACAATAGCGATGCACTTTCTACCTGGGGATCCCATAAGAAGCTGTGAAGACCGTTCTCCGTGCCATAGACAGCCAATGTAAGGTCTGAAGGAGGAAAGAGTTGAATGGAAGTTCCTGGCATTGAGTACCAATCAAGCAGTAGTGTTCTGTACAACTAGTATGTGTGCGAGAAAATATTTCAGAAAACCAGGGCTGATAAGATCTCCCAAACGAGCCTCAATTAGCAGATTTAGATAGAGGACAATGTAAAGACCTGGCGTGAAAAAAATAGGTGACTGTCCAATTTGGCCACCAGGCACCTCATCTCCCCACAGGACAGGGCAAAATCACAGTGCAGAAAGCAAATATGCAGGGTCCTATGGCTCCTTCCTCCTCCCTGCCAGATATATATGACATCGTTTTTCTTTAGTCACCCTTGAATTTGAGCCTATCTATTATGCAATCCAGTAGGCTCACGCCGTCATAAAATATTGAAAATGACCCACAATGATCTTTCACTTTTCATTCAAAAGGTTTAGAATCTTAGGGGCATATTTACAAGGAAAGTGGTGAAGCATATCATTAAGACAAGAAGGCTAACAACATGCTCTGCCACTTTAGAAATGCAGGGCTGCACCATATTTACAAGAATAAGGTGCAGCCCTATGTTTCTCCCTGTGTTTGCACAAAATTTAGGTACCTAGTACCAACGCAGGCACCCTTGCATCATAGTGCAAGAGTGCCTGCTTGCAGGGGAGGATTGTTTATTGATTGTTTAAATGGTGTTTTGTAACTTCTATGTGTTCTGCTTAAGTCAACACACATGAAAGTTCCAAACATAATTTTTTTGAATGATTATTTATGTGGAGGAACGGACACCTTCCTGCACATAAACAGTCATTGGCGTTTTGCTGTTTCCATGTGTGCTGCACAACCCAGCACACATGGAAACAGCAAAAACAAGAGGAAATTAAACATCCTGAAAAGTGATGCTGTGATGGAGATAGGGGCTTGTAAATAAGCCCCTTATTGTCAATTGAATACATGCCCAATGAAAGCTACAGGACAAACTGGTGTTAGTGAGGCTCCACAAAAGCACTGAACATGTGGGGTGACAGGGAGATGCCCTGGAGGACATCAAACAGTAGGTTTCTGAGTTCGGAATTGGATAGTGCAGACCCCAGTACAGAGATCTGGGCCTATTTCCATTGTTTTTTAGCTCACCATGCCTTTCCAGTTTGGACCCAGCCATTTGCAAATCAGTCTTGACCCTGTGCCCAATGGGAACAGTCCAGCCTGAACTGCCAGGCCAGGTCCTCCCTGGACTGGAAACAAGTGTTGTGGGACCGGTTTCGGCCTTTCAGCCCTCATCAGCCAGGATAGCTTGATTCCAGTGGCATGGAGAGCACAGGACTCACGTCTGAGCACACCCGTATAACTCGGGTGACAAATGCAAAAAGAACAATTGATGGACAGAATGCAGAACAATGTCATACATTCACCCCAGTACAGAGATCTAGGCCTAAGTCCATCAGTTTTTTGCTCACCATGCCATTCCAGTTTGGATCCAGTCATATGCAAATCAGTCTTGACCCTGTGCCCAATAGGAACAGTCCAGGCCTAAACTGCCAGGCCAGGTCCTCCCTGGACTGGAAACAAGCATCCTAGGACCGGTATTGGTCTATCAGCCCTCATCAGCCAGGATAGCTTGATTCCAGTGGCATGGAGAGCACGGGACTCAAGTCTGAGCATTCCCGTCACACTTGGGGTTACACATGCAAAAAGAAAAATTGATGGTGAGAATGCTGAACAATGTCATACATTCACCCCAGTACAGAGATCTGGGCCTAAACTCACTATTTTTGCTCACCATGCCATCCCAGTTTGGACCCAGCCATATGCAAATCAGTCTTGACCCTGTGCCCAATGGGAACAGTCCAGCCCGAACTGCCAGGCCAGGTCCTCTCTGGACTGGAAACAATCATCCTAGGACCGGTTTCGGGCTTTCAGCCCTCATCAGCCAGGATAGCTTGATTCCAGTGGCATAGAGTGCATGGGACTCACGTCTGGGCATACCAGTCCCACTCGGAGTGACAAATGCAAAAAGAACAATTGATGGACAAAATGCAGAACAATGTCATACATTCACCCCAGTGGAGAGATATGGGCCTAAATCCATCGTTTTTTTGCTCACCATGCCATTCCAGTTGGGACCCAGCCATATGCACATCAGTCTTGACCCTGTGCCCAATGGGAACAGTCCAGTCGGAACTGCCAGGCCAGGTCCTCCCTGGACTGGAAACAAGCATCCTAAGACCGGTTTCGGGCTTTCAGCCCTAATCAGCCTGTATAGCTTGATTTCACTGGCATGGAGAGCACAGGACTCCCGTCTGAGAATACCCGTTCCACTCAGTGGGACAAATTCAAAAAGAACAATTGATGGACAGAATGCAGAACAATGTCATACATTCACCCAAGTACAGAGATCTGGGCCTAAATCCATTTTTTTTCACTCACCATGCCATTCCAGTTTCGAGCCAGCCATATGCAAATCAGTCTTAACCCTGTGCCCAATGGGACCAGTCCAGTCCGAACTGCCAGGCCCGGTCCTTCCTGTACTGGAAACAAGAACCCTAGGACCGGTTTTGGGCTTTCAGCCCTCATCAGCCAGGATAGCTTGATTCAGTGGCATGGAGAGCACGGGACTCATGTCTGAGCATACCCATCCCACTCGGGGAGACAAATTCTAAAAGAACAATTGATGGACAGAATGCGAAACAATGTAATACATTCACCCCAGTACAGAGATCTGGCCCTAAATCTAGTGTATTTTTTGCTCACCATGCCTTTCCAGTTTGGACCCAGCCATATGCAAATAAGTCTTGAACCTGTGCCCAATGGGAACAGTTCAGCCCAAACTGCCAGCCCAGGTCCTCCTTGGACTGGAAACAAGCATCCTAGGACCGGTTTCAGGCTTTCATCCCTCGTCAGCCAGTATAGCTTGATTACAGTGGCATGGAGAGCATGGGACTCACATCTGAGCATACCCGTCCCACTCGCGGTGATGAATGCAAACAGAACACTTGATGGACAGAATGCAGAACAATGTCATGCATTCACCCCAGTACAGAGATCCGGGCCTAAATCCATTGTTTTTTGCTCACCATGCCATTCCAGTTTGAAGCCAGCCATATGCAAATCAGTCTTGACCCTGTGCCCAATGGGAACAGTCCAGCCCAAACTGCCAGCCCAGGTCCTCCTTGGACTGGAAACAAGCATCCTAGGACCGGTTTCGGGCTTTCAGCCCTCATCAGCCAGGATAGCTTGATTTCAGTGGCATGGAGAGCACGGGACTCACATCTGAGCATACCCGTCCCACTCGGGGTGACAAATGCAAAAAGAACAGTTGATGGACAGAATGCAGAACAATGTCATACATTCACTCCAGTACAGAGATCTGGGCCTATGTCTGAACTTGGGTGGTGGATTAAACCCAGATCAGTTGACTGGGTTTGAGTGTTTGCATTTATAGTTTTCCAGAAATGATTATCTTTATTTTCTGCTGCCTGCATCAAATTTGCCCATGCCCCATCTTAAAGCTTTTTTTCTATCATTTAGTTCTTTCTTATATCTGAATCTTGCGGCCTGACATATTGCCTTAGTGCCACCACATGCCAGGGAAGAAGTTTGCCAGAATTGGAAGCACTTCCATTCAATCAATGTACAAGTTGTCTGCTTAACTGATTTGTGTGCCACAAGTGTCTGTACGCATTTCCCAAAATCGCCCAGGATTCTATCATACTACAGAACACAGCAAACCCCAGAAAATGTTACAACTTGGGTGTGAGAGGGCTTGCTTGTTGGGAAGTACAACCTGACATAATATTGTTTAGGTCATTTCAAGGTGAATCACCTGGAATGGTGTTTCATATCTTGGCTCTTCTCTTTATTTTTTCATTTAGGAGACTTAGCTTATCCTAACCAACCATAGTTGTTGGTACTGCTGGGGAATCCAGCAACACCAGGGGAGGTCTGCTTCAATGAGGCAAATAATACTATAGAAAGGGGGTCAAGGGGTATATTTACCGACCTAGTATCCCATTCCCCTACTTAACATCACAAAACACAAAAGGGGATACTCGGTCATAAGTGTGTGTTAGCACAGAGACTAGGGAGAACGAGACTATATACTATACATAACGAGTCATATCTGGCTGAGAAATTCCCATCCGACCACCCTTATTGGCGGAGTATCGTCATATGGGAGTTGGTACATAATCCCAATACCGCCCAAACCATCAAATGACGGTGCGGATATGGATCTGTAAAGAGACTCTAGCCAAGATGATGCTCAGAGAGTGGAAAAGATGAGATGCAGTGCGCAGGTGAAAGTGAAACTAAAATTGACTACTTAAACAAAAAATATGTTTAATGAAAATTGTCTAAGTGTCAAAATTAAAACCAAACCCTGTAGTGGAAATTAATAACTACAAAGTGGCGCTGTGCAGGACGGTCAACATGTTTCAGCCAGTTGGAAAGATTATCCGACTTTCTTCAGGACCCAACGATGTAACAGCTAATGCAGATATATAAAGTGTAGTGAAAAAAGGAAAATTAATACTTTACAAAATAGCAGTCTCCCTGGACCTTGGAGCCCCAATGTATCCTGGAGAGCTAACTTTTCTTTTCCCAGCTTTGTGTGGGAGAATACCTCACCTCACCCAGCAACCTACTCGGGTAGTTGAGGCCCCGCTCTGTCCGTCGGTACCTCTCGCAATCATCCAAGATATGACTCGTTATGTATAGTATATACTCTGCTTCAATGAGGCCCATGGAATAACACAGAGGCTATTGGAGTGGGCTTTCAGGCTCCTAAAGGCCTGATGTCACTGTCTGGACAAGGCTGGTGGAGCTCTCCTATACTCACCAGATAAGGTATGCCAAATCACCATGGCCTAATGCATGCTGTACAACTTTGCCTTGTGACTAAACTACACAAACCTTGCAGAATATGGAGACCCAGAATAACCACCTGGTGAGGATCCTGAAAAGCCAAATGAAGATGATAGCAGTGAGGAAGAAGGAGTTGAATTACATCAGGATGTCACTGACAACTTTTTGACATAAGTGTAAGTATCTCTTTACATATTATCACATTAACTGTTCAACCAACTATTGATATAATAAGGAAAAAAGTATGTGCTGGATATTTTTTAGGAAGTGCAGGTTTAGGAAAATCCAGGCCACAGGCCTTAGTTGAGCAAAGTTTTAACACATCGACCTTTTCATTAATTTTCACTGCATATCTGTGGTTGTGTTTTTGAAAATATCTTCTCAATAAGATGAATGTGTAATGTGTCTATTTTATTATTTTTCCTTACTCATCTTTTCGTTTTAATATGTTTTAGGTATCTTTACCATGTCATCTTCATTTGGACATTTCAGAGTTGTGATGTTTGCAATTAAATGGTGCTGTTTCAACGTATAAAGGGACCATGGGTTATTCCTGTGGAAGACACACACAGACCTTGTGTGTACATATCTGGAACTCAGGCAACTTGTGCAGTAATTGAATGGAAGTTAGTTTTCACTTTTCCATTTGACTTGTTTTCTGTTGAAGGGTGGCACCAAGCCGATATGTTTTGCTTGATTTGCTCTAACCACATGTGGTAGTCAACTAAAAGCATAGTCATTCCCCTTCACATTGGCCAAATGCACATTTTGTAATAAGTGTATAAATATGTTGCTGTGTCTCATCACTGTAGATAGAACATCTTGTAGCACACCATTTAACTTTGCTTGTGACTTCCCCAAGTAACTGCAACAGTATTTTGGAATGGTCCTGTGGCCACAAAATTGAGTACTACCAGGATTTAGGACTATTGGTGTTATTGTTGTGAAATTCCCATTGTGAGGCAGACGACCTGGCTCCAGCTGATGACGTAATCCAATACAATTTTGATTATTAAATCAGATTCTTTTGATTATATACCCTTCTTTTATGGTGTCAAGGTGTGGAACTGGAAATTTCAAAATGGCACTCTTTGTGTTATGTATGCTTTGTCATGTTAAATACAAATTGACAGACCACTCTGTTTCAAATTTAATGAAATACTAGCTTATGATTTATTTGGTATTTGTATTTGTATTTTGTTGTCATGGTGGAAATTAGTGAGAAATATTATCTACTTGCAAACCATTTATGAATAAACAATCCTTTGGTTGTTTACATTTTGAAATGTATGATGGAAGGCAAAACAATTGAAGGAATCCAGAAAATAAGTACCAGTCTTGGACATTTTTTGCTTTAATTAAATAAATGCAAATACATTTAAAGAGGATGTAAACCAAAAAACAAACAAAATAAGAAAAGGTCACTCATGATAAATGAAACCATAATTGTTTGAAGTTCAATGTCCAAAATACATCTGGCCTAGTAATGGTAAATGTGCCAGAAAATAGCCAACAGAGTTAATGGTAATCACACACTGGAGGAAATTAAGTTTGGCGTCTCTTGGTGGTCGTGGGGATGTTGACATCCTCTCCTGGTGGTCCGGATGAATGTGTGCTCCTGCAGGGGGCTGGTGGACCACAGTTGCAAGGACTGAGGTGGGTGCAGGTGTTGCCTCTTGAGACAGGGCCTCCCTTTCTGTGGCTGAGGCAGATATAGTAGGGCCAGATGTAGTTGGGCTATAGAAAGGGGAAGACGGTGCAGGAAAAGCCCTGCACATATGGGTATAAATGTCCTGCAGCACCCCAGTTAGGGAGCCAAAATTGGAGTTCAGATTCTCCATCTGAAAATTGGGTTCCCTTTGTAACTGTTTCATGTCCTGGAGCTCCGTAAGGACCTGGCCTATCATGTCTTGGGACTGATGGAGGGCTCCTAAGACTTGGTTGATGCAGGCCTGGGTAACAGTGACCCCACTGGCCTCACTATGCTAGCCCACAGGATCCCTCCCACAACTCTGCACCCAGTGACCTGTGGCCTTGAGCCAGTTTGCCCGTCCCGCTAGGTCCTGGCTGAACTGTAGGTGGTGATGGTGTTGTCTCACCACCATCTAGGACTAGGGGGTACAAGATGGGTGGAAGTGGAAGTATACGTCTACTGAGGAGCTGTAACAGCTGGGGTGGGAGGTATAGGTGTGGCCAGAGGGAGACTCACTGGAGCAGTCTGCCCACCCAGACCAGATGGACCAGGTGGCTCCTCTTCATCCGGACTTTCAGGAGTGGAGTCCACCCTGGAAGCTTGATCCTGGGCTGGAGTGGAGGCACCCTGAGACATAGATGTTTGGCCATGTGCTCTGGCTGTTGGACCTATAACGAATGTAACAAAAATTATATTTTGTAAAAATGTGGATTGCACATCCTTTTTTATTTTTTTCTTTATTGCAAGGAAAAACAGCAGACATCAGTCATTTACAATAATACAAAAATAAATTCGACTTTACATAATAACGTGAGGGTGAAGTATTTACATGTATTAATCATAATAATATTATTTCCTATATCCATTCCGTGATGGGGGCCCATATCTTTGCTCCCATAGCCCTCCTCTTTAATCCTTTACTTTTGTAAACAGCAAGTTCAAAATTATACATCATCAATAATTTTTCTCTTCAACAAAAAAAGAGGGTGGGTCAGGATTGATCCACTCGCTTGTGATGCAGGCCCGTATTACAGCCATGCAAATAAAGAGAAAACATATTGTAGCTATTGGTCTTGGCTGCAATACAATACCCGAATCACAGCCTGTTAAAACCATCTCGCTGGTTATATTAATCGTGTATCCCAAACTTTCAGCCAAAAATTGTTCAATACGGAAAAGAAATTCATGCACTTTAGGGCACAGAAAAAACATATGAACCGTATCAGCGGCATATTGGCCACATCTATTACATTTTTTTTAATTTTTAATTTTTATTTTTCAAAAACCTTTATTTGTTCCAAGTGATTACACAGCTCAGATCGCCTACAACCCCGTGTCCGGCAGCATGTATTGATAGATCAACTGTTTCCGTCAGTAGTAACACAACCAATCAGCCGACAACCCATGGGTCCGGCGGCGAGTTTCACAGCAATGTGAGATCAAACATAGCAAATTATATGCATTACATACGATATCTGCAATCCTCCAGCAATAAAATCTAGTTTGCTGGGGGAGCACACCATCTCCTATCAATCACATATATCCATTGTGTCAATCTTTCAAGAGACCGCAGTGCTGTGGTATGGTGTATCTTAAACAATGGGAACAAACTGAACAGTTAACCGTTGTCCCTCCCTGCACCCCCCTTTGTACACACTGCCCCTTTGGTCGGTGCCACACTCACTCATCACGCTGCATGATACCGTACCGCCTGCGCCCTCAGCACTCTCGTCACGTCGAGGGGACCGTGTGCGACCCCCTCAGCCTTCCCTCATCATAGGTCTCTCCCTAAAAGCAGAGCACCACTCATGTCCTTAATTCCCCAAGTACCCAGGGTCGCTCAATGGCAGAAAGCAGTCAGCTTGGGTCGGCAGCTACATCGCCATCACAGCAGGAAGGGGCCACCGGAGGCACCCCACTCCCAACGTCCTCAGTTACGTCGTCACCCTGCGTGGCACCATTGATGTATGTTTTATACAATGCCCAGAAGTTTTTAGGGCGGCTTATGGGTGGTAGCAGTTTGCTATTATGTTCAGTTTGAGTGCAACAATAAAGCATATCTCGTGCCCAGCGGGTGACTGTAGGCAGTGGGCCCCTCATCCAGCAGAGCGCCATCACCCGTCGCGCCACTAGCAGCCCCATGTCAGCAAGGCGTCAAATCGCCACCGGAAGACCCCTTGAATGTCCCATGAGAGCCAACGCAGGATCTGGAGACATCTTCACCTCCAAAATCTTGCTTATTTCGGAGAATATTTTCATAGTATTCCTGTATTCCTGGGCAGGTCCACGCTAAATGGAGAAAGTCTGCGATTGGCTCTTGGCATCTCTTGCATGCCGCAGACTGTCGGTGGCCATACCTGTGCAATCTCTCAGGGGTATAATATACCCTTTGAAGGAATTTAAAATGAATCAGCCTGTGCCTTCCATTTAATCAGATTTTCCTGGTGTTAAGGCAACAGTATTGCCACATTGCATCATCAATCGGTACCTCTAAGTCCTTCTGCCAGGCCGTTCTGGCCTTCATGAGCCGATGCTCTTCATGCGACTGAGCAATCTTGTATAAATTGGTCCCGAGTTTACGGGGGGAGTCCGCTTTTATCACATATGTTAACTCCGGGACCTCCGGGGGTTCCGCTAGGTCCGGCCCCAGTAGCTCCAGAAAGGCGCTACGGAGTCTATGGTACTGGAACCGGTGCAGCAGTGTCAGGTCACCCCTATCGCCCACCACCTGTTTCCACATTTTTACCATGCCGTCTTTAAAAAAGTCACCTGCCAAGTGCATGCCAAGTTGTTGTAGAGCGCGCACCGCTCCCCTCACTCGCACAGGGGGTGCCACACCGTCCAGTCCACTGGCATTAGGGGTGCGTAGAGCAATACGCTCCCCAGCCTCGATAGCAAGGAGTGCCACGCATGATTAGTAGCCATATTCGAGTCAAGAATACCCGTTGTGCGGTCCATGGGCTGGAACACCTAAACTGGTAGGGCAAGGGGCTCCACAAACAGTGTTTCCATAATCACGTGCGGGATACGCCGTTCCCCATGTACCCAAGTATGTAAGTGTGCCGCCTGGGCCGCACGATAGTAGAGTTCCATATCATGGGCTCCAAGGCCTCCCATGCTATACGGTATTGTAAGAGTTGTCCATTTTACTCTGGGTTATTTACCCGCCCATGCAAGGTGTATCAGCAGTTGCGTTAAGCGCTGGAAAAATGCCGTCGACAACACCATTGGAATGGCGCCAAACAAAAAGAGGAGCATAGGCAAGACGACCATTTTCTTTATAGCAATTCGACCCATGAGCGAGAGGAGGATCTTATTTCAGACAGCTATGTCATCTTCCAGTTTGCTAATCGCCACTCCGTAGTTTTCTCTACGAAGTAGCTCTGGGTCTGTGTGTAGACGTACACCTAGGTATCTGACAGGGTCCTCAGTCCACTGCAGAGGGTATTCCATAACAAATCTCTGAGTGGTGGGCGTCAGAGGGAAGACCATCGACTTTGTCCAGTTCACCTTTAAGCCCGACAAGGCGCCAAAGTGGACCACCTCTCTGAGCATTGGCGAAAGATTATTCTCAGGGTCATCAACATAAAGCAACATATTGTCCGCATACATGGATACGACTATGTTGTATGTGGGAAAGGGAATACCTTCTCTGCCGTGGTATTCCCGCAATGCACAGGCCAGTGGCTCTGCCGCTAAAGCGTATAGCAGCGGGGAGAGCGGGCATCCCTGTCGTGTCCCCCTGCCAATCATGAACGGTTCCGTAACCAGATTGCCAAGTCGCACCCTAGCCGAAGGCTTATTGTAGAGCGCCCCTAACATTTGAAGGAACGGCTCACCCAGTCCCATCCTCCGCAGCACCAATCTCAGGAAGGGCCACTCAACTGAATCGAACGCCTTCTCCATATCAAGAAATACAGCGATGGCCTTCGTACCCTGTTTGACGTGCTGCATCGCACCCAGCACCATGCGGATATTAGAGGCAAGGTTCCTGTCGGGAATAAAGCCCGCCTGCTCCGGTGCCACCAGAATGGGTGCCAGTAATGCCAATCGTGTCGCTAAGACTTTAGCATATAGCTTGGTTTCCACATTAATCAAGGAAAGCGGGCTGTAGGTGCCGCATTCATCATGCGGCTTCCCGGGTTTCAGTATAGTAACTAATAAGGCTTCTCGCATAGACTGTGGCATACTGCCCTCCACACATATGTCATCAAACAGTGTTGATAGATGAGGGATCAGTTGTTCCCTGAAGACTTTATAGAATTCCACCGTGAGCCCATCCATTCCTGGTGCACTGCCCGTTCTCATGGACGCCAATGCCTCTGCTATCTCATCCTTTTCTATGGGGAGCATCAAAAATTCTCTATGGGCGTTAGAGAGCACTAGCAGTTCTATGTGCTCCAAATATTCTTGGATCTTATCAGTTAAGTCGCCGCACTTCGAAGAGTAGAGGTCAGAGTAAAAAGCTACGAAATATGTTTGCTATACTGCGTTCATCCGTAACGATCAGGTCGCCATCTATCTTTAACTCAGTCACCTGCTGTTTCCCTCTCCTACCCATTAGTATATTGGCCAAAACCGAGCTAGGCCTCTCCCCTTCCCCATAGGTGTGTGCTGTGGCATATTTGCCCATGTGCTTAACCTCCCTATCCGCTTCCTCGTGGTATTCCGTAAGAAGGGACTTCATTTCCTTCACAACTGCTGGGTCTGAGCCCCTCAGTTGCCTCTCTTCCAGTTTTACCAAGCGGTTCTCTAAGTCAGTCAGCCTTCGCCGAATGGATTTGAGGACACTGGAATGTTTGGACATGGCAATCCCACGTATATAACCCTTAAAAGCCTCCCAGAGCGTCTGGAAACTTTCAACTGACCCCACGTTGATCTCAAAAAAGACGTCTATCACCTCCCCGATTTCGCCCCTGAATAAGGGGTCAAGGAGCGAGTACGGTGGGAAGCGCCAAGTTAAGGGGGGATAGCCTTCGCTGGAGCCACAAGTACCAATAATAGCGGTGAATGATGCGACAATGTGCGCGGCAATATTGTACACTCTCTCACTCGGTCCATCACGCTGGAGGAGGCCAGCCAGTAGTCTATCCTAGTGTGTATGGCATGAAAGGCAGAATAATGTGTGTACCCCCCTTGTGTCGGGTATCTGTTCCTCCACACATTCTCCAGGCCCAGCCTCAGAATTTGCGTATTAAGCAGCTGTGCTGCCACCGAAGGCCTGCGCTGGGGTCCTGCAGATCTATCCAGCACTGGGTCCAGCACCAAATTGAAGTCCCCTCCCCACAGAATTTTTGAAGTGTCATTCATACTAACAATGTCCGCTAGGGATTGGTAGAATGCCGGTGAATCGTAGTTTGGGCCATATGTGTTAACCACGATTAAGTCCATCCCCTGCCCCCTACATTGTGCAATCTCAAATCTACCCTCTGCATTCACTTTTAAAGCAGTTGAAGTGAATCTCGATCTGGGGTTCACCCAGATCAGAACTCCTCTGGCATGGTTCGTAAAGCCCGCTGCCACTACATTCCCCTCTAGACATTTACTGTGTAACATTTTACTGGTGAGCGGTAAGTGCGTTTCCTGTAGGAGAGCTATATCTACTTTCTGTCGTTGTAAATAGGCAACCACCTTCCGCAGCTTACGGAAGTCAGTCAGTCATCTTACATTCCATGTTAGGGACCGAACTGTGACCGATTTATCGTGGTCTCCCCTGTCAGGCGCGGTCAGTGCAGTTGTGAATGTGAACGCTCGCAGCCGTTCTTCGAATTGCCCAGAGAGACTGTCACACGCAGAAGCCCTTGAAGCCCTTGAAGCAGAATACCCGGGATTGGAAACCAGCACGCCGGCAGGGGACGGGACTGAGAGACCCATGAGGCAACGCGCTTCAACAACCCAGCGCACCTGGTGTCTCTTCCCGCCCCCCAGCGCCAGGCTATTTACGGCTCGCGGCCCCCGCTTCGCGGGAGCCGCTCGCAGCCGTTCTTTGAATGGCCCAGAGAGACTGTCACACGCAGAAGCCCTTGAAGCCCTTGGAGCAGCATACCCGGGATTGGAAACCAGCACGCCGGCAGGGGACGGGACTGCGATACCCAGGAGGCAACGCGCTTCAACAACCCAGCGCACCTGGTGTCTCTTCCCGCCCCCCAGCGCCAGGCTATTTACGGCTCGCGGCCCCCGCTTCGCGGGAGTCACTCGCAGCTGTTCTTCGAATTGCCCAAAGAGACTGTCACACGCAGAAGCCCTTGAAGCCCTTGAAGCAGAATACCCGGGATTGGAAACCAGCACGCCGGCAGGGGACGGGACTGTGAGACCCAGGAGGCAACGCGCTTCAACAACCCAGCGCACCTGGTGTCTCTTCCCGCCCACTCCCATTCCCACAACGATATGAATACGCCATAGCACGCGCACGCGGGACGCGCGCGGGACTCAGGCCGGGGTGAAGACCGGGCAAAGAGCGGGCCGTTTGAGGCCGTTAGAGACCGGTGGAGACTGGACTGGGCTATTCCCCTTGGCCTCAACTTTGTTATTGCAAATCCACCTGTTAGCAACGCTCGCAGAAGATAAGGTGCTATGTCCACGCGTGAGTATAGAAGTAGGGCATCCAAAGGGAAGTTGCAAAATGGGACACTTGATGAGATGATTTTATCACCAGGACCAATATCGCCATAGATATGGAGATCAATAAAATGCAGCATAGGGTCTCCATTGAACTTGATGCAGCTAGAAGGTTATCCCAGGAGCTGGCCATGGCCAAAAAATCCTCTCTAGGTCACTTTGCCCTTGCCAAAACACCTGACCGCCCAATGGGCCCAGCTCCTATTTTGACGCAGGCAGTTATCCATCAGCCAGCAGTCGCATCCTTTCCAGCCCCAGCATCGATGGTGGGGTCTCCACGTGCATCCCTCCCCACCCTTAGTCCATCCTTGGGTGGGGTGGCTGGGGTTGAGGTTAGGGTTGAGGGGGCCCCTTTGGAGACGGTACCGATTGTTAAGCGTAAGGTAATGAGCGGGAGGATTTCCCTTACCCCCCAAAAGGGCGCCATCCACACTGAAAGCGTAATAATACTTCTGCCTATTCTAGGAAAAAGGCTAAGGTTGCAAAGGCTCAGTTACCCTTTCAAGCACTAACTCAGGTATCCCACGCACCCCTTCCCATGAGATTAGAATTTAGTTTAGCAAAATCGGTGGGGGAATATGATAATCTTGCAATAGAAAGTGAGAATGGTGGGGTACCACTCTGCACGATAGAAGGAAAGGATGTGGAATTTTTAACGATTGTTTGGGAAACGCTAAAAAAACTCCTAACCCCCTTGGAAGTTAGACTTTCGCGAATAGAAACCCAGCTGCTTGAGACAGAAAAAAGCATCCTAAATTTAGCCACCCTGAGCATACCTGATAATAAACCGACTAGCCCACCAGTCGCTACTCATACCCCATCAGTACCTGCTGCTATTTCACCAATAGCTCCGGTGGTTAAACCCATTCCGAAACCTCGGCACAAGGTCATTACAAGCACTTCCGTTAATAGAGTAGCGGAGGGTGCAAATCAGCTGCCGGCTCAATCTGCACCAGCCCCGAAAGCCATAGCAGTCCCGAGGGCTTAAGATCATTAAACTTACCACTCCACTCCACAGAGAATAAAACCTATTAAAAACCACTATAGGGGTCATGTTGATCTTCCCCCAGATGTAAGACCGTATGTAGTTGTGTTAACAGGGGTGCCGGAAATTCCATACCAACAGCAGGAAGACTTTGGGTCATTAAAAAACAAGGTAATTCATTGGCTTAATGTAAACAGGCCGCTACCCAATCACCTGAGAAGCAAAATTCTTATGGTGCGACGGGTCCCTTGGATAGGCACCTCGTACAAGTCTATCACAGGTGATTGCCTTATTGTTTCTTTCGAAGACCCAACACTGCACACCATATTCATTCATGGAGCACTTATAGAGTAAATTCGCCCATAACATCTAGACCCTAACTTACTTTTATCCCCCGCGTCTACACTCTAATACGGGGTGAAATTGGAATTGGATTCCGGCGAGAAACTGTGTACAGGGTGGGCTACCCAACTACTGGCAAGATACACATGGTGGGTGGAATGGGGCACCCACTCATAACAGATTTGGGTGCCTTGAGGATGCGGATTGACTTTCCCATAGGGTTACTGACACACCGTCCTTGGCAGACTCATACTGTTCTTTGTCTTGCTCTTCACCGCGCTCTGCTTCACCACTATTACAATATCTCCCTGGAGACTATAATCAAATTACTGGTGAGACTAGGCACATAGAAGGGGATGTTGTTGAATATCGTGCGGGCGGCACATTCACTGAGCCAACAAATGACAAAATTACCCACCTAGATACAGCTGGTCAAAACAATAAGGATAACCCCTTTCCTAAGGCGCCGTATGTAATATGTTCGCTGGCAACAGAGGGATTGTCCTGCCCCAAGCACAGCCAGTGCAGGGCAAGCAGGTGCATCTCGGTATCTAATACTATTGATAAGGCGGGGGCTCCCGGCGTAGTTTCCATACTTTCTTGGAACGTTGCCGGGTTGGCCAACAAACTAGATTCCCCAGAGTGGGCGGAATTCATTGAAGAACATGACATATGCTTGTTCCAGGAAACGTGGGCCAGGGAAAAACAGCCCCGCACAGGGTACGCTTCTTTTGACATTGCAGCCAAATGGAGTGGGAAGGGACGAACGTCTGGTGGCCTGTTGATTTGGGTAGGTTCCCACCTCGGATGCAGGGCGAGAAACCTTGAAACCAACTCAGCGGACTTTCAGTGCGCTGTTTTGGAGTGGGCATCTGGTGTGAGTGTAGCATTGATAAATGTATACTCAAGACCGGTTGGGATAACAGGTACTTCGGGGACAATCGAGGATCTAGCTTTGTTCCTCGACTCGGCCACCCTCTGCCCTTCACTTATAGTTGGGGGGGACTTTAATATCCAGTACGAGCCCCTCCCGGATCATCTGGAAGGGGTAAATAGCGAAGAGGATGACCTCTGGGAGATACCCACCCTGCCGGGCCCCCCTGTAAAGTCATGGTCACCTCTAGCCACCCAAATAACATCTTTTACTTTATCCCATTTACTGAGGGCCTGTAACGGGCGGCTCAAGGGAGATATTCCACCTAAGCCCACCTTTAATAGAGCAGGGCAGGAGTCACGGATAGATTATATCCTGGTTTCAACGAAGGATTGGGCTAAAATGAGGGACTTCGGGATAGTCACAAGGACTGACAGTAACCACAATGTACTATCATTAAGGTTCGCGGTCCAGGGAATGCCCACTGGTATCGCAGAAGAAAATTTAGCATTTCCTGTTGGTTTAGTCGCAACTAGCAATAGACGTAGAATTAGATGGCCAAAACTCCTGGAGAATCCTAATGATATCCAGAGGCTATATGCGACTGTGGTCCCTGCCCTTGAAAAAGTTGTGGATCTCATCCCTCAGTCACCCACCCCTGTTGAGCTTACTGTGCTTGGGGATATTCACTCTGAGCTCTGTTCTAACCTAGCAGAAGTACTGAACCCTGTGGCCAGGACGAAAAAGACCAAGGGGAGAAGAGTCTCATGGTTCAATGCTTCTTGCAGGAGAGCAAAGGCCGACCTTTTGGAGTCCCTTAAAATTCGGGAAACCCCTAGTAAGATTAGGGAAAAGCGGTTGGCCTACAAGTTTATTCTTTGCAATGCTAAAATGGAATGGGACCAGGATAACTGGTCTGAAATGTCGGCTGCCCTTGCACTTTGAGATGCCCGGAAATTCTGGCAGATCGTCAAGCACGGTTCTGCTGAACCTATTGCGGCAGTTGATGCAAATATTGCATTGGCTGTATGGGAGGACCACTTTAAAACCCTGTATAGCGCGCCCGATTTGGATCAATTGGGGAACCTACCCAAACTAGCAATGGTCCAACCCACTGAAAGTATATCCCCTATGGATGGGTTCACTCTGGAGGAGCTCACTATGGCGATTATGGGCCTCGCTGCTGAAAAGGCACCAGGCTTAGACAAGCTCCCAGGTGACCTCTACAGGCATGAAGTTAAGATCTGGTCCCCGTACCTTAGGGTGTTGTTCAATGCGATTTTGAATGGCATGACGATCCCCCCAACTTGGCTGGGGGCAGAGATAGTCCCCATATTTAAGAAGGGCTCGCCTCTGCTCCCAGCCAACTACAGGCCAATAAGCCTGATAGACGTTTCTCAGAAGCTTTTTACTAGGCTACTTCTGGATCGTCTGTCGGAATGGATGACGGAATATGACATTCTGAGTCCATTTCAAGCGGGGTTCAGAAGGAAGGTCTCCACCATAGACCAGGTCTTCCGGCTCGCCCTTATCTTTTAGAAAACGGTACAGTTGGAGGGTGGCAGCCTCTACACTGTATTCGTGGACCTAAGGGCGGCCTTCGACCTGGTTCCCCGTGGAAAACTCTGGGAGGTGTTGGCCAAACTGGGGGTCCCTAAGGGTTTGCTGGAGATGATTATTCGTCTCCATACTGCCAACTTTGCACAGGTGAGGTGTGGTAAGGAGGGGGCGCTGTCGAACAGGTTCCCCGTTGACAGCGGGGTAAGGCAGGGCTGCGTGCTTGCCTCTACGTCAACGGGGTAATCTCCCACCTGAATGGGGTTGTTAACTCTGACGCTCCTAAGCTGGCAGGCAGCAGGGTGCCGGCGATTATGTTCGCTGACAACACCCTGCTGCTTTCAAAGTCTCCGATGGGGATCCAGCGCGTTCTTAACGGCTTTGTGGATTTTTGTGGGGAACATGGTTTAGAAATTAACACTCTAAAGACCAAATTCATGGTCTTTAATCCCCCACCAAAACTCCGCTCTAGCCCCAACATCGGGCAAAGTAGACTCGAAAGGGTGCGAACCTTCGAGTACCTTGGAGTTATGTTAAACTAGAAAATGTCCTGGTGCACACACCAAGAGAAAGCACTACTCAAATTGGTTCAGTACTCGGGTGGGATTATGAAGCTCGTGGGAAAAAACAGGTCATCCATCCAAGCCGTTGGTCCACCTCTCCAGATCTACAGGGCACAGGCAAGGGGGGTTGCCATGTACGGTTGTGAGCTCTGGGGTCATGCAGTTTCTCCAGACCTGGTGAAAGAGGAGAACAAGTTCATCAGGCGGGTGATAGCACTCCCCCAGTACGCCTCTTGTTCCACTAAGGCTAGATCTGGGGATGCGACCTCTTGATGAAGAACTGGCATTGCGTCCCTTGGCTTATTGGCGTAGGTTGTGGGCAGTTCCAGAACTGATTAGTTATAGGCAGGGGCTCCAGGAGGTGCTAACGTAGGGAAAATTAAATGGTTTAAATTCATTAAAACTGAGTTGGAGGGTCTAGGCCTATCGACTCTTTGGTCTGACCCTTTATCCACCTGCCCATTAATTCCCAAAAAGAGACTGGCAAAGGTTTACTACGACAGCAAAATAGCGGCACTCTGTCGTCGACAAAACCTTGGGACATTCACAGAGTAATTTTTACGTATCAAGGACATCTACAGCTTTGAACCAGTCTTGGACAAATTATATCCTGCCCTACTCAGGAAACTCTATTTGCAATGGAGGCACGGGACTCTTCCACTTCGCGCCCTTACTAGTAAGTGGAGCGAACCAGCAGTCAGCTTATGTCCGGCTTGCAGAGTGGCCAATGAATCTGAGCTGCACATAATTTTTTTCTGCCCGGCTTATAGCGTGACTCGGAAGAAATGGATTGTTCCTGTATGCAGGAATTTGGGGTTTGCAGAGCGCCTGGCCGCATTCAGAGTGCTGAAAACAGACTTGTCGGAACACATTGTTTTTGCAGTGGCTAAATACCTAGGTGCAATGTGGTCTCTGAGAAGACAGTGCCTTAAGGCCGGTCACTGAACTTTACCGTAGTAAAAATGTGATACCTTGTACCAATGAAATATTTTTATGGACTCCAATGGATCTTGGAATGTTTTAACGTTTTAATGTATTAACAGTTTTATGAAACGGTTCTTCAATATCTTTTATGGTGATAAATTACCGAAATAAAGATTTATGAAATGAATGAATGAAAATGATAGTGTGCTATTGCGTAAAAGACATGTGGACCTAGCAAAGTCAGTGTTTGGTAACAGTGTGCAGCCTCTCCCCCCAAAACCCATTCAGAACTTAACTCAACAACCTTAGCCTCCGCCCTCCCACAGCAAAGTCCCCCCAACTGGGCCTCGCCGAAAATAGTATCCTCCCTCCCTCCCTCTCCCCCTATCCCGGTCAAAAAAGTCTCAATGGAGACCAATGGGGTGCGATGCACGTGGGGGCCGAGGTTACCTGGCCGTCTACCAGGCGTGCGCATGGCCACTGCTCTGGAATCCCCCTCGCCACCGCCCGCATCAGTGTATAGTAAGCACCAGAGTTGTTGCTCTTGAGTTGCACATTTTACAACCGCCTAAGTGTCTTTTATAGTTAAACAGCATATTTTGTGGTATCCACAGTTCCAAGGCACTGTCAGAAGGTACCTGAAGATTCTGGCTCCGCTGGAGTATCAGACCCAAGGAGATGCTAAGCTCCCAATTCCCCTTCACCACTGTGCCGGATTTCTCTTGCAACAGTGATAACAGGGAAAGGGGAAGTGGATAACAAACAGAGAGACTGCTCACACAAATATCTTCTCCCGCTCAAGGAATGATGTAGATTATTCTGTAAAACATAAGGACAACATTACTAAGTTCTGACCTCTCAACACCCTGATTCCTAAACTCTCTCCTAGAACACCTAACCTCAATTACCTGTGGGAATGTGAGCTTTTGCTGCTCTCTGATAGACCTTATATCTTTACTGTTTTGGTGAAGATTGAAGAACTGACCAGTTGACCAGGAGAAGTTGAAGATAGTGAACTGTCCCGCTGCACAGGAGAAGTTGGAGGTACACAAGAATATATATATATATATATTTTCATCTACATGAAGTACTGTCCTTGAATTAGAGTAGTTGCTCCTGACAATTTTCTCCGACTGTTCAAACAGGGAGTTCCAAGAAGGCAATGGAAGTTTATGGCTGACTACAAGCGCAAGTCTTCAAATAGCACAAGAACATTGAAACTCAGCAACTGGAATACAGTTCAAGAATAAACCAAACTGGTTCGAGCTCACCAACAGGAGGCTGCTTGTCGCTTGACAGCTCTGCAGGATCTGGTCTCTGACTCACTCAGCGCACAGGCAACAGCTGACTGAAGAATGAGGAAGTCGCTCCAGGCAAGTCGCTCCAGGCGCCCAGGTGAAGACACCAATTTTCGAAGCGTGAGGACAAAGGGGCGGTGAACTGCTAGCTAGGCTGAAGGAAAGGGGAATGCCTCGCTAAAGTCCGAGAGGCTCAAGCGAATGAAACGTGAGGGAAGGGAGCAGCCGAGAAAGCCGCCGAACTCTAGGAAAATGCTCAGGAAGGTGATAGGAACTAAGGAAACACCTATCCTGACTGAAAACTTACTTTAGCTATGAATAAATACTATGACAGAGAGCGCGAAAGAATACGTTCGCCTCTCAGGGATAATACCGTTGAAGTGCGCCGTTTTTAGAACGCTCGCGCTCCAAGTCACAGAGACGGCGTTCTAAGGAAAACACTAGAACGCTAACTGGTCCCCTGACAATGGCAACAAGGAAGTGGGTGTTCCAAGGCGCAACGATAAGTCGCCACTAGAAAAGTCCAGTTGAGAGAAGGGGGGGAATACTTGCTGATGGAGGGAATCTGCGAAGAGCTGCCTGACCTGAGTCCAATCCTGACAGTACCCCCCACCAAAACCCCCTTCCTAGGCTTGTGTGGATAAGTTTTGTGAAACTCTCTCACTAGTCTGGCTGCATGAACATTAGAGCTGGGTTCCCAGGATTGTTCTTCGGGACCAAAACCTTTCCAGTCCACTAAATAGAAAAGCTGTCCCTTCCTGATCTTAGAGTCTAGAATTCTCTTAACTTCATATTCCTCCACTGAGTCTACCTGAACTGGGACGGGTGGAAGGACCTTACGCAGATTTGGTGGATTTTTCCGAATCAAAGATACATGGAATGTTGGATGAATTTTCAATGTGTTTGGCAAATGGAGTCTCACACTAACAGGATTTATCATTCTGTCCACTGAATAGGGTCCCACATACCTGGGTTGAAACTTCCGATTTCCCCGCAAGCGCATGTGGCGCGTGGAAACCCAAACCTTCTCCCCAGGACGATAAACTGGATTTGCCTTGCGACCCTTATCTGCTTGCTGCTTAAAAGCTGCCTTAGCCTTGACCAAATTTGCAGTAGCTGACTGCAAAGCAATCTGTAACTTATGGATAACTTCCTCAGCAGCAGGAACATCCCCTACAACTCTGCCCACCAACATATTGGGATGTCTACCAGAATTCAAGAAAAAGGGAGAAAACCCCGTGGCGGTATGCACTGAGTTATTATAGGCAAATTCCGCTGGAGCTAGTAAAGATGGCCAATCTCCCTCCTGGTCCAGCAAATACAGACGCAGGTACTGTTCTAAATCTTGGTTCACTCTCTCCGTCTGTCCATCGGTCTCGGGATGATAACCAGTTGACAAACGAGAATCCACCCCCAGACCTCTTAGGAAAGATCTCCAAAATCGGGACACAAACTGGGACCCCCTATCTGAGATCACTACTTTTGGGATTCCATGCAACTTGACTATGTGTTGAACAAACAGAGTGGCCAAATCAGTAGCATTAGGGAGACCCTTGAGAGGAATGAAATGACTCATTTTGGAAAATTGATCTACCACCACCCAAATGACAGACATCCCTTGACTAGATGGTAACTCAACAATAAAGTCCATGGAGACGGTGTGCCAAGGATAAGGTGGGACTGGTAATGGCATTAAAAGGCCTTGTGGAGATTGCCTGAGACTTTTCCCTTTCAAACACAGTTCACAAGTGGCTACATACTGTCGAACCTGAGCTTCCATGCCTGGCCAAAGAAAATTTCGTTTTACCAGCTCCAAAGTCTTCAAAACTCCCTTGTGGCCCGCCAAGGGCTGATCATGGAACATTCGAATGGTCTCTTCTTGTAATTTCTCTCCAGGGACAAACATTTTCCCTTGAAAATAAGGTTTCCCATTTTCCACAAGACGATCTGGACCCTTATTCTCCCAATTCATGTATTCTTCTTTTTTGAATTCCAAGACTATCTTCTCTTCCATCTCGTCCTCTACAGTCACTGCAACGATCTTATCCGCAGGGATGAGGAACTTCTCAATTTTCTCCTCTGAATTCTCTCCCACATTTAGTCGAGAGAGGGCATCAGCCTTTCCATTGGTCACACCTGGCTTGTATGTGAGAACAAAATCATAATCAGCAAAGAATAAAGACCACCGAAGCTGCCTCGGGGTCAAGGTTCGCGCCGACTTAAGAAACTGCAAATTCCTATGGTCTGTAAACACAGTTACCACATGCCGGGCTCCCAACAAATAATGTCGCCACTCAAGAAACGCCACCTTTACTGCCAGCAACTCCTTGTCAGCTATAGCATAGTTTATTTCGGCTGCAGAAAGTTTTCGAGAGTAAAAGGCTACTGGATGAAGTTGCCCCGTCTTCTTATGGCGTTAGGACAAAACTCCCCCAATGGCCAGATTGGAGGCATCTGCCTCCACAAAAAATGGTTCCAACGGATCCGGGTGTTGCAAGATGGGTGCCGAGACAAAGGATTCTTTGAGGAATTGAAAAGCGCCTTCTGCCTCGGTTCCCCATACAAATTTTTCGTTCTTCCGCAGCAAGCGAGTAATGGGGCTCACCTTCTCTGAAAAATTCTGGATGAATCGCCGATAAAAATTGGCGAACCCTAAAAAACTCTGGATTTCTTTCACTGAACTTGGAGCTGGCCAATCTCGGATCGCCTTGAGTTTGGATTCATCCATGGAAACTCCCTCTGGGGAGAGTATGTATCCCAAAAACTCCACCTTGGTTGCATGAAACACACATTTCTCCAACTTCACAAAGAGTTGATTCTCCAACAGACATTCCAAAATGGTACGTACATGCTGGATATGTTCCTCGGTACTTTTGGAAAAAATAAGTATATCGTCAATATACACCACTGCGAAGCGGTCCAAAAATTCACGAAGGATGTCATTCACAAAATTTTGAAATGCCGCTGGCGCATTGCACAACCCAAAAGGCATGACCTGATATTCGAAAAGCCCATAGCGAGTTCTGAAAGCCGTTTTCCACTCGTCTCCTTCTGCCATCCGGACCAAGTGGTAAGCCCCCCTCAAATCCAATTTAGTGTAGATCTGGGCCTCCTTTACCTGATCCAAAAGTTCTGAGATGAGTGGCAATGGGTATCGATTCTTCTTGGTCACCAGATTCAAGGCCCTATAGTCTATACAAGTCCTCAGACTCTTGTCTTTCTTCGGAATAAAGAAAAGAGGAGAGGAAACTGGGGATTGAGAGGGCCTGATGAATCCGTTAGCCAAATTTTCGTCTAGGTATTCTTTCAAATGCAGATTTTCAGATTCCGAAAGAGCATATATACGACTACAAGGAAGCGAGGCTCCTGGTTCCAACTCAATTTTGCAGTCGTATTCCCGATGGGGAGAAAGTCTCTGCGCTCCTCGTTCATCAAAAACTGCTTTCAAATCTAGATACTGTGCAGGAATTTCGGGGAGTTCCACCAAACAGATTACTTGTGGTTGATTGGCCAAACAGTACCTGTCACTCGACTCCGTCTTCACAGGATGAGAGTGGAAACAATGTTCCAGACAAAAATCAGAGGTCAAATCTACAGTTCTCCTAGTCCAGTCAATTTTCGGATTGTGCTCTGTTAACCAAGGCAGACCCAAAATCAGTTGGAATTGCGGAGCATCAATTAAACTGAATCGAAGATAACTCTTATGCTCTCCAGGGCCAATAACTGAGATGGTTTCTGTATCGAAAGCTATCGGTCCGGAGGATAACGGGGTACCATCCACGGCTCGCACAGGTTCCGGCTTTTCCTTCCTAACAAAGTTAATGCCCAATCTTTTTGCAAACAGAATATCGCAAAAATTTCCGGTAGCTCCCGAATCAATCATGATTGCTACATTGGCACTTTGTTCCTTTCCAAATATTATTTGACAAGATAGGATGAGATGCGGTGCCGATAACTGCATGGTGTTTGACAATGACTGAATTAATGGAGTTGTCTTACATTCGGCTTCCACCAGGGCAACCCCGTCTACTGGTGAAGCTTGTCTTTTACCCACGTCGAAGTCTTGGGTCTTCGTGGACACTCCTTGACGAAATGCCCAGAACCACCACAGTACATACATAACTTGCCTTGTCTTCTCTTTTCCCGTTCCTCCGTACTAAGCGGTCCACGGACAGTTCCAATTTGCATTGGTTCCTCTACTGTGACTTCTTCCTTGGACTTAACACTCTCAGGCCGCATGCGATCAAATCTTGGAGGAAAGGTCCGAGTTTCTTTTCGTCGCTCCTGACGTCTCTCCGATTGCCTCTGGTCAATTTGAAGTACTAAGTCTATGAGTTCTGAGACGTCGGTAGGCCTCTTAGGAATCTGGGAGAGTCCATCCTTCAGTTCGTCACGTAGACCTCTGTAGAAAATTGCTGCTCTTTTTTCTGAAGGCCAATTAGTCTCCACAATAAGCTTATTGTACTGCGCTAAGTAGGCCACCAACTCTCGATTTCCTTGCTTTAAATCCAGTAACTCATTATCTGTGGTTTGAGAGATTGCTCTTCTGTCAAAAATTCGTAAGAATTCTGCCTTGAATTCCCGAAAATTGTACAACACAGGATCATTAGTAGACACCAAAGGCAATGACCAAGAAGCGGCATCTCCACTCAGGTACGACAGCATGAACGCCACCTTGGACTGATCTTCTTTGAAAATTATTGGCTTGCAGAGATAGTGCAAAGAACACTGAGTGACAAAAACTTGTGCCTTATTTGGGTCACCCAGAAATCTCTCGGGAGGGGCTAATGGAATAGTGGGGGACATGGCATGCACTACCTGTGTGGAAAAGTCACTGGTGGCTGGCGAAGGATTAAAGGTTTGTGACTTAGGACCCCCAAAATCAGGACTGGGACTAACTGTGAGTTCATTTATCTTTTGACGAAGAAAACTAGTCTCCTGATTAGATTTCCTAACCTCCTCTCTGGTTTCTATTAACTGTTTTTGCAAATCTTCTAAGATGGATCCCAAAGCCTTTAGGTCGAGTCCTTCGGCCATGACACCCAAGCGGAATTTCAGCCGGCACTTCAATCTGTCAGAAGGTACCTGAAGATTCTGGCTCCGCTGGAGTATCAGACCCAAGGAGATGCTAAGCTCCCAATTCCCCTTCACCACTGTGCCGGATTTCTCTTGCAACAGTGATAACAGGGAAAGGGGAAGTGGATAACAAACAGAGAGACTGCTCACACAAATATCTTCTCCCGCTCAAGGAATGATGTAGATTATTCTGTAAAACATAAGGACAACATTACTAAGTTCTGACCTCTCAACACCCTGATTCCTAAACTCTCTCCTAGAACACCTAACCTCAATTACCTGTGGGAATGTGAGCTTTTGCTGCTCTCTGATAGACCTTATATCTTTACTGTTTTGGTGAAGATTGAAGAACTGACCAGTTGACCAGGAGAAGTTGAAGATAGTGAACTGTCCCGCTGCACAGGAGAAGTTGGAGGTACACAAGAATATATATATATATATATTTTCATCTACATGAAGTACTGTCCTTGAATTAGAGTAGTTGCTCCTGACAATTTTCTCCGACTGTTCAAACAGGGAGTTCCAAGAAGGCAATGGAAGTTTATGGCTGACTACAAGCGCAAGTCTTCAAATAGCACAAGAACATTGAAACTCAGCAACTGGAATACAGTTCAAGAATAAACCAAACTGGTTCGAGCTCACCAACAGGAGGCTGCTTGTCGCTTGACAGCTCTGCAGGATCTGGTCTCTGACTCACTCAGCGCACAGGCAACAGCTGACTGAAGAATGAGGAAGTCGCTCCAGGCAAGTCGCTCCAGGCGCCCAGGTGAAGACACCAATTTTCGAAGCGTGAGGACAAAGGGGCGGTGAACTGCTAGCTAGGCTGAAGGAAAGGGGAATGCCTCGCTAAAGTCCGAGAGGCTCAAGCGAATGAAACGTGAGGGAAGGGAGCAGCCGAGAAAGCCGCCGAACTCTAGGAAAATGCTCAGGAAGGTGATAGGAACTAAGGAAACACCTATCCTGACTGAAAACTTACTTTAGCTATGAATAAATACTATGACAGAGAGCGCGAAAGAATACGTTCGCCTCTCAGGGATAATACCGTTGAAGTGCGCCGTTTTTAGAACGCTCGCGCTCCAAGTCACAGAGACGGCGTTCTAAGGAAAACACTAGAACGCTAACTGGTCCCCTGACAATGGCAACAAGGAAGTGGGTGTTCCAAGGCGCAACGATAAGTCGCCACTAGAAAAGTCCAGTTGAGAGAAGGGGGGGAATACTTGCTGATGGAGGGAATCTGCGAAGAGCTGCCTGACCTGAGTCCAATCCTGACAGGCACATCCCAAATAGGCTAACCTTTGTGTGCACAGGCTCACCTGCAGAGCGGTAATAGCCCCCCACAGCGGGGAAAACCCCCCAGTCTAAACATGAACTGGCCCCCGCAGGGCAACAAGCGTAACAACAACCCAGACGAGCTTCAGCGGTCCCACCCAGCTACCAAAGTCTCATGTTGTCGCCAGACAGTCTTATCGTGTCCTCACAAGCCCATCATCTTACCAACTCTTGTGGACTAGGGGAACAAACTGTCAATCTTGTTTTTCCAGTTAACTCTCAACTTCCACAGTCTCCGCCGGAAGATTTGCCTCCCTGCGGTGATCCTTTGACCAGTTCTTCAGGGCATGTTCCAACGCGTTGGGGTCAGTGAACAGGTGCGAGTGTCCTTGTCTATTAACACGCAGTTTCGCCGGGTACAGCATTGCATAATCCAGGCCCAAGTCTCGCAATTGCTTTTTGTACGGAGCAAAGTGTTTACGGGCTTCTGCACCCTGGCGGTAAAATCCGGGTAAAGTGAGATTTCTAAGCCCTCATATTGCAGTGATTTCCTTTCCCTCGCTTGTCTCAAAGCCGCGTCCTGGTCCCTGTAATTCAATAGTTTTGCAATAATGGGTCGAGGAGGGGCTCACGGGCGCGGACGCGGGCCCAGCGATCGGTGCGCTCGCTCCACAAGAAACATCGGCGAAAAAGTTTCCGTCCCAAGGAGAGTGGTTAGTAACGTTTCAATGAAGTGTTCCATATTCCCCGTCTGGGTCGTCTCCGGAAGGCCCGTTATCCGGAGGTTGCATCTCCGCGACCGGGCCTCTAAATCCTCCGTCTTGTCCTGTAGGATCTGCTTCAACCTGTCCAGTCTTTAATGGTCCGAATCGAGCTCCGTTTGCGCCTCCTCTGCCTCCGTCAGCCTCCTTTCAGACATATCGAGGCGTTCCGCATGTTTTTCTATGCGTTCCGCCATTCTGTCCATTCTATAGGTTAGTGCGTCCATCTTAGATCCTAGCGACGCAATGCTGGCTTGGAGGCCTTTCTCCATTGCAAGGAGCATGGTCTTAATGTCCGCATCCCCGCCAACTCTTCTTCCTCCCTCTCCACAGTCTTGTCTGTTCCTGTGGGGCCCTGTGACCTCGACCGCCTCTGGTCAAAGGTAAGTTTACTCTGCGTCTTATCGCCCTTGCCCATTGTGAAGCGGGTATAGTCGACTCAGTTATGGAGATCTGACTGCCACAAACCACCAAGCGATAAATCAGCCAGCGTTCCCCTTCGCAGATAACTCTTAGGCTGGTCTGTTCTTCAGTTCAGGCTTGTCTCGTGGCCGTGGCTCTATCGTGGATCTCTCACAGCAACCGTGCAAGGGAGGACCGTGCACTCCAGGTGGTCAGATGTTGGCTAGACCAGGCATCCACCGTCCTCCGGGGGCACCACTTCTCAGAGGCCGGATCAGGGCGGTTCAGGCGCTCACCGCCACTTCAGACACTCAGGCCGCCCAGCCCAGGGCGAGCTGCAATATGTGTGGGGGGAGGGGTGGGCCTCACCTAAGTCGACTTCCACGCACTCTCCCTCAGTGGACTCGCTCTCTCCCAGGGCTACCGCCACCGTGCGGGGTACCGCCCAAGGCCCATTAGCATGCTAACCCAGCCACGTGTGGCAGCGCCGCCAATGCAAGGACCCCCAGCACTCCAGTATACAGCTATCCAGCTGTGTTGCCCCGATGCAGGCTCTCCGTCCCCCCAACGGGTCACTCCCAGTGGCGCCTCAGGTCCTCCAGGCCTTTCCTCTGCCACACCGGGGGCCCTCCTCTCCTCAGGTACCTTCAACCCTCCAGCAGCGGCCTCGGTATCCCAGGTCTCCGGCCGCCGTGTCGCAGGCTCGTGGCGCTCCGGTGGATCTGCTTTCAGCCCTCAAAGTTAAGGGGGGAGGGGGGGGTGGCCGATCGTGCCCCTCTCTCCGCTACCTCAGGTCCGGTGACGCGCTCTCCGAGGGGGGGCCTCTGCTGCTGACACTGCAGGGGCCCAGGCGCCTAGTACCAGGTTGCGTCTTGACCGCCACCGCACGCAGAGCGACGTCGCTCGGGCTACAATTCTACCATAGCCCGCGGCTCAGGGGTCCAGATAGCCGTCACCGCCTCGTTGTCGGGATCTCCTCTTGTGTGCGAGAGATCCGGCGGCGAGGGGAGTCGCACAGCACACCTACCCCTCCACAACGTCCGGAGCTGTGTGGGGGCTCAATAACGCCTCTCTGGCACAGGATAAATGCAGGATAGTATAGATACGGGCAGGAGCCTCCGGACTATGCGGCCATCTTCACCGCTGGCAAGCTCCGCCCCCCCCACATCTATTACATTTGGTTCCAGTGGTTGAGCTCCATTTCGAGACTTTCTTGGGGGTGTAATATAAGTCATGTATGACCAGGTAATGCTGAGATTTCATTATCCCTGTAATAAGGACTCGATTTGCCAGCATGAAGGATTCATGAATAAGCAGACCAGACATCCCAAGCTTAGTTTCCCATTTTGTTTGACAAAATATCACATCATCAGGAAATTCCTGAATCAGACACATATAAAAATGACCTATTAATGTCTTTTTCGTCATGTTTTCAATTAAGGGAATCAATCGGTCTTGTGCTACTTGTCCTAGCGTCTGTAGGAAACTGCGGATTTGTAGATATTTAAAAAATTTGTTTTTTGGTATGCCATATGCAGTTTGCACATCTGTAAAGGACATTAAGTTACCTTCTGTATAAAGATCCCCTAAATGGTTTATTCCTTTAAGGCTCCATCTAATAGCAATTGGATCCCGAAATATATTAGGAAGTAAATCAGAGGCAATAAATAGTGTATATGCATTATATTTTTGATTCCCAAATGTCTCCTAACTATTTTCCACACCTTATAGGCCGTTATAAGGTTCTTAAATTTCATTTTCTGAAAATAACTAGGCTCCACCACCCTAAGTAGACAGCATTTTACCTCTTCGCCCATTACCCGTTCATGTATCGATGGAGCATTCCAAAAAGGAATTGGAGCTTTATCACCAACCACAAGTGGACTAACAAATTGTAGAGAGGCAGCTATATAATAGAAAGAAAATTGAGGAATACTCCACCCCCTGTGGATTACACATCCAATGAGTTTTAAGGAAATATCATTTACCAACCTAAAAAGGAAAAATATTTGACCATCATGATTAGATCTTTCAGTGGAAAATTAAATAATTACACATGGAGCTTATGTTTCATACAATACTACTTCAAAGAAACAGGTAAGAAGATGTCCTGAAAAGAAAAAACGATTAATTAGTGGGTATACATGAAATCTCAAAGCATTCCACATAACACAGTAGAGAGGAGAAATGTACCATTCCGAGGCCTAGCAGGCTAAAGAACAGAAGTTTACACAGCTTAGAGAGATGTTTAGCATTAGTCATCATATAAACAGTGCAGAGTTCAGTTTTCACTATTTGCCCCTTTTATACAGCATACAATTTTACATGCGTTACATTTTTATGGTCAACAACTGATTTGTGAAACTAATGACATCAATTCAATTATGTGACAAGAAAAGGACAAAATACAAAATTCACCACCAACAATTTTCGAAAGTGAACATTAAATAGAGATTCATCAATAAATAACACTTTACCATAGGTGAAAATATGATAGAAAAGGGAGAATGAGCAAAACTAAATGGCAATATTACTATCACAAAACTGAAACACGGCCTCATGGTAGTTGTAGTTATTTCAATGAAACATTCACAATACTTGACTTAAACATACCTTGTGTAAATCTGTAGTAGGAAGAGAGCAGCCATTTTACTATGTGAAACAGATATATGTTATTTGTTATTGGGAGTGCAAAGACTTACACGCACAATAACATCATGGGAAATGTGATAGCTATTGAAACCTGTTATCTTAAATACAACTCAATATATTTAAACAAAAAGCCAGACAAGATGTTACTGATATATTTAGGTTTCTTTGTAAAATAAATTGTGCTGAACACATTAGCAGCAGCTTAATTCAAAGAAAACAGGAAATATAGGTTTAGTGACACATTGAAGAGTATACCTTACCAGTCTTTACTCCACCAGAGAGTCCTGTAAAACCTTCAGGATGTAGGATCTGCAAGAACATCTCCTCCCAGGGCATGAGTTGTAAGGGGGGCCTGGGGGAACATCCACCAGTTCACTGGGCCTCCATGTGATGCTTGGAGGCAAGGGAAAGCACCCTTCCCTGCAGGTCATTCCAGCACTTCCTAATTTCCTCCTGTGTGTGCAGACTACTTGCTACAGCATTCAATCTGGTGTCTATTCTGGACCACATATCCCTTTTCTGAGATAGGGGTATATTTTGACCTGGGCTCCAAACAATTGTGGCTCTGCTCTTATGATTTTATCCACCTTAACTGACAGTTCTCCCTCAGTGAAACGTGGATTTTTTTCCCCTGGCATTATCCAAATAAATATGATGAAATCAAATTAATTAACCACAAGGAAATAAAGGAAAGAAGAAAAAGGGACACGAAACAGGGAAAAGCAACAAAATAATCTGACTTCAGTGATCAAATTTCGGCTTTCAAATGTTGTGGTGCTGCAGAATGGCAAAGATCATGGTCTGAAATTGAGGTTGTTTTATAGTGTGGTATGCAGGTCCTAAAAATTATTTAACACTCCTCAGGTGTGTGATGCTAGCATCCAGCCTCGTGCAACAGGAATTTTCCACTGTTGACCAAGTTCCTCAACAGATTCACTCCATCGGTAACCCGCCGCTAGAAGACGGCCAGTATAACGGTTACATCTAAATCAGCTAAAGTATGGGATGGTGGTGGGGACACATTTATTATTCCTTTAGCAACCTGTGTGTGCCTCAGAGAAAGTGTGGGATGGTGGTGGGGACAAATTTACTACTCCTGCTCTGACCTGTGTGTGCCTCAGGGAAGTGCTGGATGATGATGGTGACAAATGTACTATTCCTACAATGACCTGTTTGTGCCTCAGGGAAAGAGCTGGATAGTGACAGGAGGCACATTTACTATTCCAACTGCAACCTGTGCTGGCCTCAGAGAAAGTGCTAGATGCTGGTGGGGGCAAATTTACTATTCCAACTCCGGCCTGTGTTTGCCCCATGGAAAGAGCAGGATGGTGGTGGGTGCAAATTTACTATTCCATCTCCGACATGTGCTGGCCTCAGGGAAAGAGCTGGATAGTGGAGGGGGCATTTTATTATTCCTACTCCGACCTCTGCTGGCCTCTGGGAAAGTGTTGGATGGGGATGAGTGCAAAGTTATAGCACGCAAAACAAAGATGGTAATTACTAAAACAGTTCTTTAAGCACGTTAATGGGAAATATGTGAAATACAAACAATACATCATTTATTAAACAGTAAATCTTCTACACAGAATAAAGTATAAACTACACCAACAGAGGACAACACACCCTCCAGCCCAATTTACCGGCACGCTACAATTTGTAAAGCAAACAAGAAAGCAAGGTAATAATAATAATCTGGATTTTGTTTACATTTGCATGTTAGATATGTACAAGTATTTTTGTAGTGTTTATGTAACTTTGCATCCCAACTATGAATAAAACTTACAAAAGAAATATGTCTTTTAATCATATTTAAAAAGGAAAATCAATTTTTTTCAGTCTTTTAGGAAATCTGAATATTCCTTAAAGAATACAGAAAACACCCTAAAACATCAAATTGAATAAAGTACATCCCCATAGAAGTAAACCATCATTACTAGGTAAACTTTTAGCCATATGTGTTTTTAAATAAAGTTTGAAGTTCTCCCAAAATGTTAAACTGTCAAAAAAAGCAAAATGTCAGTAAAAAAACCAAGCCTAACTTTAAAGTGTACAAGCATTGAAAACCACTAATCTTTTAGAATGTAGGGTAATAGAAAATAGTAAAAACTCCCAAAAATTTATCTTATTTAACAATAATTCTTTTCAGAACCAACAAAACAAAGAAAAACCAAAATTAAACAACAGCCTTGGAACACAAATCCATCCACAAAGTATATTAGAACTTTCTGAATTACCAAAAGAAAACACAAACAAAGTAAGCTTTGCAAATACGTCTAGTGCATTCAAAATCAACCATTATTAATTTGTAGGTAAAAACACAAAAAAATCAAGGTTCATATTGCCTAATATTTGAGTGGGAAACCTTTGCCTAAACCCTGCAAGCAGTAAGCTCTACAAACTCACCGCCAAACCGCCGGAGCAACTCAGGATTCCCCCCGCCTCCCGCCGCACGACTCCCGCTGATCCAGGGAGACTGCCGCCGAGAGGAGAGCGGGGGCTGGGGAACTACATCCCCCAACAAGCCCTGCGCCAGCACCACCTGGAAGGAGCGACAGGAGGCGCATAAAGTCGCGCTTCCCCTCCCTCGCGGGACGCCGGGCGAAGCCCGGGCCAAGGGCGGGCCCGTTTCAGCCCGTTCCAGACTGAACCAGGCTGGGCTGGGCCCTCCCCCTTGGTTTGTTATCGTCAGGTGATCCTCCCTACAGCTAAAGGTACTCTTTCCTTTGTTTATCGGATTTTGGTTTTAGTTCCTGGAGCCTGCACACCGTCATTATGTCTGTAACAAGGGGATCCAGAAGTAAGACTGCCCTCAGAACTGCGCAGTTTATAGGTCCTATTGACAAATTTATATCTACTACCACCGAGGCCATTAACTTAAATATTTCCCTCTTAGAGCGCAGGGTATCCCAGGACCTTGCGTTTGCTAAGAGATCTTCCTTGGGCCCGCTCCCAACAGCCACATCTATTCCTATTCTTTCTCAGCCTGGAAATGCAACAGCACAAGTCCACTCCATTCCTAATGCTGTAGACTTGTCGGCCACAAATCTGTCATTGGAACTGGACTCCACTGGGAATCTTGAGATCACCCCGGACCTAGAGCGGATCGCAGTTGAAGACCCGACTCAAGGTGTCTGGTCCATGGGGGTGAGAGAAGGCGCTATACCCAAGCAGTCAATACCTTCAAATAAAGGAAATAAGGCCAATCAACACCCTAAAAACAAGAAAAAGAAAGGTTCTACTACTGCTTCAGTCACGAACATTACAACCTGTACTAACTCTGCATCATCTGCTTTGCCTAATTTAAATTGTCTTTACATGGGTAACGTTCAGGGGGGTGCCCCTTGTCTGTCTGATCATGATTTTCCCAGTTGTTTGAAAGATTTAGGGACCTACTTAAACACCACCTTCAGCCTCTGGAACGGAGTATCATGGCAATTGAAAAACAGCTTGCCATACTCCTTGATAAATCTTCCAACCAGTCCAGGGCAGGAACAGCCAAACCCGGGGGGGTTTCATCTGTGTCCTGTCCGGGGGTCCCCCCAGCTAACATAGACAGACCATCTGTTACGTTTAACACTCAACCCAAAACAAAGGACCCTACAATTTCAACATCTTTTGCTTCTATTACCTGTGCAAATTGCACAAAACCCAAGCCTAAAGATAAATTGGTACCCCAGACACCGTCATCCAGTCAGCAAATCCCCGCTGTTCAGACCCCACTAGTTACGTCAATTGGCGCTAACCGCACTCTGACCAACGAGCCTTTACAGCAATCCAACAGTAAAAATAAGGCTCCTAAAACTAATTCTCATTTAGGCAAAAAGGGGCCCAGACCTAAACGCCCATTTCATCTGGCTCCCGAGGTATCTCCATTTACTGTAATTTTAACAAGAGTACCGGAACTTACAGCAGGAACTGATGAACCCCACTGGTCCCTCCGGAATAAAATCCTCCAGTGGCTTAGCATTAACAGGCCCCTGAAGCCCCCCACCACTTGTAGAATATCTTCGGTACGTAGGGTACCATGGGTGGGGAAGAGCCCCAAGAGTATTCAAGGGGATTGCGTCATCGTTACATGCGAGGATGCCTCCACTGTGAACCATATCTGTTCATGGCCAGATTTAGAGAAGAAAGGGGGAATCGATACCCACCGACTCTCCTTTTTCTACCCTCCTACATTTAACTACCATTACCCAATTCCACCGTCAAACTGGGCCATGTCCCAAGAACACCAATGGGATTATGGTGACCCATGGCAAATTCAACAGAACAGGGGCAGGGATTGGGTACCCCGCCCCTGGTACCCCAACAATAACCGCTTTGCAGATGGCGGGTTGCAAGGTATTCAAACATCCAACAGATTTGACTGCCTGGAGATGGTTGACTGACTTCATGTCCTACCACCATCAAATCAACCAGTCAACAGGCAGTCGGGATCTGGTGTGGTTGCGCGATTTGACCTTGCCAGTTTAAAATCTATCTCTACTGTGGCCCCCGTGTCTCCTAGTGGCCATACAGTTTTACAGAGGGTTCCCGTACCTGAAAGTTCTCCCACCCAATCCCCTTCTCTTGGGCACCATCTTCCTAACACCCAATCCCCCTCCTGCAGGTCAGTAATTGGACCCTCCGGGATATCAGCTCAGGCAACTAAGTCTGCCGATCTTAGACTGATTTCCTGGAATATCGCTGGTATTGCAGGGAAACTAAACACCCCTTTTTGGCTTAGGTTCATAGGAGAAGGGTTTGATATAGTCCTCCTCCAGGAGACCTGGAGTCAGGAGGATATTAATATAGAAGGTTATTCTTCCTATTGCCTTAATGCCACTAAATCCAACTCAGGCAGGGCAAAGGGGGGTCTCCTGATACTTCTTTCTAACAGATTGGAAAACCATAAAGTCAGAAGTAGCTCAAACGTGGGAGCTCATAGCCAGGTATTAAGGATCGAATGTGGCAAGGGAAAGGACCTGGTCCTTGTTAATTTTTATAATAACATCTTGGATGCCTCTAGAGGGAATATTCTGTACCCCTTGGAAAAAGAAATCGCTAAGGCTATGGGCATTTCAAATAAGCAGTCGGACATTCTATGGGCTGGGGACTTTAATTTGCAGCCATGCCAGCTATCCAAGGGGAATCCATGCGGCTTTGGGGTGGAGCAGGATAATTTCAGCTGGAGCGTGGGCAGGAGCGAGGATTTCCCTCATTTTCCACATTGCCATTATGGCTCTATTTTAAATAAATTGTTATTCAAATTAGATCTATTCCTGTTAAATTGCAACAAAAATAATCAGAATGCCATTTGCCCCACCTTTACAGGGCGGGAAGCAGGGACATTCATCGACCACATCCTGTTCTCAAGTAATGGTGACTACTCAAACTTGCACGTGAGAGAAGAAAGTCTTAGTGACCACAACAGCATTTGCGTCACCCTTCCTACAAGGGGCGTCACACAAAATGCTGGAGAAACCTGTACCACTGATATTGTTTCCTGCAGACCTAACGGCCCGAGGATCAAATGGACAGGGGTCAACTCTGCGGCCAAACAAAGGGAGGTCATAGTTAGCTGTAAAACTGAGATTAGTTATTGCCTAAATGATGTCATTAACCCCGATCTTCTGTTATTAAAATTTATTAACATTAATATTGTCATCGAGGGAATCTTTACCAAGAAACCATCAGCTAACAAAACTGTAAAATTGGGATGGTTCGATAAGTCCTGTACTGTAGCCTTACGGGAATTGAAGCTTGCCTTAGGGTTCAAACCCCGAGACGGCATCAGAATTAAACAAACAAGGGCTAACTACAAATTGGCTATCTCTAACAGGAAAAAGGACTTACAGAGAGAAGCATGGGATAAGTTGAATGAAGCAGTCGAGACTAAAAATAGCAAACTCTACTGGGAAATAGTCAACAGCCCATTTTTAAATACAGAAGGCATTCCGGAAATCACTTCCTATGTCGCATGTGAGGAGTGGATTACCCACTTCACTAATATCTTTAACCCAGAAGGGTTATCACTAACCCTACCTCTTGCTGACTCGTCAATATGGACACCTACACCCTTGAAGATTACCTTAGAAGAGGGATTTGAAGGCCTTGCTAATAGCAAGGGGGGGAAGGCCCCGGGACCTGATGGGGTGCCTATAGATTTATTAAAAGCTGAAACTAACTTGTGGGCCCCCATCTTGGTCAGGACCTTCAACTGTGCAGCGGAAGGTAACATTCCCCCCTCTTGGGGCCAATCGGTTATCATCCCCCTATTCAAAAAAGGCAGTAAATCCGAGGACTCCAATTATCGACCAATTTCTTTACTGGACGCCTCAGTAAAGGTTATGAGCAGAATTCTGCTCAAAAGACTAGAAACCTGGGCCGAAGATATGAACATTTTAACTAAAGTGCAATACGGCTTTAGGAAAGGCATGGGCACATTAGAGCAATGCGTAAATCTGGATCTTTTAATTAATAAATACACAGTAGCCAAAAAGGGCAACTTATTTTTATGTTTTGCTGACTTGAGCAGCGCATTCGATTTAGTTGATCACGGTATTCTTTGGCAGGTTTTATTGGAGTTAGGGGCACCGAAAGAAATAGTACACTTTTTGGCAAGGCTCTACCAGAAACTTTCTTGTAAAGTCCGATACGGTACCCTAGGTGAATGTACACCATTCTTTAAGGTATCCAGGGGTATCCGTCAAGGATGCGTACTAGCTCCTCTTTTATTTTCCCTGTTTATTAACTGTGTTGATCGCACTTTAGCTACCATACCGGCAGACGCTCCGCTGTTTGGAGGCAATCCTGTCTCAATCTTATTATATGCGGATGACGCCGTTCTTTTATCCCACACTCAGATAGGTTTACAGCGCCTTATCGATAGTTTTATGTTGTTTATACAAAACAGGAGACTCTGTGTAAACAAATCCAAGACCTATGTTATGTTGTGTGGTCAGTCAGCCAATAAATTGAAGTCCAACTTCTATCTAGACAGCGATAAAATGTTACAAGTTAAAACATTCTGTTACCTAGGAATTACCTATGCCAATGATGTGTCATGGAAATCCGAGCTTGATAATATCAGGTTGAAAATGACGCGAACTACTAGTAGCGTATTTCGATTTGCTTCCAAGCTCGGTTCGAGAAGCATTCGAGATATGATTAATATCTACAACATTCGCTGTGTTCCCTCGGCATTGTACGGGGCGGGTGTGTGGGGTCACATAGATGGCACCCCTCTACAAAAAGATGAAAATAAGTTTTTAAGAAGAGTGCTATGTGTCCCCCATTCCGCTTCCGTTCAACTAATTCATGACGAGGTTGGGGTCGAGTTTATTTCGGACTTAGCAGCCGTTCGTCCACTCTTATTGTGGCGTTCTATTTGGGCTAAGTCAGAGACTCGATTCACTCAAGAAATTATTCTTGATTGTATAGGACTGGACTTTTCTTCACGCATTCTTTGGTTGAAATATATCCACTTCTGGTATAAAACTTTGTTTGATATTGATGTTCTCCTTGACCCCGAACTGGCGGTAGAAATCCCAAAAAAAGAAATCAAACAAACTTTTCTAATGCACAAAAAGAAAGGGCGTAATGAGGTATATGGTAAGCTAGCTACTGTGAAGTTCTACAGAGAACTTAATTTACCATCGGGGTTCCAAGCTTATCTTTTAAATGTCAGCCGTCCATCTCATCAATATGTCCTAACTCGCGTCAGGTTGGAAATTGTACATCACCTTGTTGCGTTCCCAGTACAGAAACTTAAATCAGAAACCCCCTGCCCTTGTGACAACGTTTCACGCCAGAGTTGCTGCCATTTTTTACTTTTCTGCAAATTTTATCACTTTTTAAGATTAAGATACTTAAAACCTATTTTTATCAAATACAATACACGGTCATTTAAGAATGCCCTTGCGTTACTATCAGCCCTAGAAAATGTGGACATCTGTTTTTTTGTTGCTACTTTTATTTTGAAATGTACAGCTGCCAGGAAAAGTATTGTATTGCCATGATTTATACATTCCTGTCTGTACTTACCTAAAATGTACAGCTGCCAGGTTGAGCACATTGTGAGATAACTACCCTCAATCCTGTCTGTACTTGTTTGCTCCCCTGATTTTTCGCATCCTTTATGGTACAGCTGCCAGGAAATGTTTAGTGCTGCTATATTTTTACATCGTCCTGTCTGTACCTACCTGTCTCTTAAATTTGAATCTAAAATTACTATGTCCCATGTTCTAGGTTTTGTGTTTGCTATATAATGTACAGCTGCCAGGATAAGCATTTCATGCGATAATCTCTTTATTCCTGTCTGTACGATTATGATTCCCGCACTCTTTAGTTATTTTTATATTTTCAATCATGATTCAATGTTTAGCGCTTGTTAGTATGTGTCTTTTGCCCATATGAAATATTCCAGATTTCCCTTGTATAAACCTCATATTTTATAACAATTTTATTGAAATGAATTGATTTACTTGTTTTGCTTGTATGATTTGTATTTACAAATCGGATAAAAGCTTTTGAAATTGAAATTGAAATTGAGTGGGAAAATATTGTGTATTAACTTTTCACTAACATATTTTTTTAATAGGAAACCCACAACACTTCAAATAAATAAAAAAATGTTTTTCTTTATTCCAATTTTTTTCAGATATTGGCATCCAATAAACAAGGCAAATACATCAAGTCCAGCAGAGGAAACAGACTATTAAGTCACAGTTGGTATGTTTATTGTAAGGAGAGATTATTTGAGGCCAGGTGTCATTGGAGGTATGTGCAATATTACTCATCCCATGGCACAGTCAGAGTGGTTATTCTAGGTGACTCTGTTGAAAGAACCACAGAGCATAACCACTCTTCCTCCACAATGGAGATAGAGGTTCAAGAATATATCAATTAAATTAAAGCACTTGCATTCACCACCAATCAACCCTGTGGCTCAGTTTTGAGGGAGGTTTCACAACACATTCGAGTTGTATGCCCAGAATCCCCAACCTACGCAGAATTATTCAGCGCAAAATACAGGCAAGTAACAACCTAAGAGTAACACCCCAAAACTTTTCTGACATTAACATTCCACCTGAACTTTCTATAACTAATTAACCCTTTCTTTTACATGACAACAAAAACCCTCTTAAATGAAAACTAATCATTAGCACACCCCATAATCTTGTTAAATTGGAGAGTAGTTATATTTAGATGACGGATGGGACGTTTATATCCACACTCCAACAATTCACCCAAATATACACTATTCATGCCTATATTAATCAAACAGTAGTTCCCTTAGTGTACAGTTTACTCCCTGATTACCAATCCTTAACATATACTGATTTTTTGCCAGAGATAAAAGCTCAAACCATGAACAAAAGTTCATGAAACGTGTTAATTGTCTTTGAATTACCTATGATTAACACAATTACCAAAATGTACATGGATACCCAAAATTAAGGAGGTTTTTTTCATTTTTCACAGGCATATTAGCGAAAATATAAAAAAACATCCTTAGTTGGGAATTATATATCAGACAGCAAACTCCAATTTGAATTAAAGAAACGTATTGCACTTTGTTTTGTTCATCCTGACAGTGTAGATCAAAACTACACATCTATTACAGAATCTGAATACTTGACAGCAAGTGAAGACAAATTGGCACCCCTTCTAAATTACTTTGAAGACACATGGTTTGGCCATCTAAGCAGCTCAGGTTGCAGGAGAAAACCACGTTTCCATGTGAAGTGGTGGAACTGCTACTCGACCTGCATAGAGGGAGGAGCGAAAACAATTAATACCACAGAGAGATGGCACAACTCCTTCCACAAATCAATTGGGAAACCACATCCTAAGTTCAATCATTTTTGGGAAATTTTGAGGAAGGAGCAAAGTTTTAAATAAATGAGAATTTCGCAATCATTAACAGGTAGTCTGAACCCACGAATTTCTAAAAGAACAAAGGAAATGTCCGAGCGACTATTGGGTGCAATTCAACAATTTTTGTTGATGATAGTTTCAGACTACCTAGATAATATTGCAGACGTCCTTCATTTCTAAGCTACCCGATCTCCTATAACTCCTTACTTGCCTATTTTGAAAAAAAATCCCCCTATTCAATTGGCATTTTTTTAAATTCTAAATTATAAAATAGTCGGATTTTCCTACCTTAAGATGTCTTCTTTTTTCAACTCTTGGTCTTACGTTCAACACAGTTTTTAACGAAGAATCATGAGCAATCATTTAACCCCTCCCCTGCAGATGACGGAACCGCTCCGTCATCAGCTACAGTTGAGCTGTGCTGATGACAGAGCGGTTCCGTCATGGCCCGGCCGCCGCGCCTGCGCTGCGCTGATTTTGCGCCTGCGCGGCAGGTTTAATGAGCGGGGCGGGTCATCACGGAACCGCTCCGTCACCAGCACAGCTCAACTGTAGCTGGTGACGGAGCGGTTCTGTCACCAGCATGCGGCGGCCGCGCGGCCGCCCCGCCCCTTTAGCGCTGCGGCGGAATAGCCGCCGCAGCGAAAGGGTTAAACCATTGCAAATAGTCCATAATTCTTGCTTTAATCCATAACCTGAGTTAAACTAACAAAAAAGTGTACAGTTCTGCATAAACATATTTTTATGATTAAAAAAGAAACTGTTGAAAATACTGTGCACACCTACAAAAACCTCACCCAAAAAAATCCGAAATAAAAATCTTTGGCAAAAAATGCACAAAAACTCTCTTAATGCAATCCAATCATGACCGAATTCCATTTACATAAAACCATGGAAAAGTAGTAACGTTTTGAAAAAAATCACCATCCAAAAATCCATCATTGCAAACCTCTCTCATACAGACTCCATACAAAGTCCTAAAATCCATATAGCAATGGTTTAGAAATGGCCAAACATGTTTTTTTTTCAAAACACAATGGGGCATGCAATTAAGGGCGATAATTATCGCCCGTGCCAAGTATCAGGAGTTTTGTTATCACCTCCTTTCCCCAATAATTTTCAGCTTCTTACCGACGTATTATGAACACATCTGTAAGAGGCAATAGTGTCAGGGAAAGGGCGCGATAACTCCCGCTAAGAGGCGATAGGTATTCAGGCGATACCATGCCATCGGCAGCTATCGGTGTGTTAGCCCCTCCTTCTCTCTATCAAGGACTGCTGGGCATTGCAGCTCAGAACCAAGCACCTCTCCTGTGCTCTCAGCACAATCCGTGACACAGGCAAACAAGTTTCTTAGATGGCACCTGACTGTGCCAAGACACAGCCCCTCTTTTTACATGTTAAGGGCTTTTAGGCAATGCTGTTCAGAACTAAGCACCTCTCACGTGCTCTTACGAATCCCGCGGGCAAGCAACATTCCTTAAATGGTGCCGAACTAATGCAAAGACACAGCCCCTCCTGCTCCCAGTCATGGGCTGCTGGGCATTGCAGTTCAGTACGGAGCACTTCTCCCATTCTCTAAGCACATCCCGCAGGCAAGCAAGGCTTCTTAAATCATGCCCGATCAGTGCAAAGACACAGACCCTCCTTCTCCCTGTCAAGGGCTGCTGGGCAATGCAGTTAAGAACCAAGTACCTCTCCCGTGCTCTCAGCTCTTAAATCCATTTTTCACTACTGCAAGGCCTCTCTCTCATAGGATAACATTGAAGTTGCCTTATTATATTTTATATGTGTAATTTCCAAATCGGAAGAGATGACTGGTTCATATTTGGTGTCGTTGGACTCCTAATACAAAATCCTAACTTATTGTAAAGTCAGATTTTCGAAAATTACAATTCTAAAAAAGGCACTTCTGGAAAGCTGACATTTTCTTGCCTTAGCCACTTTGTGTCTGCAGTCTGCCAAACAATCTCTTAATCAGTGAGTTTGTCTAACGCGACTAATCACCCACAAGGGTATCCAAGTGCTTGAGGGTCATAAGGATTAAGGTGACTCAGTTGAACAGCCAGGTCCTGAGTGTCTCTGGAATTCAAGTAGAGTGGTGGAGGTCCATAGCTGGAGAAAGAAGTTGTTCCAGGTTTTCACTGCAAATCAGGAGAAGCAGCATCCTCCGCTGTTGCTTTGATGGATGTGGGGGCGGTATGGGTGAGTGAGAGAGAGGCAAATGGTAGTTGTCTGGTAGGCTTGGGGAAGTTCAGGCAATGGTTGATGTCCTCTGTAGGTGTGTATCATCAGCTTTAATTGGAATCTCTTCTGTATTGAGAGTTTTCTGAGGGGATGTGTGATGTGGGTCCATCTGGTCATGTCAAGGATTAGTCTGGAAGTGGAGTTCAGTATGGCTTGGAGTCTTTGCAGAAAGGGTGTAGTGATCCCAGTGCAGAGTGCGTTGCCATAGTCGAGTCAACTAGGGATTAGGGCCTGAGTGAAGGTACGTGTGGTGTTCAGGGCAGCCATTTGAAGACTTTTTGTAACATGCAAAGTGTGAGAAAGCAGACAGAGGAGACTGGGTTAATCTGAGATTTCATGGTTAGCTTGCTCTCCAGGATAATTCTAAGGTTTCTGGAGTGGTCGGTCAGTTTGAGTGATGGTCCTTGTTCCAAGAGCCACCAGGCGTTGTTCCAAAGGGTGGTGTTGTTGCTAAAGAGCAGTACTTTGTTTTGTCAGTGCTGAGCTTCAGACAGTTGTCCTTCATCCAGTTGGCAACGCTAATCATGCACCTGTGGAAGTTAGTTCTCATATAGCTGTGGTCTTCTGAGAGTGAGAGGGTGAGTTAGGTGTCATCTGCTTAGGATATGATGTTTAGCCCGTGGGATCTGATGATGTTGGCCAAGGGGCGCATTTAGGTGTTGAAAAGGGTGAGGCTGAAGGAGGAGCCTTGAGGAACGCTGCAGATGATGTCCTTGGGTTTAGAGGTGAACAGCGGTAGGTGGACCTTTTGTGTTCCTCTGGTGAGGAAGGAGGCAAACCACTTGAAGTCATTTCCTTGGATACCCATATGATGCAGTCTTTTGATCAGGGTGTGATGAGATACTGTGTCAAAGGCTGCTGAAAGGTCGAGGAGGATCAGAGCTGCCATTGCTCCCCAGTTAAGGAGGGCTTTGATGTCATTAGTGGTGGCCATCAAGGCAGTTTTGGTGCTGTGGTTGGTGCAGAATCCAGATTGGGAGATATCTAAGAAAGCATTCTGGTCCAGATGTTTTGTGAGTTGTAATTTATGGTTTTCCTCAGGACTTTGGTGGGGAAAGGGAGCAAGAAGATGGGGCAGTAGTGCTAGAGTTCACTTGGGTCGGCAGATGGTTTTTTGAGAAGTGGTTTGACTTCTGCATGTGTCCAGTCTTTGGAAAAGGTGTATGTACCAAGTGAAGAGTTGAAGAGGGTGATGATCTTACTGCTGATCCTGCGGCTTCTGAGGTTGAAAATGTGGTACAGGCAGTGGTGTGTGGGGGCTCCTGTTTGAACAGGGACTGTCTCTGGTCACATGACTGTGTGTAGTTGGCAGTTGAACACTGTGTATTCCTCTAAGACAGCCACACATAATGGAAGCTTATATGTGACTGGATGGGCCTCGACTCCGCCTTCTCCATGTCGAAATAGGTCAACGCTGTCTTCTCCTCCTGCTACAACACCCTCCGCATGCTCCGCAGGATACAAATGGATCCTGACCGAAACAAGAAAAACGGTGACACAGGCCCTCGTCAGCAGCAGACTGGACTACGGCAACGCACTTTACGCAGGAATCCCAGCCAAACACCTACGACGACTACAACGCATCCAAAACGCCTCTGCCCGACTAATCGTCAACGTCCCCCGCTGCAGCCACATCAGCCCCCACCTGAGAGACCTACACTGGTTCCCCGTCGACAAGAGGATCACCTTCAAGTTCCTCAGCCACGCACACAAAGCACTGCACAATGCCGGACCAGCCTACCTGAACAGCAGACTCAGCTTCTACACCCCCACCCGCCAGCTTCGCTCCGTCAGCCTTGCCCTCGCCACTGTTCCCCGCATCCATGAATGACCTCTGTCGGCAGATCCTTCTCCTTCCTCGCCGCCAAGACCTGGAACACCCTCCCTACCCACATTCACCAGACCCAAGACCTACTTGCCTTCAGAAGACTCCTCAAGACCTGGCTCTTTGAGCAGTAGCAGCACCACCTCCCCCCTCAGCGCCTAAAGACCCTCACGGGTAAGTAACGCGCTCTACAAATACTTTGTTTGATTGATTGATCACTGGTAGGATGGGAGGGAGGAGCTGGGCCCATCCTTACTTACACCTGAATAGGCTGTGTCCTGTTTCAACACAAAGGGCTGTATACCCCCTGTAGTTAGTCTAAAGCCAGTGCAGGGAAGGCAGGACATCTGTGCACGTCAAAAGCATGCCTCTAGAAGCTTCTCCCACCCATTTAAATGGGACACCTGTGTATGAAAGAAGTACCTCCAAAACCACCACTTCAGTACACTTCTGAACCTGTGAGTACTCTGCCAGGAAAAAGAACTGCTGTGCTGCTGCAAGGACGCCACTCTGATGGACTGCTGCTCTGCAAGGAATCTTGCGCTGCTGTGCTGACCTGTTTCCTGGTACCCTCTTGCCTGAGGAAGAACAACTGGACCTTCAACGCCATCTTGAAACCAAGAACCCAGAGTGACTTGAAGAGCAAGTCTGATGGACTCCTGAAATGAGCCTCAGAGACATAAGAGGCTCCCCAGCAGCTCCTGGACCTGTATTCTGCAGGTTTCTGACCCCCAAGAGGTACCCCTCAGGCCCTGGACGTTGATGGGGTTCTTGAGCACTTTAATTTGAGCTTTTGGGTTCATTGCGGCTGGAACAGTGCTGTTCACACAGAAAACCATTGCAAGGCGGCACAAGCCCCTCAGGGGACCGCCAGCACAAAGCTCCAGCCCGCGTGTCTGCAATGTTTGGCCTGCTCTTTGCGCCACACCATCTGCCGCCCATGATACTCTGCATACTCCCAGCAACCCTCAGCGACCTTGGCACAAAACTTGCGATGGAAAATCTTCAGTGGAACTAATATGGGCCTGTATCAGACCCGGCTCCATCTCGGTCGGCCTGAACGTTTGACTTTGACCCAGTCTAGTGCAACCAAATAGCCATGGTTGGTGCATTTTGTTTCTAGACACTATTTTACAGTTTATTCTTTAAAAATTCATAACTCTGGTTCTACTGATTGGATTTTTGTCATTTTGGACTTGTTTTATTTGCAAAAGTTTGTTCTTTTGTAACTTAGTGTGGGATTTTTGTGTAGTGTTTTCACAGTTTTACTTTTTGAAGTTTTGCACAAATACTGTTCACATTACTTCTAAGTTAAGCCTGGTTAAGCATGACTACTCTGTGTCAAGCTACCAGGAGATAAGGCCAGGTTAATTTAGCGGTTTGCTTATCCCTTACCCTTACTAAGACAGTCGTTGCTGCTTGACCAGAGCTCACACCCCAGTCAACCAGTAACCCAATTTCTAACAGGAGTTAGTAAAGTTGATGCCACTACTTGTTTTGAAAAGGGATGGCTTTTTCTCAAGTCACTAGCACCTTTAACATGCTTTCCCCTCTAATGGTATAATCAAATGAAGGCAGCATGTGGTGTTACAGCCAGAGCTGCTGACTTTGGAAGTGGGAAACCAGGTTCAAGTCCCGGCATCCGCTCAAGATCCTGTGATTCTGTGCAAATCACTTAATCTCCCCATGCCTAAAAGTAAGGCAATGTGGGCCTCACTCTTCGAGACTTTAGTCAAAGAAAGGGAGATACTCTCAGAGTTTCTGTGATAAAATGATTTAGGTAACGAGCCCAGAGTGTTGATACGTCTCTTCATGAGGCTAAAAGCTTATGTGTTGACATGTATGATATAATTAGAAAAATAAGGGCATGGAAGAGACTTCAAATCCCTTTTTATACAGTTTTAGTATGACCCCATTGTTCTTACATAGGGAGAGATTGCAATTACGGCAAAAGTCACCCTAGGTGGCTTGAACTGCCAATGTACTCTCTGCAAGGGTCAGAATAAGCAAAGAAGCTGTCTTCCAATGAAGCATCTTATATTTGGCCTCGAGGGAAGTCACACTAGGATAGGATGTCTCAAATGAGCTAGTGAATACCGAATAAGAAGCTGTTGGGTTTGCAATGCATCTGATGCAAAATTTGAGGGGAGGTGAACACAAATGGAGCCAACGTACAGTTACTTTTGGGGGTGACACACAGTGAAACAAAAGTTAATTACCTAGTGATCCGTCTACATGAAACGGTGTGATCAAAGGTAGTTGATAAAGTAATTTGCACAAAACTCAAAATCCAGTTTGCGTCCTACTGGATAAGTATAAGTAGACAGACACAAGATTAAAATCAATATAAACACGATGTAGCAGAGACAAACTATTGAGAAAATGCTTAACCGGATAAATTATGCGAATAAAGTTAACTGAGCAATAAAAACCATCAAGCATGCAAATGTAGCCAAAAAATTGAAAGGATGTAAGTTCTGGAAATAAAAGTATATGTGGAAATAAACCAATGAGAGATAAGGGTTAAAACATAGTCCATTCCTAAGAAATTCAATATCTTGTTTTCAAATATTATTGCTTCATTATTTTGAAGTTCTCTCTTTATAGTTCTGCAATTCCAAATGGAGCCATTGGAAGATTTATTTTTCTTCTGGACACTTCATCAATAATAGATTGCTAATTTGTCTGTTTTCTGAAAATCAGGAAAATCAGGGCCTGATTACGACTTTGGAGGAGCGGCGCCTGGTCTGACCTGCTACCATTTGACCAAAGCCGTGGTCCTGCCACCCACCACAATAGGAGCTTCCTCCTGTCTGGTGGGCTTTTTTGGCATTACCACGGTGGACCCTCTAAAAACGGGCAAATGGTTCCACTTTTTAGACTGAAACGTCCATGCTGTGCAGGAAATGGTGTGCATGCATACGGGGGGCACACCATGCCCCCCTGTGTGCATTCAGAGGTGACAGAAGCACCAGGAAACCCCCTTTGTTTCTTCTCTGCCAGGATTTTCATGGAGGAGGGACTGCCATGAAAACCATGGCGAGAGAAAACTCCTAATATACTTGGCAGGATTGCAGCGGTCCAGCCCAGCATATTGATGTCTCTACACCGCCGCAGCACCGCCAGCTAACAGTGGGTCCCTGGCACATGCAGCTGGGCTGTGGCAGTCCGACCACCCGACTCATAATAGGGAGGTCAGGAGACCACTGTACCATCATGAATCTGGCAGCCTATGGATCGCCAGACAAGTAATCGGGCCCTAAGAGTGCGTTGGTAATTCTGTTGGGACCGGTCATGGGAGTCACTGGCTCCATCAGAATTATACGTTTTGCAGGAACATCAGAGCAACGTGGTTGTTCACTCTCAGATTTCATCAGCTGTAAGAGAGTAAAGTCTTGGGGCCAGTTACCGAGGAAAGTATAAGGAAATTGGCACAGTAAATCTGGTTTCCTGAAGTGTTTCGCCAAAACTCTTAGCTCTTGTTATTTCCCAAACTTTTGAATTACCGGTACCCTTGGAGATAGCAATTCCGGGACACAGAAATAACGGCAATCACTGTGGGTTACTTATAATGAGGGCCTACGTTTTCTGTCAGGTGAGAGGAGCTGAATGTCCTGTAGGTTAGAAGGTTCTGCCTCAACTGCAGATGAAAAAAATGAAGATGTCAAAAATAAAGTAGGAAAAGCATCTAAACTCAAAATCATTAAAATGGGGTGGGAAAGTGAGTGAATGATCACTTCCATAATCAGTGCATCCCTGATCTTAATAATTTATTTTCCATTGCACTGACAGAGCTATTGCTCATGCCCTCTCCCTGAAACCTTCAACATGTCAAGAGCTTTATACGTTTTTTAGCGCAGTTATCTTGTGTTAAACCTTGTCCTACATACAACATCCATAGCCATAACCTTTTGATGTGTTATTAATATCTTTTTTTTTTGTCAGTCGGTATTCTGCACCCACCACTGGTGTTAATGCCGTGGCAGACTGTCTGATCTATCGCTGCACTTATAGGAGTGTCTACAACACTCTTCCACTGCAACATATCACTTTAAAATGATGCTTGATACCCACCAGCAATTACAATCTAGATTGGTGCCCTGAGACCTGCTTCCTGCCATTCTGGACTGGCTATCACGTTATGGACTTCCAAATATGTCTTTGTACTACATGCAGGTCACTGCTGAAATCAACCCTTGCAAGGACACCCCGGAGGTCCCGGTGTGCACATCTATGATTAAAGTACCTGATCACCTTCTAGATCAAATAAAACTGCAATAATAGCTCCATAAATAGCTTCACAATTATATGCAAACTCAGTGTCAAAGGCGCCCCTTTACCCTCCACAGTTTCCCTTTGATCTAAGTATTAGCCATCTGGCCGGTCAGCATTCTTTTAAGCACAATACATCATAAGCACTACTTCCATCAGAACCCCCCACTTTTGGAATGTGTGCAGGTGTTCAGTCAAAGCAGTCCCATTCGAGTGGAATATGCGACCCATTCCCCTCGAATGAAAATTATTTTTGTTTTAAACTTTCCAGTCTCTGTAATCAAACTGAGGCTCAATAATCGCTATATGCTTTATTATGTCAACAGTGACAGTATCCATCTGTAATGACATTAGTATTACAGTCTTGCCATGCCTTCTCCTTTCCATATTCACTAAGTGTTTTCAGCAAGGCAACAGATATTTTCAAGCTTTTAGCAAATGTATGTCTGAGTGATTCAGTCATCCCTTCAATTCTCATAGAATGCACAGTTGCTTAGTTCAACAATTAATTGTTAAGAGAATAATGAGCTCCAGGTAATAGATCATCTTCATCATCGTATCAAATTATATTATATTATTTGAATTATATTAGCCAATATAATTATGTAATTCAGTTTTAGAAATGTCACCCCTCAGCAAAACAGACCCTCAATATTTCAGCTACATGGAGATGAGCAGATATAAGTTAAGAAATGCGCCTGATGGAAACATAGATTGATGTAAATTGTAACACTCGAATCGCATCATATTTCGTGTCCCCCTCCCCCTGCGAGGCTGCGCTGCCTTGCGCAACAGGGAGGGAGCAGAAGAGCGCCATTATCTTCCGAGATATGTCTCTCTCCTCCCCTTTCCCTTGCGCTGGCGCTGATTTCAGCTGCTGTGCGCCATGCACACACCTTAGCGCTGTAGCGCTAGAGGGTGTGCATTAGTGTAGCATAGGTTTTGTACAGGCAGGGTACCCTTCCTGTACAAAATACTATGCTATGCACGAAGCAAAGTTTTTCCCACTTTGCATCATGCATGCAAAATTTGAAATGCATGGCAAAATGAAAGCATTTCTCCTGTTAGCGCCTCCTTTGAAGGGGTGTTAATCTGTGGAGCAAAACCATGTTAACACTTTGTAAATATGGTTTTGGGGCAAAAGGTATGGGTGGTTGCATGGGAACGCCCTTGTACCACCCATGTAATCCCCCTCAGTGCAAAGTAACACAAAGCAGTGTTTTGCGCAGCTTTGTGCTACTTAGAGAGTGCTTTCCCACGCAAAACAAGTTTTGCACTGGAAATAAAAAAGGAACAAAAAAAACGCTGTTTAGCGTCACTTTTGTAATGCTAAACCAGCACAAAAGTTTTGAAAATCTCCCCCTTCCACTGAATTGACGAAGAGTTCTAAAAAACAACAACAGAGATTGCATGTGCTGCCACTCATTTAACTCTCTTATTTTGAGTTTGAACATCTGACCATGGAACAAATGTTACTGATGACCCAAATGTGTCGTTTTATTTATATTTTATTTTGAAAAGGGGTTATTTCTTATTTTTTGAATCTTAATGAATGATTTAAGAATTTTCAAAGAAAATTTTTAAGACCTTATGTACAACAAACAAATGAACATTACTCAAAAGAAAAAGAACTTTTTTCAAGTAGAAATCTTTTTAGACTTTTTGGGACAACATATAATACATACATTCAATCATACCACTTTCAAACCACACTATTTACATATATACACACAATACAAAAAAAGAACATATGAGTTGTATCTACAATGTAATCACTTTGATTTACAAAGAAGCCTGGAACACATTCATATATTTCAAAACCATTCAAAAATAAATATCACACGTTTGGTTTTTTAAGGCTTGACAAGTCTACGCGTTTCGAACTCATATGAGTGAATGAGTTCTCGTCAGGACCGAGGTCTGTGAAAAGAGAAGGGGAAACTTATTGGTATGCTGTTTTGTGTTGAAACCACACCGACTACCCCTACTACTAGCTTCTATCTCTTACCTCTCAATCACTAGGAAACCAGAAATACGACTATGATTGCCGGGACACCAAACCATCTGTCATGAAGAAATGAATCCCATCAGTATCTCTCAATACATGTCCAAATTTCACCACACTCATACCACAATTCCTTTCGTTATGCTTACAAGAATTTGGTGGGTCCGGGCCTCCTGATGGTTCAGGGTGGTGGGGCTCCGGCTGTGTAAAAAACGGGTTTTTTTTTAATGATGGGTGGTTCTGAGTTTAAAAAACGGCATGTGAATCAGGGGAGGTTGTGTTCTCACCTGTCGACTCGTTAGTGTGTCCTACTAGCCGGTCTGGTGTGGGGTGACGAAGGACGCGTTGGCCGGGATCGTTTGTAGTGAGTCTGGAAAACCGAGACAGAGGAAAACTGTCAGAAAGCGTGTGCAAGTTGTTGTCAAAGTCGAGCGGACATAGAGACTTATGGCCAGTATTCACAATTGTGAAAAGTGACTGTCGATCAAACGATCCTAGTGGCCCTTTAAAAGATTGAGAACATCACACAGTTTGCATCCGCCCAAACTCCCAGGATCCTTTGCGGACCCGGAAGCTTCGCGCAAATCGGACGACTTGGAGAACGGAACGCTGCTCGGCGCTGCCATACCCGTGGGAAGGTAAGCCTCCCGTTTGCTTTCGCTCCGCACATGCACATGCAATCTCTGTTGTTGTTTAGTAGCTTGTGGCAAGCAGTGCTGTTGGGAGCCCAAACCCAGTAGTCTTGTGTTGAAGAAGAGTTCTAAAACGCAAGGCTCCTCCAAAGAGTGTTCAGGCAATGGACCTACAGAGCATTACCCAATGCTCACACTAGCTTGAGGAAAAAAGATAGGTTTCAGTGCCTTCTTATTTGTCAGAGCCCGCAATGCTAGTGGTAGCGGTTCCACTCTTTGCTAGCAATGACTGAGAAGGAACACACGCCCTTCTTAACTCGTCGGAATCTTGAAACATTAACAAATACATCCGAGAAGGATCCAGGGGTTCTGGGCAGAAGGTAGCGCACGATCCTGTCGATTAAATATCACAGACGGAGATTGTAGGTGGCTCTGTAGGTGAGCCTACGAGCTTTGAAATGAATTAATTTCCTACTAGGGAGCCAATGAAGAGCACGCAAATGATGAGAAATGATCTCCCTCTTGGGCATACCGAAGATAAGGGGGGCAGCATCATCCTGAACCACTGGAAGCTTCCTGGTCCATCTCTCTGGGAGGCCTAGTGTATAATGTTGACATAGACCCTTCTAGATGTTATCAAAGGGTGGGACTACTGTCCGGTGAGCCGTCATGGAAGGGAAAATGAGGAATTTTCTAGTAGCACGGAGAAGGGCGAAGCAGGACACCATTGCAGATAAAATCTGAAAGCGAAAGGAGAGCGTATCATCTATCTTGACTCCAATGTAGTTCCATGCTGAGGTAGTTGGCTGTGATGTGTGGAGACCGGGCGGCCAATAGAAAGATAACGAGTGTTCCCTCACTTGCCAGAATCTCTGTTTTGTCTGCAGTACATTACAAACGGCTTACGAGCAACCAAGGCAAGACATGCCACAGACATGAGTTAAAGATCCTGCCCGTGCCTGTGGAAACAGGCTCAAAAGTGAGGAGCAACCGGGTATCATCGGAAGTTCAGCTAAGGGGTCTTGCAATTATTGAATAATGTGCTTGAGAAGTGGAAAAAGGTCCACATTTAGTCAAGGAACATATCATGGGAGGGCATGGAGGCTTCTCCACAACCACTGGAGAGGGAACATGGAGAAGAAACTAAACTTGCACGAAACCTGAGAATCTTATCCTCACAAAAAAATGCCTATCTTTTCCCTCAAATCCTGTAATAGTGGGAGGACAGGCTTTGGAATTCAAATAAAGTTTATTGATTTTACAAATCTCTCTAGAAGATTTTCTGCCTCTGCAATGTGCTGAGAGTTAAAAGTGCATTGAGCTGATATAAAGCTATTTTGTAGCATTCCTTATGGGAAGAGATCTAAGCTGATTATGGTTTCTGCTCCCATTGTTTACTGTGTTTCTCGAGTGCCAAAGGTCTGGGGGTAATCTGGGGGCTGAAGTACTATTTCGCTTGGTGGCTTTCATACATCATGAAGCTAAAGTGTCGGTTAATTAGCCAATTTTTTTATTTTATTTATTTGTTGTAGAATTTTATTGAATAGCTTCATTTTTTACATCATGATGTTTTTTCACTAAATAACCTCTCAGCTGAATGTACCATTATGTTTGCGGTAGCCTATAGGCCAGCAGACTGCAGTACCGAATCAACAAATACAATTGTAGATCCTTGTGGACAAGTAGAGTTCCATCTCAATGAAGTGATCATTTCTGTTGACTTTGGTATGCATAATTACTGAGAAAAAAAAACTTTGCAGAATATTTTTTAAGCTTTCTTGAAGACATAGGGCCTGATTTAGAGTTCGGTGGATGGGTAATTCCATCACAAACGTGATGAATATCCCATCCCCTGCACTAGAAGTGCCACCAAACTCTAAATCAGGCCCATGGTCTTTGGCTCAAGTGGCAGGTATAAGGCCCATCCCATGTCAAGAGGTGTACCATAGATGTGGTCTTTGATCAAGACACCATGATGATATCACTTGACTGTCACTCTGCTGCACTAATCTGTCAACAATAGCTATCTTGTCTCAAAAACTGCTAACCCTGACAAATTGATGGTTGAGGACATCTAATTGTGGAATAACATGGATTCTAATAAGATCACGATGTTCCAAACTTAAGACTACCTCTTTTGTACTCACAATCTACAATTCAAATCACTCCCTTCTGGAAACATTTTGTACCAACCAACCAGGGAGGGAGCCGTTGTAACCATACCGTAGAATGTTATTTCTGATTTTTTGGATGAATGCTGCCCAGTTTCTATGTTGAACAAACTACCCCTTTTACATGCCTGTTTAACCCCTTCGATGCTTGTGACGGAACTATTCCGTCATCAGTCACGGTTGGGCTGTGCTGATGATGGAATGGTTCCGTCACAACCACACCCATTTAAATCGGGGCCAGCACAGGAGGAGAATTCCTTTAGCAGCGATGAGGTTAATAAAAGATTGTTACAGGGATGGATCCAGATGAGAGGAAATTAGGGTTGTTTTCCTCATAAAAAACTTCCCTGGACCCAGTATGGCACTACCAGATGCACTACTTTAAAGGATCAAGGAGCCCACAACATACAAAAAAAACGGTCCATACACCGACCCTTTCACGCTGGCACACAGGGCAGTGGCAGATTTCTAGACCAAGAGTGCCTGGACCTATTAGTCCCTATTAACTATTGCCCCACTGCCCTCCTTCCTGGACTGACTATTTCTTTGGAGGAATCCATCTTAATAGATCCTTAACAGAGCAGGGCAGGATACCAAACTCCCTTTGGTGACTGCCTGGGACAATATTAGAACTATCTTGGATGAAGGATACATGGTGGAAATGATGTTTTTGGATCTCTGTAATTTTTTACACAGATGACCATGGTCTGTTACTGCAGTGGCAATTAGACATAGGACTGAGCGTCAATGTTGGACTGTTTCCCCTATTTTCTTACTAATCACTCTTTAAATCTTCCACCATTCAGGTCAACTAAAATGGAGGTTATGTGCAGGCGCCTCCGAGTCTATCCAGGTATCTTATACTTTTTAATGGATATATACAGTCACTATCGTCCTTGACTAGATCTTTTGGCTGCCTTGTTCTTTCATATACTGATGGCACACAGCTTATCATCAGAATGGACAAACAGTCTCCTTCGTCTGCTAAAGAAGATTTCTGCTTAGCATCTGTAAACCAGCTGATGTGCCACAACCGTTTAAAAATGAATACAAGTGAAATAGAGCTACTTGTTTTAAGGAGACATTTGCCCCATTGAGGACTTAGGCCCTTATTTATGAGGCCTTGTGTCAGTTTTGCGCCGCCGGTGCGTCACTTTTTGTGACGCACCAGCGGCCTAAAATATGCGCCTTGTTGCGCCATATTTAAAAAGTGACGCATCTAGGTAGATGCGTCACTTTTTAAACCCCTGCGCCACATTATACCTGCGTCAGGTATAATGTATGCAGAGGGGGCGTTCCCCCGCAAAAAGCCTCGTAATAGTGACGCACTGAAATCTATGAGATTTCACTGCGTCACTTTTAGGACGCTGTTGCGTCAAAATCTTGCGCCTGCCTCACAGCAGGCGTAAGACTGACGCAAGCCCTTTCACATGGGGCTTTCCCCATGTGAAAGGACGCATTGCTGGAGTTGCGTCACTTTTGTGACACACTCCAGCAATGCGTCACTTTTGCGCTTACAGATACGTCAGAAATACTGACGTATCTGTAAGTCCTTGCGACATGATGCGTCATACATTAAATATGACGCATCATTGGTGTTGCAAGGAGTGCGCAGTGAAAAGTGACGCATCGCTGTTTTCATGCAGCAATACATCACTTTTCATAAATGAGGCCCACAGTCTCTAGCCTAATTACATGGACTCCCTGTAGCCCTGGTGGAAAAGGCACAATTCTTGTGGTATATCACTGCTCAGGAGGCCAGAAGACAGATGAGTTACCACAGAAGAGCAAGTTTGGGGCTTAAGGTGTTTATGATGTTATAATGTTGTCTGTTGTCTACTATTGAATAGCCAAGGCCTCCACTGATTCTCAGATTTATCTAAGAATATTGCAAGATGCAGATTATGTGAAATAGGGTTCCTTAACTTCGAATCTTGAGCAAGAAGGAAGAATTTCCTAAAGTTTTGAGATGGTATTATGTTCACAGTTTTTGTCAGGAGGTTGTGTGTGGTTGCCAAGATGACTGTAAAGGACGGAATTGTGTGCATTGACTTCGGGGAGAGCGTATTGCTAAATTGGCTTCTCTATTTATATACTGCACACAATGCCCAGGTCTAGCTGCAAGTTTCTTTGTTCCGTGATCATAAAGTGCTGAAAGCACTGCCTTCAGGATGTTGAGGGATGTATGGCTAATCATGTTTTACAATTAATTCCCACCAAGACCGAGTTTCTTTTTCTGTCCAATCCTAAATCTAAATTATCAGTTGACTACATGATGTTTAAATTCACTTTTGATGCACAGCCTTCCCAGCTGATACCTTAGTTTTCCCCTTACTATGCGTACCAAATGTTGGACCTGACATCTTTGGTGTAGTTTTCCCCCCAACTCTTGACTTCCACCTTCCTGTTTTTGCTGACTTCGTTTTTTCTGGCTTTCGGACCCTGCACTCTTTACAACTGCTGATCAGTCCTAAAGTGCTGTGCCCTCTCCTTGAAACTTGATAACATTGACTTATATCCAATAGGCACATTCTTTTACTTGTAAGCCCTTAGTTCAGTGTCACTACATGTCCCCAGAGTCTGTAAATTTAATGCTACTAGTGGGCTTGCAGCTCTGATTGTGCCACCCACATAAGTATCCTTTTAGGCATGTCTCATGTCTGCTACTACAGCATGTGTGAGCAGTTTTAAACTGTCTTGCCAGCTTGTCAAAGTAAAGTTTTGCTAGTCCTAAACCTTCTTTTTCAATATATATGAGAGAGCGCAATTTGAATGAAATGTATGAATACGCCATATTTACAAACCAGTTGCGTAAAGTTAGCTAAGGTAACTAGAGATATGAAAATATGTTTCCGCATTTACTCACGATTGCTTTGTTAGATATAGAGAGCACATATAGAGTGTGGGCTAATATAGAAATGTGTGGAAATGCTTAGAAATGTTAGATGTGTTAATCAGGTTCCACGTTATGTAGCTGCTAAATGAAGAAGGATGTAAAATGTAAAATGAAGAAACGTGCAGACCACATGGCACTGTATAAGAACGAAACGTACCATTGCATCTTTCACGTAACATGGATTCAATATTATTCAATGATTTTGCTTATATGCTAAAGGCTATGTTTTATAGAAGTGTTTTTGTATAACCAGAGTGTGGTGTGTTAGCATATTATTTTAAGTTAAGAAATAAGGGTTCACAGGGTGCAGGCTACTGCACGTAATTTAGTAGGCCTGGAGAGATAAAGAGTCTTCTTTGATCTGCACGTGTTAGTTAAAGTCGAGCCTCGTTAAAATAAATTGCCAATGCTGGTCGAAGTTTTATGGCCTAGCCTGATAAGGGGAGCCTGGAATTTGGGGCCCTGCTTCGAAGCGTCTGTTTGCAGGTGCGAGGGGGGTACCAATCAAGAGCTTGATGAATAGAGCTCTGTTCGAGGAGATAGGCTCGGGTCCGGAGGAGTCTACTGGAATGTCATGGGGGTACCAGCATGCTGGAGACGGAGCCTGGGAAGCAAGGTCAACTTTAACAGACGGCCCAAAGAAGCGAAACTATGGAAAAAACCAGAATCGAGACCACGTGAATTGTGTACGTGGTGGGCGTCTCAGAGGGGCGTTCCACCCATACTGTGATTCTGTATTAGGGACAGTGCCCTGGGGAGGAGGCAGAGCAGACGGCCTGAGGACCCTAAGAGAGCGGATGGGTAGGCAGAGAGGACATGACTGCTATGCATAGGGTTTCATCTAAGACTAAGAGAAGTGTGTGATCTTCTTTAGAAGTCACCACGGCTGACACCTTTTTAGGATAAGACTCTGCTAAGTAGGGATGTCACTTAGTTCAGTGTAGAGACAGTCTAACCTGATTTGTTTTCTTTTCTGTAAATGACGCTCAAGCCTCATCTTGTGTCGATGATACTTAACTTGCTGATTTTTGAATTGGTTTTGGTAGTTTTCTTCTGTCGATTAAGATCTCTCAGAGAGTTCATGTTCATCTTACTGCCTGTGTATCTTTTGAATCTTATATTGAGATGTTTGTACCTGCAACTAATTTGGGCTTTATAATAAATCTTTAAACTTATCCGTAGTAAGTGGTTCTTTAGAGTTGTGTCAGTTTGGGCTGGTTTGACCTATGTAGGGTTTGCCTTTTACTCAATGACAGTCAACAATCGATCCAAAGGACTTAAGTGAGATAGTAGTTTGGGTGATCTGATAATTGATCAAAAATCTCACGTTCCCATATATATGCCACCCCTAGGGTAGGCCCTAAACATCCTATAGGGAAGGTTATAGTATATTTAAAAAATGGACACATACTTTTAACTTTTCCACGTCCTGTGGTAGGAACACATCTTAAATTCGTCTTTAACTACTGTAAGGCCTACCTCTCCCATAGGATAATTTTGGGTTGCGGTATTACATTTAATAAGAGCTAACTTTCAATTGGTAGCAAGTGGGAATGTAGAGTTTGGATTCTAAAGAATTGAATTGGAAACTCTATTTAATGGTAAAGTTGATTTTAAGTCACAATTCTGAAAATGACACTTTGAGAAAGTTTGCATGTTATTTTCCCAACCATTCGGTGGCAGCAGCCAGAAACCTATATCCTGGACTAAAAGACAAGGTGTAGCTGGCAATTGGTCTAAATATATTGCTCCAAGATAGTGAAGCAATGGAAATAAGTGTTGGTAGGATAGGCCGTCACTGACTTGATGTGGGGGAGGAGCAATCACCTACCATACTTGCCCATAGCAAAGGCCCTGCCTGAGCACACTCACAGAGGGTTTGAAACAAGTCTTTTGTGACCCAAACAGGCCAGGTCAGGGAGGCAGGAAATTCCATGCACCTCTGGGGGTGGAAACCCCCAGACCATCTCCTACTTCAAAGTAGGCATCAGGTATAAATAATGACCCCTTCAGACTCAGCTCTACAGTACACCTCTGGATCTTTGAAAGACGTAGCAGGCCTGCTGTGCTGCTCTACAAGAAGGACTGCTACATTATTGCCCTGCTGCCTGAGTGAAAGTACTGAACTTGCATCTTCAACTCAGAACCGCCAGACTGAGTTCAAGGGCAAGTTGGCTGGCCTCCTGAACAGAGCATCATGGACAGAAAATGCTCCTTCCATCTTGAACCAAGCACCTTTACTCCATATGCTGTGAGTTCTACACCCTCCCAAAGTGGTGCCACCCCAGTTCTGCAACCTTGGTGCTCTTCTAGCCCAGCTATGTGCCTGTGGTCAAAACTGAAACAGTGCAACACATCTCCCGGCAGACCTGTTTCAAAAAAGCTATGGTAAGACACATCCTCCACACCGAACCTTGCATCACAGTCCACAGTCTCCTCAGAACCGCCACTGCACACGCAACTTTGACACAGGCCTTCGCATCGCAACCCCTCGTCAATGGCATCCCCAACGACAATGCAGGACTCTGCATCACAGCCCTGCAAGTTCTTTGCTTTTCATATGTGTCCACCAGAATGAGACCTACTGGGTACTTTACCATGCCCAAACACTCCGCACCCAGTAAATACAAGTGCGGAATTATTAATTGTGCTATTTCAATATGCAAGAGCATTTTGGTATGTCAGACAAGGAAAACAGAAAGCACACCATTCCTGACATCACATAACAGGAAATGGTGGATTGTGACAACTTCCTGCCGTCATTTGTGAAAAATGAGGTACCAGGTGAAAAGCTCTTCTGAAGGAGCAAGTTTATTTCATAGTGGCGGACATTTTCTTACACTGAAACACCTGATTGCACCTCAACTGCAACCCAGAGCCCTCCTTTTTTTAAAGAAAAACTTTCCAGTGAGGTAACCCAGAATTTCCTTTCGATATGGCCGCTGACTACCTAAGACACAAGTTTTCCAAAAGAGAGATTATTATTTTAGCAAACAAAATTAAGCAAGAGGGGAAATTCCTTGGCCAACTAATGGTGAAAACTGGTCAAAACTCCATAGCAAGTTACTGGTAAAGTTGATGCGGCTTCTACTAGACAAGAACAGAAAACTGTAAAAATAAAAAATTATCTAAAAAGATGTGTACTTGATCGTCTTAGTAAGCACTGGAGCACTGGATTCAAAGGCTTGTAACAGGTTGGGGCCTACTACCTAATTTGAAGTCAAGCCACTGGAGAAAAAGTGTTCACATTTACTGAAACAAGTGGTTTTCAGGTGGTGTTGAAGTAGGAAGAACAGCTAAGAATAGTAAGTATATTCTCCCGAAATAACACGCTCATTCTACTCTATTTGTGATGAGAATATGTCTGTAAATATATGTAATAAATTGAAATATTATTTGAACTAGGGTGCGAGGCAGCCAACCTCAAGGAATCATCACAACTCTTGTCAGGGTGAACCTCAAAGAAACTATATTACCTCCTGGTAGCTATGGCGCATAGGAGACAGGCTTAACTTAAGGCAATTTGTAAAATCTTCATGCAGTAATAGAACAGTAATAAAGTAAAAATGCTAAATAATAAAAAATCAAATCAAATTAGCAGAATAGAGTCAAATGTAATACAGAAAACAGCAATAAAATGACAAAAATCCAAAAAAGAGAGGCAGAGATATCAATTTCTAAATTTTAGGTAGTGATATCACCAAAAAACATAACACGCCAATGGTTGTCTATGGAAGTTGGATATTAAGACCAAGGCTCATTTTGAGGCTAACCGTGATACACCACCTGTTTATACAAAATGTGGTTATGTGATGTCAAAAAGTTCAAAAACGTTTCTGAGTCCAAATGCAGAAAATAACTTTTTCAATTTCCATAAGAAAAATGTTGACATTTCATTTAAGTCTCAACTAGCATAGAAGTACACTTCTAAGTCCCTCTGGACCTCAGAGGAGGGCACTTATAGACTTTCAGTGTAGCAGGCGGAGGCCAAGAAAAAAGTCCAGTCCTAGTCTAGTTGGCACTTGTTAGCTGGTCACTTAAGTAAAAAGGTCCCTTGAATCTTCTTGTGTTCCAGTAGCCACACAGGCGGTCAACCAACTGGCCCTTGTCCTGGGTACAAGGGGGAGCATGTCTACTCCTTCAGTGCTCCTCTGAGGTGACAGGCAGCAAGTCAAGTCCTCTTCTTTTCTTCTGCAGTTCCAGAAAGTGTACTCAGGATGTGCACTGAGGTGCCACATTTCTGCCTGGCATCAGCTAGTGGGTGGGGGAGACTCCCTAAACAATGAGGTAAATGTTCCAGGGAGCAAGTCGACCTACTTATTAAGTAATTACTTTTTGCCTTAATGGAAACATGCTCAAAATGCCATGTGAAAGAGAATTTTCAAGATAGCAAAAACTAAACTTGGACTCTGAGGGCTAGCGGAGTGTGTGGGAGTATCATATTGAAATCATCAGTATCTTCCCACATCTAACACTAACACTCAGTTTGAAGCAAGTCTTGAACCAACAATAAAACAGAAGACAGAAGTCTATTTAAACAAAGTAGGGACCCTCGGTGCTCAGAATTGTTCTCTTGCCCTGTTTGATCCATTTCTGATCACAAAAGTTATACATGTGCTTCAAAGAGACCTTTCAGGTAGGATTTAACACTGTTGTGCTAACAGAACGCCCACAACCCTTACCATAAATATTACATTTAGCTCAGAGATCATTGCCCATTCAGGCCAACCTATTGATTAGCTATTGGAAGGTAATTCACACCTTGCTCACACCTAGTCCAGGCCAAGTACAGTTGCTGGGAGTAAATGTAAATTAGCTTCTAGGAGCTCTAGGCTGGGTAAAGGTAATATTAATATATTGAAACTCTAACTTCACCATTAAATTGGACTTTTCTTTTTGCTAGCTTGTCCTATTCCCGAGATACCACATTATTTTTTTATCTATATAAGACAGTTAGTCCTGTCACTGTGAACATACCCTGAGTGAAAGCAATTGACACGATAAGAACTTTTTGATATTAATTTTTCTACGTGCCTCACTTTTAAATACCATTCACCCTGCCTTCTGGGCTACAAGCCCTACACAGGGCTGACCTATTAGCATTTTAAAGGTATGTTTTAACGTGTCAAACAGGCATAAGCCAATTAAATCATGATTAAAGGGGGAGCCAAGACATTACAGTATATTTCTCTTATAAATATACCACTCACTGAGTATGACTTCAAGCTATGTGAAAGGTCAATGTATGAGATGTTGCAAAAGTTGGAAATGTAATTTTACATTATGTGTGCCTCATTATCAACAACATCTACAGGTATTGATGTATCCAGTGTGATTACTCCTCCATCCACTATAACAATCACAGCCATCTCTACCACCTTCACGACAATCACAATTTCTGCATCTGCCACCTACTTTGGAGAAACATCCCAAGTCACAGAGAATCCCTCGATGTCAGGACGTTAGGGTGAGCCTGGCCCTTAAGATGATGATTTGTTTCCACTTAGCTTCAGCTGAACATGATCTGTCATTTAAATATTCGCCTGAAATTGAGCACCAAATAGCATGTGCTTCATCATTTGGTAGGGATAAAGCCCACACTGTTAGAAATAAAGGAATAATTTGTGATACTTTGCCTCAGACCTTAGCAGACCTAACCCACAGGGTTGGTGATGCTCACATTTTAAGATCCACTGAAGCAAAAATAGATTAATGACATCAGTGTTCACAGCCCTGTCAGCAATACAACATCATAATCAGCTGATTGGAGAGCAGCACAAAGAGCTTAGATCCATGTCAATGGGAAGGGTCCAAAAATGGAAGAGTATATTGAGAAATGACACGCTCGATCACAAAAATGTGAAATTAGTTGACGCACGTTATGGGTCTCAGCTATAAGAAAATAATCATATATTAGAGAGACATGAGCAGCAGCAATTATCTGTGAGTCAAACCAATAATATGGCTAGGGATGGTAGTAAAACAAGTCATTCACCCCCCATCATGTTCCTCTTGATATAATTGATCACAGTGGGTGTCCACTGTGAGGGTCAGGGAAGATCAGTCAGTGTAGCCAAACCATCATCTGAAAGGCAAAGTGCTGCAAAAATAAAGCACCGTAAACATCTCTAGGCCTCGGTAGACTTCTTCATGTTTTACAGTTTGTAATCATTTTCTAACTGTTACACAATGAAGGGGTTAAGGTATAAGGTAGACAGCGGTTTGTTAGTTGTTTTCAAGTTACTGTAAAATAAGTTACTATAAAATAAGGGGCTGGCGTGGTATGTGAAGAAATGTTTCTAGATAAGGACTTTGTTTTGTTATTCCTTAACCCTTTAGGGTGTTTATATATCACCCAGATTTCACAAGACTTAACAAAATATTGGTTATTATGATCTTAGCAAAGGTTATCCTCAAGGAACTGGTAGTAAACCTCTAGTTAATAACTATTAATGTGTAGCTTTACTCTTACATTTTTGAGTAACTTTACTACTTTTCGCTATTCACCATTTCCTAGTGAAAGCTACAGCAAAAAAGGAGCAGTGGTACGTCCATCAGCATACGTGGCCAGCCACTGATACTGCTACACTCTCACACCGAAAATAATGAAGGCAGGTACTTAAAATTTGATTTTATATATGTATGGTAATGTATAATATATGTTTATTCATGTGTGGTATTATTTTGTGTATTGTTCTCAAGTCTTTTTATTTTGGTTTCATTTTTGCCTAGCCAGACTTTGGCTTCAATATTGATTTAATTGACAAAGAATTCAAACAAACACATCTATTAGCAATATATCAATTTTGGACTACAACGTTTCATAAATGAAATAAACTTCCTCCCTTATGTAGCTTCAGACTTGGAGCCTGTCTGGGTGGTTGAGGTCAGGATTACCTACTGGTGGTCGCCAGTAAGTAGTAATAGTCAGTACCTAGTTGCCCAGGGAAAAACATTTTTTGACTTGGCTATAACTTTGGTGTTGTTTGACCAATCTGCATGAAATGTTGCCAAAAATGTTTCATGATGGGTACTATTGTTTGGGAAAGTTTGGGGGTGATCCATGCAGTGGGGACCGAGAATTTGGGTCAGGCAATAAGATGGTATTTGTAATGTTAATTCCCATAGCAACCGTAGCCACATAAACAGCCCGAGCCCCTGAACGGATTTACACCAAATTTGGCAGGGCAGTAGATGTCCATTCAAGAAACCTCTTTTTGCTTATTTGGTGTAAATCCAATCAGTAGCTTTTAAGAAATGTAAGTTGAAAATGATAGTGATATCTCTGGCCATGGATATTTCACAAAGGTTTTGCAATCAATTGCGAATGAACAAGCAATCCCTGTCAAACAATTTAGGGTTTTGTGCCACCAGATTGATAGTAGCTTTCACAGTCAAATGTTTGTAAGACCCCCTTTATAAGCTTCCAATACCGCCCCTCCACCAGTCTCACTATTCAGACAAATGTTAATCTCCCACTGGCAAATTTCAAAGAGAGAGGTTCATAGGCACTGAGGATCCACCTGGGACCATTTCAACATTCTCCCCTGGTCAACAGCTGTAAGGCTCTTGAGGGCCCCCCTTGACTAATATTTTGGGCCCAAGGCAATTTCCAGAGTTAAGGATAAGGGATTGTGGTCACTAAAAGGACATAAAATAATATTAAATTAAGAAATGGACACATATAAAGGTGCTGAGACAAATATAAAATCAATGAGCGAGCCCCTGCTACCTTCCACTTTAGGGTGGGTGAATTATGGGGTTAGAAGCCAGTTTCTCCAAGCTAAAAACCAGATTGTGGGAGTTTAAGAGCTCATTTAGCTCCCTACCATCTTCAGAATAAACGAAGTGAAGACCTTTGATCAGCCAACAGCTGCCAGAAGGGGAACCGCTCTCTAGATGACATCTGAAATCACCAGCCAAAACAATTTGGGCTTGACCATCTCCCCTAGCCGAAATAGAACTCAAAAGGCAATCTAAATGGAAAACTCTGTAGGGCTCTGAGCTCACTCACTTGCTATTGTAAAAATTAACTACAACCGTTGGACAGCACCCATGGATTGAAAGCCATAGTCCCTGCGTTGTACAAACATGCCAGTTGAGGTTCGAAATGTAACCACTCAACTCAACTCTGACAAACATCATTTAGCCTCCCTTCACCCTTCCTACCTTTGAAGGAACAGCTGGTACAAAATAAGTCATGTAACCCTTAAAGAAGACAATGTTAATAATTGCCCAAGTTTCTTTGAGACTAAGTATGTGGAATGATTTGACATATTGCATCCACCTGGGGTAAGTAAACTTTGATGAAAGACCAGCAATGTTCCAAGACTGCATCATATGACCCTTCGAATGCTGAGGAGGAGCTAACGGAGACACACTGCAGGCCCTACATGCCTGGGAAAAATCACATGGGTCCAGTCAGTCGCAGGTAATCAATAGCAGGGCAGGGCCCCCTAAGTGATGGAAGTCTGCTGGGTGAGCTAAACTACCCGGTCCATAAAAGAAACTCAATGGCAAGGCAACTACCCCTGGTCAGCCTGATGTTGAATGGTAGGGTGACAGCAAGCAAGTAGTTTCCCAGCTAACCAGTTATTACTAATGCTTACTACCACACAATCTCCTGCTAAGCCTCCGTGTCATAATAATGGAATATGCCAACTCCCTCCTAAAAGAGAGGTATGAGCAAAGATAATGCATCACCATATTCTTGAGCTCTTGAAATGATTCTCCAGTGGAACCAGAGCAGGGGGGGGCAAATCCCCACGACAATGGCATAAGGAGTTGTTTCTGGGGGCATATGTAATACCAATCCTCACTTACTAGGAGGCACAGAGTGCCAACTCCTGCCCTCTCACCCAAATGGTGGAGAGGGGTATCAATTTTGCCATAACCATGGGTAGCCCCCGGGAACCTTGGCTTTAATATAGCTCAGATAGGACCTGCGCTCCTGAGGTCATAAGTTGATACAAAGTCCCTCCCAGAGCCCATTAGATTAGCTGAACCCCGCAGCTCTTCTAATATGCCCTGCTATTGACCACCCCGCCCTCTCCTTGGTCACCAGGAAGAGTAATTCAGAAGCCCTATCCTCAATGTGGGAAATTCTCATCAGGGTTGGGTCCAACTTGGTTTTAATATGGTCTCCCAATCCCTCATCAAAACAATCCTGAGAGAAGAGCGCCCTTCCTCTACAGATGAATTTGAAGTAGGTCGGGCCCGTGGCAAATCCACTGGCGGGGGCTGGGCCGATGCACAAGACTTCCGTATCCGCCTTGGGCTGATACCTGGTGTGGTGGGAGTTACAAGTCTGTCCACTCTCGGGGTTGTTTCTCAAAGGTCTTCTGAATAATCCCCCAATAATCCCCTATCACTGAGGAGCCCCTCTACACTTGCATAAGTGAGCGACCCACAATAGGGATGGTGGGAAATGTCATGTCCAATGAAAGCCTCCTTTCTACAAATTCTATTTCCTTGGATATAGCCCCCAGTGCACGATGGAGAAAGCCTTCTATAGATGATACACGGGTGCCAGCAGAGTGAGGTGTCGATTTAATGGGAGGACCTTTCTTTTTACAGATTTTTATAACTCCCATTAGCACCATTTAGCCCCTCGTCAGACTGAATGCCAACATAATGATTTTAAGCCGGGGGTGTGAAAGAGAAGCCAACAGGATAAACTACCTCAATTGCAGATAGCAAATAGACTTCATTTTGCTCGCTAAAAGTCAAGCCAATGGGGGTGCCCCACCCAAGCTCTTTCTGGCGCTTACGGGCGCAGATGGGCCCGATCTTGGCCAACAATAAAGGCTTCCCGCACAACGGGAGCCCCAAGCAGCTGAAGTAGAGGCCTCCAGGTGCGAACCTTGATGTATGCGGAGAAGTGTGGCTCAGGGGTTAGAGGCGGCAGACCCGGAAGCTGAGATCGGCCCTGGACCAGGGTTCAATTCCCTGCCTCGGCGGGTCTTGGGCTAAAAATTCCACGGACTCGATAATTCTCGCTCCAGTGCCTTCTCGACTCACGGGTTCACACTCTGCGACTCTGGACAATAGCTTGCTTAATCTCTACAACGGCCCCTCGCGGCGGGATGCCTGGCTTTCACCTTGTGGATACCCTGCCGGGGTTATCTCACAGGGGAATACCAGGACGGGTTCCCTAAGCAAGCACCGGGAAACCCACTGCGGGTAGCTGTGCGCTATATAAGCTCAAATACATTTACATTTACATTTATGCAGCGGCTGCTGTGGGCGTCTTTGGGACCTGGAGTCTCTCCAGGCTACTGCCCCTCCTCCAACAATCCAGGCATCCCCCCAGAGTGGGTGCCCTAAGCAGCTGAAGTAGGCACCTCTGGGTGCGAGCGCTATTGTCTGTGGCAGCGGCTGACGTGGGCGTCACTGGGGCATGCAGTTTCTCCTGGCTACTTTCCCATCCTCCATCAATGTGGGCATCCTGTGCAGCGGGAGCCCCAAGCAGCTGAAGTAGGCTCCTCCTGGCACGAGCGCTGATGTATGTGTTGGTTGCTGGGGGCTTCTCTGGGAACTGCAGTCTCTCCTGGCTATTGTCCCCTCCTCCAACAATACGGTTTCCCGTCAAAGAAATACCAGCTCCTGCAGGAGGCGGGGAGCAAGTAAGGACTGCAGGAGCCATCAGGCTCCCACCATGGGCCCCAGCACTAAAATGGGTACCTTGGGTGGGATCAGGGCACACACACTAAAGGCTGGGACCTGGGGGAAGAGACCCGGGGCCTAAATCAGCCTGGGAGGGGAGTCATACAGCCCCCTACCAATATTTATGTGTTTTTTAAAAAAAGGATGGCCTCCCTCCCTTGAAGTTTATGAAAAAACTTTTTTTAAAAGGCGTCGCTAGGGAATGGGGTCCCCAGGGCCAAAATCAGCATGGCCCCCGCCCCGAATAAATTTAACAAAAAAGACCGGCAAGTCTCCAGAGGCCCCTCCCTTGCTTTACCACCTCCTGACATACTACTTGTTGGGGGATGAAGTTCCCTTGCCTCCTGAGGGTGCTTGGGGGCCAGAGCCTCCTCCTGTTACCTCCAATTCGTCCCACGCAGTGGGATTGCTGAGAGGTGGTAGGAGGCCACACTCCTTTTTTCCACCACTCTGCAAATGTACCTTCTGGCACACTACTAGTTGGGGGATGAAGTCCCCTTGGATGCTATGGGTCCATGGGGCTAACAAACCCTCCTGTTACCTCCAGTAAGCCCCAAACAGACACATGCACCCACTCACCCACTCACTGAGAGGCTCATGCAGATACTCACAGATCCTCTCGAACACTCACACATCTATTCACAGACCCATTCAGACATTCATGTACCCACTCACTCACCCACTAGGAGACTCAGGCAGACACTCATAGACTTAGTCAGACACTCATGCATCCTCTCACAGACCAACTCTGACACTTATGCACCCACTCACAGACCAATTCAGACACTCATGTACTAATGTACCCACTCACAGATCCACTCAATCATGCACTCATTCACAGACCCACTTAGACACTCATACATCCAGTTACAGACCCACTTGAGAGTCACACAGCCACTCACAGACCCACTAAAACACTCATGTATCCACTTATAGACCCACTCAGACGTTCATGCACCCTTTCACTCACTGTTGGGCTTGCTCCAGTTCCAGCCATATGTGCTGCGGTGGAAGAACATTGATGGCGTAAAGTCAGCTTTCCCGAGAGGAAGATCACTTCTCATTCCAGTTGAGGTGAATGCGATTCTTTTGCTCTCGCTCACTTACCTTTTCTGCTTCCGGGGTCATCATACTTTGTGGTCGGCGTCTCCTGCGGGCTGCTGTTCGGCGGTCCGCTTCGATCTTGCTCAGAGTTGTCCTCCGCTTCCGCTCCGCTCCTAGTTCCGTGGCTGGATCTTCCTGCAAAGTTTCCATAGACTCTTTAGAAAAGCATGCAGCCCAAACCGCTGAATGGAATTACACCAAATTTGACAGAAAGCTATCTTTTCTTCCGCAGATTGTGCTTTTTAGGTTTTGCATGCACAACGATTGAGCTGTGCTTGTGAAATCTATTGTGTTTAATATAAATCTTAAAAGGTGCTTATATCCCACCACTTTTTCCATTGATTCGTGTGCTTGCCACTTACTTTTGCTCCATTTCTATTAGCTGTCGCACACTAATTCCTGTTGGTCCACATGTTTTTGCTCTTATCAGTGTCCCAAGGCCCAAGTACTCCTTTTCGTCTGCCAAACTTTTTGTGAGGCTGCTCTCTTGATGCCAACACAGCTCAGCGTTCTAGTTGTCATTTATCTCCATTGTGTACCTTGACTGCATAGTACTTCCTGTACGCGCACAGGCTTGCCCTGCTGGTAACTATTTTTACTCTGAACAATTGAGTTCACTTGCTTTTCATTACGAACGAGTATGTCCACATGCCGCACCTGTGCTTTACATTTTTAAGCACTCACCGCCTGATAAGTAAAGGTTGCGTTGGAGGTGTTCATTTGTATAATTTTAATGAATTAGTGACCTCCGGTACTCTTTTTTTATTATTTACATTTCAGCCCTGCACTTGTAGATAGTGCATGTCCCTGCGGTCTTTTTCGTTGACCTCTGCCCACCCTCTTCCTGCTCTCCGCTGCACAGCGCTTGTACTGTGCTTATTTGTACTGATTCCACCACAAAAGTGCAATTTTGGTTCGACGTGCTCTCTTGGTTGGAATCCATCTTTTCTCACTGTACACAAGCCGAGCATTACTGTGGACACCTGAGCCCGTGCTTCACGTATTTAAGCATTTGCCACAGCTAATCACTGTCCAGCACCTGCCCATCGGTAAGTACCATGTGGAATTAGAATAATAATTTTGAGCCCAGTCACTGTCCACAACCTATCCTGAGGTATGTACATGGTGTGATATGGAATATTAATTTTACTCCCAGCCACTGTCCAGCACCTCCCCGAAGTATGTGCCTGGTAGAGTTACTATGATAATTTTTACCCAAATCAATGTCCAACACCTGCCCAAGGTAAGTACACATTGGAAATTAGGACAGTAATTTCACACCCAGTCACTGTCCCGCACCTGCCCTGAGTCAAGTACTTTGCAGAGTTAGAATAGTAATTTTGTCCTGCCCGGTGGAGTTAGTATGGTAATTTCGACCCCAGTCACTGTCCAACACCTGCTCTTAGTTAAGTACATAGTGGGATTAAGACCTATCATTTTGCACCCTAGTTACTGTCCAGTACCTGTCCTGAGTTAAGTATATGGTGGCGTTAGAGTAGTAATTTTGCCCCCTAGTCACTTGCCTACGATAAGTTGCTGGTAGAATTAGAATAGTATTTTGCAATATAGTTACTGTTTAGGGTGTACCCAAAGGGAAGCATCTGCTAGTATTAAAATAGTTAGTTTTTATTCCACTCATTGTCCATCACCTGATCTGAAGGAAGAAGGTGGTGGAGGAATAACAGTAATTTTTGCTTCTACTAATTTATTTGTATTGGCTTGTAAGTGTACACTTAGATATTTTGCAATAGTTATTTAAGTTAACGTTTAGTAATTGTTTTGTCATAAAAAAATATTTTAACTTTTCATCATTTTATTTGTTTTCTTTCGTAGTTTAAAATATATAACATAATAGAAAAATTACATTTTATAAAACTGCAATATTGTTTTATATAAAATCATTTCAAATATACGAACCCAGTACATGTTTGTTGGGACAACCTTTGTAAATTTTGTTAAGATATCTCTACGTTTAGGAAAAATAAATTAATCGATTTGTAATGTAACTAAGTGGTAGAAATACATGTACTTGTTTGTGAAAGTTCTACTTGGATGGGTAGATGGTAGTCTGTGGTAGTAAAGTCTAGGTTCAGTGACAATTTCTGTGTGGTCCCAGACACAATCAGTGTACTAGTAAATGCAAAATAGTGGGCGGCCCATTTTATTTGTGTTTGGTGTGGCAGTTAAAAATTTAAACAAAGATATGTGTTGAAATGTAAAGCACAGGCGCAGGCATCCAGTCAGTCAGTCAAGGATTCTTTATTCGGCTAATAAAAGCCATAAAAGCACAGAAATAAATGTACCAGGGGCAGTTATTAAAATAAGACCTTAAAAGACCATAAAAATATAACAAGTACAATTTGAACATATAAATCTCTCCCTAAAACCATATTTACAAAAAAGTAAAATAAAGCTCTGACTCGTCTTTAAAAGCAAATACCAGGATAATTCATCTTATAAAATTCATCAGATAAAATGCTTATACATTTCATCAAATCTATTATTATTATTATTATCAAATTAGGTGCTAATTCAGCTAGACAAAAAGAGTCTCCCTCCTAATTCTAATAGCATCTGAGAGGAAGCTAGCAACTCCAAGGCAAACCATGGGCGAGGAAAGCATCTGCAGGTATAATGACATGAACTCAATAACGGAAGGATGTATTTTTTTCACAGGGAGACATACAGTTCACAGAAAAAAATAAAGTGCAAAGTATCCTGATCGGAAAAATTGTCACATTGACATGGCCTTGAATCCCCAGGTTTCAGACAGCCTTTTGGAAGGGCTAGTAACCAGTGAATAAGATTCACTCTGAATCTGGTTAGCAAAAAGCGATGATGAACATTATTACAAGAGACAGGTAGGGGAACGCCTGTAGGCATGGACTAAGTTTGATGTAATTTCTAACGGTGGGCTTAGCAATTGCTACATCCTCCCAGTCCTCATGCCGGCTGGCCAGAAACTGATACTTAATCTTCCTGATGTAAATAGGTCATGAAGGTTTGGAGTTAGTGTACAAGTTTGAGTGGCCTAGCCCCTCATCCGCTCGGAGACGTACCTTAACTATGGAATGTGCAAAGCCCCTTCAAGAGCCATACAGTCCGCTATGACAAGTTGACTCAAGGTAGAGACTAGGGAAGACCAAATTCTCAGCCAGCATACTAAAGACGCAATCTGCAATGTGATCAGAGATGTATCCCATGCCAAGCTCCTCATGCAACATGGAGGCGGGGACGCAGGGGGGGACAGCGAGAAACCTACGAAAAAAGAATTTTTCCACCACCTGCAAGTCTTTCACATCCTTATACCCCAACACATCACATCTATAGGTTGCTATGGGAATACTTTTTTCTCTATACACTTTTAGCAGTGCAAGAACAGGCTTTGTCCCCAGTCTTTTAGCGAGGTCCACTGTAGCCACCAATGCCCTTGCCAGGACCCTCTTTTTGTGTGCTCTTTGTGCAACTCACAACCCATTCTCATCAAACAACACACATAAATAGGAAAGGTTGGTACTTTAGTTAATTCTACCTACCTGCAGAAACACTTACACCTAACAGCCTTCTTAGTGCTGACTGTCTTTGTATGTGATTTGGAGAAATTAGTTGCAAGGTCAAGCAAGTCCATAAAATCTATAAAACGTATAAAAGGTTTTGAAAAAAAGAACAGTTGATTGACAGAATGCAGAACAATGTTATATATTCACCCCAGTACACAGATCTGGGCCTAAATCCATCGTTGTTTGCTCACCAGGCCATTCCAGTTTGGACCCAGCCATATGCAAATCAGTATTGACCCTGCGCTCAATGGGAACAGTCCAGCCCGAACTGCCAGGCCATGTCCTCCCTGGACAGGAAACAAGCATCCTAGGACCGGTTTTGGGTTTTCAGCCCTAATCAGCCAAGATAGCTTGACTCCAGTGGCATGGAGAGCACAAGACCCACGTCTGGGCATTCCTGTCCCAATCGGGGTGGCAAATGAAAAAAGACCAGTAGATGGACAGAATGCAGAACAATGTCATACATTCTCCCCAGTACAGATATTAGGGCCTAAATTCAGTGTTTTTTTGCTCGCCATTCCAGTTTGGACCCAGCCATATTTAAATCAGCCTTGACCCTGCGCCCAATGGGAACTGTCCAGCACGAACTACCAGGCCAGGACCTCCCTGGACTGGAAACAAGCATCCTGGGATTGGTTTCAAGCTTTCAGCCCTCATCAGCCAGGATAGCTTGACTCCAGTAGCATGGATAGCACGGGACCCACTTCTGGGCTTTCCAGTCCCACTCCGGGTGACAAATGCAAAGAGAAAAGTTGATGGACAGTATGCAGAACAATGTCATATATTCACTCCAGTACAGAAATCTGGGCCTAAATCCATTGTTTTTTTGCTCACCATGCCATTCCAGTTTGGACCCAGCCATATGCAAATTAGTCTTGACCCTGTGCCCAATGTGAACAGTCCAGCTCGAATTGCCAGGCCAGGTCCTCCCTGGACTGGAAACAAGCATCCTAGGACAGGTTTCGGGCTTTCAGCCCTCATCAGCCAGGATAGCTTAACTCCAGTGGCATGGAGAGCACGGGACCCACGTCTGGGCATTCCTGTCCCACTCACTGTGACAAAATCCAGAAAGAACAGTTGATGGACAGAATGCAGAACAATCTCATACATTCACCACAGTACAGAGATCTGTGCCTAAAACCGTTTTTTTTTTGCTCACATTGCCATTCCAGTTTGGACCTAGCCATATGCAAATCAGTATTTACCCTGCACCCAATGGGAACAGTCCAGCCCGAACTGCCAGGCCTGTTCCTCCCTGGACTGGAAACAATCATCCTAGGACAGGTTTCGGGCTTTCAGCCCTCATCAGCCAGGTTAGCTTGACTCCAGTGGCATGGAGAGTACGGGACCCACGTCTTGGCATTCCCGTCCCACTCGGGGTGACAAATGCAAAAAGAACAGTTGATGGACAGAATGCAGAACAATGTCATATATTCACCCCAGTACAGAGATCCGAGCCTAAATCCATCTTTTTTTGCTTACCATGCCATTCAAGTTTGGACCCACCCAAGAAGATGAAACACAACCATCCTCATTATAGCTCACAGCAGCCTCGGTGTTGTTATGGGCAAAGTGTAGAAAAGCCACATGGTCCGCCTCCAGACCCTGCTCCAGAAGAATCGACCTTAATTTAGATCTATTAAAAGCCAAAAAAGCAGAGATAATAATATAGCGCTTTTACCAATGCAGGGCTACCATGCATTAGCACATGTTAGCAGCCGTATTCCACACGCCTTGCATTGCATTTCTAATGAGATGCAAAGTAGGCATTCCCTGCCAATATTAAAAGGAAAATATTGCTAACTGTTCTTCGCCGTATTTACAAGACGGCCCAGGACACACGTAGCATTACAAAAAGCCACACTGATGGCAGTTATCACCAGGAATTAACGTCTAACAAAATCTTAACTTGCCTATATGTTACAAGGGAGGTGGATTGTACGGCTCAATACACATCTCCCAGTTAACAAGGATTCCCCTTACGCTGCTGGTTTATCGCTGGATTCCCAGCGATTAACACGTATTTTGCCGCCATCGCCGGATTTTTGATCGCCATGGAGATGTGCATTGATAATAACGCGATATCTTGGCGATTGAATACAGCAATAGCCGACATTGTGCAAAGTCGTGCTAATTATCGCATTTCTTTGATAATATGCCCAGCGTTAAAATTACCAGAACATGGACTTCTATTGGAATTTTCAAGGGCATATTATCAAGCGAATTATTATTGCTGCTTTAGCTGCAGTTTTCTGTTGCTAAACCGGCAATACTTTTTTAACGCCGTTCTTGATAATATGCCCCTGAGTTCTTAAGAAATCTAGTCCACCTCCTGCCCAGCACTTCTTTGCAACCTTTGCTGCTTGATATGAGGAGGATGGCAATCCAATAAGGCAAGTTTGCACCCTCTTTTATTCTGGAGTAGGATATAGTTCACTCCAGAACTTAATAATTATGCCACTACACTGCAAGAAGTTATGCAGATAGGCAGGTTTAAGAATATTGGCTGGCTGACACCCATTAGGAAGTTTATGTTTTCACTGGGTTTAAGGAACCTTTGGGAGTCTCCATCTTGCCATACCATGCCATCAAAAGAGCAGTTTAAAAACAACACTAGGCCTGGGTGTTGCAGATAGATGCCTGTGCAGCCGCGAGATATTGGTTGACAGGTAGGTCCTTGAATTTAAATGCACTGGTGTTTGTGAATCCTTTTGGGATGTTGTATCTGTCTCGATGGACAGGAAATTATATTTCCAATTCGGAGTGGGTACACTCCCTTTGAGATTTTTAACGTGCAAATGGGCACCTAATGACTACTCTGTGCCCAGACTGTAACAACGCTGATGAAACCATTACGCGTGTTCTTTTTGGTTGCATGTTCTGGACCTCCCCAAGCAAGGATCAAGCCATTGTGTAAACAACTGGCATATGAAATTATCGTGTTGTTCTAGGAATCTTAAGATCTGATGCCCACATATTTCTTTCACGTACTGTCAATATATTAGTGGGGCGAATTCGGAATCTGAGAAAAAAGGCCATATTAAGCCAGGGAAAATGATTCACTGAATGGTATATGCATCAAATTGCAATTAAACTTTTTGCGCTGATTTTATTATACCATGCTGATGGGCAAGTTCCTACACTACCATTGACTCGAAACATCGACAGCTCCACTCTCTGCGTGAAATGTGGACGACAGTGATAGCTTCACTGAGTCAATTCTAACATTATGGTTTTGTAAATAGTTTTAGCTTTGGTTAAGGCTGGATAGGCCATTCATGTTTTGATGTATATATTGATCACTGCCCTCCCTTTCTCACTTACCTTCACTTTCACACATTGCTGCATGAATCCCACCCTCTCCCCTTTTTGGGGCACCTATGCACAATTTTATTGACACATATGGTGTATTTTGAACATGTAAACATATGTTCAACATGATTAAATGTGTTTAACATGCAAAGCATTGTTTGTAATTAATTAACAGGCGATGTTGAAATCCAAGTTATAGTTTGCTTCTACTGGGACCACCCCCTTCTTGTACCGATGGTCAAGAATACAGCACAATTTTACATTGTAATGTTTTAATGATTTTCTAAGATTTTTTAATGTACAATTTTAATGCATTTATTTTTATGAATTACTGTTTACTTTTATGACAGTGTTACTGAAATAAAGTGATTACATACAGATATATGGTTATGATGTTTTATGTATTAATTAGTTTGTTTAGTATTTATTTCTGCTGGCAAGATTAAAAGCACTTTCATTTCCATAAAGACAAGCACTGGGCTAGACATCACGGTGAAGTGTTACGTTCCATGCTCTGGCCCATCACACTACCTGCCTGAGAAGTATGTGGCTGCTACCTGTCACTACCCTGAGAGTCAAGTGCGGAAAGGGTTGTACTTTTGGTCAGTTTGAAGCTCCATAGCAGAACTGGCCCATGGACATCAATGGCAAACATCCTCAGCCACCACAGTTGGGTTCCAGTAGTCTTTTTCTCCCTTTTACCCCACTAAATGGGGTCTGACACCCTGTTATTATTCTATATGTAGAACTGTTTATACTCTTAGGAAATGTAATTTCAAACTTGTATGAATTGAATTGAGTTTACAAATAATTCTCGTGACACTGAATTCCTCCCCATCCAATCATTGCTTTTGGACATGGATAAAAAATTATTTAACTAGCCCTTATTTCAAATTCAAGTTTCTGGCTCTTTAATATATGCTTTTACATCCTCCTCGTCAAGAACAAAATGAGAAATGGAAAAGTCCTAATTATCTTCTGATGAATCTCAAATTTCCCATTTCCTTCCCAAATAAGAGCTAGCAAACTTAAGATTTTGCGGAAGCAAACAAATTTAGTTCACAGCCATCAACTGTAGCTAGGCCTGTCAGAGAAACAACATAAATAAGTAGGTACATCTGCCCTGAATGGGAAGCAACTGCACACTTAGGGGCTAATTGCGATGTTGGGCGGACTTATGTTTGCCCGACACCTTCTTGGTCCGGAGACCAACCGCCTCTGGTTGGCGGTTCCAACCACCTAATTAGGATGCGACCGAACACTGTTCGGTCGTATTCCTACATTTCCCTATGGGAGCATGCATTACAGCTGTAAGCCTTCCATAAAACATGCTCCCATAGATAAATCCCTCAAGATGCCTGCCACGGGGTACAGGGATCAAAGCCCAATCAGCCCCCAACTGGAGGCCGCGCACCCAAGGGGGCCCTGCTGGAGGACCCCAAACATGATTTCTGACATGGTTTTCATGTCGGACAGGCCAGCATGGAAACCATGCTGGAAACCATGCATTGTAATCCCAAGGGCAGAAAGACCCACCCTTTTGGATTACGAGTCTGTTCTGACTGGCTAACGGGCTCCTTGGGCCCGTCGGAAGTTAGCCGGAATGACCTGCCGCTTTAGTTTCCAACCGTCAGCATTGTAATGCTGCAGTCCGAAACTCACCTGAGGGGCCAATTACGATGCGGCTGGAAGGCTCTGACCGTTGATCGGAGTCTTTAAGGGCCCCATCATAATCAGCCCCTAAATCTTCTTGGTGAACTTGGCTGGTTGTACGCCAACATATTATTTAGAAAAATACCACTCCAATGGGCCAATATTTTTGTAAATTATATTTAAGAGTCACAATTTTTGCCTGACAATATTTACTTAATGGCACCATACTCTCTTAACCACATGCTAGAATTGATCACCAAATTCCGATAATCTGATAGACAGAATAACGAGGGCCATGACAGTCACAAGGCAAGGTCAGCTAGGGCTCTTTGCCTCAGGCCAAGTGCTTTTTGGGTCTCTTTTCAGTCCTTTGACAAAATGGTTTTTAATAATTAAAAAGCAGACTTGACCTGATGATTTATGGTGCAGCTCATGTGGCAACACTATCAGGTGCCATCAAAGGTGTGTTATTTTTCTCCATACATGTTTTTGAATTATGTGCCGCTCCTTGGATCAGAAACCAAATAGAGGCCTGGCAAAGATGTTGGGCTCTGGCTCCACAAAACCTTCTAACCTGCCACACTAAGGCTCTTGGTTCCATACTCAAGAGAATTAAATGTTTTTTTCCCTCACAAAAGATATGCATGCTAAAATTAAGCACTAAATGAATCATTTGTGGTATACCCCGATGCTCAGGCCTTCTTCTTCACTTTTTAACATTTACATAAGTTTCAGAATTCAAATTCCAGTCTAATAAATCCTCTTACGCAAGATGTATGTTATGTAATGCAGATCTGTAGAGTGCACTGTCACCCAGGATGGTATACTGGGGCTGAGCAGATATCCATCTAGCCCAATATTGGGCCTAGAGGGAGTACACTAAAAGCAGAACTTCAGATTCTTGTAGAATTCAAGAAGTAAGTAGGAGACTTTAATGTATAGTTGCAGGACATTCCATGTATTAGGAGTGGTGTAGGAGAGGGCTCAACCACAGGATCTGATTTTCCATGTGCAAGGGGGTGTGTGCGAGTAGGAGTTCACACAAACAGGTGTCTGGAAGTTTTGTGAAAGCAGATGTGATTGTTGAAGTATGCTGGGCTAGTTTTTTGTAATGCCTTGTAAGTGTGGCTGAGGAGTTTGAATTGTGCGTGTCTGTGTATGGAAAGCCAGTGGAGTTCATTATTAAAAACAAGTTCACCTCCAACTGGAACAACATCTATTTACATAACTTCAGATACATTAAGGAAAATTGCTGCGATATCAACAAAAAAAACATGCCTTTTCATATCTGAGGTGCGTCTGGTCATGGGTAGTCGCAACAAGCCTATACCATTAGTTTTATACCATGGAATGGGAGAATTTTTCATCATTATTACTTTAGAAAGCAAGGAATGTGTGAATCATTACAGACCTGCACACTGGTCTGCAGTTTGCGGGTCAGCAGGGGAGACGTGGAACACTTTGTTTTATCCTGAGGAACCCCTGAGCCTCTCTGGTCTCCCGCTGTTGCCGCTGGTGCGGTATTGCCGCATTCACACTCTGGTGGGACTAGGTGTCCCAGAGTGCAACTTTGGCAATTACCCACAGCTGCTGAGGGCGAAGGCGTTCCCATCGTGCTACAAAGCGCTGCCTCGCACCCCGCAGGGCGGGGGTGGTTTACCTGAACCTGCATGCTGGTCTGCTCTTTGTGGGTCAGATGGGAAGACGTGGATTACTCTGTTTTATTCTGAGAGCCTCTGAGCCTCACTGGGTCTCCCGCTGCTGCCGCTGCTGCTGGTATTGCGGCATTCAAACTCTGATGGGACTCGGTGTCCCAGAGTGCAACTTTGGCAATTACCCGCAGCTGCTGAGAGCGAAGGCATTCCCATCGCGCTACAAAGCACTGCCTCGCGCCCCGCAGTGCGGGGGTCCTTTACCTGAACCTGCATGCTGGTCTGCTGTTTGCGAGTCAGCTGGGGAGACGCGGAACACTCTATTTTATCCTGAGGAGCCCCTGAGCCTCACTGGGTCTCCCGCTGCTGCCGCTGGTGCCGGTATTGCAACATTCACACTCTGGTGGGACTCGGTGTCCCAGAGTGCAACTTTGGCAATTACCAGCAGCTGCTGAGTATGGAGGCGTTCCCATCACGCTACAAAGTGCTGCCTCACATCCCGCAGTGCGGGGGTCATTTACCTGAACCTGCACACTGGTCTGCTGTTTGCGGGTCTGCTGTGGATAAGTGGAACACTCTGTTTTATCTTGAGGAGCCCCTGAGCCTCCATGGTTCTCCCACTGCTGCAGCTGGTGGCATTCACACTCTGGTGGGACTTGGTGTCCCAGAGTGAAACTTTGGCAATTACCCGCAGCTGCTGAGGGCAGAGGTGTTCCTATTGCACTCCAAAGCACTGCCTTGCACCTCGCTGCGCGAGGGACACGCCGCGCGAAGCCCCGTCCAAGGGTGGGCCAGTCTGAGCCTATCCGTGACTGACCGAGGCTGGGCTGGGCCACCCCTCTTGGATTTCCTTTGGATATACTCTTTTTGCCCACTTGTTTGAACTGAGATAACTCCTACGAGATAGCAAGTCGGGGGGTCTCAAATCTGAAAAACCCAAAGCAGGTGGAGTCTTAAGTGTCTAATGTTTACTGCACTATTACAAATTATTCCCGAGGATTGGTGAGCTTTGATCTTTAAGTAGTCATGGGTAAATGCTCCCCCTTGATGACAAGGCCAACCACTAGGCAGAAAGCTCCTTTGTCAACTCCTACTGCTCAACCTACCTCAATTGACAAAATGCTTCAGCTGGCTATAGGAGCAGTGTCTAGTGAAATTGAGCATACCGAGAGACACCTCTCTCTAACACCAATCCTCCCCCACAGCTCATCACCCACGGAGCCAGAGACTTCACATCTATCCCAAATACCAAATGTGCTCTTAATTCCGGAATTTATGCCCTCACAAGAAATCATAGCCTCTAGTCATACCACTAAACCCACCGCAGGGGGTGGGGCAAAAAAAAGGGTGGGAAGCAAAAACAAACAACACACAAGGGAGGAAGGCAGGCAGGATGGTACCAAATCCACCCTCAGGGGGAAAAGTCACTGATGAGTGCTGGTGGAAAACTTTGGACTTCCCAACGTGGGTGACTTATTTGCTAATGGAGCTTAAAACACTCTTTGCCCAGTCTATAAAATCTGAACTTGATGCTGTATTAAGACGAATTGACAATCTATCAACATTGTTGGACTCATGGGGGAGCAAAGTAGATGCTATCTTTAACACAATTGAACCTATTAAATCCTCAATCTCAAAGTTGGCTCTGCAACTAAATCAGTCAATTCCACCTGCTCCGAATGTATTACCCCCTTCTGGAGGGCACAACCCATTTGTGCACAAAAATACACCACCGTGATTAAACCATCAGCCCCTCAAAAACAGAACCTAGTTAATCCCCAACAGAGGTCCTTCCATCACACTGACACTGCACGTGACTGTAGGCTTATAGTAACAACATCAGGCCACCAAATACACATCAAATACAAAGTAACAACAAGGTCGAGGCAGGATTACAGCACTCCCCAAACCAGGGGAAACTAAATCCTCACTCCCCAGCATAGATCTGCCCCCAGCCTTCATTCCCTATGTCGTTATTCTAGCCGGCGTACCAGAGCTAGATATAGGCCGAGGAGAGACACACTCTGAACTTAAAAACAAAACCATTTTTTGGTTAAATAAATATTGGACTCTCCCCTACCATGAACACAGCTAAATTATATTCTATTCACACGCAGGGTTAGTTGGCTGGGGCAAAGATGTAAGGATATCCAAAAGGACTGCATAGGGATACATTTTATATATACCTGGATGGTCCAATACATCCTGGATTGGGGTCACATAAGGGAGACATGGAGTATTATATCTTTGCCTCTGGGATAGTTCTATCCTTCTAGGCCTATGCACGATAAAGTGGGAATCATGTATAAGAATTGGGGTCTAAGAGACCAGAATGGCACCACGACAAACACGGGCTGGGATCGTCAAAAAACAATGGCGTATAATTTCCCTGTTAATAACAGATTTCGCTCTCTGGACCTGGTAGACTGATTAAATCCCAACAGCAAAAGACCCATCAATGATTACAATAATGAGGTTAAACGGGGAAACATACAGCAAGCTGAGCCCCAAAGGAATGGAGAGTTGATCGAGGGAAATAAAACCCCTGACAAGATCCATGAGACTCTCGCCATAACCCGCACAACCAGTACCCAGAGTAAAACATATTGGGCTGATGAATGTAGTCCAGGGGAGAGGCCAGGGAGCTACAATATGGAGAGGCAGTAAGTCCCTCTGCATGAAAATTGTACCCCCCAGATCTTGCCAGTTATAACAGACGAACCACAGAACACACAGATACTATCCTGGAACATAGCAGGTCTAAGCTCAAAATTGGACTTCCCAGATTGGGGAGAATATATAGATAAACAAGAGCTATGCCTGTTCCAGGGAACATGGTCAAGGACAGAACTACATAGAGTGGGCTATGCTACATATAGTATCCCAGCCATCCAGGGAGCTAGGGGGAGACCCTCAGGGGGCTTATGCACCTGGTTCGGCGTACACATAGTATGTAATGTTAACACCTTCGAATCTCATGACGAGCTAAGATCGTCATGAGCCAAGGTGCTCGTGTGCTCATGACGACCTTTAGAACGCTCGCACGATGGGCTAATTCCCCCTGCTGTGCGAACATTCTAAAGAAACGGGTGTGGTCATGACGAGCTCAGCTCGTCATGAGCACACGACCTCCGTGGCTCATGACGAGCTGACCTCGTCATGAGCACAGGGGCGATGTGCGCGCCCCCGCCCCCCAGCACAGCATGGGAATTTGCCCAGCTGCGAAGGGGTTAAAATGCTTGCGACCTCTTCTCCTGACATTTTGTGCATTCTTCTTTCTTTTTATAATTCCCTGAAGATTGCATTAATTAATTTCTACTCTCAACCAGTGAGTCTGGGGCATACCTCCCAGACGCTTGATTGCCTCGCTACATTTCTCCACACTCTACCAGAGAATTGTCAAGTAATTATTGGTGGAGACCTCAACTGCCAATTTGAGCCTCTCAAAGGCATCACTACACCTATTACAAGTGAGGAAGACTCTGTATGGTTGATCCCAGAAACCAACATTCAGCCAATAAGGGCATGGACTCCTTCAGTCTTGCAGTTGAACTCAGTTACACTAAGTCACTCACTAAGGGCCTGCAATGGCTGATTTCCCTCTGACAGCCCGGGGAATTCTACTTTTAATAAGCCTGGACAAGCATCTATAATAGATTATATGCTGGTAGATGTACAACTATGACACAAGATTAAGGATTTTATGGTCAATGCCCGACACGAAAGTGACCACAACCCGATGGCCCTAGAAATAGCCCTCCCCATACCCAAGGACCACCAAAGCACATCTGCACGTCCTACCCCAAACTTAGTAACGATTCTAGGAGGTAGGAGGGTACGTTGGGGGGTCTTTGCACAGTCAACAGAAAAAGTGACCACCCTGTATCAGCAAATCGCTCCCTTTTTGGAAACTGCTTTCCAACTGTCTGCAAAGAGCTGGGTCACAGCATCGCAACGGGCGATGGAAAAAAGCCACCAGGACTTGCTATCTACATTGGCACCATTTTTTCACAACAGCGATAAGACCAGGCAAAACTCCAAACCCAGGCATCCATGGTACAATAAATCATGCAGGGAAGCCAAGCAGGCCCTAGTAGCTTGCATTAAAAAAATGATAAACTACGAATAAAAGAAGCTAGGGTTAAATATAAAAAAATCACAGCTGGAACAAAAACCGGTTGGGAATCAGACAAATGGGAAGCGACTAAAATAGCTCTAGACAACCATGATATGCAAGGCTTCTGGAACCTAGTTAAGACAGGGAAACCTGAAGGCCAATTGGCCATTGGACCCAATTTGGGGGAAGAAGTTTGGAGATCCCATTTTAAAACCTTATATTTGAGGACTGTAGAAGGAGCAGAAGACCTCAGTGAAGTAATAGCCACTGTAGAAGTAAATCTCTAAAATTCAATCGCTCCTCCCTGCACAATGAAGGAGATCACAGCGACCTTGGGCAACCTACTTCCAGCCAAGGCACTTGGGCTAGATAGGATACCTGGTGACCTATTTCGTTCAGAACTAGTAGTTTGGGTACCATATCTATGGTCATTATTTAATGCCATCCTACAAGGTATGGCGCTGCCCCCGGCTTGGGCAGGGGCAGAAATCATCCCCATTTATAAAAAAGGCACACCACTCAATCCAGCAAACTATCGCCCAATAGGCCTTATGGATGTTACCCAAAAAATCTATGCCTGTGTACTTCTGGGCCTTCTGCAATGCTGGATGGGAGAAAATAATCTACTAACACCTCATCAAGCTGGATTCAGGGCCAAGACCTTGACTATCGACCAGATCTTCAGAGTACAATTGATCCATTGGAAAATCGTGGTTTTAGAGGGGGGCAGACTCTATCTCAAATTTGTGGATCTTAAATCCGCATTTGATATGGTGTGGCGAGATCAGCTACAGGGCATACTCTTTGATATGGGAGTACCAGATTACCTTTGCCGTCAGCTGAAACGTCTGCACCAAGATAATTACGCCAGAATAAGATATGGCAAAAAAGGTGAATTGACTGCCCCCTTTCCCGTAGAGAAAGGGGTGGGACAGGGATGCGTTCTAGCTCTGATACTGTTCACCCTCTTTTTAAATGGTTTAATTGAAACTCTACTATTAGAAAGATATACACTCACCGAGGCTGACGAACTGCAAAATTCCAGCACTCATGTTTGCGGACGACAGGCTGCTACTCTCTAAATCATCTATGGGTATGCAGCGTGTACTCAAAGAATTCCGCGCTCTCTGCAGGAAGAGGGGTTTGGAGATGAACCTCCAAAAAACAAAATACATGTTTTTTCATGCAAATATCACCAATTGCCCACATCCTCAATTGGAAGGCAGGGTGTCCATTTTTGATTACTTGGGGCCCACACTTAATGACAAAATGAATTGGGGTTTACAAGTAAAGAAAGCAAACTTAAACTGACTCAGGCTGCAGGGGGTATTTTAAAAATGCATAAACATTGCTCCCAGAGAGTAATAGGACCACCAGCAGAAATATACAAAATACAAGCTGGGGGAGCCTCATTATATGGGGCAGAACTCTGGGGCCACAGTCTGCCAAATCTGCTATCCATTACAGAGAACATTTTTTTAAGGCAACTGCTGGGCCTCCCCAGGAGCACTCCATTAACACCACTTAGGATGGACCTGGGGATTGGCCCCATAGCAGATGTAGTTGCCTCTGGACCACTCTTATATTGGCGTCACCTCTGGAGCACACCAGAGTTAGCCAAATACAGGGAGGGATTGAAGGATGTCATGACCCTTCTAGGTGCAGGGAACCCACTATGGCTAGTTAGGAACTCCTGCCAGGCACTGGGAGGGTAGACATGTGGCTAACACATGAAGAGAACTGCCTCCTACAGAGAACACAAACTGGCCCAACTATGTCAGAGCACCAATTCCAGTAGTTTGACCTCCAGGTTCATGGATGTTAAACAGCAATACAAGCTGGAGCTGGTACTGGACAGCATACAGCTATGGCTTGCAAAGAAACTTTTTCTTCAATTTGGACACGGGGTGCTCCCGCTCCGAGCATTCACTAACAAATGGCAGGGAACACTCAAACTAGACTGCCCAGGGTGTGATACAGTCGAAGAAACAGACCTTCATGTTGAATTATTTTGCTCCGCCTATAGAAGGCCAAGGTCCAAATGGGTCTACAAATCTGGGGATTAGACATCACATCGAGGAAGAGGTGTAGCGCAGCGGCCAGGGCAACTGACCCCGGAACCCGGGGGCTCAGGGTTCGATCCCTGGTGCCGGCAGAAGATCAGCCCAGCACCATGTGACTCTGAGCAATAGCTCGCTTAATCTTCCTGAGGGCCCCCAGCGCCTTGACACCTTCGGGTAATTGTTTGCGCTTTACAAATACTGGACATTTACATTTACTGGACAAACACGAAACGGATCCATTATTCAGGTTCCTATTTCCAGGTTTCTATTATCGATGTGGTGCATCCATAGGGGCATCTTAAAGAAACAGAACTTAGAATACACTTAATCGGATGTGCACTAAATAGGTTGCCATGCCATGCTGGAATATCCCCACAGCTTGGATATTGCCTCACAAATCTCTCCCTTCGTCAGAGTTGCTTTGCTTATTTACCTCTTTCAAATGTTTTATATTTCAAATGGTTTTGTAATGTGTCTTCTAAAATATGCCCTTGGGCCATCAGTCAAAGTTAGAATTTTTATATATATATTTTAACTGATAATAGCAATATTGCAATTGTCCACACCATGATGTAACATATATATTTATTGTAGAACAATGCTTGCATCATTTCTCTATTGAGTATTGACAAGGGGTGGTACATTTATTGCTAAATTATAAACTCTGTACAAATTGCATTTGCACTTTTGGTCTTAGGATGGTATTTTGTATAACATTTGCTACTTTTTGCTTCCACTTCTTCTTTTGTATCAAATGTATTTGCAATATTTTATTTGCTTTTATGGCCGTATGGCCGAAATAAAGCTTTCTTGGCTGACTGAATCATTTTATAAACCGGTCGCTCCTCATCCCCCTAGGAAAGGTGAAAATGAATAGCTATGGGGACGTTTTTAAGCCCATCGTAAGTGGAAGCTGATCCAATTACAGCTACTATGGACAAATAAAGTCTGAACTGTTGTTGGAGGTATCCTGAGCGTGTTAGATTTCCAGCACATTCACAAGCTTGTCCTGGTACTAAATTGTGATTTATTCTAGCAGATTGGCCACACTAATGGCCCTAATCGGATTGGTTAAAACGGTAGCCAATGAGATTGCTGATCCAACAGCAATCTAATTGGTGATCCTTTCAGTCAGAACAGGTCCTTGTAATTGACCAGCTCTGATTGGCTGCTGGGAACCAATTAGAATAACGGTTATCAAATGCCTCTATCTCCTGTATTTTCTGGCCAGTTAATGGTTTCAGCAGCCTAAACACAGGTGGTGTTCTGTGTACGGGCAACAAATCTATCATTTTTTCTAGTCTACCTATGCAGGGAATTTGCTGCTTTTCAAAGTCTAATTTTGATCCTTGAGGGTACTTAAAAAGCATGGAATTCTGTTTTTAGGAACACTATTTCGTCAACCACTAATGATAAAAGAAAGGACCGATGAACTAAACTTCAACAGAAAAGCACTCAAATATATCAAGACAACTCATCATGCAGTCCTCTATGACCTCTCAGATTTCACACTGCCCCTCCTTAAGGGCATTTTACACGCAATAGCATGCCTGATCAGTATCTTGAAGAAATATATCACATCATCACCATTGTGATGGAACACCATTGGCATCTCTAGCCAGCCCACAGCATCTTTAAAGCTGGCTCACACACAGCCATTCCAACCACCAACCATCTTTGTTGGCCCACTTCCTTCCCACGGCCAGGGCCCCATCAGACTGTAGGAAAAGGAGTGTAAAAAAAAGGAAATGACATCCCCGGGTCTATGAGGAACACAAAAACCTTGCTCCAACTTAGGAAAAGACTAAAGGCGCACCTCTATAAAGAATATTATATCATGACAGTGGCGTAGCATAACATGATGGGCCTTCACAAAATGTGTTGATGGGTCTTGTCGTCTCACAGATCGCACAGATAGTAATTGGTCTTGGGCTCAATGGGGTCCCCCTGAAAGGTTGTGGCCCCCATATGCTGCAGGTGAGTGGCTCAGGAAAGCAGAGTGACTTTCCCCGAAAGCTTACCTATTTCTTTGTCCATGCCATTGCACCCATTCTGCAAGGCATACAATGGGCATGGCTCTAGGAGATGAGGGGACCCCCTCCAAAATAAAGAACCCTGCCCCCTCCTCTCCCCCCATCCTCCACCCCCCCCCCCCCCACACACACACACACATTGCGGTGGTTGCAGGGGCCTCCGTTACGCCCCTGCATGGCAAATTAACAATCCCATCTGCTCTCAGAAGTCTGGTACCCATTCAATCACTTGTTCGCTGTATATTTGCCTGTGATTCTGTACAGCTCTTTCAGCTGTATCAGTGCCATACTAAATGTACAGGCATTTCCAAATACTTTGAAAGGGCCTGCTGCAATACCATGCAAATCAGCCAAACTCACTGTCCAAACGGCCAAGGTAAACTTTGTATGTAAAAAGTATATACATACAAGGAGGGGGAGACAAGGAAAGACCTACCTGAAGGTTGCCGCCACCGCCAGGAGTCATTTGAGGCAGCGTGGAAGTCCTGCAGCACGCCGCCACCGCCAAGAGTCAAAAACCAGCTGACTCCACGCGCCGCCGCTCCGGGACTACAACTCCCGGCAGCCTACGCGGCGGCGCGCGTTTCTGACGACGCGAAGGCGCCAGGAGGCGCACATAAGCGCCGCAGCTACCGGCGGAGCGGGGGGAGACAAGGAAAGACCTACCTGAAGGTTGCCGCCACCGCCAGGAGTCATTTGAGGCAGCGAGGAAGTCCTGCAGCACGCCGCCACCGCCAAGAGTCAAAAACCAGCTGACTCCACGCGCCGCCGCTCCGGGACTACAACTCCCGGCAGCCTACGCGGCGGCGCGCGTTTCTGACGACGCGAAGGCGCCAGGAGGCGCACATAAGCGCCGCAGCTACCGGCGGAGCGGGGGGAGACAAGGAAAGACCTACCTGAAGGTTGCCGCCACCGCCAGGAGTCATTTGAGGCAGCGAGGAAGTCCTGCAGCACGCCGCCACCGCCAAGAGTCAAAAACCAGCTGACTCCACGCGCCGCCGCTCCGGGACTACAACTCCCGGCAGCCTACGCGGCGGCGCGCGTTTCTGACGACGCGAAGGCGCCAGGAGGCGCACATAAGCGCCGCAGCTACCGGCGGAGCGGGGGGAGACAAGGAAAGACCTACCTGAAGGTTGCTGCCACCGCCAGGAGTCATTTGAGGCAGCGAGGAAGTCCTGCAGCACGCCGCCACCGCCAAGAGTCAAAAACCAGCTGACTCCACGCGCCGCCGCTCCGGGACTACAACTCCCGGCAGCCTACGCGGCGGCGCGCGTTTCTGACGACGCGAAGGCGCCAGGAGGCGCACATAAGCGCCGCAGCTACCCGCTTCGCGGGACGCGAGCGGGACGCCCGGGGCGAAGCCCGGGCAAAGGGCGGGCCCTCTACGGCCCTCATCGGCACGAGGAGGCAGGAGCAGGGCCAAGAACGCTGTCCAATTCTATCTAAGTAAGTGCTGTCACCCTTTTACTCTTGTACTCGTCTGGATCTTCAATTGTCTGTCATCCCAAGGACTATTTCTATTGATACTAATATGCCTAAAGCTAAAGCATCCTCCGCTCCAATTAACACAATAGAAAACTATATGGTACAGAAAGTTGCCAAAATCAACCAGGATAGGAGGTCTTCATTGGGTCTTAGCTATTCTCCGGACATGCTTATTGGTAACACACCTCCACCAGTCTCAGTTCTCGACATCAGTAACGAGGTCTTTCAAATCCCTGATGCTGACTCATTGAGCCAACTATTAGTTGAAATTAATGAACCAGCCCCTGAGTGCACTATCGACGTTGAAAGTAATATCCTAGAGGAGGAAGCCCCCACACCGGTCCCAGCCCCTAGAGTAACTAAGAACAAGGGCAAAAATATACCCAAAAGGGGCGGTCTTAGATCAGATAAAAAGGATCCTGAGGCCTCCTCAGAGGATAAATATGGTGACGATATTGGGATAATGGGGGAGGTGGAATCCATATGGACGAAGATCAATTCAAAAAGCTACTGAACGCCATAGATAACAAAATTAAAATAATTACCAAACCACTTTTAAATAAAATTGATTCGCTCACAGCAGAGGTCACTAGATTGGGATCGCTCCTGCAAAAAACTATATTAGAAACACCTAGGCCTGCCCAAACTAATTTGACAACAATAGTCCCTAAAAATACTAAAATCATAACCTGCCCAGATAGTGTTGCTAGCACTTCTCAAAACATTATGTATCAATCTGGTCAAGGGGGAGAAGGGATAGGAACTGTAAATCCAGCCTCGAGGGTTGAGGACTCAACAGGGCCTGCTACCAGAAATACCAACGAGTTAGAGAACTTGGATAGGGGTCCTGTAGAACTAATAGTAGAAGCTTCCCCATTAATTCTGGTCCTAGCAAACGTCCCTCAATTAGAACCAGGACAAGAGGAGAATATCCCTTCATTAATAAATAAATCATTCCATTGGTTATCCAAAAATATGGCTTTTAAACCAGGAGGCAGGGACCAGTTGGCACAGGAAATTGTAAAAGCTAGAAGGGTCGAATGGATCGGAGGTGGCATTAAAAAGTTTAGGGGGGACTGCGTGGTGTTGCACCTCTCAGATCCTGAAGCTCTACCAAACATACTAGCTAATATATACCCCCCTCAGTGAAGATCCACAGAAATAGTGCCATTAACGCTGGATTTCTTTTACGCAAAAAAGGGAAATGCCCTAAATCCAACGTTGTTAAAAACTAAATGGAACCCCGTTATAAGAAAAGCTAAATACCCGCCAAATAAAAGTAACTGGGGAATTACGCTAGAAAATAGGTTCTCTGCCATATCAGGACTAAGCCAATGTGATTGACTGGATAACCAGAGGAGTGCAGGGCAATCAAAGATCATAGAGGTTCATCATGGGAATCCTAGTCTTACTATGTTAGAAGAAACATGTCGTAGGATACTTGACCCTGGAGGCTGTACCACTAAAATGGTGGAGAACAGCTCACCAGCTGCCAAGCCAGGTATTAACTTGATTGAAGCATGGTCCCCACTTGATGAGCCTTCCCCTAACCTGACTACTCCCTTAAATAAGAGGAGTATGGAAAGAGGAAGTCCCATCAAGATCATCTCTTGGAATATTGCAGGTATCCAATATAAACTTGAGACTCCGGAATGGTGTGACTTTATGGATTCTTATGACATCGTACTGTTACAAGAGACATGGTCAGTGTCACCAGTATTCCGCATGGGATTTTTAAACTTCTATGTGCCCGCGAAGAAGAATCCAAAGGGACGCCCATCGGGGGGTTTAATTATTTGGATACGGCAGACTCTGCAGTGTACCATTAAGCAGAATCTTATTTCCAATAGTGACCTACTTTCCATCTTGCTTACTTGCAACAATGGTTGCAAGCTGGCAATATATAACATCTATGCCAGGGGGACTCTAGGGGGTATACCTTCAGATGTAGTAGTAGATCTAGATACGGACCTAGAGAAGTTATCTATTCAGTATAACATCTTAGTAGGAGGAGACCTAAATACAACATTTGAACCTCTAGGTTGTGAGGACAATGATTTGACTTATGAGGAAGACACCAAATGGGGGATTCCTCAGTTAGACATTCCAGTGGTTAAAAAATGGTCGCAAGTAGCTATCCAGGTGAAAAGTTTATGCCTATCCAGAGGACTAAGGGCAGTAAATGGTCGTACTGCCTCTGATGCTCAGGGTAGGCATACCTTTGATAACCTAAGATCAAGCAGTAGAATTGATTATATTCTGATAGACATTAGAGTCTGGAATAAAGTGATTGACATGCAGGTTTTATCCAGGTTGGAGAGTGATCACAACCCTCTGTCTTTAATATTTAACCTTGAACAAAAAATTATGACAGAAAATTTAGCTAGGAACTTTACGACCTCAGACGTTGTTTTATCAAACAACGTTCGTCATGTTAGATGGGCAACTCTCGTAGCCAATGCAGAGGATAGGCAGGTCCTTGAGGGGCTAGTTATTGATGAAGTTGCCAGGCTCCAGGTTTTAATGCACGATAGGAATTTTAAAATGATAATCGAAGAGTCACAGCCTAAGTTCTTTGCCAACCTCCAGAAGTTATTTTTGAAAGCTGGTAAGAAGAAAAAGGGTAACGGACAACTTACAAAAAAGGGTTGGTACGACCAATCATGTAGAGTAGCAAGGCATAACCTTAGCAATGCTCTTAGGTCCAAATTGGGAGTTCTGAAAGCCAGGGACGAATACAGAAAAATCCAGACAAAGGCAAAAAAACAATGGGATGAGAATCTCTGGCTAGAATTGAAGAAGGCATGTGCTGACAAACACCAGAAAGAGTTCTGGGCCATATTAAAATGGGGTTCAGGGGGTGTAGCGGAATGCCCAAAAAATCATGTCCCAAAAGAGTCTTGGGTTGACTTCTTCAAACCCCAATACGCTGACAATATAGGCCCCCAGGTAGCTCCCCCTCCTGATAGGGTCTTCTTTGTCAACGGACCATTCACACTAAAAGATGCACATGAGGCAATGGATGGAGTGACCAGAGGCAGAGCACCAGGTATTGATGGTATACCGGCTGACGTTTTCTTATTGGACAGAGATAGCTGGTGTAAATATTTCGTTTGGCTTGGGAATGCTATTGCACAGGGGGCGAAGATTCCCGCAACGTGGAAGGGGGCAGAAATTATTCCAGTTTATAAAAAAGGAGATAAGGCTCTAGCAAGCAACTACAGGCCAATCAGCCTCATCGACTGTGCCCAAAAATTGATGGGTAGGCTGGTTCTAAACAAGTTGCAAGCCTGGATAGCTGACAAAGACATTCTTTCGCCTTATCAAGCTGGTTTTCGCCCTTTAACCAGCTCTGTTGACCAAGTGTTTTACTTTTTAACTTTATATTGGAAGAACGTCACCCTCCTAAATGGTCCCCTGTTCGCAGTTTTCGTCGACCTTAAGGCCGCATTTGATCTAGTTCCCCGTCAAAAACTTTGGGATGTCTTAAGGGATCTAGGAATAAGCCCGGAACTATTAACTTTGCTGGAAAGACTCCACGAGAACAATTATGCCCGGATCAGGTGGGGAACCCAGGGGGAGGTTACGGAAACCTTTCCTGTGGAGAGAGGAGTAAGACAGGGCTGTGTCCTGGCCCCCACGCTATTCTCTCTCTACATAAACGGCATTGTGGATTTTCTGAAGCAAACTCCGACGGATGCTCCATTACTAGATGGAAAGCGAGTTCCAGTGCTCATGTTCGCGGATGATACTTTGCTGGTCTCGCGGACCCCTAGTGGTCTACAAAAGACACTAAACGCTTTTGGAGAATTCTGCCGGATCCGAGGCTTAGAAATAAATACAACAAAGACAAAATTTATGAATTTGAATCCCTCTAAGAAATACAAGGGGAAAATGGTTCACAATGGGGCTTTTTTAGAAGAAGTCGACGCCTTTACCTACCTAGGCATTTCTCTGAATGCTGGTATGAATTGGAGATCACACATGGACTATGTAATGTTAAAATACAACCAGTTGGCAGGGGCAATAGTCAAGAAGTACAAAACTTCATTTACAAAACCAATACAGCCAACATTGGAGATCTACGGCATGAAAGTGCTGGGTGCATGTCTTTACGGGTCAGAACTTTGGGGCTTCACCAATTCGAATGCTTTATTAGTGGCAGAAAACAAATTCCTACGAGGCTTAATCGGGGTCCCACAGAGTACCCCTTCCATTCCTCTCCTTTATGATCTGGGGAGGAAAAGGATTGTGGACATGATTAGACTTCGTCCCCTCCTATATTGGAGGCGTATAAAAACTACTCCGGAACTGAGCCACTATGCTGCTGCGCTATTGGATGTTGACAATTCTGACACCTTTCACAAAGTAGTTTGGTTAAAAGAGGTGAGGAAACTGCTTCAAAAACTGCATCTTGAACACTTGTGGTCTGTAACTGACCCAGATGATTTTCCTTCCAAGAAAACATTGAAAATGCTATATTGGGAAATGATAAACAATGCCGCATTGGTCTCTAGCCAATCCCCCGCCTTGACATCCCAGTTTTTAGAGATAAAAACTTTCCCTATGTTCGAACCATACTGGGATTTGATCTCCAAGCCTCTAGATAGGAAATTGTTTTTCCAGTTCAGAGCCGGCACCCTACCCCTAAATGCTTTTACTGTTAAATGGTCCCCTGATAACGTTAGCACATGCTTCCACTGTAAATCCCATGATGAAGATATTTTGCACTTTTTATTCGTATGCCCATTATACGCTGTCCCTAGGAACAGGTGGCTGAAATTGGCATGTAAAAATCTGGGTACAAGGAGATGTCTCGAGGCCTTCAGGATCCTGAAATCTAACTGTGCCCCTCAACTTGCAATTGCAATGGCCAAGTACCTGGGATGGGCCTGGATAATACGCACGCGCACTTTAAAACTCCCATGAACTACATGAATTCCCTCTGGACTGTGATGTTACTTTTTAATGTGTACATTTTTAAAATTCTTATTCGCCAACAAAGCACTATTGCACGCTATTTAATATGTTTTTTATTATTAGATTAGTATTTATTATGTTTAGATAGGGACGAAAGCTTTTATGACAAATGTTGTCGAATAAAGTATTTAAACTGAAACTAAACTGTATATACATAGGTTAAAGAGATCAGGACATAGCAAACATCACGTAGGAAAGAACAATTTCAAACATCGTTTAATGCAAAATAGCAGGCAGCAAAGCAGAAATAGCAAAGGCAATTGGATTTTCGACTAGAAAAATTATCAGTTGGAGCAGTGCACTTAAACATGCAGATTTCAATCTAGTTTATATAAATGTTCACCTTATAAAAGATAATGTCAGACGGCCACGCAGCAATTATCAATTCGCTTCAGCAGAAACGTATGTTACATGCAGGTTTCTGGGTCTTTTATTCCGAGGAAGTACTCGAACTGCTATGGAAGGACTATCATTTTCACAAAACGAGGTTATGCTACTTAAGATGTAAAATGTTCTTCTTGAGTTAGAATGGCTCATGAGCTTACAATGGCATTGTACACTTGTCTGTGAACCCAATACAGAGTAAAGCATTAAATCAGAACAAAATATTCCTTTCCAGCTGCACACAGAAAATACATGTGTAACAATGTAAAAAAATTTCATGTACCTCTTCTATGAGTATTCTGCGTATAATCTTTCCTCGTCACACATATACTGAGTACAATACAGCATTATAAAATATGTTTTCACAACATGCTAGTTTCATTCTCTAAACGCTGATGGATAGTGGTCATTTTGGATATCAAATGTACGCATATTTTTCCGTTAGCTTCTATCTTACTAAATGCAGTTGCAAAACACCTATTTCCATAATAGAAACTTGGCTACAGTTCCAACCTTTAGCACGCCTCTTGGCATATCCCGAAGAACTGCTCGGTAATAGGAATATCTTAATCCAGACTTCGGTTAGCAGGTCATAGCCATACTGCAGTAAAGCAACTGGTCACCAGGCCTGTGAAACAGAAACGAGAATGAAATGGTACAAAAAGTGATGATACGTACTTATATTTCATATAAAATTTGTCATAACGCGTGGTTGAACAGCAAAGTAAAATGTAACATTACATTATTAGTTATAAGAGCTATAATATTAAACATGTCTTTAAATATATTAGCTAAAAATTCAACTTTGCAAACTATAATATTAGAAGGGAAAGATGGTAATTTACGTTAAACGGAGACCAAAGTATGTACTCACGTTCCACTTTTTTAACACAGGTTCCACATCGGAGTGCAGAATTCTAAATTTAACTGAACAAACTGAGTCCTTGAAAACCATCTCCTAGACATATATTGCATAATGTCATCAGTAACATCTGATATGCTGGGATGATAAACAGTCCTGTTTTGGTTTGCTTGTACCCTGTAAAAAGTTACAATGTACAATAAATACAAAGTCACAGATAAATAGGTCTGTACCTTATGAAGACACATGATGGCAAGATCTGATGATGGAAAATGTGCGTAAGATTAAAAATATTCATTCATGGGCATGGCCATGCTGGACCGAGACAGTCCTAGCTCCGGGCCCTAGTTTAATCCTAAACAGATTTCTGTTTCAAATAGCCATCCATCTCCAGCGAAACGAAAATGACTTTTTGAGCATCCATGGGAAGATGAATAGGAAGATACATCTTTCCCGCCCAAAAGCAGAGGCTATCAAAGGCATTTATAGGACTGAGCCTCAAGCCCCTCCAAATAAGAAAGACTTGGGGCTCAAATCATCTGTATACGTACACATACTTCTCCGCATGGTTGAAATGTATCATCTTTTGGAGCTCAGAAATCCAGTAGTGCGTCTGGAAAGCTGCACAAGTCACAGCTTTCTAGCAGTGGCAGTAGCGGGGGTGTTGGGGTCGGGGGGAGGGCTGGTGAGGAGGATGAGGGGGTAAATGAAAAACAGGGGGAGACACTTACCTGCACGCCTGCCGCTTCCTCTCCATCCTCTTCTGTGGAGTCCAGGAGCAGGAGGAAGAAGGAACCAGGAAGCTCCCAGAAGCCCCTAGCCAATCACAACGATGCTTTGAGATTGGTTTGGCGCTCAGGCAGGTACTGGGAGGCTGGGCAAATTCTCCACCCAGGCTTTGCATTACAGCTGGTGGAGAACATGCAAACTGAGCATGACAGTTTGGCCGACCCGAGGCCACCGGCCAAACCATCATGTGTAGTTAAGAGTGCCACCACTCCTCCCCCCTGTTCCTATGATGTCTAGCCCCTCCTCACCCCAAACTAGCTGAGCCAGGAATGGAAAATAAATCGATAATAACATTGAGTTATTATCATTTTATTTTTCATTTTTCACTAGCTCACAGAGCAGTGATACGACCGACGCTGGCGGAGGAGCCACCCCTGCAAGTTTCTAGACTTACTACTTGAAAACATATGTAACGTTTATAGCCGTTGGCATTCGTGCACTGGGAAACTATACTCAAAGTATAATTCGACAGTGGGAGAAGACAGCACCAATGTGCAAATACAATTGTTTTTCTTGTTATTTTTCTTTGTCTCCACGGGGACATTGTTTTAATCCATGAAGAAACCCTTCCCCGACATATTCACAAAATAAGAGAATGTTCTGGTTCCTTTCTCTGCCCTGAAAGGGATTCACTTGTACAAAGCTCTAAGCATTACAATTAAATTTCAGCTCCATGGTACATGCCGTCACTGGCTGATCTCCGCCTCCAGTGCAAACGCCTTGAACGTAATTGAAGAAGAGGCAATGAAGCAGAAGAACAGAACTTATTTAAAATAGCTAGGAAAAATACCATCAACAAATCAGGCTTGCAAAAAAAAGAATACTGTAAAAAAACATACTAGAGACTAAGCACAATCAGAAAATGGTCTTTTTGATAGTAACATTATTTACTAGTCCTACAACACTAGTTAAGGACATCCCACCATCACCGACCCTATGTGATCAGATCTCAGTCTTTTTCGAGGAAAATATTCATAATATCCAAAAAGAATTTAGTGCCTCATACACACCTTTTCAGGATTGAGAGCCACATCCCACTTACTCAGGGCTCTCTCTCCAGGGCTTTGATAGAATTACCCTAGAGAAGTCGCACCAAGCTATCCTCTCATGCAAGTCTGGGTCCTTTTTTGGTGCATGTCCCCCTACAGTATTTCTTAAGATTGTAGAGATAATCAATCCAGTCAGCAACAATACAATAAATTGATCACTAGCAACAGTGACAGCTCCTGCAGAAACTAGCAGTCGTTAAACCGCTTCAGAAAAGACAGGTTATTGATCCAACTATGCTCTGTAATCTCCACCCCATTTCGCTACTGCCCACCCTTGCAAGATTGCAAAAAGATTGGTTAATGAACAGCTGACTGCCTAGTTAGAAGAAGCCGGAACTCTGCATACTTGACAATCAGGTTTTAGGCCCAAGCATTCCACTGAATCTGGACTATTGGAAATGGCGGCTACACTGAATCTAAGGTAAATAAAGAATGCAGTGCTGATTCTATTAGACCTGTCAGTGGCATTCAACACCATTTCCCATGATATTCGTCTATCACGACTGAAAAATTGTGGCATAACCAGAACTGTTTTGGCTTGGATACAGTCCTTTCTTCACAATCGCAGACAAACAGTTGACTTAGGCCCGTTCCTTTCAAAAGAGCGCCTTATCTCTACTGTCATGCCACAGAGCTCCTCTCTCTTTTGTTTAACGTCTACATTGACCCACCTATCTCACTAATCTCCTCATTCAATATTGAAACCACATCCTATAGAGGTCATCCGTTGGATGACATCTAACCATCTGAAATGTAATACGGAGGAGACCGAGATAATGCTAATGGGCAAATACAATCCTTTCAATTCAGCCAATTGATGGCCAGAAGACACTCCTGCCCCTCCCAAAACAGTTGAAGTGGCCAAGAATCTTGGGGTAAAATTTGACGCCTCTCTTGCTTTCTGACCAGAGGCCAAGGGCAGTGTCAGGGATGTGTTTACATCTAATCAAATCACTCAAAACGTTTTTCGATCTCTTCCCTTACACTGCAAGGAAAGGAGTGGCAGTAGCTCTGCTTTTATCCAGACTGGGCTGGTGTAACAGCCTGTATGCAGGGTTAAACAAACAGGTGCTAAAAAGCTTCAGATGGTACAACTTGCAGCTGCCCGGCTAGTGTTGAAATTACCTTACCGCTCCTCTGCCTCAGCAGCCCTTAAATCCCTCCACGGGCTTCCGATTCATAAAATAATGATTTTTAAGCTCCTTTTGATTACCTTCAGAGCTTTGAGGAAATCAGGGCCAGCATACGTAACTACTTCAGTGCTCATGCTCGTCATGAGTCACAGTGGAGCTGTGCTCATGACGAGCTGGGCTCGTCATAACAGCTTCGCTCCGCTCACGTGCAATTGATTCCCCGCCTGTGCGGGCGAATTGTTCAGTGGGCAGAGTCGTGACAAGCCCAGCTCATCATGAGCACAGCTCCACTGTGACTCATGATGAGCTGGGCTCGTCACGAGCACCGCGGCGCCGTGATCACCCCTCCCCCGCCTCGTGGGTGAATTACCCCTGCAGCAAAGGGGTTAACCGCCAGGTTTACACCCTATATTACTGCCAGGACACTTAGATCCTCCTCAGACTTGCTGAAATCCACCTCATCTAAACTCAAAATTAAAGGAGGACAATCCTTGGCAGTTCTGGGTACCAGAGCATGGAACCTTTTGCCCATGCAGCTAAGAATGCTGGAAACAGAAAATCTACTCAGGAAAGCCCTTAAGACCTGGATCTTTACAGCTTCTGATGCACTTTGCTTCTCTTTGGTTTAATCCTTTAACAAGTTAGGCATATCTGATCCCTCTGCTTAACTCCGCATAGAGCCAGGATGCTCCTTCTGGCGTGATGTTTGTTCCCTATAAATGTATAAATCAAATCAAATCAAAGGTGGAAAAGGGTATTCGCCCCTCACAATGGTAACCTTGCCTAGTAATGTACAGTTTGCAACTCCTATAGTTACGCTCGTAATTATATGTAATCGTATTGCAGAATTACATTAGAGAAAGTACAACTACACAGTTTTTTTCTGAATACCAAGGAGGTGTAAATACATTCCCATATGTTGAGGCCGGAAATTCCTTTGGGAATCAAGCTTTGCACTTTACACAGGATAACGTTGAAAGAGGCAAGCACTGTCCTTTTGGGAGGTGGGGTGCCCAGGTAAATGAGAGTGGAACTTGCTGAAGGTATTTTCCACCATAATAATCAATCCAAAAATGTTGTGGAATAAAACATAGATAACGTCACTGCCCTTGTTCTTTGAGAGGAGCCCTACTGCCAGTGTTAGCTGTGGGAGGGGACTTTGGACCTTGGACACCACTTCTCGCCGCACCCGCTTAGCGGGTGCCGCTTGCCGGCTTTCAACTCACCGAAAGGGAGCGTAGTTCACCGGGCATCTGTGCGTGCAGGCTGTGGGGCAAGGGTGCCAGAGGAAAGATCACGCCAAACGCTAGCAGGGACTCCAAGTACCAGGAGGCCCTGCCTGACCTGAACCAGCTGGTCCCGCTTTCGACTGACAGCCCCGCCCACGGCTTCCGCACGATTAAAGCCCACTGCTCCTTTTCCTCTATGGGGATCGTCACTGCCCTTGTTCTTTGAGAGGAGCCCTGCTGCCAGTGTTAGCTGTGGGAGGAGACTTTGGACCTTGGACACCACTTCTCACCGCACCTGCTTCACGGGTGCCACTTCGCGGCTTTGAACTCACCGAAAGGGAGCCTAGTCCACCGGGCATCTGTGCGTGCAGGCTGTGGGGCAAGGGGGCCAGAGTAAAGATCACGCCAAATACTAGCAGGGACTCCAAGTACCAGAAGTTCCTGCCTGACCTGAACCAGCAGTTTCCACGTTCGGCTGACAGCCCCGCCCACGGCTTTCACACGTGACATTAAAACTGCCTCAGACACCCATTGCACGGGAGCGTCCCGGGAGAAGCCCGGGACAAGGGCGCGACCGTTTGTGGCCGTTAGTGGCCGGGTAAGGCTGGGTTGGGCCACCCCTTTTAGATTTGTTCTTACACTTTTGCAGGTTGTCTCATTTTTTAACTGCCTTTTGTATGATTTCCATCTGGTGCTAAATAAGTGTTGTAGACGCATAGTAATAGTTGTAAAAGGAGCTTCTTCTCTTAGTGCATCGCATCATGCTAGACATAGTGTGGTCTTTGCTAGCGCTAGCAGTTTATATGGTATCTGATTTTGTACTATCTATCTTCTTACTGAAAGTGCCTAAGAATGGTAAAGCGCAACCCTGCAATACCTGCTCCTGTCCCTAAGCAAAAAGCGGCGGCTAATCTCCAGCTTCCCAGCCTGACAGCAATAGATCATATGCTGCAAAAAACCATTGGGTTTGTAGCTAATGCCATAGAAAGTACAGAATGCCGCCTTTCGCTCCCTGCAGGTTCTTTTCCACCCCTGCCCTCTTCTAATATATCAATATTCACTGCTAACTCCCAGAACTCAATATTGGCACCATCTTTTGTTGCTCTCTCAGGGACTCACCATGTTCCAGCAATTCAGGATATAGGCCCTACGATGAGCAATATATCCTCGGAGATTCCACCTTTACCTTTACCTGACAGGTTATCTCAGACTCCCACTACCTTCCAATCCCAGGTAGATGTTCCTACAGGTAACGGGTATTGTGAAACGCCACTAAGCTCGATTTCGATTTCTGAATCGCAGCAAAGTACAAGTAGTGATAGCGCGCATGTAACTACCAGAGGGCAGCTGGCCAGGCGCGGATCTGAACTCGCTACTAGGGAACGACCAACTGCACAAAACAATTAGGGGAATGTAGGTGGCATTAGGAAAAAGAAAGTGGCTGCTAAACATAAAACACTAAAGGGGAGGAATGCTAATAGCTATGTATCCGATGCTGTAACTACCCCAGTTGAAAATAGAGGTCCATCAACCAGTGAATGCTTCTGGAAAAGGATGGAGGATCTCTTGGAGAAACCCTCTAATATCTCAGCAAACTGTGGACCTGCTAGTATTAATACAATCCCGCTGCCTAGTACTAGCCCGAATCCAGAGAGTTCATCAAGTCTTCCAAAAGAAATCCCCCTCATTGCTCACATCGAACAAATTGTGAGGTCCCTTATTTTGCGGTACTTGAGAGGGTAAAAGCTTTATCAAAAAGGCTTGATAGTATTGAACAAGGGACCCTTGATAACTTCTTTTCCGTAAAGGCATTAATTAAGCTACATTCCAAAAATAGCCTCATTACAGCTGAACAGAAGTTGGCAGATCCTCAACAGATAAACCAAAAAAGCGCTACTGGGCAGCCGAGTGGAAATAATCCCCCAGTAACAGCTGCTAAAAAGGGTAGCAAACCAAGTAATCAATCAACAACCAAAGGGGACAAGGGAAATAGTGCTAGTGCACCTATACAGAGTCAGATAGACAAAGATACTCCCAGTAATGTAGCGAAGCAAAGAAAAGACTTGCCCCAAAATCATGATGCGTTAGATAGCACAGGCATTAGTTCTACCCATATTGATCTGCCTCCCGCAAGTATGCCTTATGTAGCTGTTTCAACGGGAGTTCCTCGGCTATTGCCGGGTAAGTCAGAATCACATACTGAACTCAAAAACAAAACTACATTCTGGCTAAATAACAATAGGCCCCTGCGGAGGCAATTTGATGGAAAGTTTCTGTTTGCTAGAAGAGTTGGCTGGGTGGGTAGGAGGACAAAGGATATTCCAGGGGACTGTATCCTAGTTAACTTTCGGGATGTGCAAGCTGTAAGGTCTATTTGTAACCACCAAAATGAGTATGGCAACAGTGGAATAAGACTAGTGGTAGGTGTATGCAAGGATTTGCAAGTACATCCCCTATGTGAGGCACTCCATGTTGGTTCATGAAAATGATTCCACAGTTCAAGTATAAAGGTTTATTGTTCAATTATTTTTCATGAGGTTTCAATGATATTTAAGTCATATCACGATGTTGAAAACACGATGTAATGTATACATGGTAAAACGTCAACTCCTCCAATGCATTTCGGGCTGGGCGCCCTTTATCAAGGAGAGCTGGGAAAAAAGAAGAAATGAGCCCCAATTAAGGGATGTATAAACTGGGGGCAAGTGATGGGATGGTAACTAACGGGAATTAACGTGCCGATCAATGTTCTGTGGGGATTGTGGGGGGGACTGAGGGGAAAGGGTGAGTTGCATTTGGACAAAGTGTCACAAGTTTACTACGTGCGTCCCAAGGTAGGGGTGTGAATGGTGTAACATGCAAATGAAACCGGGTATGCAGCAGAGCGTGACAAATGGTGAATTCGGGAAATTAACCTAAACACGAAAATAACGTGAGCGAGGGTTTAACAATACGCGGTGCTCGACAGGGTACCTACAAGTCAAAGTGACACTTACTGCTCAGTGGAAAGCTGCATGGTTCACTACTGCGAGGTAGCGGTCCGGGTGTGAAGAGGTGATTCGAGCGGTTAGCGTGAAAGGGTTTGGTTTAGTGAACAGACTAAAACATAAAAAACAGACTCATGCAAAACGCGGGTGGTGGTGGCCATTTTGAGTTGGGTTGGATAAGTGCGGAAGTAAAAAAAGGACCAAAAAGCTTGGGTGTCATGTTAGAATAGGTAAAACGAAAGTAAAAAGAAGCCAGAGTGAAGTAATCAGGAGGATGCCGAATCGAAGATTAACAAAAGAATGATAAAGGAATAATGAAGGATGAAGAATGAAGGATGAAAAATAGATAATAAAATATGGGATGAAATTAAAACATGAAATTAAGAAATAACGAAATGAAGAGCAATGCATTCATATTTAACAGTATGGTAATTAAAGATAACAGCTGTATTCTATACGATCATTCAAACCATGAGGTTTGAGTGTCTGCAAACGACAAATCCATTCAAGTTCTTTTCGTAGAAGAAATTTGCAGGTATCAATTCCTACAGTGCGGGCAACCGTTTCCAGAATTATGAATTGGATTTGTGCTATGGTGTGTTGATGTTCTTGAAAGTGCATGGCAACATTTGATTTTTCCTGTTTGGTACGAATGTTTGATTTGTGTTCGTTTATGCGAACTTTAATTTTTCTTTCGGTAAAACCGAAAGAAAAATTAAATAGGAAAAATCAAATGTTGCCATGCACTTTTAAGAACATCAACACACCATAGCACAACTCCAATTCATAATTCTGGAAACGGTTGCCCGCACTGAAGGAATTGATACTGGAATTTGATTTTTCCTGTCTAATTTTTCTTTCGGTTTTACCGAAAGAAAAATTAAAGTTCGCATAAACGAACACCTGTCGAGCACCGCGTATTGTTAAACCCTCTCTCACGTTATTTTCGTGTTTAGGTTAATTTCCCGAATTCACCATTTGTCACGCTCTGCTGCATACCCGGTTTCATTTGCATGTTATACCAATGTTTAAAAAACACTAAAATCACAATGTACAAAATGAATCATACGAAGATGTTTAAAAATATTAAAAAGAGACTTTTTAAAAGACAAGACGTTTAAAATAAATGAGATTAAAAGGGAAGTCAAAGTTCAGGAGTAAGGTGCCTAAATCTTGTACGGTGCTTATTTATACGTGCTCCTGCAACAAAAAAACTAGCAACATGAGACGCTACTCTTACATTAGGAAGGAGTTGCAAAAATATCAGGGCTGGTTTTACCTGAATAAAGCCTTGATTACGCAGGATTGGAAGCAAATATCTTTTTCTAATCTCAGTATAGTGTCCGCAAAACATGGTAAAGTGAATCGTATCCTGGGTGGAAAAGTGATCACAATCACATGGTTCAGCGTTATCAGGTCTATTCCAAGTTTTAAAATTGCCCAGAATGAAGTGGATCAAATCAAAACGGAATCTCGTTAAAAGGAAACGATGGTATGGTTTAGTTACCAGGAAAAGGTATGGTTCCATTCCTGGAACAGATGTCAACAAACAGTGTTTCCTTACCATGGTTTTTTTTAACTCTATGGCTTCCCTCTCCAAGACATATAAGTTTATCAGGGCATTTTTTACTATTTTAAGGTCTTCCTGTTTTATCAGGTCTGGAGATGAGAAAAGCTCCGGTCGGCCGGCTAAAGTTAACTGCGTTTGTACGTATTTTACCCACGGGATATTTTGGGCTCTATCCAGGGCTAAACAATCTTTTAAGATAATGTGATTTAATGTAAGCTCCTGGTTAAGCCAAGTTTTCATCCATCCGATGACTGGGGCTAGTTTTAAAATGTCAGTTATATAGCCCAATCCTAGCTCTGTGTGTAATGCATAGGTGGGAGTCGATTGGGGGACTGAAAGCAGAGATCTCAGAAATTTATTTTCTACTTTCTGAATTTTGTCATGACTAGTGTACCCCCAAATAACAGAGCCGTACTGGGCAACAGACAAACATTTTGCTTTATAGACCATAATAATGCTTTCCATGGGACGGGCACCTAGTTTTTTAGCAAAACCAAGCAACCCTGCTGCCGCTCTTGCAACAGCGTTGCTTTTAACGGAATGCTGGGGGCCCCAAGTGCCCTTTTCATCGAAGGTCACCCCTAAATATGGAAAAGATGGGACTCTCCTGACCTCTTTCCCAGCACAAAAAAATGTTTTCGACTTTCTTTTCCTGCCTGCGGCACCTGCAATCATTACATGAGATTTCTCTGTATTAGTTTTCATGTCCAACGAGGTCATGAAGTCTCCAAAAGATGAAAGGAATTTATTTAGTGCCACTCCGGAGCGTGCCAGAAGAACTGCATCGTCCGCGTACAGGAGGACAGGTATCTTTGTCTCACCTGCACGCGGAATGTCAGTGTGGGATGCTGCCATGACTGCCTCCAGATCGTTTAAATAGAGAGTAAAGAGGAGGGGGGCAAGGATACACCCCTGCCTAACCCCCCTCTCTGACTTAAAGTGGCAAGTGCATCTTCCTTCCCTAGTCAATCTGACCGAGGTCATAAGATCCCTATGTAACTCAGCTAGGTATCCAACCAAAGGGGGGTCGATGCCCATGGTCAGAAGGATCCTCCACAGCTTTGCCCTGTTGACCAGGTCAAAAGCTGAGGAGAGGTCCATGAAGGCCATGTACAGGGAACCCCCCTTGGCGATTACGTATTTATTTAAGATTAGTTCTAGGTTTAGGCACTGGTCTAAGGTTCCTCTTTTGGCTCTAAAGCCGTATTGTGCATTTGATAGGACGCCCTTCCCTTCCAAAAGCTGAGTCAGTCTTCCTAAAAGGACTCTTCCCAAGATTTTAACACTAGAATCAATGAGAGAAATTGGCCTATAACAGGCCGGGTCTGTCCTCTGTCCTTTTTTAAAGATCGGTACTATCGTGGACTTGGCCCAGCAAGTAGGAAAAATGAGATCCCTTGTAACATTAAAAATGTTTGTGAGAATCTTGGTGCTTAGTTCAGGGGCACTTTTAAAGAAATCTGCGGGGACCCCATCGGGCCCCGGTGCCTTTTTATAGAGTGTGTCATTAATTACTTTTTTCACCTCCTCTAGACTAAAGGGAGAGATGGTAGTTGTTGGTTGTGTGAGTGACATCTCACAGTCTGGGGTAGTATCAGTACAACTGTAGATGTTACTGAAATGTGTCACCCACTGTTCATCTGGTATAATGCAATCTGCTCTCTGATTGTCTAGTCCCGCGAAGTATGGGTGGTTTATAATTGCCCAGAATTTGGCGCTATCTCTCTGTGTTTCGGGCAATAATAAATCACTCCAGGCCTCATTTTTTATCTCTGATTTCCTCACCCTGATAGCGTGACTTTATTGTTTCCTCAGTGATGCTATCTGCTCTTTATCTCTGGGTTTGTTTTTTAGAGCCTTTAGGAGGATTGAGTGAGCCTTGGAGCAGTTTGAATCAAACCATCTGGGGCCCCTGAGCCTATTTGGCCCATCTGGGGCCCCTGAGCCTATTTGGCATGCCGGCTGTAACGATGTGGAAAGGCTGTCAGAAAGTGACTTTGGGGGCCCCTAGCAGGGCCCCTGTCTCCCCCAGCCTCCACTATGAGGCCAAACATCCATGCCTGAGTGGCATTACCGATGTTTTAAAAGTGTATTTTTTCTGTTGAGGCTTGTGCTGCAGCCCGCAGCACAAGCCACAATAGAAAACACACACTTTCCGACTGCCATGGAGGCTGTTGCATCATAATAATGGAAGCAAGACTTCTTGTTGGGCAATCCTACCAACATCATAATCTGCCCCAATATTTTTATCAGATGGTATTTAGTTCATGATATTCTGGTGCCTTACCTTTTGTTTGCAGTTTTCTGACTGAGATGAATGTTCTGCTTTCGCATTTCCCTCTTCTTCCTCTGACTTCACTCCAGAATACCTTGAAACTATGTTATTGTGGGAATAGTCAACAATTCATGTACTTCCTTCAGTTCGTCTGTGTTTGGGTTACTGGGTGTAAAAATGCACTTTCTTGTGTGTAACAATGTGCATTGGTCTCTTGATTTTTAAAAGTTGAGATGAGTAATTGTGGTATGCCAGATCAATAGAAAGATCAGGGATATACCCCAGCCTTTTGCTCTTGCCAATTTTCTGCATTGTGAAGAACATTTTTGAAATTTCTTTGTGAGCACAGGGTAGGTGGCCCCGTTGGACAGATGGGATATGGGGGGAATATTTGTGTGACTTCCCTAACATTTGCATTTGCTATTTTGTCTGGAAGACCTCGTAGTCTCTTGAATTTATGTTCCTTTTCACTTCCTTTTAAAAATGTGAATTTTACTGAAACATGTTTATGGATCAATACAAAATTGTAAATTGTAGAACTACTATCACAACAAACAATAAGGCAAACATGAATGTAGCAATGACAAGAAAGGATGAGGGCGGAAGAGAAATACATGGGAACTATATCAAAATTGCATACTAAATTCACAAGTAGCACAGCAAGTAATTAAACAGCAGATGGCCCACCATTGAGTAAACACAGTTTTTCATTCAGGTAACAAAACATCGGGGCATCAATAGAATTGACATTCGGAAGATAGCATGCAAGAAGGAATACATTTATAAAAATAGTATCATTTTCAAAGCATAACATTCATAAACCTACGCTTTGTATACCTGCACCATCCAATCATTAATTGCCATTGGTTAGTGGGGGTTCAAACAGTCTACTGCTTGAACCCAATGGCCACCTGAGCTACCATTCGTAAGAATAAGAACCTTTGGAGAGAGGGTTAGATTTCCATGAGTCTGGAGCCCAACAGTGGATCAGTAAGAAGTAATAGGAGGACAACATAGTTGGTCCTTCGCTTTGCTTGTCGTATATTTTCAATATATTTGGTACTGGAATAAGGCCACCTTCTGTTGAATAAAAGAAGTTATTCACCTCTGCTAATAGTCAAATTGCGGTCCAGAAGCCTTAGTGCAGTGGCCCAGAAAGTTATTATTATTTAGATTTACTTGAGTCTTTTGTAGTTTCGTGAATTGGTCATATGTAGAGATGCTTTCTGTTGGAAGCATACAGGATGGTACTACACATGCCTTACTGAGAAGGTAGCAAACATGAATTTCATGTAGGGACTGTAGGCACGTTTATTCGTAACGTAATTTAGCTCCCCTAATGTGTTTCGAAGGAATGCCGGATATGCATTGGGGTAGGAATTGGGTTGAGCTTTGGCGAAACTGGCAAAACTAGCCCGCGTACATCTTCTCTCAAGACAAGTTGTACATTTTTTAGTCATGGTGATGTGTTTGTTGATGTGGTGATTGACTCTTTGCAAACAAAAAAATGAATCAATTAATTAATTAATGGCAACGTGTTCTTAATCTGCACAGCTTGTAAAGAAATTCTACACACTTATGGATAATCCTGCTGCTTGACATTCTCTTGTGGCTTTTGTATGAGTTTCTTTTCTCAAGTTTCATAATTGACCATTTTCTTTCCTATTTGTTTAAGTGATTATTTGACTGGTGGTCAGCTCACTGTTACAGTAGATGTTTCTACCAAACTGAAGAGTTATATATTTAAGACAAAACTTTGCAGTTCAATATGCTGGCTATTGTAGAGTTATGTGCTTGAATATTTTCTTTGATATATATTGTTAGAGTAAAGTTGTCTGTAAGGTCACTAGAGGTTATAAATGGTGGATATTTCACTTCCTCTTTAAGAGAAACACAGTATATACCATTTCATATGGGTTGCATGCACACATGTTATTCATCACATGGAAGCTTGCCCTATGGGCTTTGACAACATGAGGCATATAGTAGCAAAAATTATTGATTTCTGTATATATTGCACATAGGAAATAAAAAATTGAGGGCCAGATTTATCAACGGGTTGCGTTGCCCTTGCGTAACACAAAGTAAATCTGGAGTAACGCAAGAAACCGCAAATTGCTGCCTTGCATTACTCCTGCTGTGAGGTACAGCAGAGCCTGCGCACAAGTCTCGATTTTAGCTGCACCTTTTAAGCTTGACATCTTTTCATATGCTTTGCACACAATAACATACGTATACATTACTTTGCATGAAGCACATTTCTTAGTAAGCATTTTATCATGCTGTTATACACAAGGCTAGGGACATTGAATGTGATGCCCTTGCATTTGGTTGCCCAGTTGGAGACAGCTGTGAGTATCAAGACAAATAATCACTTCAGCACCGCACTTTTGATGCAGAACACTTGGAACAGTGTTTTTAACACATAAACCGCCTCTGAGCCATACTGCAAAGGAGCACTTCTGCTGGCATTATTCTAAAACTCTGTGCACAGTGACTGAGAGGCAGCCCTGCTGACACTAACTTTCACCCTGCAAAAAGACAATATAATGTTCTACACCAAGTTGGCATCCTGATATCATACACATATATGGGGGATGGGTTGTCCCCAAGAGATCTGGCCGAGGGTACTTCCACTATTCTCGCGCTAGTGATGATAGGATTAGATAGGAGTTTAAGTAAATCATAATTATATAGTCATATAATCACACAATAATTTTATAATGGTTGAATTGTTTATCTTTTTCACCATTCTTGTAATGCTGGTTACAATTAAGTATGGGCGAATTTTGCGGATTTGCGGTCCTCAGGTTCTCCCCTTGACCCAATCCCCATCCATACACTCCGTCAGCTTTCTCCAGACCTACTTCTAATTATTCAAGATCTCCTTAACTCTTCTTTACGAGAATCCATAGTCCCGGAGGAATGGAAAAGAGCTATGGTGATTCCTCTCTTAAAAAAACCTGGCGCAGACCCCAAGACTTATTCTAACTACCGCCCTATTTCCCTGCTGCCAATATTTTCAAAAATTTTGGAAAGACATGTCAATACTCACCTTACCTCGCATATCGAGGCAACAGGCTTCCTACATCCATCTCAATCTGAGTTCCGTACCCACTTTTCTACAGAAACCACTCTTCTAGGAGTTACTGAAAACCTACGTTCCCGCCTCGATCAGGGTGAAACCTCGGCGCTTATTCTTTTAGATTTAAGCGCCGCATTTGATATGGTTTCGCACCCTGTCCTTTTGAAAGCATTGGAGGCGGCCGGAGTGACCGGACCTGCATTAGCCTGGCTCTCCTCCTATCTCAGGGATCGTTCTTTCCAAGTTTTCTCCTCCAATTCTGCCTCTTCTGTGCGTTCGTCTGCGCATGGGGTGCCCCAGGGGTCCTCACTTAGCCCAATGATATTTAACATCTACGTGAGACCCCTGGCTACAATTGTGGAAGACTCCGGCCTTTCCCTTTACTCATACGCAGAAGATACCCAAATCATTTTTTCACTCTCCCCTGCCAAAACTTGTGCCCCATCTGCTCTCAAACTGGGGCTCAGCAGAATTGCTGAATGGATGCAGACCAATCTCCTGAAATTGAACGGGGACAAGACGGAGGTAGTCATCCTAGGCAAACATAAACACCTCTGGGGCCCCCAAATTTGGCCATCAGAAATGGGGCCTCTACCCCTGCCTGTTACACAGGTACGGAACCTTGGCTTTGTCCTAGATGACTCACTATCCATGCGACACCAGGTAGTCAAAGTGGCAGCCACCTGTTTTTCCATTCTTGGGTGGCTCCGCAAAATCCTCTGGATGCTCCCTGACTCGACAAGGCGTACGGTAGTCCAGGCTTTAGTCATTGTGCGTCTGGACTACGGTAACGTACTTTACCTTGGAGTCACCGCGGAGACACAGAGGAAACTCCAGCTTGTTCAAAACTCTGCTGCCCGCCTTCTTTGCAAAGCTCCCTGGAGATCATCCATCTCCCCCTATCTCAAAGATCTACATTGGCTCCGCATTGAAAACAGAATTAAATTTAAGGCCCTCTGCTTTATGCATAAGATCAAGTAGGGGCTAGCCCCTGCGTATCTCCAGTCTATTGTCCAACCATACACTCCCGCTCGCCCTCTTAGATCCTCCTCTCAAGGGAATTTCCTAATTCCACGTTTTAAACTGGCAAGAATTGGCGGACGGTCCTTCGCCTGCCTTGCCCCTAAACTGTGGAATGCGCTTCCGGCTCCACTGAAACTTGAGCCTTCCCTGACAAAATGTTTTAAAAAAGCTCAAAACCCTGCTCTTCCCTCAGTGATAACTCTCTGACCTCATGATCACTGCCCTCAGTTTTGCGCTGGGAGACCCCATGTGGGTAGCTGTGCGCACTATAAATTTAAATACAATACAATACAATACAAATTCGCGCAAAATTGCAAAAAAATATGCGAGTTCGCAAACTCGCGGATTTGCACAAATAGACTGTTTCCCACTGTCTACTGGCTAATCAGTAAGTGCTACCTCGTTGGGTAAATGTATAGTGCTTTTCCTACACTACAGCTGCGTAAAGTGCCAGAAGAGTTGTCTCCATTGACCATGTGTGTGTTACTATGCCATCGCGCCGAAGGGCGCAGGCGTCCCTTGAGTGAGCTGTCCATCATAGTGGGTAAATGGCGGGAATACGGTGCACAGCGCTATTGTGTGGGCGGGGCCAAACGGGCGGGCCTTCTATGCGAGTTCACATGCCTCTTGTGTGTATAAAGGTCAGAGACCGATCAGAGCAGCAGATGAGGAGAAAGAAGCTCCTGGTCACAGGAACTGCACGGGGATCGCACTCGTGAAAGTGAAGGATGCAAAGGCCTCTATCCAGCATCACAGCTAATTTCCGATGGTAGATATGGGGAGAAAACACACCTGCCCAGCCTCGACAAAGCTCACAATTGTTTTTGGGCTGATGAATGCGTTACTGAACTTGAGCTTCAACTCGGGCACCTGCTTTATTTATATCTGTAAGTGCTTCCTGTTGAGGTTTAATTTTTGTGACAGGAGCATCGTGCCAGAATGAACCCCGCACTTCATATTTATCCAAGAAGACGCCACCGGTTTGTGCGATACCTCTACTCAACTGCCCAAAATCCGCCGCAAGTGGATTTGTGAATTTTCCGCAATTTCGCGAGAATCGCGGATCGCGAAATTGCTGAAAACCCGCAAAATCCGCGAGCGGAACGGATTTTGCGCCCACGCTTAGTTACAATGCTGTGTTTCATCCTATTAATAATTGTAGCTCACACTTTTTTACATAAGAATGCAATATTTTCAATAAATGTTTGAAATTCTAATTTGTATCTTTCTTGTGTCTTCCTTGGACATGACAGACTAACAATTAAATGGTATATCTGTTTCCAAGATTTCCTGTGTTCATTAGAGTGGTCATGGTTGCAGATACCTTCTGGTACACTGGCAAGTTTAGGGGTTCAGATATCTAAAGACCAGGAAACTCCGCTAGTCCCAAATGAGCAACTCCCTCCCCAAGTACCCAAGCCAAACGGGCGGGCCTTCTATGCGAGTTCACATGCCTCTTGTGTGCATCATCACCATCATCAGCTCGGACACCAAAAGCCTACAGCGAGGCACCACTTCTCCGCCTTCTTTCCCAACACACTCTTTACCCGTGTCCCAACACTCAGATTTGGTGGCGCACCTGGATGATATATCCCTCCAGCTGCACCTCCTCACTACCGAACTAAATGACTTGAAATCCCTTTCAAATGGTCTTTTCCCCTTGATCTGCTCCATCCTCACCTCTGCAAATTTGCCCAGAGCCTCCCCCAGGGTTAGAGGTCACTTGGGGCAGCACTTCGCCTCCTCTGTTTCAAAAAACCATACCCCTGCATAACGCCCCTCCCGCCCCAGAATATCTAAGTCCTACCTGGCGACCAATGATCTCTATGACCTTCACAACTCTTACTCTCCTAGGCCCAACATCAACACAATCCCTCCGGGACAAATACAAATCATCTACTCTAACCCAAACAGAGAACCCCCCACAATCTTAGAGTCATCAATAAAGACAATCTCACGAGACTGAGCCTCATCCAGACTCCTTTCCCACTTAATCCGAAATGACTTAAATGTGTGCTACTCAATTGCAGGTCTGCCAGTAAACACGCCTCCGATATCTTTGACCTCATCCAACACAATGATTCAGACATTATCATCCTCATTGAAACGTGGCTACATCCCGCCTCCACTCCTATCCTAGTACCTCCTACACACAATATTATTAGGCTAGACAGAGCTCGGAAGCTGGGTTGTGGCCTAGCCTGTATTCCTAGGAACACACTCTCAATCTCGACCTTGGAGTCCTCTACGCCTTCCTCCTGCGAATACCTTGGTCTGAGCATCTCAAGTAATAACTTGCCGGTGTGTAAACTTCACACTTTCTATCACCCCCAGGGAGACAATCTCCCCTTCATCGAGCAACTAATGGAAATCATCTCTGGTAATGTTGACTTATCAGTGTCCCAAATCTTCCTTCAATCTTCACAGGACTAACCCCAATGACCATGCTGTAACTTGCCTCAAATTATTCTTAATTGACCAACAATTGATTCAGCACTGTGACCAACCAACTCATAATAAAGGGGAAATTCTAGACCTCATCATCTCAAAAGGACAGAGCATCACATTGGACACCATTACCCCTTGCAATTGGTCCGACCATCACTGCATCCTCTTTTATATTAACAGGAAGTGACTGGGAGGAAGGCTCAACCAAAGAAATCAAAGATCTGGAAAAGGGACCTCAGATCAATGAATGCAGATGAACTAGCAGCCCACTGTAAATCTGCCCTTTCCTCTCAAGCTGACCTGTTTAAGGTTCAATTACTCACCGACTCATACAACTCGACCATCTCCAACATCATGATGCCATTGCACCACTCCAACAAAAAAATGCCCAAACCGTGGTACAACGACATCCTTCATCCACACACTCATACATACACTCATTCTTCAATATGTAAAACATATTTTAACTTTACAGAAACACACATTCACTGGATGATGTCATCAGTGATGTCATCCGTGATGTCATTTGAGATGTCATCAGTGATGTCATCAGTGATGTCACTGGCCATGTCATGAATGATGTAATATGTGACATCATCAGCAGTGGATTGTGGGCGCGCGAGTTATAGTGAGTTCAACTAACTATAACGTGGGAATTTCAATGGTTTTGTATGAGTAAAATGTCCAGCTAACCATAACTGGTGTTAAACCTAAGGTTTTTTCAGTGAATTTCAAAGGTTTTTTAAATGCTAATTCCTAACAATAACGAGTGTTAAACCTATAGTTTTTCAGTGAATTTCAAATGTTTTTTAAATGCTAATTCCTAACTATAATGAGTGTTAAACCTATGGTTCTTTCAGTGAATTTCAAAGGTTTTTTAAAAGCTAAATCCTTACTATAACGAGTTTGTAACCTACGATTTTTAAAGTGAATTATACATTTTTTTAATAGTTGTTTTTTATAACTAGTAATTATAATATTTTTTCTAAAATTCTTATTTTTTATTTTTTTCTAAAATAAATTTTTCAATGTATTTTTCCTGGGTTTTTTTTGTACCATTTTTCCTCGGAGCGCTTTGGGTGCGCGCACTGGTAAACACAACCGTACATGTAGCGAGAGCGCAATTCCCGCGTGCGAAAAAAAAATATAATCATGTAATTAAAGTAAATAATAATGCAAGACATTCAGTGGCATACTCATAAAAGTACTAATTTTCATTTTTAATACCCGAATTTCACCTTTAAACGCATTTCCGAAAATCTAACAAAGAGTTATTCAGGCGCTCCGCGTAAGCGCCCCTGGAAGCGCCTACGTACGTGCCGCGGAAGCGCCCCGGAAGCGCCTATGTACGTGCCGCGTAAGTGCCTGTGGAAGCGCTCCGGAGCACGTAGCGTAAGCGCATCAAGTCATGTGACCTTAAAATAATACTTTTCATTGGTTGCTAACAGTTTTTTTTACAACTAATGAAAACCCCACCCATTTCCTTCACTACCTCTTTCACTTTGGAGAGAACAAGACCTATTCCTATCTTCTCTTCAATTGTTTGCAAAGAATAGCTGCAAGACCACCAAGCATCAGTGATGACTCTGATGACTTTCTCCAGGAAGAACCTCCTCAGCCAAAAGTGAAGCAGCACTTCATCTGGAAGTTTTTTTAGCATTCCAGAAGGGGAGAAGAAGGTGAATGCTCCTAAAGTGGAATGTAAGATCTGCAACACTATTCTGTCTCGTGGTGACCCCAGGAAAAAATACAGCTTTCGGAACTCCACAATGATCAGGCATGTCCAAAGAAGGCACCCCCAAAACTATGCCCGGGAGCGTGTCAGGGACCTGGCACGGAATGCACCTGGAGATGGCGCCTCGACTTCCACCGGAGGAGCAACATCATCGGGGAGAGGAAGAGCAGTCGAGCTGATACCAAATATTCAGCCTATTTTTAATAACATTACAATTAGGTGTAAGCAGTGTGACGAACTGCTTTGTTATGGAGAACAGAGTATCCGACTAATTGTTCAAAAAAAGAGAAGAACATCGCTGCCCTCCCCAGCCCTAATTATTCCCCTTTTTTTGCTCCTGTTGAGCAGTTTGGCATTCCCTAGTTTTTTTTTGTTCTAAAAAAAAAAAAAAATTAAAAACGTTCAGAAAAAGTAAAAAAAAAACTAAAAAAGAAGAAAAAAAACAGTTCTTTTTATAAATACCTCCAATTCTCCAAAAAGAGCTATATTCTTTGGCATTCCCTAGTTTTTTTTTGTTCTAAAAAAAAAACCAAAAAATTAAAAACGTTCGGAAAAAGTAAAAAAAAAAACTAAAAAAGAAGAAAAAAAACTGTTCTTTTTAGAACTACCTCCAATTCTCCAAAAAGAGCTATATTCTTTATATATTGTAAAGGAGTGAGTGAAGTGGTGAGCTCAGGGTGCTCGTACCGGTGAGCGTACATGGGAACGCACCCAGCGCTTACCCCGCGAAAATTGCCAAAAAAAAAAAAAGGTTTTTTACCCTTCAGGGTCCTTCTAGGCCCCCCTCAGAAAACCTAGGGGGTAGGGGGTGTGTACCCTGCCCCCTTTAAATCATTTCCCCCTTCATATTTTCACCTCTTGTGTCTCGATTCTACCGAGACACAAGATGGCGGACTCTCCGGACTGTTTAGAATGTCGACAGCCAATCAGCTTTCCGCTCGCGCACTCCCATAGCGCGCCGGGTGTGCTCCCCGGTACGCGTATCGGTGAGCGCTCAGAGCGCGCCCATAGATATATATGTGTTTTTGAAGTTAATTTTAAAAAAAAACACTGGAGCAAATTTCACCAAATAAAGCAGAGGCACATCTGCGTACCAGTCCCTACAATTTTGCAAAGTTTGGCGTAATTCCGTTCAGCGTTTCAGGCTGTAGCCTTGTCAATTCGTCCTATGGAAAGTAACATGGGGAAAACACGTTTTGGGACCCCCCTTTTTTCTCAGCTCCCACTTCACGAATCCCCCCAAAACTTTCAGGGAAGGAGCGGATGGGAGCTGGCCTAAATTTTGGAAAATTACACGCAAATTCCTCAACCGGTGCCAAAGTTACTCCCAATAGAATGTTGCGGATTTCCTATGGTAGCTGGGTCCTAACTAAAACTACCTACTGGCGACCGCCAGTAGGTAATACATTTTTATATTTATATGTCGTAGGTTGGTTAATTCCCAACAGCTTCTGCTGTCTTAGCCATGCAATGTACTATAACTATATTTATACAGTACTTGGTTACGTTTTTTAAGACACCAGGATAGCCGATACACGGCAGTATTTGTATGTGGTACACTCACTAGTTATCAAACGTTATATATGTTAAATGTATACATTCAAAGATGGCGCCCCGTGCTGCAAACTAGAATCAGTCCTTTGTTTGTTTTTCGTAATGTTTTGAAAACATTCATAATGGCGCTGCGCACGTCTTGTCTGATGAAAAGACATTGAGAAAGGGAGGGCTCTCCCGAAACGCGTCTGTCCTTAATAAATTTGCCCTGTGGAATGAGCTGTGCCGTGCCTGTGAGTGCTTTTTCTTCCTGGAACCCGGCTGGGTATTCTCAGGATCTTCGGAGCTTGGATATATATATATATATATATATATATATATATATATATATATATCACCTCCAATCCCGCTTTTGTTCAAAAACAGGCTGACACATGCTGGATTTGTTGTCCGAAAAGATTTATTGCCACCAATTACAACACTGGAACATCTTCGCGCTTTCTCGTCCTTACAGCTTAGGCAGACCGGTTTCGGCGTAATGCCTCTTTCAATGCCGGATACGCTGAAGAGACACAGTTCAAACGGATGTTTGCGGGCAGGTGAAATCACCAGGTGAGTCTTTTCATTGGGCCAAAAACGATGACATCACTGGGGGAGATCTTCTGTTCTTTCCCCCTCCCTCTGGCCCAAGACGACTCACAGTGTGTTTTCCCACTCGTTTACAGGAACCGCAGACTTCTGAAATTCTGTGAGTTAGGTACAGTGACCCCCCCACACACACACAGATGTGCTCTGACACAGTCAGTTTTCAGCTTGTCCCGCTCCTTGTTTGCTGAGTGGGACTTGGTGAAGTACATCTCTCGGAACAAATCCATAACAGACCAGCTGTTACTCTTTCCCCATTGCCTTTACAGTCCTGGCTTTTATATATATATATATATATATATATATATATATATATACTCACTGAAAAAACCATAGGTTTCACACCAGTTATAGTTAGGTGGAAATTTTACTCGCATTAAACCATTGAAATTCCCACGTTATAGTTAGTTGGACTCACTATAACTTGCGCGTGCGATGCACTGCTGATGACGTCACATATCACATCACTCTTGACATGGTCAGTGACATCACTCATGACATCACTGATGACATCTCAAATGGTGTGAAACCTATGGTTTTTTCTGTGAATTTAATAGGTTTTTTAAATGCTAATTCCTAACTATAACTGGTTGCGCGAAATATAGTTAGTACAACTAACTATATAGGAGCAATTTCAATGGTTTTTTAAATGCTAGTTCCTAACTATATAAGGCCTGAAACCTATGTTTTTTTAAGTGAATTTGCAAGGTTTTTAAAATGCTAATTCCTAAATATATAAGGCCTGAAACCTATGGTTTTTTAAGTGAATTTCCAAGGTTTTTTAAATGCTAATTACTAACTATAATACTATATAGGCCTGAAACCTATGGTTTTTTAATTGAATTTGCAAGGTTTTTTAAATGCTATTTCCTAGCTATATAAGGCCTGAAACCTATGGTTTTTTCAGTGAATTTGCAAGATTTTTTAAATGCTAATTCCTAACTATATCAGGCGTGAAACCTATATTTTTTTTCAATAAATTTCAAAGGTTTTGTAAATGCTAATTCTATTAGCGGATAACGTTTATATGTTATTATCCTTCTGGGACCACCTGAGCAGCCATCTTGTTTCTCAGGAGAAGTGAGGCACAAGAGAGCACAAAACAAGAGTGGAAAACGCGAAAAGGGGGCAGGGTAGAGACCCCCTGACCCCTTAGCCCTTCTCAAGGGGTCCCAGAAGGACCACCAAGTGCAAAAAATTTATTATTTTTAATAAATCGCGAGGTATGAGCACGGTACGCGTACCGTACGCGTACAGTGTGCCTACCCCTCGATTTTTTAGATTTTTTTTTTTGCCCTTGGGGGTCTTTCTGGGATTCCCTGAGAAGGGCTAGAGGGTTGGGCGGTCTCTACCCTACCCCCTTTTTGTGTTTTCCACTCTTGTTTTGGGCTCTCATGTGCCTTAGTTCTCCTGAAAAACAAGATGGTGGCCAACACTTCCTAGTTTGGACAGTTTGGAATGTTGGCAGTCGACTGCCAGCCAATCAGAAACTCACTCGCGCACATAAGGGTACATGCACGTACGCGTACGGTATGCGTACCGTACGCGTACGGTGCGCGTACGGTGAGCGCATATAGATATATAATTCGCTCAAATTCAATTTTCTCAACAACTACTGGAGAGATTTTCACCAAATATAGAAAAGGCACTACTGCATACCAGTCCCTACCATTTTGCCAAGTTTGGTGTAATTCCGTTCAGCCGTTCGGGCTGTAGCCGTGTCTAAAGGTCTCATAGAAAATGCCATTTGAAGCTTTCAAATTCAATTTTCTCAAGAACTGCTGGAGGGATTGTCATTAAACATAGCAAAGGCACATCTGCATACCAGGCCCTACCATTTTGCCAAGTTTGGTGTAATTCCATTCAGCCGTTCGGGTTGTAGCCATGTCTAAAGGTCCCTTTGGAAATTAACAATGGGAAAACACGTTTTGGGACCCCCTTTTTTCTCGGCCCCCGCTTGACGAATCCCCCCGAAACTTTCAGAGAAGGAGCGGAGCGTAGATGAGCAAATTTAAGGAAAATTACACGCAGATTCCTCAGTCGGCGCCAAAGTTATTCCCAATAGAATGTTGGGGATTTCCTATGGTAACTAGGTCCTAACTATATATACCTACTGGCGACCGCCAGTAGGTTATATATATATATATATATATATATATATATATATATATATATATATATATATATATATATATATATATAAATATATATATATCCCCCCAATGCTAAGTCCTTCAATCCTCGGCACTAGTCTTCAAAAAAGAGCACTCAAAGTCGCTCCAGCGTGGTTAGCCAAATTTTATTCCAGAGTTTGCAGATAGCAAAGTTACAAACGCGTTTCGGCGTTGTCGCCTTCGTCAGTGTAAACCCGCATAATTTTTCAAAGTGATTTAAATAAAATTCATTGTGACTTCCTGTCACGTGCATTAAAAAGTAACATAAAAAATGGCACAATGCATGTAATTCAGTCATTGAACATGGGGGCCATCTTATAGTGGTGTAGGCAGTTAATCGCAAGGTACAGATTCAAACCATTTATCCATACTTTCAAACATTTACATGTCACTTTGTGATATATGTAATAATCAATTAGTATGTGGTTGCTTTAATGTACACACGTAATATTATAAAGCATACTACTGGTCGCCTAACCTTATTTCCTAATGCCGCTGATTCGCACAGCTCCCCATTGTTACATTTATGGGAACCGTGTCGAATAGTTCACGGGTATATGGACTGGGAGTCAGATTTAATTTTAAGCTAGTTGCAGTTCTTTCAATCGAGCCCTGAATGGGCTGGTGTCTTTTTAGCTATTATTTGGGCAGATATATCAATTCTCCTCATATTTTATTATATACATTTGTTACTTCAGGTATCGTGAAGAGACAACGTTTCAGATATGTGTCCACATTTCCTCTTCGTTGTTCATGCCTCCTGGGGTCTTAGTCTGGAGCTGGATAATGAACCTAGATTCTAAGGTTCGTAGTTTTTTTACCCAGTCTCCTCCTCTCTCAGTTCTAACTAGTTGATCCAGTGCGAAGAAGGTGAGTGGGTTGCTATTGCTTTTGTGCAAATAATATAAAAACCGACCTAGGATGTTTAGACATAAAGCATCCTGGGAGTTGCAGTGCTGAACATTAAGGGGACTGGCAACAGGTGAGCTATACAGCCAGGGGGAGGAGCGGAATCCAACAACAGTGATTTAAACACGCAGGAAACAACTTACCCTGATGACTCTATCTGGTGTTGGGCGCTGAGGAAGGCGGAAAATGCCGAAATGCATTCGCCGCCACTGGATCAGTCTGCTGCACAAATAAACCTGTTTTCCATGATCCCCTCCGGGCTCCTGCTTCTTCTGTTCCAGAGGGAGGTTGTGGCATATATAAAAAAAAAAATATATATATATATATATATATATATATATATGTATATATATATATATATATGTATATATATATATATATATATATATATATATATATATATATATATATATATATATGTGTGTACACAATATACATAGCGGCATGGTGTTGAGCACGAATAAAACATAATTGCACCAGTTTTGGGTCTCGCTTCGTCTTTGGCCAAATACCTGTGAAGACGCCCCTCTGCCGAGAGTATCTTCGAAATTGCTTCCTCGAATCTGGCGAGAACCCCTCCACGAGTTGGGCTACACGACAAGAAGCAGTGATCCCCGTTTCGGAATTCCCTTTGTGCTCCAAGTAAGCGAAGCCGTGAATGCCCCGGGAGAGTGGAAGTGCTGGCTGAGAGGCGGGGAAGTTCTACGGAGTCGTTCCAGGTCAGAGGTCGGCGTTCGCTGGCCAAGGACGGGAGTTACACCGCCAGTACCTGCCTGCAATCGGAACTCCGCAGTAAGTCCCGTGTGGAGTGTGCATGGTTTCCGTTTCAAGATACTGATCGGAAAACGGAACCAACTGTCAATAATTTGCTCACTGTAACACCATGTCCGCGGACACGTTATAGCCGCATGGTGTTGAGCACGAATAAAACATAAGTGCATCAGTCTTGGGTTTCGCTTCGTCTTTGGCCAAATACCTGTAAAGACGTCCCTCTGCCGAGATATATATATATATATATATATATGGCGGCAGCACTGGCTTCACTAAAATAAACCACCATGCACCAGCACTTTACGGGTCGACTCTTTGTCATTGAGAACTAGGCAGTTCCTTGCTGCCGATGGTGTGACAAGCCTCGTGAATATATATATATATATACATATATATATTACCTACTGGCAGTCGCCAGTAGGTTGTTATAGTTAGAACCTAGTTTCCAAAGGAAAAGCATTTTATGATTTGCTAATAACTTTGGCGTTGTTTGGCGAATCATTGCAAAATTCTCCCCCAAAAAAGTCGATTGAGGTCAGCTCCTATCCTAAAAGTTTGGGGGTCAATCGTCAAGCGGGGCTGAGAAAAAAGGGAGATCCCAAAAAGTGTTTTCCCCATGTAAATTTCCATAGGAAGTTTTGAGACGGGCTACAACCCAAACTGCTGAACGGAATTACCCCAAATTTGGCAAAAAGTAAGAGCTTGGGTCCGTTTTGTAGTTTTTGAGAAAATCAAAAAATAAGAGTGAAAAAATCAATTTCCCATAGGAAACCTTGGGCAAGGATACAGCCGAAACTACTGAACGGAATTACCCCAAATTTGGCAAAAAGGTAGTGCTTGGATCAGAAAGCAACACTTTTTTTTTTAAGCGGTGTAAATCCGTTCAGTAGTTGCTGAGAAGTTCAAAAAATAAAAGTTTCAATATCTGGGCAGAGCCTAACTCCCAAGCACGAGCTTCACTGTGATTTTTATTTATTTTTATTTTATTTATTTTATTTAATGCTTTCTTATAAAGCGTGGACTTTACCCGAAGGTGTCAGAGCACTGTACAATAGAACCAGTTTCGTTACATGAGAGAACTGTTACAGAAATGGAACAAATAAAAATAGCATGCCATAGAATCAAAGCGACGCAGCCATAAGGCACAGAATCTCAAGCACAGACTGTACAAGAAAAAATATAAATATAAATGACAAATTTTACAATGACTAAAGAACTTCCTGGCGAAAAATAGCAGACCATAGAATCAAAACAACGCAGGCAAACAAAACATAAAATCAAATGCAGCAAGCACAGGATAAAGAACTTCCTGGCGGGGTCTGAGAAGGAGGGAATTAGTTCTGAAAGTTTCTTTGGAATTAAAGAGATTTGAGGTCCGCTTTAAAGATCTGGATGGAGGATCCGGATGGAGGTGATGGCACGGAGCGAAGGAGGGAGCGAGTTCCAGATTCTCACCGCATTACCTGAGAACGATTGTGCCAATTTTTCCCTTTTGAAGGAGGGGTGCTCAAGAAGGAACTTTTCCGCATTCCGAGACGGTCTTGAGCCTCCAGACAATTTCAGCTTATTCGCCAGATAGCAAGGGGAGGAAGAGTCCACAGCTTTGTGGGTGATGCACTACATTTTGTAGATAGCTCTAGCCTCGATGGGAAGTCATCGGAGGGAAGACAGGATAGGAGTGATGGGGTCACTTCGTTTGGACCCTGAGATGTAGCGAGCTGCTGACTGGAGGACGGATTTGAGGGGAGAGAGGTGAGATTTGGGAAGGCCAGTCAGAAGAGAATTACAATAGCCCAGTCTAGAGAGAACTAGAGATTGGACTAAGGTTTTTAGGTCGTTCTCCGGTTAGAAACGACGAATCCCCCATAAAAGGTGCAGCTGATAATGTGTGCTCTTGGCCATGGAATTGATGTGTGAGATTAGGTTGAGGCTTTTGTCAAGTATGACACCTAAGAATTTAACGCAGTCCACAATGATGGGTTTACTGTGAGTAGATTCAACTGATCCAACCAGGATTGAACAGGAGGCGGGCAGAGAGAGCTAGATAAGAGGAGGAATTCCGTTTTGGAGGGATTGAGAATGAGTTGGTGCACTAACATCCAGTTGTGAATAGCATTGAGAGTAGAGCTGAGCAGTGAAAGATCATGAGGGGAAGACACCTTGAGGTATATTTGGGTGTTGGCAGCCATATTGTGACTTGTTAGAAACAAGTTACCAGAAAACAGAGAAACAAAGATATAAAACAAGAGAAGGATGCAGGGTAGAAACACCCTGACCCCCTAGGCCTGCTCACGGGGTCCCAGAAGGACCCCCAGGGCCAATAAAAGCATTTTCTTTTAAATGTAGGTGCAATTCACGCTGGGGTCATGGGTTCCCATGTTTTATTTTAATGAGGTCCCCGGGTGGGCTAGGTCCCGGGGGCATTTCTTAAAAAATAATAGTAGGGGCCCGCTGGGGCTGTGGGGGCCTGCTGGGGCCCCGTAGCTCCGGGGATTCACTTTTGTTGGGAGGGGGGCAGTGTTGTCGCCCTCCTGGAGCCCTCCATGTGCTTATAACTTTAGTTTTCTTTGACGAATCTTTACAACATTTTCAAAAAAGTTTCTCTTGAAAGATTGGGGGTGATTGGTCAAGAGGGGACTGAGAAAAAAAGGGGGATCCCAAAACGTGTTTTCTCAATGCAATTTCCATAGGAAATTTTAGACAAGGCTACAGTTCAAACTGCTGAACGGAATTACGCCAAATTTGGCAGGGAGAGGTCCAGAAAGCAAAGCACACTTTTGTTTAAATGGTGTAAATCCGTTCAGTAGTTTTTGAGAAATATCAAATTTTACAGATATTGATATTTGAGAATTCTGACATCTGATTGGCTGAGGGGTTATGAGCTTGCGGCTCATTGGCTGAGAACGGTTAAAACTAGGAAGTGCTGGCAACCATTTTGTGACTCAGTTGAAAAGAGTACAGGGGAAAAAATAGAAAAATTGTATAAGACGGTATAGTAGGAATACTGTGGAGTTACTTTAAGCAGTCTGTACGGTGCAGAGGCAGGGAGTTTGAATGTTGCGTTGGCCGTGGAAATCAAATTCGCAGAACAACGGTGCACGGTATTGCGGCAAGGTTGCGTAGGCTCTGGAAAGCCTGTTGGGAAAACAATGCGCCGTATTGCGAGAAGCAGTGTGTAGGGTTCACACAGAGGTAGTGTGAATGTTGCGTAGGCCGCGGAAATCACTTCCGCAAAACAAAGATGTGCCATATTGTGGCAATGTTCAGTAGGCTGTGGAAATTATATCAGGAAAACAACAATGTGCCGTATTGCAGCCTTCCTTTAACCCCTTCCATGCTGATGACAGAACGGTTCCGTCATCAGCATCGGCTGAGCTGTGCTGATGACGGAACCGTTCCGTCATGACTCCGCCCGTGCAAGGCGGAGTCAGCACAGGCGGAAAATACGCCCCGCACGGAAGGGGTTAATATAATGTGAAGTAATGTTTACTTATAATGTAGTGTTCACTTTTATCACTGATAGTTGCACTTTGTTGCAGGAAATTTAATATTATGTGGGAGGGCATGTTCTCTATCTGTGCACAGAACAAAATTAACGTTTAATCGGTTGAGGTGTTCCAACAACAAGCTTAAAGTTCCTTGGCTGCGAATTATTGTAAGTAGAAATGTTGACAGCTATTCCCTTCCCCTCCACGGAGTAGAAGGGACATCTGATTGGCTGACATGTTCTAAGGAGGGCCTTCCCAAACTTAATGTTCATTGGCTGCGAACCATTGAAAGTAGAAGTGTTTCCACCCATTCCTTTCCCCTCCACGGAGTAGCAAGGCCATCTGATTGGCTCACATGTTCCAAGGAGGACCTTCCAGAGCTTAATGTTCATTGGTTGCGAACCATTGAAAGTAGAAGTGTTGCCAGCCAATTCCTTCCCCTTGCGGAGTAGGAGGAACATCTGATTGGCTGACGTGTTCCAAGGAGGACTTTCCCAGCTTAATGTTGATTGGCTGTAAACCATTGAAAGTAGAAGTGATGTCAGCAATCGCTTCCTCCTCTGCGGAGTATTAGAGACGTCTCATTGGGTAACGTGTTCCAAGCAGGACCTTCCAAAGCTTAATGTTCATTGGCTGTGAAGCAGTAACAGTAGAAGTGTTGGCAGCCATTTCCTCCCCCTCTGTGGAACAACATGGACATTTTTGGGTGGGAACGGTTCACTGATGTCAGCCATTTTGTGATGCACTTCGAAGGAGTACGGGAAAACAAAATAGGAGAGGGGAAGGTAGGAACACTATTAACTCTGTACAGTGGTCACAAGGTGGTTAGGGATTGTGAAGATACAAATAGTTTTTTATATATTTTAAGGGCCATTTATATAATTACTGTGGGTTGTACAAATCACGGCGGAAACATAACAGAGTGTCTTGCGGTCTTCTTTATATCAAATTTGTGGGTGGGATACTTCCCAGGAGCACTATGTACTTATAATTTGGTGTTTGCTTTTTTGACAGGGAGGTGTAGTTGCGCAGCAAAAATGTCTGTCTAGGTTCAAATCGTTTTTATTAAGCAATTACAAATAAACTTTCTTCGGAAACTGATGTTGTATATATCAAAGAGGTGACGAAAAAAATTGAATTTCATAAAATATCACTTAAGCGTGGCCACACCGCCCTTTTTTTCTGCTAAAGTTTGTAAAAGAGTTGCCCCATATTCTTGATAATATAAGAGGGCATGTGTTACTTTTAGATAAAGTAGAAAAGAAGTGCTACAAGAAACACTCCTGTACTACATCATCTGAGGTCAGAAGAACAAGTAATAAACAGTTAAACACAAATTACTTCATATTACATAGAAATGTACGCTTTATTATTATTTTCAATTTCTATTCTGTAGAATTCTGGAAAGTTCTGTCGTAGTGCTTAGAGGTCGAACAGTGTTCCGCTAACAAATCACGCACTCTTTTAAGAATATATGGGATATCACTATTATAATATACAGTACTGGTCCTATATATTCTATAGGGAGAAGTTGAATAGGAACCGCAACTGAGAAAAATAGAAATTAGAAAATAACATTCAGAAATGTACGGTTTATCAAAGGTTTAAAGTAAGAAAGTATGTATGCAAACTATCTTTTTTAGACCGCAATTTTGAAAAATATTGTCACTAAAAAAAATCTGATCAAGTAAGTTATAAAGGTCAGTAAGCTGTATTTCAGATGGCTTAGTCCTGGCGCCGACAAATCTCCAATTCTTCTTCTGTGACAATATGACACTCTCTTAAAATATAAAAAGTGACACAGTTGTTACACAAAAATGAAAAGGAAAATAAGGTTATGAATATAACACAAGATCAATAATGAAATACTTTTGAGCTGTGAATATTTTAATGCTTCTTTTCTTTGGGACTTCGAAATGTTTCATATTCGTGGTGATGGGTCAGAAACTCCTCTGAGATCATAATGACTGTGAAAATTATAATATACATATTCACGGTATATGATCCCAATGGGGAAACAAACTAACAACCAGAAGCTGGTGCCGTTGTGTATAAATCTATACTCTTAGCGCCGACGGGTCATGAACTCCTCTGAAATCACAATGACTGACAATATTTTAATATACATATTGACATGATCTCCAGGGGAAAACAGACTAACAACCAAAAGCTGGTGACATTACCTATAAATCTTTAGTCTTCTTGCCGACGGGTCACCAACACCTCTGAAGTCAAGTACATTGTCAATATTATAGTATACAAAGTCACAGTATATGAGCTCAAAGGAGCCAGAAACGGAGCAATGTTTGCTGTATGCTGTCTGTTTCTGAAAACAAGCTGTTGACGTTACAGAAAAAAGGCAAAAACAACCAATAACACTTTTTTTCTAAATAAAAATGTTTAAATATTGACAAATAGCTACGTATTATAAATATCTACTATGCCATAATCAAACAACTTAGAAATCCGTAATATGTTTTGTTGCCGCAAAATTAGAATCCTACGCTAGAAAAGGGAACCTGCATCACAGAATGGACACGGGTAAATACCTGCCGAAAACAAAACTAATCGAACAACAGGTGTGGTTTAGTGACATTTTGGTTATTAAGTAGTCTATGGAAGGAAGATGCGGCTCCGACCATTTAGAGGTCATGTTTTAGAGTTTACACGTGCTCACGTTTTAACTGTTTAACTTGTGCACGTGTTGGGAAAAGTTACAAAATGTGGAGCTGTAAAGGTTTCGATTTCAATCGGAACACGTATAAGGTCCTTAATAAGTACATACGTTGGCCAGCTTAAAAACTGTTACCTGGCAAACTGTGTAATTTCCATTCTCATGAGTAAAAACATCTATTAATTGCCGTAATTATAAACAGAAGACATAAAAAAAAATATCGTCACAATAGCAAGGTGTTGCCCACAGTGACATAGTGGTGGGCTAACACGCAGCTGGAGCAGGAATCGAACTGTGAACCCTGTTTTTCGAAGTCAGGTATCATAGCTGCTGCGTCACACTTTTTCCACACATATATGTTAATTACTACTAATTAAGTTTTAAACATCGTTAAATTATAAGTAGGGTCCCTGTTTTCCATTTTTGCAGATTTTTACAGATAAATACAGACAGAAAACCATTTATTTTCCTTTCTGTATTTATTTTAAATTATGTTAAAAACAGAAATTGGGTTATTTTTTGAGCGATTCTAAATGCTGTTAATCATGACTACCAGGCTAGTAGCTCTGTTGATCTAACAGTAAAAGGGTTAAAACCTTAAAATAATTTTAGTAAAGTGCCTTAAACAGCAATATATATGCTGGTATAAGAAAACATGCACATTTTAATATTAAGGTTGAACACATTTTATCATCTGAGTGTGTTTTTATCAGACAAATAAATGTGGAAATATACTCATTTCAGATTCATTTTTTCACAAAACCCAAAATATATATGGATAAATATAGATAAAATAAGCAACAAATAAATATGGATAAATATAGACGGAAATGCCCACAAAATAAATACCATAAAACCGGGAGCCCTAATTATAAGTTATAAAAGACTACTGTTACAGTTAATTTTTCACTACAAAAAGTATACACGTCTTTTTAAAATTTACTTAAAAAACATTATAGGTTTTAGGGACATTGTAGTTAGAAATTTTCATTTAAAAAACCTTTGAAATTCACTGAAAAAAACATAGGTTTTATAGGCATTATAGTTAGAAATTAGCATTTAAAAAAACTTAGAAATTCACTGAAAAAACCATAGGTATCAGGTACATTATAGTTAGTTTAACTTTTTACTTGTACAAAACCAGAGAAATTCAGATGTTGTAGTTCATTGAGCTAACTATAACTCGCGCCCCCGCAATGCACTGCTGATGACGTCACATATTACATCATCCATGGCATGGTCAATGACATCACTGATGTCATCTCATTTGGCATCACTGATGACATCATCCACGTGATAATCTGATGCATCTCCTCACACCCTAATATAACCTTTGATACACCGACTCTAAAATACAGACTACCATTTTCGAAACCATATACACATCAATACCAATTACTACATACCCACTCACTCATTCCTAGGCCTACACACATGTCCACTCATTCACCCATACAGTCACTCATACATGCAATCACTTATCAGTAAATCACTATCATTTGCACTCATTCACCTATACAGACTCTCACACATCGCCACTCATCCATAGAGTTACTCGCATACCTACTCAATCATGCAAAGAATCATTCACACTCCCATTTACTCACCTATACAGTAATACATACACCACCTCATTAATTCATATTAATACTAACACATACATACTCTCTTATACAATCACTGATACAAGCTTACACTCATCGATACAGCCACTCTCACAATCACTCACTCTCACATATAGTCTTTGTATGCTCCAACACTCACATATAGTGCATTTCACATATGTAGTTACTCACACATGTACCACTGAGACATCAATTCGCTGACCAATACACCCATACAGACACTCACCCACCCATGCAGACCTTCACAAATGCACTCTTGAACCCATACACCCAGAAAATCACCCACTCACACATCTATGCACAGAGTCACACATCCCCCACCCACCCACACAGGCGCTCTGGCACTCAGGCACCCATACAGATATTCAGACAACCAATCAATAACCCATATAGACTCTCGTGGAGCTACTCACCAACCCATGCAACCACTTAGACACCAACTGACAGACTGATACAGACATTCACACAGTTTAGTCACTAACCCATGCATTCAGTAAAACACATTTAATCACTCACTTATACAGTCAGTCACACACCTACTAAATCCTCCATTCAGACACTTACACGCCCACTCATTCTTCAATTCACCTTGGCATTTATATATATAAAACATATTTAAACTGTGCAGAAATACACAGTCACTGGAGGATGTCATCAGTGATGTTATTTGAGATGTCATCAGTGATGTCAATGACCATGCCATGAAAAATGTAATATGTGATGTCATCAGCAGTGCATTGCAGTGGGCGCAAGTTATAGTTAACTATAACGTTCGAATTTCTCTTGTTTTGTGCGAGTAAAAAGTCCAACTAACTATAACGTCCCTGAAACCTATGGTTCTTTCAGTGAAAAAAAAATATTATATATGGATATATATATATATATATACTAAGAAACCTGAAATTCCTCAAGTCGTTAATTGAGGTTCCTCTCGAGCCAACGGTTTTATTAGAGCTTTGTAATGAGTCTGATGCAAAAACATTGAAATGAAGCTGTAATTCCACAAGTCGATATTAGGTGTCCCCCTCAAGCCCCTTGAGTCAAATATAAATGGATTGCAATTCTTACATGAAGCTTCAGTTCCTCTAGTTGTTACTAGGTGTACCCGACAAGTCAAATACAGAAGCATTGAAATTCTTACATTAAGTTGCAGATCCACAAGTTGTTGCTAGATGTCCCTCTCAAATCAATTGCTAGAGCATTGAAATTTGTACATGATGCCGCAGTTCCACTAGTGGTTACTAGTTGTCCCGCTTGAGTCAAATGCAAAGCAATTAAAATTCCTTTATTAAGCCACAGTTCTGTTAGCTGTTACTATTCTCTCTCTCAAGGTAAATGCAAAAGTTTTGAAATTCTTACACAAAGCTACAGTTCCACAAGTCATTACTAGGAGTGCCTCTGGAGTCAAATGCAAAAGTATTGCAATTCTTGCATGCAACTTAAAGGTCATTATCTGCACAACGTCACAGGAAATATAATTATGTGAAAAATGCCACAGAATCATATAATTCCATTGGCCCTGCATAGGCATCTTCCCAGTTCCCCCAGGTGTCCTAGGTAATTCATTGTCTGGCTATCTCACATTTCAGCTGTAAGAGATGTCTTTTCAAAAACACTTTTAACCAACACTTCTACAAAGACTGCCCTACCCCAGATACTGTAGGACCAGACACGTACACCTCTCTCACCCCACTCCAAAACACCCTGAGAATCAGACACATTATAATTGCATACTCCAGCGAAAACACACAACACACACACATGCTTTGGTTCACTCAGATATTAGCATACCTTGATGAATCATATGTACAGTTATTCATATTCTTCAAAGGACATACATGGATAACAGGCACATGCATTCAGATGTTCAGATATCTGTTCATACATACACATGTTCACTAAAGGTGATTTTCCATTACACTGTATTCATTTTAGCTGCTAAGATAGCTCAGTAGGTTTGGTTCCTCCTGCTGCACACCAATTTGTGTAATGCACGTTATGGTGTCTGTACATGGCTACGAGTCAAGAATTAAAGTCTTCATTAGTTTCTGACCATGGGGTGTGGGATGCTGACTTTATGCAACACACATGCTTTCAACTCACCTTGCATGTCCATTAGTTGGCAGGTGAAATAGCTCAATTAGTCAATCTGCAGTTAAATGTGAGTGCTGCGAAGGTCGTGGGTCAGCATCACAGTCAAGTGTTGTGTTGGAGATTTCCTTTGTTACAGTGCAGATGGCTAAGAGCAGGTGCATACCAAGCATGGCCGTTCTGTGTCCCCCATGTCGCATTAGCACTGCATGCAGAGTGCCAACTCAGAGTGCCAGGTACGGGGGCTAGGCTGGGGCAGAAGAGATGGGTTTCTCATCCTGCACCGAAAAAGGATGCTGGAGTAACATGTTCCTTCTCACTCTAAATCACTCTGCCAGTAGCAATTGGTTTTCAAATCCAAATGAGTATAAACACCCAGGGGCAGATTTACAAGCCCCTTGCGCCTCTTTTGCGCTGCCGTAGCGTCACTTTTGTGACGCAGTGGCGGCGCAAAAGATGCGCCATGGTGCGGGCTATTTACAACGTGATGCATCTGGGAGATGCATCACGTTATAAAGCCCTGCGCCTTAAGGAGGCGTTCTGCTGCAGGGGGGGGAGTTCCCGCGCAGTGGCTGAGTGAAATCTACAACATTTCATGTCACTTTTAGGCCAATGTGTCAAAACCTTGCGCCTGCTTGAAGCAGGCGTAAGGCTTGACGCAGCATTAGTAGAAAGGGCCCCCCAGGGCATTGCTGGAGCTGCGTCGCGACGCAACTCCAGCAACGCGATACCTTTACAGCACAGATGCGTGACGCATCTGTGCCGTTTCTACCCCATGGTGCGCCGCATTGTAAATGCGGCGCATCATGGGTGGCGGAGCTGCGGCGCACAATTACTGGTGCATCCCTGATAATTTGCAGGGATGGACCAGTAATTGTAAATATGCCCCCCAGCCTTTACATACTTTAAAACTCATCACCACTTTGGAGGTTGAAACTTTGCAAGACATATTGCTGTGGACTAGGTGCACAGGTCTAGGCACTGTTAATTGCATGTTTAGACACTGAGCATATTATGTATAGCACCATTTTTTTTAAAAGGTGACCGTGTCCAATAACTCCTGCGGCTTGAAAATGCTGGAGTTTATACTAGTCATCGGTTCATTAAGGGGCAGCTTCTATGATCCTCGTTTCACAAGGATGAAAAAAGCGAGCAGTCTCTTCTCCAGCTGCTGCTATTTTTAAACTTTGTTTAATAACTTACCTGATCTATGAACATGAAAACAAGGTTGGGGGCTGCCGAGCACTGCCTGAATGGAAGCTAGGCTCCTTTGTTGAGCCCCACACACACCACCTGCAGAGCTTACTTTCCCTCCACTGGAGCTTAAATGGTGCCCCTCGGTCCTGTACTAAATGCAGGGTGGGAAGCAAAAATCTTGACTCTGCGCAGTGTCTTCAAAACTCCTGTTGATACACTGCACTGACTCGATTTCTCATCATCCTGTCTGCAATCTCTACCCCACCCTTTCCCAACTCATCACAGGTTGGGGACTCACCCCCACCCTGTGATGAGTTGGGTATGTGTGATGCCAATGTACTCCAACCCCTGATGGACGTGGAGGTGCCTTGCTACAGGGCTTTGGCAGTAAACGCCCTGGGCTCACTTTACCCCCACGTCCTCAGCGGGTTTAGATCAGTCCTTTAGGCTATGTCTTTGCCGAGTTATGACCTCACAGGCCCAAGAGCGTGTCTGGAATTTCCTGTCCCCTGCCCTGGAGAACCACAAACAGTCACTAAATTAACATGTGCTTAAGCCTCTGGTGGCTCTGCACCAAAGCAATGTGGCGTAACTTAGAGGCAATGTGTAAAGTATTTATGCAGCACACAAACAGCAGTAAAGTGAAAACACAACAAAAGAAAATTCCCACACCAATTAAAAAATAAATACAAATTTAGCTAAATTTAATGAATAAATTATTTGTCACAAAAAATGTCAAAAATCCAATCAGTAGAACCGAAGAAATGCAATTTCAAAGATGTAAGGTAAATATAGTGCCTAAATGCACAAAGTGCCATTCGCAGTTATCTGGTCAACAGCAGTCGTGTGATCTCATCCGTACAAAGAGCCAGGCTCCCATTCTTTCCTCCAGAGGATCCTTAATATAATCAGTGGTGGGGCGTTGAACCTGTCTGGCACAGCTGCATATGCTCAATGACCTCAGGAGCTGGTGCCTGGCTCCCCTTTACTACTTCTCCCACCAGCACACAATATTCAGGCCGTCTCGGCACTTGCAAAATGGCTCGTGTCTTCTCTCCGGATACCTGCAGTGCTTGCTCAGTGGTACAGGGGGAGGTCTTGCAGCTGAGCCTGGGACTGATGTCTGCTGAGCCTGGGACTGACGGCGGCGTGGATACAGAGTGGGCTCTCGAGTTATAATTGTGTGGTTTCTCTGAAACCTTCCCTTTGCTGCCATGTGCTGGCCGAAGCTCACCCAGGACGCCACATATTGGCAAATCATCACTTTATTGACTTGTACAAATAGAAGAGAGGCCCAGGACTTTAAGAGAATATCAGCTGGCTAGAAGTCGCAAAACACCAGACCCATTACAGAGCAGAAACGGCCACTTTGCTCAGATAGTTGTGCAATGTAAAAACCGGTCCTCTAATACAAAAAGAAAGTACCTCATCAATACCAGTTGTAAATCTCTCACCCCCACCCTTAAATCTCACTTTATTGCAAATACTTTCTCCATTCAACAACTCATACCCTCAATAACACATAGTTATTTATAATTCACGCATCAATCTATATCAAGTCATTTGAGCATCTTTTAACCTTTTACCGCTGTATGTTTTCAAGATAGTAACACAGCAGCTGCTCACTATTACAGCAAATAATATTTGTGGCACCCTTCACGTTCTCATATACGAGGTCCAGATTTGATCTAAAAGAAACTAATTTATAGATGTTGCATGAAACATAAACACTACATTTCTCTGCAGATGTGTGTAATAGACTCTTACACATCACCCACATTAGCTAAAAATGTATGAGGTCCCAAAGGTGAGACCGATTGCAGTGCAAAAGCTTGTTTTTACCTGGTACACACAATGAAATGGGAGAAACTTTGATAATTTCAACCTACAGAGGTGTTAAATTCCTGCCTCCTTGCCCTGGCACCAGTCTGTCTGGAAGCGCAATAGGCTTGTGTGAAGTCCTTTGTGTTTGAGCTGAGCTAGAGCCTTTGAGGTTCAAATGTGATAGGTGACTTCTCTGCCCCTCTATGAAGTCAGAGATGGCACAACTTGCTAACACAAGTTTAGGAAGAAAGGGGCCCCTGCCTAATTGGATGAACCCTGGCAAGGAAACAACTTGCTAACACACAAAGCCTCCTTTGTGATAGTGTTAAGGAAGGATAAACAAAAGCCAACTGCCAATTACACCTAGTAATAGAACCCAGCAACAGGCTGCAGGCACCAAATGGTTAGGACAAGAAAATGCCAACTTTCTAAAAGTTCAACAATCTAACATATCGCAAAAGACAGAAAAATATTTAATCACAAAAAAAGAGTTGATACTCTAGCGTATCAATCAAAATTATTTTTGCTTTTACTTTTTCTTCTATAGTTTTTATAACCATACAAAATAGTTTATTGCATCTCTAATATACATTCAGGGTTCATGTTACAAAGTTTACAATATCACTGACCACCCCCACTGAACAAATCAAAACATTAAGTGGTAATCAGAGTGGTTGGTGGTGAAAGGTATATCCACCTAACAAAATGTATTAATTTATAGTTCACGAATGTCACTTCCTGATTAATAAAACATTTATGCAAACAGATGGATGAAATTTTTCATTTAATGTTGTTAGAGGGAAAGGGGTGTCGACGTTCTGGTCCCTCAAGGCTAACCAGCTAGCGAGACCATCTTCAGGACTCAGTAAAGATAAGCCAAAATAGACAATCCCCTGAATATTCAACACCTTGTCTTACAATCCTTCTTTGTTAGACCAGTCCTCCAAACGTAAGGAATGGCATTTTCAGAACTTCATTACAGCTATCATCCTTACGTAAAATATTAGCATTCCTTCAATTAATTGAGGAATTGTATTTTTAGCAAAAGGTATTGGTGGGTGTTGGACCCGGGATCCCTGGTTGGCTGAGGTAGGTACCTTAGGCCAAATAGGGACCCTCGTTTCCACGTCAGGGAAAGAAGGGACACCTTATGGGATAGCCCCCGCTCACCTCCTTGGTAGCTTGGCACGAGCAGCCAGGCACATCTTCAAGGCAAATGTGTAAAGTATTTGCAACCACGCTCACAGCAACCCAATGATGACCCAATGATGACACCACAAATGGACTCCACACAAGTTTTATATAAATGAGTATAAATTTTGTGTGTGTATTATTCCTCCTGGCTGGTTGTTAGGTCAGCCAGCCCTTGTAAGTTCTAGAGATATTGATGAGCACTTCTAAACATTCCACTGAAGTCCTAATACCATGTTATGCAGTTTGTAATGCTAGAAGCAGGCTCTTTGCAAGGAAAAGTAAAGGAATACATAATGCAACAATCAAGCACTGTGCAATATAAAAATAATGCAATGTGTAACGCGACAATCAGGGACTTTGCAATGTAGAAATAATGGAATGGTTAACTCAACAACCAGGTACTTCTGTATGCAGAAATAATGCTATGCGTAATACACTAATCAGGTAGTTTGTTATGCAGAAATAATGCAATGCGTAATACGCTAATCAGATAGTTCGTTATGCAGAAATGATGCAATGTTTAATACGACAATCAGGTACTCTGTTATGCAGGAATAAAGTAATGCGTAATACACTCCTGCACCGATCACAGTGCCTTAATCGGTCTCTCTGCCACTCGTGCTGACTCGCAATTAGCCTCTGTCAACAGTTGCCCCCAACACGGGTATGGTTTGACAAAAAGTGCAGCTCTGCACTCCAGCCCCGGTACTGCCACCTCCTTGGCAAGTACGGGCTGCGATACGAGCTGAAGCAGAGGCCCGCGCTGCCGGAATGAGAGAGAGGCCGAGAGTATCTCACTTCGAGCCCACACCCCGCCCCAGGCATTGACACACATTACCTGGGGGTATTACCTCACTCTCTTCTCCTATTCCAGTGACTTGTGCCTACGATGCAATCTTTGTGAACTGGCAATGGCGGGCTTGGTTTGGCGGCTCAGCTCCTCCAGGGCTGCCGGTCTGAGCCACCACTGCTACGAAGATTTCAGGCTGCCACAGGGCACACGCACACACTGTCACTGAGACTCCCTTGAGCTTCGGGCGCACGATAACAAGGCAATCCTCACAAAGGTCTCAGGCTGCACCAAGCACAAACACACAGCGTCGCTGAGACTCACTTTGGATTCCGGGTGCACAATAACAAGGTAATCCTCACAAAGGTCTCAGACTGCAATAAGGACACACCCCCAGTGCCGCTGAGACTCACTTGGATTCTGGTGCACATGATTACAGGACGATCCTCACGAAGGGTTCAGGCTGCAAAAAGCACACGCACCCAGCGTCGCTGAGCCTCGTTTGGACTCCAGGTGCCCACAATCACAGGACGATCCTCACAAAGGGTTCAGGCTACAAAAAGCACAAGCACACAGCTTTGCTGAAACTCTCCTGGAAACGTTTGTATTTCTGTGTTTCTGCACCAGGGAGACAGCTCACCTTGGGCCCTTGGAGATAAGTTACTTCAGGACACAGCACAACAACGTCCTTTCAAGCAGGGGGACACAGCACACAGCAAAGTCCCTTTAGCCTTTCCTTGGTTAAAACAGCAAGCTGCAGGCCAGCCACAGAACACACAGCAAGGGTCAGTCCTTTCCTTCAGTCTCTTCAGTTATTTCTTGCTTGGCAAAGGTTCCTCCTGATCACAAAGTAGCTCCAGTCTTGTTCAATCTTGATCAAACCATTCTCCAAAGTTCAAGGGCTTCAGCTCTCATAGTTATACCCCTCAATGGCTTTGAAGCCTTTGTGTTCAGGGGGGCACTGACCTCTGTCCAAACCAGTTATGGGTGCCTGCCTCCAGTGACACCTTCTTTCTTTGATTAGTGGGGGGTCTAGATTCTCAATCACTCAGCAGGGGATGGGACCATTGGTTTTCAACAGCAAACCAGGCCTCTTCACCTCTAAGGGCTACTCCTCCCCCTACACTCCTGATGCAGGTCCGCCTGTTGCTGTCTCACCTCCTCCCTTGGGTCAGGACATTCCCCATATCCTATCACTTTCAAATCCAGACAATCAATCCACAACCAGGCAGAGACACACAGAAATGTTAGAGCACAAAAACCCAGCCACTTCTAAAAGAGTGGCTTATAAACACACAATGCAAAAAACACCTTCATACAAAGATGTGTTATTACATTGTGAGTTCAGGCATACTAAACTTCGCTTTTGGAAAGATTGGCTGGAGAACATATTACACAGCCTCCCCATTCTGTCTCATGGGCAAGATAGCCTTTTCACAGTGAAAAACGAAATGGAGATTATTTCAGTCAGGAGGACATGGTACACACCTTAGTGCATGTCCTACCTTTCACATGCACTGCACCCTGGCTTTGTGGTACCCTGGCCCTACCATAGGGGTGTCTGATATGCATAGAAAGGGAAGGGTAAGGTCTGGCAAGTGGGTGTACATGTCAGAACAACATTGCACCTTAACAAACTGCGTGCAGGCATTGCATGACAGGCATGAGTTCCCTCTTTAAGGCTACTGTTGTGGGTGGCATAAGTAGTGCTGCAGGCCCAGTAGTAGCATTTGTATTACCAGCCCAAGCACACATAGTGCACTTTACTAGGGACTTTACTAGTAAGTTACACATACCAATCATGGACAACCAATTACCAATATACTTTATACAGGGAGCATTTGCACTTTGACCCTGATCTGCAGTTGCAAAGTACCTGAAGCATCTAAGTCAGTCAAAAATAGAGGAGATAGAGGCAGAAATTCAGGGGTAATCACGCTAAGAAATGCCAGGTCTAACAGTGGGTCTCCTTAGTTTAGACAAAGATAGCTCTTTATAGATTATTATGAATAGATGGTGATTGTTGTTTAGGGGGAGAAGAGAAGGGGAAGGCTGATATTTACATGTATGTGTATGCAGGGCTTAAGAGCATTGAATAAGGAATGTTATGGAAAGTGATTGAAAGCAGGGTTGTTGTGTGGGTTACATCATTGGCTCAGTAATTTTGGTACCAGTTTATTAGGCTTTATGTTTTATATTGATGTATACATTATTCATGTTTATATTTTGAGGATTTCGTGTTGCTTCAAATTTATGTGTTGTAAGTTCTCTTGTATGTGGGCATGTTTACATTTAGATTTGTTTATTGCTGTGAATATTTAATCATCTTATCAATAAGAAAAGCAAAGAAAAGTACACATTGTATGAATTTAAGCACCCAGGACTTACGTGATCTAAAACGTGTTTCAAAGTCGGATTATACATTCTTCATGTTATCTAAATGTCAAGTGCGTTCCTTTCCCCTGCAGTAACTGACTATTTTTTTAGCCAGCCAAACACGTGATATTTGTTCGTGGTCTATCACAGCTGTGTTTAACTAAACCCTGGAAGGACGGATCTATGCCAGATCTTGGAGATCACTACTAACTATGTAAATGGGTTCGATTTTCATCCACTATTAATAGATGTATCTCACGTAGATATCCTGAATATCCGGAATGAATTTGCTCCCCCAGACATATGTTAGATACCCTAGACATTTCACTTCACAAACAAGATAACAGAACAGGTGCAAAAAGTGTGGGAGGCCTGAATGTATTCAAAAGAGATTTTGGCAATTAATGTCTTAATAAAAGTTGTCCATGTTATTAAGTCCTTGTTATTGCTCTCAGTTACCTTTACCCCCAGGAAACAACGTTTCCACCTTCCCCCTGATTGCTATATCTTTGGCTTGACCCACTACCCTCTCAAGCCCAGAGTTTATAATTCCATAAACAACCTCTACTGCAGGCCCAGCGGCCTAATCTCTTTTTATTATGCGATGTTATGGCTTACATGCCTTTAATGCTGCTGTTTTCATAAACCCAGATCTGGAGGGGATAGGAGTAATCGCCATAATGCACAATTTTTCCCTTTCCTTGACGGACACAGCCGAGCATCATCTAACAAAAATATGACCCGAGATAAGAGTTCTGCGTTTCATGACACAGCATCACTATATTGCTTTTCAATTGTTTTGAGTTCTAATTGATGCTATCGGTAAAATTTAATTAGAAAACCAAATCATGCATTACAGTATGTTGTTTAACGGCGGATAAGGCAGATGTGTGTTTTTGTATTTCATATTGTAAACCTGAAGCAACATCTGTGCCGATCTTTTTATGAATACAAGCTGCATCATATTAAAGCTCGTTATCTGAAAAAACATGCGGTATTAAGGGGACATTAGACTTCAATTTCATGTGCATTATCAAAAGCTAACTCGCCCCTTTAAGATCGTTTCAGCGACTTCATCTTTAAAGATCAGTGCAAGAAAGGCCTATTTCTAGTGACGCATTCGCCGATTTAAACTATTTGTGAATTTTAAAGGGTCTAACGGAATGACTTGTTAGTCCACGTGACTCAAGAACCTGATTCGAAAGCACGTCAGGTATCAAAATGAATGACGTTTCTGTACAAAATAGAAAAGTTTCAGGTTTACCGCTAGCCTAGATCTATTAAAGTAGTCAAACGTTCTGTAAATGTTTAAATAGCATTTAGTTAATTTACCGGTTCCTTGACTATCATTACACGTTCGACGTGATCAGGCGCACTCACCTGCGTTTTACAAAGTGAATGCAGCATTATTTATAAAATAACTGCGTGTTTCAAAACTCTCAGGATTTCAAAATACGTCTGTGAAGAGTGACTGCTCAACCTGAAATACAATTGAGAATTGCAGTTGTGCAATAGGAAGCAGGCAGATGGCTGCTGTATTGTACAGTCTTTGGCGGTGTGCAGCAATCCAAAAGGAAGCATCCACCATCAGAATATGATGACCTATGCATTGTATGTTAAGCTTTTTTAAGTTTTGTCATCATTTTGCACTTAGTATAAAATGATATGGAGCAAGACTGCTGGTATTCAGGTATGTGGTGCATCACATTTTGCACCTATTTTCAAATAGCGCATCATGTTTCTTTACCTGTGGGTGCAAACATGGGACACTGATCTACTTGAATGCAGATTGAAACTCATTAAGAATGCTGTAGTGAGCCACCGGGCCACTACACCGACCCATGACCCAGGTATAATGCATCTCAAACCTCAGGGCAGGGCGCAGCCGAGGGTATATATCAAAGGTTATAAGACCTCTCCAGTCTTGATCCATACACATAGAGCCTTATTTAAAAAACCCTTGAGCAGCAGGTATGTCACTTTTCCCCACATTAAAAGTGACGCACCAGAGGCACAAGGGGCTTGAAAAAAAAACCCATAGTCTGGTGTGTTGTGCCTAGTGTTACTGCCTCTGGTTTCCCCGTCGGCTGCCGCTACATGCAGCACCACCTTAGTGAGGAGGAAGACCCCTGCACCTGCCACCACCTCGCTCCTGCCGCGTCATCTGCAGCCACCCTCCATGACTCTGCCTGTGCGACCCTGCCTATACACCCGCCACGGACCACATGCCTGTGTTGGTGGCTCACCCTCTCTCCGGCTTGTGCCCTGCCAGCATATAGCTTCCATACAGGCCCTGCAACTGGCATTTCCAGGCCCTCAGCCCCCGCTGGTGGCCCCTGCTCTGGCTTCCATGCACTCTGCTCCTGTGCTGCACACCTAGCCACTGCGACCACAGAAGGGCATCCTCGCCCATTCCTCAGGCACACCGTGCGGTGGAGGACACTGCCCAAACAGCCCTGCCCTCTGAGGAGCTACCACACCCAGCACCAAACTGCTGCCCTGTGGCATTAGACAGCACACTGTCACCCCTGGTGAAGATCAACTGCATCACACAGAGTATCTGAGGTACCACGACCATCCCTGGTCCATGTGCGAGTCCCATGGGTCCCCAAGCCATGGCTGATGATGCCGATGTCGTGCATGTCCAAGCCCTGCATGCACCTGCAGCATCTCCACAGCACAACCTGGTTGTGGCACTTAAGCCCTTCGGCGAGCCAGCCGATCCCGCCGCCACGGTCCCCAGATTGAATACATGGGTAGGCCAACTAAACAATGACTTCACAGCAACCGGGGAAACCGATGACATCTTCAAACATTCCCACCTACTTCACTATTTGGGGGAGGAGATATTCAATCTCTTTGAACATCTCATTGGCATGGGTGTGGACGATGATTGGTCTGCTGCTGTAAGGGTCCTGAATGCCCATTTTGGCCCTCAGCTGAACCAGGACTTTGAGCACTTCAAACTGCGCCTAGCGCACCAACGCAAATACAGCTGTTATGCCTGCCTCTATGAGTTGGACCGCACCTGTATGGCTGACGACTAACAACAAAAAAGTCCATGCATAGATCATCTAAGGATGACGGTCTAAAACCCTCCAAAGTCTGGCAGCCCAACATCAGCCACAACAGCATTTTTATCTGGCACAGTTCCATGACCTCTCAGCAGCGCAGGCCACCAAAATGGAGCCAGCCAGAGCAGCAGCAAGTCACCTGTCATCAAGACAGAAACCGTAGACGCAGTGTCTGCCAGGACAAAAGGAACCTGCCCCAACACATGGCGCCCTCGCCCAATTCAAGGTGCAAGAACTGTGGGATAGACAAACAACCCCGGAGAACTGCCCAGCCCAAGGGAAAACATGCTCCAACTCTGCAGTAAGCTCAACCCTTTGCCAAGGTGTGCTGCAGAGGCCCGCAGACCAGAGGGACCAGGGGAAGTGCACTAGCAGCAAAAGTCATTCAACAGCTCTCACTGAATGACTCAGTACATCAGAACCCAACATTATGGCACACGTGGCTGAGCATTCCCCAGACAAATATGTCTTCCTCATCTCGTTCACCGACCACCACAAGAAACATAGGAGGCCCATTTGAAAAGTCGATGTAGCAGGCACAACCATCAAGGCGTTTACGGGCACATCGGTCAACCACCAATACCGAAGCCTCCGCCTGAGGCCAGCACTCTTTCCGTCAACAACCAAGATCTATACATAGGGGCGGGGGGCGGGGGGCAGACTCCTGCTGCTGAAAGGGATGCTGAACACACACGTTCTGGCCAATGACAAGTGGACCCGGGCAAAGTCCCACATCATCGATGGGGACACCAAAACCCTCAGCAAGTGTCATATGGTGGAGGACCTAGGTTCATATTCTTCACTTGGAATGTTCAGGCCTTCCAGGTTAACAAACTCAAAAGCCAGTTCCCCAGCCTATTGCAAGTGCTAGGGTGCCTCAAAGCCCCCTGATAAAGCGTCATCTAAAGAAAGACGTCAAGCCAGTGGCGCTAAGACACAGAAGAGTCCCTTTTTACCTGTGGCCACCAGTCAAACCGGAATTGGACTAGTTGTAGAATCTGGGCATTATTGAGATGGTCATTGGGACCACACTAGGGTCTCACTGATGGTCATCATGGAAGAACTGAAGCAGCAGGACCAGATTTGACTGCGCAGTGATATGCACCTCTCCAACCAAGCCATTGGATGAGAGAGACACATCACACACACAATAGACGACATCATCATCAACCTCAATGGGGTCAGGTGATTATCTAAGCTTGACCTCAAAGCCGGGTACCACTAACTACTGCTTGATGAAAGCAGCAGGTACATCACAACCTTCTTCACACACCTAAGTTTGCAGAGGTACAAGCACTTGAGATTTGGGATCTCATCCACAGCCGAAGTGTTTCAAAAAGCCATTTGCGAGGTTCTCTTCGGCCTCCAAGGGGTAATTAATGTCAGCAATGATATCTTAATATACTCCACAACAGCAGACTAACACCACCACCGGCACAGGGCCACTTCTATGTGGTTGTGCGACTATATTCCCACCTTCCACTACAAAAAGTATTCTTTCTTTGAGACAAGCATATAATAGTTTTGCTACGACTTCACTAAGCATGGGTATTCAGGTCGCTCCCTGGAAGTCACAGGTGACCCAACAGGCTCCCGGAAAGCCATCAAAGTCTGCATTTTCCTCGTGAAAAATTACATATTGTAGTCGCTTCATTTCCAACTTGCCGACCATCATTGAACCTCTCAGGGCCCTGATGAAGGCAGACACCCAGAGGACCTGTTCCCCCTACTAAGACAACTTGTTCCAACTTATCAAACATCACAGTAAGTCAATAGTGGCCTACTTTATCCCCAAGCAGAGAACGGAGCTCATCATAGATGCCAGCCTTGTAGGGCTTGGGGCAGTGCTGACGCAGTAGGTGGAACTGGAACTGTAGGAACCTCTTGGATTCCCAAGTAGAGTTTTCACTCCAACAGAAGCCAGATACACCCAAATAGAGAGAGAAGCCCTTGCCATCAAGTGGGCCTGTGGGTACTTCCACCTGTGCCTCTGGGGGTAACATTTCTGGCTGGTAACCAACCACCAACTGCTGTTCTTACTCAAGAATACTGTATGCCACCCCACCCAGTACTGAGCAGTGGGTGATACAGCTACAGCAATACCAATTTGAGTTTGTGTGCCGAGAGGGCTCCCGAAACCCAGCTGACTTCCTCTGCCGGCACTCTTCACCAGAGGACAGCATACATAAGGCTTGGGAGCAGAGTGGCATGCCCAATGGCATTGACCCTTCAAGAGATTAGCCAAGCAACCACAAAAGATGAGGAGCTTGTGAAGGTCAAAGCAACTCTACCAAGGGGGGCCTGGAAACATTCCTACAGGACACCAACTAGTGGGGAGGCCCTGAAAAAGAATGCCTGACACAACTCTGGAGTGTTGCACACAAACTGAGCTCCACCCCGGATGGCCTCGTGCTACTTGGGCACCCCATAGTCATCCCTGTAGGGCTGAGACACCAACTGGGAGAGCTATCCCGTGTAGGACACCAAGGAGCCGCCATGACCAAAGGCTGCCTTAGAGAGAAGATGTGATTCCCCGGTTTAGAAGCAGTTGTGGATGACCTAGTGCAATGATGTCTAGTGTGCCAGGTGACCAGAAGCCCAGAAGCCCTGGCACCGGTAATCACAGAGAAAAATAGCAATGCTCATGGAAAAATGTTAGCCTCAACTTCATCAGTTTCCAAGAAGGACATATCACCATGGTACTAGTGCACAGCCATTTCAAATACCCTACAATGTCGGCCCAACACTTAAGAAAGGTATGGGCCCTGTTCAGCCTCGCGGAGGAGAACAGAACAGACAATGGCCTGCAATTTCAAGGAATTGAATTCCAGAATTTCCTGGAACACCTTGGCATATGACACCAGCGAATATTATGTTATGTTATCTTGACTTATAGAGCGCAACAGCTGCCCCAGCAAAGGGGTGTCCCGGCGCTGATGCAGGAAAGACAAACACAGCAAAAGGCAAACAGGAGACTAGGAAGCAGGGAAAAGATAGGTCTTAATGGCCTTTCTAAATGCAAGATAATTGTCAAGGCCACAGATCTGCACAGGGAGTGAATTCCAAGGGTGGTGGCTCTGTAGCAGAAAGAGTAGCCACCAGCCCAGACTCTGCGGGCCGGGTAACCACCACCAAGTGCTGACCCTGTGAACGGAGAGGCCGTATAGGGGCATAAGGCAGCAGGAGATCAGCCAGAATGGGAGGCGTGGCCAGCTTCAAAACCTTGAAAGCGATGCATACGGTTTTGAACTCAATGTGTCCGGCCACCGGTAACCAATGCAGACGGCGGATAGCATTTGACACAGAGCAAAATTTGCGTAGACCTAGGAGCATTCTAGCAGCTGCATTCTGTGCCCTTTGCAGCCTAGAGTCCTCCACCTTATTGCTCCCTAGAAAAAGGGAGCAGGCACAGTCGAGTCTCGACAGAACCATCGCCTGAATAATGAACTGCTGTGTAGAAGCATCAAAAAATCCCTACAAGGGTCTAAGCCCCCGAATGAGTCCAAAACAGGTCCCTGCTTTTTTTTTCATTTGGACTCGATAATTTAAGGAAGAGTCTAGCCAGAACCCTAAATTATTTACTGCCTGTTTGGGGGAAAGGTGTTTACCGAGACAAGTTGGCCACCAGAGATCACCCCACCAACCATGGTCCCTTCTTACTAACAGTACCTCTGATTTCTTAGAGTTCAGTTGGAGGAAGTTGCTATTCATCCCCTTGGCCACTGTCGCAATGTCACCCTGAAACTTAAGGGCATCCTGCTCAATGTTATTAGAGAATGCCACCACCAACTGAGTATTGTCAGCGTAGGAACCATGGTCAAACCCCTGCTACTAGCAACTGCTGCTTATGGCTCAACATAAATATTAAACAACAGGGGACTAAGGGAGGAGCCCTGAGGCACCCCTTGTTTAACTAGATGTTTGCCGGAGGCAAATGGGGGGGGCAATAACCGTAGACGACCTCTCACGAAGAAATGAGCCCAGCCACTCCAGAGCCAAGCCCGTAATTCCAGCCTCCGCAAGACGTCTCAGCAGTATATCGTGCGACACTGTGTCAAATGCGGTGCTCAGATCTAACAGTATCAGCTCCGACATTTGACTCTCATCTACTGCTGACCGGAGGTGTTCTGTGACTGCTAGGAGCTCTGACTCTGTGCTATTGCCAGGCCTAAAGCCATTCTGAGGAAGGATCCAGTAGGTTATCAGCGGTCAGAAAATCCGATAGGAGGGAGTTCACATAAGCCTCTACAATCTTGGCCACCCACGGTAGCAAGGAAATAGGGCAGTAGTTCTCTGGTTTGGCTGGGTCAAGCACAGGTTTCTTAAGTAGAGGAATTACTTTAGTCTGTTTCCAGGCCCTGGGCACTGTAGCTGTTCTGAGGTACCTATTTATCAACAGATTCAGGGAAGGTAAGATTGTCGACAGCACTTTCTTAAACTGGTCTGGTTTAAGTGGGTTGACAGGAGATCTTGACTTGATATTATAGCATAGAGCAGAAAGTTGATCAGCTGTGATTTGGCGGAAAAGTGTGAAGGGTATTAACCTGTTGACAGCTTCAAGACTATTGCACATTGCTATGAGTGGTCAGGAAGGACCGATAGATGGCATCCACCTTTTCCACGAAGAAGAGGGCAAGGTCCTCACACTGTTTGTTGGACTTAATGGTTGACCCAGCCAAGGTTTGTTTAGATTGCAGACTGGCAAGAATAGAGAATGTACTCTTAGAGGGATTAGAACTCTCGCGTATTTGATTGGTGATAAAAGCTGCGCGTGTCTGATGAATGGACTTATGGTATCTTTTAATAGCTGCAGGTAAGATAACTTTGGCAGTAGAGCCAAAGTCTCTTCTCCAAATAGGTTCTAATCTCTTACACCCCTTACGCATCTCCGCGAGTTCAGTCTTAAACCATGGTCATGATTTGGTTTTACGATTGACTGTGCGCTTCATAGGGATTAAACTGTCTAATGGGTGCTCTATCCACTCAGAAAATACACAAAAGGCAAGCATCCAGGTGATCACATTTCAATTTATGCCACAGCCGTTTCCAAGTGGATCACTGACCCTTAGTCCGCGCAGCAGTAACATCGTAAAGGGACATTGAGACCGTCGTCTGGACATTTGCTAGTGCCTTCATAATGTCCTCCAATGTTACCTTCTTCCCTCCGTCACCTTCCTGCACTTTGCCGTGAGGTGGCGTCGTATGCGATCCCTTTTCATATGCATACTTGTCCAATTTCGCCTGGACAGTCTGGTTTCTGGGCCCTCTGCCCGCCATTTCACCGTGAGTTGTAGGGTGCACACCAATTGTGAACTCGATGGAGCTACTGGGTTAACCGAACACACGCTCTCAATATTCTCAGTGTCTCGGTCCCAAGCCGTTGTAGTGGGTGGAGGCGAGAGGGTTTGTCAATGGGCCAGAGGCGATGGGCGAGGCCGGAGAGACGTCCCCCGCAAGGCCGAGAGTTCAATGGACGACATTGGGCGATGTTCTGCCACTCGCAGCAGGGTTCACCAGCCAGGGAGTCAATCACAGGAAAGAGCAGAGGTGGTAGGAGCGTTGTGCAGGCATGCGCCGCTGTCTATGAGGCCGCCGCCAGCCTCTGTAATCAACGGAGTCCCCGGTCTCACAGGCTCCGCCAGTCCTCACACAGTCCGGCGCGGATAACTTCTGAAGCGGGCTTCGGTTTAGAAGCACGGGGGCATCAATGTGTGCCACTCGGGTTCTGACGTCGGAGAGCCCCTCGGGAAGCCCCAATTTAGCGGATAAATGTGCGGATTGATGTTTAAGGGCTGCTGTTACTCCGGAGCTCTCGGACTAGGCGGCCATTTTCCACGGCCGGTAGCCACGCCCCTTGTTTAACTTTTTGAAATTAAGTTTATTTGTTATAATTGTTAAATCTAATTTATTTTTTTAAATAAATGTTGTTCTTTAATATAGTTAATATCTATCAATTTATTTTATATATATATGTATAACAAACAATATTTTGTACAACTATATTTATGACATCGAAATTTGTTTTTTAATATTTTTGTTCTTACCATCATAAGTATAGGACGCAAATATTTTTGACATCGATATCTTGGTCACGATATTATTGTATGAGGATTTTTTGAGTGTCGATATTTTGTCAGTGTACCACTTTGAGATCTTCTTCAAGCAGGTTCAAAACAAAGTTCCAGTCTTTGTCCCTTCCTTGGCAGAAACAGCAACTGCTGGCCAACCCCACACAGCACTCAGCAAAGGGGCAGTACTGCTCCTCACAGTTCTTCAGTTCTTCTCTTTGTCAAAGGTTCCTCTTGAGTGCAGAAGTAACCTAAAGTTCTGGGGTTTTAAGTCTAATACTTATACCCTAAAATGTCATTGTCCTCTTTGTGCAAGGGTCTCCGAGCGCAGTCCAAACCAGTTCTGTCCTCACTGGTGCAGTATCGGAAAATGTCACACACACCAGTACATGTCCTATCTTTCACATACACTGCACCCTGCCCAGGGGCGCACCTTGAGCCTACCATAGGGGTGCCTTAAATGTAAGAACATGGAAGGTTTGGGCACTTGCCAAGTCGACATGGCAGTTAACAACTGCGCACATACACTGCAGTGGCAGGTCTGAGATACCTTTTCAGGGCTACTCATGTGGGTAGCACAATCAGTGCTGCAGGATCACTAGTTGTATTTGATTTACAGGACCTGGCACACTTCAGTGCACTATACTAGGGACTTAACAGTAAATCAATATGCCAATCAGGGAGATCCAATTGTAACAACAATTCGCAAAGGGAGCACTTGCACTTGGACACTGATCAGCAGTTGCAAAGTGCCCAAAGCATCTAATCCAGCAAAAACGAAATCCAGGACAGCATCAAAAAATACAGGAGGTAGAGGCAAAGAGTCAGGGGAAACCGCCCCAAAGATGTGAGGTCTAACATTCACACACAATTCTCTGTTCAGCAATCACAGCAAACAGCAGGGTGGCTCTCTATGACGTATTCAATCAATCCCAGGGGAGCTCTATACCAACGAAACTATGCAAGCCGGACACACTGTGACAGCAGTTTCACTTCTTGCAACAGCTCACCCTTCTTTACAATTTTCACGAGCACGTTCTATAAGCAACTCACGCAAAGTAAAAGCAATGTTAACAACTAACTCTGTCTACACCTCTAAAGAAATTAAAGATTATTCATACACACAGGAGTCAATTCGGAACAACACTTTCCAACCTATTCTGATATTCACTTTAAGTGTAACATCAACCAGCAGGATCTCACTCGAATTGATACAGTTCTCCCTGTGCACTGGGATCAACTATACCAACTACATCTCACAATCAAACAAAGATAAAGTCCCTATCTCAATAATGCTGTTGATGACGTCTCACGACCAGCACCACAACACGGCAGACGACTACACCAAGTGTCTTCTACTATAAAACTTCAACCATGTAGGTATATATCTCGGGATCTGAGGCCACAACATACCAGATAACCACTTCAACTTCTCTACATTAAGCGTCACATTCACACATCAACTTAACTCACCTCCGCAGAACACCAGAGAGCCACTGCAAAACACCGCAATATAAGCATAAGCAATTGCAATGAGCAACTTTATAAAAACTCACATGCCTTTGCTGCTACAAGTTGTTTCTGAACCGGTGGAACTCTAACTGTCCTTTGACAGAACCATGGGCTTTTTTGGATTTGGACTGGACTTAGACAATTTCAAGTTAGGACACTCTAACTTCCCCATGTCAGTGGATAACTATCCTCTGCTATCAGATTTGATACAGCATTTTCTGGGTTCACTTGCTTACCAGTGGTCCTCTGATGGACCTTTTTGCCTGACTGAGAGGTGATGGGAGTCAACATTGACATCAATCAATTATCAATTAACAGTGCAACCAATTTGGCTACAGAATGAGTATCAGGACTCGGTAGCAGAGATTAAGAAGGTTTATTAAATTAATAATCAAGGTCAGGTACACGACTCTCAAAATCATGCTATAACGGTAGTGAATAACAACATGTGTGCCCAACTTCTGAAAGAAATTGAGGCGGATCAACATTAAGCAGACAAGCAGTTCAGTCACAGCAACACAAAAGTGCAACACCAAAATATAATGCTCAGAGAAAAGTCTAAAGTTCTCTTGCTTATACATTAGTAATCTATATCTACTAAATCCAGTCCGAGCTAAGAGGATGGTTTGGTAAACAAAAACATCTAAAAAAAATCAGGGAATTTCCTTGAAGTTAATTAAAACATGGCAAGAAGAAATTAGTTAGGAGAGTGTCAGCATCTCCGAAGCTCTTCCAAAAGTCTTCTATGGGTCAGGAAATAAGTTTAGCCTAATCCATACTTGGGATGGAGTCAAACGTAACTCCGAGGTCTGGACCGCGCGAAGTCCATGGACAAGGGTAAAATCAGGAGATCTGTCAGCAAAAGAGGTCCATTGTCCTTGTCGATTCTCATGTTGCAGACTTCCAAACATGGGAAAAATCTCACACTGGGAATGGGAACGACATCTTCTCACACACATGTTAACTCATAAGATTGTTGAATAGGGCTTTCAGTTAACACTATGACTCCTCATTTAGCTTCATCAAGGTCTTCTTCTCAGGCTCCCTCCTCAATCTCCAATACACATGTATCTATTCTCAAACGAACAATTCATGTGAATACCTGCAAGAAATGTTAAATTAGCAGAAATTGGAAAACAGCATTTCATGCAGCACGGTGAAATACAAGCCTAGTCAGGAAAAGTTAAAGCATTAATTCAATGGTGCATATTTAATATGCATGTGCACATTTAAACACAAATGAAAATAAGTCTCTTGGTACATTGTATTAGATTCACAGAACATGTGGCATACAGTAAATCTTTAAAAAAATTATGTGAAAGTATGACTAAGAACTACATTTCAGTTAAGTAAATGTGTAATATTAGTGCACACATTACATAAACTCCTTGTAGTTTTAGGAGAAATCACATTCTAAATATATGAGGATGGATTCTATTTAGTTTTCTAATCATTAAATGTTATTCAAAGTATTAAAGCACACATCATGAATGTTGAATCTTATATTTATAGTAAGTACATTATCGACAAAGTAAGGATGGTTTAATTGATCAAGACTTCAAATAAAATGTCAATTAGAATGGTTAAAACACACAATGTAAGTAGATTCTTTAATCCCACTGTGAATGCATCTTTATTAGTAATGTCAAAGACTGTATAAGAGACATGTGCAAAGGACATGTTTATCTCATGATCAGTTAAGTATTGGTGACGTATAAAGGGTGGGAAAATCAGCTCTACACAAATGGTTTGGTAATGTACAATTATGTTTATCATAAAATATTATTTCAAATCGTTACAGAGAAGATAAGAAAAAGGACTTAGTAAAATTGACAAATAACACCATTAAGTGTAATGACTCCTGTATGTACCAAAAACGTAAATTAACATTTAAACGAGAATCAAAATAAAGTTATATCCTTTCTTTAGAACAAAAATAGGTTAAGTAGCAGTAAATACTTTGCAGCACGGCATAATTGAATAATGATTGCGTGTTCAAACAGGTTTTCAAAGCGTTTGTCCATCTAGTTAACCCATTGGATTAAAAAAAAACCTTTGTCTTTCGAGCCTCATTCCGAAGCAGCAGAAAAGCTGGTTATTCTCCTAAATAATTGAGGCTAAAACTGCTTTGCCTCTTTTTTAATTCTTTAGCTAATGTAGTTTCAGAGGCTAACTTCCCATTGTCTCCCTTTGATGAATCTGCCCGTTCTCAAGTCTAAACCTGTTATTTTATGTGCTGTGGGACAGTTGGAGACAGAACAATCAAAGGGACAAGATCACACAAGGACTATTATTAAATAATTTCGCTCAGCGGATTGTGACAGACACTTACCTGGCTGCAACATTAATATGTGGAAGGGAAAGAGGCTGGAGGGAATTATGTGAGTAAGTATGAGGGAGTAAGTAGAAACAATAAAGAGAGAGAAAGAAGACAGTCAGGTAAGCAGGATGGGTAAAACAAGGGGAGAAAAAAAGCTGAAAGGCAGTGCAGTTTTGACAGATGGAGGGAATGAGAAGGGGAAACGATGAATGAAAGGAAGGAAAACGAAAGACAAGGCTGGAAGGAAAACGCAAAACAAGAACAGAAGGAAAGGGAGAGACAAACTGAGAAGGGAACGAAAAGCATACCAAACGAGGAGCAAGAAAGGTGTCAAAAGGTAGAAAAACAAGGGTTGGCAAAGCCAATAGGTTTCACCTACACAAGCTAATGGCTTTGTCAATGTTTAGCCATGTTGCATAGGAGCATGACTGCTGTGCAGCATGGCTGGAAGCTTTTTAAAAAATGTGACAGTGGCCAACAGTGACCATGTCATAGCACTTTTTAGGTCTCGGACTACGCAGCGCATGCGCTGCTCGTCAGAGAGATTCTGTATACAGTATAGTGGGGAAAGCTTCGTCCACTTTCTGCCTATCTTCTTGATTGGCCGAACTCCTAAATGCTGCAATCTGATATGTTTTCCTCAGCTTAATCCCGCCTCCTGACGTGCATGTCGTCATAGTTCTCCTTTGATAGCTATCAGCCCCTTTACTTTTAAAAATGTTTTGTTACCCTGCCTCTCCCCTTCCCTCCTGCAGTCCCTCACTTCTCTGCCCACCACAACCCCTCCACCCACTCCTATTCCTGCATTCTTGGAGCCCATAGTTTTATTTACAATGCAATAGGACTCGCGTAAATACAAGTCCTATTGCATTTGTAAATGCTTTTTTTCCCTCTGATTGGCTGTCTGTATGCGCACTCTATTTTACCTGTCCCTCTCGCATGCGTGCGATGCTATACAGCATGTGCGCCAAAAGTTTGTTTCAACCTCTTGTTACTTTCTATTTCCCAAGTGCTACTGCTGATTTGTGTTGTTTCTTGAAGCATGGAGTTATGCCCGCCATAATCGGGTCTGTTTACATTATTTTTCTCGATGAATACGTGGAGTGTGCACGCTAAAGTGGGGCTCAGTCGAATTCCGAAGCCAGTGTCCATGGTTTGTTAACTTGAACATCGCAATTCCCTACTTGATCGCGCCCTGCTAACATGGAGTGTCCTGCAGATGCTATGCGCACACCTTTTTATTTATTTATTTGTAATCACTGACACATTTCCATGTCAGTGCAGGCACTAGCAGACTCTACTAATTTATGAACGTGGGCGAGTGCAGGGCGCTGTTGCCTGCGGCCTCCTTTGAGCGAAGTGCATTACGCCCAGCTGAGAGCAGGCAGTGTGTTCCAGGCACCAGGGCATGCAGAGTGGGCACCGGGGAGTGCCAGGACCAGCCCCCGCAGCTCCAGAGACCCCTCTGCCCCCAGCCCGAGGGAGCTCTTCCTCAGCCCCAGGGTCCCCTCCCGCGGGGCAAGTGGTGAGTTTGTGGAGGTGGCCCTGAGCCCAGAAGCAGAGCTGGGGTGCGGACGGCTGCTCATCACGCCACAACAGACCCAGCAGCAAGAGGGGGCGGGAGCCCACACCCGGGAGGAGCACGAGGGCGGTGTGAAAGGTGAGCCCCCACCCCATGTATGGGTTCAATGTTTAAGGGGGCCCAGGGTTGGATTGGGAACGAAAATCGGCCCGGGCACACACAAAAAAAATCGGCCCACATTTGCATAAACACTCCTCATATTACTGCGTTGGTGTAATCTTATAAAAAAACTTTAGGGGGCGGAGGGGGGGGGGTAAAAAAATGCACGCATTAGTTTACACTGGTGAAACAAGTGAGGCCACTTCTACTCAGACCCCCTGCCCCTGCTCAGTATGTGCAGACATTAATGGGCCGGCCCGAGAGACAAAGGGAGTGATACCTCTGCTAAACGTAGGTAATGAGCGCCCATCCGCCTCTAGAAAGGCCACTCAAACTCCCACTGGGCAGCTGGCTGTATCAGAAGAACAGAGACAGCACCCAAATAGCCGCCCAGACTGCTCAAAAAAGCAGCCCACAGCAGCCCTGGGGACACCGGTCCCTCGTACTGTCATGAGTATATAGCAGTGGCGGAGGGCGAGAAATAACAGCTCTGACGTCACGCTAGGGGGCTGGAGCCACCTCGGGAGGAGCACAAGGGGGCTTTGCGGGGGTGGCCGACCGGAGGGAGGCTCTCCCCCCCGGGGAAGTTTGGGGCCCCGGGAGGAAGGGAGGGGGGAAGAAATGAAACGGGACACAGGAAGGGACTTGGGCTTGATTGGGCTAGTTAGTAGGGTTGGGCTCCTTTTGGGCTGGAAAGGATAAAACCGGCCATTTTGGGTCACTGTGCACCATTTCGTGGGACAGTGACCCAGCAGCCGGGGGGCGTAGTTGGAGCGTTGTTGTCGGAGTGGTGGCGTCGTTAGGGTCGCTTAAGGCCTGTTAGCGGTAGCGGTTTTGTGGCGGTGGTGAGCGGTGCATCAACGAGGAGGACTGGTGTGTGCAGGGCGGGAGTTTAGAGGGCTTGAATTTGAGGCGGCGGAGTGCAGGCGGAGAGTACCTGGTGACTGATGGCGGCAGAGGCGATGGCGGATCCCAGGGTGCGTGAAGCGTTGCGCCTCCTGGGGGAGGCGGGCAGGACGGATCTCCTGCGCGACGATGTGAGGGTAAGGCCACCGCTGCGCGCTGCAGATGGCGCTGCGGCGGCGGTGGTGGCGTGCGAGCCTCCGCGGTCGCATGCGAGGAAGGGGGAGGGGGCGGGAGCTGGGGGTGGAGCGGCGCGAGGCGGAGGTCGGAAGGCGGCTGGGGCGCAGAAGAAGGGAGGAGGCACAGCGAGGGGGCGCGGCGGACGGAGGAAGGCGCCGCAGGTGTTTGCAGAGGGGCGGGGTGCCTGGGGGGGCGGGGGGGAGCGGGGGCATACGCGAGGGGGGGTCGGGAGGCGCAGGGGAGGGACAGGGCCCGTCAGGGGCCGAGGGAGCGTGCAGGCATCGCAGGTCACGAGGAGGAGCACCAGGCTGGGGGGGGTGGTGGAGGGAGACGGGGGCAGGCGGTGGGAGACCGCGAAGGAGTGGGGCAGGGGGGAAGACAGTGGGGGCACGAGGGGGCAATGGCGGGGGGAGAGTGGGATGCAGGAGAGGGAGTTTTAGGATGCGGTGGGGGAGGGAGGAGCTGGGGGGCAGGGAGAGTCAGGGGGGGTCGCCGGTCTTGATAGAGGAGTCGGAGGCGGAGGGGGGGTGGGACAGGGAGGGGGGACCGGGCGGTTTGGACTGGGGGTCTTCAGGAGATGAGGACATGGTGGGTCCCAGTAGGACGGGTTCGCCACGGGGCGCAGGGAGGGGCGTGGGGCAGAGAGGGGGGGCGAGGAGTGGCGGCGGGGGGCGGGGCGGGGCGGTGGTGATGCATCGGGGGTCTGGGTTGGACTGGGAAGGGGGAGGGGGGGAGGCGGCGGAGGAGATGTTGTGTTCGGGGGGGCGGAGGGGGGTCGCGGAGGGGGGCCGAGGGGGGGTGGGGATTGTTGGGGGCCAAGGGGGAGCGGGTGGGAGGGACGGGGGAGGCGGGGGGCTGGGGGTGGGGGGGGTTTCCGGCACGGCGTGGAGGGCATTCGGTGGTAGGGGGAGAGGTGGGTGGGGTGGCGACAGTTTTGGTTTTGCCCCGGCATGCTGGACTTCCCCGTTTTTCTCTTGGCAGGAGCAGTTGGGTGAGCAAAATGCGGCTCCAACCCGCCGAGAGGATGGGCCGGCTCTGCCTAGTACGGGCGGTCGCGCTCCAACGAGGGACCATGTGCGTGCGGACAGAGGATGGCAGGGTCATAGGTCTCCAACGCCCCCCTCCCGATGGGTCGCTCCGGCCGCCGGGGGACGGGGATGGAGCAGCAATATGGCAGGCAATATTGATTACCAACCTGGGGACAGGAGGATGGAGTGTGTGGATTTGGGGTCGTTGATGGCTGCGTGTAGGGACAAGGCAGGTCTGAGCAGGATGTCGGCAGGAGCGGTCATGGGGGGCGGGGATGAGGAGTTGGAGTCGGAAGAGGAAGGGGAACTTCAGGAGGGTGGGAGTTGGATGCCGACCTCTACCAACAGACGATGAGTGGGGCAAAGTTTGGCCGCACCATTTTCACGGCCAGTGGGTTGCCACTGGCTCCGCCCCTCTTTTCGGCCCGCCCCACCCGTGGGGGGGTGGGGGCGGGGGGAACCGGTAACAGTCAGAGCGTCGGGACCTGCTGGGATTTCAACAGGGGTTCCTGTCTCCGGCAGGTGTGCCGTTTTCGGCACGAGTGCTCCGCATGTGGGAGGCGACACCCGGAGGCGCGATGCTGGGGGCCTGGGGGAGGCCCAACACAGGCCCATTTCCCGGCTCCCGGGCCCAGCAGGGGGAGGGGAGGAGGTAGGGGGTGGCAGGTACCCTGGGAAAAGGCTCGTACACTGGTTAGGCTGGATCGGATAGAGCCGTTGTTGGAGGTGTATCCGCGGTCAGACGATGCAGCCGTGTTGCGTCGGGGTTTCAGGGAGGGTTTCCGGTTGGGGTACGAGGGTCCGCGGATTGCTCGGTGGGCGGAGAACCTGAAGTCCGTGAACGCGCACAAAGGCATCGTCCGTGAGAAGCTCTTTAAGGAAGTGAAGGAGGGGAGGATGGTGGGGCCTTTTGCAGAGGCGCCATTGCCAGATTTGATCATCTCCCCCATTGGAGTGGTCCCGAAGAAAGAGCAGGGCCAATTCCGGCTGATTCAGCATCTCTCGTGGCCGGAGGGCGCGTCGGTGAACGACTTTATCTCGGCCGAATTGGCGTCCGTGTCGTACTCGTCCGTGGACGTCGCGAGGAGGTTGGTGACGACGGCAGGTCCGGGGGCGCTCATGGCAAAATGCGATGTAAAATCGGCTTTTCGGTTGCTGCTGGTTCACCCGGCAGATCATCAGTTGCTGGGGATTCAGCTTGATGGGCTCATCTTTGTGGATAGAGCGCTTCCCATGGGGTGTTCCGTGTCGTGTGCCTTGTTTGAACGGTTCAGCTCCTTTTTGCAGTGGGCTTTTTCCTGGCGCACAGGCTCTGAGGCGATTACGCACTACCTGGACGATTTCTTCCTGGTGAGTCGGCCCGGTTCGACGGACTGCCAGCAGAGTCTGGACAGTTTTACAGACCTGATGGGTCACCTGGGGGTTCCGTTGGCACCAGAGAAGACGCAGGGGCCCAGCACGGTGCTGTCGTTCCTCGGGATAGAGCTCGACTCAGCGGCCATGGAAGCACGCCTGCCGGAGGACAAGCGGGCGGTTATGGTGGACTTGGTGAAGAACATGTTGGCCAAGCGGAAGGTGTTGGTGCGCGAGGTGCAGGTGTTGCTGGGACATTTGAATTTCGCTTGCCGCGTGGTGCGTGCGGGGCGGACTTTCTGTCGGAGGCTGGGTATGGCGTTGTCCGGTTTGACACTGCCGCATCATCATGTGCGGATCTCGGCGGGCACGAGGGGGGATCTGGCCATGTGGTTGGCATTTTTAGAGCGTTTCAAATGCGTGCCCATGGCACCTCCGGAAGACTGGGAGTGGGACGTGACGATGTCATCGGATGCGGCAGGAGTCGGAGGCTTTGGACTCTACCGGGCGGGCAGATGGTGCGCGGAGCAATGGCCGGAGCAGTGGCAGGCAGGGGGTAGGAGCATTGCATTCTTGGAGCTGTTCCCGTTGGTGGTGGCGGTGACAGTGTGGGCGCAGGAGTTGGCGCAAGGTGGACAATATGTCAGTGGTGCAGGTAGTGAACCGGCAGTCTGCGAGGGAACCACAGGTGCTGAAGCTGATGCGCGTTTTCGTCTTGAGGTGTTTGGAACACGATATCTTGTTCCAGGCTCAGCATGTGCCGGGAGTGGACAATGACATTGCGGATGCTTTGTCTCGTTCTCAGTGGCGGAGGTTCCATGGGCTAGCCACGGAGGCGGCGGCGGTCAAGATGGAGGTGCCGAAGGAGCTGTGGTTGGTGGGAGAGCGCGGGTCGCTCAGTTGGTGAGGTCGTCCCTGGCAGCGTCCACAAGGAAGAGTTACGAGCAGGCCTGGATGGAATTTCTGGGGCTCTGGAGCGGTAAGGCAGCGGGATAAGTGGTGTCGGGAGGAGCAGGTGGTGCGTTTTTCATGCTGGGGTTAATGGACAAAGGTTTGGCGAGAGTGACCATCGCGGGTAAACTGGCAGGAGTGGCCTTCATGGGCAAGCTGTGGTGGGGGTATGCACCCTTGGCGGGGGAATTGGGGGGGCGACTACTGGAAGGGTGGGAGAGGGAGAGAGGGTCTCGAGCGCGGAAGAGGCGGCCGATTACGTAGGACATGTTGGCAGGTCTGGTGGGCCAGTTACCGCTGGTGTGCAGGGATCAGGCGGAGACGGTGCGGTTTTCCACATTGATGTCGTGGTTGTATTTTGGAGCCTTTCGGGTGTCGAAGTTGGTGGGTTTGAGGGGAGGTACGGGGTTGACGTGGGGGGAAGTGGAGGTCGGAGGCCCGGAGGTTGCGGTGCGGCTTCAGCGGTCCAAGACTGATCAGCGGGGGAAGGGTACGTGGGTGTTGTTGGGTCCGGGGGGAACAGAGGCGGTGTGTCCGGCAGAGTGGGGGAGACGGAGTACAGAATGGTTTGGAGGTTTTTGGCAGGAGTGGGGGGGACGTGTGACAGCGGCGCAGTTGTTGTGGGTCCTGCGGCACGCCCTGCGGTCTATGGGTGAGGACCCGGGGGAGTTCGGAACGCATTCCTTTCGCATCGGTGCGGCGACGGAGGCAGCGCGGAAGGGCTGGGCGAAGGAGGAGATCAAACGGCTGGGGCGATGGAAATCGGACTGCTATAAGTCATATGTTAGGTTGCGAGGGGTAGTAGTGGATTAGCATGGATGTTTGAGCACGCTGCTTACATATGTCTCTTTGCAGGTGCGGTGGCGGGGCCTACGGCGGCAGCAGTGTCCATATATGTGGTGGGCCATTCGTTTGTAAAAAGAGCGGAGAGGGCCGAGTGGGAGAAATGCAGGAACCTCAATCTGGAGCTGGACGAGCATTTGTTTAGGTGTCATTGGAGGGGCAAAGGGGGCATGCGTTGGCACGAGTTGGTGCCGGTTTTGAACAATGTTGTGCGGGGGGGTCTGCCCAGATGTTGTGGTTATTCACCTGGGGGAGAACGACTTGGTGCAGTGCAAGGGGCTGGCGCTGGTGAAACAAATGAGGAGGGATTTGCTGGAGATCAGGAGGCAGTGGGCGGGGTGCTATGTCATCTGGTCAGAATTCATACCCAGGAGGTGTTGGAGGGGAGCAGAGAGACCAGGTGTATAGATAGGACTAGGAGGAAGATTAACAGAGAGATGTGGGCATTCTGTGACAAGGAAGGCATGGGGAGGATGGAGCACCCGGAACTGAAGTGGAGGATGGTGTACATTTGTCGAGATATGGGATGGAGCTATATATCGTGCAACTGAAGGAGGCGTTAGACCGGGCAATAGGGGTGCGCAGGTATCCAAAGGTGCAGGGGCCCTAAGGGGGGCTCGAAAGCCGTATGGGGCTTTCGAGTGGCGCTTTTTCCTAGTTAAACTGGGGGGGTAGGATAGGAGGAAGGAGTTCTACTGGCTGAGGAAAGGGAGTGTACATATGGCTGATGTGGAAACAGTGAGACAAGTTTTGGGTAATTGATAATGATGTTTATGTTGTTGGCGGGGAACTGTTTAGGGGAGGGGGTGGGGGGTTTTTGGTCAGGTACATGTATAATTAGTTAGGCCTAGTTTTGTACGGCAAAGGCCAAGGTTGGGGTATGTTTTTCAGGATGCACCTGTTTCCTAATAAAGCGGCCTTTATCACACCTACATCTGTGTCCGGTCGGTTCTTCCCCTCCCCGTCTCCCGATGGGCCCCAAGGGGGCTTTGCGGGGGTGGCCGACCGGAGGGAGGGGCTCTCCCCCCCGGGGAAGTTTGGGGCCCCGGGAGGAAGGGAGGGGGGAAGAAATGAAACGGGACACAGGAAGGGACTTGGGCTTGGTTGGGCTAGTTAGTAGAGTTGGGCTCCTTTTGGGCTGGAAAGGATAAAACCGGCCATTTTGGGTCACTGTGCACCATTTTGTGGGACAGTGACCCAGCAGCCGGGGGGCGTAGTTGGAGCGTTGTCCCACCCTCCCACCCTTAGGGCAGGTTTTCGGGGGGAGGAGGGGGTAGTTGGCCCATGGGTTGATGCCTCTCGGGATGTTCGGGGGATGTTGTGAAGCAGGTGCTTTCTGGGTTAGGAGGTTTCGGGTAGTGTTGTCGCTGGGGGCAGGTGCTGCAAAGTTTATATCGGATGGCGCTTTTTCCTAGTTAAACAGGGGGTAGGATAGGAGGAAGGAGTTCTACTGGCTGAGGAGAGGGAGTGTACATATGGCTGATGTGGAAACAGTGAGACAAGTTTTGGGTAATTGATAATGATGTTTATGTTGTTGGCGGGGAACTGTTTAGGGGAGGGGGTGGGGGGTTTTTGGTCAGGTACATGTATAATTAGTTAGGCCTAGTTTTGTACGGCAAAGGCCAAGGTTGGGGTATGTTTTTCAGGAAGCACCTGTTTCCCAATAAAGCGGCCTTTAGCACACCTACATCTGTGTCCGGTCGGTTCTTCCCCTCCCCGTCTCCCGATGGGCCCCAAAGGCAGCATGAGAGGTGAGCCCTCACCCCATGCATTCAATGGTCTGACTGGCACCTCTTCCATGCGGTGTACATGTACGGCACCCCGCCCCCTTGCTTCACATCAAAGAGCCCTGACTCCCCCCTCCACCCCCCAGTTCTTCACTGAGTTAAATTCAGAACAAGAACAGCATGTGCGCCGGGCTGTTTGCTTTATTATATGGCACCGATGCCCCCTCTGCGCCCCAGGTCTGGCTGACAGTAGCTGTGTGTTGACACAAAATACACGTGCACCGTGCTCATGGAGTTGTCAGGCAGGTGGCAAACGAAAAGCCACTGCTTAATTTGTACATTTGCAATTTTTTTGTCTGTTTGTTTCTCTTATGTAACTCATGTAATCCGAAGTCCTTATGTATTGCAACTGGTTCTTTTGTAAAGCGCTCTCACACCTTCTGTTCGCGCAATATAAATTTGCACTACATCAAATAAAAATAAATAAATAAAATAGTGCTGGGTGTAACTTCGATCCTTAACATTGCTTTATCCCTGGCTGCCAAGGCGATAAAAGGGGTGTCGACCTTGATCTCTACTTGGCTAGGCTATACAAAGAGGTTGGGGTCGACGGACGTCCACAGTGCACGTTTAGTTTTTGGATGTCTGCCCGCTCCAGGGCACCTGCTGGATATTGGCAGCTGTTTGGCTCTTATGAAGGGGGTGGTGAATCGTGCTGAAAGTGTCTGAAATTTATTTTCAGCAGTATTCAGATGTAACTCGGAAAAATAAATGGGCGAGGATTGCAAAGCCGCGGACGCTGGTACATTCAATATATTCCCTCTGCAAAGCGTCATTAATGAGGTTAGAATACGTTTTTAAATGTTAACCAAATGCTTTCTCTCCCTCCCGCCGCTAGTTTGTTATGTTCTAGTTTCAATATTCGAACGCTTTATTTCACAGGAATGCAGAATTAGTTAAATTAGTTTTGTGGATTTAAATATATTATAGGTGAGAATGTGACCATCGAATTAAGTTACTTCCTGGACTCAAGCAGTGACATCTAGATTAGAGTGATGCAATGCTATTCACGGTAACGTCTGAAGCAAGCAAGCCACTGCTTATGGTTGCAGTAACAGTCGCACTCTTCCCAAGGCCAGACCTATTGGCTTTACCAGTGCGTGTTCTTTCTTTGAATAATTATGATTAAAGACTGAATAAAAGCGGTGCATCAGCATTAACTGAGCAGACAAAATGCCGTTTGTATTGTTAGCTGATGGTATTTGAAAAATTGGGAAATTGTTTAGTGTATTCAACATGGAAGACATGATGGATAAGGTACCAAGGTAAGTAAGGAGAGAAAAACTAGGGCCCCAGTTATGTAATGGGTTATATAGACAGACCTGATGGGAGTTGATTTGTTTGCCGTCCCATTTGATGTATTTGACGATTATTGCACCGTGAATCGAATTCCCTGGCTTCACCTCTCCTCACCAGTACAGTGGCTGCAGAATACATTCCCTTTCAGCTCATCCTGAAAGTGTGGGGTCACCTGCATTTAGGATTGCTTACCTGCAAAATTAGCTTATCACTCATACTTAGAGATTAATACTACATCCAAAACATTTGCAGAATAGACATTTCAATGCAAGTAGTTCCCTGTATGAGAATACAAGGAGTTTCCTCCAGCTTGTTTGTTTCCATAGGTGGGTTCAGGCTCTGGGAATCCCCGCAGTCTTCTCCTCGGCCGCAGTTATCTAAGGCATCTCACACTATATGGCAGCAATGGCAGAGTACCTATTGTTGTGCTGGTCCAACACAACACAGTGCATGTAGCACCTACAGCCAACCATGGAGCACAGGCTTTCAGGCACTGATCGCAGAGTACATGCCCCAGACCTCCCCTGCAGCTCCATGAGCAAAGCCTTCAGTATGATCCCCAAGGAGAAGCAGAGGACAACACCCCAGCAAGGATATCCAGTCTTCAGCTGGTACATCATGTATACGAGCTCACCTTACGTGCTGGTGCTCTATTTATCCCATTCTATAGTCATGTTTCTCACCTGTTTGTCACCTTAAATGTCCATTATTTCAATTTCAAATATTAGTGTTTTCCTCACACTGCTGTTACTACTCATCTGCTAATTTTGCTGTTAGTGTGTGCTAATTGAATTGTCACTAAAGTCCTGCTCTCACTGCTCATATTACTGTCATGATAAATCTGTTGTCACTGTTGTACTGATCACTTTGTTATCCTACTAACTCTAATGTAGCAGTTATCCTGTATATATTGTTATTCCTGCTGTCCTGGTAACTATGCTGTAACTGCTTCACCACTAAACTCATTAATATGCCGAGACCAATTGGCATTGCCAATGCTTGTTTTTATTGCTGGTCAGTGGGCAAGGCGGGAGTCATCTCAGAGGAGTGCAACACTGAAGATGTAGAGGAATGAAAGTACAACCACATGGCGAAGGGACTCCTCATCATAGTGCTTTTTTTGTTATGGTGGGTAGGTGGGGTCAAGCAACAGCAAGGAAGGGCTGAGGAAAGCAACAACAAATGGCAGAAGGGAGGAATTGGTGCATTGTTTGAAAGTTTTTTTTAAAAGTGCTGTGACATGGCCAGTCATATTGCTTTTTTTTTGCTATGGCAGGTGGAGACGCAGGCAACATGGACAATTGAAGGCAGGCTGGAGAGGGCAAGCAACAAGATGGAAAGCTAAAAGGGGAAAGAAACAAGTGGACAGTGGGAGGAGAGCGGGAGGGGCAAGCAACAGGACGGACTGCTGGAGGAGGACAGGAGCGGGTGAGCAACAAGACAGACAGAGGGATGGGGAGGGCAATAGAAGAACAGCAGGAGGTAGGCACAAGGGTGCAAGCAACAAGACAGACAGACATAGGAGTACCGGAGGGGGATAGCAACCGGATGGACAGTGGGAGTAGGACTGACGGGGGCAAGCAACAAGGACAGCGTGAGAGGTTCCGGAAATGGCAGGAGGATGGCGGGATGGGCAAGCAACAGGATGGACAGCAGAAAAGGACAAGCAACTACAGGGAAGGCAGGAGCAGGTAACCAACAACAGGGTTGGTGGGAGGGAGCAAGAAGCAACACAGATGTGGGAGAGGGCAAGCAACAGCATAGAGAGCATGAGGGGGTAAGCATTAACATGCAGTGAATGGGGGCTAGGAAAAATAGGGAGGGGGCAAGCAACAACATGGACAGTGGTAGGGTGGTCGGAGGGGGCAAACAACAAAATGGACAGTGGAAAAGAGCAAGCAACAACATGGAGCATTTGAGGGGGCAAGCAACAGCACAGAGTGAGGGAGGAAGCAAGCAACAACACTGAGGGTGGGAGAGGGCAAGCAACAGCATAGTGAGTGGGTGAGCCAACAGCCCACCGGAGGGAATTTAAACAGTCAGCCTGCACGTACCTCGTGGGTGTGCTACTGAAGACTCTGTTCTGCGGGGTGTTGCTGCTGCTGGGACGACTGCTGCATTTCCCTGACCTCGCCGCACCCGCTTCGCGGGTGCCGCATCGCGGGTGCCGCATCGCGCTCTGGGACCGAGGTGACTGGACGCCTTGAAGGAGCTGTGGACTGCGGGCTTTTGCTGGAGGCACACAACAGGGCTGTGAGCGTTGTAGGGACTCCATCTCCCAGGAGTCCCTGCCTGACCTATAGCTGCCATCTGGTCCGCTCTCCCTGTTGCTCCGCCCACAGCCCATCAGAGGGAATTTAAACAGTCAGCCTGCATGTACCTCGTGGGTGTGCTACTGAAGACTCTGTTTTGCGGGGTGTTGCTACTGCTGGGACGACTGCTGCATTTCCCTGACCTCGCCGCACCAGCTTCGCGGGTGCCGCATCGCGGGTGCCGCATCGCGCTCTGAGACCGAGGTGACTGGACGCCTTGAAGGAGCTGTGGACTGCGGGCGCTTGCTGGAGGCACGCAACAGGGCTGCGAGCGTTGCAGGGACTCCATCTCCCAGGAGTCCCTGCCTGACCTACAGCTACAATCTTGTCCACTCTCCTTGTTGCTCCGCCCACAGCCTGTAACCGCCCCTACTTATTGGTTGTTGAGCCCCGCCGAGCGGGAGCGCGCGGGAGCGTCGCAGGGCGAAGACCGGGCCAAGAGCGGGCCTATTTGTGCCAGTTTGTGACAGTTCGTGACCGGGCCGGGCCCCCCCCCTTGCTTTTGCTCCTTGCTGTACATCCTTAGTGTGGGGAGACGTCCTGCTGAGAAACAAGGAGCAAGTCATCCTTAGTGGGAGCAGCTATTACTGGAGGTATGGAGAGATTTTTGGTAAGAGCCAATACTCTTACTGATACCGAAATAAACGCCCTTGAGAAGCGTTTATCAAAGGAACTATCAACTAACAAAAGATCCTCCCTTGGTACTCTGGCTAGTGCCAAAACCCCGGACCGGCATAAAGAGACTAGTAATAATGCCACGACGACCTCATCTCTCAAATCTGTGGAGAACAACCCAGCGTCACCTGTTCTGGACATATTGGTTAATGAAATTCTTCCCAAAATTGATTTGGTTCATGACATTAATATGCCCACCTCCCCTGATCCAGTTGTTATTTGTGATTCTATATCAAATGGGGTGAATGAGGGGGCCGCAACCAAACGTAAAAGACCATATAATTCAAAATCGGGAGGCAAATCAAAATTTGCCAACCATCGACATGAAACTCTTAATCCCACACTTGGATCATCCCACTCCTTACCTAGCACGGACTACTCTATAGAAACCTTGGGAGCTCTTTTTAAATCCTTTTTATTCCCCCTAGAGTCTAAACTGGAACGTATTGAACTTCGACTGTCTATTATTGAGAAAACCTCAGCTGCTATTCTAGCCAGACTTCCTGTCTAATTCTCCCTCCAATCCCTCTAACCCCCAAGTCCCCCCTACTAACCTAGGACCCCCTTTAGCGACTACTGTTGCCCCCCCTTTGTAACCCCCTATGGGCAATTCAGCCCGACACAAAGTAGCAATTCTATTATTCCACCTTTGCTACCTGTGGGTCCAGTTCATCTTACGACCGTTACTAATGGGGCCACATCTAATGGCCATTTGGCTCCCCCATCCCCTGAAAAGTTTGTTCCCAGACCACGTAGACCCGACCTGCCTCCTGAAGCTAATCACTTCATGGTAGTCATGGCTGGTGTCCCTCCCCTTGAGGCTGGAGAAGGTGAGAATTTTCAATCACTTAAAAGTAAAGTCATTAAATGGCTGAATTGGAATAGACCCTTCCCGGCCCATTTTAATAATGAAATTATCATGGTGAGAAGGATACCTTGGCTGGGTAAAACCAGAAAGTCTATAACTGGGGATTGTATTACGGTGAGTTTCCGAGACCCTAGGACAGTATTGTACATATGTGCCGGGTTCAATAGATCACTCGATTCCATCATTTAGGCACTGCCAGTGTCCTTCTTCTTTCCCCCTATCCATATGCACCATGGCCAAGGCCGAGGTAATTGGACGAGGGTTGAGCGGAGGGGTAGATCTCGTGGGTATGAAGTAAGACCGTTGTTTTGCCCCCGGAGACTCCCTTCTGCGATTTTAATCGATTCAACTGCCTTAACGGGCTGGACTGAGTCGATTGACTGCCTCCATCCCCTGTTTCAGTCCCTAACCCCTCCTACTACTGGTAACGGTCTAGTTGCAACATTGGGTAACAGCTCATCCTCCACCCCAGCACTTGTAATGCTCCCTACCGTTACCCCGGTACACTCATTTTCCCACGGAGCCGGCACCGTTGACAACAGTTTAGTAGCAGTTATGGGTCAATGTCTAATACCCGTAACACCCTCCATCTCTACCCAGGAGCACACACCTTTCCAGGGAGCTACCCCCCCTGTCCCTACCCATCTTCCCGTTTCCATGGTTTCCCTAGTTGCCATTAAGCCCCCATTCTCGAATGTACCCGAGGCCATTGAACCAGCATCCTGTATCCCTGGCTTTAAATTTGCCAGTTGGAATATTGCTGGCTGGAGCCGGCAAATGTTGTCCTTGGGCTGGAGCGAAATCCTTTCCGAGTTTGATGTCTTATGCCTACAAGAGACCTGGGTAACCACTGATATCATCCTCGATGGTTTTGTGTCATATAACAACCCGGCACAAAGGTCGAATATGGGTAGGGCCAAAGGGGGGTTAATAATTTTACTTTCTGTGAATCTCCCTGTTCGTGTGAAATTGCACCAGACTGTGGGTCTTCATTCGCAAATTTTAAGCCTGGAACATAAAAGGGGCCATGTAACTTTGATGATTAATCATTACAACAATTTGTTTGATGCTGCTAATACTTCTGTGGTGGATGAGTTGGGTCTAGCCGTGAGCAATATTTGTAAAGGCATTCATAAATCCTTCGATATTATCTGGGGAGGGGATTTTAATATTCGTACCTGTCCCCACTCATTTACCAGAATTTGCGGGTATGATGGGGATAATGGGGAAAACCGGGCACATTTCATACATTCACCATATGGCGACTACCTCAATTCTTTGATGTTAAACATGGACCTTTTGATACACCCCCCGACCACAGACGCTGAGGGTAATCCAGTACCAACTTTTGTAGGATTGAATACGACCTCTGTTATTGATCATCTATTAGTTTCCGCACATTTTGTCCCATTTTGTACGGTCCCCATTGTTGCAGATCTTGGAAGTAGCGATCATAATGCTATCACCATGTTGATTTCTGTCTGGGGGGTCCCAGCTAATATTCAGCGCTTGATAGTTGAAGATGTAACCCCCTGTAGGCAGAATGGTATTCGTATCAAATGGTGTATGGATAACTCTGAGAAGCTGCAGCATAAAATTGTAGAAGCGGGGTCTGTGGCAATACTTAAATGTTTGGATCCAGAGGCATACTCCAAGTGCATTATAGCTGATTTTGTGGAACTAGGTACTATCATAAAAAGATCTCTTACCATCACCAAAGGCCTAATTAAGAAGGAAAATGTCGGTTGGTTTGATAGTATGTGTACCAAATCTCTCCGGGAACTCAAGCGGGCACTCACAAAACAACCCAGAGACAGAGAGGCCATTATATCCCTTAGACTCACTTACAAACAGCATTTAACACGCAGAAAACAAGAGCTCAGGGAGCAAGCCTGGGATGATCTGACTAAAGCAGCAATATTGCACGATAGTAAGCTCTTCTGGAATACGGTTAACAGCCCTTTTCTTGTAAAAGACGACTTCCCCATATTGTCAGCTCAGGTTAGCGAAGCGAACTGGGTTGCACATTTTACTGAAATCTTTGACCCGGGTAGGGAGGATTGTGCTAGTTCCTCCTCCCCCATGTTCGAATTAAAGCTATCTCTGGATATTACTCTCCAAGAAGTGGAAACCGCCATCAGACAGAGTAAAGGGGGGAAGGCGCCGGGACCGGATGGGGCCCCGGTTGACCTGTACAAATCCCACCTGACACTTTGGAGCCCACTCCTGACACAGGTATTTAATGCCTCAGTTAGGGATAGCACACCATCTACTTGGAGTGAATCCATAATCTTACCTATCTATAAGAAGGGAGATAGAGGAGAGGCTAAGAACTACCGCCCTATCTCCCTTCTGGTTTCCTCTCTCAAGATTATGAGCAGGGTCCTACTGATGCGTCTAGAGGAATGGGCGGTGGACAACAAAATTCTAGCTGAATCCCAATATGGCTTCTGCAAAGACCTCGGGACAACAGAGCAGTGTATAAATCTCGACCTTATCATCGGGAAATACACCAAAGCGAAACAGGTTTCCTTATTTCTCTGTTTCGCTGACCTCTCGAGCGCCTTTGATTTAGTGGATCATACTTTGTTATGGTCCACTTTACTGGAAATGGGAGCCCCTTCAGCAATTATATACTTCCTGGCCAGACTCTACAATAAACTATCAGCCCAGATCTGCTATGGCCAGGCTGGGGAATGTACTGGGAAAATTAGGGTTAACTCAGGTATAAGGCAAGGCTGTGTGCTGGCCCCCTTGCTTTTCTCCCTTTTTATAAACTCTATGGAGTCCGAATTGAAGAGGGTACAGGCAGATTCCCCGCAGGTTGGTGGTCATCCTGTGCTGGTCCTGCTATATGCTGATGATACGGTCCTACTCTCGCTCACCCCGAACGGACTCCAAAACCTTATGAACTATTTCTACGATTTTATTAAGGGGAGAAAACTGAAAATTAACAATTCCAAGACCTACATTATGGCCTGTGGGAAACGGATGAAACTCTCTAAGCCATTTCATTTTAACAATCACAGAATAGAGGTAGAGGACAGATTCTGTTATCTCGGTGTAACTTTTAATAACAGAGGGACTTGGGCACCAGAGATTTTAAACGTGAATGCTAGGATGGGCAAAAGCTCCTCTGGGGTATTTCGCTTTGCATCTAAGTTAGGTAGTCGCCGCATTCCGGACATGTTAAATATCTATAGGCATAGATGTGTATCCATTGCTTTATATGGATCGGGTATATGGGGCTACTGTAACCACAGGGATCTGCAAGTCACAGAGAATCAGTTCCTTAAAAGACTCCTTTGTCTACCTTTCTCGGCATCCAATGAACTGAGCCATAGAGAGGTGGGCATGAATTATCTTACCGACCTAATGGGAATGAGACCTCTCATGGTTTGGAGGTCAATCTGGGTTAAGGATGAGACTGACTTTACCAGACAGATTATCTTAGATTGTCTTCGGTTGGACATAGTCCGCAAGATCCCCTGGTTAAATTACGTTTCATCCTCTTATAGTGAAATTTTTAATCTTGATATTTTTGATGACCCCCATAGTGCCGTTACTGTACCTAAAAAGGAACTTATAAATGTCTTTCTAGGGACCAAATCTAACTTGCGCAGGGCCGAAGGTAGCCTCATGTCAACTCATGTATTTTATCATTCTAATGTGTTGGAAGACAGGGGCATGCCTATGTACCTAAAAGCTATTACCAAGCAATCCCACCAGTTTGGTTTCACTAGGTTGAGACTAGCTATTGTACATAATTTAGTGGCATTTCCACAGATGAAAATTTATAGCCAATCCCCCTGCCCTTGTGATGGCCTTACTAAGCAAAACACACTGCACTTTATGCTTATCTGCCCCTTTTACTTGCACCTTCGTCGTTACTACCTCAGACCTGTTTTTAAGAAATATTCTGTGTATACTACTGCCCAAGCACTGAAACTGTTATTTGCACTAGATACTTTGGACATCTGTTTTTTTACCGCTACCTTTTTACTAAAAGCTGTTTCTCATAGGAAAAGCCTGGTTTTCTAACCTCGCTATTGATTGAGCTGTTTTATCTATTGAATTGTCTGTTGCCTGTCTAGTACCCTATTCTGTATTTTTACACATTGTATGCTTTTGTGATTGTTTTTAATAATCGAATAAAGCTTTGAAACTGAACTGAGTGGGTGAGGCAAGTAACAACATGAACAGTGGGGGGGCAGAAAGCAAAAACATGGACATCGGGTGGGTTAAGCAACAACACGGACAAAGGAAGGAGGGTCGGAGGGGGCTAGCATCTATACGGAAGGAACAACAGCATACAGGTAAGAAAGTGGGACATGGAGAGGGGAAAGAAACGCGAGGGAGAGAAGCACATGTGGGAGACAACACATGCACTCTTGTGGAGTGCTTTAACAGAAGGTAGCTCCAAAAGCGTGAGCTGTGGAAGTACAGTATTTGGGACAAGCTTTAGGGGAGGCCGAAACACAAATAGAGAAAGTGAAGCTAGCACACACAGACCAAAGAGAAGTAAGCAAATGAGAGTGGCGATAAAGCCACCAAATGGTGCTAGTATTTATGATCCAATTCATTACAAAGGTGAAAGCAGAGTTGACCCTGCTAGCATTCCAGCAGAGGACCTTTAGATTCATGCCGAAGGCTCATTTACCATTGGATTACCATGGGAGTCTGCACCTCTCCTGTTGCTGCCCATGTTGTCTGCACTGTCCAACTCAATTGTATGTGTTTTATCAACCTTGGAGAATAATACAAAATAGTAATGTTAATAATCATCCTTAATAATGATAATCCAAATAAATTGCATACACAACACTGATTAATGTTACGTTTTGCTGGTCCTAAGCACTATAAATAGCGGCTTTTACTAGTAGTCAGTGTAATGTTCTCAGAAGGATGAATGGCTGAGTCAGCCCCACCCAGATGAAAAGCTGTGACTTGCAGATTTCAAATATTTTTTCTGTAGTAGATGCAATTGTGCATTCCAACAGTATTGGTGCTGCTTTTCTCTCCCTAATTCGATTCTCGCCCTAACAGATTTCCAGCCATTTCGCCAATCTCACTGAACCTTCACTTGCAGTGAGTAGTCTTTCCCAGGAAAAGCCGAAACTTAAATCATAACACATCAACCTTGAAATGTATTCCAATCCAAAGCATTTGCGTAAAAAACATGCTTGGTAGAATGGAAACGCCCAAGTGCCACCTGTAGAATTCCCCTCTTGACGCAAACTAGTGCAAAGCAGTGCAAACTGCTAAACTGTGTTACTTTTAGGCAACTTGCCACACACAAAAAATGCAGGATGTCCAGGACACGTATTGGAAGTGTAATTAAATGGTGAAGTAATAAAAGTGCTCAACTGGAACCTGTCCCTTTATTTCTGTGTGTTTTATTACTAAAGCTCATGTGCCCCCAAGTGGATACTGATGGCTGTTGCCGCTGTAAAATCTTCCGTTTTTTTCAACAGGACTTTAAAACTGGGAATAAATACTTTTTTAAATACAAAATCGTTACGTTTTTTAGCCCCCAGCTGTGAACTCATTAAATACACTTCCTGGAAAAAAATGACCTTCTTTAATGGCCAGCTAACGCTTCATCCTTCTAAGAAAGACATGGATTATTCACCGCTACTGGATTGTATCTGAGTATGCTGTTCTGTAATGCACTTTGATCTCTTTCCGAGGCCACGTGCCATACTCATTGCAATTATCGGATGTGGTACTCTTGCATACAAAATGTAACATAATTGTGTCATAAGTAAACTGAATAAAAACTGTTTAATCTAGTTTAGAAGTTACCTTTCTCCTTTATACCAGTGCTTTAATTGGGATATGGGTGGGGGTCTCTAAAAAGGCATGGCCAAAGAAGTATAATTATGAATTCTCTCCAGGAGGTGTTTTATATGTAGTAAAAGGTATGACTTCAAAACATGTAATCCAGAATACTGTGCTTCATATAGCAATGCCACCAGACCAGCATTTGAGTGCCGAGCCATGAGTTTTCTTTTTTTTTGCATCTAGACATATCACACAACATAGAGCCTAAAACAAGCCAGATTTATTGGTTTTGCCAATGCTTCTTAGCAGTATCAAATAAATGAGTAACAACAAAGATTTGATGTGAAGAATTTGAATTAAAAACGTTTCAACTCTAAAAATGTGAGACAGTGAATTAAACATTGTTAAGGTCTGTGAAACGGGTAGATGTCTTAGGAATCTTAATCACTCCTTGCAAGAAATTGGGTTATTGGTTGAGGGGGGCGCAAGCCCCACTCATGCAACAACCTCCATCCTTGTCAGGGTGAACCATAGAAGTCACAAAAATAACCTGTGCTAAACCCTTTGGTAGCTTGGCACACATCAGTCAGGCTTAAAAGAGGCAATCTGTAAAGTATTTATGAAGCACATATACAGTAATAAAGTGAAAACACAACACAGGAAAAATTTCAAACCAAATTAAAAGAAAATAGCACATTTTGATAAATAGAATGATACCAGAATAACAAAAATGTATTCAGTAGAGTCGGAGGTATTCAATTTGAATAATTTTCATGAACATAGCGCCAAAAACATAAAGTGACAACTCTGGTTATCTGGCAACGCCGATTCAGGACAAAGTCACAAATTCAAACCAACCACAATGGAGCACGGACCTGGTACTGGGACCAGGTTAGTCCTGCTGGGAATTGTGCCATATGTCCTTAATGAGAGACTCCTCATCACTTGCCATCAGTTCCAATCAAGAGCTGCGCAGTGCTGCAATGCAAAGGCGTGCGTCAAGGTGTGTGACACTGTGTAAGTTCCAACAACAAGCTCAGAGGGCTGCGATGCGAGATCCTGCATCGAGCTGTGTCGTCCTGCATCAGTGCGGATGAGCCCGACGATCAGGAGCTGCGAGGGTCTGTGATGCGAGGTCCTGCATCGTGTTGCGTTGGCTTGCATCATTCTGCATAATTTCTGATGAAGCAGCTGATCAGGAGCTGCAAGGGGCTGAGGCGAAAGATCCTGCAATGAGTTGTGTCATGCTGCATTAGATTTGATGGAGCCCAGAGTTAGGCAGGGAGGAGTACATTCTGATACCAGTCATGGGTGCAAGACCTATAGAGGCACATCTTGGGAATCAGAGAATTAGTCCAGCAGAGGCCAGCAGGGCTCAGATAGGACTAATTGAGGTCAAGGCAGGTCAAAGCAGGTCTTTCTAAAATTGGCATTCTCAGAATTGTTATTTAAAAAACAAATTTACCATTAAAGAGATGCTGGCAATTGGGTTACTAGTTGAGAGAGGTAGAAAACTACTCAAGCATCAACCATAATCTCCTTCAGTGTGCAAAACAAGAAAACCCAAATTAACCTGTGCCTAACCCTCTGATAGTTTGGCACAAAACAATCAGGCTTAACTTAGAGGCAATGTGTAAAGTATGTATGTAAGCCTTTATACAGTAACAAAGTGAAAACATCACACAAGAAAAACACTACACCAATTTAGAAAAACAGAGTGAAATGTAATAAATGTTATTGACACAAAAATGACAAAAATCCAATCAGTGGAATGGAGATATGTAGTTTTAAAGATTTAAGTGAAAATAGTGTCTAAAAGGTAAGAACGCTAACTGTGGTTATCTGGTCGTGCGGGACCGAGACAATGTCACAAGTTCAGGCCGACCCGATGGAGAGTGAGCTGGATACAGTGACCAAGTTAGACCCGCTGAACAAAGTACCTTAATTCCTGGTTGTGGAACATAGTGCGATCCCACTTTGAGGATGCTTCTTACAGTGGCGGTTCTGAGGAGCTGGGAGATTGCGATCCATGGTCCTGCATTGTTTTTGAGGATGCCATTGACAAGGAATTTGTAATGCGAAGTCCTGTGTCAAAGATGTGTTGCACACCGGCGGTTCTGAGGATCCTGGGTGGAGGGTGTATGTGGAGTCCTGGATCGTCGTTGAGGATGCCACCAACTAGAGGCTTGCCCTGCAAAGGCCTGTGTCGAGGATGCATCGCACCACAGCAGTTCAGAGGAGGTTCTGGGCTGCAATCCGAAGTCCTGTGTCAGGGGTGCGTCGCACAGCAGCAGTTCCGAAGTGGAGCTGTGAGGAGAAGCACTGCGCTGCATCAGTTCTGCCCACAGGACCAGAGCTTAGCTGGATGAGCACCTTCAGGCTCATTTCCTAGGGTCCTGGACTGGGGTCCCACCACTTGGGTACAAGACTTACAGTGGACTGAGTACAGGTGTTGGATTCATGATGGTTTGACCCTTTTCTGGCCCTTCGGTTCTGATCAGGAGGCAAGCCAACTAGACCATGGGGTCACTCTGGTGGCCCTGAGATCAAGATGCAGGTTCACTCCTTTCAATTAGTCAGCAGGGTAATAGAGTAGCAGTCCTGTTTGTAGAGCAGCACAGTAGTCCTTCTGAGGCTTCGACAAGTTCAGAGGTGTAATGAAGAGTTGGTTCTGATGGCCCATTATTTATACCTGGTGCTCACTTTGATATAGGAGACGGTTCTGGAGGTTTCCACACCAAAAGGTGTTTGGAATTTCTAGTCTCTGTACCCTCTCCTTAGCTTGTCTGTGGTCACAATAGACTATTGTCAAACACTTTGTGAGTGACCTCAGGCAGAGCCTTTGTGACGTGAAAGTGTGGTAGGTGACAGATTCTTCCCCTTGTAAAGTCAGATATGGTCCATACTGCCAACAACTATGCTCATTGGGCTAGCTGTATGTACCCCTATTAACGTGACCTAGAAAACAGGCTGCAGGGACCAAATGGTTGGAACAAGGAAATTACAACTGTCCCCCGAAATTGTTTTCCGAATTGTGACTTAAAATCCAACCTTACCGTTAAAGAGGGTTTTAAATTACAATTCTTTAGATACCTAAATCATCTTTCCTACTTGCGTTTTTCTTGAAAGTTATTACGTATTAAATGTAATAAGGTAACCTAATGTTTCCTAGAGGAGATGCAGGCCTTGCAGCAGAGAAAAAATAATTTAAGTGTTTTTCACTACCAGGACATGTAAGAGTGAAATTTACATGTCCAATTTTTTTTAAAATAAACTGCCCCCACACTATTATTTGTTTAAGATAGGTGTGAATTATATGTATTAAAAAGGATGATTTAAGCCTGGCAAAAGGTATATTTTGCCAGGTCGAAACTGCAGTTAAAACTGCACAAAGTCTGCAATGGCAGGCCTAAAGCATGTTTAAAGGGCTACTTAAGTGGGTGGTACAATGAGTGCTGCAGGCTCACTAGTAGCATTTAATGTACATGCCCTGAGTACATGTAGTACAACTTTACTACAAACTTATAAGTAAATTAAATGTGGTAATTGGTGCACATCAATGTTACTATGTTTTAGGAAGAGAGCACAAGCACGTTACTAAAGGTTAGCAGTGGTAAAGCACGGAGAGTCCTAAAGCCAGCAAAAATGAAGTCAGTAAAATTGGAGGATTGAAGCCATAAAGGTGTGGAAGCCCACACGAAGGATTTCAGATCTAACATCTGGTTTGTCACAAACTCAATGTGGCAAATCAAGAAGCATATATCAATCTGCACTTGACTAATATGCTGAGGTATAATGGGTCTGATAGACAAGTATGTCTTAATACATAGACAAGTTGGACTTTGGCTCAGGCTCCAGACTTACAGAGTTTGCATATTTAGAGATAACAGACGTCTGCTACTCTCTGTGCTTCATAGCACTTTAAGTAGTCTAAATAATGTGTGACTCTAAAAACCGGCATATTCCAAGAAACATATGTAATAACCACTTGTAAGAGGTATAGACCCTATATATAAAGGTATGTGCTAACACATACTCTAGAATCACTTCTGGTCTTGGCCTTCCTGGTTATCCTTTTCATCATCTCCTTGTTCCTAGTCCACCTGGAGGAAATAGTCCTAAGCCTCCTCGCCATCCTAGATCTACTTTTCATGTTCTTCCTGTTGTTCTTTGTCCTAGCCCTGTTGGTCCTCTGGTACAGGTCCCATAGGTTTTCACTTTCTTCTTGGTCCAGTCCTTAGTCCTCCTGGCCATCCTGACTTTGGTGGTGCTGGTGCTCTTTATTCACATGCTACTCCACCAGGATTTTCTGGTCTTCCCCCTCCTTCTACCAGTCTTCCTCCTAGACCTCCAGCTTTAGTTTTCTTCAAGAGCAGCCCGTGCAGGTAAGAGTGGTGGGGCAGGGTGGGGGGACTCGACGGACAATGATAAGGGAAAATTAAATAAATGATACATTTTCCTCATCGTCATCTGTCGAGTCCCCCCCCACCCTGCTGCATCGTTCTTACCAGCACAGGCCGCTCCTGGTTTTCATTCTCCTTACAGTATTCCCCCTCAGCTTCCTGGTCCTCCTCTTGTTGGTGTACCTGTTCTTAGTATTTCTGATCTTGGGTCTCCTGATCTGGGTACTCATAGTCCCCCTTCTCCTCCTCCTCATCCTCTTACTTCAGTGCTCCTGGGACTGTAGCCCCTTGCCCTCTGCCTCCTCCTCCTGGTCATACTTCCACTGACCAGCCTTGTTATTCTAATCCATTTTTTGCCCTGATGGTCCGAGTTCTCTTGATATTGGTTCCCTTGACCACTGTCATCCTGCCATGGTGTTCCTGGTCATTCTGGTGTTTATCATTCAGGTGGCCTAATTATCATCATCTTGTGCCAGTTGTATGTCAATATCTCATATGCATAAATATCATCTAACATTACCTTTGTGTCCTAAATATAATTTTGGAAAATAATATTTTTTTTCAGTCATTAACTCCAATGGAACTAGTGTGCAAACTATATTTAGGGCTCGATATTCTGGTACCAAACCCTCGTCTTCCTCTTCCTGGTACCTCTGTTCTTTGCCATCTGCTCATTGTCCTCTCTGTCTTGGTATTCCTGATTTTATTTCCTCCTTCTGGAACACTTCTTTTTCTGGTCATTGTTCTCCCCCTCCTCCTCCACAGGTCTTCTTCATTGGCTTGGTCATCTTTGTTGCACTGTTGCTGCTGGTCATGATCTTGATCCTACTGATCCTGACCCTCTTGGTCCTCCTAGTGGTTCTGTCTTCAACGTTGGTAACACTGGCCTCTTCCTCCTGGTGGTTTTGCCAGTTCCGATGTAGTGTAGTTCCTATATTCCCAATTGGCTCTGTGCATTGGAATAATATATCCTATAGATTTAGACGTAGGATTGACGTTGACTAGGTCTCTATCAAATGTATTAAACTTAATAGTGAGTGCCAGCTAGCTCTGAGGTCACTTGAAACTTTCTTGAATTCACAAGAAGGGATTAGTTTCTGACAACCGCATAAACATGACAAATTTGTTTCCCAAGAATAAGAATTGTATCTCTAGAGTCGTGGAAACAATAGATAAGAATTTCACTCAGTCAATCGTGTACGTTTCGTTTCAGCAGGGGTGCAGAAAAATAGAGAGACAGGCGTTTTCAATAAAAGGTTTTATTGAACAGTCTTCTTTCTCATGCAATTAAAGTGAACTGCTACAATCGTAATGCAGGCTGCAAAGTATAACGCGTACAGCAAGAACAATATTACTGTCAAAGCATTGTATGGTTTCTAAGCCATATAAAAAACATACATTAATACATTGACTAAAAATACTCAACTGGTGCTTCTAAAATACGCCTACCCCAATGTACCTAACCTAAGTCTAGTACGCGGGAGGGAGTAAGTATTGTGTAGTATAGGTTTGGTTTTCTTTGCCAAGAATCTATCCAAGATTTCTCCTTGGTTCTAATCAGCTCCATACCTTAGTTTAGAATGAATGTGGTCTGGTATCTCTTGTCTTGGGACTCGATTTTCCAATACCCCACAAGGGCAACTTGGAAACACTGGAGCTGGATTCTCAGCAAGAGAAAGGACAACTTCTCGATCAGTGCGTCAGGGTCGGCTCCCTTCGGCACTTGCTGTAGCAAGCTGCGTCGGGCAAGTAGATAGGCGAACTGCTCAAAACCACAGTGTCTTGCTAGAGCAAGTGAAGACATATTTATACCTTGAAGGTGTCTAGTTTGACGTAAAGTCGGGCATAATAACGTCAGTAAAGAACCCTAAGGGAATAGTAGTTCCTTGTAAAGTGCATGAGTTCTTGGACAAATCAATATTCAAGCAAGGGGAGGTCCCTGACTGCTTAAGCCGATTTTCCAAGAAATTGTTGTGACGTTTTGGTACGGGTGGAAGTATCCATGCCTGTATTTGGACTGCATGGGCTATGTCTAAATAAGGGAATGATTAATATGCCTATGTTAGGGCAATGTGCATTGTACTTATATAAGGGCATGAATCAGGAAAATTGCATTAGGATCCTAAAACGCCATACAACACCGATACTGCTGTAGGCCCTCTCCTGGGGGTCCTCCTCCTCATTAATTTCCTGGTTGTTCTCTACCTTCCTCTAGTGTTCCTAGTACTTTATCTGGTTCTCATGGTCTTCAGCACCTCGTCCTATCTCCCCAATCCAGATCCTCTTGGTGGCCCTGGTCTTTCTGGTCTTCTTGGTTCCCCTACAGCTTCCATCTTCCTCCTCTTCCTCCTGACCCTCCTACCTCCTCCTGGTCGTCCTTCTCCTGGTACTCCTCTTCTTGTCCTGGTCCTAGTCCTCATTCTACTGGAAGTCCTGGTGCTGCTAGTGGTCAGCCACCTACTCCTGGCCCCCCACTTCCTTGCCTCCACCTGGCCCTCTTTCAACTCCCCTTTGGTCCCCCAGATCCCAGTCCTCCTTCTAATTCTGGTGCTGGTGATAATGGTCTTTCTCTTTCTAGTTGTGCTTCTCCTGATCCTTATCCTGGAACGAGTCTCCACTTCCACCTTCTAATTCCACTCCTTCCTCCAGTCATCCTACACTTTCTTACTTTACCTCTTCTCCTGGTTCCGGAAATCAATTCTCTTTGTTTTCTGGTCCTCCACTTCATCTCCATCTCATTGTTCAGCCACCTGACACCCCCAACCTCACCAATGACAGGAGTTACAAGCAGAAATCGACTAGAAGCATTGAGCACGAGTGTCCATTGACCAGTGGGGTGTGCCTCACACTGACTTGCATACTGTGAACACAAGCTGTGTAAAGTCACCTGTGTTTAAAAAAGACTTGGGAGATAGAAGCTGCAGCACAGAGGTTGTGATTCTAATCAAATCCTAAGATAAACATTTTAAGCTTTAGATATACTATTAATTAGTAGTATGAAGCCACCCAAATCCTGCAGGGGTTCGCCAGTTGTGTTGTTTAGTGAGTTTGCCCCACCGCCAAACCTGTTACTTAAATGTATCATGTATATATTTATTTATTTTACACAGAATCTAGGTTGTAAATAAAGGGCTTGAGATAAACCCATCCCCGTGCCTTTTTTTTGCTTTGTCACTACTCAGAAGTGACGTATCCATAGCTTCTCCATCATCCGCTTGAGTGGATGACTCTTTACCTTCCCTTGTTTACATTCAGAGAACTTATTTTTATGGCTGGCTTGACAGCGCAGCTGGCACCAGATAATTATGCAAGAACCAACAGGAGAGGTGTTTTGGCTCCCCCCACATGTTGGGAGCCAGGAGTACATTTTTTATTTGGGCAGAAGTTGTGTGCCTTTAGAAAAATGTGCCTGCCCTTAACACAGCTGTGATCATTTGGTTTATTTTTCTAGCTGCCTGAGCTTGAACTTTAATTGATGCACACATGCCATTGCAGTGCCATTACATTGTCTTGGATAACTAGATAAGTTATGTTGTATTTATCTGGCAGCAGCACAGATAGGTAAAGTAGTCATTCATGTAAGTGTGTTTTAGATCTGGATTGATGGTGCATTCATAAGCTAGACCTGTTGGCGTTGTCAATGCTTGTTTCTTTTCTGTTCAAAACTCCCTGGGAGTGCATGTGTATTCTTGCTCTCTCCCTCTTGACAATCTGGGTGACATTGGTTAGATGTGCTGTGTAGCGTGTGGCCTGTACCATCACAGTAACAGCCATCGAATGGCTATAGCTGGAGCCAAGAAGATGTCCATAACTTGATGGTCTCTGTCTGAGCCTGTCAGATATATGTACAATGACTGATAGTTTTCTTGCATGAAGTATGAACCTGTATTAATATTTGCGTAATTTTAGAGACTACTCAGATGCCTGAAGTTTAAATATTTATATTGTGTGTAACTCTGAGAGCTGTGTTCTCTAAATTTAGACCTTTTGACATTTGTCTGTTTTGACCCAAATAACTGTAAAATTATACCCTTCTCTGCTTGAGAGTGGTAAGGAATACGAGAGCTATGCAAACCATTACACTCCATGTTATGGGCCATCCAAACCAATCACTATACACATTGTAATGTAAAGTGTATAATTGCATGGGCTTTGTATGTTTTAATACGTAATAACAATCTGCAAGGTGTATCAATAACAAAGCACTCCCCCCAACATCCTACTGCAGGCAAAATACCTTTTCTGCTTCATCACCAAGTTCTTCTATGCACTGTTATGGTGTGTGCTGCATGTTTGCAAGTACATACACCCTACTAAACCTAATAAAACGATTTGAGAATCCTATATGGTTCTCAGTTATAGTTAAAAAAGTACATTCTGGAGTAAGCTGAGATCTGTCTCACGTTTTCATTAAATGAATAAATTAAAACAAAACACATAAATATCTGCTATTCTAATATTTATTTTATGAATGCCAGCTGACATAAACAGTCTGTCTACTATATGTAACGTCTAAAATGTAACCTAACTATTTGTATTGTGTCAGAGGCAGCAATAGTCAAGATGGCAGCGGCATGGTGGAGCACCTTAACAGGGCATTCAAAAATGATTACCATTGACGACCTCCATGCCATCTGCCCCTACAAGCCTCTCACTACCAGCTAACCCGGAAGGGTGTACAGGATCTTAGATGGAAGCCCACTGTCCAGGTACTGTTCCCTATGTTGCAGTTGAGGTGCAGGTGTAGAAGGGTTGGTCCTGGCAGCATGCTGGCTGCACCTAGGATGCGTCCATGTCTCCTAGGATGCTTCCTTGTTATTTCCTGTCTCAGCGGGGAACTGACCCCACACCAGAGGGGCTGAGTTTCAAGCTTTGACCAGTGGGAAGTTAGGAGTTTCAGCTAGCAGTAGCGGCACGGATGAAGTTTTGCCCGGGACTTTGGAGTCGAGAGGGTCAGGCCGGTGCAGGAGGGCCATAATTAACTTAGATTAATTTAGAAGTTGCCGACTTCAACAGTTATTGGCACCTGTCCACTTTGACACCTGGTTGCATCATCCCTTCCTCTCCATCGGCGGTGTTATTTTTTTTGCTTTTTGAATCACTCTGAAGTAGGGCCACCCTTTGGGTGGTATGAATGCTGACATCTTGTTCTCATACCCCATTTACATCGTAACACATGAAAGGCTGCCATGAGGTGGCCAATCTGTCTGACAGCAACTGGACTGCTATTCTTGGCATGATGCAGATGGCTTGTCACCCATCTTTTATAACATTTTTGGTTTGTACTCATCACAAGTCCTCATCATAAAGACTACAATGATCTTTAGTTGTTCGTTTTGTGAGAAAGTCATCATTTTTGCCCTGATCAACCCCATTTTTTGTCTGATACGGGTGGTTACTGACTCTGAATGTACCCTTAAAATTACAATTGTACATTACAATTGGTTCAGACAGCCTACTTGTCGGTCCCTAGCAAATGGTAGGGCATGAAGTTGTAGAGACCCCAGTGGATTTAATGCATTTAAGTGTGCACTGCTGTGGTGTCTGCTGTCTCTGTAAAGGCAGCCTAGCATTGCAGAATGATTTTAAAATAAAACTATGTCCAAATTCGACATTGGAATTCAAAAGTACTTCCAAAGTCTAAATCTTTTATTACATATAAGTCGCCCTAATGTCTGCCCTACGTGCCCCAAAGGTAGGGTGCCTTGTATTTAAAAGCAGGGACCTAAAATATGTTGCATATGCCCTGGGGAGGGGAAACTGCCAATTTGATTTCCCCCTGTTGTATTGTTGCTAGCTCCAAAGGCCAACATGGGAAGGCAATACTAAACTTTAATAAAGTCTAACTTTTGACAGGAATGATCTAGAACATTAATTATCAAAGTATCAAAATAATAGCTACAATAAATCCAACTACTTGCCAAGGTCAGATTTATCATAACTATCGCAGGAAAGCTGTTTTAGAACTTGCATTCTTGAAGTTACCTAAAGCAGCCTCTTCTAATTGTTCTGGCATTGACAGGCTAAGCACAGCTGCTCCTGATTAATTGTGAAGTGGCCTGTTCTGAAACAATGCGACCTCCTGGTGGGAAGATATCCGCTGTCTGCAGATACCAAGACAGGCATGGGGCTTGCTAGCCAACGTGGTCTTCAAAGGTGTGAGCACACATAGCACAGGAACTGGGCCCACCCCCAAACAGATGGGAGCCCCTCTAATTAGATTAGGAAAGGGGCTGAAAGGGGAGCAAAGAAAAAAGTCTGCCACATCCGTGGGTTAGGTTAGCCAGACTTGGCAACTCGGACCGCATTCGTTGGGGATGACCCCCCTCTTGCCAGTCCAGAATCTGGAGTAATTATGGGAAAGTTGCACAGCACTGCAGATACCTGCTTTGAAATATCAGAAGTAGAAGGACTTCCCTGCTGAACCCTTGTACTGCACAGGAGAATACTGCATTCATAAGGACTGCACTCTGAAGGCTTCACAACGAGAGGACTTTGCCTGGCTTCAAAGATCCAATCTGTGATCAGCAATAGGAAGAAAACTGCTGGAAGAAGTTACCTGCATCATCTCCAACAAGGACAAGCCCAGCTGACCAACTTCACCTGGATTTTGACAGATTTAACCAGGTGCATTTGGGAATTGTAGTTCCAAACTCCTAGGAGGCAAATCAAAGCTTCTAGACCCTTGACTGATGTTGTGGACCCTCAAAGACCATCATAGGACCATTCAGAAGACCTTCTGTAACTTTGAGGGCTTTCCAACAACTTTTTGGAAAAAAGCTCCATAAGCCCACCAACCTTGATGATGACTGTAATGTTGGGCGGAATTTGCGTAATCGCGTTACGCAAATCTCCGCGAAACGGTAAAAAAATGTCTGCGAACACGCAGAAATTCAGCGAACACGTGGAAATGCTTGTTCGGGATGCTTTTTTACTGTTCGCAATCGTTGTTTGCGTGCTCTGGGGGAAATATCTTGCGAACACGCATTTGAGAACGCGAAGAAGCAAAAAATTTCACGAAGTCGCGAAACACAACATTTTGGGCAATTTTGCGTTCTCCGCGGAACACGAAATTACCCAAATTCCGCAAATTCTGCGAACGGAACGGAATTTACCGCCCAGGCCTAACGATGAGTGTCAAGCCAGCGACGTCGAGCTGTGACTCGGCCTGAGCATACAGGTTTGCCCTGCTGACAGCTCCGGAGCTCTTCAACGATAAAGACAGACACCTTCAGGTTTCACCGCGTTATTGCACTGCAGCAGGCGGCTGTCGTCGAATTGGAATCAGGATTGACAAAGCTGATCACTTGACTTGAGAAAATGTTCCAAAAAAGTGACTACGTCACAATGTAAATACTTGGCTGGGCCCTGCAGATCACTGCAGTTGGCCGGAAACTTTAAATTTGTCCCAATCCAACACAACTAGATAGCCGCAGTTAGTGCTTTTCACTTTTAGGCGCTAGAAAACACATTTTTGCATACAATCTTTAAATATTCATATCCCTGGTTCGCTAAATTGGATTTTTGTCATTTTGGTAGCATTTTAAAGATGAAAATATTTTTTACTGCTATAAAGTGATGGTGCATATTGTTTATGATTTGTGTCTTATTTATATACTGTTTTGGTGTGATTAAATGTTTTACACGCCTGTATCCTAAGTTAAGCCTGACTGCTCGTCAGCCAAGCTACCAAGGGTTGAGCAAGGATTAATTTATTGAGACTTGACTGGACCGTACTTGTGATTGTGGTATTATGACTCGCTGTAGGTACCTACCTGCACCAACTAATAAATCATCTTCCAACACATTTTGTGTGAGATGTCTATTTAAATTACTGTAACTATGTAAAATGTGGCCATGTAATGAAATGTATGTTCTTTTGAAACTGCTCCTGCCCTGCCGAGTACCATACATCAGGAGTCAGACAACACATTTTAGTGTGGTGGTCCACATCACTGCACGACAATAATAAATCATGCATTTAAAGCACATCCTGACGCCATCAACAGTGAGGCACACACAAGCGAGAAGGGAGCTGCCTTCCATTAGAAGCAAGCAGCACAAGCCACGTGCTGCTCTGGCACAATGCACTGCCCACCATGCTGCCTGGCACCTCAGTACAGTACAACTCACTCATAATAGCTGGTACAGGTCACGCTAGCCTGGGGGCTCAGCTGCGATGGCTGCATTCAATTATCAGCTGAGACTCACTCAGCCTTGGTCGCATCACATGGTATGGTGTCACGTGACGACGACAATCATCCAGTGTCTCATATGCCAACAGGGAAGTCACTGAAGCGGTGAGCTGCAGATTATATTTCTTTGCCACACCTCTGACGGTGCCATCAGTTTGGTGCCTCACAGTGGCGGCTCCCCCATCGGGGCACGGGGGCATTGGCCCACTGCTTTCTCACTGTGCGAGAAGGCAGAAACATACATGTAATAACTACCATTTTATGTTTTCTGCCTTCTCGCTCGGCCAGAATGGAGAAGTGCCTGGATGGGGGTGGGCGGTCCTGCTCGAGGGCAGGGGGAGAGTGGATTGCTCATTGTTGTGGGTACTTACTGTTTGGTCAATAGCCACAACCCCCCTGCCCTCGAGCAGGACCGCCCACTCTCCCTTTTTCTCTATGTAGGCCGCTGCTTGCAAACAACATGCCTTATCCGGCTCGCCTCAGAAGTCCCCAGGCAGACATCTCGGTCGGCAGGGCATTAGCCTCAGCCCCCTTAGGTTGACATAAATAACTATTAACTTAGCTGTGGGGGATTGCACTGCTGGGTAAGGTCAGACTCAGTGTCACTCAGGTGTCATGCACTCATGCCGCCTGGACTTTAAATGAGATTGACTTCTTAGACAGTGGCTGTTGGAGGGCAACATAGACACTTGTGTCATGTCGAGTGCCACACTGTCTTTAAAAGGCAGACACAATGGTGACCAGCCTGAGCCTGCTGGACTTGATGTGGGGTGTCGGATCCGGACTCAGCTCTGTAGCAGTGCACAGAGCCCTGGAATGCCTACTGCAGCACAACACCACCAGCATAATTGAGCACCAGCATTGAGGCCACAGGAAGAGAGCTCAAGACAGCAGTGTACTGTATGCCAGCCACATCGACTTGCAAGTGCCAGTACTCTGAGCCCCTGTCTGCCTACTACGAGCGCAACTTCATTTCCAAGCAGCAGCAGTTAACAGAGAGAGTATAGCAGTCCCAGTCCCAGTCCAGGTGTAAGCAGCAATGTTAGAGACCACCATGGCAGCTCCACTATTTCCAGTGGCAAATGGTCAGATCAGGAACGTGCTGCAAAGGGGCCACAGATGCTAATGGAGCCCATTTTGTTACATGGATCACACTGGTGCAAAATGGGCAATGCTTCAATTCCAAGCGGGTGTTTCCTCATATGCATACAGATAATGGTATGCCTTGTACTTCAGCGCAAGCCATTACAGCTGCTGGTGCAATGAGAAACAAAGCACTGGGAGACACAATTTGCACAGTTTAAAAGATGGTGCACACAGTGCATTCCAAAGGATGCCCCTTGAAAGAAGGATAGGAGCTATCTCCCCACCAGCTGGTGCAGTTACTCGCAGTTACTCGCTGCACCCACCAATAGGGTAATCCCTGCCTCCGTTCAAAATATAACCAGATCTGCTGGAAGAGAGAGATGGAATTTCAGTCTTCGGCTCTGTCCTTCCCTAACGCGGTATCCCTATCAAAGGCCCAAATGGTCAGAGGATATGCCTGCACTAGAAAAGTGCATATTCTGCCATAATCAGGTGCACTGTCCTTGTCTATGCCTTGAGCGCGCAATCACGGTGCCCCATGACGCAGACAGGGAAAATGTGTATGTTGATACAGCTGTAGGTGGACCAACCATTCTGTCACTCTAGTGTTCGATGCTGGGTCAATGAGAAATCACATTGGCTAATAAAATTCTCATTCCCTCTGTGTTTTCTAGACGGTTCTCTACTAATCTGTTTTATGGGGTTTTAGTACACTATACAAACAATATAGCACTGTTACAAAACAGCTTTGCACCTATGGCACCCTCAAAGAGCACAGCCCATGCACACTAAGGCTGTGCACCTAATCTCGTGCTTTGTCCAGCACATGCGTTTACTGGTCCCTGCATGTTTATTATAAACATCTGATCACAATTCATAAATACTTTACATTGAATTCAATTAATATATGTGTTGTTCTGTATGTGAAAATAATTATACACCGGCATAGTTCAACAGATTGGTTAGGATTTTTTTCAGACCCATAAATTCACAATGGAGACACACTACTGGACAATGGAGACACAGTCGCCCTCATCCTCCTCGACCTCTCTGCAGCCTTCGACACAGTTTGCCACAGCACCCTTTTACAACGCCTCAGAAACATCGGAATCCAAGGAAAGGCACTGGAATGGATCACCTCGTTCCTCACCGGAAGAACCCAGAGAGTCCGCCTCCCACCATTCAAGTCCGAGGCCTCTGAAATCATCTGCGGCGTACCACAAGGATCCTCACTCAGTCCCACCCTCTTCAACGTATACATGAGCCCCCTCGCGGCTATCGCCCGCCAACACAACCTCAACATCATCTCTTACGCGGATGACACTCAACTGATCCTATCTCTCACCAAGGACCCCAGCACCGCCAAAACTAACCTACACGAAGGAATGAAAGAAGTCGCAGAATGGATGAAACAAAGCCGTCTGAAACTGAACTCAGACAAAACAGAAGTCCTCATCTTAGGTAAATCCCCCTCTGCATGGGACGACTCTTGGTGGCCGGAAGCCCTCGGAAAAGCACCGATCCCGACAGACCACGCACGGAACCTAGGCGTCATCTTGGATTCTTCACTCTCAATGAACAGACAAGTCAGCGCCGTATCCTCTTCCTGCTTTAACATTCTTCGCATGCTCAGAAAAACATTTCGCTGGATCCCCTCCGAAACAAGGAAAACTGTCACCCACGCTCTGGTCACGAGCCGACTGGACTACGGAAACACCCTCTACGCAGGTACTACCGCAAAACTCCAGAAGAAACTACAACGAATCCAAAACGCCTCAGCCAGGATCATATTAGACATCCCACGCAACGAACACATCTCTGGTCACCTTAAAGACCTCCACTGGCTACCCGTCAATAAGAGGATTACTTTCCGACTGCTTACCCACGCACACAAATCACTCTACGACATCGGACCAGAGTGCCTCAACTCTCGACTGTCCTTTTATACCCCCTCCCGCCAACTTCGCTCTTCCAGCCAAGCCTTCGCCACTGTACCTCGCATCAACAAGGCCACCATGGGAGGCAGATCCTTCTCATACCTGGCTGCCAAAACATGGAACTCTCTCCCCGCTTACCTTCGCCTCACCCAGAATCACCTAGCGTTCAGAAAGCAACTTAAAACGTGGATATTTGACAAATAATCCTCCTCCCCTTCCTAAGCGCCTTGAAACCCCCCGGGTATGTAGTGCGCTATATAAATGTTATGACTTGACTTGACTTGACTTCCAACTTTTTAGATACAGTATGATTAAAAGACAAAATACCCAGGATATATCGTTACCTGATTAAAATGTCAGTCACTTTAGATGCCAAATTCGAAGTAAGTACACACTTAAAAGTAGGTCTACAATGTGTAAACCTATCATAGTCAACAAGGGTACAATATATTTCTGGTTTGTTTTTCAAAACCTGGAAATCACAATAAAGTACATTGTTGGTTGGACTTATAAATAATCACACTGTTAGGATAAGTCTGGTATAAAAGAGCAACTCCAAATATTCACATACATTAAGATTAAAACTGGATCACAACTCTACTTTTCATCATTATGACTTCCTCATACAAAAGCCAGTTACAAGATAGCTCATTGAGTTAAGATTCCAATCTCACTTTTGATTTTCTGAAGGGGTTCAATTGTCCTTCTGAAGTTGAGAACAATACTGTTAGAAATTGGGTTTCATTTTGGCAGAGGTATGCATTCTGTCCAAGCAGAAAACCACAGTCCTAGTCAGAGTAAGTCAGATACACAGCATAAATTAACCTTTGCTCACCCTCTGGTAGCTTGGCACAAAGCAGTCATGCCTAACTTTAATAGGCAACATGCCAAGCATTTGTGCAACACCTAACACGGTAGAAGAGTGGCAGCACCACAAAAAAGATACCACACCAGGCTAGGAAAACAAAGCTTAAATTAATTAACAAAATAAGATCAAAACGACAAAAATCCAACAAGTATAACTGGAGTCATTAACTGAAATATAGTGCTCAAAAGCATAAAGCACCAACTATCAAAAATATCTAAGGTGGTAGGATACCTCTGACTTTTCATGGATGCAAACTGTCAATGAATTCGCAAGTGGATAAGGTAGCCAAATCAAGATTTCTTATAATGAAAACACTGTGATACATCTTCCAACACCGAGGCTTCCCGCACAAAGTCCAAGCGACAATCTGTGTTGTCCTATCAAAACTAGATTGGAATGTTCTATATTACAGCTACCTTTATCACCTATGAGAAGATTACAGAGAATTCAGAACTCTGCTGCTAGGCCATGGATGTCGATTCACCAAAATGCCAGGGGTAGCAAAGTGATATTGTGTGCCCTTTGACCCTAGTGACCTCACAGGAAGTGACACCACTTGACCTTTGACCTTGGTGATTTTACAGAAAGTGACATTACTCATTCATTGACTGGTGTCATTATCAAAAGTAACATCACAGAAATTGATAAAATAAAACCTAGAATATGTAATATTGAAAAATAGTAAAAGTATAATAAAGTAGATAAAATTGTGCTTTAGTTATCAGAAAAATTGATTAGACTGTCGTGATGATACTCCAGGGGCTCTCCACAAAAAGCCAGCAGCATTGCCTAGGAGATAATCTATTATAGACCAAAGGAACTTCCATCATAGACCAAGAACATCCATTATTCTCTTAACAATAGCTTCAAATGATCAGACACAAGTTCATACCATGGCCTCTGTCTTCATATGTCAACCATAATTTGCCTATACAAACAATAATTAGCCTAGACATAGCCTTCAATACCAAAATACAGCCTCACAAGCCCAGGCTGAAGATGTATGTGTCATGGCAAAACCAGTAAATGCCAAGCAAGCCCCGATATGCCTGTGCTGAATGATAATAACATAACCATTAATCGAAGGCTGTCCCTGGTTGGTAAATATGCACAAGCTCTACTTATTGGAGCTAACCTGCACACAGAATGCATCTGCTGAGAAATATGCCCACCTAAAAACATAGCCACTCTGGTTACACACAATTTCCAATTCTTAGTTTTTTTGCAGTCAAATCCTACTGTATGCACAGGAAATCAGTTTTTTTTAAAAATACGTTGATATTGTCAGGATAATCATTTTACTTTATGTGCATATTAAAAAATCGGCACAGACTGGGCCTTCCTGGATATGTTTCAGACACCCACCACATACATGAAATATGTTAGCCCTATATACGGTTGATTTCTCATATTTAATTTTTTATCTCTTGGAACCTTTTTTAATATGTGGTACCCAACAGAAATCATTTTTTTGTTTTAAACCTTTGACAATACTGTGTCTTCGTGTAGACATGTCTCGCTGGAGTCATTGAGTCACATCCCACCTGTCTGAATGTTCTGTCTACATCTCTTTTGTGTGTGGACATAGGACTCACTCACCTGTGTGGACCTAGCCACATCTTGCCTGTGTGCAACTACACACATCCCCCCTTTGTACACCTTTCCCCTTTTACCTGCTTGCGAGCATTCATATCACCTGCCTCCATATAGTATCCATTATCTGTCTGCAGTCAGGAGCCTTTCATTTTTGTGCACATGTCCCGCTCTTAGCTGTAGGCATCATGTCATACAACAGAACCATCACAGCTCTTCAGACATGAACTAGACAGCTTGAGATTTCCAAGGTAAGTGTGTATGCCTCCAGTTTCCTTTCATCTCAGTGCAATGATAGAGCGCGGGCTCACCTGCTCAACATACTCACCTGGGCCCATATGTCTATATATATATGTATTAAAACAGGTAAACCTACACTCAATCAATTTAGATTTTACCAATCAGGATCTATATCATTTGTCTTACCAATCCAAGTCATCGATACCTATAGTCCTAAAGGATCAACAGAGTTAGCAAGAAAATAGGCAGTAGAATAACATTTAGCATTTTGTGAATAAACACAAACTTGAGAAATGTTTAAATTCTTTATCTAAGAAAATTCTTTTGAATATTTGAAACCATAAAATCAATAATTTTTTTTTTGTTTAGAATGATGAAGATCAAAACAACATGCAATCATTTTGAGAGAGATATCATTAGGTAATTCGACAAAGGGTGGGTAAAGAGCAAAGGAAAAACAGTACAATGTCAAACCCACACTTTATAGGTACCTAGAATGGTGTGGTGATCAACCCTGGGCATGGGCTGAGTCAAAGAAAAAGAATCCTAAAATACAGGTGCCAGCAAGAAAGAACAGGTGCCGATCAGAATCAGGACAGTTTTCGGAACAAATTGGACCAGGACAGTACCACCACAGGCTAAGACCAGCACCACAGCTAAAGTTCAAACACCAGCGTTGTAAACCCTGTCTGCAGCTAACAATCAAACCCCGATTGGGTCATCGAACTCCTTCCCAGAACCCCGATTGGGTTATCGAATCTTCTGACATAGTGCTCCGCCAGCAACTCTGCTCTCGATCACCTATTGAGAGCATTGGGTCAGTGACAGGTCAGCTATTCGGACAAGTCGGACAATCTAACTAACTATGCCTACCCTAGTTATACTATTTTCCAGGTCAATGTACCACCCCCAAATGTTGCAAATGTGTGAATCCCACAATTTTATTGGACAAAGGATGAAGAGTAGTCATCATACCATATTATTATAAGGTAACTTGTCAATCTTGTATTCAAATGTACCTTCCCCTGACTTTATCTTCCAAATTACTTTTTATTCCGCCCGGTAGTGAAATGTAACAATAAGACAAATTAACATTTTATTCAATCCAGCTTCCTCTGGCAGAGTGAGGAGTTAACTCTTCTCATAGTTCTTGCCATCCATGTCAGATTGGCATGGGTTCAATGTCACAGCTTCAGTGGCTCGGGGTTTCTTTCGCACAGGTGCAGTCTGTCCAAAGATGGAGTTCAGTAGTACATTTAGGCCCAAATACGATACATGCAAGAATAGAAAAGAAACAGTTTTTAGAGACACAGAATAAAATGAATGCACTGTATACCACTTCTTTTTACTCTATTCCCATGAATTTATTTTAACTATTGCATTAGAAGTCAGGCTATACAAACAACTTAGCCAAGCAGCGCTGCAAGCTTCTTGCACGTTAGGACACAGAACAACCATCTTAGTTCTAGTGCACAGAAGCAAAAGTTTTCCCACCAAGCAAGTCACGCGAGTATGACAGACGCATACGCAATAGAAAATCCTGCGTAGCAGCCATTTTAATGCAAGCGGATTATAGTTAGTAAAAGCACATTGACAAGCTTCCATAGATACCTAATGTGTCGTGTAATGCAATATTAATATGACAAACATGTTAGTTAGTACATTAATATTATTTTCGAGAGGGTTGAATACAAGCAAGTCACTTTACGTGTGCAACCTTGCTCCATCAGCACTTAATCCCTTCTCATGTGTGGGCTTACAACCATTATTACCTGTGTGCATATAGCCCTATAACTTGTATAGACCAATCTTTCTCAAACCAATTTACACCTACCGCTCTAGCATATACCCTCTCATCTGTTTGCATACAAGGCCCCCAACTAGGTGCACCTAGCCCACTCTCAGCTGCAGGCACACAGGCCCCCAGCCACAATTATGCACTTACTGCTCAGTAATTGGTAGGTAAAAAGCACTCTCTAATCTGTGCCCTGCAGTCCTTCCTCGGCTTTGCGCACTCGCCTCCAATCCCATTTCACACCTATTCTGTACAGCCCCGAAACTGCAGCTTGCGACCGCTGGCAGGCTGCTTGCAACTCCTCTGGAGAGACTGAGCTTGTTTTTGTGTTTCATTCAGAATGGTATATCTGTCAAGTAATGAAGAAGTAACTGAATGTTTTTTTAATGTGCGCTTTGCTGCGTGTTTAAAAAATGTGTGTTGGTTCTACGTATGTTACAATATATTTGTGTGTGTATGTGTTTTGGGAATGGGTGGTGTATTCTTTTCCTCTGACTTCCTGTTTTTGACTGTGTGCTGCATTTAATTTTTGCTGGTGTTAGGACTCAAGGCACTTTCCCACTGATGACCAGTGCTAAAGAGTAAGTATGCTATGTCGAAAAGGTAATGGTAATTGGTTTTTCCATGAATGGCATATTTGAATTACTAGTAAGTCCCTAGTACAGTGCTCTGTGTGTGTCCAGGGCCTTGAAATCAGATGCTACTAGTGGGCCTTCAGCACTGATTGTGCTACCCACATGAGTAGTTTTGCAAACATCTCAGCCTTGCCACTGCTGTGTCTGCCTGCAGGTTTAAACTGCCATCTTGACCTGTCCAGTGCAACCACTTGCCAAGCCCAAACTACCCCCTTTATTTTCATGTAAGGTACCCCTAAGGTAGGCCCAATGTAGCCCCATCGGCAGGCTGCAGTGTTTTTAAAAGGTAGGAAATGTACTGTTGTGTTTTGCATTCCAGCAAGGCCCATCTCTCCAATAGGTTAGCATGGGAGCTGCCTTGTACTATCTAACAAGTGTATCTGCCAATTGGGAGCTGATAGAAAATTGGAGTTTGCTGTCTCTGGACTCGCCTTTAAAAAATACATCTTTTAATGTAGTTGTTTTTTGCATGGCAGGTCTGAAAATGTAAATTTTATAAAGTTGACATTTTCTTACGTTAACCATTCTGTGCATCTGCCTGTCTCTGAATAAACATTCGGGTCAGGATGACAGTTGGGATGTTTGTGCATTCACTCTAGACAGGCACACAAAGGAAGCTGAGGTGTGCCCTGCATATAAGATGGCCCACCTGTGTGCCGATGGGCCTTCCTGAGCTAGAGTGGTGGGAAGAGTTGACACTGACACTTGAATAGGGCTGTGCCTATCCTCACACAAAGAAGTCTCCACCGCCAGTACTGTGTCTGGAGCCAGGGCAGGAAAAGGAAGGATCTTTTGCACTACAGAGACTTTCCTTTGAAGTTTGCCTCTTTCAAAGGCTAAAATAGGTGTAAGTGTTGGACCTGTGACACCATCTACTCAGAACACTTTTGGGTTGAGTATTTTCTGCCAGGAAGAAGAGCTGGATTGCTGTCAGAAGAGACTACCACTTTGCTGTTTGCTTTGCTGTGCTAGCAAGCAATTGCTGCTTTTGTCCTGGGAGTAAAATGACTACATTCTGCTTCCAAGGTTCTTCAAGGGCTTGAGTTGAGCTTGCCTCCTGTTAAGAAGTTTCAGGACATCAAAGACTTCCCCTATCAACATCTGTACTCTCCTTGCTAAGAATAATTTCTTGCCAAGTGAAATCAAATCCAGTTACTGGGCCCTTAAGAATGGTACTGGTGATTCCAAGAACAAAATCCACGTAGCCGCAAGGATTGTTCGCAATCGGAGTAGCAAAGCTAAAACTCAATGCACGCCACTGCTTGCATCGATGCATGGTTTCCGCTGATCTCAATGACTGCAGCTTAAAGTGCAGGCCTCAGCTTTTTGTCTCAGTGCCTCCGAAGAACTGGCACTGCAGGAGTTTTGAGCACCACAGAAGTTCTCGACAGTGACACAGGAATGGAGCCAGTCACTTTTTTACAGATTTTCTGATCAGGTGTATGAATTTATTAATACTCTCCGCTCCACACGGGCCCAGACAAATGAAACATGTTTTCTTTTCATAAAGTTTTCTTTTGAAGTGGCACTTTGCATCATCAGCATTAACAAGAGCTCTTAACATGCAAGTTATCTGTAAACCGCGCACCAGTTTCGGAGTGAAAGGCATTTGCATGAATTGGTTTCGCCTGAGATTTTCGAGGCCTGGGGCTGGTGGTGGTGTGAAGCAGTGCCTGGCAAAGGACTGGGAATCCTGTATGATGGGAAAACAAAACTAGTTGAATGTGTGGCTTGCGGTGGGAGTTTCTGTGCTTTGCATATATCGTCCCACAACCCTATGGCCCCGTCTGTTATCTGCAGCCTGAATTCGAGGAGGGCTGGAACAAAAATGCGTACAAGGGACCTCCCAGACACATTTGTAAAATGTGAATTATTTCTGTGAAGAAATACTGCTGCCTTTATGGACTGTTGTATGTGCCGAGTAAATAAATTTGGCAACAGGATTGAGTGTTATGCGACCTGGATGTACTGACGGTACGAACAAATGTTATGCATTATATTATCAATAATGGATAATATTAGATTGAATTCACAAACTCTCTGTGTAAGTAGCTGATAGGTGTTATTTCACATAGGCCAACCAAAGGCTTCTGTCTAAATTATTCCCCGTAAACAGACAGCACGCAGCTCCGATTCATAGATGTCACATTTTGGAACGATGAAAAACATTCTGTTGAAAGCTATGTGAGTACGCAATTGACAGCATACCGAGCACCTTAATGGAACGGTTTGCCCACTCTGTTGGATTGTGGGATGCATGTTTTGTTGCTTGATCTTAAATACATCACTCCCATCGTTCTGCCACCCTGCGCTGGGTGTTATCGATGCTTGTGATCCCTGAAGAAGCGCCCTGACGTAGTCACCCACAGTTATAGGAAGAACAAAACATCTGACTTGCCTCTTGGGTCACTAATAAAATTGTCATGCGCGGTCACCAAAATGTATCACATAGCGCCTTATTTTTCTTATACCTTCATAATGCATAGAAAGTCTAAATCTCCAGAAAATATTGGAAACTAAAAGGAAAAGTTTCAAATTTTTGCTTTTATGAGGGCAAAATTGGCAGAGACAAACCTGTGAATTCTGTAGAGAAGACAGTACAAATATAAATGGAATTTTCTTGGGTTCATGCCAATGTGACAAACTGCATCAAACTGCCATGTCTTGCACTTGTTTATTTACTTACAGCATTCCTGGTTGTTTAGAAGGCACGCTGTTTGAAATAGGTATGTTGTTCCTCTCCCTCACACATTTCCCCTTGGTTTTTCTCCCTCACACAGCTCCTCTTGGTTTCACTCCCTTGCATAACCCCCCTTGGCTCTCTCACTCAGAATGTTGTAGAGAAGTCACTGTTGCACTTTTTTTTAAATGGCTTTTCTTGCATGAAAACAGAAAAATAATTTAAGGAGATAGTGTCATCATATTGATGTACAACACTGCACAGTCAATGAATATATTTATTGTACAGTTAAAACCATTACAAGTGTATCACTGTGTTCAAAACTTAATTTGGGCAAATGATTACATCATCATACGCAAAGATTGTCCTCTATAGCTCATAAAAAAATGGCAATTTCCTAAATGATAAATAATTCAATTGTATTGCTTTGTTAACCTACTTGCTTCTTCAAATTTGCTGCAAAATGCCCCTTTGATCCACTTTTTTTCCAATTTTTTTACAAGGGGAAGACCCCCCGAACTCCCTGTAGGTTGTTCAGGCTCACTCGCTACACTTGCTCGTCGCACTGCAGTACGGCAATAATTTTATGCCTCACCACTGTTCATGACATGGTCAGTGGCATCGCTCATCACATCTCAAATGAGCTATGAATGGAATGGAACTATAATCACTAGAATTTAATTTAGGGGTAGTGTGTGTATATTAGAACCTCTTTTTTTTCTTTTCTTTCGCGTAAGAATACGCAAAGTGCCCAGATCAATATGGCTGATAGCCTTTCACTTTAAAATAATGTGCAGTCCATTGTTTATGTTGATGTTTGCAATCGTAAGTATATTGTCATTTTGTGCATATCAACACTTGTTTTCTTTTCATTACTGTATGAGTTCCTGAATTTTCGCATAGTGACTAGGCCAATGTGACGCCAGCTTTTTGGATTAATGTAATATGTAGTCCTTTGTTAATGTTGGCAACTGGAGGCATTTGTACATTTAAATAAGAAAGCTACAATGATGTCTTGTATCGTTATCAAAGAGTGAGAGGAGATTTAATAAATAAATATAAAATTCTCTGATAAATTTCTGTATGAGTGAAATGTCCAACTAACTATAACCTTCCCGAAACCTGTGTTTTTTCAGTGAATTTCCAAGGTTTTATAAATGCTAATTTCTAACTATAATGTCACTGAAACCTATGGTTTTTTGGGTGAATTTCTAAGGTTTTTTACATGCTAATTACTAACCATAATGTCCTTGAAACCTATGGTTTTTTCAATGAATTTCAAAGGATGTTAAATGTTAATTTCTAACTATAAGGTAGTATTTGCGTTTGGAGATTGGTGCAGAAAGGGGCCTGGACCTCCGACCAGCGCTCAGGAATTCCACTGCATAGAACTTACTGGAGGTATCAGGAGGGCTTCTTGGCCACCAAAGTCCCTCAGGAGTAAAGTGGACTTCATCCCTCCACCAGTACTGTGCTTGGAGGTGGAGGCGTGTTTGCTGAGTGGTGGAGAAAGGTGAGTGTGGCCTCCAAAGACCTCTTAGCAATACCACTGTATGGGACTTACTGAAGATAACAGGAGGGGTATTTGGCCATCAAGGTCAACCTTGGGGGCCAACTACACCTCCTATTACCTCCAGTAAGTCCCACAAGGCAGGAGTGCTAAATTATCATAGCAGGACATGCCCCCTTTCCCCACCACTCTGCAAACACACTTCCTGGCACGCTCTTGGATGGGGATTAAAGTCCCCTTCGCTCCTGGGAGTCCTTAGGGGCCAACTAGCCCCCTGATAACTCCAGTATGCCACAAATAGTGGGATAGCTGACAGGTGGAACCATGCCACACCCCCTTTCTCCACCACTCAACAAACGCAACTCCTGGTGTGTTTTGGGTTTGGGAAATTAAGTTACCTTGAATCCTAAGGGTCCCTGGGGGCCAACTAGACCACCAGGTACCTCCAGTAAGCCCCACACAGCTGGATTGCTAAGAGTGGTCTGAGGCCATGCCCCCTTTTTACACCACTCTGCAAACGTGCTTCCTGGCACACTGCTGTTCAGGGGATGAAGTCCATTTTAGTCCTGAGGTCCTCAGGACACAAGAGGACCTCTTCGCCCCACCAGCAATGCGCCATGAGGCACGTTTGAGTGTTATCAAAAGGGGCATGGCCTTGGACCACCTCTCAGCAATCCCACTGTGTGGATCTTATTGGAGGTACCTAATGGGCTACTTGGCCACTAAGGACCCTTAGCATTCATGGGGACTTAAACCCCAACCCAGAATGTGCCATGAGGCTCGTTTGCAGAGTGGTGCAGGGAGGGGGCGGGACCTCCAGCGAGATGCCGGCTTTTCTTTTCTTTTGATATATTTAGAAGGGGGGGCTGTGTGGCCCCCCTTCTCTTACTATTTTGTGGGCCCTGGAGACCCCATCCCCCGGGGCCTGACCCATTAAAAAAAAAGAAAAACAGGAAGGGGGCGCATAGCCCCCTCCCGAGACTAGTTTCGCCCCAGGGACCCCATCCCGAGGGCATGACCTTGTTATTCTTATTTTTTAAATTTAAACTGGAGGGGGCCACATGCTCCCCTTCCCTGAGCCACTTTTGGCCTCAGGGACCCCATCCCCTGGGGGCTGGACTCGTTTTTGTACATTTTTTTTTATTTTCACAGGAGGGGGTCTGTGTGGCCCCCCTTCCAGGGCCCCTATTGGCCATTGGGACCTCATCCCCCAGGGCCTGGCTCAATCTTGGGGACCGTGGGGAGCCCCAATGCCCCTGCGGTCCCTGCCGGCTCCCCGCATCCTGCAGGAGCCGGCATTGCTTTTGGACAAGGGGAGCTGGTGAAATGCAGCTCCCCTTGTCCAAAAAGCAATCTGCTTTGCTTTGTGGAAGCGAGAGCAGGTTTCCTGCTCTCACTTCCATGAAGTAAAGCAGAAGTTTCCAGTGGCAAGGCGGGAGCAGTGCTCCCGCATTGCCATATCAGACTGCAATGTACCGGGGTGGGCACCCCAGGACATTGCTGGAGCCAGGATCATCTAGGGCTCCGGGAGGGGGCTGCACTGTCCCCTCCCAACATTTACATAGCCCTAGGGAGGTGGTGTTCCCCTGGGCTGGGGGGCCACTAAGGCCCCTGTATTTAATTTAGTCAATGACCCACAGAGGTGGTGGTCCCCGGAGCAGTGTGGGGGAAGGCACCCCCACCCTTTTATTTCTATTGAAGCCCCAGGGAGGTGGTGGTCCTCAGGGCTTTGGGGGGCCCGCAAGGCCCCCTGCACCTAATTACAGATGCCCTGGGAAGGTAGTGGTCCTTGGGGCAACATGGGGGTCAGGATTCCCCCACACATAATGTATACAAGCCCCAAGGAGGTGGTGGTCCACGAGGCTGTGGGAGGCCCATGTCCCCGCATAATATTAATCATGGCCCAGGGAGGTGGCGGTCCCCGGAGCTGCGGGCCCCCACAAACCCCCGTGGTCCCTGCATATATTTTACTTATTGCTCCCGGGACCTGGCCCTCCCAGGGGCTTATTAAAATGAAGCGTGGGAAACGGTGCTTCATTTTTTTTTTGGTCCATGTGGGACATCCCAGACCAGGCCCAGGGGATCAGGGTGTTTCTACCCTGCCCCCTTCTCTCTAACCATTTTCTTCCCTTTTTTCTTGTGACTCAGTTTTATTGAGTCATAAGATGGCTGCCAATACTTCCTGGTTGGAGAGTTGGCAGCCATGTAGAATCAAGCTCATGTTCGGGAAGGTTTGCGAATTATATTCGGTCACCAGATATCAATATTTTTTATTTTTACATTTCTGGGGAAGTACTGAATGGATTTACACCATTTAAAGCAAAGAGTGCACTCTGGACCAGGAGCTACCTCTCTGCCAAATTTGGTGGAATTCCGTTCAGCAGTTCGGGCTGAAGCATATGGAAATGAACAACGGATAAAATACGTTTTGGGACCCCACTTTTTTTCTCGCCCGCTGCTTGACGAATCACCCTGAGACCTCCATCCAAGACAGGAGCTGACTGGAGTGGGTCATTAGTTTTGAAAATTTAATGAAGATTCATCAAACAGCGCCAAAGATATTGGCAAATCAATTCACTGAAAAAAACGTAGGTTTCAGGGTTGTTATAGTTAGCTGTGCATTTCACTCTTTCAAAATCATTGAAATTCCTCCTTTATAGTTAGTTCTACGAACTTTAACTCGCTCGCCCGCAATCCACTGCAGACGATGTCACATATTACATCATTCATGACATGGTCAGTGACATCACTGATGACATCACTGATGACATCTCAAATGACATAACTGATGACATCACCGATGACATCATTCAGTGAATGTGGTTTGGTTTGTTATTTAATTATGTATTATATATATAGCAATTTGCATTGAAGAATGTGTGGATGTATAATTGTATGGAGAATTTAGTAGCAGTGTGATTGAATGTTTAAGTGACTAATTTAAAGTGTCTCACTAAATATATAGGATAGTGATTAAACTGTGTGAATATCTGTATCACTTTTTCTCTTGTTGAGATTTTATTCGTTCATAACACTTCCTATTCTAACTATTGAAGTACCCCACCCATTTCAATCATTCTTCTTACACCTTCTTTGGAGGAACATCTCTCAACTGAGAAGAACCTTTTTTTATTCCATTGTTTTGTGTTATTTACTCAATACTGGCTTCAGGACAGCAGCCATCATCATATTCAGACCACTCTTCAGATAAAGAATTTCTTCCTGAGCCTCCTCGCCCTCAAAGAGCCACTTCAGTGGTCTTGAATTTGTTTTTCGATCCAAGAAGGGCAAAAAAAAGTAAATGCAACCAAAGTGACCTGCAAGATTTGTGAAAGGGTGCTTTCCAGAGGTGATCCTACCAAAACATATTCCTGTGGTATGGCAAGCATGTACAAACACCTGAAGACGCTGCACCCTGTGAACCTGGCTCCTGAGGAGTGCAGAAGACTTCCCGAAAACCTTCCATCTGCTGTTGCAAGTACTTCTGGGACATCGTCATCGCCACAACATCCTGACATACGTCCTCAGTTTGGTCAACTGAAGGTGCACTGTGTGAAGTGCAACAAACTATTGTGCTACGGAGAGCAGTCCCTGGATTTAATCTGCAGAGCTCAGGAAAATCATTGCTGCTAGATTTTTTTTTTGTCCTAAAGTTGACTGTTTTGTTCCTCCTGTTCAATTTTTTTCTTTTTAAAAAAAACACAAAAAATAACAAAATCGTTCCAAAAAGTAAAATAAAATAAAAAACAAAAAAACAACAACAATAAAGTTATTTTCAGAACTAACTTCTCTGGTTAAAAAAGAGCTATATTTGTATGATAGTTTGTGGACATTTAGTTGAATGTATGCTTAGTGTATAACTGACTGAAAGAATGCATTAGTAGTGTATGGTAAATGTAAAAGTGCAGAACTATAAGGAAGTGCTGCAGCATGACACTGTAAGCTCCTTAGCTGCAGTGTGCAGTGGTACTTCCCAAGCACAGGGATGCAACATATGTACATAAATATGTTGCAAGTCGATTTGATTCAAAAGCTTTATTCGATCATTCAAAAAACAATCATGAAAGCACACAAAATATTACATACATATCCAGTAAAAAATTGTTAAAGCATTTTAACCGCATCGCTGCGACGGTCATTTTTGCACTGCGCGGCTTTTTTACAAAAAAACATACTGGTGGGATTCCTTGGTGACCACTTTTAGGTACTTTAAAAAGCCATAGCCTGCCAAGTTATTAGAATAGTAAAATAAATGTGTTACATGACGAGCTCAGCTCGTCATCCGCACACGCCCCCAGTGGCTGATGACGAGCTGAGCTCGTCATCAGCATCGAAGGGGTTAAAAAATGAGAGATTCAGTGCAATCATAACAAGGGGAGGAACAGCGATCGGCATAGCAGCAAGATATACAGGAAGGGGTATATTCACAGTTAGTTATAAATTCCATACTTTTCCTGGCGGACACGGATTTCAGGATAAAAGTCGCAGTAAAAAAACAGACATCCAATACATCAAGTGCAAATAAAAGCCTCATAGCAGTTTTAACAGTAGACACAGAGTATTTTTTAAAAAGGGGTTTAAGATAAGCAATACGAAGATACAAATACAGGGGGCAGATAAACAAAAAGTGCAGAGTGCTCTGTTTGGAAGTTCCGTCACATGGACAGGGGAATGACGTATGCTTTTTCATCAGGGGGAAAGCCACCAGATTATGAACAATGCCTAATCTCAGTCTTGTAAGAACATACTGGTGGGATTCCTTGGTGACCACTTTTAGGTACTTTGAAAAGCCATAGCCTGCCAAGTTATTAGAATAGTAAAATAAATGTGTTGAAAATTGGCGGCTAGCTTCGCTGCACAATTTTGCTTTGACCCCTAGAAAGACATGTTTGAGCTCCTGTTTAGAAATATTAGTGGCACTTACTGGATCCACAAAAACGTCCAGATCAAACACGTCTCTATATGAAGCCAAAACAAATTTAAGCGATGGGATCTGACTAAATTTATCCAGGTGGAGACAATCGTTAATTATTCTCCTAGTGAAGCCTGTTTCGTCCTTAGCCCAGATAGACCTCCAAGCCATTAAGGGCCTCAATCCTGTTAAATCAGGCAAATATTCCAACCCTACCTCATGGTGAACCAACTCATTTGAAGCCCAAGTTGGGAGGCAAAGAAGGCTCTTTAAAAAGTCATTTTCGGCTACTTGCAGATCCCCATGATGGCAATGTCCCCAGGCACCCGAACCATAGAGTGGCACTGAAGCACATCTATGTCGGTAAACATTTAACATATCATGAATACGGCGACTTCCTAATTTAGAAGCAAATCTAAAAACCCCTGAGGCCCCCTTACTCATCTTAGCCTTAATATTATGTATCTCTTGTGCCCATGTACCACTGCTACTAAAAGTAATTCCTAAGTAGCAGAATTTATCCACCACTTCAGTTTTTTGATCCTTAAACTGGAATGATCTCAACTTTTTCACCTTCTTCCCACATGTCATAATGAAAGTTTTAGAATTATTAATTTTGAGTTTTCTTCCCTTTATAAAATCGAAGAAACTATTCATTAATCTCTGCAGACCTACTGGTGTTCTAGATAATAAAACAGTGTCGTCTGCGTATAGCATTACCGGAATCGCTTGGCCCTCAACTAGCGGTGCATCGGCGTTGACCATTTTTAACTTGGAGTCCATAGCCTTTATAAAAAGGGAGAAAAGCAGCGGGGCTAGAACACAGCCTTGCCTAATCCCTGATTCGACCATAATCTTATTGGTACATTCCCCCGCTTGGCCGAATCGAATCTGGGCCGACAGCTTATTGTATAATCTGGCCAGGAAATAGATAATTGCAGCAGGGGCACCCAAGTCAAGTAATGTGGACCACAGTAAAGCATGATCCACCAGATCGAAAGCGCTGGTAAGATCCGTGAAGCAGAGGAATAAAGAGCCCTGCTTGGCTCTGGTGTATTTACCAATAATTAAATCTAGATTGATACACTGCTCGATAGTACCAAGGCCCTTGCGGAACCCAAATTGGGATTCCGCAAGGATACCATTATCCTCTGCCCACTCTTCCAAACGCAGTAAGAGCACCCTACTCATTATTTTTAGGGATGAATCTAGAAGGGAGATAGGGCGGTAGTTCTTAGCCTCACCTCTGTCTCCCTTCTTATAGATTGGTAAAATAATGGACTCACCCCATGTGGATGGGGTGCTTTCCTTGACTGATGCATTAAAAACCTGTGTCAGAAGGGGGCTCCATAAGAATAGATCAGTTTTATACAGGTCAACCGGGACCCTGTCTGGTCCTGGGGCCTTCCCTCCCTTACTATTCCGGATAGCGTTATCAACCTCTAACGTTGTAATATTGAGGGGTAACTTTGGACCAATAGCTACAGCACCGGAACAAATGGAATCCTTCCCGCCCGGGTCAAAGATTCCGGTGAAGTACAAAACCCAGCTTTCCTCGCTGACCAGGGCTGATAATACAGGTAATTCCTCTTTTTGGAGAAAAGGACTATTAACGGTACTCCAAAAAAGCTTACTGTCCCGCAGCGCCGCCGCTTTTGAGAGATTGTCCCACGCCTCCTCCCTTAGCTCCTGTTTTCTACGGTTCAGATGGTGATTATAGGATGCCCTAAGAAGTTTAACAGCTTCCCTGTCCCTAGGGCGGTTTGAGAGCTTTCTTTAACTCTTGTACGGACTTCGTGCAAGCCCTGTCGAACCAGCCTATGGTAGCCCTCTTGTTATTGGCATTGGTAATAGTTAAAGTCCTTTTAATGATATCATTTAGTTTCTCAAATTCAGCAACAGTACATGATGCAACTGCATCATCGTCTAAACAACGTTGCAGCTCTTGGAAAATAGCTACCACAATTTTACGTAGCAATTTTTCTGAGTTATCACCACACCATTTGATCCTAATACCATTCTGTCTGCAGGGTATTATTTCAGCGACAGTCCCTCGGTTGGCTGGTACCTTCATCCCCCAAATTGATATCAGCACAGTAATGGCATTATGGTCACTAAGGCTTGGATCAACAATTTCCCGTATGGCGCAAAGAGGGCTATCTTTGGCTGAGACCAACAGATAATCAATAACAGAAGCTGAATTCCTCCCTACAAAAGTTGGAACAATATTGCCCTCACTGCGCCATATGTAGTGTGAACAAAATGAACCCGGTCCTCCCCATGTGCCCCATCAAAGCCACATACATTTGTAAATGAGAAGGGGCATGTACGAATATTAAAATCCCCTCCCCATATAATGTCAAATGGGGTATGGATAGCCCTTCCAATTTTCAAAGCAGGAGTCTCCAGATCATTAACAACACTGAATATAGAGGAATCAAACACATTGTTATAATGGTTAATTAGCAAAATATCTCGACCCCCACATTGCTCCAACCATAATACTTGTGAGTGGAATCCGATGGTGGTATGGGATCTTACTTGGACCGGGAAATTAACAGACAGAAGAATCACCAACCCGCCTTTTGCCCTGCCCATGGTAGATTCTAGCGCTAAACAATTATAGGACACATAACCATCAAAATGTATCTCAACCGTAGACCACGTCTCTTGGAGGCAGAGTATGTAATAATTATTAACAGACTCCCTCCAACCAAGAGACTCTTCCTTTTTTTAGCCAGCCGGCGATATTCCAACTCACTAATTTATATCCGGTTCAACAAAAGACATCCTCCGTGACCAGGAGTTCTCTTGGGGGTACTAAATTTACTGGCAAGTGCTCATTAGAATTAGTAGTGGTAGGGACCAACGGGTTAATTATTCCCGGTTGAACTACAGCCGCTGGCAAATGCTCCACAAAGTTAGTAGTGGTGGGGGCCAATAGGTGAATTATACCCGGGGAACTACAGCCGCTGGCAAGCACTCCACAGGATCGATTCCAGGAGGCTCGGCACTTCCAACCAGTAATTCTTTGCTCATATCAGGAGTTCCCCCCATTGATGATGGCTGAGCCGCAGGGGGTAGTCAGTCTACTGCATCGAGACAACTAAACCGATTATAGTCGCAGAGGGGAGCATTCGTAGGAATAGGGACTGATCTTGCTTCAAATCTTCTATTTCTTCCCCTCCGCTCAACCCTTATCCAATCATCTCTTCCTCTTCCATAGGCCATACAATTAGGTGGGAAAAAGAAGGACAGTGGTAGGGTCTGGATAGTGGAGTCGAATGATCTATTAAAACCAGCACAGATATGGGAGACAGTTCTGGGGTCTCTAAAATTGACTGTTATACAATCCCCATTTATGGTCTTAACTGTCTTACCCAACCAAGGCACCCTTCTTACCATGATGATTTCATTATGTAAATGGGCTGGCAAGGGTCTATTCCTGTTTAACCACCTGACTACCTTGTTTTTTAGTGAACTAAAAGTTTCTTCTTCCCCCTCTTCTAAAGCGGGAGCTCCCGCCAAGACCACCATAAAACGATTTGCTTCAGGTGGGAGGTCTGGTAGGCGGGATCCGTTAACTCTACACTCTTTTACTGATGCCGGCGGTCTCAGATGACAGTCATCAGTTTTCCCCTGGACACTACTACCCCCAAGCAGGGGAGCAGGTGGTACCTGGTTCACAGGGTTAGAGCTTGGTAGACTAGGGGTCTACCGTTATGGATAGGCGCCCCTCCATCTACTAAGGTGAGCATCCCCCAGTTTGGGAAACAGGGATTAGGACTGCACTCGGCTTGTTGGTCATACTTGTGTTCGCTAATAGGGCAGACGTAACCTTCTCAATATTTGACAATCTACGTTCAATTTGCTCCATTTTAGCTTCTAGGGGGAATAAAATAGATTTAAATAACACTCCCAAACTTTCAATTGACAGGGCATTAGCGGACTGAGTGACAGAGGGGGCGTAGTTAGAACAACTGACCCTTTAGTAAAAGCTTTTTGCCCCCCGTTGGTATAGATGGAATTACTATCATGTTGTAACTTTGCTAATTTAGCCCTACTTCCATCTTTCTTATTATAAGCCCTCTTTCTTTTAGGGATACCCCCTTCTTTGACCCCCTGTGACAAGAAATTATTAACAGTAACCCCAGGGTCAGAGAGTGTAGTTGCATGATTATCAAGAATCAGATTAACTTCAGGCAAAATTTCATTGACTAAAATGTCCAAGTCCTGCATAACATGCTCATCCCCTTCGTGGATAATGTTCTTGACCAACCGCACAGGGCACTGTAGAAACAGTATCCAGATTCCTTTCTGGCGTTTTGGTGTTAGCAATAGTTCCCAGGGAAGATCTTTTATTTGCTGAAATTTTATGTGACAAACGTTTTTCCAGAACAGATATTTCAGTGTCAATTAGGGTGTTAGCTCTGATTAAAAAAAATTCCATACCTCCCACTGATGACCCTCCGGCTGTCAAAGACTTACTCCTCAATTCACGTCCAGCCATGGTTTACAGAGTTAGTAGATCAAATCCGATGACCAAATCAAGAGGGTGGGCCCGGTCCGGTCTTGACCGGTCAAGAACGGGCAAAAACGGGCCCGCCCTTGGCCCGGGCTTAGCCCCGCGCTTGGTTCCGCGTGCGTCCCGAGGTTGCGTGATAGGTCCGCCCTAAATGAAGTGGGAGGAGGGGTCATGGGAAGAGGCGGCAGGTGTGCGTGGTGATTAGAACGCACTGCCCTGTGGGCCTCGCAGTCCCGTTCCCTCTCCTCCACAACGGTCCCAGCAGCAACAGCAGTTATCCCAATGAGGGAGAAGACAAGTTCACTTCCAGATAATGAGAAGTCCCGACATGCACAAAATTTGACTACGAGCGGCAAGTCTATGCTTCCCTCTGCACTGCTGCTTAAACTGCAGCCATGCGGTGACACAGGCACCCCTGCACCATGGTGCAAGGATATCTGTATTGTTCACAATTTGTTTTTGTGCAGGAAGACATACATTCCTGCACAAAAACAATAAGAGAAAGGCATTTTTCTCCTTCAATGTATGATGTGCAATGAAGCATATATTGAAAGAGAAAAAATGAGGAGAATGAAAACAATTCTCCTTGTCGTGCCTTGCTATACCAATTGGTGGATGGTGCAGCATTCACAAACATATCCAGATTCATGGTTTCTGATAAATCTGGAGATGTGTCTTCTTTGAGTGTTCTGTGCAAATACCCACAGCAACACCTATAGAATGTCCCTTCAATGCAAAGTTGTGTGTATAATGAGGTCGTATTTATATGGAGAAGAAAAGCTACACAGATTGCCTTTTCTTCTCCTTGTAAATATGAAAGAATGTCTTGTGCCATCACTATGTTACAAAAAGTGACATATTGTTGGCACAGGATACTTCTAAATTTGCCCCATAAGTGCTTAGGTATTGGTAGACTGTTACAATAAGAACATATTGCTAGTTCATTGATTGAAAAATTGCATGACAGTGACAAGAGGTAAACACAGAGTTATCTCTCCAAAGATGCTCAAAGAAGAATTATTGAAATGATTGCAGTCGTTTAATAGGTACAATGGGAAATGTTATAAACCAATCAAATCATTCTTTTTTCAGGTCACATGCGATCTTATGACAGAGTGATTCCAAAACTACAAAAGTATAAACTGGGTTATTTGAAGACTGTATTAATACTTTGTAGCTTTTTGCATGTCTGCATTTGTAGTATATAAAGAAATTGACTTGTACTAGGCTTAGTGGCTAGGCCAATCCTTAACTAGATGACTAATAAGTAGAGTAATTTCAGTACTACACAGAGAGAACAAGATACATTAATAATGGGGTTAGGTTTTGGCAAAGTGATAGGACATGTTTATCGAGTGGTGAAGGGATGGGATGGGGCTTCATGTGACATGTGCAAACACACTCTATGACGTGTTTTAAGTTGATGAATTTAGGGGCATATTATCAAGGACCGGTGTTAAAATTATCGCCATCTTATCGGCAGGAAACTGCCGATAAAACAGCGATAATGGGCTTGATAATACACCCTTGTTAATTCCCATAGAAGCCCATGATAACATCAGAACTTAGGCTTCTATGGGAATTAACAAGGGAGTATTATCAAGCCCATTATAATTTTAACACCAGTCCTTAATAATATCCCCCAAAGTCTCTTTTAATCCTGAAAGTCCTTGGGTCCTACTAGCCCACCATATCTCTCTATTGAACACCATACAGGTGTGTTGCAGACAGATGATCCAAAGCTTTGTCCCATTTTACACCTCTCTGCAATGCAACTCTCTGGCACTTTCTGCACATAGCTGGTGGGTTAGTTGGCTCCCAAGGACATTCAGAATTCAAAGGAACTTTATCCCATAACCTAAAACGCCCACAGACTATCTCTCCACACGTATCCACTCCGTCCTTCCCCCCTTTTTTTACCAGTGTACAAACACAGCCCATTGTGTATTTTAATACTTAGTTGATCTTACCTTCACAGTAATAATTATAAAAAACACTAAACATTTTTTTCATGTTTTTTAATAATTTAAATTTCTAAAAATTTCATATTTTAGAATTAGGATCTGTGAAAGAGAAGAAATAATACAGTTATAATATATAATATTATATTTTTTAAAACACAACATAATTTTAACATTTTAAAAATTATTTTCTTTGCCTTTTTTGCTGTTCTCAGAATATATTGAATTTCACTACAGTGATTTCAATCTTACTCATCACATAACAGCAGGTGAAAAAAACCAATCAATAAGATTGTTTAAAAAAACCTAAAAGCACGTCTAACATATTTTTCATGTACTTAACTATTTCTGAACATTCCACAAAAACTATATCCTCATTAACAAACCACATAATACAAATCACACATATATAAAATGCCTTCTTCTAGGAGAATTTTCTTGCTTGAATATGAAATAACTCAAATAATAATACGATGAACAATTATTTTAAATGTTCATACACTGTAAATAATGTTCTTCAAAAAATATATGCTGACAGAATGTGCAAGAAAAAGTCCATAATTCAAATATATACTTTTTCTCTAGGCCAAATAGCATTCTTGAAATCCTTTATATTGAAATTGGCCAATAGCAATCGTATTAATACATATTAATAAATTCCTCAGAGGCCGGATTATGTTCCTAAAACTTTGGCTTTAAAAATATTAGGTAGGAATTTGTAATTCGTGAGGCAAACGTTGTTTAAAAACCAATTGAGCATCATTACAATATGTCCATCCTTTATCACATTTTAAATAGCCAGTTTAATGTCCAGATGTTGCAGAAGGACCATCATGGAAAATTACTGCTACTGCTACAAAAGTTCTTCCTGATATTGATAGTTGACGTGCTATAAATTGTTTTATTAAAGTTTCCAATTTTCTTCCATCAGTTATACAATGTTGTATCATTAAATTATATATTGTCCATATCTTTTTATAAATAATGTTGATAATATTTCTGATTTGCATTGGCTACACTCCATGTTTTGATTTGCTCCTTTGACTAGTTTGTTGAAAGACTGTGATTTACAGTCTGGCAATGTCAAATATATAAATATTTCAGTGTCTATGTTAGTGCTAGATGTAAATATATAATTTTCACATTGATGTTCTCATTTATAATGAAGGCCAAAAAGATTTTCAATTTCTATTCCTTCATTTTCAAATATTGCAAGCATCTACATTAGAAATTCCTGAGCATCTTGTTGGATATTTTGCGTAAACTGTGTAGAACCAGAACATATATCCAAAAGATTACGAATATCATCAACGCTTTGCATTTTACTTTTATCAGTTCTCAATTTTTCATAAATACAATGCAACAAGGAACAAAATCTTTTTCCTGATTCTCCATAATTTGCTGTTGCAAACCTTTGAGAAAAAAAACATTGACCACTACATTAGCATAGCAGTTGATACCTGAACTATTTTCAAACTGATAACCAACAATCTCTTCAAAAGTGTCCTTTTTCTTTGTGCTTGCAATCACAACATTATCTTGATTTTTTTCCTTTTCTATAACTTTACTACATATATTCTCATATCTTCTTTTTTGACCTCCCACACGCTTTTCAAATACAGGATATTGACCTAAATTGGGAGCGTACGCTCTTCTTAACCTATTATACTCTTTTAGACAGTTTGCATCTGCAGTAGTCTTTGTCTCATCAAAATCAATCAAAAACAAACCAGATAAAGTTCTGACTCGGGACAAAGCAATACATGCCATACCCTCTTTAAACATGGTACTTCCAATGTTCACCAAAGCACTGTCTACACTTAAACCTTGAGATTTATGACTAGTCACTGCATATTCCTTGAGAAAGTGGAAACCGTTTTCTACGGACATATAAATATTTAACAAGCAAAAAAATGAACCGAACATCGACCAATTTGTTTTACTTCTTCAATGTGATAAAATTTAATTTAAAAAAACTCAATTCCATCTTTATTCTGATAACAAAATCCACAACTTTACCCATTGCTCCATTAACTCCATTAACTAAACCTTTTTCTACATCTAAATTACACCTTAAAATTACCTGACAGTTTATACATGCATATAGATTCTTTTCTAAACCAGCAGTTTTAGATATCAATTTTTCTAAAGAGTTGTAGTGTAGTTCCTATTTTCCCAATAGGCTCTGCGCATTGGAATAACACAAACAGCAGTGTAGACGTAGGACTGCGGTCTTCTAGGTCTCTACTGACTATGTTAGACTTAATTTAGGTTTGCGCAGGTAGCTCAGAGGTCACTGGAAACTTTCTTGACTGAAATAGGAAGGGATCAGCTTCCCTGGCTCAGACAAGAAGGGATTCAGCTTCCGACAACCGCATGAACATGACAACTTTGCTCCCTCAGAATAAGAGTCAATCTCTAGAGTCGTGTGAAACAATAGACAGCTATTTCACTCAGTCAGATGTGCATTCTTAGTTTCACCAGAGAGCAGATAATAGAGAGACGGACGTTTTCAATAAAAGATAATATTTATTGAGCAGTTTTCCTTCTCATGCAAGAGAAATGTATTGCTACAATTGCAATACTTAATGTAAAGTAAAGTACGTATAGTATAAGGAGTATTATGAAATAAAACTGTAAAAGCATTGATATGGTTTCTTAGCCATAAGACACTTTAAATGGATAAAATATATATACATATATATACATAGGCTAACATGCTCAACTGGTGCTTCTAAAATATGCCTACCCCGGTGTACCTTACATAAGCCTAATACGTGGGAAGGAGTAAGTAAGTAGCAGTTTAAGTTAAGTAGGTTTTTTTGCCAAGAATCTGACTCAAGAATTCTCTCCAAGGGTTTAGTCAGCACTGTACCTTGGGAATAGAATGTAGGAGGTCTGGTATCTCTCTCTCAGGAGTCGATATCCCAGTCACCCGCAAGGGTAGACTGGAAACGCCAGAGCTGGATTTTCTCGGCAGGAGAAAAGACAGCGTCTTTCTCAGTGCGTCAAAGAGGAGGGGCAGCGTCCGTGGGCTCTCCGCGTCTGCTGGGCTCTCAGCAAGTAGATTAGCTGCTCTGCTCCAAAAACCACCACCGTGTGTTTGCTTAAGGCAACGTTTGTATATGTATACCTGAAAGGTGCCGGAGTTTGACGTAAGGTTTGGACATAAGACATCAATAAAGATGTCACTAAGAACTGGCCTTACAGTGCTCGCAGGAGTTCTATTACAAATCAAAACAAAGCAAGCTGGGATTTCCCAGGTTGCTGGAGGTTTGGTGTGTTGAAAGAGCTCGTTGTGTTTTCTAGAAATCTAAGGAAGTAGCTTTTGCCATGTCTTGGGCTGCAAGGGCGATTTACTAAAATATGGATCTGTTTCTTATGCTATTATAGGGATATTTATTGATTATAGCCGTGTAAGGGCATAAAATAGTGATATTGATTCAGGTTCCTAGATAAAAACACTACAGAATCTAATTTTACTTTCAATTTTTCTGTCAAAATAATCGTGATTCATTCATGCTCTATTTTATCAATGGCTTCCATTTTTATTATTTCTTCATTTCCTAGCTTTAGAAGTCGTTCATTGAATATAGAACACTCGCGCAGTGTTGGCATTAAGCAGATTATAGATTTACTTTCTGCAATTTTCATATATATTTTCTCAGGAACTATATTTTCATTTGGAAACAAATTGGAAAGTATTCGACTCTGCAAAGCTTGCTTACCATGTTCTGTCAGTACTTCAATTCTTATATCTTGAAGAATAGTTCCATCATCAACATCATTTGCCTGTCGCATATTTGGAATGAGATCTTTGTATTCAAAATATGACCAAATATTAACGTTTCCAACACTACCCAAAGACTTTCTGGTGTCTTCATGCACAAGTGTTTAAAATACTGGTTGTCCTTTTACGGGAGTAAGTTGCAGTAGATCTTCAAAAACTATGATATGTTTTCCTCCAAATAAGACATCGCACTCTGTTTTGAGAATTTGCTGCATTCTTAAATGCACAAAAGCAAGCATAAAGTTTGGGACCATGCTTACCTCATCAATAATGTGAAGTTTCATTTTCTTTAGCACTATAGAAACTATATAACATGTTTCTCCAGATAGCTTGTGATATTCCAATTTGTTTTCATGCTCCACATGTAGCATAAGTAAACGATGCAATGTAATTCCTTTAATGTTGTGTGATGCCAACCCAGTTGGAGAAGTTACAACACAAGACAAATGTGAGTCAATAGTTTTCTGTAGATAACTGGTCATTACTTTAATTAAGAAACTTTTTCCTGTTCCAGCTTGACCACTCACATACATTGGGATAGGTTGAAAAGATGTGCATGTGCATTCTTTCTTTTCATGAAGAAATCTATGGTCAATCTGTTGTCTCGCTTGCTGATATATTTCTTTCTGTTCAACATTTAGTTGTTCTTCCAAATTTCCTAAGTCCCTAATGTCTTTTTAAGCTTCATGCATTGCTGTTTCCACTTCATTCATTGTGATTGCCGCTTCATTTTCAAGAATTGGTTCTCCTAGTGGATCTTGACTCAGTGGAGCAGAACTTTGACTGTCTTGAGGACTGTCTCTAGCAATCTCAGCAGCAATAGTAGCTTCTTGATCAATTTCATCATTCAACCTTTTCACATAATTTGCAAAGACAGTACATTCCATGGTATCTTTTACAAGCATTGAAGGAATCTTCATAGCTCTGAAAATCTCCAAGTAATTCCAATTCTGAACGCCACGGTTTGAACAGTTGCAAAAGTGTTAAATAGTAAAATTCCCTTTTATCAGGAGTGTCACAACTCAGTTTTCCGTGATTAATCAAATTTCCTTTCCTTTGTTTAACTAAACATCCTTCGGAACCAATCAATGCATATTTTCCATCAGTGATGTTTTCTGTAGTATTCTGTTTAAAAGTGTAGTTTTGCAGCACTTCATGGAGACATATGTTCTCAATATGATGACTTCTATTTGGATAATATGTGTCTAACATGTTTGTTTTCACAATATCTGTACTTTCTGGATCTTTTTCTGCTAAATATTTGATTTCTTCAACGGATTTAAGTACTTGATTTCGCGTTGCAGCAAGACCTAGACCCACCCAAATGAATCTTCTAGACTTCAAGTATAAACTTGCAGCTGATAACCAATCTGAGCATTCATACGCTCCAATTTCTCGATGGGATAACATCTTCAAACTGAAACTGTATCATTTCTTACCGAAGACTCTTCTCATGAGAAATGTCTTCCCACATTTCTTTCAATTCCGTCTTTTCTGATTTTGTAATGTAGGATGTTACATACCGAGGGACAGCAATGAAATTTTCCGCAACGTACTAAATATCCATATTAGGATTCCACATTGAAAGAATAAACAGATTATAATCATTTATGTATTTTGATTCTTCACTTGTTCTCAAATTGTATGTATTTTTTGAACACTTTCTAGTTTGTCTCATAGCTGACATTAAACTGTTTACTCTTCCTTTGGGTATTATAGGACGTGGAAATCCAAAACAACATTTAGTATAAAACTTTTCCTTAGACTTGTACTTTCGTCAACAGTATTTTCTACATCTATGACTTTGGAATCATAAGACTTGTTGTCTTAAGTTGTTTTCTTCTATTCTTTTTGGTATAGCACATGTGGCATATTCTTCAATAAAAGACAAAACAGTATAATCCGAATCAGTTTAAAATTTGGGGGCATCCTTGATCCATATCAGCATATGTATATGAGGAGCACCTCTAGCGTGATACTCCTTTCTCCAAAAGAAATCCACAACTTCTCCAAGAGGAGGATTCTTTTTATTGCAGATAAAAGACATCATCGCTTCAAATCAATGATTGAAATATCTGCATACAGTAACAGGATCCAAAGAGCACAATTTTCCAGGTGTCTTGTATTCAATATATTTTATATTGGAATTTGCCTCTCGAAGAAATTCAAGTAAATCATCCCCAGCGTATTCAGCACAGCTTAGGGTAAGGAACCACGTAGGAGTTCCTAATTTCCTTAGCATACATTTAAGTTCTCCATGACAACGGTACCAATATTCATTAGTATCACGCTGATATGAGATCAAATAATCAGTTGAGATTCTAAATGATCATCCCTCTGATGTACTTTATCCATAAATTCCTTTGCCGAAACATTTCAAAGATGTACTACTGTTTTCAATATGTGGTTTACTGCATATGAAAGTCCAGACAAGTCACTCTCAAGCAAAAGATGAAATATATATGGGATACATTGTCGAAATATTGAATCTTCTGCATACAATCTTGTTTGTCCGCTATTCTTATGCAGGAATCTGCACTGATTGTTCATCATATCGTCCACATTTTCCTGTTAGGAACAACTGCGGAAAACAAAGAGCTTCCAAACTTTTTTCCCATATACTCATGGGACTTCCCTCTGCTTTTTTTATTTGGAATAATTCAATAGTATTCCCCATCACTTCTTTTGAATGAAGTGGATGTACACTGTAATGTTCATAGATTTCTTCACTTTTGGACATGTCCACGTTTTCAATTTGACCACTTGACGTTTCAGTATCATCTCCTAAAAGTATTTCTTCTTCTTCCACATACACTTTGTTGTAGTACTCATTGTTCTTCTTAAGATATAATGTTGCCTTTGCACTTTCCTAACATCCACTAACTCCTGCCAGATTTTCTTACTCTTAGTAGGAAGACCATTAACTAGAATAACTAATGGTTAAGTTTCTACATTCTCTATTCCAATAGTTTCAAAATTGTTCTTTAAATCTTGAGGTAAATTTACAACTCTTCCTTTTAATCCTCTCTGTAAATCTGTAGGAGGCAATTTACCTGTTTTAGTCTCCATATGAACAATAGCCTGAAATGGGTGCACACAATAAATCAGAATAGGCTCATACATATTTACATCTATCAGTTCTGGAGGAATAGTTACCAACTCTAGATTATTATGGACAGCTCTAGCGGGCATTTTATTCTCATCTAATTTTTTATAACAATATTTACAAATACGCTGATCAGAACCCGAATAAAACAATTGTCTACCAACAAATAAGTTGCAAATTCCTTCCACTTATCATTATTTTCTCTTTCACTTTTTAAATACATATCAACACTCTTAGTTTGATTTTTATAGTGAGTTCGCGGGCAACAAATACAAGAATAATTTGGCCTTTCATCTGAAATCACCTTAAACTTTGTAATTTGTTCTTCAAAATGTTTTGTAGTAGTATGTTGCACATTCTCTTCAACATTTTCTTCTATTAATGTGTCAGTTTCTGCACTCTCTTGTTCAAGACCAAAGTAACAAAACTCAATTTCATGCCAAACCTTCTTCACATCTGATACTGACCCACGCAAAAGAGCACTGTTTAACTCATTTAATTTTAAGTGCTGGACTTTTTGCATAATACAATCTTCTGACTAACTTTCGCATTTGAGAATGATGTACTGCCAACATCCTGAAATGATGAAAAACACGTTGACATACTTTTCTTGAAAGACAAGCCTGAGAATGACCTTGCAAACCAGTATTTTTTCTCACTCTGCAAGGATCTAGTCCTTGCAACATCTGAATCTTTTGTTTAATACTTTTTTTTAGTATACTCTCATAAGAAATTGCATAAACTTTCAATAGATTCCTGTTGTATACTACAAATGCTACTGCAATTCCAAGAATACACTGGGTCTTTATGACGTCTCCCTAGAACTTCATCAGCTATCACTTCTTCTACATTTCTGGGAACCATCTTCTCTTTCGAAATTGGACAACCATTTCTAACTTCGTAAGCTCGACCACTGGTATCAACTGCATGCAATTAGGTATTGTTCTGAAAATAATTCTCTTCATTAAAGAAAGGCTCTGAAGTTGAATTGTGTTGCCATTCACCCGAAACAATATCACAACAATTAGTTCCGTTAATTATTCTTTCCTTCTTACTTTCGGCCTTCATAAAATGGATTGGTTTATCTAGTGATCGAATTCTGTTTAAAACTAAAATAAATAATTTCCTTTTTAATTCAAAAGCTTTTTGAACAATGGATACAATGTGCTTCTTCTTTTTACTAAACAGTGCTCTTTTGTAATATTTTTTCACCTCTTTAAGCAAGTTAAGAACAACTCTATTTTAAAACAATATTTTTCCTGATTTCTTTAAACTGATTTTGCCTTCTTTCACCATTCATTGTGTCTTTTGAATATAATTTTCCATTTACTCCTTTCTTTTTACTCATATTCATTTTTCTGGCCAAAGCACTCTTTGTAGTTTGTTAAATCTGCACACTATTTCTTTGAAAGTTGTTTAATGAAATCTTTTGTCGTCTTAGCGAAAGACTTTTTCTTTTTAGCCAAATGATGTTTTTCATCCAATACTTGTCCTGCAATTTTCTTCAAATAATTGTCCTTTTGCTGTCGTTTTCTCTTTCTTGATTTTTCAGGCATGATAACTTTATTTTAATGATGACAAACAATATCTGTAATGAATAATAATTATAAATAAATGTATTTTAATACATTTATAAATTATACTGTTCTATTACTATACAACACTGTATGAATAGTTGGGTAGCAAAACAATCATCATAGTACTACAAGGAGATTGCCTGGGTGAATTTATACGTGGTTCAGTTTTGGGGCAGTGAATGAATTAGTACATAGTGCTGAATGCGTCACTGCAATAGTGCAAGGACAGTTACAGGATATTTGTGGAGCGTATTGATACTGCCTGGGGAAATATAGGTGTGTGAGATAAGTGTATAGGTGATTAAAGTACTGCATGCATATTCAATAAAGATTTGTAGCAGTCCATGGGCTAAAGCCTGGATCAGTGCATGAGTATTCGTGTACTGATTAAATGATTAGAGTACTGCAAGGAGAATGCCTGGGTGGATTTATAAGCGGTTGGGTTTTGGCAGAGTGAATGCATTAGTACATGGTGCTGAATGGGTCAATACAGGATTGCAAGGGGAGTGACAGGGTGTTTCCTGGAGTGTGAGGAGACTGACTGGTGAATTAAAGGCCTCAAACACAAGTGCATAGATCGTTAGAGTACTAAATGCAAGTGGATAGGAGTTTGAAGCAGTCTATGTGGTAAGGCTCTAAGTCAATGAATGAGTATTTGGGTACTAACTGAATGATTAGAGTACTGCAAAGAGAAAGACTGGGTGAATTTATAAGAGGTTTAGTTTTGACACAGTGAATGGATTAGTACATGGTGCTGAATGGGTCACTAGAGGAGTGCATGAGGAGTAACAGGGTGGTTGCAGGAGTGTATGGATACTGACTGGGTAATTGAAGGTGTGAAAGACAAGTGTGTAGGTGTTTAGAGGACTTTATGCATAGTGGATAGTTTGAAGCACTCCATGATGTAAGGCATGAATCTCTCACAATGGTTGCCTAAATGCAAACAAATTCACGGTGTAATTCTAGACAACCAACACTATTCCTTGGACTTTAGCAAAACTGACTCCCTAGTCTGGGTGGAGTAACGTGACTGCACACATTCTACATATTTTAGTACTGCACTATAGCGGGTAAACCTGACTCATTCTGCAAATGCATGAACAGTTACTGACTTCTAATACTACCAAAACTTGAGAACAGGATAGGTTTTAAGCAATTATTTGTCTGCAAAGACAAATTATTTAAGCAATTATTTGTCTGCAAAGTCTGCAAAGACATGAAGTAACCAAATGCTTCTCTTACAATGGTTGACCAAATGCACACAGACTCACAGTATGATTCTAGACAAGCAACACTATTCTTGGACTTTACCAAAACACATTCACTAGTCTGGAAGGTGCAAGATGACTGCACACATTCTACATATTTCAATACTGCACTCTAGTGTGAAAGCCTGACTCATTTTGCGAATGCATAAGCACTGACTAGCTTTTAATACTCCTAAAACTTGACCACATGATAGGTTTTAAAGCAGTTCTCCGTCTGCAAAGACATGACGTAACCAAATGCTTCTCTCACAATGGTTGAACAAATGCACACAGTCTCACAGTGTAATTCTAGACAAGCAACACTATTCCTTTGACTTTACCAAAACACATTCACTAGTCTGGAAGGGGTAAGGTGACTGCACACATTCTACATATTTCTGAACTACACTATAGTGTGAAAGCCTGACTCATTTTGCAAATGCATAATCAATTATTTGCTTCTAATACTACTAAAACTTGACAACATGACAGGTTTTTAAGCAGTTATGTGTCTGCAAAGACAGGAAGTAACAAAATGCTTCTCTCACAATGGTTGCCCAAATGCACACAGACTCGCTGTGTGATTCTAGACAAGCAACACTATTCCTTGGACTTTAGCAAGAAAACACTTTAGTCTTATTAAAAAAAAAGACACAACATACAACCCCTCACAAATTAATAACTCACCTTTCAAATTAATTTGTAGATTAAGAAGTACATCAGTCACACACCAGATTTTCTTATACAGAATGTGTGTACTGCACTGCTCTTAGCAAAACCAAACAATGGCAAACTTTCCCTCTCATTCTTCACACATATACATGTAAATATCAAATCAAATTGCTTCCCATATTAATTCAAAAGCTAACACAGATTTCTATCGGTGACACATGTCAACTCTTTCCAATTGACACAACTTTGAACCCTACCCTCAATCTGCTTACTGCATGTTACCATAGTAACAGTTCATGGAACACTCAACTGAACTTACAGGTCACAAATTCAGGACACAATATTGCTAATCCAAACAGCAAGTGTGCTTGACTTTTGAAAATATCATCTTATATGTAATGTTCTCAAACAGCCAATCATTTCTTTTCTTCTTTCAAAACTGCATCTTATCCACCATTTTAGAAAAATCTTAGTTGTCAAACTGCCATACAGATACCTTCTGAGTACATCCAGACCTCCCTTCAAGATGCTTAGGGTGTGGATTGTGGGACAAAGCTATATTTTCTGGAGCCAAAGGTATGCAGAAAACAGAGGCATTGACAAAGACCTAGCTTTGCCAAATGTGGAACCAATTGATGCAATTGGTTAAATTCTTTTTGCATCTCCAACACCCTGACCTCATAATAGTGCACTGTGGTGGCAATGACCTAGGCACTTTGACTGGGGTAAGTCTGTAAATGCTTATCTTGGTTTTATGATGTTACAATGCATACTTTTACAATGCATGCCTTTAAAACACATTTTTCACATCGCAACATCTTTTACAACGCATTCCATTACATCGTATGACACGACATCGCATTTTAAGAAACTAACTTTGCAGCGCATTCCATTACATCGCATACTACCTTTACAACGCATACCATTACAACGCATACCATTACATTGCATTTATGGTAAGTATTGGATAGCGTAGGGGTAAAAATTACTATTCTAACTCCAGGGGGTGCAACAGTAGGGTAAGTGTTGGATAGTGCAGGGGTAAAAATTACTATTCTAACTCCTGGGGGGTGCAACAGTAGCGTAAGTGTTGGATAGTGTAAGGGTACTATGCGTTGTATGGTATGTGTTGTAATGACTGATTGTAATGGTATGCGATGTAATGGTTGGGTTATAATGGCATGCGATGTAAGGGATGTTGTGATGTAATGACTGCGTTGTAATGGTAGTGCGATGTAAAAGTTGCGTTGTGAAGGTTGTTTCCCCTCATGAAGGACACCTTTGGAGAATTGATGTCACTTTTCCCTCAAACTGCCTTTGTCTATTTTAACATATGCCAAAGACAGAAATGGAATTGGTCCAATCAATTTTGTCCACAGATTGAGAAAGCTAGGAAACATGTCAATAAAGCTGTTTCTGCTTATCGCAGAGATTATAGAATGGGGTCCATTTACAAAAACAATCTGTGTTTTAATATGGACGGGATCTATAGGAGAGATGGTGTAAATTTTAGAGATGTGGGTAACAGAGTCTTCCTCAACAACTTTAGACTCTGCATCGGTACCTACTTGTAGGTACCAAAATCTCCCAATAAACACAACAGCTCTTTTTAGAGCCACCAAAGATCTAAACACATAAGCTTGATATATATCTGAAAAATATTACTTTTTTTTGCTTGAAGTCGCGCACCCAACGCGTAGGAGTCGTGCACCCAATGCATTAGGAGTTGTGCACCCGGCGAGTGCACACCAGGGGGCTGCTCTGAGTGCCGTGCTGGGTACGCAACTCATAATTTTACTGTAAAAAGAATTAGCACCAGCCACTAATTTCTATTCCCCCCGGGGACCCCATCCCCCGGGGCCTATATACAACGTTGGGGACCATGGGGGTAGCCCCAATGCCCCCACTGTACCGCCGGCTCCATGCGTCCTTCCACATGGGGAGCTGCTAACATGCAGCTCCCCGTGTGGAAAAGGAATCTGGTTTGCATTTTGAAAGAGATACCAGGTTTCCCTGCTCTCTCTTTCAAAATCCAAACAAAGTTTGCTATGGCAGGGTGGGCTCCGTGAGGCTCCCGCCCTGCCATAGAAAACTACAGTGTCCCGGGAGTGGATAAAGGAAAAATACCAAACCGATAGACTACAAATAGCCGCCCCCTGCCTCGTTTTGCCATTTTGCATACCAATCAGGTAAAAAGCATGTTTTGCAGGCCAACTAGTTTCCTTCACATCTAAATCTGAGTGAGGTTTTACAATAAAAAATTCTTCTTTGTTATATCTTTCAGCTGTTAGCTGCTTGTTTTATTCTGACTAAAAATTACGTATATCTGACTGCGCCTACCGCCAGGTAATAAAGGATGATTATTTTGTATTCCATCATGAGCTAATGTTTAGGCCAATTCCATACATAGTAAGGATGAGTCATTTCTATGTCCTTCTTAATTCAGATTACGTGTCAGAGTGTCGCCATCCTTCAAAAACATCTCAACATATATATCCATCTTTTGACAGGGGTATGTATCAAACAAATCTTCAAATCTTGATATCTTATGACTTGACCTCAGCGCCATTAGGGGCATTGAATAGATCATTCTCTCTCCCTCCAGCAACTGGGGATCACACTTTACTGAATGGGTTATAAGGTTCACTGGGTGGTGAGAAGCGGTGAGAATCTTAAGTGTGGGTCTTGGTCCATTTCGTTGTTTCAAATGTATATAAGTATTTACTAAGCTTTACAGGGCATAAGTGGATGAAAAAACAATTTTGTGTATATTGTTTCAGATTTACATTCCAGGTTCAGAGGTCCTATACCGCACTGTAGCTGTTTTGGTCCTGAAGAAGGTGGTCTGTACTTCTGCTATCTCCACCAAAACGCGTCGACCTTCTCTTTCTTTTCTTTTTTTTTTAAAAATCTCATGACTTTGGTCATGTAGTGGACACCAGATTTATTGCTATAGGACATAATTGTTGTTGTTTTTGTGAGGTGATGGATTTTTAGGTAGTATGTATGTGTTGTGCGTGTGTGGCTCTTTACCTGTGTTGTATATATTTAATTGTGTCTTCATGAACCTAAATAGACATATATGCATAGCCTCGATATGGTGAAAAATAATTTTCTCTGCAGCCTTTTTGTAATATGTATATATTTTTATAATTGTTACACTTGAAAATTATGATAAAAATGAAAAAATTGACTTTTTTTACTGAAAATGAATTAAAATGACATTGTTGGTATATGCCCTGTGTTTGAGAGATTACTCCAATGACAAATGTATTTATAGGTCAAGAGGGAGCTATCTCAGTTGCCTGTGGCACCCCGAGACACTGCAGGAGCCGGCCCTTGGGGTGGCGGTCCCCCTTGAAAACATTAGCAAAGACCCAGGGAGGTTGTGGTCCCCAGGGCTGTGGGTCCATAACAGACCCCCCAATTTGAATATTTAGAGCACTGGGGAGGTGGCAGTCCCCGGGCGTGGGGAGGGGCTTGAGCCACCCCCACACAGGGTATTTAAAAAAAAAGAAAGCCCCGTGTTGTGGTGGTCCCCGGAGCTGCAGGGGCAGTGTGCCCCCCGCAATAACAATTAAGTTGAGCCCCGGGGTGGCGGTTCCTGGGGATTGGGGGGGCCCCCATCATAACATTAACATGCCCTGGGGTGGCGGTCCCCGGGGCAGTATGGGGGGGAATTGGGCCCCCCCACACTTTTTTTTAGCATGCCACCGGGACTTGGCCCCCCCCAGGGGATAATTATCTTTGAAGCGAGGGAACCCGCGCTTCAGTTTTTTTTTCACTGCAGAATCTGCGCAGATTTTGCCGTTTAAAAAAAAAATTGCTGGACCCCTAAGCAGGTCTAGGGGGTCAGGGTGTTTTTACCTTGCCCCTTTGTTGAGTTTTGCGCACTTTTTTGAAGGATTTCTTGTGTCTTGGTTCTATAGAGGCACAGAATGGCTACCAACACTTCCTGGTTTGGAGTGTTGACAGCCAGTTGACAGCCAATTAGCATGCAGCTCGTAGCAGCTCGTGATCGGGAGGATGCGCGCAGGGTGCACTTAGGGTGCTGATTGAGAGTAACGTTGTTTTCTGAATAACAATGCAAAAACTACCCCCAGAAAAGTCTGCTGATAACCAAGGGGAAATTGTGGTAATGCAATATATATTGTGCAGTGTTAGCATTTGCTGTATGGCACGTTTTAGTTCATTATTTTGTGCCTGGATCCATAATACTGGGGTAATGCCGCAGCAAAACAGTAGGTTTTTACACCCAAATCTGGAGGAGCACCTTAATGGTGCTTGCCTATGTCCAGTGTTATAAAATGACGAGTTTGGTATATACAGCGCATGCACCAACGCCACACACATCACTACCCAAGAAACAATCAGGCATGTGCTCACACCACTGTAAACTTTCAATTAGTGCCTCGTGGATGTCTGCATGTCTGTGACAAGCGCAGGCCGATCCCAGGCGTGCTATGTCACCCTTTTTATGCCTGGCTGTTCACAAAAATTTGAAAACCATTATGAAACCTCTAGCAGACAGATATTCAGTCTGATTAAAACCTCATTCACAGCTTTCTTATCTTCTAAAATAAATGTTTCTTCCAAGGAAGGCATCATGTGCACATTAAGCAGTGCTCCCAGCACAAGAGAAATGTCTGCTTGAAACTGTACACGAGGACGGTCAAAGCACACATGGGTCCAGTTATTTTAGTTGTCTTCGATAATGCCGCTGAAAGCACGTTTCTCCTATTAAAGAAAATGTTCAAAATAATAGCAAAAAAAGAATTAAAGCAGGTATTATTGTTGCCAGGGCCGGTTTGGGAGGCCAATGCAGCCCTGGCTGGCATATTTTGTCGGACTGGCCCCCATATGTTGCTTAGCGAGCAAACGAGTATGACCACTGCAAGGGGAGTTTGGGGAGGTTCTTCCCCTCCCGCCCCTCCAAAAACACTTGTTAAAAAATGGTGTATTCTGCAACACAATTTCATGAAATATTGTATAATAGTATTAGTTTTTAAATGATGACTTTACAGTGCACCAGAATACAACATTCTTTTTTGGGGTTCTTCACTGCACAATAACCAGTGCTTGGAATGGAAATATAGAAGTGCAGGTACTCTGAACCAGAGTGCCTGCTTGTTTCTGAGAAGTGCCGGTACTCTCCAATTAAATGTATTACGTCACTCTTAAAAACTGCTGGTACTCTCCAACTCAAACAAAAAAGTGCCATTTGAAGCACTGACAATCACCCTCCAACAGTGCCTCTCAACTCTTCACTCCATAGCCGCTCTCTCAAACGTATTTCTACACTAGAAATATTAATCACAGAGTTATCTTTACACTTTTATTGTAGCCTGAAAACTCCTGGACATACAAGGAACTCTGCAGCAGGTGCTATCAAAACTGCAACACAGCTTGCTACAAACAGACCCGAGTAGCAAAACTCCTGGTAATGGTGATGTGCTGCCTGAACGACTGCATTCAGCAGAGTACACACCCTCCAACCAAGCCACATTGAGGACAAATGTTTACTCCCTAAATCCTGGAATCCATTGGAGAAGAGTCATTGAGTATGGAGATGCAAGTAGGTGTTCACATATGAGATCCAAGCATTGGTCACCTCTAACGACTGCACATGTTGATAGGTTTAAATCCCTGCTGCCCATGTAAGGTAGGATTTTTACAATATACTATATGTAGTGTTGCTGCATGGGGAGATTTAATTGTAAACATGGAATTTGAGATGATTATGTCCCAATTTTCTGATAGCACAAACATCGCATCAGAGATGTGGCACTGCCAGACAATGTCTTGCTTTCTCAATATAAATGCCATTTTCACCTCTCTCTTTTAGTATGATGACTATGCGAGGTCATTTTGCATAGCACACAGCTAATCTGCAATCCCTCAACAGTGAACGTGAGCAGAAGGTTTCTGTGCAGAGTGCATCTGCTTGAGAGATATGGAAATGGCATATATTGACTCTTTTGAGGACTTTCTAATCAGGTGGACTCAGGCCGGCTGGAAGGTTGTGGCGAATAAAGGCTTGTTTTGAAGATCCCAAGGTGGCACATCTTTCTTCTTCACCACAACTTATGAGAGGATGGAAAGAGGCACGTGAGAGGGAGTTCACATCCCTGAAGGAAGAAATTGGGTCTGGTATAGTGTCAATATCTTATAACCCTATACCACTTGTAATATATATATATATATATATATATATATATATATTACCTACTGGCGGTCGCCAGTAGGTATATATAGTTAGGATTTTTTCTCTATGGGATTTTTGAAAATTCTATGTCTAATAACTTTGGCGTTTGTGGACGGAATTGGCTGAAATTTTCAGGAAAATGGAACATTTTGTTTCTGAGCAGCCCCTGACAATTTGGGGGGGTTTCATCAAGGGGGGGCCGAGAAAAAAGGGGGGTCCCAAAACGCGTTTTTCCCATGTTAATTTCCATAGGGCGGTTGGCCTCACTTTTAGCTCGAACGGCTAAATGGATTTGCACGAAACTTGGCAAAATTGTAGGGACTGTTAGCCCGATGTGCCTTTGCTAGGTCTCAATATATGTGCTCCAGTGGATTTTGAGTAATTTAGGTTCAAAAAAAGATATATATCTGGGCGGAGCCTAACCACACATCTGATCTGATTGGCTGTCAGCACTTCATCCAAGAAGTGTTGGCAGCCATCTTGGGACCAATATACATGATAGCACCTCATTAAAAAGCATTGTAGTTAATAGAGGGTTTTAGGACTTTAGTTACATTATAAATCATTTGTTGATGGTACCATACTCGTTTTAGGAATTGTGGTGGGTTCTAAGGTGATTTTACCATGTGAAAAAACCTTCTGCTGTGATATCATGAATATTGTTTGAAAGAAAACTAATATCTCATGATTTTCCCACAGTGGTTTGGAAGGGGATCTATAAGCTAAATTGAAAGCATATTTTCTGTAAATTCACATTATCTTTCTCAGTCATGTGAAAATGAAGTCTGACATTCTCAGTAAAACATAAACATCCAACAAGGACAGAGACTGTCAGTTGATTCCTTTGTGTTCTACTGCAGCCTCCTAGAGTGTTCTAAAGAACAACTAGAGCGCTAACAGTCCTACTTATTATAAAGGTATGGCACACCTGAAGCCATCTTGATTGGAATAAAGTGGTAACTCTTAAAACATTTAATTTAAAAAGAAACAACATGATGGGGTATATTTTGCCATAGAAAGTATGATTAGTGCTGCAGAATGAAAAATTAGGGCACATTTTGAGTGACTTCTCAAATCCTTTTCTATTTCATTAAAACATTCTGACATGCAGTCTCCCAAAATGGCCACCAGAGACAAAAGAGCCCAAATGTAGCCCAAATATCACCCAGATGTAGCCCAAGTATAGCCCAATGACAGAATGTCCCAGAGTGTTCTAAAGAACAACTAGAGCGCTAACAGTCCTACTTATTACAAAGGTATGGCACACCTGAAGCCATCTTGATTGGAATAAAGTGGTAACTCTTAAAACATTTAATTTAAAAAGAAACAACATGAGGGGGTATATTTTGCCATAGAAAGTATGATTAGTGCTGCAGAATGAAAAATTAGGGCACATTTTGAGTGACTTCTCAAATCCTTTTCTATTTCATTAAAACATTCTGACATGCAGTCTCCCAAAATGGCCACCAGAGACAAAAGAGCCCAAATGTAGCCCAAATATCACCCAGATGTAGCCCAAGTATAGCCCAATGACAGAATGTCCCAGAGTGTTCTAAAGAACAACTAGAGCGCTAACAGTCCTACTTATTACAAAGGTATGGCACACCTGAAGCCATCTTGATTGGAATAAAGTGGTAACTCTTAAAACATTTAATTTAAAAAGAAACAACATGAGGGGGTATATTTTGCCATAGAAAGTATGATTAGTGCTGCAGAATGAAAAATTAGGGCACATTTTGAGTGACTTCTCAAATCCTTTTCTATTTCATTAAAACATTCTGACATGCAGTCTCCCAAAATGGCCACCAGAGACAAAAGAGCCCAAATGTAGCCCAAATATCACCCAGATGTAGCCCAAGTATAGCCCAATGACAGAATGTCCCAGAGTGTTCTAAAGAACAACTAGAGCGCTAACAGTCCTACTTATTACAAAGGTATAGCACACCTGGAGCCATCGTGATGGGAATAAAGTGGTAACTCTTAAAACATTTAATTTAAAAAGGAACAAAATGAGGGGTATATTATGCAATAGAAGGTATTATTAGTGCTGCAGAAAGAGAAATTAGGGCACATTTTGAGTGACTTTTCAAATCCTCTTCTATTTCATTAAAAAATTCTGACATGCAGTCTCCCAAAATGGCCACCAGAGACAAAAGAGCCCAAATGTAGCCCAAATATCACCCAGATGTAGCCCAAGTATAGCCCAATGACAGAATGTCCCAGAGTGTTCTAAAGAACAACTAGAGCGCTAACAGTCCTACTTATTACAAAGGTATGGCACACCTGAAGCCATCTTGATTGGAATAAAGTGGTAACTCTTAAAACATTTAATTTAAAAAGGAACAAAATTAGGGGGTATATTTTGCCATATGAATTATGATTAGTGCTGCAGAAAGAAAAATTAGGGCACATTTTGAGTGACTTCTCAAACCCTCTTCAATTTCATTAAAAAATTCTGACATACAGTCTCCCAAGATGGCCACCAGAGACAAAAGAGCCTAAATGTAGCCCAAATATCACCTAGATGTACCCCAAGTATAGCCCAATGACAGAATGTCCCAGAGTGTTCTAAAGAACAACTAGAGCGCTAACAGTCTTACTTATGACAAAAGTATGGCACACCAGAAGCCATCTTGATTGGAATGAAGTGGTAAGTCTGAAAACACTCAATTTAAAAAGGAACAACATGAGGGGGTTAATTTTGCCATAGAAAGTATGATTAGTGCTTCAGAAAGAAAAATTAGGGATCATTTTGAGTGACTTCTCAAATCCTCTTCTATTTCATTAAAAAAATTCTGACATGCAGACTGAAACATGCACTTTGAATACCAGCAGCAGACGTCCCTGGTGAGCAGTAGCTTTACTACAGTGATCTAATGTGCAACTAGTGTGCTAACATTCAGAATTTATGGCAAATGTGTGACACATCTGAATGCCTTCTTGATGGAACCAAAGTAAACAAGCATTGAAAATGCAATAGATCTGGCCCTCGTTTAAGTTAAAGCCATTCTGTTTGTAATGAGGTGGCTTTTTAGCTTTGCTTTTATTAGTGTTTTTTCAACTTTCATGTAAATAACATGCATCTGTATGCATATAAGTATATATATGCATGCATTTATGTTTGTATTTATATAGATATACAGATGATATATGTTTATATATGTATGTATATATATATATTCACTGAAAAAACCATAGGCTATAGACCATATATAGTTAGGAATTAGCATTTACAAAACCTTGAAAATTCACTGAAAAAACCATAGGTTATAGACCATATATAGTTAGGAATTAGCATTTACAAAACCTTGAAAATTCACTGAAAAAACCATAGGTAATAGACCATATATAGTTAGGAATTCGCATTTACAAAACCTTATTTTACTCACACAAAACCATTGAAATTCCATATATAGTTAGTTGCACTAACTATATATCGCGCACCCGCAATCCACTGCTGATGATGTCACATATTACATCATTCATGACATGGTCAGTGACATCACTGATGACATCACTGATGACATCTCAAATGACATCACTGATGACATCTCAAATGACATCACTGATGACATCACTGATGACATCTCATTTGACATTACTGATCACATCACTGATGATATCATTCATGTGATAATACGATGAACCTCTTCAGACTCTAATATAACCTTAGATATAATCAGTGTAAACAGACACTCACAGACTGTCACTCATCCATGGAGTTACTCACACACCTAGTCAGTCATGCAAAGAATCAATCACACCTCCATTTCCTCAACTATACAGTTATACAAACTTTACTTATTCAAACATATACTAACACATATTTACTCTCTTATACAATCCCTGATACAAGTTCACAATGATCCATACAGCCACTCACACATTCACTGGCTCTTATGCACAGTTATTTATATATGTTAACTCTCACATGTACTGTGTTTTACATATGTACTTACTTTGACATGTAGCACTGAGATATCCATTCACTCACCAATACACTCATGCACACAGTCAACCGCCCATACAGCTGTTTCCACATGCACTTTTGAAACCATACATCTAGTGAATCAACTGCTCACACATCTATGCACAGAGTCATACACCTCCCATCCACCCACACACACACTCAGTCTCCCATACAAATACTTGGGCAACCAATCAATAACCCATATAGTTACTCATATAGCTACTTATCAACACATGCAACCGTTTACAGAACAACAGACATAATGATGCACAAATTAAGACAGTTTAGTCACTAACCCATGCACTCAGTGAGACACATTTAATCACTCACTCATACAGTCAGTCATGCACCTACTAAATCCTTCATCCAGACACTTATACATCCACTCATTCTTCAATATGTAAGACATATTTTAACTTTACAGAAACATACAGTCACTGGATGTTGTCATCAGTGATGTCATCAGTGATGTCATTTGAGATGTCATCAGTGATGTCATCAGTGATGTCACTGGCCATGTCATGAATGATGTAATATGTGACATCATCAGCAGTGGATTGCGGGTGCGCGATATATAGTTAGTCGGCTTCAGGGGTAGGAAGTTGATGACGGACAGAAGAGTGTTGACAGACGCTCTGAGGAAAAACGTCAAATGTGGGGTGTAAGCCATATGCTGCGAGGTGGGATCAGAGAACTTCAAATGAAGATGAAAGATATGGTAAACATGTCTCGTAGTAATACAAGATGCCTCCGGAGTCTTCCTAGGGGAGCTGAAGGAGAAGACAGGAAGGATTGCTATACCACATCAGAAACAAACCTGAGAAACAGCCCATTTGACTCAACTGCACACATTGAACAACTTTGGAGGTAAAAACCCGCCTCCCCAAACATATTCACAAGAGTGCACTTTTTTATGAGGAAGATGCAATAATGCCCAAAAATCAGCAAAAGTAGAGCTCATATTCTGTAAGTTGCAAGGTGCAGCTGTGTTAGGATTTGGCAGCAACAGCAATGTGGAGATGTAAAGACTTTATACCTATTAAAAACAACTTAAGTGCACATACTGTACCATATGAGTGGAGCCATGAACTTTGCCTGATCTTTACCTGACAAAAGAAAAAGGTAAATGTCAGGTTGCTTTAAGAGACAAAGAAGCTTCTAGATGTAACAAACAATATAATGGGCGACAGTGAGAAGAAAGTATGTACACGTGACATCAACTTTGGCAGTGATTACAAAAGACACAAAAGAAACAAGCATTTTCAATACAATAGGTCTCGCATTTGCGAGAGTTTAAGCTATTGGCAGCCTGTGATTTTACCCGCAAAGAGAGCCTCTTGGTGCCATTACTGACCTGCGGAGATGCTGGGGTCTGGAGCCTGCATTCGGCCTTGCCGGCCCGCACGAGGACCAGAACTCCCGCCATCCTTTGCGGCGCCACACCGCTAATCGCACCAGGAGGCTCTAAAAAGGGCGACCGGGACCCTGCTGCGCGGAAGCCTATGATTTTACCTGCAAAGAGAGACTCTTGGTGCCATTACTGACCTGCGGAGATGCTGGGGTCTGGAGCCTGCATTCTGCCTCAACCGCCCGCACGAGGACCACAACTCCTGCCATCCTTTGCGGCGCTCCATGCTGCACACCGCATAATCGCACCAGGAGGCGCTGAAAAGGGCGGCCGGGACCCCGCTGCGCGGAAAGCATGCGGGCGCACGCCGGTCAAAGCCCGGGCCAAGGTCGGGCCCGTTTGAGCGCGTTGGAGACTGGTGGAAGCTGGGATGGGCCCCCCTCTGAACCCCAAACCTTAAGGTTAGTGCTCATAAGACTGCTGCACATTTGCCCAACTTTCCCATCTGATGTCTATTTTGGGCTGATCCCAAGACGTTAGATCACTTCTATTTTGGGCTTGGTTGCAGGGTGGTTATAAACTTACGATGTCTAGCAGAGGAGGTAATGGGAGGAACTCTATTACAAGTGGGTCAGTGGCGGGAACTCTAGACCAGTTTTTAATTAGGGCAACATCGGTTTTGGAACATGAAATTAAATTAACTGAACGACGTTTATCGTTGGATCCCTTGCTAGCCAAACGTTCATCTCTGGGCGGGTTAAGGCATGCAAGGTCACCCGAGCAATCTTTAGTTTCGGTCATTGACCCTTGAGCCTCCATAGGATGGGCCAGTAAGCCTTTGCAGGATTTATTGAATCCAGTGATTTCAGCAAATACTTCTTGTTCTTTGGAGTCTGTTACAAGAATCTCGCATACCAATCCTGCAAATAAAAGTCTGCTAGCATTCCATCCTCCCGAACACTAACTAGGTCTGCTTGTTCTTCGTTGCAAGCGGTGACCCAAGAGCGAGAAACGGTAGCAAAGAGAAAGCGGGGTGGGAGTCCCCAGAGGAACAAAAATGCTAAAATCCAAAAATCTATGAGGTTTGGAACGTCGGAGATGATAGAAGCACAAATAACACCTGAAACCTGTCCCTCGTCACATATGGAGGGCACGACTGCTCCAAATTTGGGTGATGTCCAACAAAACTGAATTGGAGCGGATTTTTGGGAAAGAATAGAGGCGTTATTGACAAGAAAATTGTCACCTCTTTTGGAAAGACTCTCTTCATTGGAGGAAAGGCTTTCAAATTATGAGACACTTCTGATCATGTTAATATTGCTAACCCGAGGGGGGGGGGGACAATGGGCCTTCCGAAACAATAGCAAAGGTGTTGTGCACCCCTCTTGCCCCCCCTAGCTCATCTCTTCCAGTCCTGTCTAATCAACCTCCATCCCTTTGTACTGGGTGTGCTGAGGCCCCCACTACTATAAATTCGACTAATATGTTATTTGGGGGATTAGTCAATATTGAGAATACGAATAGAGTGACTGAGGGTGGTTTGACTTTTGAAACCATGAATAGAGATCAAACCCATCCCGCACCCATGAGCTTGATGAGTCAGGGTGCAAGAAGCCAAGTTTGCAAATTATTGATTTACCACCTGCATCGACTCCGTATGTAGTTGTATTAGCTGGGGTCCCTGCGTTGGACAATGGTAAGGAGTAGTACTATCTTGACCTCAAAAACAAATGCTATTGGCATTGTAAATGACAATGCCTTTTTATTTGTCTGTTTTGATAATTAACACATAAATATTAGGCATTGTCATTTACAATGCCAATAGCTAAAACTCTTCTAAATGCGAGGCCTATTTCAATTCAAAGAAGTAGCCACCAGTGTCCTGGGCTGCTTTGAAAGTGAAAGCGTGCATGGTGCACTGAATGCTGCAGGAAAGCAGGCTGTGCCAGAAGGAGAAGAGACTCATTAAATCAAATAGTGCTTACAGAATAATTAACCTCTTTGATGCTCATGACGAACTGAGCTCGTCATGAGGCACAGTGGAGCTGTGCTCATGACCAATGAGCTCGTCATAATGGTCGCGGAACGCCCACGCAGGGCTAATTCCCCTCCTGTGCGTGCGTTTCACGGGAGTGGGTGGAGTCATGACGAGCTCGTCATGAGCACAGCTCTGCTGTGCAGCATCGTCACAAGCAATGCGGTGCCACGCGCGGCCCCCCTCCTCCCTGCACCGCGGGGGAATTAGCCCTGCGGCGAAGGGGTTAAGACATATGGTGTAACAACAGAAGTAAAAGGGCCATTCCTCATGGGAGGTTACAAATGAAGACAAGGAGGAACTAACAAGCCTATTAATGGATCAGCCAGCATTTATGAAAGACAAAGACGCAAGCCACTGACAAATATTGGCGGCACGTGGGTGGGGCTTCAAGTCTCTACTCGAATACAGCAGGCCTTGCAGAGCAGCGCATGAGCTGCCCAGGCTCGACCTAAAAATGAGTTTCCCATCAGCCTCTATGTGGGATAAAATCACAGAAAGCCCCTTGTTTCAAATACCGAAGAATTCCCAGGTGGGAATTCCCTAATTGTAATTACAGAGAGTTACAGGGGAGGGAAAATACGAGGCAGGAAACTTCCAGAACCTTAAGATGCTCCAATATTTACATGTATTCCCTAATTGTACTCATCCTTAGGAACAAATATGGCCTCACTGTGGCGTGGGTGCTTTATTGGTCCAATAAACGGAATAAACAGAGCTTGTATTAAATAACTAACATCATTAAATCGTTGTTTTCCCTCAGTAAGCAACAGGGCAGGGGAAATATTTTTTAAACAGCTACGAATTAGCACATTGCATCAAAGAAGCTGTATGTTTTATGGAATTAGAGGTAGGGCTCTTCAAAATCAGCCAAATTAAATCCACTCTGGATAATTACCCAATGGCCCTTCAGTGAAGTGGCGGAATGCAGCCCCTGGGGGTAGAGCGGCTCACCAACTTTAGTAGGCCCCCAATGCTTCAGGGGGACTCAATTCAGCCCAAAGCCAAGGAATAACTGTGAGATATAGGAGACTTAGGGGACCCTTATTACATTTTTCCTGGCCCTATAATTGTGTGTTATGCCACTGGCTTGTAGCGCATGCAGGTAGTGCAGACAGGCTGGTCTGACAGGTCAGTGTTTTGTGGTATCTTGTTGGCCTGTTTTGTGGTTAGTAAACACTTACACGTTGTGTCTTAATGAGTCCATTCCAGTTTGTAAACATGGCCAAATTTTTAGTTTTCTAATTCAGTATTGGGCAAGGGTCACTTTTTATTTTGGTGCCCAGGCCAATTTTCTCTCCTGGTCCGATCCTTTAAACAGGCAAAGCTCTGACCATCTTCCATGCCAACTGGAAGAAGTCAGTCTGGCATGTCTGTCAGTTGGGGTCACAACTGCCACCCCCCAAGCAACCTGTTGGGATCTTTAGCACTCTGCGTGCACCCCTATCTCTGTTGATCATGACACAGGTTTAGATTTATCAAGAAATAAGTTACAATTAAAAATTAGTGCATTGTGACTGCGTCTTATCATGCCAGGCTTAAAATAATTGAGGTGGCACTGTGATTGTGCAAAGGCATTCACTAGAAGCAGCATGCACATGTGATTTAGCACAGTATTTACGCAGTGGCGAACACTTGTAGCAGCATGCTTATTTACGCATGTGCATATATGGGCTTGGATGGGTGGGACCCATGAGCCAATAACGCAGTTTCAGTCCAGTGTCCAATCACTACATTGAGATCCCTCTGGCCTCTGTCTTGGCCTGCAGTGCAATTGCATTAGCAGTGGGGCACAACGCATGGAGGTAATGTGGCGTGCATCCCGGCCTGGCCCTGCAATGTCTCTTCACCCAGGTCTGCATCAAACTTCTAATACGTAAGCAGGTATGCCCTGGTGCTGGGACTGTGGTTAAGAAACAGTTGCTCGAATGCTTTGATTGCTCTTATGTACTATGACAGGCGATGCAAACCTCCCGTATTTTAACATGAATAACTTTTTGTAATGAAGGGTTCAATTGCTAATCATTTTATTTTGCTGAACACCGGGTGCGGATGATTTGTTGGCATCAACACATGATAGAATGCATAGTTCAGCCCTGCCAAGTGTTGTGTGTTGGGGCTAGGAGTGCACAAGGCCGCAGTTAGGCCTAAAGTATAGCGCGGAGGCTGGCAGCTGGCAGCGCGCAGCGCAGGAACTCAGCCCGACACCGTGGTCACAGTCGGAAGTGACGTGCCCGAGCGCCCGCCCTTCTTTTATTTCACCCCGCAGGCCACGCCTGGCCTGCGGATGTAGGGATGCGTGTGTGCGTGCGGCAACTAGACCGTTGCCTGCATTACACCAAGTACCACACATCGGGCGTTAGACTAAAGCCTTTCAATGTGGTGATCTGCATCAGCGCACTGTCCACAGGAGCGCTGTTATTTAGCACCTCCACTGGCTGCCAAAGCTCTTAGCTTGGAGGCTGGCTCTACAATGTTTTACCTGACACTGTGGCAATCACTAACATCAGGTCAGGAGTCTGTCCCATGATTTAATTTGCCCAATCACAACAGGCGCCATCAGCGAGTGTGGCTGCACGGCATTGTTTCAGTTCTTTGGCAGCCTGCTGCTGCAGCTCGCAAAACGCAGCCTGGCTGGCATAATGAGTTGGCTGTGGCTGGAGAGTGGTGGCGGTGCATGACTGCCTCAGCAAAAGCCCTGCAGTCCAGTACCGCCAATGCCAGGCGAGTTGGCTGCCAAAGTGTCCGATGATCTGGACTCGGTCGCGTCACTGGTGCAGTCGTCAGCTGGCCTGTACTATCAATGGATATCAAGGCTGTAACAGAGTAAGTGAAGTGTCACTCACTGTTTCTTCTCCCCCTCCTTGGCTTCTGACAGGATCTCTGTGAACAAACTCTGTAGGCGCCACAACAGGCTCAACCCTCAATGCTTAGTTATCACACACATCAAGCCGACCTCTAAGTGAGTGAACCTTTAAGGTCTTCTAAGAGTTCCGGACTGGCAGGCAGTTTGGCCTGGGGCAGCACCTTTATTTGTCTGGCCTAAAGTTAGTATCCTGCTGCCCAGTTATGACCCACTACGTCTTGATACGTTTTATAGACAACCAAACTCGACCGGAAGGTGTTGTTACAGCGCTACTTTGTGCTGCGGTGAGTCACCTGAAATGTGTGCTCACTGACAGTTCCATTGCATCTCATGTAAATGTTTGATCAGCTTTGCTAGACTGATACCAAAGAAGCCACTCCTGTTCCCAGCTTCATATTGTAAGCAGGAGCACTCAAAACGTTCTTCAATCTGCCACACGTCTCTCCTTTCCGGCCCTACACTCCACAATTATGTACCAAGCCAGTAAACAGTTTGGTACATAATTGTGAGGAGTGTTGCATATTTTGCTTGCTTGCCCCCTTCCAAAACAGGACGTGCTAAATGGAGCAACACATCTTCCACTGAACAATAAGCACTTCAAAACAAGCCTCGAGAAGTTGGACAGAGCTGATTTACAAAATGACAAAAAAATGAAAGCACTAGCAAAGGCCATAAGTCTGCCTTTTGAATCAAGAAATCATTGGCTGAGTGCATGGATAAGTGAGTAAATATAAGTAAGTGCTACTTGGATATATTAGTGGATGAATAGAAGAACGCATGGATCATGGAACAGGTGAATGCACAGAGTAATAACTATGAATGAGAAGTATAATGGCTGAATAAGATAATGAGAGTGTATGGATGGACAAATGACTGAGCAAATAGATGAGAGAATGGATGCTTATATATAAGTTATTGAGTGCATGGGAATATGTGTAAGTGTTTTTAACTCACTCTCACTTTCATTCATAAAACCATTCAAAATCGACCCGAGCACACAATAGGTAATGTCAACCGTCTATGATATCAGCAATTAATGTAATGTTGAAAGAGTCCACTGATTTCAGATCTAAAGTCCATGAATTTTTTCAGTCTTTCCAAATTTAATTTTGCATTCGGTATTTTTTCTAGGCACAGCTAGATCTCCACCAAATATCAGTTCACAAAGAAAAATGCAACCAACACGTGTTTCATTGTGCCTTATAGTGCACAAAGGACTTCTTCAGGGCTGCAAACACAAAGGAAAACAATTACTCCGATTATTCTGCACAAAAACATGTTCCGATATATCATGGTTAGAAAACTCAGATCACAAGTTATTTCACCAAGTCCAAGTCTCATAGGCAATAGTAACAGGTGTGTAAGCACAACACCACCTTAGTTTAGGTAGAATCCAATGCAGCTGATTGAGAACTATAAATATCAATATTTCACCGAAAGTGTGATCGCCCAAGAGCAAAAAGAAACAAGAAAAGAAATATAGAATTTCTATTCACCTGATCCGATCAATGTTTGATCAATATCACAAAATAGGGGGAGGAAATCGAATAGTAAACTCCTTCGGAGGCAATCAAAAGTAGTGCCTGTGAAAGTTGGAATAGACACACAGCATCAGCCTCATTTTAAACTAGTACTGAGAGAGGGGGCCCCAGCAAATGAAAGCACAATATATACAAAGTAACAAACAATAAAGAAACCATTATTTTGCATACAATGTTATTTAATCACAATGTAGGTATATCTTGAATAGCACAAAGGTATATATATAAATAATTTACAAAATATTTACAAGTGCCCCTGAGGAGGAGGGAAGTGATAACGTAAGGGAAGGTGTAGGTAAAGGATAGTGACATAAAACTTGGCCAAGCGGCCTCACTATATTTTGTGATTGTAGTCAATTACAGACAAAAAGACCTTTAGTTCAAAAATTAAATTGTGAACATGTCATACTCCACATAATAGAGTAAATGTCAAGTTTATGGGGTGGAGCTGACGAGAAACACAGAGCTGTCAACGTTTCGACCCCTTAACAAAACGTAGGTAAGAATTATTCCCTTGCAGCGGGGTCTTCATCAGGACGGGAGACGGGGCAGGAAACCTAGTAGGTAAGTAACAAATTCATAATTAAGTCAATTGCACGAGTCAAAATAACTTCATTAACATTAAGCACACAAAGGAGAATAGACAAAACATACCCAACGGTTGCTTGTCTTAGGTGGAAATGGAGGAGAGGGGAAACGCTCTCGAAGAGAGGAAACTCTAGATCCTACAAAGTCATAAGAAATATAATTAACCATCTAAAGAATTAGTCACAATGACACTTAAAAACGGGCAATTCCCAGAGAAAGGGTACTTACTAAGTAGGTGAAATCGGGTCGGCCATCTAATGGTAGTCTTGATATTAACGTTATTAACGTGGGTCGGGCACCTCGCGGTAAAAACCACTCCACCGTGGATCGTCGTGACAAGGTCTGAAAACAGGACCGGGATCTTACTAAGAGTAACAATTGCGGGCATTTAGTCGCCATGATACTCAAAAACGAGCAATTCCAGAGAAAAGGCACTTACTAAATAGATTGAACTGGGTCAGCCATCTAATGGTAGTCCTGATGGTAGTCCTGATATTAGTGTTATATTAGTGTGATATTAGTGTTATATTAGTGCACCTCGCGGTAAAAACCGCTGCAGCGTGGATCGCCGTGACAAAGTCTAGAAAAAGGACCAGGTTGTTACTACGAGCAACAATTGCGGGCAATTACGGGCAGATAAGAGATGACTACACCCGAAGAACTAGGGGTGCTTACCCGAAGTAGCTGGAGTTAATCCATCCAAATACAAAGCGCGGTCAGCAATGGAGACCGGCTTCTTCCTTGTTGTTCTATAGAGCCATGGAAACAGTCACACGTGACCAAAAATGTCATGATAATTCATGGAGAAAAAAACAAGACTGTGGGAATGAAAAATACAACTGCGGGAATGAATTAAAAGGGGGACTATTGTGGCAGGCGATTTTAGTTCTAAAAACAAGAGTCCAGGACAAGACAGTTCAATATCACAGTCGACTTGCTTCCCAGATAACCCATTGCGAATATTGTATCCAATGTGGACAAAATATATATATGTTCGTAATATAACACATTCAGCATATCAAGTGACAATGAAAACACATTACAATATAATGCAAATATGGCAACATGAGTTATTTAGTATTTGGCAATATACTGGTCATATGAACATAGAACCCCATATTGAAAGGAAAAACAGTTCATAAATAGGAGTTCAATGGGACAGAGATAGCAGCCAGAGGCAGTTTAAAGATCTATAGGGAGGAAGGACCCCATTAGTTCAGCGTGGCTAGTTGTGAAAAAGAGCTATCATTCTCGTTTAGGCCATTATGTATGGAATCAAAGTGAAACATCCATTTGAGTTCTCGTATGTTCAGAATGTTCAAAATGTTACCACCTCGGGCCCCAATGTGACTTTTTCGAGAATTACCCATTTAAAACTATCTGCAGGGTGTTGTGCAGATATAAAATGTTCAACCAACGGTGCGCCTTGCACTTCACAACGTATGCGACTGGCATGTTGCAGGATTCTGGCTTTGGCCTTTTGTTGTGTTTGGCCAAGATATATCTGGTTGCAGGGACACACTATGGCATAAATGATGTTACTTGTGTTGCAATTGGTGAGTGATTTCAGTGGCACTCTATGTTGATTATAATGAAACTCTTTGGTTTGCTCCGTATTGCCACAGGCCTTACATTGCCCACATCTGTAATGGCCCACATGGTTGTTAGTGTTTGTTCCTCACTAGGTTTTAGAAACGATCTCACCACATGGTCTCTCACGCTTTTTTCTTTCCTAAAAGCATGTAGGGGTGTATTCTCTTGTCCTACTTCCTCAGCAACCAGTTTCCAGTGTTTGTTGATAACACGTTTTATTTGGTTACTTTTTGTTGAAAACGTTGTGACGCACACAATTCTTTGTTCCAGCTGGTCCGTTTTTTCTCTGGGAGTCAATAAATGTTCGCGAGGATTGAACCACGCACGTTTTCTAGCTGGTTTGACAATTCTTTTCGGATAGCCACGTTGTAGCAGGCGGTTAGAAAGATCGAGGGATTCATCCATATAGTCTTCTTTGTTTGAGCAGTTCCGACGAATACGTAGGAACTGCCCAAAGGGCAGATTGTCACGCAGGGCTCTTGGATGATGACTGTTGTATTGTAGGAGTGAGTTCCTCTCCGCCGGTTTCGGTATAAAGTTGTTTGGAGAATGCCAGACTCCTCATAGAAGGTAATATCCAAAAAATCAACCTTCTTGTTATCTGAATGTATAGTAAACTTCAAGTGCGGTGATTGCTGATTAAGCCATGAATAGAAGGATGTCAGTTCATTATGATCGCCATTCCATATCAGTAATATATCATCTATATACCTCACCCAGAGACCGAGATGGTCTCTAAATGGATTGAAACTGTTCAAGATGACGTTATCCTCAAAAGTAGACATATATATAATCGCTACATCAGGAGCAAAAGTAGCCCCCATGGCTACACCTTTAGTTTGGAGGAAAAATTGATCCTTGAAGATAAAAATGTTCTTTGTCATTACTATCCTCAGGAGGGCAACAATGAATTCAGTGGGCACGGCCACCGGTGCAGGGCGTTTGTCAAGAGATCTAGTCACTACTGCTAAGGCCTCCTCCTGAGGGATAGACGTGTAGAAAGAGACCACATCACACGTAGCCAGAATTTGTTTACTACTGACGAACATAAGGCCTTCCACAATGTTAATGGTGTGCAATGTATCCCGCAGATACGTCTTGGTTGACTCCGCAATAGGTTTCAGAAAGAAATCCACATATCTCCCAAGAGGTTCTAGCATGGAGCCACAACCCGAGAAGATGGGACGTCCGGGGGGTCTACCATGCTCTTGTGGATCTTCGGTAATGTATAAATAGTAGGTAGCCTGGGATTTTTCTGATTCAAATAGTCAAATTCTTGTTCCGTGAGGAGGCCTAAGTCCAAACCCTCTCTGGTGACTTCAAGGATTTCGAGAGCCAAAGACAACAATGGGTCAGCCGTGAGATGTTTGTAGCTAACTCCATCATTCAGCTGTCTAAAGATCTCCGATTCATATTTGGAGACGTCCTGTAAAACTATTGCCCCACCCTTGTCGGCTGGTTTAATAACAACCTCTTTATTCTTGGCAAGGGACAAAAGTGCCTTCCTCTCTCCTTTATTGATGTTGAACTTGGTGTAGGTTTTTTCTTCCAAACTTTTGTCAATGTCGCTCCAAACCATGGATTCATATGTTAGAATCTTATGTGACATGGCATTTGCTGGTGGGACAAAGGTGGATGGGATCCTCAAGCCAGTCTGAGATCGTTGTTGGTAAGGTGGTGCATGGCTGACCCAGTTCAATCTATTTAGTATTTAGTAAGTGCCTTTTCTCTGGAATTGCTCGTTTTTGAGTATCATGGTGACTAAATATCCGCAATTGTTACTCTTAGTAAGATCCCGGTCCTTTTTTCAGACCTTGTCACGACGATCCACGCTGCTGCGGTTTTTACCGCGAGTTGCCCGACCCACGTTAATAACGTTAATATCAAGACTACCATTAGATGGCTGACCCGATTTCACCTACTTAGTAAGTACCCTCTCTCTGGGAATTGCCCGTTTTTAAGTGTCATTGTGACTATTAGACGGTCAATTATATTTCTTTTGACTTTGTAGGATCTCGAGTTTCCTCTCTTCGAGAGCGTTTCCCCTCTCCTCCATTTCCACCTAAGACAAGCAACCGTTGGGTATGTCTTGTCTATTCTCCTTTGTGTGCTTAATGTTAATGAATTTATTTTGACTCGTGCAATTGACTTAATCATGCATTTGTTACTTACCTACTAGGTTTCCTACCCCGTCCCCCGTCCTGATGAAGACCCCGCTGCAAGGGAATAATTAGTACCTGCGTTTTGTTAAGGGGTCGAAACGTCGACAGCTCTGTGTTTCTCATCAGCTCCACCTCATAAACTTGACATTTACTGTATTATGTGGAGTATGTTCACAATTGAATTTTTGAACTAAAGCTCTTTTTGTCTGTAATTGACTACAATCACAAAATATAGTGAGGCCGCTTGGCCAAGTTTTATGTCACTATCCTTTACCCACACCTTCCCTCACGTTATCACTTCCCTCCTCCTCAAGGGCACTTGTAAATATTTTGTAAATTATTTATATATATACCTTTATGCTATTCAAGATATACCTACATTGTGAATAAATAACAATGTATGCGAAATAATGGTTTCTTTATTGTTTGTTACTTTGTATATATTGTGCTTTCATTTGCTGGGACCCCCTCTCTCAGTACTATTACTACCCAGGTCCCAGTGACTTATAATGGGTGAACCCTTTTTGTATACTCATTTTAAACTAGGTCTGAATATCCAATTAATTCAAGCCTATAAAAGGGAACTCTAATCACCTCACTAGTTCCGTTTCACTAGTTTGCGATCCCATGTCATATTCTTAGTTGTGTATATATCACGATCACGTATAGCGATCAAAAAGACTGCAATAAATCAAAAAAGAACAGGTAGTGCACCAATTCAAAAGTCACTTAGAGTCATAAGACAAGTTAAAAAATGCCAACCAAAAAGACTAATTTGGGGATATGCACTATACCTATAGAGAAGAAACGTAATTCTGCTGATCCGATGTCAGTAACCTGTTATTTGAAATTCTATATGACACCGATAACTAATTCCCTCCACAATGTCAAAACCTAAACATAATTAAAGACAGACGCTACTAGATGTTAGCTCTAATAAGAATTAATTAAATAAAAATCGAAAAGTTGGGATGAGAACATCTCTATTTCTTACCTAAGTTAAAGGTAACCAATAGGTCATAGTGTTACTGCACACGCAGTAAGTAGATGAAGTAGTAGTAACATTCAGATATCTCTGTAAAGTAATCCCGGTCTGTAATCACAAATGAATTAAAATATTCAGGTATCGAAAATCCTATTATCACTATATTAATTAATAGAGTCAGCTAAATTGTACCTGTAAGGAATATCGCGTCCTGATCATCTAGTACCACAATATCTATAGGTGTCTGTATCCTTGTCCTGATCTGTAATCACAAATAAAGTTAATCATATTATCACAGAATCTGTGTGTACCTGATGCTATTAAATGCTAATATTGTTAGAAGCAGTACACTCGGTTTAGTCCATCCAGAGACTCATTGATAAGTGTATACAAAGTACTAATGCATGCTAATATTGTAGAGCAACACAAACAATGAAGTCCATCCGATCCTAACCTGTATTAATGATAGTCCATATAATCAACGGGACTATGAACAGTGTAAAATGAAGGGTACGTATTCTGCAAATGCTTAACTATGAACACAGGTTATGATTATTAAGAGTAATATTTAGGTGATATACGTCTGATTCTCATCTGTGCAAGAGATAGTCAGTTATGTTTCCGGGACTTAGATCGATAAGTAGGTCACGGGTACATGATCTATGAATAAATTCAAAAGTTGGTGACCATAATTAAATATATGTCTAATCCTACGTATAATCTAAGTTAGCGCAACGCATACGTTCGCACCGTTAGTATCTGGAGAATCGTCCTAGTAATCACATTGTCGCAACGGCATTCCGAATAAGCACCATTTTGGAAGGGGCCTTTATACTACAAAACTATAAGCGCCATCTTGGAGTTGCAAGTAATATAAATTCAAGTTCTCTAATTTAGTAACTATAATATTAGTAAAATAAGAAAAACTGAACTACATTCACTAATATAGATATACAATATATATATATATATATATATATATATATATATATATATATATATATATATATATATATATATATATATATAGTAGTACTTTCCAAGTGAAACAAAGCAAATCTCTCTAAGCAAGTCTGCAATATGTCCTGTGTTTGCGATTGGTTTACAGTAAAAGGTTACTTGTAAACATAACAAAGTTGACCTATACGTTTTCAAGAAAGCCTTAAATTCAAAAGTATTATTTAAGATCTTTTCAAAATATATCTAATTCTCGTCTCTAGACTCTTAGGAGACAGGAAATCTAATATTAAATAAACCACCCGGGTCGAGGAGTTTATAGATATCTATAATGTAGCGTTCATATATACGTATGCGCCACCTATTATTATCATAATCAATAATGGTAACATCATACCAATAAAGTACCACAGACAGAGTGTGATTGCCTGTTAATCGTATCAATTAGTTAAGAAATCTAATAATAAGTAAAGCCACCCGAGTCGAGGAGTTTAAAGATGTGTATAATGTAGCATTCATTTCCAACTCCTGCCTGTTGGTCCTGGATGCCAACGTCGACACAGGTACAGACCACAAGGAAACGCTTAAATCATATGCAAAAAGGTGGTTTATTGTCCCATCGTCTCCAGCATGACACGTTTCGGCTACGTTACTGTAGCCTTGTTCATGTATACGTTTGTGCCACCAATTATTATCATAATCCATAATGGTAACATCATACCAATGGAGTACCACAGATAAGGTTTGATTGCTTGATAATTGTATCCATTAGTCAAGATTATTATGGTGCGATACTATAGTGGAAATAAATACAACAACCAGAATCAGAAAATATATGTTTCAAGCTTCCATGTCAGAAAGCACGTCTATCAATAGTGATGTATCCTAATTGTCCCGTATACCAGAGAGTTGCCAAAAACAAAGTAAAATGGCATTTCCAAATATCCGTTACAGAGTGACAAATTTGTATTATCTTGGTATAAAGAACAAACAATCCAATGTTGTAGCTATGGGGCACAAGCCATTTGTACAAAATTTAGCCTTGTATTACTTAATGTGTAATACTTTGTTATGATCAAGCATCTGGCATAAAGATTCTATTTATAGAAAAATAGGTTAGGTGACACTGAAAATAAAGGAGGAAAGGGAAAGTGAGTGTAATACCAGCACATAGATAAAAAATATACATAGTATGTACATATTCATAAGCCTCCTAAAACATAAAATCCAATCACAATCAATATTCTTACGTGAGTACATATCTTCACGTTATACATTGAGTGCACTAGATATTAAGAATAAACTTCTTCCTAATCATTTTGGTTAATAAACCATATTCTATTGACCATTCAGTTGCATGTAAATAGTATTTCACTAATATATTGCCTCAACCTAAAACACAGAGAAGGTTCAATGGTTACACAGGCAAGATTCTACTTGGTTCATTGACGTAGATAGTACTGGAGCTCACTATCAATATTCATCCCCAGTTCTACTGCCTTCAGTTTTTATTATCTGTAATGCTTCTTTGCATCTAAGCTGTGGTTCTCTATTGTCCCCACGTATATCCATTTTCACATGTTCTATGCCATGGAAGCAGAATTTGTGGGTTAGCTTGTCCTCGAGGTTTTGAACTGCATGTGCCGCAATAGGATAGCAAGTATCTCCACTTTTAAGAGCTCTGAAATGTCCTGTCATCCTCTCTCGGAGACGTCTAATTGGGCTCCCAATGTATATTTTCATACATGTACAAGTAATGACATAAATCACATAGGTGGTATCACAATTTATGAACATATTAATCCTATGGGTGCCAGTATCATTGTAGTTGAAGTGATTTATCTTATTTACAGCTCAACTACACGAACTGCAGCGTCCACATTTATGAAATCCTTTTAATTGGTTGCTTAGCCAATTTATATTTTGAGGTGTACTGGTATAACTCGGGCTAATAATGTTAGCTAGTGTCAGCCTCTTCCTAAATGTCAAACTAGGTCTGTCTGTCAGGAATGGCATAATTGTTTTGTCAGATCTTAACCTATGCCAATGTTTGTTGAGTAGCCTGTAGAGTGTATTGCTCTCTTGGCTGAAGTTAGTTATTAATCTAATCTTATCACTGTCACAAATCCGTATTTTTTTACTAGTTGTTTTTAAAGTCTCTTTCCTATTCAAATGATGTACTCTTGTTACCGCATTCATAATTACACTATGATCATATCCCCTGTCCAAAAACCATTTTTTAATATCCTTAATATTTTCCTCAAATTCTACTTGTTCCGAGCAATTCCTTTGTGCTCTTATCATCTCACCATAGGGAATCGCATTTATTTGACAACGGGGATGACAACTCTCAGCATGTAATAATGCATTGCAACTTTTACTCTTCCGACACATTTTACTGCAGAGTTTGTGGTCTTTAGTATACAGCTCAACATCTAGGAAGGCTATCTTTTCAGTATCATAGTGAGTCACAAATCGCAAATTCAAATCATTGCTATTTAAATAGTTTAAAAAACTCTTGTAGTTCAAGGGTTGAGCCGGTCCATATTAGGAGACAATCATCAATAAAACGTCCCCGATAGTAAATACTGTCAATCCATGTTCTGCCCTTGTGACCACAGATTCACTCCGCCTCAAACCAACCCATGAATAGGTTGACAAAAGACGGAGCGAATCTGGAACCCATGGCAGTTCCGAGTCGTTGTCTGTACCATTTATTTATCAAATAGGAACACATTATTTTCCAATATCAACTTGGTCATAACCAATAGCATTAAAGTATGATCATAGTATTCTACTGGACGTTTATTCAGAAATAATTCTAAGGCCTTCAATCCCAGATGATGGTGTATGTTGGTATATAAGGACACTAAACTAAGGGTATGTATGTAACCTGGACACCACAGTTTGTGAAACCTAAATTCAATTTCTATTCGACAAATTGGTGCAGACCTGCTACCTGACTAGCCCCTGTCAGGTCTCTAGAATAACTGAACATTCAGACACCACTATGTCTCGTGCAGGAATGCACTGTTCAAACTTGCTCAGGTGCAAAAAGTTTTTTTAACACTCTTTCAAATCATATATCTCAATGTGAACATGTACAATTAAATCTTCATGAATTCCACTTTACTAAATATTATTATGATAAAAGGACAACAAGTTCAACATGCTTAGAATTCATTGTTTGTTTACTGTGATTTATAACAGTGCATAATTTTTCAGGTCTTCTCAGCTTATTTTGCAAACATATTAACAATTGGTTCTCATTGAAAATACGGTTCAAATGTTCCTGACAAAATATCTAGCTAATGCAAAAACAAGACAGCAATTTCATCTGTGCTTGCGTCGATTCCCAATGCATTTCGATGCCTCAGCATCTTCGTCAGGGGAATTACTGTGTAAAAACATAATTATTTGAGAATTGTAACCATGTATCCTTATATTATCACATATCATTTTAAACACATATCTTATAAACACAAGTACACATTATGCCTATAAAAATAAAATACATTCTCTTGCTATATCCAAACATACCAGCTGCCCAAGCAATCTGTGGTATGCCCTATACATGCCATCAAGTCCAGACTAGTGCAATCAACGTGTGTGTCACAAAAGTATACATAAATGAAAAAGTGAATAAACGTACCCTCCGATCGGGTACTGTTGCTTATATCCAAATTCCGTAAAAAGAACGACTTATCCTGCAAACCAAAAACAGAGCTAACATGAATCTGCCTGTCCGTGTAAAATAGCCTCAGATATCTAGCATCAACATGGCAACATTAACTACTCACTTCCTGCTTTCAATGCGTTGGACTCAAGCCTTCTGTTTTCACTGTTCTACCTATGAAAACAAAAAAACGAGCTTTACTGAATAAGTGTGTGTATTCCCGTTACTCCAAAAGCATTACAGTCCGGTCATCGTGATCCTGCTTGCTCTGTAAAATACCTTAAAAGTTCTTCCGCCTTGTAAACACTGTCTTCCCCGTTCACTCCAACGTGTGAAGAAACCCCGAGCTACAGCGTGTCATGACGGGATGTGATTTAAAACCCGTCATCAACATCGGGCCGGTGTCCCCGCAACCTATTTTTTAACCATTACAGCAAACCATCTTCGGTGTTTCTAATCATTTCTAAATTACTCTCTTAGATGCGGTTTGCAAGATATAGAAAAAACATGCTTATGAAAGGTGTGTATTTATTTTATATTTCGGAGGCAAACAGCGTTATCTAGTAAACAAAGCACCCACCAGTGCTCATAGAAAGAGGACTGCCATACTAACCAACACAAACCCGATGAGGACTATCACAGTTTCAAATCACCCTTAATTCACACTACTCTTGCCCTTAGTCAGTTGATCAGGTCTATCATGAATAACCTAAGGTGCAACCCATGTGTGCAGTATGTATAATTCCCTGACACAGCAAAATGTATAGGTGCGAAATGAAAATAAGAAATAATGATAATGATAAGAATTGTTTTGTGCACAAGCGTTGATGTCGCTTAATCAAAACTTAATCCTGTATTCACAACTCGCTTCTTACCACAGGAATATAGAAATTATACTTTCATAAATAACACGCAAATTCAATTTTGTCATTAAGCCCACCTGGTTTAACGGTGTTTAGGTATCTCATCCAAAATGTCTCTCTCTGAGCTATTCTCATGTTGGGATCCACATGGGGTTCGACCAACACCTGCTCCAGTACAGTAAATCTTAGTTGGGGAATGGTGTGCTGCCTCTCTCTCCAATGTTGCGCCAAACTTGACTTCTCATTACCTAGCCTTATATTTGTTTTATGTTCCGTGATCCTGATCTTAATTTTCCTTGTGGTTCGGCCTACGTAAACTAGGCCACACGGACATTTGATGGCGTATATCACCGAGCTTGTATTACAGTCAGAAGTATGTCTGAGTTTTATATGTTTCCCTGTATGTGGATGTGTGAATGTATCTCCCATCTGTACATTTCCACAGTGTCCGCAATTGAAACATTTGCGCATGCCTTTAGCCTTCTCTTGTGTAGCCTTCATATCTTTTTGTTTCAACAGTTCCTTAAGGTTTTTGGATCTTGACAGTGCAAATATGGGTTTATCAACAAATACTGTTCTGAAGTCTTCTTCCTGCTCAATTAACTCCCATCTCCTCAATATGCATTTCTTGATCTTGGATGTGAGCGTAGATTGCTTCAATACACAAACTTCTCTCCTTGTTGGAGTTTTCTGGACTTTCTGCAGTAAGACTTCTCGTGTTCTTGATGAAACTTTCTGTTTTGCTTCAGTGAGTACCTTATCTGGGTACCCTCTGTTACTATATTGTTGCACCATTTCCTCTATGTCCTCCATAGCCTGTGATTCATCACTACTGATCCTCTTTATTCTGATGAACTGTGAGAATGGCAAATGATTCTTCAGATTTTGCGAATGGAAACTGGAGTAATGCAATGCATTGTTTCTGTCGGTCGGTTTCTTGAATAATTTTGTTATGATTTGATTTCCCGATTTAGTTATGGTGATGTCCAAAAAATTGATGGTGTTCTGATCGATATTGTTGGCGAATTTAATCCTAGGATGACATCCATTCAGAGTCCCAATGGCTTTTTTCAACTGTGTTTTGGTCCCTTGCCAGACTTTCAAAATGTCATCTATATAACGGACATACAATTTTAAATGTTCCGTCCAATTCAGATTTTCCAAAATGTGTGAGTATTCAAATTTGGCCATGAAGATATTAGCGTATGCAGGCGCCCCCGTAAATCCCATTGATGTTCCCGTCTTCTGAAGGTAGAACTTGGATTGCCACGAAAAGTATCCATGATAAAGGCAAAATTGTAACATTTCCAGTAAAAAGATGTTTAATGACTCCTCATACTCACTTCTTAACAGCATCCACTCAACTGCTTCTATTCCCTCCCCGTGGGGGATTGATGTGTAAAGTGCAGTCACGCCGATAGTGGCCAACCATGTTTCGCACTCACTCAATATTGTTACATTGCCAAGTTTATTAAGGCAATCCGTGGTATCCTGTATATATGATATTCACTGTTGTACCAATGGTTGCAGATAGTGGTCGAGGAATCTTCCTATGGGCTCATGAAGTGAACCCCATCCTGCCACAATAGGGCGGAAGGTAGCATCTTTATGCAGTTTGGGTAGCATGTAGATGTGTGGTCTTTTTGGATATTCCGTGATTAAATATCTGTACGTCTTTTCGTTGATCCACCCTAGGTCCTTTGCTTTCTTCAGAATATCATGTAGTGTGGTTTGGAAGGTCACGGTGGGGTCTGTATCCAGAGCAATATATGTGTCAGTGTCGCCCACATGGGCTGAGACCTTTTGATTATAATAGATGGTATCCATAACCACCAGGGCTCCTCCCTTGTCTGCCGCTTGAAATGTTAAATCCTGATTATTCCTTAATGTCTTTACGGTTGTCAATTCTTTCTTCATCAAATTCATGTACTTAGGTACATTCTTGTGTGTCTCTGCCAGATCTTTTTTCACTAGTAGCTCGAATAAATCCAGAGTCTTATGTGATGTCGGAGGAATGAATGTACTTTTTGGTTTAAACACCCTCGCAGAGGCATCGGTATCAGGCACTTGAGGTACATTGTGAAAGAACCATCTTAAACGGAGTTTCCTTGTGAATTTATACAATGCTATTTCCGTCTCCAATGGGTTGGTGTTATATGTTGGTATATAAGGACACCACATTTAATGATACCAAGATCATTCCGGGTTCCCAGGTCACGTAATTCATTAAGTTAAGAACATGTTTAGCATCCTGTATAAAAGATGGCAAATTCTGGAAAATGGTCAGAGAAAAGTATTGATAAATTGAGAGAGTTTCTCAGTGGGTACCCCTATCCCAGATATTAGCGGTCTTCCTGGTGGTTTAGCTCTGTTCTTATGAATCTTAGGTAAACTGTACATACAAGGTGATCTAGGATGATCAACTAATAAGTATGCATTTTCATCATGATCAATTAAGCCTTTACCATAACTTCAGATTCCTATTGATCAAACCTTTTAGTTCTTGTAATGGGTTATTGTCTAAAGATTCATAGTACATTTCATTATTAAGTTGAAACAATATTTCTTCATTGTAATTCAACTTATTCATCAACATGGTGTTACCACCCTTATTAGCCATATGAATGATCAATTCATGGTTATTCCTAAATTCCTTCAATGCCCCTTTCTCAGCTCTGGATAAACTATCACGACCTTGCAGGGCCCCCTTCTTCTGTCTGCTATCAATCATTCTGTTTAAATCATGGTTCACTGCTTTGTAAAATGCATCAATGGTATTACCTAACGAAAGTTGTGGGGTCCATTTTGATTTGTTCTTGAGCCCACTGCCTATACTCAAATCTGTGCAAACTTCTAAGTCATCAAGTAATCTTGTCATAGTTAGTGGGTCATCCTCATTCTCAGTCAGGGGCAAAAATAATCTAGTATCATGAATCATCCTGTATTGTCATGTTACTTAATTCTGATATTACATTACAACACTTAGTTAATGCAAGATTGGTCGAGAAAAACTTTTTTAATTTCAACAACCTCACAAATTTGTACAGGTCAATCTTAGTATTATACCAATCATTACTAAGCATAGGACAACATCCTAAACCTCTCTTAAGTACAGAAATCATATCCAGAGAAAATTCTACTGATGACAGATTAGTGATATCAATTTCATTAACTTCTGGTCTCATCACATTATTCAATTCTTCCAAGAGCGTCTTCTCATTCCTTGTTTCACACTTTGTTCTTCCTTTTCCTTTTGTCCCTCTCCTTGTCTTTGTGCCCCTGTATCCCGGTGTCTTACGCCCGTCTCCCTGTTCCCATTCTGATTCGGCGAAGTTCTTGTAAAAAACTATTCTCTGTTACTGCACTTGATGGACCTTCTCCTGCATCCTCACTTTCACTGCTTGGAACGTTACTAGTTAGAAAATCTGGTAATGCTTTTAGAGGATGGTGACTCACATTTTGTTGACAACTTTGTCAAACAATTCCCTACAGTATTCTCTGGAGAAGTTGGAAAATTAGTTGGGTTGACACATAAAATTGTGTTAAAGGACAATGCTATTCCAGTATGTCACAAGTCCAGGAACATCCCCATTAGTGTGAGAGAGGGTGTCATGTCAGATTTAGATGTTTTAGAGAGTAAAGGCATAATTGACCCTGTAGACTGTGCAGAATGGTTGGCTCCATTGGTAGTACCACGCAAACCGGATGGACGTTTGTGCCTATGCATTGATTTAAGAGACTTAAACAAGAATATTGTAATTGACAAATTTCCCTTACCTAGAATTGACAAACTATTGGCCCAATCAAAAGGTATCTAATGGTTCTCAACCATAGATTTGACTTCAGCATACCACCAGATCCAACTACATAACAGCAGCAAAAACCTGACCGCATTCATAACACCTTTTGGATGCTACCGCTTTGAGAGAATGCTGTTTGGCCTAGTTTCGGCAGCTGCGTTTTTTTTTTTAAAGATTAAGGCATAAGCTGTTTAAGAATCAAAATGGGTGATTTATTTCCAAGATTATATTTTAATCATGGGATATGACAAAAAATAACATGACGAACGTCTCACTATGGTGTTAAGCACACTTACGGAAAGAGGACTTACTGCAGAGTTAAAAAAAATAAGTTTGGAATGAAGTCAATTACCTACCTAGGACATGAAGTGGGTGCCGATGGTATCTCACCTAAAAAGAAACTAATCACAGTAATCAGCAATGTCACCGTGCCAAAATCTAAAGATGATGTAAGATCCTTCCTTGGCCTAGCCGAGTTTTATTCAAAGTATGTACTTCTCAAAATAAAACAAGAATTTTACTGGAACACAGAACTCCAGAAAGATTTTGACAAAATAAGGCATGATTTAGTCTCTTTTTTTCAATTACAAGCGTTCGACAGCTTTGCCCACAGCATCATCACTACTGATGCTAGTGACAAAAGACTCTGCGCTGTACTGTCTCAGGTCAATGAGGATAGTGTAAAAGTAACAATTGATTTTGTATCTCGTTCTCTATCCCCTACAGAGGAGAAATTCTCTGTAATAGAGAAAGAGATGTTGGCCACTGTTTGGGCTATAGAGAAATTCAGGCAGTTTTTTTGGGGCGCAAGATTTACATTGGCCACTGACCACAAACCCTTACTCAAAATCTTGTCATCTGAAGGCATACTTAAAGCCACACCCAGACTGGCTAGAATGAGTTTAAAACTATTAGAGTTCACTTACGATGTTGAATATTTACCTGGAAAAAGGAAACAAGTAGCGTATTATCTTAGCAGATCCCCATGACCACTACAAGATAATGTGTGTGCTAACTAAGATGATTTTAATGTTGCTATTGTTCATGATTCTGTTGATGATTTTACAAATGCTATTTCAAATAAAGAATGAGACACTAAATATGAGAAGGATAACATTTTGAGTAATGATGCTAAAAATGTTGTTAATGGTTGGCCCAACTAAGTTGATTTACAGGATGATTTAAGAGCTATGGGCGAAATCAAAGAGGAATTATCTGTTGACAGTGGTAACTACTTGTGCAGGAGTGAAAGGGTTGTTGCACCTTCGAAATTAAGCTCCAGAATCTTAGAAATCAACCTTGAAGGCCATCTAGGTATTATAAAACTCAAAAACAAAATTAAGTTGTCTTACTGGTGGCCTGGGATTGATAAAGATACTGAACATTTTGTGAAGCAGTGTTCTACGACAAAGTCCAACGTGTATTTAAACCTTCTCTTGGCACCAGACATATTCCCGATCATCCATGGGAGGAGTTAAGTATTGATTGTTTGAGGACGATAAAGGTGATATGAAGCACATCCTTGTTGTTATTGACAACTATCCAAAATGGCCTGAAATTGAAGTTAATGAGAAATATGACTTCAAAGAAGTCATAACATTTTGGGGAAAACTATTCACATGAGAAGGCACCCCTAAAAGCATCCTTAGTGATAATGGTCCACAATTTACATCAGATATGTTTTTACTGTTCCTAAAAAGGAATGGTATTAGTGAAAAAAAAACCTGTCTCCCATCCGGCTGGTAATGGTATAGTTTAACGCTTCAACAGAGTAATTATGGGTAGCATACAAGCCTCTCTTAGTGCAGGAAAAAAGTGGGAGAAAGAATTATTTAGTATAATATGGCCGTACAGAATCTCTCCCACTTGTACTAGCTACAGCCCTTTTAGAATTTTAAGAGGTAGAGAGCCATTTACGAAAGACAATGTGGCAGGTAACTGTAAAAAGGTTTCTGGGAAATGGTCTCCTGCTGTGTTCCGCTCTAATTCACTTAAAATACATAAATCTTATGTAGCCAATTTTGACAGAAAACATTGCACTAAAGAGGCTGATCTACAAGCTGGAGACCGGGTCAAAATAAAATTGGTACAAAGGTAAGAAAAGGGGAGAGCAAATTCTCTGCACATTTGCAAGTTTTAGACACTTACTCAAAATCTGCAAAGTTAAGTGACAATAAAATTTAGCATCACAGTTGGATGGCTAAATATAAGGAGGATTGTATAAACACAGATTTTGACACAACGAAAAAATCATCACCCATGAAATTGGATGTAGGATGATGTTATGAAGGTAGGGAAGGATCTTTCCCTTCTTCAACGTCCTAATACCTGCAGAGGTGACACTATCGTTAAATGCGATATCAAAGGGGATGATGGACGGAGCTTTTGAGCAAATCAAACACTCAACCCAGTCAACTGATCTGGGTTTAATCCATCACCATTCTTTAGCTCACTCCACCTCCCCAGTTCAGACTTGGCCATATGTAAATCATTCTGACCGAGTGCCTCTTGGGAACAGTCCAGCCCGAACTGCCAAGCCATGTTTTCCCCGGATCGGAAACAAGCATCTTGGGACCAGTTTCGGGTTCATAACCCTCATCAGCCAGACTATCTTGAATCCAGTGGCAGAGTGAGCAAGGGATCCACGCCTGGGCATACCCTGCCAACTCAAGACAAACAAAGCGATACCAAAGGGGAAATGCAGCACAATCCTTTGAATAACCTTCTTGCAGTGGCAATAGATTGACACGTACTGGAAGACCAGTGAACTTACTAGTAAAATTTAGAAGTTATGTCATGTGATAAAACAATGTACAAAAGGGAGGAATGGTGACATTAGTATTTAAGTATTTTATGTGTGCATTCCTCAATTGTGTAGTGTTGTGTGTTGATTTAGATACTGTATATTGATTTCCTGATTCATGCCCTTATATTTGGATACAATTCACATTACCCTTATTTAGGCATAGAAATCCAGCCCTTATTTAGGCATTGCTCATGCTAACCAAATACAGACATGGCTACTTACATCAGTTCATGTACGTCACAACGAGTTCTTAAAAAACCAGACTCTTAAGCCTTTAGGACTTTCCCTTGCTTGGATATTGATTTATCCAAGAACTAATTTACTATTCATGAACATCTATTCCTTAGGGGTTCATTAATGACGTTCTTATGCCCGACTTGTACGTCAATACTGGCATTCCTAAACACCTTCAAGTTATAAATATGCCTTCATTGGCTATGGCAAGGCACGGTGCAGTTCGGCTACCTACTTGCACAACGCGGCTCGCCACAGCAAGTCCCGAAGGAAGTCAAGTCCCCAACTGACGCACTGACCAGACGCTGTCATCCTACTCGCCGAGAATCCAGCTCCAGTGTTTCTTACTCCCCTTGCTGGGTGTTAGAGATCGAGTCCCGGGAAAGAGATACCAACCTCTCTCATTCTAAGGTATGGATCTGATTGGAACCTAGAGAAACTTTTGGCAACTCCTAGCATAACTAAACCAGACTAAGACAGCACCTACTTCTTCCCTCATACTACACTTAGATTAGGTACACTGGGGTAGGATTATTTTAGAAGCACCAGAGGAGTATTTTAGCCTGTGTTATTTATGTATGTATTTTAATGAATATATGTCATAGCTACAAGACATGCTATTACAGTTGTATGCCATTTTACTGCTAACGCTGTACATTTAATACTTCACATTCTGTCTTACGAATGTAACAGTTCATATCTCTTGCATGAGAAATAGGACTGTTCAATAAACCCTTTTTTTTAAACGCCTGTTTCTCTTTTTCTGTGCAACAAAGCATGCACGATTGACTGAATGAAACTGTAATCTATTGTTTCCACGACTCTGAAGATATTGTTCCGACTCTAAGAGAAACAAAGTTGTCATGTTTATTCAGTTGTCAGAAACGAATCCCTTCTTGTTCATTCGAGAAAGCTTCTAGTGACCTCTGAGTTAGCTGGCACCCAGAAGTAATTGAGTTTAATGTACTCGATAGAGATATACTGACGTCAGTCCTATATCAAAACTATAGTGTATATTAATCCAATGCGCAGAGCCTATCAGGGATATAGGAACTACACTACATGGCACCCAACTCTTTGGTAAAGCACTCATTTAAAGCTCGATACTGAAGTAACTCAGTCGTGCTTTTCTCAGAGACCCCTACTCATAAAACTCCATAAGACGTCTGGTGTGGGAAGGGATAATATCCGCCATAGCTGAGTAGGACGAAAATCCCATCTATTAGCTTTTTGGTTTGTTCACATTGAAGGATACAGTGTTCCAAAATATTGTGCACCTTATCTTTGCTCCCATGAAACTTCCTCTGCAACTTTCATTACAATTACAATAGGAACTACACTACAGTAGTTATGCATTAATAAACAGCTCACCACTTATATTGAAGCAGGCAACTTCCTCCATCAGTCCCAGTCTGATTTTAGGGCTGGCTTCTCGACAGAGTCAACTCTTCTCGGGGTTTCTGAGACCATTCGATGCCAGGTAGACAAAGGGGAAAAAGTGGCACTCATCCTATTGGATTTGAGTGCCGCTTTCGACACTGTTTCCCATTCCATCCTTCATACTGCCATAAAATCCATCGGCATCAGTGGCTCAGTGCTTGGTTGGGTAGCCAGCTATCTTTCTGACCGTACGTCCCAAGTCTTCTCCCCTTCCTCAGCCTCTAAAATTCATCACTCCACCTGTGGTGTCCCTCAGGGTTCTATTTTGAGCGCTTTCCGCCATATTCATGAAAATCGGCATTTGCGATTCTGAAATAGCGAAAAATAGCAAATCGCTATTCAGAAATCGCAAATCCGAATTCATGAATAATTGCGATTAAAAAAAGCGATTCGCACGCGATCGCAAAATCCGATAGCGATCCGATTGAAATTGCGATTAATCGCAGATTAATCGCAATTTCCGCCTACCCGCGCCTGGACTGCGACCTCGCAAATAGCGATATCGCTATTTGCGATATCGCTATTTGCGAGATCGCAAACTCGCGAGATCGGGAAAACGGGAAGTCGCATTTCGAGCCCAGTGATGACATCACAACCAGGAAGCTGCCGGTTCCCACCACCATTTTGCACATTGAGGCACAGAGACAGGGAGCACATAGGAGAGCTGCAGCACATCTTGGCAAGTACAGTGATCCACAGATCCACAACCCATACCATGGCTGAGGAAGCTGCACCTGGGACCAGCAGCTCGTCTGGGAGAAAGAGAAAGCTCAAATTCTCCGAGCAGGAGCTGGAACACCTAATCGAGGGTGTTGTGGCCAACCACGACCAACTGTTTGGCGCTAATTCGCGGAGGGTCCCAGAAATGGAGAAGCGGCGCATATGGCAGGGGATAGCCTCAGCAGTGAACTCGGTGGGAGTGGCGGCCAGGTCCCTGGAAGAACTCAAAAAGCGGTGGTACGACCTCCGAGGCCGTGCCAAGGAGAAGGTGGCGGCGCGCCTTGGGGAGTCCTCGGGCACAGGAGGAGGAGGACCAACGGTACCACCAAACACCGCCCTGGAGGACCAGGTTGAGAACACCCTGGAGAGGGAGGCCTGTGTGGGTTTCACTACACTGGACTCATCCCGCCCCACACAAGACACCCAAGGTAAGTGGCATGCGACTGCGACCCTGCCCCCTATGGATGTCCATGACCAAATAGGCTCCCCCAATGTCCCATAGGCATGCCATAGTTGCACATCAAGGAATGTCCTGAAGCATTGTGGGAGATGTAGTCTGGCCACAATGTTGTAGTACCACAATGCAGCCAGTCAGGTCCCAATGCACACAAAGCCACTGCCATTCAGGAAATGTCACCCAGCATGCATGTAGCAACTGCACGTCTGCCAGATGCATGCAACTAATGGTCCACCACTTACCCCCACAGGTGGCGATACCAGTGACAGTGACAGGCTGGAGATCGTCGAGGGCGTCCCGGAGGTGGAGGTGCCAACACCTACCCAGGCACCAGCCCCTGCCGCTGCATCTGCACCAGCAGCAACTACCACCAGCAGCGTCCCACCTGCAACTGGTGCAGCGCCCACATCCGCTGCCATGGCAGCCCTCATTGTGCCTCCTGCCACCACTGCTCCTCCCAGAGCCGCAGCCAGGTCAGTCACTCCTGTGGCCCCTGCATCAACTGCTACTGCCACACCAGCAGGCACACCCCCTGCGACTAGCTCACCTGCAACACCGGCGGCCTTACCCCCAGCAGCTGTCGCCTCAACATCCGGGGCTGCGCCACTGTCAACTCAGCCGCCAGCCTCACAATCAGGCCAGCAGGGCAGGCGTGGCAGGTCACGCCAGCGCTCCACAGCAGCTACCAGGCGGGCCAATGCTGATGGACTGGCGCGGCTCAGCATCGAGAGACGGATGCTGCGCATACACCAGCGCCAGGCTCAGCAGCAGGGAGCAATTCAGCTCCAACTACACAATATTGGCCGCAACGTGGCATCTGTTGCTGCCCACATTGAAGGCATGAGGGCCGACCTGGCCGGTGTGGGAGATGGAATGGCCCGCATTGCTGCAGCCGTGGATGCCAACACCCGTGCCATGCTGAGAGTGCGCAGTGGGCAACGCCGGCACCACCGCCAACTATTGACCCGGCTTGGCACGTACAGCAGGGCAAGCTATGTGTCGGCAAATGCGACATCTCTTTTGGGGCGGCGCAGTCTGACCCAGCAGCACGCTATCATCCAGTGCAGTGAGGACATGACGAGGGTGCTGGAGACCCTCACCACGGCCGTCGTTGCGCTTCACCCTCCACCTATTCCATCTGTTGTGGAGGGTGATGATGCGAGTGAGGGGGCGTCCAGCCTGAGCTCACAATCTGCCTCACAGGCCCCACTACCCACCCGCAGCACCAGGACCCCCCCATTGCCTGAAGTCCCGGAGGAGGAAGCCCCTCAGAGGCGCTATGGAGGAACACGCAATAGGCACACCTAGAGAACTGTACTTCACCAATGGCACAGGCTGAGGTCAAGCCTGCCATGCACTCAAGCACAGCAGTATGGCGTAATACTGTTTGTAGGACTAATTTGGACAGAACCCTTATATTTCATTTTGTGAATATAACAAGTACATTTATTTTGCTATTTGCACAGTACCTCATATTTCATTTTGTGAATTTAACAAATACATTTATTTTCCTACACACATTAGCGTTGTGTCATCATTACATTTTGCATGCATTGTTGATTTGTGGGGTGATGGAAGTGGTTGTACTAGAAACTGTTCACTGTGATGTGGTTGCGACGTCTGTGCCCTTCTGCTGGGTTCTCCCCTTGTGCATGGCGCGCATGTGCGGGTGGCCGGTTGTCCCCCTCAGATTCACTGCCAGAGATGTCAACAGGTATCCGGCGCTTGGTTGCAATGTTATGTAGTATTGCGCAGACAGCCACTATGCGGCAGCACTTTTCAGGACTGTAATACATGGCCCCACCTGTCTTGTGCAGTATGCGGAACCTGCTCTTGAGCAGGCCAAATGTCCTTTCTATGCAACTCCTTGTCCGTATGTGTGCAATATTGTAGTGCCGTTGCTGGGGTGTAGCAGGGTTGAGGTATGGGGTCAGGAGGTATTCACGGAGGGCGTAGCCACTGTCACCTGAATGAGAGGAGCAGATGGTGATTGCCTGTGCTGCGCTGTTACATCTTTGCAATGTGACATTTCAATCAAAATGTACTTACCAAGTAGGTGTCCTTCCCCAAACTCCCCCCTGACCAGTCGTGTGTGGAGTCCGCTGTGCCGGAAAATGAAGGAGTCATGGGTACTCCCTGGGTACCGTGCGACGATGTCAGTAATGTATGTCTTGGCATTGCAGACCATCTGGATGTTGAGGGAGTGGTAGCACTTTCTATTGCGGAACATATACTCCATGCCAGCTGGTGGGCAGATGGCGACGTGGGTACAGTCTATGCATCCGAGCACATGTGGAAAATGGGCTACATTGTAGAATTGTAGCTTTGTCATGTCCAATTCCTGTTGGCTGGCGGGGAATTTGATGTGACGGTGTAGCTGGGTGAGCATGGCGTCAACAAAAGTGTGGAGGCAGCGTGACATGGTGGGCTGGGATATTCCCCCAGCAGCCGCTACTACCCCCTGGAAACTTCCGGAGGCCAGGAGGTGCAGGCTACACAATACCTGCACATGTGTAGGCACAGCATTGGTACGGCTTGTTGGGTGCTGCATCAGGGGGTCAATGTCCTGTATTAGCTGCATTATCATTTCCCCATTCAGCCTGTTTTTCGCATATATCTGCTCCCTGGTTTGGCCCAGCAAGGTGACCCGCTGGCGGAATATCCTGTCCTGGATCCTGCGTCTCCTCCGTGCTAATCGCTGTAGCCTGCGACGCCTCACCACCATGTACATTCCTGGCATTGTGGGACTCCGAATGCTGCTGCTGCTGATGGTCCTTATGTGTGATTGGTCAGGCCAGTACCTGTTGGTGATAGGACAACGGTTTTTTGAAAGTTTTTTTTCCATGGCTTTCATGGTTACCACCTGCTTTGAGTTGTCCTTATTTTGCGCCGTGCAAAATGCGATTATTGGGTTTTTCGCTAATTGCGATTTTTCTTGAATACCGATTGCGATTTTTTTTGCGAATTCGCTATTATTTTCGCAGATTCCGTGGTGTGTCGCTATTTCCGAATCGCTAATGCTCAGCGGCAGGGATTCTGCGAATATATTAGCGAATTCGCAAATATGTGTTTGCGAATTCGCTATTTTGTTGTTGAATGCCGATTACGGAAATTGCGCCCGCATTTGCGTTTTCGCAGCGATTGCGGGTGCAATTTCACTTCATGAATCAGGCTGTTAATTCTTTAACCTATATGTTAGACCCCTCGCCACCATTGCAGAGCAAGCCGGACTTGTCATCTATTCCTACGCCGATGATACTCAGATCATCTTTTCACTCTCTACAGGTCAAAATTCCTCCACTTCATCTCTTCACTCTGGTCTTAATAACATAGCTAATTGGATGCACGACAACAAATTAAAATTAAATGGGGACAAGAAGCTTCTTTTCTTTGGCCCCAATACCACACTCTGGGGTCCCCATCATTGGCCACAGCAGTTGGGCTCCCTATCCCTTCCCTCCAAGACAGCTCGCAACCTAGGCATCTTATTTGATGATCAGCTGTCAATGAGGCAACATGTGATCAAGGTCTCGGCCACCTGTGTTACCATCATCAGGTGGCTGAGAAAGATCATATGGATGCTTCCCCATGACACCCAGAGAACCGTAGTCCAGGCGTTAATTACTTCTTGGCTGGACTATTGGAATGTCCTTTTTCTGGGTGCATGCAAGGAGGTGGCGCGTAAACTTCAGACAGTTCAAAATATGGCCGTTCGATTACTCTGTAATCTTCCCAGAACCTCTCCCACTTCGGCCTCTCTGCGCAGCCTTCATTGGCTCCGCATTGAAAACCGTTCTAAATTCAAGGCCCTTTGTTTCATGCATCGCATTAAGTCAGGCATTGCCCCTTTCTACTTAAGAACTCTGGTTCATCAATACTGTCCCTCCCGTACTCTCCGTTCATCAACCCAAGAAAGATATCAGGTCCCTCGCATCAGGAGAGCCAGAATGGGCAGGCGCTCATTCGCTTACTTGGCCCCTTCCCTGTGGAATGCATTACCGCTCTCCCTACGTTCTGAATCCTGCTATCTTAGGTTCCGTAGAGATCTTAAGACCTGGTTATTCAATCTCTAAACCCTATAGATTATTTAGAGACCTTTCTGCAATTAACTGTCCTCTCTTTTCTGGTAAGCGCCGGGAAACCTCCGGGTAGCTGCGCGCTGTATAAAATTAAATATAATAATAATAATAATAATAATAATAATAATAATATTTTTACTATTTTTCTTGTGTTTAACCTTTTATCTCTTTCTCCTTGTTACTACAATATATTAAATTAATAATAATGTCTTATATTCTGTTGGTTAAATGTAAAGGGAGAGGATATGACATCCTAGCTATGATGCTTTCAGTGTCATGGTAACTGGAAGCATACTGCATAGTGGGATTCTAGAATGGTAGTGGGACATCAATTAGATCAGAGCTGATGTTGTATGGAAATGTACCTACTTGCTTCCGAATAAAGAAATTACTACTCAGCTTCCCGGCTTATTCACTTCTTTACAACGTGTATGACATAAAGCTCAAACAAGGGGCCATACACGTCCAACACAAGGTCAGAAGGGCACCAATCATTGGGAGGGTGGAGATGAAAAAGATGTTGGATGTAATGTTGAATAATGGTATTATTGAGCCCATCAAGACATCTACTTAGATTTCTCCAGTGGTGATAACTGAGAAATCAGATAAAAAATTGTGTTTTTGTATTGATCTGAGAATCCTCAATCAGCATTTTATCTCAAATATCTTTCCCCTACTAAACATCAATGAGCTTATCTTTTTGCTGTAAGGGGGGGAAGTATTTCTCTAAATTAAACTTGAGACATGTGTGCCATCAAATTCTCCTTCGCGATTCCTCAAAATCCTTGACTGCTTTCATTACTATGGAAGGCACTATCAGTTCACTGCAATTTGATTCTGGCTGTCCTCAGTCGCTAGTGTCTTCCAGTGGATAGTTAGTGAAGAATTCAAGGGTTTGAAAATGTCATTTATTTCCAGGACGATATATTGTTATTTGGCAATAGTGTGAGAAGCCATAACAAAGCTTTGAATGAGGCTTTGGGCAGAATTGAAAAGTCAATTTTAACGTTACACAGTGTTATTACATACTGTTACATGTTATCCTTGGTCAGAATATGTTCAGTATAGGTGTAATCTGATAAGGGAACACAAACCTGTCTTAAAGAGTGAAATCCCACATATCTACTCCTGAAAGACTTTCAATCAAACTACCGCCCATTGCAGCTAATTCTTTTTTGGCACCACTTTTACTTAACAAATTTCCTATCTACTGTGATGCTCTCAACAGACTTTCTATGATCCACAATTTAGGACTATGTCATCTTGTTTCAAAAATGGAGTTTGTTGGCATTTTTCTCCGGTGAAGTAGGGCACAATAAAGTATTGTCACATTAAGCAGGGCCTCCTCTTCCCTTGCGATATATTTTTGTTTTTCTCTTCATATAACCAAACTTCATGGAGTCAACCTGCAATGAGCAATTACAGTGACTTTAACAACTAGGCAGACTAAAGTATACACAATGTGCAATGTTTATTTTGCAGGTAGGGTGCCAACAGCAATCAATATGTGCAGGAGCAACTCTAACATCTGCACACCTTTTAGCTTTACCTTAACATGAACTAATAGTTGCTTCAAATATCTCCGACACAGACTTCTGAGAGGGTTCAGATGATGTGCCTTCACCCACCCATTAACACCAAACCTACAAATGACACGTGTAGATATATAAACATGGTGATATGGAATGGCATAAACTTGTAGTATATTGTTTTAGAAATTTTACACCACTTATATTATGTCAATGAATCCATCAACTTACATGTAATTGACTTGCTACTACCACACTGTGTATAGTATGCAAATAGTGCAACGATGAAACATTATGTTGTGAAGGAACGTAACAGACAAAATACATACCAGTACCTTCAATATAGCCAGAATAGTCAGCATCCTATGAAAAGCCACAGTCATAACAAACAGTTGTGCTATGAGTAGTCACAAGGTTAACGTGATCCAATGTCAACTAAGTTCAAATGCTTTACTCATGGAAATTTTACACGTAATGAATTTTTAACACAGAAGCTTGCAAAGGGTTTTGGGTCACAGTTATCAACAGTCAACTCACCACATTCATCGAAGAGCACAACATCCTCGACTCCTCCCAATCCCGCTTCAGAAAAAACCACAGTACGGAAACCGCCCTCCTTGCCGCAATAGACGACATCCGTACCGTACGGAGAAAGGAGAAACAGCAGCCGTCATCCTCCTCAACCTCTCAGCAGGGTTCGACACAGTCTCTCACGCACCCTAGTACGCAGACTCCACGACACAGGGATCCAAGACAAGGCCCTCAAACGGATCTGCTCCTTCCTCTCAGGCAAAACGCAGTGGGTCAAACGCCCCCCTTTCCTCTCAGACCCTACACCTACCATTTGCGGAGTCCCCCAGGGATCCTCCCTCAGCCCTATGCTCTTCAACGTCTACATGGCTCTGCTCGCCCCATCGTCAGAACCTACGGACTTAACATTGTGTCATACGCAAACGACACCCAACTCATCCTCTCCCTATACAATGAACCCAACGCTACCTACAACTAAACACAAACAAAACAGAAGTACTCATAATGGGCCCAAACCCAGATGCCTGGAACTAAACCTTGTGGCCCCCGGCCCTCGGAAGTCCGCCCACCACCAAGGACCACGCACGCAACCTGGGAATCATCCTGGACTCAGAGCTCAAAATGGATTACCTGATCAACTCCATCTAACATTGAATAACCAGGAACAGACATTAGATAGCAACTGTAAGTACATGAGTGCTGGTTTTACTTGTAAAAAGCCTTTGTCCTTTAAAATTGGGAGGATAAAACGCTTCTGAATGTGCAGAAAATGGTCACAAAATAAATTAAAATGCAATGTGTCCTGGGTGGAAAAGTTATCGCATGAACATACACCCAGGTCCACCACCCTTCTCCATCTCGGAGGGTCAGCAGGAAGAAAATGTAGCTGATTCAGCCTAAATCTTACCAGGAGAAAATGGTGGTTAGGATTAGATGCCACAATCAAATAAGGTTCAATTGCACAGGACGTTTTTAGCAATTGGTGAGCTCGTACATTTGATTTTGCCAACTCTCTTTCTTCTCTTTCCACAGACGCCATATATAGATTTCTTCACCCAGTGCATATCACCCTTCACTAGTTTATCTGGTGAATTAAATAGCTCTGGTCGTCCCAATTTTACTGCCGGCCTTTGGACATGACTCAGCCTGGGGATACGACTCACTTGATCTAGAGCCAAACAATCTCTCATAACTTCACAATTCAGTTCTAGTTCGGGATTTAACCAGGTTGAAATCCGTTTCAAGAGAGGTGTTATTACAATTAAATGCCCCACAAAGCCAGTTCCAGCCTCTTGATGGATTATATATGTTGGGGTGGATTGTGGGAACGATAACAAGTTTCTTAAAAATGTATTCTCGACTACTTGGATTTTCCTTGCCTCTCTAAAACCCCATATATCTGCACCATAAGTTGCAATGGAGATGCATTTTGCACCATATATTTTTAGAAAAGCTTGCATTGGTCTAACCTAACCTGCGTGCAAAGCCCAGAACTGAAGATGTGGATCTAACCAATACATTTCTCTTTGCATGTAATTGCTGCATCCATGTGCCTCAATCATCGAATAAAACGCCTAGGTAAGGGAAAGTGGTGACCCTGGTAATCACATTACCCTCACAATGGAGAGTTTTAACCTTTTTAGGCTTGGAGCCAATTATCATTGTATGAGATTTTGAAAAATTGACACTAAAATCCAAGGATTTCATAAAAGCAGCAAAAGAGTTTAAAAGAAGTTGTAAACCGACCGCCATTCTCGCTAAAAGGGCAGCGTCATCCGCGTATAGTGCTGGGATCAGTCGCTCCCCCACAGTCGGAATATCTTTATTGGCTTTCCCTAAAACTTGATCCAAGTTATTAATATAAAGGGTGAAAAGTAAGGGGGCCAGAATACACCCCTGCCTAACAGCATTGGCGATACATATTCCCTGGTTGCAATTTCCCCTTTGATAGTACCTCACTGTGGCTGTCAGATCCCTATGCAAGTCGGCAAGGAAATGAACAATATTTTTATCCACACCTAGCTTGAGAAGTATAACCCATAATTGTGACCTATTCACTTGGTCAAAGGCCGAGTAAAAGTCAATGAACGTCAGAACGTGTGTTCCCTTCTTGGCAATGGTGTACATCTCAATTAATAGGTGCAGATTAAGGCACTGATCAGTGGTGCCTCTTCCTTTCCTAAAGCCGTATTGCATATCTGATAGGGTGTTGGATTCAATAAACCAAGCTGTGAGTTTGCTAAGTACCACCCTCTTGAGCACCTTTGAGGCAGAGTCAATGAGCGATATTGGTCGATAGCAGCTTGGGCCTCCTCTATCACTGACTCTGACCATGATCTAGGTAGACCTGTTTTACAAGCCATGTTAAAAACATGGGCTATATTTTAGACCAAAGCATTATATCAAATTTAAAAAGATCGTCTGGCATGCCATCTGGTCCAGGGGCTTTGTTGCTAGTCATTTGAGTTATGGCCTCCTCTACTTCTAGCTCTGTAAACGTCAAGATGTATGCCTCGACTTTAAATGTGGTACCTGAGGGTCCTCGAATATCCTGGTTGCCATATATAGATTTAAAATGGTTATACCAATCCTGCTCCTGTATGTTACAATCAAGGGTAGAAGCCGTACATTCTTGAAAAAAGGTTTGTTAACAATTTCCCAAAAATTGGCACTATTTTTGGTAACGTCAATAGACAATAGATCGTTGCATGACTCGTGTTTAATCTAATTTTTGCGTTTATTTATTGCCAATTAATATGTTTTTCTTATAGCTGCTATGGCACATTTGTCTTGTGGTTTAAGTTTTAGGGCCACTAGCAACTTACGGTGGGCAGCTGAACAGTTACTGTCAAACCACCTCTCCCCTTTCTTTTGATGTTCCTTACAAGGCCGTTAAAGATCGGAGGCCACCTGGGTGCAAATTTTAGTATATGCCAGAAGGACCTCTTTGTCCCTTGAGTTATTATTTAAACAGAGGTTAATTTCCCTTCCAACAATAAGCGGCAAATTTGCCTGAAAGTACCCCGGCACTACCGAGCACCATTTGAGTCTGAGGGCCTGGTCTTTGGGCCGTATATTAGAGGTACATGCAGATCTATTTGGTTTTCGGGTTTTCTTAAGGGCTTCCGTCAGTGTCAAATTTATAGGATTATGGTCGCTATACTGAGATCACATGGTGGTGTAACCTATCACCCAAGAGGTCAAAGCTACACTAATAAAAATATAATTGAAGGTGGAATGCATACCCCTACCTTTAAAGGTGGGGACATCATCACCATCATGCATTATATTAGGATAAAAAAGGCCATGGTCAGCCTTGGTGCACTCCAAAAAACCCCCCTGCAATGAATGTTCAAAATGCATTCCTAAATAATTAGCAGGGCCTAAGCTGTCTCAATTTAGATGGCAAAGATGTACATTAAAATCACCTAAAACAATAACCGAATAAGAAGTTTGTTTCCCACTATACAGTTCATGGAAACAATTCAGACTGACCAAATGTTCATTTGTAATAATTTTATCAAATAAATTATAAAAATTAACAATAAGCAAGATTGGTGCATTAGTAAAAGTAATCTGTACCGCCAGATAATTCAGTGAGCCGGAGTCCAGTTTATAGTGATTGCCTGCAACTTTCAAAGAAATCAAGGTCAGTAGACCACCCTTTGCCTTACCGGCTACTGATGCTTTAGCTGGTTCCCAATAGGTGGTATAACCATCCACCCAGAATTTATTCTCAGTGTCCCAGGTTTCCTGTAGCCCAATAATGTCAAACTCACATAAGAAATCTTTCAACCTAGGATCATCTGACTTATTTTTAAGTCCTTCTATGTTCCAACTTAATATCTTTGAAAACTGTCCCAGATTATACTTTACCCCCTGGTAGGTTTACTCTGTCAGATTATGTTATTAACTCCAGCTCCATTCTGACTTCAGAACAGGGGTCTAGTCAGTCAATTAATGAGTTTTAAGCTTGCATTTCCGGAAACTTTAGGAGCTCTAAATAATATGCTGTCCCAGTCCTTTATTGTTATCGGGTTGTCCAGATCCACCTTCACTGAGAGCGTAACTTCTCGAAAGGGCGTTGCTGGTCCACATTGAGTTCTCTATATAGGCAACAGGCTGGTTTCACAGTGCCCGCAGAGACATGTAAGAGCAGCTCTTCTGCGATGGGGGTTCAACAGTCTCCGTGCTGTAGTGAGTTGCCCATCTTTGTCACACCAGCCACAACCCAGACATCCATAATCCTCTAATTACCACAATGTGGAAGAGCTCTCAACATGTCAGGTGATAATTTAGGGGCAAAAGTGTTCTACCTATTATTTCTGTAACCCTTGGTGCCAGCACCTAGCTTGTACTTTAAACTCATACGAATCCCCTCCAGTCGGTCTGTGCACCCCAAGAAACACCCGCAAGAGGTCCAACAGTGGTGGCATGAGCAGGCCCGGGGCTTCGTCCAGCCTCCATCTTTACGCCATCCCTGGATCATCCACAGAAGCTGGGCTACGATATAATAGGAATTAAATACGGGAACTGCCAGGCCACCCACAGACACCGGGCGCGGTGTCACTGTCACGTCTACCCCAGATAATCGTACGGATTAGAGAATCTAACTCCCTACAAAACACCGTCAGAACCCACAACGGAAGCGTGCATAAATAATACAGATGCTGAGGATGCACCACCTGAGTAGTGCTATCCTGCCAGCTACCGAGAGCAGCAGAGTCTGCCAGAGGCAACAGTTGTTCTCAGTGACCAAACAGCTCGCCCAAGGTTCCCCTCAAAGAGGTCCGTATGGTCGTGATATATCCAGACCCCTAGATAGGGTAAGCACCTTGGTTCCTATTGTAGCTGAGCCAGGCCAGGCAGGGTACGTCCAGTCCTTATCACGGGGAAAAGTTTGGATTTCTGCCCATTTTCCGTCAGAACAGAGAAGGAAATGAACTCCTCCATTAGGGAACGGGCTCCCCTCAGATCTTCCTAAAAATCATTCAGGAAGAGTATCAAATCATCAGCATACAGCGCAAAGCGATGATCAATATGTCCCACAGTCAGCCTGCTGTAAGATTGTCCAGAACTGGCCGCAGTCGCCAATGGATCCATAGCAATAGCGGAGAGTAGCCTGGAGAGAGGGCATCCCTGTCTGGTTACCCATTCCACAACCCATCCCCCTGAGATAGTCTCCTCATGCGCACTCTAGCAGTAGGTCTAATGCAAAGTAACCGGATCCATTTGATCAATCCACCTCCCAGTCCCATACGTGTCAAAACTTCATATACGTAGCCCACCTCCAGGCTATCAAATGCTTTTTCTATGTCCACCGTGAAGACTGCTGCATACCCCTGTTCAGTCTATTCTGCCTCTATGATGGCTAGTAATCGCAGAATATTCCCCCGCCATGTTGCAGCCAAACTCTCATTGTGTAGGGTGATTATTCTAGCCATGGATTATTTAAGGCTGTTAGAGCTCTGAATGGGAGACAAAACCAAAAGGATACAGTTATTTTCCTAGTTTGATGTTTACGTGAACTTTGGAATTCAGTCATGTAATACTAAAGCCAACATCTTCGCTAGAGTGAATCAAGAACAGGGCCCGGAGAATGGGGAATGCTTTTCTTAAATGAATATAGAGTAACCATGATGGTCTTTTTCTTAAAAAACTATGTAGAAAACCTTAAGAGTGCTTTATCCAACTGAAATTACTCACAAGTTCCCATTCCTAGATCTGTGCCAAACTGACAGACATGAGTTATTATTTTATGGGACTCAGCTTCGCTACTTATTCCCTGGAGACTCTCAGCCCTGTTTAACTGATGCCAAGATTCTGCCACGTCCAGTCACTATGTATTTAAGAAAACTGCACATTTGGTGCAGCGGTATGTCTGTTGGCTTTCAATCCAGCAACGCCAAAGAATTACAATTTTGCTGCAATACATTTACCAGGAAAAAAATGCCCAGGGGTAAACACCCTCCTACAACCATTACCCATTTTCTTTGGTCCTTGGAATACATTAACTATGTGCATTATTTTCACTTGCAGGTCACCGCTATCATCCACAAAATGGATGTAACAGCCGAGAGTATGTGTCGGGGACCGGACCACGACTCTTCAATAGCTTTGGAACACGTTTTGTTACCCGCGACAGAGGGCATGCCTGAGATAGAGGGCCCCGAGTGGAAACCTGGTCTGGTGTTTTCTGTCGGCTCCCGAACAACAGCTAGCGAGCCTGGAACTATCAATAACTCAGCATACTCAATGCCGATACTGCCCAAGATGGAAACAGCCGATTTTATACTCCTGGATAATTTTATCAGTGACTATTGGAATGATACATCGTTCTTTTTCTCCCAGTTGACTCAATTACGTTCTAGTGCCTTACTGTTGGTGGACAGGTATCTTCTTTTGATTTGTTGACTTCAGGTACTAACACGTTGGATTCGATCATACCGCACTGACTTTGACTTTTTTGAACGTTTTGATTCTCCTGTTGGGATGGCGGTTCGAGCGGAGAGAGCTTGCAAGAAAAATCGGAGTGGCCAGGGTTGAGTCTGATTGTATGGGTCTGATAACACAGCTTTATTCGATACGGGACTTCTAGCCTACAATGATGCGGGAGTCGGGTGGTCTGCTGCTTCACAGTGTTTTTACCATAATACGGGGTGGTTTGCTTCTGGCGGGGAGGGAAGGGGGCCGGGAGCCAGTATGATATCTCCTCCTCCACTCTTTACCTTCTTTTAGGCTTTAGATGTGGGGCGACAGGCACGCTGCTAGTGGGGTTAGGACGTAGCCATTGCAGGGGTGTAAGGTATGGGGGAGGTGTTTTTTATTTTGTCTTTGTTTAGTTCTATGGCCTTTTTCTTTTCTTTTTCCCCTTTTTACGAGAGGCGGGTTGCTTATCCTGAATCGATCTCTTTCACATAATCTGGGTGTCTGCTTTGGTCTTAATTATCCTGAATCGTGAGTTGGATGGAATTTGCTGGCGGCAGCTTAACGGGGTTGTGGATCGTATTGTAACTCTCTTTTTATATACCTGTTAATGTTGACGTCCTACTCTCCTGTACACTGATTTTACTATATTGGCTTATTCGCCTACTCAACGTTGCAATGTCTTTTTCCGCATGCCACCTGAAATGTGTAATATTTCCTCTTGTTTTTCTTCTTTCAATAAAAATATATATATATAAAAAAAAACTATGTGCATTATTTCAGATTTTTCTCCATCCTGTCATCTAAGGCCATACCATGACCTATATTGGACTCCTTAACAAAAATGTCTCATTTCATCCTACTTTAATCAACACGTACTAGGACCCACATACATTTATATTCATTGAGTTCTTAAAATCATTGTTACTGACGACGGAGCCTAATTTGTGTACAATTTCTCACATACATTTCAGCTTCATGGATTTCTTAAAATCATTGTCACTGACGACAAAGCCTAATTTGTGTACAATTTCTGGAAAATTTTCAGTCATCTTTAGGGATGTCTTTTCACTCGACATCTGCCTACCATCCTCAAAGTAGCAGACAAAGTGACAAGACTAATAAAACCATTAACCGATATCTAGATTGATTCGCTACAGAAGGAGCCTTGAATTGGTTTGCAACCTGTTTGGGTACAATAATGACCTACAAAATGTGTTAGTGAAGGCACCTTTTTATTTCCATCTGCAAAGGCCTCCCCTTACGAATGAATATTAAAGAATTTCCAAATGCCTGTTATTTAATTTACTTTCTGAAAGAAAAATAACTCACAGTTTGCATGCACGTATGTGAAGCAAAGAATGATGCAAAAAAGAGTGCTGTTAGACACCATCAAAATGCACCCTTTTATACACCAAATTACACAGCATTGCTTTTCATATCAAACGAACATGCTCCCATCAAGACCTGAAAGTTCAAACCCATTTCATTGTTCCATATGGGATAGACAAGGTAAACACTCTCCCAACACCTCTTGAAACCTTTGGAACTTCCAAAATATATCCAAACTATAATTATAGTACATGGGGAAATACTTTATATCTGAAAAGTACACTGTAATCACTCGTTTCTTTACCTCATCCCTGCATCCTATACAGAAAGTGAAATCTATTGGTTTTGGCAATGTTTGATTGATTTTTAATTACAGTTTCACTAGAGCAGCTAACAGACACCAGGCTGTTACCTTACCCCATCTAATGGTTTCTTTCTGTCAGCCCAACCCACTGCCCAAGCATTGGAGAATGCTTCTATTCAGCATAGCTGCGGTTGCCACCATAGTCACAGACAATAAGGAAGCCATCATGAATGGTGTGGGATCTGTTCAACAGTTAACCTGTGTGCTCTGCTGACAGGAAAACTACATTCTCAACCCCTAAATGAGGCAAGGGCCTCAAAAGGAGGTCTGCGTACTCTCACGGAGGCGCTATATGTTCAACTTGGAATTGGAAACCTTCCTATTCTAAAATCATTGACTTATTAGCATACCCATATAATCAACCAGGGTAGGGTTGTATAGAATAATTCAATTAAGGCTTCAGATAAAAGAGACCCCATTTGTTCCATTTCCTTTTTAATATCTTTTCCCCACACTGTAGTTCATCACAATGTAACTCACACGTGATTTCCTGGAGAGATTCAAGAGGGTATTTACGGTCATTTTCAGCTGCTGACACATAAGAAGCTGCGACTGCCATTTCAAGTGAAACATCAAACTGTAATTGTGCAATATTTTTCGACACATTTATGTCGAGTCTCATGCTAAGAGCCTCTTCACAAGATATGTAACCACTGTAATCATCAAATCTCTGCTAAAGCTGCTCTTACTGTAAAAAGGACAGGTTAAAAGTTGAAATTGCCCTTTCTTGCATACACAATGAAAAATGCAGCACCGGGCTTTAATCTATCCGTTTCAAGAATAAGCTCTGCATTTTGTGTACACCTCCTTGATAATTGTTCGCGGCGCTACAATATAACATTGCCATAAGCCTTTTGGCTTCCTTCTCTGGCAAAGGATTCAGCTGTTCATTGATGTGAAGGCCATGTCAAGTATATTTTGATCAGGCTTCGATCTATTGTACATTTGGCATAAAAATATGGTTTACGTTGTGACAAAAGTGTAAGAGAAGTTTTATTCTCAGAGTGCTACTTCGTTGCCACTAATACTTTAATGTTTTTTTTCTTTTCTTGGTGCCACTCACCGTTCACGTGTGTAGAATGGTAGAGGGGCCAATTTTACACAAGAAATGTTTGTTAACTTCCCTTAAAGCTGCAACCAACTCCGCCCACAAGAAAACTGTTGCACAGTTCAAACGCCATTTAGCCATCACCCAGTTCGGTACTAAAGTCTGCACAGGGCAAGTGACTTAATTTCACAGAAATTTTTGGAATAATGTAAGTGACGTTGTATGCTCTTTGAAAATTGATGTCATAGTTGTGAACCAAGTAATGAAACGATATCACATGACCTTTGCCCCTAATGCCTGCCTACAGTTCTATATTTTGGCAAACACGTCAGCAGGAACTTTATACACCTGGATTGATAACAAACACACATTGATACTAAAATACAACTAGGAAAAGCATAATTCAGAAACTCTCTCCATCACCTTTTCCAAAATTGATTTTATCCACACTATGTGTGGGAGGGTATACTCAGACGTGAGTCCCTAGCTCATTGCACCATCAGGATTCAAGCAAGCCGGGCCGAAGACGGCTGAAATGCCAGAAACCGGTCCCCGGTAGCTTGTCTCCTTCCCAGTATAAGAATTGGCTTGGTAGTTTGGTTTGCCCTGTTACAATCGTGCACTGGGACAGGAACAGACTAATTTGCATATAGCCAGGTTCTGAAGCTGGGATGGTGCAGTGAGCTAAAAAACGGTGATGGATCAAGCCCTGATCTCTTGACTGGGTAGGAGTATTCTGCATCATTCAGAAACTCTGTCCATCACCTTTTCCAAAATTGATTTTATCCACACTATGTGTGGGAGGGTATACTCAGACGTGAGTCCCTAGCTCATTGCACCATCAGGATTCAAGCAAGCCGGGCCGAAGACGGCTGAAATGCCAGAAACCGGTCCCCGGTAGCTTGTCTCCTTCCCAGTATAAGAATTGGCTTGGTAGTTTGGTTTGCCCTGTTCCCATCATGCACTGGGACAGGAACAGACTAATTTGCATATAGCCAGGTTCTGAAGCTGGGATGGTGCAGTGAGCTAAAAAACGGTGATGGATCAAGCCCTGATCTCTTGACTGGGTAGGAGTATTCTGCATCATTCAGAAACTCTGTCCATCACCTTTTCCAAAATTGCATAATCTAGTATTGCCATCTCTACTCATCCCTTTATGACAGTCGGACAGAAAAAAGGAACACAACATAATTAGTTAAAGGAATGTCAAAGCCTTCTATTTGGCATTCAGAATAAGACTGTTGAAAATGTGGGAAGGCATGCAAAGGAGTGGGTATTTTTAAATGGCCAGCCCTCTCACCCATATGTGAACACCCAAAGCATAATATTTCTAATATAAATAGAACTCCTGATGGAGCAAGGTGGAGAAACAAAATTTTGTGTACCCCTTGTGAAATCATACTTCAATAATAATAACTCTTACTAATGGAATGCCAAGCATGATTAACCAACATAGAATAAGAAATGCACCTACACAAATACACGCAGGAAATGAATCTTGCTTATAATGCAACTATAATTTGATTGATTTGATTTGATTTATCTATTTCTAAAGCGCGCGAATGCCCGGAGGCGTCTTGGCGCTATGATATGTCCATAGTCCTGAACTGGTCTTAGGTTTATGCAGTAAACAACCATGTTTTAATTTGCTTTCTGAACAAGTCCAGAGATGGGCTGTTTTTTATATCCAATGGAAGTTGATTCCATGTCCTTGCTGCGTGGACGAAGAAGCTTCTTCCCCCCCAGTTCGCTCGTTTGAACTTAGGTATTTCTATCAGTTTTTGTTGCCCAGATCTTAGTAGTCTGGATGGTTCGTATTTCCTCAACTGGGTTTTTATGAAGATAGGTCCTTTGCCCTGGAGGGCCTTATAGGTCAAACATAGTGATTTAAATTTGACTCTTTTGGCGACTGGAAGCCAATGAAGTGATGCTAATTTGTGGCTGACGGACTGAAACTTTGGTATGTCCAGGATCAGTCTTGCTGCAGCATTTTGCAGGCGTTGCATCTTATCTATGACTTTTATTCTGGCTCCTGCATACAGTGCATTTCCGTAGTCCAGGCGAGATAAAGCTAGCGCTGTGACTACCGTTTTGCGTGCGTCTTGGGGCAAATATGGTAGTATTTTTTTTATCATTTTTAATATTAGCCAAAACGAAGATGCCAGTTTGTTTACTTGGGCTTCGTATGCTAGCTTGGTGTCTATCATGAATCCCAAATTTTTCACTTTCTCCGAGGGGTCTGGACATGTTCCCAGCTTGTCAGGCCACCAGTCTGGGGACCAGATGTCTGCGTTACCTCCCAAAAACATCACCTCACTCTTTTCTCCATTGAGTTTAAGGCAATTTTGTTGCATCCAATGACTGACTTTTAACATGCAGTGTTGGAATTTGTCGGCTGTTACCTTTGTGTCTTTATCTATGGATATGACGATTTGGGTATCGTCTGCGTACGAGATTGGCGTGAAGCCATTTTCCCTTATTACTTCTGCAAGGGGGGCCACGTACAAGTTGAAAAACGTTGGGCTTAATGATGAGCCCTGCGGGACACCACATGGTACCTCAAAGGAGTCTGATTTTGAGTTTCCTAGTTCCACTGTGAACTTTCTATCCTTCAGGTATGATTTGATGAGATTGCATGTAGATTCGCTTGCTCTAGCTTCTCTGATGCGGTTTAATCAACTAATTATGTGATTTTGTCATGTTCCAAACTAAAGAGCAGCTTTAAGATAATGGAATGCGGCATAAATGTGCTTTTGTTTATGTGTTCAGTGAAGTAGTGTGGCTCACTGGTTAGAGGCGGCAGACCCGAGAGCAGAGGACGGCCCGGGACCAGGGTTCGATTCCCGGCGCGGCAGGTTTCTGAACCAGGGTCAGCGGACTCGATAATTCTCTCGCCTCGGTGCCCACTCTGATCAGCGTTCACACTCGGCAACTCTGGGCATTAGCTTGCCTCATCTTCACTAACGGCCCCACCAGACCGCCGGGGATGCCTGGTCTCACCCTGGAGATACCCATTAAGGGACCATCTCTCAGGGAAGCCAGGAAGGGTTTCGCAGCGGTCGAAGCGCCTTGGGACCCTCCGGGTAAGTAGTGCGCTATATAAATGACTATACATTTACATTTACATTTGTTTTTGTGACAAAACGCGAGGTTAAAGCAAGTATATCGCGTTTAAGTGTGGCTATTTGCTAGGTAACTATTAACAGGGAAAACCTTAGTAAAGGGGGAGGTAAACAGAAGGGTTAAATGATTTAAATTAACATTTATTTGTGTTTGTTTCTGTGATAGTTCCCATTTTGACTTGTGAGGCCTAAAAGAAAATGGAGTCACTCAATTATTGTGGTCACGAAATAAGTGCGCATGTGTAGACAAAGCCCGAGCCTGAATGCGAGCTGCTTGTGCCTGGAGTGACTACAGTTCAAGGACAGACTGGCCTGGAAGTATAGATGGCTGCCAAAAAGGATGAGCACAATGGTTCTGAACGTGAGAAGATCTCATGAAGTTGCTAGTTGAGAACAGGACTAGGCCGACATGGCCCAAAACAAAGACCCTTTTAAAATTAAGCTGACGGAAGAAAAAGTAATAATGAGATGACGAAATGATGCTCATCCACCCCACAATTGTCCAATCAGAACTCGTAGGATCTGCGATGTAATGTCATGCGTTATAAAGGTATGCGTTGTAAAGGGTCCTGCGTTGTAATGGTATGCGTGGTAACAGTATGCGTGGTAAAAAACGTGTTGTAACAGTTACATACCACACTGGTGCTACCCATTCTACTGTTAGGTAAGTGGAAGTTCAAAATCTTCCTCTCTCTGGAGACCACATCCAAGTTGTAGGTGTTGCCAATAGACAGATTAAAACCTCCTTAACACAACCAGTTGAAGTAGAAATTGGAAATTTCAAAGACATGCACCGATTTGTGGTGTGTGATAGTAGCCCTGTAAATCTGTTAGGACAAGATATTCTGTGTAAGATGAATTGTGCCATAAACTGTTCCACCAAATGGCATAGAACTGTAAACCCCAGATGAAGATGGCCTGTACAAAATGTCCATGCTTATGATTGAGGCAGAGCAAATCAAACTATTTCCTGTATTTGATCGAGAAAAGATACCGGATGAATTGAAAAAGGTAGTGACAGATAAGGTGTGGGATTTCACAGGTGAAGATATTGGACCAATGAAAGATGTAGAGCCTGTAAAAGTTTCTATAAAAGAAGGTGCACGTTACCCGAATATTCACCAGTATAAAATGACTACAGAAATAATTGAAGGAATAACCCCTGTAATAAACAAAATGATTGAACAAGGTATATTGAGAGAAATTGAGAGTAGTCCTTGTAATTCACCGATAATGGGACTGAAAAAGCCAAACACGGAACCTTTAGAATAGTACAAGATTTGAGAAAGGTTAATAAAATAGTTGTTCCATGTTGTCCGATTGTACCAAATCCAGCAGTGATTTTATATCAAATTCCTCATGATGCAGAATGGTACACTGTGATTGACCTGTGTAATTCGTTCTTTACGGTTCCATTACACCCAGAGAGCCAACCAATGTTTGCGTTCAGATTCGGAGACCGTATTTTGGCATGGTGCCGAATGCCTCAGGGGTATACTGAGAGTCCATCTATCTTTAATAAATTGCTAAAGAAAACATTGGAGAGCTTGAGCATGCCTGGAGAGTCAGTATTGGTTCAATATATTGATGATCTCCTAGTGGCATCAAAGACAAAATATGCATGTGTGACAGATACTATTGCACTATTAAATCACTTGGCTGAAGAGGGACATAAGGTGTCTCCGTCAAAATTGCAATTTTGTCAGCAGGAAGTGCAGTATCTAGGACATAAAATTGCTGAAGGAATTAGACAAGTAACTACAGAGAGAATCAGGATGATACAAGGAATGCAGCCACCAAAAACCAAAAGACAAGTGACAATGTTCCTAGGAATGGTAGGTTATTGTAGACAATGGATTAGTGGATTTTCATTGATTGCAAAGTCACTCCAAAGATTAACGAGAACAGATATCAGAGACCCTAAAGTTCTGACCAAACCTGAAATGGAAGCATTTGAGCAGCTAAAAACGAGTCTATGTGAAGCACCAGATTTAGGAATGCCAGATTATGAAAAGGAATTTGAGCTATATTGCAGTGAACGGGAAGGATGTGCATTATCAGTACTGATTCAGAGACATGAAAAACTGAGAAAACCTATTCCGTATTTCTCAGCTGTTTTGGACCCGGTTGCAAAAGCACTACCAGGTTGTCTGAAAACAGTAGCAGCCACAAGTGTTAGTCTGGAACAAAGTGAAGAAATTAGATGGGATTTCCTGTATGAGTGTATGTGCCTCACTCTGTGGAGATTCTCCTCACTAGAACGAAAACCCATTACTTGACCAATAATAGAATGACAAAGTATGAAAAGGTAATTCTAGGAGCAGAAAATGTGACAATTTCTAGATGTGTAAATGTGAATCCTTCCACATTATTGCCTCACACAATGGAAACAGAAGTGAGAAATGAGTTGGTCACAAATGCTTAGATGGTCTTGAATACTGTACCAAACCAAGAGCAGACATCAGAGATGAACCTTTGCCTGAATCAGATTATGTGATGTACGTGGATGGTTCCTGACTGAGAACAGATGAGGGTGCTTTGAGTGCAGCATACACTGTTTGTACGGTTGCAGATGTACTAGAAGCTTCCTGTTTGAAAGGAATTTGTTCTGCTCAGATAGCAGAGTTGATTGCCCTGATTCGAGCATGTGAGTTGGGAATAGAAATCAAGGTGACTATAGTGATTGACAGTCAGTATCGCTTTGGAGTTGTTCATGACTATGGACAACTGTGGTCCCAAAGAGGTTATTTGACTTCTGCAGAAACACCCATACGTAATGCTGAGTTTGTGCGAATGTTGTTGGATGTCATCCAATTGCCAGACAAATTGGTTTGGTAAAATGTGCAGCACACAAACAGGGGATGACTATATCACCCGAGGTAACAGGTCTGTAGACTCAATTTCAAAATACTGTACCAAGAATCTTACATCCATTAATAAGGAAAGAGAGAAGGAGCATGTTCCAAGTCCTTTAATTCTAACAACTGTAGTTGAAACATGTCAGGAAGTGAGGCAAATGCAGGAAGAAGCTGATGAGGAAGAGAAAAATGTCTGGTTAAAAGCAGGATGTAGACAAAGAGAGGAAGATGAAATCTGGGTTTACAAATATGAAAGACCAGTAATGTCTGATAGCATGATCTCAAATATGGCCCGAATGTACCATGGTCGAGCTCATATTGGAAGAGATGCTATGCCTCGTTTATTTAGACAGACGTGGTATAACCCTAAGTTTAGGATGATAGCGGAGAGTCTGTGCCAGAGATGTTTGGTATGCCAACAATTTAATCCAAATAGAAGAACTATTGTGAGTTTGGGAACCATAGGACGGGCGGGAGGTCCATTTACAGGAATGCAGTTGGACTTCACTTCCACCATGTAACCGACTCAGATATGTTTTGGGGATCATCTATTTGTTCTCCCGATGGGTGGAAGCTTTCCCCACAAGGAGGAATGATGAGCTCACAGTTGCAAAGCTACTTTTAAGGGAAATCATGCCTAGGTTTGGTTTCCCAGTGACAATTGAAACTGATCACGGTCCACATTTCCAGAATGAGCTCATACAAATGGTATGTGAAGCATTGGACATTCGTCAGAGATTACATTGTGCTTACCGACCTGAGGCTTCAGGAGTGGTAGAGCAAGTCAATGGAACAATTAAGAACGTAATTGCAAAAATGTGACTAGCGACAGGACTAAAGTGGACTGATGCCTTGCAACTTGTTTTGATGACATTAAGAAGCATTCCTGATAGGAAAACTGGATTAAGTCCACATGAAATCTTGATGGGAAGGGTTATGAGACAAGCATATGTACCAGTCGATAAATTATTGACAATTAATGATGACATCATACTGGATTACTGCAAAAACCTGTCTGACGTGGTAACTTCTGTGTTCCATCAGGTGGGAACTAAGTCAAACACAAAAGAGAAAAGTCCAGCACATGATCTAGTCCCTGGTGACTGGGTGAGAATAAAGGTACACCGCAGAAGAAACTGTCTGGTACCTCATTGGCAGAGACCAAAACAAGTTGTTTTGGTGAGCACTACTGCAGTCAAATGTGCTCGAGTAAAGAGATGGTGCATGCAAGTCATACCACCCGTGTGCCTTAACCTGAAAATCTAGACGTAGAAGGTGAAAGCACAACTGATTCAGATTCTGAAGGTGAACCAGAGAAAAATCCAGATACTGAAGATCGACAGGAACGTCGATATCTGGAAATATCAGATACTAGTTCAGCGTCTTAAGGAGAGGAGGAAAGTCTTGAAATACCAAATTCTGAAGATCAAATTGAGGGTCGAGAATTGGTAAGGACTGACACCAGTAAAGACATTGAACAAATTGAAAATAATACTGGTGAAGAAAACAATCTTGAAAGACAGATTGGAAACTCTGGAAGCAGGAACGAAGATCCTGAGACTGGGAAGGAGGAAATAACTCATGAAGAAGATGAAATTTCAAGTACCAGCTATGGAAATGTTCCTAACAGAGTGAAAGAACTGTCAAAAGAAAAAATTGACTCTGAAAAAGAAAAAGACGCTGTGAAAATCATTATCAACAAAACTGTTGAAGACACTGAAAGTGAAACTGATGAAAGTGCAGATGAAACTCCATTAAGAAAGAGTTCAAGGAAAAGGGCTTGGAGAGTGGAATATATTACCACGGAGCCTAAGACAAAGAGATTTTGCAAAGGAGATAATTGGCCTAAAGGAAACGATGGACTGAAATTTAAACTGGTCAATAAAGAAAGACAACAAGAAGAGCAGGTTAATGAGATAACCAGTCAAAAGGAAGCATTGGAAAAAAAATAGAAGTTGCTCAACGGCCAAAGAGAGTAAGAAGACCAAATCAAAAGTATAAATTTCCTGAGTGGTCCTATATTGTGTTGCCTCCAATTGAAGAGGTAAACAGTAGTCAAGAAAACTTAAATTGCCCAAAAACAAATGGGAAAAGTGAGTAAAGAACTGTGCTGCTAAGGAAAGTGCTAATTAATCAGGAGGGACAAAGGAAAGTAAATCTGAAATATAGAAGGGAAAAGGAAAGGGGTATTGTAAGTAGAAAGAAAAATTGTGTTAAGTGACACAAGGTAGAAGAAAATCTGTTAGAAAACAAAAGTTTGTAAAGACATTAGGTTGAAGAAAACTTGTTAGAAGTACTAACATTTATAGGTAACATAAGGTCGAAGAAAACTTGTTAGCAAAACTCGCTGTGTAAAAAAATATATATATATGGTTACTAACGAACATAAAACGAAATGTTCTATTTTTACAAAATGGTGTAGAATGTGCTTGTTTTGTACTGGACTATTAATATTGATATGGATAATTTTAGCAATTGTTATACCTTTCCGAGATAACTTGGTGAAGTTGAAACATAATGTGAGTACAAGTGAAAAAGATGTGGAATTAAAATCAAATAAGCAGCATGTATGTAGGCCAGAATTACATCAAGATAGTTCGATAAGTGATTTCACAATGAATACCTTTTCAAGATTATTAACTGAATATGTTAGGACAATGGATGCCAGCGACTGCTATGTGTGTGTAAAATTGCCTGCATCTGTTTCTGAGGGGCTGACCTACCATCATATCCCACTTACATATGGAATTACATGTAGTGTAATTGCAAGCTTGTTTTACCAAACAGGCAAGTTAGAGTATCATTACTCCAATTCAGATGAAGTGTTTGCAAAACAGAAAATAGATAGTGCACTAAATAAGAAAAAGCCGGCAACAGTTATGGGAGAATATTTTTTAGAAGTAGATGAGTTGAGATATGACTATGCATTTAAAAACAATTTAACTTGTAAGATGAGGGCAGAAGAAAAACCGTTCTTAGATATGGTTGAAGAAAGACGCATCACATATAAACGTAAAGAGAAAATAAAGCATGAAAAATCAAAATATTGGACATTTAATGATGAAAATATTGATGAAAAAAATGTGAATGTAGCAATAAATATAGACCCTCCATTGATAGGGAAATTTTGTGTTAGGAGAGACAATACTATGTATGACAATTATTTTGTGGGAGCAAGTCAATGTAAAGACACTTATCAAATCCAAGGGGGATGGAGATTTCAGGAGGAAATGATCCTGTTTTTCCGGGTGTATATTTCATATGTGGAACAAAGCTTATTACAGATTGCCTGACCATTGGTACGGGACATGTTATGTGGGTTTGGTCTTTCCTAAAAAATTTCATGTAGATAGAGGTACTAATGGAATTCATGAGATAGGTAAACCTTTAAGTCGTAGAAAAAGAGACAGTGTCATGGAAATAATAGGGGATGTTTTTGGAGCACTAATACCAGCAGTGGAAATATCTTTCAATGCAAATCAAATCAGAAGATTGTCAACGATAGAAGATTGTTTGTCAACAGACACAGCTGGTGGATTCCTAATGGTAAACACTGAAATGATTGCTATGAGAACTATGGTAATGCAAAATCGGCTTGCACTCGATATTATATTAGCAAAAGAAGGAGTTGTGTGTGGAATTTTGAAGGTACAGCATTTCTGTACATACATTCCAGATAAAAGTCAAAAGATTGAAAAGTATATTACAAATATTACAGAATTGCATAGAGAAATTGAACTACTGGAGGTTGATGGTACTCTCGAACGTTGTGGTAAAAGTTTAACAGCAATTAAACATTGGTTTCAAGAAATAGGTAGTTCAATTATAGGTAAAATACTAGTTCCAGTAACAGTAATAGTATTAGTCATTTTAATGATAAGGTTATGTTGTATATATAGAAAAAGAAGGAATGTTAGAAAGTCATTAAAGAAGATGATCAAGTAGAAACGAGATAGAGAAAGAGAAAAAGGTGATATAGAAATGGAAGAGTTTCAAGAAAAGATTTTTAAAGAGACAAGAGAAAAGAATACTAAAGATTAGACATACTAATCTGAAGAATTTGAAACATGTTCCGAGATAAAATTTTCAACATTTTGGGTGGTATTTGGTGATAAATCACCAAAGGGGGGAGTTGATGGTGCACGGTGGAGAAACAAAATTTTGTGTACCCCTTGTGAAATCATACTTCAATAATAATTACTCGTACTAATGGAATGCCAAGCATGACTAACCAACATAGAATAAGAAATGCACCTACACAAATACACGCAGGAAATTATTCTTGCTTATAATGCAACTATAATCAACTAATTATGTGATTTTGCCATGTTCCAAACTAATGAGAAGCTTTAAGATAATGGAATGAGGCATAAATGTGCTTTTGTTTATGTGTTTTTGTGACAAAACGTGAGGGGTTAAAGTAAGTATGTTGCATTTAAGTGTGGCTATTTGCTAGGTAACTATTAACAGGGAAAACCTTAGTAAATGGGACGGTAAACAGAAGGGTTAAATGATTTAAATTAACATTTATTTGTGTTTGTTTCTGTGATAGTTCCCATTTTGACTTGTGAGGCCTAAAAGAAAATGGAGTCACTCGAATATTGTGGTCACAAAAGAAGTGCGCATGTGTAGACAAAGCCCGAGTCTGAATGCTAGCTGCTTGTGCCTGGAGTGACTACAGTTCAAGGACAGACTGGCCTGGAAGTATAGATGGCTGCCAAAAAGGATGAGCACAATGGTTCCGAACGTGAGAAGATCTCATGAAGTTGCTAGTTGAGAACAGGACTAGGCCGGACATGGCCCAAAACAAAGACCCTTTTAAAATTTAGCTGACGGAAAAAAAAGTAATAATGAGATGACGAAATGATGCTCATCCACCCCAAAATTATCCAATCAGAAATCGTATTCAGGTTAAGAGTTAAATTTTTAGATAGATAGAGCTAGTGAAAAAGGTATAAAAACTGCTGATTTTACCAAAGAAAAAACTTCTCTTCGATTTCCTCCGGGAATGCTTCTGGAATGCTGATTTTCCTGATATGTAAGAACCTGCCAAGCTCTGTTTTCTTTTTTTCTTTTTTCTTTTTTAATGCACTTTATCTGAGAGTCTAGTTAGGGATGTTAGGGAAATAAATGATTAGTTCTGGAACTATCTGTCTTTTGCTAATACTTGATATATAAAATAATGAAATTCCTATCATGGAGTTTTTCTTAAATAACTGATGTCAGTTGTCCTGAATTTAAAATCCTTATGTTTAAATGTCGATTTTTCTGAAATAAATAAATTAAGATGAATAAATCTTAGACATGCTGAAGTTGCTATTAATAAAAATTAGATAAATAGAGAATCAAGCTGGTCTTGAGTTTTCCTACGCCTAATTTTTTACTAGCAGATCTATTGATTTCAATGGTGGTGTGTCTAAATAAATGTTGTATTTATGAAAACCATGGTAAACGCATCTAAACTGCAGGTGTAAATAGTATAAAATATGCAAATTAGTTTTAGATACTCCACTATGATACAGCCGCTCTTCTTTGAATTTCACTGATCCATGAAGTAGAGTGTAAGTAGATATTGGATGATTGACAGTTTATGGGCCCATTGATTGAGAATATGTTAGAAAATATCCTTCAGGGAAAAGTGATATGGTATTAGAAAATATTTTCAGAGGAGCGCTGCATCACTCCCATACTCATTAAATGCTACTGATACCTGCTGGATCCACCTATAGCTCTCTCTATTAGCCATGAGTGCTAGTTTACGTACAAATTAGAGGAGCGTCTCCTATTTTCCAGTAGTAGTGCTGTCACTGAAATCAAGAATTCAAAAGCAATGTCTAGTGCAAAACAGGGTGGGTTCATCACAATGTATTTTGCTGCAAACATGCAATAGACCCTCACTCTAACTGGTCACTAGCAGGGTTAACAGAAAAAGGAATGTGTCCATTAAAAAAGGTTGTCCAGCCACTCGCTGAAAATGTGTAACTGTAAAAATGCATCTAACATCCATTACTTTCCATGGGCCCGATTCACAAGGGTAAACTAAGACGAAAGTCTCACTTTACGACTTTCTGTATTCACAAATGGCTTTTAGGAGTAGTAAAGTTAGTCTTTTGTCTCAGTTTAACTTAAGTTTTGGTCTTAAGTTTAACTGAGACCAAAAGTCAAGTCACAAATAACTTAAGACAAAAACTTAAGTTAAACTGAGACAATAGTCTAAATTTACTACTCGTGGATGCCCTCTGTGAATACCAAAAGTAATAAAGTTAGAAGTTTGTTTCAGTTTATCTTTGTGACTCAGGCACAATATCTTTATTTTATAACAGAATATCCCCTTCAGGCATGTATTATTTTCTGTCAAGTGGAAGAACCATATTGTGTGAAACATGAAGCCTTTTGCTACTGCTAATCTCTGTTTAGAACGTTCTCTTAAGAGTGACGCCTGTATAATGCTCTTTCTCCGTCTAGAACGTTGTCTATTTATTTTTTGGGCATTGTTAGGAGATGGTCAAACAACGAGACACACAGGTAATGTGTAACTCAACATTTAGTTACATTATAATTTAGCACTGTTAGCATCTTCCTTGTGGTCCTGACTCTTTACAGGAACATTTAGAACCTGATTTACAAAATTAAACTGAGACGAAAGTCTAACTTTACGAATTTCGGTATTCTCAGAGGACATTTACGAGTCTAACTTCATAACTAGTAAATGCCCTTTGTGAATATCAAAAGTCGTAAGATCAGACTTATGTCTCAGTTTACCTTTGCGAATTGGACCCTGAATGTTTGTGAAACTAATAGATCAAAATCAGTTATGGAAGATATTTCTTCAATTGTAATTATAATTTTATTCAAGGGTATGACATAACTTTAAATCATTTAGCTTCCTAAACGTTACAAATGAGGGGAATACACTCAAGGTTGGGGAGGTCAACAGGCTGGACCATTTTTCCACTCCACCCCCGACAGGCTCCAGCAGATATGCTGCTCCATTAAGTCAGGATCCCCTCGTGATCCGGCATCACCTAAACTTCTTGGAGAAAGTATTGAGATCCTTGAACCGTACATTAGGGATGTTCTGGATCTTTCCTCCTTTAAATCCAATACTGTACCTAAAAACTGGAAACAGGCGGTAGTCCTCCCTCTTAAAAAAAAAAACAATCTCAGTTGGGACAGGATAGATAATCTACGCCCCATTTCACTCCTCCCGTGCTTGGCCAAAGTGGCAGAAAAGGTGGCAAACCTCCAGCTTATGGCATTTGTTGAGCAAGCCAACCTGTTTCATCCTACTCAGTTTGGCTTCCGGTCCCGCCATTCCACGGAATCTGCGCTGCTTATGGCCACAGACACCATCAGGCAAGGAGTAGATGAGGGTCAAACTATGGCCCTCATTCTACTTGACCTAAGCGCAGCGTTTGACACTGTAGCACATTATACTCTGCTACAGTGTCTAAACAAAGGTGGAGTAACGGGGTCAGCGTTGAGATGGATTCAATCTTTCCTCACCGACCGGGGTTTTCAGGTCAGACAGGGTGAACATTACTCCTGCTTGCTCAATCTTGACCAAGGAGTGCCTCAGGGCTCTGCCCTGAGTCCCACCCTGTTTAACCTTTATGCTTCCCCGGTGGCTACCATTCTGGAAAGCTACGGAATCCAACTAGTGTCATATGCCGATGACACACAACTGGTCATCTCACTGTCAAGGGCACCGGATGTTGCGGCAGTCAGCTTCAGTGCTTGCATGCAGGAGCTTGCATCCTGGATGTCTGACAACTGCCTGAAGCTGAATGGGTCCAAAACTGAAGTGCTCGTGATAGGGGGTGGTCCGGATGTGTGGTCCTCGGCATGGTGGCCTGCTTGCCTGGGCTCCACTCCAGTACCTAGCCAAAAGGCGAAAAATCTTGGGGTAATGTTTGACTCCGCCCTGACATTTGCTCCCCAGATCAATCGTGTAGTCGGGATGTGCTTCGGCATACTCAAGAGGCTACGAAAGATCCTGGACCTACTTCCTGTAGGTGCCAGACAGACTCTTGTGCATGCCTTGGTTACATCAAGACTGGACTACTCCAATCTCCTCTATCTGGGAATAACAGCAAAAAGCCTCAACCGCCTCCAGGTACTTCAAAATGCCACAGCCCGGCTGGTGCTGAGGCTCCCAAGAAGAACTGCCTCTAGAGTCGCTTTGAAATCCCTCCATTGGTTTCCGGTAAAGGAGAGGATTACTTTTAAAGCACTATGCGTCTGTCATCGTATCATCAATGGCAAGGCACCCAAACCCCCTACAATGCTTTATCACTCCCTATAGTCCAGGACGTAGGCTTAGATCCTTTGGTACCGGGCTACTAGTAGTTCCCAAAATTCATAAAGCCCGAATGGGAGGTAGATCCTTCAGGCTACTGGCGGCCAAGAGCTGGAATACGCTTCCGATGGAGATGTGTCTCGAACCTTCTGAAGCAAAGTTCTGCAGAGCTCTTAAAACTCATCTTTTTCGCTCAGTTCTGATGTAATCTCCCTGCTTTGCTTCCTCACTCTCTCTCTCTCAGCGCGGGGACACGCTGGTGTGCGTAATGCCAGGTGCTTTATAAAATTCCTAAATAAATAAATACATATTTGCTGTAGTCTCGGCCCAAGCTCAGTCCCTCCCGCCTCCTGACTTGCTTCTGACTGGCTTGGTGCCTTTACATCTGACTTGGAGGTGCTCCCTCTGTTTGAGTCTTCGGTGGGTAACTATTGCTGCCGTCAATAGAGCCTGTTTCCCAGTTGCTACAGTTTATGGGGAAACATACTTGCTGCAGTCCCATTTCACTGACACTCCTTGTTGTGCCAATCCGATGCTGGTCTGCATCTGTGGCTACCGGTGCTGTTCGTATCCTCTCCGTTCATCCTCCCTGCCTCGGTTGGCCCAACTGGTGATGGCTGGGCATGTATGCTGTGATCCTGCTATGGATCACAGCGTGATTGGACTGAAGAACTCCTGTGCTGTATCACCCTCTAGGATATGTGGTACAAAAGGGGGTGGTGATGGACGGAGCATCTGAATCAATCAAACACTCACACCCAGTCAAAAGATGTGGGTTTAATCCATCACCGTTCTTTAGCCCACTCTGCCACCCCAGTTCAGACATGGCTATATGCAAATCAGTCTGACCCTGTGCCTCTTGGGAACAGTCTAGCCCGAACTGCCAAGCCATGTCTTCCCTGGACCGGAAACAAGCTTCTGAGGACCCGTTTCTGGCATTCCAGCCATCTTCAGCCCGGCTTGCTTGAATCCAGTGGCAAAGTGAGCAAGGGACTCACATCTGAGCATACCTTGCCACACTTATGGCGGCCAAAAGTGGTACAAAATGGGATGGTGATGGACGGAGCATCTGAATCAATCAAACACTCACCCCCATTCAAAAGATCTGGGTTTAATCCATCACCGTTCTTTAGCCCACTCTGCCACCCCAGTTCAGACATGGCTATATGCAAATCAGTCTGACCCTGTGCCTCATGGGAACAGTCCAGCCCGAACTGCCAAGCCATGTCTTCCTTGGACCAGAAACAAGCTTCCGATGACCGGTTTCTGGCATTCCAGCCATCTTCAGGCCGGCTTGCTTGAATCCAGTGGCAAAGTGAGCAAGGGACTCAGGTCTGAGCATACCCTGCCACACTTATGGCGGCCAAAAGCGGTACAAAAGGGGGTGGTGATGGATGGAGCATCTGAATCAATCAAACACTCACACCCAGTTAAAAGATCTGGGTTTAATCCATCACCGTTCTTTAGCCCACTCTGTCACCCCAGTTCAGACATGGCTATATGCAAATCAGTCTGACCCTGTGCCTCATGGGAACAGTCCAGCCTGAACTGCCAAGCCATGTCTTCCCTGGACCGGGAACAAGCTTCTGAGGACCGGTTTCTGGCATTCCAGCGGTCTTCAGCCCGGCTTGCTTGAATCCAGTGGCAAAGTGAGCAAGGGACTCATGTCTGAGCATACCCTGCCACACTTGTGGCGGCCAAAAGCGGTACAAAAGGGGGTGGTGATGGACGGAGCATCTGAATCACTCAAACACTCACACCCAGTCAAAAGATCTGGGTTTAATCCATCACCGTTCTTTAGCCCACTCTGCCACCCCAGTTCGGACATGGCTATATGCAAATCAGTCTGACCCTGTGCCTCATGGGAACAGTCCAGCCTGAACTGCCAAGCAATGTCTTCCCTGGACCGGAAACAAGCTTCCGAGGGCCGGTTTCTGGCATTCCAGCCGTCTTCAGCCCGGCTTGCTTGAATCCAGTGGCAAAGTGAGCAAGGGACTCACGTCTGAGCATACCCTGCCACACTTATGGCGATCCGGTCCTCGGAAGCTTGTTTCCAATCCTGGGAAGACATGGCTTGGCAGTTCGGGCTGGACTGTTCCCATGAGGCACAGGGTCAGACTGATTTGCAGATAGCCATGTCTGAACTGGGGTGGCAGAGTGGGCTAAGGAACGGTGATGGATTAAACCCAGATCTTTTGACTGGGTGTGAGTGTTTGATTGATTCAGATGCTCCGTCCATCACCAACCTCTTTTGTACCGCTTTTGGCTGCCATAAGTGTGGCAGGGTATGCTCAGACGTGAGTCCCTTGCTCACTTTGCCACTGGATTCAAGCAAGCCGGGCTGAAGACGGCTGGAATGCCAGAAACTGATCCTCGGAAGCTTGTTTCCGGTCCAGGGAAGACATGGCTTGGCAGTTCGGGCTGGACTGTTCCCATGAGGCACAGGATCAGACTGATTTGCATATAGCCATGTCTGAACTGGGGTGGCAGAGTGGGCTAAAGAACGGTGATGGATTAAACCCAGTTCTTTTGACTGGGTGTCAGTGTTTGATTGATTCAGATGCTCCGTCCATCACCACCCCCTTTTGTACCGCTCTAGGATATGTGGGCTTGCACTCTGGTTCATCTTAAGTAGCATAGTTGAAGCACACCCGTCTGGTTTGACCCTCTCTGTTTTTCGCTGTAGGGTCTTCAGTTTGTATTCACTTCATGCTGCAAGGCCCTGCTCGCACTTGCCGCTCCTGTTTGCTTCCCTCCTGTATGACGAACATGCTGTGTTCTGGAAACAGTCTCCTGCCAGATCAGAAGCCCTCCCTCTTTGACCTTTGGTTCTTGGGGCTGGAGTCAGGTGGTGAGGCCCGACCCTCACTGGAGCTGCTTGTCTGCGTCCTTTGGCCCCCACCATTCACTGCTGGCACTCTCCTCACTCAGGTACTGATAGTGCTTGGTGCTGGTGGCAGGTATCATGCCTAACCTTTTTTTGAGATCTACTGTTGGTGTTTTCAAAATTTACTGCTTGTGGCATGGATTGCGCCTATCATGTTTTCAATATCTACTGTCAAGGTCTTGTTGTCTTATTGGACCCTTCATTTTGGTGATCCTTTCTCATTCCCACATAAAAATTACCCATACCTAAAATTGCAGCCCTTTCTCATGCAGCAAAATAGATAAAGTACTGATGGCAGTCCCTATCATGGAAAGCATAGAAGGACTTTACTCATTAAATCACAGAAAAGCATCTCCAATTGGTCAGTCATCTTGGAATGGTATTTAATCTCACCATAATCCACAAAGGTGCCTCTTCTAACTCTTCAAAGGGAAAACAGTAAATGATCTCATTCAAAGAATAGGCTGATAGTTCTCCAAGTAGACAGCCATATTTGGAAGTATTAATTGTGAACATCCATAGAATACCAAAGAGCTCCTCTTGCAACCATGTAATATCCTATCTCCACTTCACCTTCATTATACCTCTTCTCATTTTTCACATAAGCCATTTTTTTTAAAATCTGACTTTTTTCAATATGCACCATGGCTCAAAATAACGTAAACACTAGCAATAACTTGATGTCACTTGCAAGCCGTAATATGTTCATGATTAAATACCCCCCACCTGTCTAAAAACACTACAAAACATTTCAAATACAAACTACTCAAACAAAACCCAAAAATGCTCATATCTGATACCTACTTCTGTGCCTCTAAATGAATTTTGGTTAATGATTTAATATTCTTCACCTCCAGTAGAGCTTAATGAAGGTGAACCATAACATAAATGCTCATAATCATTGCCACTGAGAAAACTCACCAGGGTATCCGATTCTCAATAATACCCTCACATGATTTCAATGCCTGAGTTACCATCTTCCAGTATAAGAATGGGAATGTTTTCTTGCAATCATCTGACCATAATCTTGAACGGTTTGGCAAATCCTTTATTTCAAGGTATTTTTATTGTTATTTTTTACAAAACAGGTACATTATCGCATTCTCATTATGGGTTCCGGATAAACGTAAACTACAATATCAAGTAATGTCCCAAACACCCTTATAATGCAATGTTTCTCCTCCTGCACAGAGATTGTAACACTTGCTTCATCCAGTCCCAATATTACCTCATCACCGATGCCTCGACGAGACCACTCCCCTATTTCCAATGGTGTAACTGTTGTTTACTGGATCTAATCCAGATTTTCTAAATTATGTCACCTGCTCTTTTCTAGTATGCCACCTACCTAATCTACCACCTCCCTCACTTCAAGAAAGAAAAGCAAATAAGACCCGCTGCTCGAGAATGATTACCCACATCAACCCGATGAATGGTGGGTCAAAACAATTGTCTACTTTCTAGCAAATGCACTCCATCTACTAAACCTTCAGTTATCCAGGTGACGAGCACTATATCCCCCATCCCACCCGCAGTGACCATCCAACAGCATGAAATACCCGCAGATGTCATTCATTTGATTCTTCTTCTTTCTACCCCTCTGCCATACAACACCACAACGTTATCACCCTCTCCCTCAAGTCTCCAACCCTAGTCCATCCTACACTCCCAACTGTTTTGTAGAGTGTCCTTCCCTTGAGGTCAAGCTTACTGATCTCAAACAAGAACTTTAACTAGTTAAATACGACCAACAGAATCTTATACCCATATCCCTGAACGTGGAGAAGCTTTGGAATCCCAGTCTGACCACTGAAACTTATAGGGCCCCAGTCACTAAACAACCTAATCCTCCCACAATTGATAGACACCCCTTGCTTGAGTCATTGACCAAAAATAACCCACCTATCTTGTACATGAGATCAAGACCCCTTCTCAATTCATTCTCCAGACCCCAGAGGGTTTTTGGTCGTCTATCCGATGCTGACATTCACTCCCTTTTGCAATCCTATAATACCACACAAATAGACACTATAATCTCGCTGGTCAATTTCCAAACAATTCCCTCCAACCCATTGAGAAAACCCAGTCTCAACTTTAGAACTATAAAGAAGCATAATTTAATACAGGTCTCTATAACTCACTCAAAAGGTGCGAGTAACCAATTCACTCATCAAATCTATGCTCCTTAACTGCAGATAAGCGGTATAAAATGCATCTGACATCACTGATCTCATACTAACACAAGACCTCAACCTCCTTATCTTAATGGAATCGTGGCTGAATTAGACCTCCTCAACCATTCTGGACATTCTTGTGCCCCTCAACTATGACATCATCAGATTGGATAGATCTGATAGAGTTGGTGGAGGAGTAGAATGCATCTTTTACACTTTGCTCACCCTAAAACATCCACATACTGCTCCAATGTCCACTTGTGAATATCTACCATCAAAATATGGAACGATAACAAGATGTTTTGCAAACTCACACGATTTACCACTAATCCTCACCAAGGAAAATGTTATACAGATAGAAAACATATCACCATGTGACTGGTCAGATCACTACCAAATCTCCTTCTTCATCTTGGATAATGTACTGATTGGAAAACACCAACCTTGCAAACCAAACAAAAACAATGGTCCAGAGACTTTAGAAAAATCAACATAACTGATCTAACTTCCATGTACAACAATCACCTTCCTCCACCATCAAACAGGACCACAGTGCATGGCCTGACCCATCACTACATCTATGCCATGTCAGACACCTTGAAACAATTGCTCTGAAGAAGCTGAAAATAATTCCCAATAGACATTCCAATCCCTGGTTAGGTGGCAATGAGGTTAGGTGAAAATTAAGGCTTGCTGAGGGAGCATGGAGATTCTCTCCTTACACTACTCACCCATTGCATCTGAGGTCAATACGAAGCTACTATAAAAAGCTCATACGTAGTTCCAAAGCAAACTACTTTAGGACATAACTTGACAATGCCAAAAACAGACCCAAAAAGCTTTTTGAAATCAGCAAGTTAGCAGCAGATCTAACCAACACTTTAAAGATAATTTGAAACTCCCAAGTGGTGAAGATTTCTCAGCTCATTTCACTGATAAAATGAAGAAATTGAATCAGATCTACTATTCTTCTCTCAATATCCACGAAGCCAGGCCCAATTCAATCTTCTCCTTATTCCTCGTAGGATGTGGTCCCATCTCTGTGATTTGGCTACAAAAATAATGCTGCCTGGACCTACTTCAAAATTCCTGCCGAAACTGAGATACTCAAAACAATAATATCAATGGATCCCTCAAACCAATTAAAAGATCCCCCACCCGCCAAACTCATCAAAGAGCTTAGATCCTCCATACTTCCACTTGGATCCACGAATGTCAGTGCATCAGTCTCCCTAGTTACAATTCCTGAATGCCCTAAAGATAGGGCAGGTTACCCCAATCTCTAAAAAGTCAAATGTTGACTTGTTTGACCCCAACAATTTCTGTCCTATTACTAACACTCTGCCAAACTATTAGAGAAATGCATAAACTTACAATTCGGCAACCACATCGGACAGTTTCAGCTCCTTCACTATTGCCAATCAGGCTTCATAACAGGCCATAGCACTGAAACAGCTCTAACACACATTGTAGATGATGTCTTGAGACTACTGGATTAAAACAAACCCTGCCTACTTCTTGATTTCTCCTCTGCGTTTGATATAATCAAACATGACAACACGATAGGCCTTTTGAGAAAAGGATGGATTTATTTGGTCCCTTCTTAAGTTGTTTTTCCTTGTTCCTTCATAACACTTCATAACTAATCAAAGTCAATCAAAGCCTGTCTGGCTTTACTCTGGTTTCGCACACCATTCAACTTGTTCATTGAACCGCTTACCAAAATTCTTACTCACTCAAATATACAGAAAATTTCCTCACTTGAAGATATAAAAACTCTTAACTGCACCCTACTGAAAACTCAACAATGGTTGACCCGCAATGACTTTATGCTAAACACACAAGACAGAATTTCTCTTGATCGCCCGCTACAATTGCTCTACTCCCACAGATGAATGGTCCAAACAGCTTACAGCTCTGAACTGCAACCCAAATGTTGATTCTACTACATCGTTAGGCATGTCATTTGACAAATACCTGAATTTGCAAGATCACATCAGTGCAAGTATCAAAGGAGCAATCTCCATTTGAACACTCTCTTCAGAATATCAAACCCTTCTTACCCCTAGATGACTTTCAGTTAGAAGTCAAACCCCTAGTCATCTCTTGCCTAGACTTCAGGAGTGCCACTCTTGCAGGACTACCCAAAGCCAGGCTGGCTCCTTTAAGGACCCGATTAAATTCAGCTGCTAGGGTCATCAAGGGATCCAGTAAACACAACCAGGTCATACCTCACCTAAAACATCTCAATTTGAAGCTAGAATTCAGTTTAAGATAGCATGCATGACCCAAATGCTCTTCAGTACAATACTCCAGTTAACCTGGCTAAACCTGGCTATTGGGTGGGAGTTTTTCCCTAAGAGACTTTAACTCTCTATTGTTGAAGCTCAACAAAAAGAAAACGTATAATCGCTCCTTTTCTGGTCGTGCCCCTAAGATATGGAGCGCAATCCTCCTGCAACTAGATATAATAGTTCCTCCTTCAAAAAAGAATTTAAAAAGCTTCTGCAGAATAGATATCTTCAGGATTATTTACTGATTAGTTATTGGAGTCCTGATTTCACTAAGTCAGACTATCCTTCCTATATTCATTTCTGTACCCTGTGTATTTTAAGTTCATTTTTCTCATTGTATATATTTTGCTTCGCTACTAATTATTGTCTGTTTGTACAACATATTGCTAACTGTATTCTTATTGTTTTTCACCTGTATTTTCAATCTTTAACTTGTTTTGCTATTTGTATAGTGTTCTGATACCCGGACAGGTAATGTGGAGAATATATAAAACTTCTTAAATAAATAAACAAAGCTGTAAAACAAACTGTCATACTTGGGTTTGACTGTAACAAGCTATCTGTATTTTAATCAATATTCCAATGAAAGTGGTTGGAATTTCTCAACCTGTCCTTTCTCAAAATCGATTAAATGGCATTAATGACTGGGGATGGGAGAATTATTTAATTTTACTAGTATCATGCTGACATCAAATCCAGAATTTCTCCTCACTTTGCTCTAACTCACTGCATGTCTCTCATATGAAATGAAGGGGAAGGAGGAATATGTCCCAGCACAGGTTATGCACTCTACTAGAGGTCTATGCAATCCCTGGATTTATAGAAGAAGCCTCTGAGGCTTTAGGTGGCTGAAACCAACCCTCTTGTAGTTTTGTAAAGTGACTAAAAACATCAGAAGACTAGTTTAAGGGGCAGGTAACAATTGGTGCACTATAAATTTAAAAAATGTACTAATGGGACAACCGCTTTTCCATATATGCATTGTCTTGCTCCATACCTCAAGCTTTGTAGCAAATTTGGATCTTGAAGGCTATCCTGATTCCCACACCAAGAGGGGCTCCTTCCAGTGACTCAGCTGAACTGAACTTGTCTTCCATGGTTGGTGTAAAAATACTTTTCAATATGTTTTTGAGCCTAAACCTGCTACTTAACACCATCGCCACCCCTTCGCCTCCATGAACTACATACATCAGAGACATGAACTTCCACCTCAACAACCCCAGTGACCCCAACTCCACCATCCTCCTGGACAACCTCGTCAACATTGGACTGAAACAGCTCATCACCATCCATACCCACAAGGCAGGACACAGTCTCGACCCCATTTTCGCAGGGGGGAACAGCATCCACTTCAGCCACCATGCAACACCCATGGATGGACCACTACTGCGTACACTTCCTAGTCAACAAACCCACGCCGATCAAACCTGCACCCCGCCCTTCATGAAGAAACTGAAGCAAGGTCACTGAAGAACAGCTCAACTCCACCTTTAACCTCAATGCCCATGCCACCTCAACCAACGCCAACCTTGCAGTCAAAGAACTCCACAGATGGATCACCAACTGCGCAGACGAGCTAGCACCCCTACGTAACCCCAACATCAGTGCCCCAGAAAGGCTACCTGGTTCCCCACCGACCTCCAAGAAGCCAGACACACCTGCATATGTCTCGAGAAGACATGGAGAAACAGCAAATCCTCGGAAGACAGCACCACCTACAAGAACACCATAATGGAATACCACCAATGCATCAGGTCCACCAAAAAGACATTCATCCAGAACAATATCCTTGCCAACTCCAGGTACCTAGGGGATCTCTTCAGAGTCATCCAAAAATTCACCAAACCCCACAGTGGAACCACGGACATCACCCCCTCCCAGGACCTCTGCAACAAGTTCGGCTCCTACTTCCATCTGAAAATCAAGGGCCTCTATGACAACTTCAATGGCCAGACACCGGACTCTGAAACTACTCCCGCCTTCAGCAACTGCAGCCAGTCCACCATCTCCTCCTGGACCCCAGTAACCACTGAAGACACTGCATCGACCATGTAAGGCATCCTCTCCAGAGTCTCCACCGACCCCTGCCCCCGCACATCTTCCACAGAGCCGCTGCCACCATAGCTCGGGAACTACGATGCACCATTATTACCACCTTCGAAACCAGCATCCTTCCTGATGACTGGAAATGCGCAGAAGTCAGACCCCTACTCAAGAAGCCCTCCGGATCCCAGGGACCTCAAGAACTACCAACCCATCTCCCTCCTCCCCTTCTTGGCCAAAGTCACAGAGAAGACCGTCAACGTCCAACTAACAAAATTCATCAAAGAAAACTCCTTCCTCGACCCCTCCCTATCTGGATTCCGCAGCAACCACAGCACTGAGACCACTCTACTCGCTGCCACAGACGACATCCGCACCCACCTAGACCAAGAACACACTGCAGCCCTGATCCTACTCGACCTCTCTGCAGCCTTCAACACTGTCTCCCACAGCACACACACTATCAGACTCCACGATGCCGCCATACAGGCAGCCGCCCTCGACTGGCTCCGCTCCTTTCTCACTGGCAGAGCTCAAGAATCAGAGTGCCACCCTTCTTCTCCGCACCCATGGAAATCAACTGCGGAGTACCCCAAGGATTGTCGCTCAGCCACATGCTCTTCAACATCTACATGGCCCCCCACGCTGCCATCGTCAGATAGCACAAACTCAGCATAGTATCCTATTCTGACAACACCCAGCTCATCTTCCCCCCTCACCAAGGACCCCATCACCACCAGACTCAACTTCCAGGAAGGAATAAAGAACGTCGCATCCTGGATGAGCAGCAGCTGCCTGAGGCTCAAATCAGAGAAGACAGAGGTCCTCGTCTTCAGACCCTATCCCTCTGCATGGGACAACACCTGGTGGCCCACTGCCCTCAGCAACCTCCCTCTAACCCCCACGGACCATGTCCGAAACCTCAGCATCATACTCAACTCCTCCTTCTCCATGACCCGACATGTCAACGTTGTGGCCTCCACCTGCTTCAACACCCTCCGCATCCTGCGAAAGACATTCCAAATGGATCCCCCCGAATCAAGGAAGATTGTTACCCACGCACTCATAACCAGCAGACTGAACTACAGAAATGCTCTCTATACCGGGATCAACAAATCTCTTATGTGCAAACTCCAGACCATACAGAACACCACAGCCAGACTTGTCCTTGGCATCCCTTGATACGAACACATCACCTAACACCTGCGCAACCTCCACTGGCTTCCAGTTGAGAAGAGTGACTTTCAAGATACTCACCCATGCCTACAAATGCCTCCACAACACCAGACCCCATTATATAACAATAAAATCTCCTTCCAGGTACCCAAAAGGAACCTGGAATCCTCCAAACTCGCCCTTGTCAAACTCCTGCGCATCCGCAGAGTAAGAACAGGTGGAAGAACCTTCTCCTACTTCTTGGCCAAGACCAGGAACAAGCTCCCAATCAATATCAGATGCACCCCCACCCTGCACATTTTCAGGAAGACTCTCAAGACCTGGCTCTTTGACTGACCAGAGCTGCTCCCCCCACCCCCATCCCCCAAGCCTTGAGACCCTCATGGGTGAGTTGTGCGCTTAAAAAATCCCTGATTGATTGATTGACTTTCACTGTTTGGCTCCTGTGAAGGAGTGGAATTTATAAATCTTTGTGGTCTAGTAGCCTGAAAGTCCACGATGTACAGAAAACACCTAGACTTTAGTGTTACACCTGGAAGCCTGAGAGCATGTTTTTCCTAAACCCTGTACCTGACTGTATACAGATGCTGCATAAGAACCAAATGTGGATTGCAAAAGAACACTTCTCAACAATTCCTAACCCTTGGCAAAGATTCTGTGATCCAACTAATTACTAGAATGAAGTTTCAACTCTGATGAAGGGAATAATAGAGAGTACTGTGGCCATTGCCTACACTGTGACCAACGGCAGCTTTTTAAAGTCTCACCAACCTTTCGCTCACACCTTCATCCAGTATCTATGCATCAAACATTGGTATTATAGTACTACGTTTGACTTCCTGGAGCTTTGCCCAACTGTGTTCCCTTTTCTTCCAAGCAGTGGCCAGATCTATGTATTTTATCATGCAGCCCTCATCAGTTGAACCTTTGAGACCCTCTCTTTTAAGGCAGAGCCAGTTGCCAGAGTGAATGATGGCTCACCCTCATTTCTCCCACAGAGTTGTAAGGTCATATTCCTTTCTTGTACCTCATGCCAGCGCTTCAACTGGCTCACCTGGGAAAATCATGCTGTAGACATCCCAAAGTAAATCTCAGTAGTTCGGGACAACGATCTCCTGCTTTGGGCATGGTACCAATCTCTTTCGTCCTGTGTGTGAGCGGAGCCACGCCCCTCCTCCTTGGGGCAATGTGCTGTGCCACACCCACTGCCCAGAATCAGGAGAGTCTTGCACTCCCCTCTATAGACCAAGAACACCTTTTTTGCTTCACTGGACTGCAAAACCCCAGCTGACTCAGCAATTGTGTCCATAAACCTGGGTCTGGATCACCTTGCCCCACGGCTCCCATCATCCTGACAGTCTGCTGCCAAGCCACAGCACATGAGGATCCCTGGCAGGAAGTGTAGGCCCAAGGTGACAGCACAGCACCTAGATCACAGAGAGGGTGGGTGGCACTGGCTGAAAGGGCCCCCAGTGCAGGTATCGGCGCCTACATGCCCGCCAGGAGCCATGGAAAGAGGACCCAGAATTTGACCATCTTGGTGCAGGCTTCACCACATGTAGCCTGTGGGGCCTCTTGATTAATGCCCACAATCAAGGCCTGCCTGATTGAGGGGCTTGGAGGAATTTTTACTCGAGCCCTGAGCCCGGGCCTGTTTGTATTTGATGCTCCAACGCTGGACACGTCCCGTGCTTGATTTACCCAGGGTATCCATGTAAAGAAACGCCACAATCTAGTTGGACTGCTGCCAATCTACTTTTCCTGGTCACATTGTACATCTGCAGTTTGAGCTGACTGGTAGTCTCTGAAACTGATAGTGTCACTGCCCATTACACTTTGTAGAGAGTACTCTACACGTCCCTCAATGTTGTGATGCAGGCTGTTTCTTTCTACGACCGGATCCAGTGTCTGGTTTGCCCTATCACCTTACATCCCTGCTGATTTGCTACTGCTTAGGGAAAAGAGAGCGTCCTTGCATACTCACGCTCTCCATAACAAAAAGAGCTGCACCAAACTTTGCTCTCCCCCCTGCAGAAACACTGAACTGTTTCCCCATGCCCCCTCTCTACTAAACACACCATCATATACCAAGGCCTAAAGACATGCGCCAACTTTCATTCTCTGAAGCAATGACGGACAGCATGCTGGCAAAAGCAATGATTCCCAACACAACTGTCCCTGACATCCCAAATATGGCCTTAACAATGCTCATGAAGGAACTGGGAAACATTTATGGATCCATTTCACTAGTGACCTCTGAGGTAACTGCCAAAAATTCAGGGGTGCAATATCTACAAGGCAACATTAATAAACTCCTGATGCACTTGACCGCAATGGAAGGGTGAATCTCAGAAGTGTAATCACATATGGACACTTTGCCATATTGGGGACAAATATGTGGTGCCTCTGAAGAAAGTTATAGATTTAGAGGACCAGTGCTGCAAGGACAATATAAGCATCATAGGCCTCCCAGAACATTCTTAGGAGGACAATATGTTTCACTTCCTGAGCACAAAGATCTCTTCTCTCATGAACCGTACCTTCAAACCACCCCCTCCTTGAATTCCACAGTCCACTCCTGACTAGCACCTCGAGATCCCCCCCCAGCTGCATGTGCTAGCATGCTGCATAAGATACCAGCAAGATCAACAGGTCATTCTGGAGGGCAAGATACACAGCTCTTTTGCTAAAAGAAAACCAAAGTCACGTATGTGGCAAACATTTCGGCACATGCCAATTTTAAAGTGGATGCAATTCCTGGTTCTCCTGCCCCCAGCTCAAAAGAAGAACATTAAATATGACCTCTTGGAGCCAGCACCAAGATGATATCCTTTCAGAGCTGCACAACTGAATACCAAGATCTGGAAGATCTAGAATCCTTCATGAATGCCCTGGATGACTCGTCAGTGGACATTGCATAGACAAAGGATAAATTGGATCAACCAATGGCAAGCCACCTAGAAACGAATAAGAAAAGTCATCTGAATGGGAAGAACTGAGGATGTGAAACTCGGTCCCCAGAAGTGGTCCCGGGTCACCAGACAAAGGACAGGGAAGTCTTCCCAACTCAAAGATACCCCACAAAGGCTGATGGGTAATAAACCTCCTACAACAATTGAACTCTATTCTATTATAATGTATATCTGCTGCCTTCCTCTCCTCCCCACCCCTGGGTAATTTTGAGGAGTGCTGAGCAGGATGTCTCATTCTGGGAGGTGGGGTGGATTACTGTTAGAAATTGGGTTTTTAGTTGACTGGGTATGAGCCCTGTTCAAGAAGCAACCACAATCCTAGTCAGGGTACTGCACCAGCAAGCCCCAAATTAACATGTGCTCACTCTCTGGTGGCTTGGCCCAAAGCAGTCAGGCTTCACGTAAAGGCAATGTGTAAAGTATTGGAGCAACACTTTTAACAGCACAAACAGTGAAAGCACCACACAAAAAGATCCCAGACCAGGATTCCAAAAATAGAGTCGATATAATCAATAAAACAACAAAAATCCAATCAGGGAAACTGAAGGTATTGAATTTCAAAGTTTTAGGGTAAAATAGCACCAAAAAGCATAACGCGCTAACAGGAGATATCTAGTTGCAACAGATTAGGACAAAGAAGATCAAGTTGACCGCGATGGAGCTCAGGCCTTAAATACCTTCTCCTACTTCTTGGCCAAGACCAGGAACAAGCTCCCAATCAATATCAGATGCACCCCCACCCTGCACATTTTCAGGAAGACTCTCAAGACCTGGCTCTTTGAGTGACCGGAGCTGCTCCCCCCACCCCCCCACCCCCATCCCCCAAGCCTTGAGACCCTCATGGGTGAGTTGTGCGCTTAAAAAATCCCTAATTGATTGATTGATTGACTTTCACTGTTTGGCTCCTGTGAAGGCGTGGAATTTATAAATCTTTGTGGTCTAGTAGCCTGAAAGTCCACGATCAACAGAAAACACCTAGACTTTAATGTTACACCTGGAAGCCTGAGAGCATGTTTTTTCCTAAACCCTGTACCTGACTGTATACAGATGCTGCATAAGAACCAAATGTGGATTGCAAAAGAACACTTCTCAACAATTCCTAACCCTTGGCAAAGATTTCCCAAAAGTTATGGCCAAAATCAGCGAAGCTGAGCTATGATGTAACCAAAGTGTGACTGTACTGTCGAAAATATCTGAAATGAGACATAAAGCGTAATCCTATATCTGTGAGTCTGGCAGAACAACCTGAGCACAAGAGACTCAAAAACACTTTAATAGCTCACCTGCATATAGGATGTCTTGTCAAAGCACTAGGATTGAAATTACACGACCCGCTTCCAGGGTATTACTCGAGCTGCAGCTTTCTCAACGCGAACTGGTAGTTTCTCAGAGCGGTCGCGAGCATGAGCAACCACTCACAATGAGAAACCTTACCTCCCCGCGCTGAGAATCTCGCCGGGAAGTCATTTTGCTTGCTCGCGGTCGCGAACATGACGTTCAGGACCGCGAACAAGCAAAAAATTAGCGCTGCACTACGCTACGCTGCACTACGCATGTTCCCACTGTGCTACGTGCAGCTCGTGTAGTGCGAAGTTGCGCAAACTTCGCAAAGTCCGCGAGCGTAGCGTAGTGCTTCGCCCAGGGTTAGTTGTATCCATTGTCACTATAGCTCGGTACGTTGTAATTATCTAAAGTTAAGCTCAAATGTTGTGGTCCTTGCACTTTCCATCTTCTTGATTCCGAAGCCACTCTTACATGTTACAGCCTTAAACCTTTTTCCATACAGTGTAATTGCGTTGAAAATTTTAATCATGGAGGTACTCTTACAAAACTCTTTATTTATGTATTTTTCCTCCTTCTCCTTTTTCCCCCCTTTAAATGTTTCCAGGTAAACTTAGGCTCTACTCTACAGGCATGTAATTAATGTCCGGATGATGATCCACGCATTAACCCAATGGAGAGAAACGCCGTCGACACTATAAAACACCTTATACGCTATAAAAATTCTTCATTTGATAATTGTAAAGGTTTTCCTAGCGATTTGTCTCTGACACTGTGAAAATTCTTTGTGTAACAAACCGTGCACTTTGCTGAGCCCCCTGTTGTTTTGTATTCTGTTGGTTTAATAGGACACAGGCTTGTGTCCTCCTTTGTGTATTTTTGTGTGTAACCATTGTCTAAAATTGTTTTCAAGTAAAAATTAGACCGCTGTTCGGCTGGACGAGTCCAAACAATATAGCACTGACTGGGTCTATATTCATTTATTGGTTTGCCATTCCTAATTTCTTTAGGGATGACTGTTGCTTAAAATAATTGAATCCCAAGGTCCCTGGTTGACTTAACGTAGGTCCCCTTGGTGCCTTAAAACATATTCAACTAAACACCAACAAAACAGAAGTACTCATCATGGGCCCACACCCCGAGGCCTGGAACGACACCTGGTGGCCCCCGCCATTGGATGTCCGCCCATCCCCAAGGACCACACACACAACCTAGGAATCATCTTGGACTCGGAACTCAAAATGGACCGCCAGTTCAACGCCGTCTTGTCCTCCTGCTTCCACACCTTCCACCTCCAATGCAAGACCTTTAAATGGATCCCCCTCGAACACAGAAAGACCGTCACTCACACCCTGGTTACCAGACGACTCGACTACGGCAACACACTCTTTGCCGGAATAAACAAAAACCTCACACGCAAGCTACAGAACATCCAGAACGCCGCTACAAGACTGGTCCTCAACCTGCCAAGACACTGCCACATCTCCCTGCATCTGCACACACTCCACTGGCTTCCCATCAAAGCTAGTCACCTTCAGGATGCTCACCCGCACTCACAAGGCCATCCACAACACCGGACCAGCATACTTGAACAGCAGACTCAAATTCCACTCACCCCAAAGGACCCTACGATCAGCCCAGCTCTCCTATGCCGTGGTCTCTCGCACAAGAAAGACCAGATCAGTCGGCCGCTCCTTCTCCTTCCTCGCGGCCAGAGCCTGGACACCCTCCCTCTCCACCTCAGACAGACAACATCTCTACCCATCTTTAAAAGAAACCTCAAAACCTGGCTCTTTGACAGACCCCCTCCTTGATGGACTTGAACCTGTGAAACCCCCGTCCCCCAGCGCCTTGAGACATTCACGGGTGAGTAGTATCGCTTAATAAAAACACACGATTGATTGATTGAGAGTATATTATATCAATTCTACAGTCAAGGTTAACTAGCCATAATACTCTCTGTTGAGAAACCCGCCCTTATTGCACCATTAAGTACGTCCATAAATTGTGGTAAACACACTACCACCTTGAATAAGATTATCCAGGAATATATTTGTGTGTCTAGTTCCAGTATGTATACCACATCAGTGGAGTAACAGAAAATGATAGACCCCCTCCTGCAAAAGCTGAAGAGGGGTCCATAAGTCTTCCATGTCTCACAGACATTCATTGGCCTTTGTCTGAATGGGGGACCCCTGAAAGGTTGAGGGGCCCCTGAATGGTTGGGGGCTGCTGTGCACCTCAGAGGCTACATGAGACTGTGTTATGCCCCTTGTCCACTGATCATCAGTGGGACCCAACTATCCTTGATATCCATTTTAAAAGATTTTGTCTTCTGCTAAACTTGTTGATTTTACCCTCGATCCCCATGTGTCTGAGCCAGACATCATCTCACCAGATGCAGCTTCTTGCCTGAACACACTGTGTCAAATCTTGTTTCATGGAAGTATGAAAGTAAACACTTTGCCAGTACCCATTATAAACCTGACTGTGTTTATTTGTGAGTGAGCTGCGCTTGATCTTGAAGTCCCACTGAACAAACTAAAAGGTGCCAGTAATTATTTTCATGATTTGAACTGATGCTATTGATTTCAACCACACCACCTTTTTGCTTAATTCCCTTTATAACTGGTACATTTTCTCCGCTAACCTTTTAAACCAAACCTCAATGTTCTCTATTTTTGTGACGGTTATCTGGTCAAATTGTTTTGGTTTGCCTTTGTGCCCAGGCTATAATACCAAACAACATCTTTAGGGTGAAATATAGTTTTCTTGTGAGTCCTTCTGTATCAGCAATCTTGGAGCTCAGTCACAGACTGTTAAATCTCTGTCCAGCAAAAAGGATCCACAAACATCACTATCTCTAAGTCAAGTTACTGACCACAGCTTCGCCCGCTAAAATTGTAAAATACTGATATTTTCTTCTGCCGTTCTTTCTTGCAATGAGAAGGCACGGGGATCAATGACAGAATACCGGAAGCAAAAATATTGTGTGGACAGAATATCATGTTAAAAATATTGAGGTCCAAAATATCGAGAAGGTCTGTGCAAAAAGGTAAGTATAGAGCACCATCCACAGTATCTTTCCCAGCAAAAAAAAGGATCCATCAACTAAAAACGTAAAAACAAGGAAACTTACTTAGTTAACAGGAGCCAGATCAACATATCCAGACAAGGTAAAGTCCCTGTCCCAAGGGACAGTAGACACCAGGATGTTTGGGATGAAGAAGCAGGTGTGTCTATTGAAAAGACAAAAAGTGGGTGTTGTAAAAAGATAATATTTTGGAGGAGTACGCAAAAGTGCAAATCTGCCAAGCATAGACCCAAAGTACTTCGCAATGAAAAATAATGGTACTGGCTGTGGATTAGTGAAATGCAATACAATTAACCTACTCTAGTGTTTTCAAAATGTATTGACCTGCTTATCTCTTATCTATAGCTCAATTCCGCGCCTACATAATGAACAGGGAAAAGTGTACGAAAATAATAGTATGTCTATTTTTGAAGGACATTTATAATCTAAGTCTAACTGTACTATATTCATATGAATATTTTAATAACTTGCTGTATTACTCAGAAAAAAGTGAAGCATAATATCCTAAAAAATACCATCTCTCTTGCCAATAAGAAGACTCACATTTTCAAGTAACAAATGCAGGGTCTAAAGGTTGTTGCTGCAATTCTTTCTTTTGTTTTAATGTACTTGCCAGCGCTGGCAGCAATCTACCCCCAAATACCTATAGCTATAAACATCCTCCTGACATTAAAGAGTAAATATCATCAATCACAGAGCACAGTGCATCTGCTGTTGTAGCTAGTGCCAGCGTGCCTTACAGTTTACAAGAACACAGATATTGCAAGAGAATTATTCATTTATATTATGTGTGTGAGTGTTCTACGATTTATATTCAGAAGCATGATTCCACTATCAAAGTACACCTTCATACATGGCAAACCAGAATGAGAAACATACAAACTTTAAAAATACATAAAAAGACATTTCTGGAAATGGTTGATGCTTTACTTTTATCCAATTCAAAAAGTGAGTAAATGGTGTTGATATCCTCCATAAATTTTGCTATGTTGTCACTAAGCATGCCAATACACTAGGTATGGGCAGAGCTTTGCTGGTGATGAAGATGACCACCTCTAGTCAGAGCTTTGTGGTGTCACCTGGGGAATTAATGCACAATACTGGCAAAGAGAGCCAAGCTATGAAGACCTTGGAAGTGGCAAATGAGGGAGGAGCTCTGCATGCCTCAGAGGGATGGAGAGCGATGGTAGTCCTGCAGAGGACCCAGCTTGTAGGAATAGGATACAGGTGCCCCCCTCATTCTGGACCACTCTGGGAGAGGACAGCAATGATATTAAGCACCTGTTTGGCTGAAGGAGAGGAAACACCAGTAAGGAGTGCCACGAGCCCCCCTTAGAGACCTAGAGAGGGCCCATGAATGTATGATAATGGCAGCTTGAAGGAAGGGGATTCAGGGATAAATGTACCCCTTCTTTAATGCGGTGGATGTGAGACAAGCCATATAAATTATGAGGGCCCGAACGAACAAGGAAGGAAATCCACCTGTTACAGAATTAATGGAAAAGACAGTGGTCCGACAGAGACCCAGTTTGGAGGAGATAGATACATCCCCATCGTTCGCCACTATCACCACCACCACTAGACCATGGCAGGAGAGATCCAGGCAGGATGTGGCAGGCCCACCCTGAGAGACAGAGGAAGCTGTGGTAAACTGAGCTGCAAACCCATGGTTCAGGACTCAAGGTGGGTTTAGGACTTTATGAGTATGGCAGGAACAGAGAAAATTATTATTTGAATACACTTACTTATTCTGTACCACTAATATGGTATTAAAGTTGCAATGACTTGGACACCAAGGCAATGGCAGTGTAACCCTGCCACTTCCGCAGGTGCTGACCTGTGAGATAGATTTATATGCTCACTTTCGCATAATCTGTATCGCTGAAGACATCTTTATTGATTGGAATCCCCTGAGAATGCAGTAGCACAGAAAACACTCAACAGCAACACGCTGGGAAGAGTTATTTCCAAGGACCTAACAGCACCACAGGCCATGGGTCACACTCCACAAAATAGCCGCTATCGCTGACCCAGGTGATCCTGAGTTTTGAGCTAGGAGTACTGCCACTGAATGAAGGGAGATTTAATATGGCACTTACCCTTGTGCAAGACTTCCTCTCCACATAGCTCTGCTCCTCCCACACTGATGTCCATGGAGATCGCACTGCTGTTCCTAATCTAGCTTAGCAATTGCCGCTTCGACAGGTCTGGCCTCAAAATGGCACTGTGAAACTCATGTCTCTTCTCCTACCTCTCAGAGCTTGTAACCGGGCATTAATCATTTGGCCATTACAACACAAATTCAGCGCTATTGCCCCACATGCTTGTGTCCATAACGATCCTAATCTCAAGCCGCGATCCCCATGCTTAACACCAAGCGTGCTCAACACTGCACTCCAGTTTTTGCTCCTACTTTGTGCTGTTTTTAAATGAGCAAGAATCCTCTAGCCACCACTCAAACTTGGCTCGATCGCCGGCATGATAACTAACACAAGGGGACATTTCTGGAATTGAGATACTTGTACTAACCTCACGAAGATATGCAGGTTGCCTGACCCCAAGATGGTGACATATAACTCACAAAGTGCGGCAATGTGAGCTATGATTTGCTTGAAGCCCTCATCCCCAAAGGTTCCCTCATATCTACTTCATGTCTAAAAGCAGAGTTTTCCATGGCTCCTGAACTGTGTTGAATTGGGGGGTGCTGTACTGACCTGGAAGTGTGACGTATTCTATGGGGGAAGGTTCTGTCAGGAACTTTAATCCATTTTGATCTGTACTGATTTGCCCTAAGGTGAGCCCAGAAGCATACTTGCATTATTAATTCAATGGCAGGAAGACAAGGAATTACTGCCACTCTCAACAGGTGCTCTGTTCTCGATCTACTGTTGCTACTGTTGCCACCTTTTGATCTGTTTTTTGCCAGTGTTTCTAAAACTAGTGACCTACCATACTTACCTGATAACAGCCTGCTTTCTGCACCTTTCTCTGACAGTTGCTCTATCTGGGCTCTACCCTCTTTACTCTCTGTTGGTCTGTGAATTTGTACTTGCTGACATTCTGCACCATCTTTGCCACCAGTACCAGCTATTTCGAAGATTACGCCATGGCCGAGAAAGGCCCCAAAGCCCATCCAAAGCTGATTACCCAGTGCCAGATTAGCCAATAAAAGGGAAATCTGACATCAACGCAGCCATGGAAATGATACTAAAGAAACGAGCAGACGTTCATGAGCTGGCCAAGTCTGCTAAAACCAACACGGATGCCATGCAATTGGAATTAAGTTCTATAAGGGTGAACATCAGCAACATAATTGAGAACTCTCAGATGCAGAATAACAAATCCGAATCATTTAAGACACATCTATCAAAATAGAAAAGGAACTGAACTCCCTCAGATCATCCACAAAAAACCTTCTAAAAGAAGTAGCAGAGCTGGAATACAGACACGACAGGGGCAACCTGCGCCTCTTTGGGGTCCTGGAGAGATCAGAGGACTCTGGCCCTCCTGTCTTATGTTCCTGAGAAATGGCTCCATCAAATCACTGGAATTACTTTTGCCAAGGATTTTGAACTTGAATTCACACACAGTGTTTCTTCTTTCAAATCAGCTAACAACTCAACAAACCATCAGATTGTCTGTAAACTGCTCCGTTTCCAGAATATGGAACTGATTCTCAACTACATGCATACAAAAACCGTCTGGAAAAGGCACAAAATATACATCTCCCAAAACTACTCCTAGCCCTCTCGCCCTCCATGAAAAAAATGAACCTCCTATTCTCCTTTGCTGGCCCAGATCAAGGGCAAAGGGAATCCAACCCGCAGGTAGGGTGAAGTGTTCAACAAGTGTTGAAGCACTTAGTGTTTTGTAAAATACCCCTCACACACCAACAGGCCCCTTGGTGTCATGCTTCATCATCGGGGTCTTCGCACCCCTCTAACGGGTTGCGGCGTGCTGCGACCTACGACTACGCGGGAGCACTTATAGTTAATGACTATATGTGGTGCATGTGTGTGGGGTGTATTTACAAGTGAGTGGTGGGACGTGGTGAAGGTTTAAAAAGTACCTGGCACATGAGTATATTGGAAAGAAATTTTATTCTAAACTCTGGCTGGTACTGTTAAAAAAGGTGCAGTGTGAGGTCAAATCTGTTGTATTAATGAACAGGACCTCTGGTGTGCGTCGACATGTTTCGGAGGCAAGCTCCTTCTTCAGGACGGGGGCACAACTTCCCCACCTTACTCACGTATTTCTAGATAATATCAAGATGTATTTACAAAAAAGTGAAATATTAGGCTAAATGTGCCTACAGCGGTCTGCTACAAGCTCAATGACCTGTAGAAAGACAAAAAAAGATATCAACTAATGGTTACCCATGTACCGGGTAGTTCAAGCAGGTGCAATCACCTGGAACCTCACCATTTGCTTTTAACCCCTTGCATGCTGATGACGAACCCCAGCCGTCATGCACTATGGTGCTCGTGTGCTGATGACGGCTGGGGTTCGTCATGGCCCGCCCCTGTTCATTTGTTTACAGCACAGGGGCGGAAACGGGCCAGCAGTCAAGGGGTTAATAAGCCCTGTAAAAGAAAAGATACTAACATCACAGACAACACAGAAACACAAATACTAGGAGTTACTGGCAATAGTTGTCATACTTATGAAGCGTGCTTGCTTGCTTCATGAGCAATAGGAACGTCTGGGGTGTTGCTATTTTTGAAATCTGTAGTGAGAAGTAATGCAGGTGTAAAAGTACATTCTCACTTACTTAGGAAGTTTGTTCATATGGTCGTTTTAGGTTCTATACTCACAGGATCGGGACACAGTAATCTCCACCTTACCCCCACACGCTGCTCCGCTGAAGTGAGGTGATCACTGGGTTTTCGCTATTTTTACCCTGTACTTAATTGAGCGGAAATGTTTACATGGCCAAACATGGGTGTTCCGATGTCTATAGTTAATTGAATGCCCTTGTTTGGAAAGTCCGATCATTAGCCATACATATTGCGGCTTGATGTGTCAGAAGGGACTTGCGATAGGCGAGCGTCACAACACACGAGCGGTTGTTTTGCGCGCATGCACAAGGATCTGGTAGTAATCCCTTGTGCATGCGTGTTGTAGCCTGGCATTCGTTCTCAGGCGGCAGTGGTCCTTCCCGCATGCGTCCTGGCGCCGAGTGCATGTTCAGAGGCGATGTGTCTCATCATAGCGATGTGGAAGAAACAGATAAACAGACCGAACACATCTCATGACAATGATGGCATTGTTGCCATGCATCATAGTTTAAGCAGTACAAGAGGGATACAGTCGTTAAAAATCGATCAGTGAGAATCATTAATTTATATATATAATAATATATATAATATATTCCTGCAGCAGGCTTAAGTTCCTTGAGGCGGTATTTCAGTTGGATAGTTGCCCCCAAGGCACCTCATCATTCAACCCTGTTATCTGGGTGCCGAGGCGGAATACCCATCTTTGTTCTTTCAAGAAGAGACCGTCCTCTGAAGGTAGTTGCTCAATGATTGTCCATTTTAAGTCATTAACACAATGTTGTGCCGTAAGGTAATGTGTGGCCATTTTTGTGGTGCTTTTCTTACAGCGCACATTGCTTTTGTGCTCATTCATTCGTGTTTTTATTGCCCTTGTGGTCATGTCCACATATTCAAGATTACAGGGGCAGGTGATAAGGTAGACCACGTTTTTAGAGTTACAATTTGTCATCCTCCTTTGTTCCCAGGTTGTTCCATTGCGGAACGTTAGTCTTGTGCTCGTCTGAGTGAGATGGCAACTGCTACAGTTCCCGCAGGGGAAATGGCCTTGTACTCCTATGGATGGTTGTATGGCCATGGATGTCGGTTTTGGTCTGGTATGAACCAACATATCTCTGAGATTGCGTCCTCTATGGTGAGCGAACATCGGTTTTTCCAAATTCAAGTTACCACATGTCAGTATACTCCAATGTTTGTTGACGATCTTAGACACTTCGTTGGACATGGTGTTATAGGTCGTCACACAGATTGGTCGTTTGCCTTCACTTGGTTCTTTTTGTCGCTCTTCCAGTAGTGCCTCTCTGTTGTTATTTTTTGCTCTCTTCATCGCTTTATCAATGATTTTGATTGGATATTCTCGTAGTTTCAGTTTTTCTTTCAGATCATTGGCCTGTAGTCTGAAGTCCGACACATCAGTGCAGTTGCGCCTTAAGCGTAAAAATTGTCTGTATGGTAAGTTTTCTCGCAGGTGTCGGGGGTGAAAACTATCAAACCTTAACAGGCAATTCCTGGATGTCGGTTTGAAATGGGTGGTTGTTTTCAAACGTCCTCCTTCTGCATGTATGTTTAGGTCCAGGAAGACCAACGTGTGGTCGGAGACCGAGCTCGTGAAATTCAGAAAGGCGTTCTGGTTGTTAAGCCATTCTTCAAAGTCTTGTACAGATTGTCGGTCACCCTCCCAGATGACCAGGATGTCATCTATGTACCTTCTCCAACACTTGATATTTGATCCGTAGGGTTCTGGTTGTGAAGGATCTTAGTAGTTTCAAGGTGGTGCACATAGAGTCCAGCCAGACTTGGAGCAAATGTACTGCCCATGCTGGTACCATGGCACTGCTGATAGTTTGTTGTTTTGTATTGAAAAAACATTTTCTGCAGTGCCAGTGAAATGCATTCTAATACCAGACCTCTTGGAGTTTGGTATTTCCATGGTGTGGAGAATAGGATTTCCTCGATGATCAGGAGTGTCTCGCCGTGAGGCAAGCTCGTATAGAGACTTTCTACGTCTAAGCTGACTAAGAGTTGGGTCAGAGGGTCGAACGTCGCATCCTGAAGTAGTTGTAAGACAGACTTAGTGTCTTTTAAGTAAGTGTTGGTTGATTGTACCAAGGGTCGTAGGAAGGCGTCTGCAAATTTTGACAGAGGTTCTAATATGGAGCCGATGCCGGAAACTATTGGTCTCCCTGGTGGGTTGGTGATATTCTTGTGGATCTTTGGGATGCAGTAGAAGTAGGGGATGCGAGGTCTTTTTTATTCCAAAAAGTTCCCTTCCTTCTTGCTCAACCAATCGTGTGCCAAACCCTCTTCAATCATGGCACCAATTTTTATCCGTAGACTCTCAGTTGGGTCCTGTTGAAGAATCATGTAGTTTCGTCTGTCAGACAGCAGTCTCATGCATTCATTGTCGTATGCCTCTGTAGTCTGTAAAACAATGGCTCCGCCCTTGTCTGCTGGTTTTATTATGATATTCATATCCATTGCCAAGTCCCTGATGGCTTGTTGTTCCTCCTTGGTCGTGTTATGGAACGTTCTTATGGAGGATGAATCCAATTTGTTGACTTCCGTCATGAGAGCTTTTTCAAAAGTTAGTAACTCAATTGGGAGCATTGAGTCAGGAGGAGTGACGGTAGACTTAGGTCTAAGGCCAGTATCAGTGGTCGTTACTGTAGATGGTTTGTCCACGAAATAGGCCTGTAATTTCAATTTTCGGATGAATTCCTGCATCTCTATGTTCAATTTGAAAATGTCAGGTTTTTGCGTGGGCACAAAGCCAAGGCCCTTATTCAGCACTGTTCTCTGTATTTCCGTCAACGGTTTTAGAGTGAGATTAATCACTAGGTCCCTCTCTTGTTGCTGGTTGATGGTTGGTTGGGGAGGGAGCCTGTCATGCTCCTGGTTGTTCGGGAGTTCCCTTGGTCCTTGTCTTCCCATGTAACGTTGTTGCCCTTCCTGTTCCTTCCGCGTGGTCCCCGGCGGGTGCCTAAAAAAGGCTGTGGACGGTAGAATCCGCCATCAAAATCTGGGTTCCATTGTGGGTAACCCTGCACATTCGTGGGTTGTCCGAACTGGAATGGGGGAAATGGTGTAGGCCCCATGTATTGTGGGAATTGGGGAGGGTATCCTCTCCACCCTCGCTGTCTTGGGAATTGTTGTCTTTTCTGTCTCCATCCACCTCTGTTAGGTCTATACCTTTGGCCGTTGCTTGAGTTAGAGCCAGATGAACCGTTGTCTGACCCATCACTGTCCACATCGCTGTTCTGAATCTTAGATATGTAATCAGGTTTGGCGTATGGATATGCCCCTTCTGGTGTGAACTTGTCTTTGTCCTTCCTCAGTTTGTTGAACTTGCTCTGTTTTAGCTTATATTCAAACTCAGTCATCTGTTGGTTGAGCTCATCTAATCTGATTTTAAGATCGGCTGGTGATATATAGGTGCTCAGTTGCACCTCAATTTTCTGGATTTCGATCTTTAGTTCTTGAGTAATTCTGGCTGCTGTTTTGACAATAAGGACTAGCCAGTCCCTGGTACAATGCCAGGAGATGAGTGACCACTCCTTTTTAAACTGTGTGTCTGACTTGAATATAAATGGTTCGTTTTTGACGATCAAGCCTGGCAGTCCCATCTTATTTCTAAGGTACTCTGTCATAAGTAGACCAAGTAGCGCTGCTTTTATTTGATTGCGTCTAAGGTTAACAAATTTGTTCCAATCATTGATATTAGGACCTGTTTCTGGGTTGCTAAGGCCCTCAAAAGGGTTGATGGCCGTTAGAATTTTGTCGATTTCATCCTCCCCAAACATGAGGCTATGTTCGTCCTCCATCCTGTTAAGACCGCTGATGCCCTAACAACCTAATGTAAGTAACTATGTGTGTGGATGAGAGTGGAACTCCCGCAGCTGTGCGCTGCCTAGACTATACAAAAAACAAGAGGGGGAGGTAGAGCAAATAGGAATGGATTCTTGCTCCACAGAGATACTTTAATAAACAAAGGGAATCCAACCCGCAGGAAGGGTGAAGTGTTCAACAAGTGTTGAAGCACTTAGTGTTTTGTAAAATACCCCTCACACACCAACAGGCCCCTTGGTGTCATGCTTCATCATCGGGGTCTTCGCACCCCTCTAACGGGATGCGGCGTGCTGCGACCTACGACTACGCTGGAGCACTTATAGTTAATGACTATATGTGGTGCATGTGTGTGGGATGTATTTACAAGTGAGTGGTGGGACGTGGTGAAGGTTTAAAAAGTACCTGGCACATGAGTATATTGGAAAGAAATTTTATTGTAAACTCTGGCTGGTACTGTTAAAAAAGGTGCAGTGTGAGGTCAAATCTGTTGTATTAATGAACAGGACCTCTGGTGTGCGTCGACATGTTTCGGAGGCAAGCTCCTTCTTCAGGACGGGGGCACAACTTCCCCACCTTACTCACGTATTTCTAGATAATATCAAGATGTATTTACAAAAAAGTGAAATATTAGGCTAAATGTGCCTACAGCGGTCTGCTACAAGCTCAATGAACTGTAGAAAGACAAAAAGAAATATCAATTAATGGTTACCCATGTACCGGGTAGTTCAAGCAGGTGCAATCACCTGGAACCTCACCATTTGCTTTTAACAATGGCCCCGCCCTTGTCTGCTGGTTTTATTATGATATTCATATCCATTGCCAAGTCCCTGATGGCTTGTTGTTCCTCCTTGGTCGTGTTATGGAACGTTCTTATGGAGGATGAATCCAATTTGTTGACTTCCGTCATGAGAGCTTTTACAAAAGTTAGTAACTCAATACAGGGTATAAATAGCGAAAACCCAGTGATCACCTCACTTCAGCGGAGAGGCGTGTGGGGGTAAGGCGGAGATTACTGTGTCCCGATCCTGTGAGTATAGAACCTAAAACGACCATATGAACAAACTTCCTAAGTAAGTGAGAATGTACTTTTACACCTGCATTACTTCTCACTACAGATTGCAAAAATAGCAACACCCCAGACGTTCCTATTGCTCATGAAGCAAGCAAGCAAGCTTCATAAGTAGGACAACTATTGCCAGTAACTCCTAGTATTTGTGTTTCTGTGTTGTGTGTGATGTTAGTATCTTTTCTTTTACAGGGCTTATTAAAAGCAAATGGTGAGGTTCCAGGTGATTGCACCTGCTTGAACTACCCGGTACATGGGTAACCATTAGTTGATATTTCTTTTTGTCTTTCTACAGGTCATTGAGCCTGTAGCAGACCGCTATAGGCACATTTAGCCTAATATTTCACTTTTTTGTAAATACATCTTGATATTATCTAGAAATACGTGAGTAAGGTGGGGAAGTTGTGCCCCCGTCCTGAAGAAGGAGCTTGCCTCCGAAACATGTCGACGCACACCAGAGGTCCTGTTCATTAATACAACAGATTTGACCTCACACTGCACCTTTTTTAACAGTACCAGCCAGAGTTTAGAATAACATTTCTTTCCAATATACTCATGTGCCAGGTACTTTTTAAACCTTCACCACGTCCCACCACTCACTTGTAAATACACCCCATCCACATGCACCACATATAGTCATTAACTATAAGTGCTCCCGCGTAGTCGTAGGTCGCAGCACGCCGCATCCCGTTAGAGGGGTGCGAAGACCCTGATGATGAAGCATGACACCAAGGGGCCTGTTGGTGTGTGAGGGGTATTTTACAAAACACTAAGTGCTTCAACACTTGTTGAACACTTCACCCTACCTGCGGGTTGGATTCCCTTTGTTTATTAAAGTATCTCTGTGGAGCAAGAATCCATTCCCCATTTGCTCTACCTCCCCCTCTTGTTTTTTGGCCAGATCAAGGGCAGACAGCATACCTTTACAGTTACGAAACACCTCTCCACCTTCTTGGTGGAACGAGAAGACCACTCCATGGTAACTCAATAGCCAGGCTCCAATAAACGTAAAATATTATATAAATGATGGTATACAATAATGTCTCCAATGACATTACTCCTAACAGAGATGCTTCTTTTTTCTCTGTTGCCTGGTTTGATTGAAAATTATGCTGGCTATTCATCAGTTTGTTAATAAAACGTTGCTGTCCTGCCAACACTTTTAGAACTACACACTGTACCCTCAGTAAAACTCTTCACTCAATAACATATTAATGAGCACTTTTGTCACATATTCAGTTTAAGGTCTCAATTAAATCTCTGGGACCTCATCAGACAAGTCACTATACGTAGGCAAGGACACACTGGCCATATATATACGGCAGTTTTGAGCATTCTTCTTTTTTTGGAAACTTACACCTACATTCACATATTTTTTTCTTACCTCATATACTCCCTACAAAAGTTTTGGCCACCTAATACAGGACCATCACCTGCAGAAACATGCTCGTGTAACATTTCTACAATATAAATGATACCATTAACTGTAAGCTCAATGAATACTTAAATGATCAACATACCATTAAACTTGAGGTTAAATGTATAAACTGATAGGGACATCCTAAATGATGATTATATTGAACTACAAACATATCTTTGCTTGGAACTTTTTTCACAACCGTCTTCACTGTTATTTGTTTTTTCCTACATTCAATACTATTTTCATTGCTGTTCTTACATAGGTAAATCCTCACGCAAACTGGTTTCTATAAATGTTAAAACTTTAAAGGTCCAGCAACCTTGGGATGACATCTTGTTGTTGTCTCCTCCTATTTACCTGTTGTGGGTGGGCGGGGTGGAAGGTAGGGTGTTGAGGGGTTCTGGGTTTTTCTTGTGGGGTTTTTGCAGATATTTTCTATTACTTCTTAGCTTATGTTTCCTTCTGTTCCTTCTGTTTTGTTATCATATTAGTGTCTGTTTTTTCATGTTGGACCAAGAACTTGCTTGCGTACATCAGCCCTCTGGCTCGATATGATCTAACTGCATGTGGCCAAAAATGTATGCTAACAAACTGCTCCTCTGTCTGATCTTAAAATGTTGAACTTTTGTTGCTGTTGAGTGTATAATGGCTAACGTTATTATAGTCAAAAACATAGAAATCACATCATTGAGCATCAAGGGTTTAAATCACCCAATCAAGCGCAAAACAATTGGAAACTATCTTTTTAAACAGAAGGCAGATCTCGTACTACTACAAGAAACTAAAATTGCCCACAAAGAAGCTAACTTGCTCAACAACAAATGGATCAGTGAAGTCATGTGCTCACCTGCTCTGGGTAAAAAAATGGAATAATAATGATTGTTTCGAAGAATCCTAACCTCACTCTATTGTCCTAATAAACCGACAATGCTGGTAGAATAGTATTGATAAAATTAATTCAGCCAGAATGGTAAATGCATTCACCGCATTAACATCTGTAGCCCAAACACTGACTCTTCAGAATGTTGGGACTCCCTGAGTGATATCCTTAAAAAAATACCTAGCAAGGATCTACAGATAGTAGGTGGGAATTCAATCTTCCCCTTGACTTCTAGATGGACAATCTAAATCCCCATTCCAACCCCCGAAATCCTAAAAAAGCCCTAATCAATCGCTGTACTAGATTCCACCTCAGAGATTGTTGGAGACTAAAACACCCTGATACCAAGGATTACACTTTTTTCTCATTCCCACATTTCTCTTACTCGAGAATTGACTATTTACCTATCTCTAGTGCTCACACCCACCTGATCAATCAATCCGACATCCTACCATGACTAGCCTCGGACCATTTTTGTACATCTCTAACAATCACAGGGATTTATCCAAAACCAAAAGTAATATCTGGTATTTCAATGATGAGTCACATAAAGATGGCTCTGATGTACTGCACATTGAAAGGGCAATCCTTAACTATATAAAAAAAAATCCTTCCCTGATATTCAGAGCAACACTTTCTGGAACACATTAGAATCTACCATCAGAGGACCATTAATAGAAGTTCAGGCTAAATTAAAAAAACAAATAAAAAATAAGTTCTTTGGAAGGTGAAAATAGAAAACCCGGAAGGCCTCTACATGTTGAATCTTAAGCCCAAAACTTTCAAACTATTAATGAATAAAAAAAATACAATAAACTGAGTGAGAAGGCTGGGGTCTGCATAAACAAATTTAAAAAGTTTTAAGACTGTGTGAGTCTACTGGAGCAAAATAAATGTGAGCCTCATTACTGAAACTCAATCAAAACCAAAAGCAAGATTAGCTCCATTAAGGATAAACTGAATAATATCTAATCCAATCCACAAAAGATCCTGGATGTGTTTATGAGTCTCTATACAGTGTCGGCTCTCAAATTTCTCCAGAGTCTTGTAGACCCTATTTAGATAAACTTAATCTCCCACAGCTGTCCCTTAAAACCAATAACCGCAGATGAAATAATAATAGTGATTAAATCACTTAAAGTGAACAAACACCCGGGACCAGATGTGTGTGTTCAAACAACTTAAAAAAATTTGCTGAAAAGCCTTCTTCCTACATTATTAAACCTCTTCCATCATTTTGCAGAATATGGTAGCACTTCAGGAACAGATAGTGAGGCAAACATAGTGATAATCCCACAAGCATGCAAAGACCTTAACCTAGCAAAAACCTACATGCCGATCTCCCTAATAAACCGAGACTGGTAGATGTATTCCAAAATCTTATCTAAACACCTAGATCCCTCCTACATAGATTGATGGCAGCTCACAGGTGAACGTTATGAAAAGCAGAATATCAAATTATAAAACACGATTACTTTAAAATATGCTAGAAGGAGCGAAAACGTCAACCACAGAAAGTGTTGCCATCACACTCCATACCAAAAAAGCATTTAATAAGGTTTTCTGGGTTTTGACCAAGGAAACTTTAACAAAATTCAATCTCAGAGAAAATGATATCAAAATGGTCTTGGCCCTGTATAGTAATTCCAATGCCAGAGTGAGATCAGGCGGCCTTCTTTCAACATCCTTCAGACTGAGGAAGGGAACCAGACAGGGATGCCCTCTTTCCCCCTCCTTGTTCATTCTTTTTTATTTTATTTTTTATTTTTTATTGAGGTTTTCCCCTTTTTTTATAACATGTACAGGGCACAATGAGGAAATAGAAACAATACTATTGTATAGAATACATATACATATATAAAATCATTCATTACATTGTTACATCAATCTACATGCTGTTGCCCTTCTTAAATTAGAACCAACTTACTGGAGAACATAATCATCTAACTATAGTTTAACATTCCAAAAAGAGAAGAGAACAAAAATAAACAAATAGAGAGGAGAATTAAGGCAGAGAAACAGAAAAACAGCTCATCACAGTGTTTATCAACTAATATTTCCTTCTTTCCAATGAGTAATCGGTTCCCAGATTTGAATATCCAATTTCCTTCCCTTTTTCCCCTTCCTAGCGTATGTAGTGGATTCTAGCTTGTAAATTGAAAGTAGTTTAGCTAACCATTGATAATGCATTGGGGGGAGGGGGTCCAGCCATACCGTGGCTATACATAATCTCAAGATTGCAATCGCAACAAAAATAAAGCTTCCACTCCGTGTCTGCCCCTCCACCTCGACTCCTAGTAATATTATTGATGGAGTTAATACAATCTCAATCCCTAATGCATTATTCAGAAAATTCTCAATATCCTTCTTAGTTGTTTCCAAGTGGGGGCATGATGCAAAAACGTGTAATAAACCAGCCTCTAAGCTGCCACATCTAAAACAACTAGTGCCTGACGCAGCTCCCCATTGGGCAATTTTCGCAGGTGTGTAGTATAGGTGGTACAGAACTTTGTAGTGTTGGGATTGTGATGAGGCTGAGCACAATAGTTTCTGTCCCATATCTAATGAGTGATAAAAATGAACTCGGTCTATATCTAAGCCAGTTGCCCATTTATCCGCCCACATTTCCAAGTCATCTTTCTTTAAATTTGATAATTCTAGATAGAACCTCTTAATCGTGCAATCTATACCTGCTTGTATAACCTCCAATATTGGATTATTTACAAATCCCGCAGGGCAACCCTTTTTTTTATTAATGAAGCTTCTTACTTGAAGATATTTGAAGAATTGTCTCGTGTCTAAACCGCAACGTGTCTGTAACTCTGTGAATTGCACCATGCCCTGTGGACCTAAAATTTCACCAACCTTCCGAATTCCTTGCTTCCCCCACTCATTAAAGATTGTATCAGAGAAAACCTCGCTAGGAAGAGTGGGGTTGCCTTCTAACCTTGTATAAACATTATATTTCCCAATTCCGAACCGCTTAGTAAATGACTTCCATATTTTATATGCTGCTAGAGTAGTCTTAAATCTTGTGCTTTTATAATAACTTGCGTCTGTAAATTTCAACAGTAGGGTTTCTGCCTCTGTTCCCATTACTAATCCGTAAATAGCTAATGTACCAAATTCATCCTGGGCTTCTACCTCTGCTCCTCCCAATAAACCCACCATATATTGAAGTGCTGCTGCCCAATAGTATAACTTTATATCTGGAAGCGCCCAGCCTCCCCGTTCTCGTGTTAACGTCATAAATCTGTACGCTCTCCTTGTTTTCCCCTTTGCCCAAATGAACCGGTTGATCATATGCTCACAGGTCTTGAACCACTTGTTCTCAAAAAATAGTGGAATGGCTCTGAATATGTATAAAAATTTTGGCAATACCATCATTTTTACAATGTTTGTTCGTCCAACAATTGAGAGATGTAGTTTATCAAGTCTGTCTAATTGGTTCCCTACTTTAGCAATTATTGAGACTATATTTTTTTCCACTAGGGTATCAAGCTCAGCCGTAATATTTACTCCGAGATACACCCCTGTTTGAACCACACGGATATCATCACATTGTGTATAAGAATTTTTAATTATCTGTGTCTTAGAGGTGTTTAAAGCGTATCCCGAGATTTGGCCAAACCTCCGTGCCTCAATCTCTATCTGCCCAATAGCCTCCGTGGGGTTTGGTGTAATCACTGCCACATCATCGGCATATGCAAGAATCTTGCATTGTCCCAAATGTGTGTGTAAGGGAGTAATCCTCTCGCAGATCTCTATCCCACGGATTAGAGGGTCCATATACATTGCAAATAAAAGCGGGGAGCATGGGTATCCCTGCCTCGTGCCCCGCTTAATCCTGAATTGTCAAGTAGAACCTGCATTTACTCTTATAGAAGCTACTGGATCCGTGTATAATGTCTGTAATGCTTTAATATACCCCTTTTTAACCCCTGCCCTTATTAAAACATGCCACAGATAGTCCCAGGAGACCCGATCAAAAGCATTTTCGGCATCCAGTAACATAACCGCCCGCCATCGGGTCTCCTGTAACCTCCGCGGCATCAAATAAGGTGATAACCTTACGCGTATGGTGCGTGGTGCCCCTTCCAGGGATAAACCCGTGTTGGTTATTGCTTACAAGGTTTCCTATTGTTGTAGCAAATCTAGTAGCCAATGCCTTAGAGTAGATTTTAGTGTCAGTATTCATTAACGTAATCGGTCTATAAGACCCCGGCTCAGTGGCCGGTTTACCCTTTTTTAAAATTAACACAATGTCCGCTCCCCCCCATGAACCTGGAATAGATTCCCCTGCTTGGGCTGTCTGTATTGTCTTAACTAGATCATTTCCAAGTATTTCCCAAAACTTTTTTATAGAATTCAATAGGGAGCTGGTCAGGGCCAGCAGCTTTCCGTGAAGGGAGATTTGCTATTGCTGTTTTAATCTCCTCTATTTCCAATGGTTCTTCTAACCATTCTGCCTCCACTTCTGTAAGCCTTTCAACTTGTATTCACTGTAAATACCCAGCTATTTCCGTAGGGTCAGTATGCTGGTCATCATATAATGACTCATAAAAATTCCTAAATACTTCTCGAATTTCCTGCGAATCAGTGTGTAATCCACCAGTCATATCCCTAATTTCCCTTATCATTCCTGACGCTGCTATTTGTCTAGTGCGTATGGCTAGTACCCGACCTACTTTCTCACTAAATTCATGGCATCTCTCTCTTTTGACCGTAATATTCTTAGCTGCCTTATTTGCAATATATTCTTCTGCCTCACTTTTTGCTTTCAATACCTTGATAAGCGCCTGGTCCACTAATCTCCCTGTTGATACACATTGATGTAACTCCTCCTCAGCATCTACCGCTGCCTTGACTAATTCATTATTCCTGATCTGCTCTTGTTTACGCTTAAATGTGCTAAAGCTAAGGGTCTCTCCACGGGCACCTGCCTTGAATGCATCCCATACTGTCCCGACAGCCGCACTTCCTCTATTGATCTCAAAAAAATCTTTCATCCACTTTGACATATGGTGTATATACTTGTCATCCTGTAGGAGCCCTCTTTCGAATGTCCAAACCCTCTCAGTTCTAGTTCCTGCTGTAGGTTTTAATATTAATATGAGGGGATTGTGGTCACTGAGAATTCGGGGAAGTCTATCTATCTTTAAGCTGGAGAGTAATGCATTTGGTACAAAAAAATAATCTAACCTTACACAAATTTGGTGTGGAGCCGAGTAGTAAGTATATCCTTTTTTATCTGATCCAATTTTCCCCCACACATCCGACAAGGCATTATTCATTAATAAATTAGATAGTGCTTGATGTACTCTTTTTTTTTCTGCCTTGATATCTACCGAAAGAGCCTACCCCTAGCCCATAACCCATTAATATTGAAGTCTCCAGCCATAATAATGCGAGGAGCCCATACAGCAAGTTCTGTATCCAGGAATTCTAGGATCTCTGGGTCGTCCTTTGTTGATCCATATACAACCCTGAGGGTTGTCCACTCCCCCTCAATCAAACATTCAACCATTGCCCACCTCCCCCACTGATCTTCCAATTTCTTTCTGACTACGAGATTCTTATTCTTTGACATTATCGCTACTCCTCTAGTTTTAGTACCTTGCCTAGAGTATACTAATATATGAAAACCCATCTGCTCCAGCAGGTACACTTGTGAGGACATGATATGAGTTTCTTGTTAGAATATAACATCTACATTCATTTGTTTTAGTGCAAGTGAAACCCTCTGTCTCTTCTGATAATCATTTAACCCGCAGACATTCCAGGTTACAAATCTAATATCCATACTTTTTTAAAATTATTTTTCGCTGCTAATACATCCTTAAAGACATTTATAACCCATTTTGGTTCTGAATCCTCTAGATCTATTTGTTTACCACACTCCTCTACATGTTCCTTTTGTGATTGCATTATATTTAAGCATGGGCGTAAAATCTGTTCCGCTCACGGATTTCGCGGATTTTCGGTAAATTCGCAATCCGCGAACTCTCGCAAATTTGCCGAAAATCCGCAAATTCGCACGTGGCGGATTTTTTTGGTTGGTGATGCAATATTGCGGCACGCGGCGTTCACTTACTGTCATTCAGCGTTTGCCGAGTTGCTTTTCTCGATATTTTGCGAGTGCTGCGCAAATTTGGATCTTGCTGCGGGATCCCGCGGGAGTTTGGCGACCGCGATTACGTAATCGCGGCTTGCCACCTTGCACAGCACACATCGCGAGAGTTCGCAATTGCGAACACGTAGATGCGGTGGGCAGCAACAATCTCGCACTCGTGAAATACAGAATTTGCAATTCTGCACAAGAAATCCACCAGCAAGCAGCATAAACCTTCTGAAAATGATGATTTTTATCAGAATAACTCCTCAGGTTGACATTTGCCTGCACTTTTTTTTGCAAGGAGTCCATTTTGGGGGGATGGGAAAAGGAAGTGCCCCACTGTCTCCAACTTCCTGTTCCTGGCCAGCAGGCTCCTCCCAGTGCTTTTTTCATGTGCTGGTCACTTTCATTCGGATCTTGACCTGGAAGGATTACTTTTTGTGGATGCTGCTGGATATTTGGATTTGAGGCCTTTTTGACTTTCTTTGGATCACTTTTGGATTAGAAATTTCACAAGTAAGTTTGTTTGGGGCATTACAGTTGCTGCAACTACAATTTTGGAATTTTCGATTTTTGGGCTGTTGTTGGGGCCTTTTGCCCAGGGGTAGTGAGTGGTGCATGGACTGACTCTTTCTGTGGGGTCTCTTTAATGTAAACATCATGGAGGGCATGGATGGCATGGGATTGTGCTGATCTCTCCTGTCCATTCTTTCTTCCCACCCTTTCAATAATGGTTTTAGCGCCTTGACGCCTAAGGGTATAAGTAGCGCTTTACAAGTGTCAAAAATAAATAAATAAATAAATTTTTGTGTGTTTTTCGATTCTTTTGGCTGCTGTTGGGGCCTTTTGCCCAGGGCTAGTGAGTGGTGCATGGGCCTAGTCTTTCTGTGGAGTGTCTTGAATTTAAACATCATTGAGGGCATGGATGGCATGGGATTGTGGTGCTTTTTGTGTGTTTTTCGATTTTTGGGCTGTTGTTGGGGCCTTTTGCCCTGGGCTAGTGAGTGGTGCATGGGCCTAGTCTTTCTGTGGGGTGCCTTGAATTTAAACATCATTGAGGGCATGGATGGCATGGGATTGTGGTGATTTTTGGGTGTTTTTTCGATTTTTTGGGGTGTTCATGGGCCTGTCCATGTGGGTGGGGGCAATTTTGAGGACTGGTGCAGGCCGGGCCTGTCCATGTGGTGGGGGTCTAGGGGCCATTTTGAAGCCAGGCAGTGTGCTTTGTTGTGCCATAGGCCTGCACCCAGTCTGCCATGCTTTCATCCATTATGCCCAGGGGTACTCAGGGGTGCATGGGCCTAGTCTTTCTGTGGGGTGTCTTGAATTTGAACATGATTGAGGGCATGGATGGCATGGGATTGTGGTGAATTTTGTGTGTTTTTCGATTTTTGGGCTGTTGTTGGGGCCTTTTGCCCAGGGCTAGTGAGTGGTGCATGGGCCTAGTCTTTCTGTGCGGTGCCTTGAATTTAAACATCATTGAGGGCATGGATGGCATGGGATTGCGGTGATTTTTGTGTGTTTTTTCGATTTTTTGGGGTGTTCATGGGCCTGTCCATGTGGGTGGGGGCAATTTTGAGGACTAGTGCAGGCTGGGCCTATCAATGTGGTGGGGGTCTAGGGGCCATTTTGAAGCCAGGCAGTGTGCTTTGTTGTGCCATAGGCCTGCACCCAGTCTGCCATGCTTTCATCCATTATGCCCAGGGGTACTCAGGGGTGCATGATCCTAGTCTTTCTGTGGGGTGTCTTGAATTTGAACATGATTGAGGGCATGGATGGCATGGGATTGTGGTGATTTTTGTGTGTTTTTCGATTTTTGGGCTGTTGTTGGGGCCTTTTGCCCAGGGCTAGTGAGTGGTGCATGGGCCTAGTCTTTCTGTGCGGTGTCTTGAATTTAAACATCATTGAGGGCATGGATGGCATGGGATTGCGGTGATTTTTGTGTGTTTTTTTGATCTTTTGGGGTGTTCATGGGCCTGTCCATGTGTGTGGGGGTCATTTTTGAGGACTGGTGCAGGCCGGGCCTGTCTATGTGGTGGGGGTCTAGGGGCCATTTTAAAGCCAGGCAGTGTGCTTTGTTGTGCCATAGGCCTGCACCCAGTCTGCCATGCTTTCATCCATTATGCCCAGAGGTACTCAGGGGTGCATGGGCCTAGTCTGTCTGTGGGGTGTCTTGAATTTGAACATGATTGAGGGCATGGATGGCATGGGATTGTAGTGATGTTTGTGTGTTTTTCGATTTTTGGGCAGTTGTTGGGGCCTTTTGACCAGGGCTAGTGAGTGGTGCATGGGCCTAGTCTTTCTGTGGGGTGTCTTGAATTTAAACATCATGGAGGGCATGGATGGCATGGGATTGTGCTGATTTTTCTGTGTTTTTCGATTTGTTTGGGTGTTCATTGGGACTGGCCATGTGGGTGGGGGCCATTTTGAGTGCTGGTAAAGGCAGGCCCTGGCCATGTGCTGGGAGGCAAGGGGCCATTTTGAATGCAGGCAGTGTTATCAGGCCTGCATCCATTTTGCCTAGCTTTCATCCATTATGCCCAGGGGTAGTGAGTGGTGCATGGGCCTAGTCTTTCTGTGGGGTGTCTTGAATTTGAACATGATTGAGGGCATGGATGGGATGGGATTGTGGTGATTTTTGTGTGTTTTTCGATTTTTGGACTGTTGTTGGGGCCTTTTGCCCAGGGCTAGTGAGTGGTGCATGGGCCTAGTCTTTCTGTGGGCTGTCCTGAATTTAAACATGATTGAGGGCATGGATGGCATGGGATTGTGGTGATTTTTGTGTGTTTTTCGATTTTTGGGCTGTTGTTGGGGCCTTTTGCCCAGGGCTAGTGAGTGGTGCATGGGCCTAGTCTTTCTGTGGGGTGTCTTGAATTTAAACATCATGGAGGGCATGGATGGCATGGGATTGTGCTGACTTTTCTGTGTTTTTCGATTTTTTGGGGTGTTCATGGGGACTGCCCATCTGGGTGGGGGCCATTTTGAGTACTGGTACAGGCAGGCCCTGGCCATGTGCTGGAAGGCAAGGGGCCATTTTGAATGCAGGCAGTGTTCTCAGGCCTGCACCCATTTTGCCTAGCTTTCATCCATTATGCCCAGGGGTAGTGAGTGGTGTATGGGCCTAGCTTTCTGTGGGGTGTCTTGAATTTAAACATCATGGAGGGCATGGATGGCATGGGATTGTGCTGATTTTTGTGGTTTTTTCGATTTTTTGGGGTGTTCATGGGGACAGGCCATGTGGGTGGGGGCCATTTTGAGTGCTGGTACAGGCAGGCCCTGGCCATGTGCTGGGAGGCAAGGGGCCATTTTGAATGCAGGCAGTGTTCTCAGGCCGGCACCCATTTTGCCTAGCTTTCATCCATTATGCCCAGGGGTAGTGAGTGCTGCATGGGCCTAGTCTTTCTGTGGGGTGTCTTGAATTTAAAGATCATTGAGGGCTTGGATGGCATGGGATTGTGCTGATTTTTATAAGGTTTTCGAGTTTTTGGGGTGTATAACTGAACTGATGTTCCTCTGTCTTCCATTGCTTTTAGGTGCACAAGACTCAAGAGAACCACCAGTGCCAGGAAGAAGTCCTGCAGCGGTGTGTGTGTGCAGCATAACGTCACACGACGTCACGTCTGGCCACAGACAACTCTGCAACTCGTGCAACTGCGGCCTGCTGTTCTGACCTCTGAAGTTCCACGTAGCTCCTCTAGCAAGAAAATTGCCAGTAAGGAGCAGAAGAAGCAAGTTACCAAGGAGACTACTGTGCCGCCCGCCACATTTTTTGGGAATAAAAAAAAAAGTACGCCTGCAGCAGCAGCGGGATCTGCTGGGGACCAAGCTGGGAGCAGCACCCCCGCTTTATTGGGCTCAGTACCACCACCACCACGCCAACTTACGTCCAAGCCCTTGAGTGCTGCAGAGGCAGCCAGTCTACTTGTTCAATCACCATCGACCAGTGATGTTGGCTCATGGCAAGAAAGTAGCATCAATGTCCCTCAATCAACACAGGTTGTTGTAACTCATCTGACGAGTGTTGAACAGCCACAGCCGCAACAACAACCACATGTTCAAGTACAAGCCCAAGTACATGTGGAAGGAGAGGCAGCGCAAGGAGATGCGCAAGCAGAGGTGCATGGAGGGGCACAAGTGCCCACAATAGTTGTTCCTCCCAAAGTAGGGGCACATCAGGAAATCGACATTCAAGCCGAGGTATCATTTGAGGAAGCCACTTCTCCTGATGATCATTCATTGTCTTCCACATCCCTAGCAAGGAAAAGATCAAGGGTGGTGTCTACATCTTCTTCAACCCCACCTCCTTCTGATGATACAGATCAAACTTGGGAACCACCACTGCCGTCTGAGAGTGAGGCACACCATGATCTGAAAAAGTTAGCTAAGCGTAAAAGGAAGGTCCCCAAAACTCTCATAGTTATGGAGTGTGATGACGCTCAACAAGAAGTGGCGTATACTCCTGCTGATGAAGAATCTCACGACGACGACGCAGTCATCATAGGCTTCACTCCAGCCTCAGTGGGCATGCAGCAAACAGACATTTTGACCCTAGCCCAAAAAGCTGATGAGCGTGATGATGTTGTTGACGAGGAGGCAATGGGAACACCATCATTGGAGTTAACTAGTACACCACAACCTACCGCTTCCATATTTCCTCCTCGCCAGAAGGGACCTCCATCCACCTCGACCTCAATTAGTGGTGGTGCAAGTGCACAACGTAGTAAAGTTCGGCAATACACATCCTCCCCTTCATCTGGCATTAGCAGCATGACCACCACCAGTATCGCCTCCTCCGGCCCCCACAGACATTTCAAGTCCGCAGTTTGGGACTTCTTTAGTGTTTGCCCAAAAAAGGAAAACATAGCCATTTGTAGTATTTGTAAGTTTGCAGTTAGTTGTGGTAAGTTTGGTACCAACTATGGTACCGGAGGCCAGAGAGGTCATCTTAAGAGACAGCACGCTGTCCAATGGTTTGCGTACCTAAAGGAGATCAAGGAAGCCCGAATTGCAAGTCAACAAAATGTTGATGTTTCATCTGATGATGACGAGGAGGAAGAAGCGTCAAACACTTCACTTACACCCAGTACCCCTGTCAGCACACCCCCAGTGAGCCACACTAAGAGTGTGGGAGAGAGTGAGACACCAATGCGAAAAAGTTCATCAGCGAGTGTAACTGGGTCGAAGAAGTCATCATCATCATCCCGTAATATGGTCCAGGCCAACATTAGACCCATGTTGTTTTCAGAACCGCCATATGAACGCAACCACCCACTGACGCGTCTGTATAACACTAAGCTGGCTAAAATGCTAGCTCTTGACCTTCTCCTTTTTTCTTTTGTAGAAGGGTTTGGTTTTCTAGAATTAGTGGCAGCGCTCAGCCCTAAATGGAAGGTTCCTAGCCGGTTCTATTTTGCCAGAGTTGTGGTTCCAGCACTACATGAAGATGTGCTGGAGGTGATTGGGGCAGCTTTGCAGAAGAGTGCTGTTCACACTATACATCTGACAACAGACATGTGGACCAGTGGCGCAGGCACTGATTACATGTGCATCACTGCACACTGGGTCTCTTTTTCAGGGGTTAAAGCAAAGCTAAACGCAGGTGTTGACCCGGACCAAGTTTTTAAAGCAGCTCGGAAACATGCAACACTAGCCATGTTTGGCTTGGAGAAACGTCATACAGCAGAAAACATTTTGAATGAGTTTAACACAAAGGTCTTTCACTGGCTGTCCCCAAAAAAACGCAAGATTGGTTATGTTTCCACGGATAATGGCGCCAATGTAGTTAAGGCCATGGATCATGGTAATTATTTCCGAGTGCCGTGTTTGGCGCACTGTATAAACCTGGTTGTTAAAACATTCTTGAGTGAAGACAGTCCAGTGTGCGAGTTAGTGGCCACCTGCCAAAGAATGTGCAACCATTTCAGCCATTCTTTTAAGGCCGGGAAGCATCTGAGGGACCTGCTACATGAACGTCGAATGCCAGTGAAAGCACTCATCCATGAGGTGCCAACACGTTGGAACTCAACCTTCTACATGCTTGAGCGTCTGTATGAGCAGTTTACGGTACTCGATCAGTATTTCTTAACACTGGGTACAGCTCAGAAGGACCTGAGGCTAGATGCGGCACAATGGAAGCTAGTTAAAAGCCTGACAGACATGCTTCGTCCTTTTGAGGTCTTCACGCGTGCAGTCAGCAGGGAGGACTGTAATTTGGGAAAAGCTATCCCACTGTTGCGCATGCTGGAGCACCAACTGAAGGTGGTGTCTTCTATGTTTCAAAAAGATGAAGAAAAGCAGGAAGCTTTTGTTTTGGCAGAGAAATTATTGGAGCGCCTACTTGGCGATGAACGTCTTCAAATGATCCAATTAGAACAGAATTACATTTGTGCTACTATTCAGGATCCACGCTACAAAAAGGCGCTGGCAGGCAGAGCATTCTTTCCTTTTGGTGATGAAGATGTTACAAAGTACAAACATTGGCTAGCCTTGTCAGCCATGAGGTTTGAAAGAGAACGGCAGAAAATTGAAGGAAAAGGCAGTACATCCGCATCAGCAGGCCATCCCCAGTCAAAAGAATCCACTTTTGCACCTGTGGCCATGGCAGAAGTGACCTCTCAGCCGTTAAAGACACCGGGAACCGGATCATCTGCACCAGACACAACAGTAACATTGTGTGAATAAGAGGATTGGCTAACTCTGCTTGGGTTTGGTTCTCAAAAGGTCCCAGCAAAAAGTAAGCAAAGTGGAGGAACCGTGGAGAACCTTCAGTCGATGGTGCAGGACTATCTGAATGACTTAACAGAGGTCTATGTTAATGCTGACCCATTGGCGTATTGGCATGGGAAAAAAGAACTGTGGGCACAGATCTCCAACCTGGCTATAAACTACTTGTCTTGCCCACTCGCAAGTGTGTCTTCTGAACGTGTTTTCAGTGCTGCTGGTGGCATTGTAACTTGCAAACGGACCCGCCTCTCGCCCAAAAATGTGGTGAGGTTAACAATGATCAAGATGGGAGGAGCTACGCAGGCATCCAAGATGGTCGCGTAAGCAGAGGGCTCCCGGGACCCGCGCCGCCCTCCTGCAAATATCCTTGAAATATTCTGGTTTTTATTATGGGCTTTTGAAGATCTACTCTTGCTGACTTCATTATTATTTCAAGAATTGAAATCAGATGGCAGGAACCGATTTTGCATCAACTCTAACTTTCTGGCCTGCCCCCGATCGGGACCGGGGACTCTGCTGCTCTGGTGGGCCGAGGAGTAAGTCAACAACAACGGCTTTAGGGACATCCTCCCGGCCGGCCGCATTGTTGCTTTCAGTTTCGATTTCTCCTCGACCCCTCGATAGACTGTTCTAAGAGCGATTCGGCTCTCAAGTTGGTGTGGCTTCGACCCCCTGTGTTGTCCTGTCATATCCCTCGTCTCGCATTCTACAGTATTGGCCTGAAATTCTACTTTGGTATCTCAATAACATCGGCCATTTTCACCAGGTCCAGCGGGCCCCTTTGGGGCGCGGCTTCCAATATGGCTTCCAAGCCTGAGTTCGAGAGGCGCAGGACGAAGACGCCGACCTGTGGGGGACCTATCCAGACTAATGTTATGGATCGTTACACGCAACCGAAGGGTTCCCCCGGCGGTGCTGGCCGTACTCTTGCGGACCCCAGGACAGACCCTACAGCGCCATCGGAGGTTTCACTCCAGGACCTAATGAGTGCCATCACTGGGATGAAGGCTGATATGGGGCTACAGTATGAAGCTATTGTCTCCAAGATTGATACTGTGGCTGTTGATGTCACACTTATTAGAGCGGACCTGGCCAAGACTAATGAGAGGGTCAAGGCTCTGGATTTGAAAGCCTCCAGTCTCATCACTGATATGGCGGACGCACAGTCGGAGATTGGTAACCTGCGATCATCGCACGACATGATGGCCAGACGACTGGACGACTATGAAAATAGGGCCCGGCTGAACAACATTCGCTTGGTGGGAGTTCCCGAAAACCTAGATGCCACCACTGTTGACCGTCTTGTGGAGGATCTGATCCTCAACCATCTTGCTCCCGCCGGACTCAGCAAATTCTTTGCAGTTGAGCGTGCGTATCGCCTCCCGGGTGGGCAGACTAAACCGGGGGCCCCCGAGGCCTATTATTGCAAGGCTTTTCCATTTTCGGGACCGGGACGCTATCCTCCAGGCCTCCCGTGGTCATGGCCCATTTAAGTTCGAAAACAGTACTGTTACCATCTACCCGGATTTTACTCCTCAAGTCCAGCGACAAAGGATGGGGTTCCAGGGAGTGAAACAGCGCTTGCGGTACTTGGGACTCAAGTATGTGATGCTGTTTCCAGCTCGACTGCGCATTGAATATCAGGAACGAACATTTTTCTTTGATCGACCAGACTGTGCCAGCGACTGACTTGATTCATTGCCGAAAAGAGACAATCTGAGCGGAAGCCCCGGTGGAGCGGAGGGGGTGCATCGGCACAGGAGTGACATTGTGGTTCTCGACGCCTGGTTCTTGTTATTATTTGTCAGCTGAGTTATGCCACTTGCTTCCTTATTGGTGGGGTTGGGCCCGAGGGTGGTTCGGGTGTGGGTAGACTCTTTTCCTCCTCCGGGGTTCTTTGTGTAGTGTAGTTATGAGAGGGCGACAGGCACACTGCAGATTGGGGTGGCTTTTTAGTCGTACGCAGGGGTGCAGGGTGGGGGGTGTTGTAACAGGAGGTTGTTGGGGGGTGGGGGAGGCTTTGTTTTTGTTATCGCATTTGTTTTTTTTACATGGCACTGTATGCTTTGCTTTTATCCTACTGTGGTTGGGCTCCGGGGAGAGAGGGTTGCGGTCCTTTACTGGGATGGGAGGTGGTGAGTTGAAGTTGCTGTCCTGGAACGTTAATGGTCTGGGGGATAAGATAAAACGTGGCGTTGTTCTCCAGTTCCTCCGACGCCAGTCCCCTGACATTGTTTTGTTACAAGAGACCCATCTGATAGGGAATGCGTGCAGGGCCCTGGATAGACGTGGTTACAGATTGGTCGCTCATGCTGGATTTACATCCAGTTCCAGAGGAGTGGGCATACTGATTAGATCCTCTCTGCCCCTTGAAATAGATGATGTTATACTTGATGATAGGGGTCGAGATGCTGCTATTTCGGGGAGGTGGGAGGGAAAGGTGCTCAATAGTAAATGTGTACGTCCCCCCGGGTCTCCAGGCTACTACCTATGCCGACCTCGGACAGATTTTGCTGGGGCTCCCCGATGGCCTCTTTATTCTTGGAGGGGATTTTAACTCTGTGGCCTCTGGTGACTCTGATCGATACCCCCTCCCCAGAGTCTTACCGAATTCCCAGATGTGGCTTTCTGAATTGCTGGAGACCTTTGGATTGGTGGATGTTTGGAGGCTGCTGCACCCCTCGCACTTGCAATATACGTTCCCTTATGGAGCCCACAGCAGCCTTTCTAGAATCGATTATTTCCTAATGCTGTCTGCCCACTCTCCTTCTGTGCGGGAGGTCCGTCACCTCCCTAGGGGCATTTCTGATCACTCTCCCTTGTTGCTCAGGGTCACGGTGGGTTTATGTAGTGAGGGAAGAGTCGCCCCTATTAATCCTTGGCTCTTGCGAAATCCCAAGACGCGCTCTGAGCTTATCAAGGCCATTGATTGCTATTTTGATGAAAATGTGGGGTCTGCTTCCTCTTCTGTTTTCTTGTGGGAGGCTTTTAAAACTGTTATACGGGGTTCTGCATTGTCGTTGATTGCTGCTACTAAGAAGACTAAGCAGGAGGAATTATTGCGCCTCGAGGATGAAATAACTGTACTTGAAAGTGAATTGGGTGGTAATGATACTCCTGCTATTTTACATTACCTGATTTTGAAGCAGGCAGACTATAGAGCCCTGGTGACCGACGCGGCTAAAGTTATGAATCGAAACCAGCTGGGCAGACTCTATGATGTGGGTGATAAGGCGAGTAAGCTCATTGCGTGGCTGGACAAGTCTGAGAGAGCGAATCGAGTTGTACCGGTGATTGAAAAGTTGAATGGGGATTGTGTGTCTGACCCGATTGGGATCGTAGATTGCTTTGGGGACCACCTTCAGACGGTCTATCGATCGGTGAGTGATAGGGATGAGTGCGATTCCCATTTGCTCCTGCGTGATATTGCGCTACCCTGCCTCTCTGATGAGGACAGGACCTTTATGGATGCGCCCATAACGGTGGACGCGGTCGCTGGTGCCATTCGTGCCCTCCGATCCGGTAATGCTATGGGGCCCAACGGATTGTCTATTGAGCTTTACAAGTTGCGGCCTGACAAAATGGCAGCATATTTGTGAAATATGTTTACTGAGGCCTTCGAAACTGGCCTCCTTCCTCTTGATCAGCGCTTGGCCACTATCGTTGTCATCCACAAGGAAGGTAAACCTCGTGATTGATGTGCTTCCTATCGACCCATTTCACTGCTTAACGCTGAACCCAAGATACTGGCCAAATTGCTTGCTACTCGTCTGCTTACGGTTATCGGCGACCTGATCCATCCGGATCAATCCGGTTTCATTCCGCATCGGAACTTCGCCCTTAACCTTCGGAGACTTCATGGAGTTCTCGCGAGAGCTGGAACTCTGACTGAACCTGCCATTTTGGCTTCCCTTGACGCCACTATGGCTTTTGATACCATTGAATGGACTTATCTCTGGGCAGCTCTCTCAAAGTTCGGTTTCGGCTCTAATTTTATTGCCTGGGTCAAACTCCTTTACGAACAACCACTGGCCCAGGTGATGGTGAATGCCAGGGTGTCTGGTTCGTTTGCACTTGGGCGTGGCACCCGACAGGGTTGTCCGCTGTCTCCATTGCTTTTTGCCGTAGCACTGGATCTGTTGGCCGAGTCGCTTTGTTGGGAGCCCTCGATCAGGGGCATCCAGTGGGCCCCAGATTTTGAAGATCGTGTCTCGCTGTATGCAGATGACATTCTTCTTTATCTCACCTCACCCCGGAAGTCTCTTAATGTGCTTTTTGATGTCCTCACCTCCTTCGGAAAGAACTCGGGTCTCGTTATTAACTGGACCAAATCCTGTGTTTATGTTCTGGCTGGGCATCTCCCACCGTTGCCTCGTAGATTGCCGATTCAGGTGGTCGAGACTGGATTTAAGTACCTGGGGATTCATGTTTGCTTGGATTCCACCGTCCGTTATGACCGTAATCTGCATGCTCCTCTCCGGTGACTTAAACTTGATGTCTTGTGATAGCGTCGCTTGCCCCTATCCCCATTGGGGCATGCGACTCTTTTTAAGATGATGTCGCTCCCTAGGTTCCTGTACGCACTTCAAAATTTTTTCGATCCTATACCCTCCGGGTATTTCCGTGAAGTCGAGAGCCCTCAGAGGCAATTGATTTGGGACGGGCGGGCTCGTATCTCCTTACCCAAACTCACTTTGCCGTGTTACGATGGTGGCATTGCCCTCCCCGATATCAGGCGCTACTACTGGGCCTCGCAGTTGTGCGCGGTTAATCACGTAACCTACGCCCCTGGTCCTGCTCCCACTTTTGCGATGGACAAACTTCTCCTGCCGGGTGGGAACTTCAACAGGGCACTGTATTCTAAGGAGCCATTTCGCGCCCTGACTGGTCCTACGAAAAGTGCTGTACGAGTGTGGCGTGATGCGAATGCTGCTATGGGATGGAGCGACAGGTTGACATGAATGACGCTGTTGTATGATTCTGATGGATTGGGCAATTTGTGGAGAACGAAAGGATTCGATAAATGGGATACGATTGGTATTAGCAAGGTGGAGGATCTCTGGTCCAAAGGGAATGTTAAGTCTTTTGAGGCTCCTAAAGTAGAATATGAACTTGGTGACAGGGAGCACTTTAGGTACCTTCAGGTGCGGCATGCCTTGACCTCCGTTTTCCCCCCGGGGATGGAGATTCCCCAGTCCTCGCCGCTAGAGGATCGTATTCTTGATGGCCACGTACCGGACAGTACTATATCCCTGATTTATAAAAAAACTCATTAATAACAGGGTTGATCTTCTTGTGCAACTCAGGGCTTCGTGGACCGCTGTCGGCCTGGAACTCGATGACGAGGATTGGCAAATGGCCGTCTCCTCCCCTAAGGAGGTGGCCATACCAGCTCGCCTCCGTTTTGTACAGTTGAAGATCCTCCATCGAGTATATATGACTGGTACGCGTCTGGTGCGAATGGGTTACTCCCTTGATGGGTTATGCAAGCGTGGTTGCGGTATGAGTGGTACCTTCTTGCATATCATTTGGGAGTGTCCTGAGGTGTCTGCCTTCTGGTCTAGAGTGTATAGGACTATGGAAAGGGTCACCGGGGTCTCTCTATCGCCTGAGGCCCGACGATGCCTTCTAAATGTCTGGGAACCGACGGATTATACTACGGCTCAGACTTTTTGGGCGACTCTTGGTAACATGGTTGCCAAGAGTGATATTGCTCAACTCTGGGGTTCCCGTAGGCCACCCGCGATAACTGCTTGGAAGGAGAACATGGACTGGTGTATGTTCAGGGAAAAGACGTCTATGTGGCTCGGGGCCGACCTAAGAAATGGGGCAGGATTTGGTCCCAATGGAATGCTTACTGTGGGAATATTTGCACCCCCTACTGGACTACACCATTGATGTTTCACTGTCCCCTTAGTTGACGTTCCGGACGTTTGTCTGTCATAATCTGTATATATCGAGCTGCTCGCCACCCTCCAACCCTAGCCATATGTCTCATTATTCTATGAAAATTGGATTCCTTGCCCTCTCCTCTAGAGTCCCTAGAATTGCCCTTTGCCATGTGTTTGTGTGATTTGTTTGTTGTATGTTCATTCATCAAAATTTTAAAATGAAACCTATTCCGTCCTTTTTCTGATTCTGCGTTGTGCACACATATACACTGAGAGTTGGTTGACCTGCATGCAAGATAGAAGCTCCGATGTGCACTGTTGTATTACTGACTGTCATAGCAGCCGGCCCGATGGGTTGTAGGCAGACGCTGTGTATTGCGCATAACAGAAATAAAGGTTTTAAAAAAATAAAAAATAAAACAATGATCAAGATGGATCAGCACCTCATGCCACCAGATTGCAAAGTACGAGAATACACGCCGGAAGAAGACGAGGAGGACAGCAACTTAGATGAGGGAATTTCTTCTCTGTTAGGTGACACTGACCTACTCCTGCCTGAATTCGCAGAGTATGAGGACGAACTCTTATTCCCTGACACCAAGCCCTGAAAATGGGCCAATGAATCAATAACTTTCTTTTTCGTCCTTATTCACTTTTATTCCAGTGTGTCTGTCTTTCTTTGTTTTGCACAGTTAATATAATTAAAACTTTAATCACCTAATCACAAAAACAAGCCCATAAGCAGAACTGTCTTCACCTATTTGTTTATTGATTTGAAGGTCTGCATTCCTCAGGTTCACAAGTTCACAAGAACATGCTCCTCTATCCTCCTCCTCCAGACTCCTATTTCCCTCAAAGCAGAGGGCTGGATTACGCCCAATGAAGAAAGACTCTGCACTTGTGGGGGTGTTCTACTTCTTTGCGGGTGAGTTGGCGGGTCTTGGGGCAATCCTGGGAAGGTGTAATACCGGTTAAACTGGTTTTGACCAAATCCGACTTGAAAACGTTTTTGACTTTTTGCTCACTATCATGTTTTCAGGGGCCTGTTTGGGGGGCTTCCTGGTGTTTGTGGGTGGCTTTTGGGGTCTGGGAGCACTGTACTTTTGCTTTTTGGCTGTTTGGGGGTCTTCTACTTGTTTTCGCATGGGTTGACGGCTCTGGGGCCATTGCTGGGAAGCTCTAATACCAGATAAAAGTGGTTTGGACCAAATCGGAGGCGAAATTCTTTTTGCGTTTTTGCTGACTTGCTTGTCTTTGAGGTGCTCTTTGGGGGGGTTCCGGGTTTTTGTGGGTGGGTTTTGGGGTCCGGGAGCACTGCTGGCACAGTCTAATTTTGATTGCACTTGCTTTTCAGGCAATCCATGGTGGAAAACGGGAGTTATGACCTAGCTGCACAGCGCGTTTGGACAGAAGGCCGAAAAATATTGTAAGTATGAGATTTTCCTTTTTGGCTGTTTGGGGGTGTTGTGCTTTTTTGCGGGTGGGTTGGCGGGTCTTGGGGCATTGCTGGGAAGGTCTAATACCGGATAGAAGTGGTTTGGAGAAAATCCATGCGGAAAGGCCTTTTGACACTTTTTGTAACTTAGGGTTCGTTCGGGTTAGCCCTAGCAGCAGGATTGCATGAGTTGCGGGGGTGTTCTAGATTTTTGCAACTGAGTTCTGGGGTCTTAGAGCACTCGTGGGAATGTGTAATTTTAGTTGCAAGTGATTTGAAGAAAATCCATCGTGGGAAAGGGGGGATTTGGCATAGTTCAAGAAAGCGTTTGCCACTATTCTTAACTTAGGGCTTGTTAGGGTTAGCTGTATTTGTATTGCATGTGTTTGGGTGGGGGCTGTTTGTGGGGGGGATTTGCGAGTCTTGGAGCGATGCTGGGTATGGATACTTTTGCTTGCTTGCAAGTGGTTTGAATACAATCCACGGTGGGTAAGGGGGGATTTGGGCCTAATTTTACTTTCAAAGTACGTTTTGTCACCAGTTTTCTACTAGGCCTCGTTTTTTGAGATCTGATTGGGGGTCTTCTACATTTTTGCGACTGGCTTTAGTAAGGGTCTGGGTGGGAGCACTGCTGGGAAGGTCTAATTTTGTTCTAAAACACAGTTTACAGTACACCTATCTTGAGGGGAAAGATTCGCTAAATTCATTTGCCCATACTTATTTATCCTTCAAAAGGAGACTCAGACAGAGTACACACTTTCAAAAATATTGTACTGTCTATTAGGAAACTCAAAGTGTGACTTTTTGCACTACACAGCGTACATACCTTACATTTATTTGTCAGTGGTGTTCTAATATCACTTCCTGTTTTTCCATCAATAATTACAGGCTGGGTTTCAGTCTGTGCAATGGGAAAAAAAGGATGAAGTCAGGCTTCCCCTTAGCGAGCCGCAATTCAGCATCCACCAGGCAGGCAGTAGACAGGGTGTCTTCTGGTCACCAACATTGATGGACGGAGCGTCAGCTGAAATGGAGGAGTGCCGCTAATAAGAGGAATGGTTTGATGCATGCAACTTACTTACCAAATTCAACAGGACAACTACAACAACATACAGATACAGTATCCGTTCTTTTCTAATTATCTTTTATGTAATGTTATTGCTGTGAACTTCTATGAGTGTGACTATGCATTTCTTGGATCTCTCTCTGCTTCTAAATTGATCCCTACAGCCATTCTATAGGTTTTACTCCGGCTTTTTTTTAAACCTAATTTAATGGAAGAAGTGTTTCTCTGAGTGCACAGATAGGCAAGTGAAAACGCTGCAGCCTGTACTGTCGCATTCTGTCATTCACGGTTGTCGAAAGTACTACTTACTTTTCAGTAACCATGCATGCAGTAGTGCATGCACTTCCTTTATGTCACTTAAAAGATTTATGGTTAGCTTTGTATCCAAAGATTTCTTTATCTTCAATTATTTTTTGTCCATGCTGTGCTTTTTTTTTCTTCTCTCAAAAAAACTTTCCCAAATCCCCCATTCCCATCCATTTTACAAACCCTAACCCTCTTCCCCCGGGCTGTGTGGTTTTGATTGATGTGTGACTAAATGACAGCAATAATTCCACACACTTGCTGGGGAGGATAAGGTCATAGCAACAGGCTGGTGAAGGAATCCGAGGTGCTGTACTTCCCTGCAGGGACCTTCCCTTTACCGCAGGGCTATAGTATAATACAAGTGAACCTTTGTGAAGAGGCTTATCGACCAGAAAGGACTGTAATATAACAAATGTAGCAATGTTCTTGCAGTTCTTGCTCTCCCTTGCAGAGCCTTGTTGAGCAGAGATATTGGCTTTGCAGGTTTTCTTTGGCATTGCGCAAAGTAACAAACAAATCCAATATGACTGCCATGAGTCAGCACACACGTGCAACCATCTTAGTATGCTTTTTCTTTTAATTTATGAAAAAAACCGTATTAATATGGCTGCTCATGCAGGCAAATGTTTGCACATAAAATCATTCCAAAATAGACACCAGATATATAATTCAAAAATAGCCATCTATATATCTGCTCCTCAGAGGAGCAGATATATATATGGCTATTTTTGAATTACCCCTTAGGGAACTCTTCCAAACAATAGAGGTTTATCAGCAATTCCACATCTGATTGCTAAAGGGTAACTTCAGTGGATAAGTCAAACATATCCTGAAAGCATAACAGGTATGTGCAAATTCTCTTGGCTTCACCGAGATGAAGAGATAGCACTGCCTAGATCTTCCTGTGCTTCCAAGTGGGATTGTTAAAAGTATGCATGTGAGAGATGGGAGGGGTGTCTGTGCTTTGATCTCCCCTGCTTGATCATATAAGTGTATGGTTGAAGGACTATGTGTCATATCACCAGAATGTTGATAAATTGTTTTGTAGATGCCAATCATTGGTTAACTGCTTTTTTGAAAGCTGTTTTTAGCCTATTTTTTTATGTTTTTGTCTATGTGATGGTGTATAGACCTGAAACATTGTTTACAGGGAGATATTGTCTTTTGTCTTGAAGAAGGTGGTGCTCAAGCCGCAACATCCACTGAAACGTGTCAACGCTTTTGTCAACAGGCTTACTGTAGACTGTAAAAGGCATTTGACAATATTGTTATACTTTGGCAAAAAATCAAATGCGCTAAAATGAATTTTGGTCTGATGTGTTAACCTGTTTTTATGACTAGAAACTATTTTCCCGAACAGGTTCTCCCATTGGTGTATATTACAGTACTTTTTATTATTGTGGACACCAGCTGTCCTTGCTGGTTTTTATTGTGTCTGTATGGTAATATTTTGTCTTTTATATTTTAATAAAATACCTAGGTACTGATCGAGCACTTGACCTTTGATGGTGTTGATATTATGTTCTGGTGACTTGACTGAAAATTTTGAGCGTATGTGGTGTGGTTCTGCTTTCAAAGTATACCAAAGGGGAACTCTCTTTTGACTCTTATCTGGAAGATTGGCTGCAAGAGGTGGTGGTCCCAGAAGGCCTCTCCAAATTCTACGCCTTGGAGTGGGCACATAGAGTCCCGGCGTAGCCGCCTTGCCTTGGGGCCCCACCTGACCCGATGGTGGCCCGCCTCCTGCACTTTAGAGGCAGGGATCACCTTCTGCATGAGGCGCAGGCACATGGCCCCTTTGTAGTGGATAATGCCAAAGTGTCCTTGTACCCAGACTTTACCCTCCAGGTCCAGATGCAGAGGGCATTGTTCAGGGCTATGAAGCAGAAAAAATTTGATCTGGGACTTCTCTACACCTTGCTGTACTCTGCCTGCTTGAGAGTCGAGGTAGAGGACAGGGTGCACTTCTTGAGTGACATGTCTCTAGTGGCCTGGGGATGGGAGTGACCGGGGAGATGGTCAGGGCTCCACAGGTGGATGGCGGCTGGGGTCACGGTATAGGCAACTTCTTTCTGGGGGTCAAAGTATGTCCCTTCTCAAAACTCCAAGGCACTTATGGACTTTCTTTGGGGCATTTTTTACTAAAAGGAGCCTTGGTCCATGGAATATGTGAGTTGTGGGGTCGCAGAGTTGCAGAACCACCTGAACATGACTGTTTGCGCCATCTTTTTCTTAATACGAAGCAAACTGAGGAGGCCATGTAACTTTATAGAGCTCTCCTGAAAGGAGAGCAGCCGTAACCAGCACAATTTTACAACTTTGTTCGAACTGGGAGGAGGACTCGGGGATACCCTTGTCTGATTCGACTTAGAGGAGGGTGCTGGAGGTTACCCTTCAGGTGTCTAGAAATGCTCGCATCAAGCACATCCAGTTATACTACTTACACCGGGCTTACTTAACACCCTGGTGAATATATGTTATGTTTCCACTGTGACATCAGCCTGCTCTAGATGCTATGCAGAAGATGCAGGCTTTTTACATGTGGCATTGTACTACCCACTGTTGCTGCCATACTGAACCACTGTTTATGTGTGGTTCATGGGGAGACTGGTCAGGAGTTCGTGCCTAGTCCCCAGCTGTGCCTAGTGGGCCTTCATGAACGTTCTGCAGCCAGGAAAGTAACATACAGATGTATATGGCCCTGGAATTGATTCTTGATTGCAGACCATTAACTATGAGCTGGAAATCATCTCTCGGCCTGGATGTAATTAAATGATGATTCAAAGGGAGGAGACTAGGGGAATCCAGAAAGTGTTGATCATGCCTACATAGGATGCAGTATTGTTGGCTTATCCCCACCTGGACTTTGCAGGTCGCATTGTGACAAATTTTACTTAAGTTCCCCAACGCCACACAGCGGGTATCATTCCCCGCCTTGGGATATCCTCCTTAGGTACTTATGGGGTCATAAGTGTGATTTGGCATGTGCTCTGGTGTTGGGTGAACAAGCTCACAAATTTATCGGGTGGTATGTTAAACATTGATTCAGCCACTGTGGGTGTGTGGACCTTACCCACGGGGGCACTCTATTTGTTCCTCCATTTTACCATTGACTTGCTTGACATGATGCTACTAGTTCTTCTAATCACCATGTGTATTGCTTATACTGTGTACTTTGCCTGTTGTCTCCAATGCTTTGTATTTTGTTTATTGGTTTAAAATACTAATAAAAAATATTTACAACAAAAAAAAGAAATTTGGCCAACCATTGATTGACCTATTTAACCTACTTAAGTCTGTGGTTTATGGTGTAAGAAAGTCAACCCCGGGCCTGAAAGTTGATTGCCATCAGTGGACTGCAACATCTATAAGGATATCCACAAGTTTTTTTTTGTTGTTTGGAGTCTTACATAGCGCAAACTCAACCCAAAGTTACCAGAGCACTTTACATGAGCACCAGTTGTGTTACATATAGACACATTATTTTTTTTTGTTATGCACTGGGAGATTTAGTGATTTGCCCACAATTACAGGATGTTGAGTGTCCATGCCAAGACTAGAACCTGGTTCCCCAGCTTCAAGGTCGACCGCTCTAGCCATTAGGCCACATTCTCTCCCCAGGGTTGACATTTATACTATAGCTTCCGGCAGCTGCGGCCCTTGCAGGTAACAGTGGTGGGGTGGGGGCCAGGCTGGAGGGGAGTCAACAGATGACAACAAGGTAAAATAACATTTAAAAAAAAGAAAATGACTTACCTTGCGCTCGCCGCATTGCATTTTTTAAAATTGTATTTTACCTCGTCATCGTTGGTTACTCCCCTACCCCCCAAAGAACCCTGCCAATTCATTGTTTAGCATAAGGAGGGACCTGAAGAAAGAAAAGCCTGTCCTCCCAATGCCCACATTAGTCAGGCTTCCTTCAAACAGAGTGGGAGGGAAGTGACCCCCACAACTGGTTTTGAGTTCACACGGGAGTTGACTGCTCATTTTACTGACCACAAATGTTGGTGGACACAAGAGCACTGTTCAAAGAAAGAAGGTTACCCCATCTTGGAAATAAGATGTGAGGTGCACTGTGGCATTGTTTACACTAAGGATAAATGGATGTGCTGCATGGGTAAGGTTGCTCTTGGGGACTTTTCTTCATTGGTTAAGGAGTGTCCAGTAGTCACCCCTACCCACAAGCAGATGTCAATCATAAATGTGCCACCAAATACTTTTCTGGACCTGTGAAAGAACAGAAGCCAAGTGAAGCTTGCTTGCAGTGATCTAAGATAAGCCTGCACCTCTTGTGCTCAGGACAAAGAAGTGGAATCCAATGACCAGGAAGCTGACCTCCTGTGTGGCCACAGGGACAAATCATGCTAAAAAACAGTGTTCCTGAAGTGACCAGTTGACCAGTACCAACTGAAATTGGTCAAGACCTTGTATCTGGTCGCTGGTGGAGCGAGTCCTGGCTTCTGCCTCTCAGAACTTTGGAGCCTTAGAAATGGCCCAGAAGAGCCATTATATGGACCTTGAAAGGGTGAGCCTTTCAAGACCTCTGGAGCTATCAAGGGGGCTTTGTGGTCAAGGTGACCGACTTTCATGCACATTCCTCAGATACATCTTTAAATTTGACACCCTAAATATTTGAGCTCCATATAAAAAGTCCCAAGGTTTTGCCCAACCATTCCTAAACCTCTGCAAACCACCATGAAAAACAAAAAAGCCAGATCCAAACCAGCGAAACACGATTCAAAGCGGCCTGTCAACCTGACACCAAACTACTGCACGTCTAATTTATGTTCTATGTTACGTTTTCTGTAATTTATCTAAACCGCACCCATCCACACCAATCTACATGTTCAATGTTACATGGGCGCGAGAAGGACGGGCAGACACGAGAACAATGTACAACCAATCTCCGAACTAGCTGCAAACACAACCAGTATTGAAACCCGGAAGGCCCTATGTAAATGTCCGACCAACCGGCTAAATGTTGTTTGTCACTCTGTTTTCTGTAACATGTAAATACCAATAAAAATATATATTTTTTTTAAATTTCCAAGGTAAAATCAATGACCCGAATGAACCCGCTTGGTGTATCTCACTCCAAGCTCTATCAAGGTCAACGCGAAATTGCACCTAGGTCCCAGAATACAACTTTCATGGACTATCATTGGTGATTAGTGTTTTTTGGCAATATTTTTACTTAAAACTTTTAAAATTCCTATCTCCAATTCCCCATTGTTTATTAAACTTCACTCTATTTTACTAATTTGGTTTGGGATTTCTATTTTTGTGTGATTTGACTCTATTCCTGTTAAGATACTGATTAAATACTTTACGCATTTCCCTAATTTAATCAAGCCAGTCTGCTCTATGCCATATCTACCGCACATTGAGCTCAAGTTAATTTAGAGACTTTAGATTCACCTTGACAAGCTAATATAATTATTTCTTTATTCCATTATTCCCCAAATAACAATATTCTTTTGTCCACCGCCCATGTGTGTTGAGTCACCGGAAGCCATATTAGATTTATTCACTTTATTTTTACTTTGCACAACTCCAAAGCAAACAAGCATATTGGATTGTGCTTTATTTTACATTTTATTAGTATCAGTACACTTATTTTCAATATTTTTACTTGACAGTGTTTTTATTACTTTGACTGTCAATTGTCCCTACGATTAAAATTCACCTTTTCTCCTCTGTCAGTATTAGCATTACCACAGTGCACTAGTGCTACTGCGACTGGTAATGGAAAATCCCCCAACGTCTAGAGGACGTGCTGTGATAGAATTTCTTCTACCATGCTCTCTACCCAAGGTGGAGGAAATTCTTACAGTGGATTAGCCTCCAGATTTTACAGTTGTTTAAAAAATCCGTAGATTTCCAGTAGCACCAGATTTGAAATGGAGTGTTTAATTTTTAGCATAGTAGGCAGATTTGAAACTTTACACCCTAATTGCAATGTCAATTTACTTCTAACAACAATCTTATTTGGCGACCAAGTCAAAGATCAGGCGCACAGCTCTAAGTAAAGGAATGTATTACAAAATAGAATCAAATCTGAAGCGTGAACTCGAAGAGAGAAAGGTACTGGTTACCAAACAGTCACCAAAACACCCCAGAACTCCAGGGTAAATTGACATTCAAAACAGTATCTCTCTGAGCTCCACAATTGTAATCACTAGATCGTGAATCCACCAATCTGGTATAGTGTTCAAATATGCTCAAGTGCAGGAGTAATATCTTTCTTGCCACAGTAATGTCCTTTAGTAAGAAAATTCCACCAATCCGGTATTCGAATCTCTTTTAATGGTATTATTTCTTCAATCCAATTCACAATTGTCCTTAATTGTCTTTCAGCCAACAGGTGTTTCGTCTGATGCTAATCCCTGCATCAACAGACTTCATCAGGGCTGAAACCCAAACACATTTACAATATTAAATGTATCAGCCAGTCAAATTATTACATTACCCATTACCAAATTCACCAAAAAAAGTGTATAATGATTATCAAGTCCAATCAGGAGGCTACCAAAATTGCCCATAAGAATAAGAGAAAGAAAGGATCAAAAAGTCACCCCGGTGAAAATTAAATATATACCATGCTTGGTACTCAAAGGGGAATACTGAATTAAAGTAGTCCCAAACGCACCATTACCGCACTCAATAGATAGCAAAGTGTTACCTCAGTCACAATTAAGTCTTGTCAAAAAACAATAATTCAAAGTATTTCAATATTGCGTAGAGATCAGTTAGAAGAACCTGGAACAAAGGTATACTATCCTGGTAAGTCTCATAATATGTGAAAGATTCTAATTATAAACACATAATGCCTAATGCCCGATAAAACGTGCAGTACATCACTGCTGTAATTAGGATGCAATGCTAAATTCAAGAGCTACTAGTATTTGGTATTAATACTTGTAATTAAACATCTAAAAGTGCCTAATATCATATTAGATATAATCCTGCATACAAAGGAAGTTGAGACATAAATACATATATTATCTCACCTATCATCGTATAGGTTAATCATCTCCGAAAGGAACATCAAACGAGATACAGCAAATTTGGTATCTGGATACACGAGTACGTGTACCTAAAAAAGACGAAGTATCATTTAAATTTCGATATAAACAATCAAAGTAGTCAATGCAGCAAGTACGTCTACCAATGGGTAATAACGAGAACATTAGATATTAATACAGAATACTCTTAAAGTAAAGGGTGAGCATATACTAAATTACTAGTATTGTTAAGGAGCGCATTCGTAAATTGCACGAGTGCGTGTAAAATACTAATATAGGGGCATATATAACAGTTAGGAACCGCCTGCGTTAAAGTCGGTACAAGCGTTTACCTGTCTATTGACCGCAATATCTCCTCGTGAACTTCCCGGCTTTCGCGTTCGCATTCTCATTGGGCGCCATATTTAAATGCTTAAGCTTGAACTACGGACTTCGAGCGCCATGTTTGAAGAGTCAAAAGTCTATAGTAATCAATCATTACAACTACGAGTTATTCTAAATGCGTCGAGACAAGATTGTAATTTTATAAATAGAATAATCCGATGTTTGGATGATTTTTAATTCAGAAATCGATACAAATGTTGTATCCTTAATGTACTCCGTATAAAATCCTAATGTTCCTTTTTAACCTTAATGTGAACTATAATAAATAGGTACACATTAAAGAATATCCTTATTTAAACTGCTGTCGCAAATTTGACAATGAAGAACCTTATCTAGTTCTGTATCACACAATTCTTAATCTGCTCAGTACATTCTATAAGGTTCTTCATAGTTAGAATTGGTGTATTTTATGTACAGAATATTTTAGATACATTACTTTGTTTGATAATTATTTCTCATGGATATGATTGCTGATGTTATATGAAGCTATATGACAAATAAGTATGTAATTAATAACAGTGCACATTTACTCTATCCACTTCTCTTTCACTTTCCTCCTTTTCCTTGAATGAACTTTTTGCATTTTTTCATATTCTCGCTTATAATATGAGAATATTGAGATGAGGGTGTAGAAACCGGGATAAAGGTATACAAATCCGACAATAATTTGGATCAGATCGCGTGGGTTAGATGCCTAGGGTATGACAGTTACTTTTGAACTCACTGGTTCGATTGAGCTATTAACATTATTCGACCCGATACACATGTTATTTTTTCTTATTTTAAAAATTTGTTTTACTTGACGCTTTAGAATTTATTCTCAGAATAAGGAGGGTCAAACTGTCCCATAATGTGGACAGAATTAGAGTAGATGAAAATAAGCATGAAATATTATCGAATTACAACTTGGCGCTTGGTTACTGGAAATAAAGATAGGACTAACTCGATGTTATGATACATTGTCAAATTTGCGACAGCAGTTTAAATAAGGATATTCTTTAATGTGTACCTATTTATTATAGTTCACATTAAGGTTAAAAAGGAACATTAGGATTTTATACGGAGTACATTAAGGATACAACATTTGTATCGATTTCTGAATTAAAAATCATCCAAACATCGGATTATTCTATTTATAAAATTACAATTTTGTCTCGACGCATTTAGAATAACTCGTAGTTGTAATGATTGATTACTATAGACTTTTGACTCTTCAAACATGGCGCTCGAAGTCCGTAGTTCAAGCTTAAGCATTTAAATATGGCGCCCAATGAGAATGCGAACGCGAAAGCCGGGAAGTTCACGAGGAGATATTGCGGTCAATAGACAGGTAAATGCTTGTACCGACTTTAACGCTGGCGATTCCTAACTGTTATATATGCCCCTATATTAGTATTTTACACGCACTTGTGCAATTTACGAATGCGCTCCTTAACAATACTAGTAATTTAGTATATGCTCACCCTTTACTTTAAGAGTACTCTGTATTAATATCTAATGTTCTCGTATTTACCCATTGGTAGACGTACTTGCGGCATTGACTACTTTGATTGTTTATATCAAAATGTAAAAGATACTTCGTCTTTTTTAGGTACACGTACTCGTGTATCCAGATACCAAATTTGCTGTATCTCGTTTGACGTTCCTTTCGGAGATGATTAACCTATACGATGATAGGTGAGATAATATATGTATTTATGTCTCAACTTCCTTTGTATGCACGATTATATCTAATATGATATTAGGCACTTTTAGATGTTTAATTACAAGTATTAATACCAAATACTAGTAGCTCTTGAATTTAGCATTGCATCCTAATTACAGCAGTGATGTACTGCACGTTTTATCGGGCATTAGGCATTATGTGTTTATAATTAGAATCTTTCACATATTATGAGACTTACCAGGATAGTATACCTTTGTTCCAGGTTCTTCTAACTGATCTCTACGCAATATTGAAATACTTTGAATTATTGTTTTTTGACAAGACTTAATTGTGACTGATGTAACAGTTTGCTATCTATTGAGTGCGGTAATGGTGCGTTTGGGACTACTTTAATTCAGTATTCCCCTTTGAGTACCAAGCATGGTATATATTTAATTTTGACCGGGGTGACTTTTTGATCCTTTCTTTCTCTTATTCTTATGGGCAATTTTGGTAGCCTCCTGATTTGACTTGATAATCATTATACACTTTTTTTGGTGAATTTGGTAATGGGTAATGTAATAATTTGACTGGTTGATACTTTTAATATTGTAAATGTGTTTGGGTTTCAGCCCTGATGAAGTCTGTTGATGCAGGGATTAGCATCAGACGAAACACGTGTTGGCTGAAAGACAATTAAGGACAATTGTGAATTGGATTGAAGAAACAATACCATTAAAAGAGATTCGAATACCGGATTGGTGGAATTTTCTTACTAAAGGACATTACTGTGGCAAGAAAGATATTACTCCTGCACTTGAGCATATTTGAACACTATACCAGATTGGTGGATTCACGATCTAGTGATTACAATTGTGGAGCTCAGAGAGATACTGTTTTGAAAGTCAATTTACTTCTATTTGGCTGGAGGAATATGTCAATGAATGCTAGGATAAAATATATAAAACTGTTAAGTATTTGAATACAGCTTCTCACAACTAACACAAAGGAATTATATTTCCCAGATTATGAAATGTTCCAGCGTAAATGTTTTACTATTTATTTAGTGCAATCCACAAGCTGCCTCATTGCCTCTTGGGGCTTAAATAATAGGTATTTATTTCTTAGCATAACCCTCCTTTATTCCTTTCTCTCAGAAGGATGAATTGTGAGAGAACCCTATAAGGATTGAATCCTTTGAACAGGGGATCAAACACAGGTCTGATCAGCCATGGCTCAGAGTCTGTGGCTGCCTTACTAGAGGAGAAAAAACACAGGACCCAAACCAAACCTGCCCAAAGACTGGTACCAGGATACAAGTAAACATAAAACAGATGGATTCACCCCAGTCCTCCCAGGAGGTACATATACATGTCAATACAATGGATCATATATACAAAGACACAAGTTTATGATATACTTTCATCAATGGTACCAATCAATATAAAAGGTGCAGGTGACGCACAGCTCATAGGTGCAGTAGGACAGTAATTAACATCTGACACTTACATACAATGTGGGTATCTATAAATCCAACATATCAGTCAAGCATAATATATTTCTCCAGAGAACTAAACTGTTGCAAATGCTCCTCACAAAAAAATCGAAGTATATGATGTATTATACGGTTTGGGTGTGACTTTGTACACCCTGGTGGCATTGGTATGCGGTTCACCTCATGTATATGTACCTCATGGGACGACTGTAGTGAGTCAAACTAAACCATTTGTTTTATGTTTGAATTCCCATGGGACGCGAATGCCTCAACATGTGCTTGTAAATGAAGATGCCCCGGAAGCACAACTTTGTTTTCTTGCACATTTCCAGGTTAGCGTAATTTACATACATCTCTTTAAGTGTTCTATACATCTATGGGAACCATGATGCTGAGGGTGATGGTGGCAGGGTCAAAAACATGAATAAAAAGAACAAAATGTTCTGTAAGTGTCTTGTTTTTCCCTTTTAGTTACCTACTTGTAAAAATTATATAGAAATCTTAATTAGGAAATAAATTCAAGTTAAGCTAATCAGTTGGAAATGCACTCTTAAATTATTAAATTTCAATTGGTTAATGCTATCACTGAAGATTTGGGGAATAGTGACTTGTGTATTTATATTGCTATGAGGTCCGAGACTGGAGCAGAAAGCACTGTGAATATACAAGTCATTATTTTGAAATTGTTTTATACACCAAATAAAGTAGGCTGCTGCAAAACGATTTAGGGCCAGATGTACTTATATTTAGGTAAGAGATTTCAAAATTGTTTCCGAATCACTATTTTGAACATACAAACGGTTGTCATTCCCTATGTGTGAATCGTTTCTATTCTCATTCGCTATTTATGGATTTCGTAATAGGGAATCGCAAAATTGTGAATCGGATTTAGGAAATCGCAAATAGGAAAACTTAGATTGTCTTTTCAGAATGATGACCTCACAATGAGGATGTGAATATATACATCCTCTCCAAGTATTGTGTAGTAGCCCAGAGTAAGGCAGTGAGTGACAGGAGAGACAATGTGGAGGCAGAAAAACAACTTGGGAGTCAAAAGAAGGGGCACCATGTCACGGGAAGAAGTTGACAGAGATCTTGATAATAGGAAACGCAAAATTAAATTTTATGAGAAGGAGTTGGAGCTCCTAAATGAAGAATGTGTGTCCCACACTGAAAAGCTGTTTGCAAAGCGTTTCTTCAGTGCACCAGTATACCAAAAAACTAAAATATGTATTGATATCTGGGACAAGGTAAACTCCATCGGTGTTGCGCAGCATACCATCCCTGAAATATGCAAAAGATGGTACGACTTAATATCGCAACCCAAAGAAAAGGTTGCAACTCAGTCGGCAGTGGCGCATGGACAGGTGGAGGACCATCTCAGCAGCCACCATCAACACCCACTCTCATTGAGGGAACCAATCAGCCTGAGAGTGTTGTGGATGTTTGCAAAGTTGACACATCAAATCAACCATATACTACTGAAGATAACATTATAAATTGTGTATGTCAGTTTCCTACTTTAGCAAGCAAGTTTAATTACTAATGTATTCATACTGTTTGTTAAGAGATCCATTTTCACCATTCTCAGTCAATCGCTAATGCATTATGGGGGTTGTAGTGAAACTACAATATCTATCTCATTATGTGTAACAACACAAGTACATTGTTTGTCCTTCAGAAAATACCACAATTAAAACAGTCAGAAAAGAGAGATGTAGATTAAACAAAATGTATTTAAATGAAAAGCGTTCAGTGTATAGTAACCTACATCACAACCGAGAGAACAAGATTTTGAACAACATATCACTGTAAAAGGACTTTGTGATACTATGGAATTCCAAGAATTATCTACCAAACAGACACATGAAGTACCATCCAGAAAAAAAGCCACACCTTTAGTGCTCCCTAATTTCCAAGATGTGACAGATGAACCAACCACAGGCAGGGACAACAGACCAACATCTCAGAGAGGCAGACAGATGTCTTGCAGGATATTGCAGCATCATTGTAATGTCAGCGCTTCTCCTAGTGCAGCCTGGTGTTCTTCACATGGATGAGACATTTCATTTATTTGGGAGCTTAGCGGTCTCTTTGCTTTCTGTACGTGTCAGCGAACAAGAACTTTGAAAAGTGTAAAGCAACAAATAATGAATATGAATCGTACAATGTCACAATTAATTGATGCCAAGAAAGTTATAGGAAATTTGTGGAGGGTGGGGAGAATATGATGACTCACAACTTTGCTAAACTCACTACAGCACTACAACAACACCATCAAATGTAATGGCGTAGACATCACCAGCATATGTTGTCATTTGGTATATTGAGCTGGTCAATCAACCGCCCGCACAGACCACTACAATGCTATCCAGGTGCACTGTAAATTTACAAACATGGGGCGCAGCTTTACAGATTTAACATGTGGATTAGTGAAGGTAACGTCTGCAAATCAGTAGCATATCTGGACCTGCAGTTTTATGGGTAGGGGAAACTGAAGAGGCAGCATGGCTTACAAGTCTCAGTAGTAGTATCCACCCTTAGGTGCACATGCTGACATACATCTTCCACAGATGTTAGTGCTAATCCAGAGGTAGGTAATGCTGATGCAAGCACATCAAGAAGAACGCATTGATGTGTTTGTAGTGTTTCTCATATGCTACTTATTTATGAGTTTTATGTCACACTAACAAATAAGACTAGGATAGGACAACGCTGTGTCATTATACAATGGTTTTCATGCAGAATATGTGACTATTAGGAATTTGTAATAAAAAAATGTTTTTCAGTTCAACAGAATCACAAACATATTATTGGATACACATACCTTCTTGTATTTCCATTTTCATGAAAAATAATTGTTTGCAATCTCTCCACAACGAGCTCCTCAGTATCAGTTGATACATCAAGTTGGGGTGGTGCGTGTTGGGGGAATTCCTTCATCAGGAATGGAATCCAATTCTATTTCCACATTGTGAAGACCCCTTCTCAGGGCAAGGTTATGCACACATTGCATAAATAGCTATGATTTTGCAACATATATCTGTACGGTACTGGAGAGCTCTTGTGCAGACATCTGAAGCATGATTTTAGTACTCAGAGGTCCTCGCTATAATGGAGTGTGTGTTTTTCTAAGCATGGTGTAGTCTTCTCACTCCTTGGAATTGAGTTCAAATATGGCGTTAAGATCCAAGGTCTTAATGCTCATGCACTGTTCTCTACAAAAGCCAGAAAATTTACATTAGTGTGGTAATTTGCTTTGTTCGGTAATGTGTGTTACACCTTTTCTATAGGCGTACCAGGTAGAAAGTCATCGCCAAAATCACCCGGGATAGTATATATCCCACTGTGGCGGACTAAATAGGAATCATGAGTGCTGCCTGGAAATCGGGCTACAAGGGCTGTAATTATACAGAAGGCATCACCCACAACCTGTATATTGAGGGATTGACTATTTTTGCTTTTTTTTTTATCGATACATTCATTTGCAGATGGTGAACGGATGGAAATATGTGTACTATCAACACATCCAAGGACATTAGGAAAATGTGCCATACAATGAAATAACAATTTGGTATTTTGTAAGTCCTGCCTGCTGAGATGCCGGAAAATGTTTATAATAATTAATTTTGGATAAGATAATATCAAGAAACCTAGGGGAAAGATTTTTTGCAAAGCATTTTGGCACACTACTGCTATTACTGCCTGGTAACTTCCAGACGCTAAAGGTGTAGGCAATACAGTACGTGCACATGAGGTGGAATAGCATCGCTTCTGTCTGTGGGGGTGTGAAGCAGTTGTTGTTAATCAGCAATTAAATTCAAAATTACCTGACTACTGAGCCTGTGTTTCTCAATGATCTCCTCCTCACTGTGATCAAACAGGTTTACTCGACCCCTAAAAATTCTGTTCTGTTTCCTTCTCCACATATGAGCCAAAATCCTCCTAATTTGATTTGATGGTAGTTGAATTTCTTAAACTGCCTTTTGCAACTAGTAGCAATTAAGAAATGTTTTAAACACACAAATTATGATTCGCAATTTAGAAATCCCTATTTGCGATTCCTTATTTGGAAACACAAAAATAGAGAATTTCAAAAGGAAGGAATAGCAATTGGGACCGGCCAAATTGCATTTCATACATACCAAAAGCAAATTGCAATTCAGACAATTTGCAAATGTAAAAACCTTTCATACATCTGGCCCTTAAGCTTAAGAGAAAAGCACGGGCTTTAAAAGTATATACTTTAGAAATAGGTACACTATGCTTAGTGCAAACATTTCTATAAGAGTGTATTAAAAGAGGCTTTCAGGAGCACAGCTTATAATATCCTGCTAATACCCAGGAGAGGCCTGTGCAGGTAAGCGGGGTGGGATGGGGAGGTGGGGGGGAGGGATTCTACAGACGAAGATGAGGGAATATAACATAAGAAAAGAAAACCACTCTTTCTTTAAAAAAAAGTTTTAAAAAGTATGAGACCTGCGTTTGTCAAATTAAAAAAGCAGGGGCATATCTGTCCCCACAGATCGCACCCTGCTTCGACCTCTGTTTACATGCAGATATTCTTTAAAGTGAGTCGAGGGCATGACAGGGAAGAGGCCGGCAGTATCAAGCTCAGGTGCAGAGCTCTGATCTTCTGGACCCCTGGGGCTTTACAGTAATCACCTAGGAAAAAGAGGAAAGCAGTGACATCCTTGGATAATGTCAAGTGGATGGCCCAAAGGAAGGGGCGCTATATGGGGAAGGGACATTTTATTAATTCATAGGTGAACAGAGACCGCTTCCTCAGAGAGATGCTCTGAGGAAGGTTTGGCATTATTCGGGTGCTTTTTTAAAGAGCCTAAAGTGCAGCAGTGCAGTTGCACTGTGACCATGGTTCTGAGGGTTCTCCACACACCAATGTTGGCTTGGGACAGGGGGTGGGAACCCTGTTTCCTTGCTAGAATAAGAGGTGAGGTCACCCATGTGCACACGGAACAGAGTGCAAGCAACATGAGGCAAGAGATGGAACTTTTCTTATTCTAATTTCCTATTACCTTATTCTGTTTATACAAAGGGACACACAGTCTGCTTTGGGCATTAGGCCTAGGAAGGATAGCCCATTGGAGTGAGAGAGGGGACAGCCTGCTTCGCAGGGATGTAGGTATCAATAGTGCTACAGGTTCAGTGGCACCAGGTTCCAGAAGTGTGAAGGGGCAACTAAACCCCAGTTATGGCTGATTTATTTATTTATTTATTTATTTTTTAACACTTGTTAAGCGCGAACAATTGCCCGCAGGCGTCTCGGCGCTGTTCATATGTTTGCTCTCCTGTGCTACTCTATTAAACTTATTAGAGGCTGAATAACCAAGTTTTCAGTTTCTTCCTGAACGAGATGAGGGTTGGGCAGGATCTTATAGATTGCGGGAGAGTGTTCCACAGCTTTGGGGCCGTGACCAGAAAGCGTCTGTCTCCCCAGTTGACCAGCTTGGTCCGAGGTACCACCAAATCATTCTGTGTTGTTGAACGAAGTGTTCGTGGGGGAGCATAATGAACAAGGTTGTCTCTAAAAAATTGGGGTGCTTGATGATGTAGCGATTTATAGACAATACATAATGTTTTAAATTTAATTCTGCTCCTAACGGGGAGCCAGTGGAAACTTCTTATTATCCTTCCTTGCTTGCATTAGTGCACAGTACACCTTTACTCTGCCAGTGGTGATTTAAGCTTCGAACCAATGGCAAAAAAGATATGAAAAATAAAGAGGAGGAGAAATCTTAGCTGGGCAACAGAGACATGGCAGAAAGGTGGATTGGGCAAGATGGGGGTGGCATGCTTTTAGAAAAGGGCAGAGGAGACTGCCCATTTCACAAGACAGCAACTATCACTAATTTAGTAGAAGCAACAGCACTGGGGCACAAGACTGTAAGCATGGATGGCATTTAGAGATAAAAATGGGGTTTTAGCTGTGACCTCTACCTTGTTACCTGCTACTCCTGGCACTTCCTTTGTGACCGCTAGTCTCAGGGTAGGCAATACATTTGCCTCCTTTGAAGCCAAGGGTAGCAAAGGAAGTGCCAGGAGTAGGAGGGAGCAAGCTAGAAGTCAGAGATTCGACTCCTGACTACCTCCAAATGACGCCAATGATTGTGAGAGGTCCACTGCATCACATTTAGAACTGTCTTACTATTATAAATGCATGCCATTACAAACAAGCATTTGCATAGCCAATAGGTCTCGCCTTTGGGACCTTATAAGTGTTTGGCCAGAGCTATTGGCTTTGCCAATGTTTTTGCTTAAAGAGAATATGTTATGTAGACAAACAGTGACCAAAAGGTGACTAATAAATGTTTTAAATAAAGAGATGAGATGCAGAGCGAAAAGGCACAATCAACAAGCACAAAACTGACAGGCAGGTGAACAACGGAGAAAAGAGAGAAAATGGTATGTAGATAAAAGGAAAAAACCTTCCATGCAGAGACAAAAAAGAAAATGCAGAGCAAGAAGAGATAGATGAGCAGAGAAACTGATGTGCAAAAAGAGCGAAAAGTGTCCTGTCATTGAATCACAGAAATTAGCACATGGACGAGTTGATATCCCAATGTGCACAGCAAAAAAACAATGTAAGGTCATATGCTCCAGTTGGAGATTGCAACATCCTGTGCAACATGTTTGCCTGTAAAAGTTGCTGTATCCATACCCCACTGTTCTTGGAAGCAGACGTGTTCACCGGGGGTGCCTTACAAGTAGTATGCATGAAGCACGGCTGCTAAACCATGGTGCTAATTACATGGGCCACGCCCCTTTGAGCAACCCCCTAGGTTTTTCATCCCCCGTATAGCCCTAGATGGCTCAAATGTCTGGGCTGCATTAAAGAGTCAAACAAGGCATCACAGAGCTTTGGCAGCTTTGTTTGCTGTATGCTGACAAATGGGAGCTTTTGCTCTCAAGCGGCTGTCATTATTCCACTGAAAATAAATGAAAAGGTGTTCTCAAACGCTCTAAAATTGCTTTCAAGGTGCTGTTACTTCTGGAAGGGGAGGGGCAAGTGGATGCTGTAATGTTGTCCTGTTGGGCTGCCCTACAGTACACGATGAATAAGGGCTGGTCCCCCAGTTAGACCCCTAGACATGATGTAATGGACTGGCCCGGCGTACGCCCGGCCAGCATGTGCAAGTGTTAATCAATAGCCCAGAGACCCTGGGCGTGGTTAAGTCACACACTGGCCACTAAACTGTATGTGTCGTCGGACTCATTGTGTCCGCGCTACCAGGCCCGAGCTGTGACACTACACTGGCGATGAGGTGGTCTTTCCACCCCGCGGTGCTGCCTCACATCTGCTGTGCCTGCCACCCACACCATCACCCAGGAGCACTCCAGCTGCATCTCCTGTGACCCACACACAACGCACCTTGCCACGCGCCTGAGGCCTGCACGGTGAGATACCTGCATCGGCTCCAGACGCCACACCCGCTGAGGTCCTCGACCTCCCGGTGTCCGCTCCACATGCTGCACTCACCCGCTGGTGCGTGCATGTACAAGATCTTCCAGGGCCCACCAGCACCGACCTTGTCTCACCACGGACCTCCAGCGGCCCCTGGCGCCTGGTAAGATCCGTGCCAACTGCTCCCAGCTGCTTTCCTCCCAGAGCCCACATAACCACGTGCCTCTTGCCGGGTGCCTGTCAGAGTGCCTACAGGCGTTTGAGGCCTGCCCTGCTGCCTCCACCACGCCCCACTTGCCTCCCCACGGTGCACATTCTCCTGCTGCACATACTCACAGCATTGGGCTGTGCTTGCCTGCAATTGTACTTGGACGCCCTCCTGTGGCAGTGTGCGCCCACCTGTTGTGCCTCACCCACCTCAGCCACACGAACAGTGTTAAGGGCTCACCGCCTGCCCCACCCAACCGGGCCCCACTCAGTGCTGCTCCAAATCACGTGCCCTGCCTGCTGGTGTCCGCTGCCTCGCCTACATGACGTCTGTGCCTCATTTGGAGCCCTTGACCATCACAGGCCCACAATTCTCCCAGGCAGCAGGCTGGAAGGCATGGGTTGAGTGCCTAGAAACGTATTTTGATGCTGCAGATATTCCTGCTCCATGAAGAAGACCCATGCTTCTTCATCTTGGCGGGGCTGACATCCGTAAAGCGTGTGTGGGAAAGTAAACCATTTCTCCAAGGTATGCCGGTCGACACAGAGGAGGAGGCAAAATGGCCCGCCACGGCGGGTTCGCACAATTGAACTGTCCCAGATGGTCCACCCGACAGTGACATGGACAACAATGAGGCTGACGCTACCACCATCCACATAGTCAGAATGCTGAATGCTCTATCAGCCACTCAATACGCTGCACCCATGTGCAAAGTCAATGTGCAGGAGCATGCTGTAGCTACACTCATCGACACAGGAGCCATCATCAATCTCATGGCCGCCAACGTCTACAGGCACCTGCCCTGCCCTCCAGCATTATGCATTACCGGAGTTACACGCCTATGCTTTCGGGACCCACTCTCTACTCAAGCTGTGTGGCGTATTCCAAGCCAATCTTTCTTATGAGGCCGCACATCAACAGGCCAAGGTCTATGTGTCGCAGAAAGTATCAGAATTTCTACTCAGCTGCCGCACCGCGCAGGATCTCAACCCAATCCACTTTGCATTCACTGTGCATGCCAATGACCTGGACTGCCTACTGCAAGGTTTCGAAGCACTATTCAAAGGAATTGGATGCCTGATGGTCCCAGCGGTCCAACTGCACATCGATAAGCCTGTTGCCCCAATCGCCCTCGGCCATAGAAGGATTGCCTTCCACCTCCGCCCAAAGGTGGAAGCAGAGCTACGTCTTTCTGGAGAGGGCTGGAATCATTGAACGGGTGAAATGCCCCTCCATTGGGTGTCACCCTTCGTCTTTGCGAAGAAACCGAAGCAACCGGAAGTGATCTGCATCTGTATGGATATGAGGGTCCCGAACCTCGCCATCAAACGTGAGCACCACCTGACTCCGACAGTAGACAACATCACCAGGGAGTTATATGGCTCCAAATGGATCTCGAAGATGGACCTTCGCTCAGGTTACCACCAGATCCCACTCCACCCAGACTCTCGCCCCATCACTACCTTCTCCACCCATGCAGTACTCTGGTGCTACACTCACCTCAACTTTGGAATCCCAGTGCAGCCGAAGTGTTCCAAAACATCGTCACGAATATCCTCCGGGGGCTGGAAGGAGTACTCAATGTGAGCAATGACATTCTGATGCACACACTCACACTGGAAGAACATCTCCGAGACAGCGGACTCACCCTCTACCGTGAAAAATGCGAATTCAAGAGGAGAGACATTAGCTTCTTTGGCTATTGATTCTCTAACAAAGGCATTGGCCCCAACCCGGACAAAGTTAAGGACATACGCAATGCCCCCGCCCCAACATCAGTGTCTGCAGTTTCTTGGGCATGGTCACATACTGCAGGCTTTTCATCAAGAACCTCTCTGACCTGACAAGGCCCCTCTGTGACCTCACCTAAACCACCAGCCACTGGGTGTGGGAAGGGGAGCAAGAGGAAGCCTTCTGCCACACAGTCAGTCAGAAAATACTTTATTCGGTTAATTTAAAAACCATAAAAGCATACTATAAATACATTTGAATTATTTAAACAATAATTCACAGTAAAATTTTCAAACAATAAGTACATATCAAAAGCAATTAATTACATTTTTAAAAACCTTGGGTCCATTTTTTTAAAAACATATTTTAAATTAATTGATTCAAGCTAATTCATAAAAATCAGTTACCTTTTCATTATTTTCCTCCTTAATCTAACTGCTGCAGTAAGAAAGCTATCTATACTAAAAGTCTCCCAAACATTAGATAGCAGCTGTAAATACAAAAGTGCTGGTTTAACTTGCAAGAAACCTTTATCCTTTAAGGTTGGGAGAATGAAACGCTTCCGAATGTGCAAAAAGTGCTCACAAAAAAGATAAAGTGCAATGTGTCCTGGGTAGAAAAATCGTCACAAGAACATACCCCCAAGACCTCCACCCTCCTCCATCCCAGGGGATCAGCAAGAAGGAAGTGAAGTTGGTTCAACCGGAATCTTACAAGGAGAAAGCGGTGGTTGAGATTTGTGACAACATTCAGGTATGGTTCAATTGCACAAGATGATTTTAACAATTGGTGAGCTCTTACTGTTGGTTGGTTTTCTTCTCTATCCATAGAAGCCATCAACAGATAGGATTCCTTCGCCCATTTCATATCACCTTTTACTAGCTTGTCTAGCGAGTTAAATATCTCTGGCTGTCCCAATTTCCCTGCCAGCCTATGAACATAACTCAACCAGGGGATAAGATTCGCTTGATCTAGGGCCAGGCAATCTCTCAAGACATCACGGTTCAGCTCTAATTCAGGGTTTAAACAAGTTGATATCCATTTCAGGAGAGGTGCAATAGCAATTAAATCTTCGAAAAAACCAGCTCCAGTCTCCTGATGGATAATATAGGCTGACGTGGATTGTGAGACAGATAAAAGGTTTCTTAAAAAACTTGATATCAACAACTTGAATTTCCCTTACGTTTCTAAAACCCCAAATATCTGCGCCATACATCGCAAGAGAAATGCATTTCGCTACATATATTTTTAACAGAGCTTGCATTGGTCTGGCCCCTAGCCTGCGTGCAAAACCCAGGACAGCTGATGTAGATCTGGCCAGGGCATTTCTTTTAGCATGTATTTGCGGGGTCCAAGTACCTTGATCATCAAATGTGATACCTAAATAAGGAAAGGTAGAGACCCTGGTAAGCACATTGCCCTCACAATGAAGAGTTTTAACCCTTTTAGGTTTAAGGCCAATTATCATGATATGAGATTTAGAAAAGTTGACACTTAAGTCCAGGGATTTCATAAAAGCAGCAGAAGTTGTAACCCAACTGCCGTTTGTGCTAGAAGGGCGGCATCGTACACGTAGAGGAGTTCCGGGATCAGGCATTCCCCTGCACGGGGAATGTTTTTACATACGTCCCCTAAAGCTTGATCCAAATTATTAATGTAAAGGGTGAAAAGTAGTGGGGCCAAAATGCAACCCTGCCTAACACCGTTGGCAATACGTATTCCCTGAGTGAAGTTGCCCCTTTGATCATATCTCACGGTGGCAGTTAAATCCCTGTGCAAATCGGCAAGGAAATGCACAATATTTTTATCTACACCTAGTTCGAGAAGCTTGACCCATAATTTGGACCTATTCACTCGGTCAAAGGCCGAGGAAAGGTCCATGAACGCCAGATAGAGTGTACCTTTCTTGGCCACGGTGTACTTCTCAATTAAAAGGTATAGATTGAGGCATTGATCGGTGGTGCCTTTGCCTTTCCTAAATCCGTATTGCAGATCTGATAGGGTTTTAGTTTCAGATAGCGAACCTGTCAGCTTACTGAGTAGCACCCTTCCAAGCACCTTTACGGCAGAATCAATAAGTGAAATAGGTCGGTAACAACTAGGGTCCTCTCTCTTACCCTTTTTAAAAATAGGCACTATCACTGACTTAGACCACGAACTGGGTAGGCCTGATTTACATGCCTTTTTAAAATCGTTGACCAAAACTTTGGGCCATATCTTTACATCAGATTTGAAAAGATCGGCTGGGACACCATCTGGTCCAGGGACATTATTGCTTGTCATTTGACTTATAGCAATTAAACAAATGGTGGAGTAACCACTAAGGGCACTAAATACCTGTACAGTTATTACGCTATTGAGGTGCATGCCCTGCGACCCAATCTGGGACAATCCTTTGTCCTTAGAAGACCCCTCACTCACCAACCTGGTTGGTGACATGCTTCATCATCGGGGTCCCACCCGGATAGCCGAATGCCATCCAGGTGTGCTGCGAAACCTGATTACAGTGGAGATGGTTATTTTTGTTTATATGTGATATGAATAGAAAAGTGTGGTTAAAAATTGTCTCAACACTACCCACTCGAAGACTTTATTCTGGAGTGGTTGGACAACCAGTAAAAATATATATACAATTATATTTACATGTGGCACCTTTGCCTGGTTAGGTAGACTGTGGTGTCAAAAAATAGAGGTAAAGTAAATTAAAAGGGTAGGTCTACATGTTTCAACCTTTGTGTGATTGTAGAGGTTTTCATCAGGACCAGTGTATCTTAGGCTGGGTGGTCTACACACGCTAAGGTGTATCCTGCCCTAGCCTAGTGATGTAAGTGAAATCACAAACCGGTGATTTCTAAAAAGTGTTGTTCTCCGTGTAGTTTCGATTAAAAACTCGATGCACGCTGATTGAGGGCTTCATGAGCTCCCCCGACCCTGCTTTACCGTGCAACCACCATTTGTGGCATCAGGAAGTCTGGCTGATTAGCCTAGCAGCGATTCGGTCGGGAGCTCCGTGGGAGTTATAATTTGACTTATAGCTTCTGCTACATCTGACTCTGTCAGGGTCAGAGTGTATGCCTCGATCTCGAATATAGTGCCAGGGTGACCTTGGATATCATGGTCACCATACACAGATTTAAAATGATTATACCAGGCATGTTTGGGTATATTGCAATCAAGGGGGTTATCTATGGCATCTTGGAAAAAGGGTTTGTTGACAACCTCCCAAAATTTGGCACTTTTTTCAATGACATCGATAGATAATAACTCGCCACACGAAAGCTGCTCTCTCAACGGACAGTACGCTGGTGTGTTTCGACCCCAACATGAGTCCCAGTTGGTTGTGGATGCCAGCCCCACGGGCTTAGGAGCAGTCTTAGCCCAGCAGCAGACCTGTGGAGAATGGACTCCAGTTGCCTACGCCAGCCAGGCACTTACGCCCATGTTATGTTATGTTATGTCATGTTATTATAATTTATTGTGCGCACAGCTACTCCAGCCAAGGAGCGTCCCGGCGCATAGACAAGAAGAAACATAACACAACAGGAAAAGATAAGACATGATGGGGGCAGCTAAAACAGAAAAGTTTTTATTGCTCTCCGGAAGGTCATAAGATCCTCTAACAAACGGATTACAACCGGGAGAGAATTCCAGGTTAGTGCAGCTTTTACGCTAAAGGAGCGACCCCCCATGCGGCTGAGTCTGAATCTAGGGACTACCGCAAAGGCCTGGCTTTGAGAACAGAGGGTGTGAGTGGGGACATAAAAAGAAAGACAACTGGACAAGATTTCAGGGCCTATACCTCTCAAGATCTTAAAGGTCAAACAGAGGACCTTAAAGAGAATGCGCTTCCTCACTGGAAGCCAGTGTAGGGAGCGAAGGACACTCGCCACCGGCAAAATCTGGGCAGGCCGACAATCGCTCTAGCCGCAGCATTTTGAACCCGTTGCAGGCGAGTTAACTCAGCCTGGTTGGCCCCGACCAGAAGAGAGCTGGCGTAATCCAGGCGAGAGATGATAGTTGCCTGGATCACCAGCTGTCTGGTTGGGGCGTCAAAAAATTTGAGTACTGGTCTTAAACCTCTCAGCAGACCAAAACAGCAGGCTGCTGTTTTTTTGGTATGTCCTACAAAGGTAAGGCCCGCATCCAGCCAGACCCCCAGATTTTTCACCTCCGATACCGGGGTCGGGGTAGGTCCCAGCTCTGGAGGCCACCATTGGTCACCCCACAGCTCCACTCCACTTCCGACAATCATTACCTCCGTTTTAGTGGCATTGAGCTGGAGAGGTATTCACCTGTTACAACGCATTTTTTACAACGCACTACCACTACAACGCAGGCATTACAACGCATACCATTACAACGCATAGCGCTGGGGGGCGCTCTAGGATAAGAGGTAAGTTTAATTTACTATCCAACACCTTCCCTAGGGTCCACGGGGACTGGAGTTAGAATAGTAAATTATACTTACTATACACTATCCAGCACCCCAAAGCGCTATGCGTTGAAGTGGTATGCGAAGTGGTATGCGTTGTGAATACCGCGTTGTAATGGTATGCGGAGTAAAAGTATGCGTTGTAACGTCATACATCCAGCTGGAGACAGTTTCCTGTCAACCAGCTTGCCACCGCCTTCAGTCCAGCCTGAAACCTGGGGGCATCTTGGTCCACGTCCCCGCTGAGAGTGACCGCCAGCTGTGTGTCGTCGGCATATGAGACCAAAGTTAGGCCCCACTGCCTAGCGACATCAGCCAGCGGTCTCACGTAAAGGTTAAACAACGTGGGGCTCAGCGAGGACCCCTGCGGGACCCCCATGGCCAGAGGCTGGAAGTTGGACTTGAAGGGAGGGATGGCAACACAGAAGGAACGATTGTCAAAGAAGGAGCGGAACCATTGCAACACCTGGCCGCCAATACCAATCTCCTCGAGCCGATGCAGGAGGATGCTGTGGGATACCGTGTCGAAGGCGGCGCCGAGATCTAACAATATCAGCGCCGCCGTTTGACCAGCATCCAACCTTGCACGGAGATGTTCCACCATCACAAGAAGAGCGGTCTCCGTGCTGTGTCCAGCACGGAAGCCATTTTGTGTAGGGTCGAGGGCGTTGGTCCGGGCTAGATGTTCTGACAGGGCCAGATTGACATGGGCCTCTGTAATCTTTGCCGGCCAGGGTAGCAGCGAGATGGGCCGGTAACTTTCAGGCTTAGACGGGTCCAAGGAGGGTTTTTTGATAATTGGGGACACCACCGCCTGCTTCCACTTAGTTGGAACTACACCCGACTCCAGGGAGAGGTTGACAAGGGCCCGCACAGCAGAGCGTCCCAAAAAGGTCTGATCTCGGAAGAGAGCAGGTCTTACTGGATCAGATGGAGATCCAGATTTAACTTGCAGCGCAAGTTTGTCAAACCCATCCGAGGTAAGAAGGGGGAATGAGAGCAGGGTGATCTGATGAGGTGTCCCGTTGGAACTACCCAGACTGATCCCTATGCTAGGGAATGTCCGATAGATTGCTTGGACTTTTCCCAAGAACCAAGAAGCGAGGGATTCGCAGTGGGAGATGGAGCTCACGGCCATAGAGGTAGTCCGCTTCGCCATGAGATCTTTCACGGCCTTGAAGATGGCCTTCGACGGGTTAGCGATGTTTCGAAATTCTGTGGCATAAAATGCCGCTCGAGCTCGACAAATAGCCCGATGATAGAGCTTGACGGACGTGGCGTATGCAGCTTTTAAATCAGCCCCATACGTCTTCCGCCATGCCCTCTCCGCCCGTCTACAGGCTCCCTTCAGGGCACGTAAGGTGCCATCGTACCAGGGACTCGACTCTCTAGTATTGATTTTAGCCGATACGATATGTATCAGAGTGTCTAGTGCCCTAGTAAGCCAAGAGCAGAAGAGGTCATATCCCTCTTCTATGCCATGGAACAAGGCTATTCTCAAATTGAGAAAGAGCCCATTGTGATCCTATGGGGGGGCCACCATTTCCACATTTACTTGTACGACACCCGTTCACAGTCATAACCGACCAAAAGCCTTTCATCCAGCTGTTTCAAGAGTCATCATTGCGCCCTCCCCCACTGAGAGAAAAACGGGTGTTGCAGGTACAAGAATTCCAGTTCACAGTAGAATACAAACCAGGAACCCGGAATCCGGCGGACTTCCTATCCAAACATGCCAAGCCTGTCACCAAGCCTGATGCTGCTGAAGCGGCAGCAATGGAAGACTATGTGCGAATGATCATCGAACAGGCCAGACCACTCTCAATCTCGCTGGATGAAGTGATACAAGCCACAAGAGAGGATGACTGCCTTCAGATTGCCATCCTGGCAATCACCTCAGGAGACTGGAAGCCGTTACAGAACCCAACACCATTCCACACAGAGGAGGCCCAAACCACCTTGAAGGCTCTGAATCAAGTGTACCAAGAGTTGTCCGTGTCTGAAGTTGGTTGTCTACTGAGAGTCCCACACCTTGTCCTGCCAGAACGCCTGACTCACCAGGCAGCCCTCCTCACACATGGAGCTAACCAGGGAATTGTCAAAGAACCGCCTCAGGACCAAAGTCTGGTTCCCCAGCCTAGATCAACAGATTGAAACGATTGTCCAGCACTGCCAGTTTGCCACGCAGCCACCCTACCTAGCAAGCCCGCGTCAGTGATCACCGAAGCAGGCCCCAGCACCCCATGGTAAAGAGGTAGCACGGACTTCAGCAGCCTACCAGGAGGGTAGTACATGCTAGTAGTTGTGGATGGCTATTCGCGATAGTATGAAGTCGAAATCGTCTCCGCCACGTCAGCTGGAGAAGTTATTCCCAAGCTGGAGAAGATCATGGCCACCCATGGCCTGGTTAGAGAACTCCGGACGAGCAACGGCCCGTTGTTCACCAGTGTTGAGCTACTCGAGTACCTGGCCTCCCATAGGATCAAGCACCACTGTATAACCCCAAGGAGGTCCCAAGCGAATGGGGAGGTAGAATGGCTGATGCAGACTTTGAACAAGATGATCCAAATAGACCTAGCCGATGGCCACATCCGGGAACAAGCGCGGTACCAGTTTCTCTGAAAATACATCCTCACCCCCACTGCACTACCGGCATCTCCCCGACCCGCCTGTGTGTCGGTCAGGCAGTGACAGACACCATCTCGCACCATCCGGTGTGGGCAGAGTCGCCGAACCCTCCGAATCAATCACTGGCAAGGCGGACAAAGACCAACCATCAAGCGTCCCAGAGGAAACATGCACAGGAGAGCCCGATCGCCACCGGTGACCAAGTGCTTGTGCAGGACCACCACCCCTGGGGAAAGTTCAGGTTGCCCTTTGAACTAGACCCATGAACAGTGACCGAAGTTAAAGGTACGATGGTGACCGCCTCAAGGGGACACAAAGCGTAACACCAATGTATCCTTTTTCAAGAAAGTCCCTGAAGACAAAGCTGAAGAGTTTCTGCCACTCGGCAAGCCGAGGATGGCTGAACCGGCCAGTCCTCATGATTCCCAGAAAGGGAATAAGTATCCAGTTTGTTATAGACTGATGTTTATAACTGTTCTAGTGTTCTCATTATTTTGTAATTGTTTTGTTCTCCTGGTAAAGGAGGAATGTAATGTTGTCCTGTTGGGGAGCCCCACAGTACACGATGAGTAAGGCGGGGTCCCCCAGTTAGACCCCTAGACATGATGTAATGGACTGGCCCGGCGTATGCCCAGCCAGCGTGTGCAGGCGTTAATCAATAGCCCGGAGACCCTGGGCGTGGTTAAGTCACGCACTGGCCACTAAACTATATGTGTTGTCAGGCTCATTGTGTCCGCGCTACCAGGCCTGAGCTGTGACACTACAGATGCATCCTAAGGGCTTTCTGGGCATACACATTCTGGGACTTGTAGTTTTGTTTTCCAATTAACTTTATAAATAGGCTTTCCTGTTTTAAGTTTCTATTTTTGGTAAATTCTGGTGGGGTTTTTTCAGTGATTTCAATACCTTTGGTCATCAGTGATTACACATTTTTGCGCCATTGAAAACAACAGAAACAGTGTTTTTCAGGTGTTTATGGAACTTTTTGCCTTAATTATTATTTGCTTTCTGCACTGATAGTGCATGATATATAGACAGTGTACGTATGGTGTAAAGAAGGTCCAAATACATTTTTACAAATTAAACTTATCGTAGTACCCCATACAATACTTCTTCAGTGAGTCTTTGGTCATGCACCTCCACTCTTTCCTTCCCATGTAAACTTTTATCTGTGAAAAGGCCCTCTCAACATTGGCACTTGAGACAGGCAACACCAAAATACCCAGTATAACATTTGCTAATTCTGGCCACTGACATAGCTATCCATGGCAATGCTGGTGCACCTGAAGATTGTAATTCTTTGTGACAGGTTCTGCAGCGTATGCGTTGAACTGGGCGAATATGCCCTCAGAGTTATTGAAGCGGTCAAAAATGAGCCAGCACTTTTGAAACTCCGGAGAAAATTTCTCTTTACGGAAGGGATTTATAACTGCTGAGCACCACAGTGAGGCTTCATTGACTTCAAATGCCATGGTTGGTGACCGGCTATTTCTCATACACTGTAAAATAAAAGTTCCTGAATTGCTCCTCAACATTTCTTTGCTTACCAAGTGGCAAGGACTCTAACATGGAATATGTTTCAGTGCCAAAGTCACTAAAAGTGTCGCCCAGCATCTCTAGTGAAGCTCTCAAGGAGATGCTTCACATGTACACCAATTATGCTGAACATTTAGTAGACAAGGGTGTTTTCAGACTTTAGTTTTTATATTATGTCACTACAGCAGTCATGCTTTCCTGTAAAAATCTAAGAATGCAATAGAGTGTACTTTTTTTTCAAATCACTATCAATATGTGACCAAAGATGTCACATTTCTTGCCTTTGGCATCATCACTCAGCAACATTTCTGTAAATGGTTGCCACATGGATAATATAGCATTCACTGCCTCGAGGACTGAGAACCACCAGCTAAGTGACACAGTTGGGATGACTCTTTCGCTGATGCCACACACAGCACAAAATGAGATATATTTGTGTCTTAGTTTCTGTGCATAACAAAACAGTGCACCAGAATGTACTAAAAAGTCAATAGCATTCTTTATTAACTCTGAAGATTGTAAAGATACTTTCAGCATACCATCTAATAAGTGGCAAGAATCTTTAACAGGAAAGCAGTTCAGCTCAGATATCGATTTTGACAGGTCATCACACAACGTTTTCAAATATGTAGCTGAATCACTGCAAATACTCTCTCCAATCTTTGTTGAACTTGGTGATAACTTTTTGCAGCAAGTGACACTGCGTTCCATGGTTTCCAAAAGTCTGGTGTCATGTTTTCACCAGTATCCCAGATGTTTGTGACTGCACTCTTTTCACATATACCTGTCACTATACCTTGCATGGAATGTTTAAAGTCTGGGGTGTTTGGCAATTCATCTACTATCAATACTGACTAACTAGAAAAGGGGGCTGATGCATCAAAGGTTTTTACACATTCTCGGTGGGTAAATGTGATGGTACATATCAGGAAAGATTCTCATGAAACCTACACTTTTCCTATCAGTGAAAGACTCAAGCATAGCCAAAAAATCAAATGTGATTTTGATATTTCCTGATTCTATGTAGTTTATCAAATAAATAAACAACACCTAAAGCATGTTTCAAACCCCTGTATCTTTAGACCAAAGACCACAGAACTGAAAAAAAAAGTGAAACAATATTTTAGTGACATTCCTAAACAACAAAACTCAAGCAGAATAATGATAGCCCAGTCTTTCTTGCTGCTACCTTATATATCAAAGTTACATTGTAGTGGCCCCTTCAGGAAGAAATAAAAATCACTCACTTTCCTTTTCCTTTCTTTGAATGGTATTTAGTTTGTGGTTGTGCAGGGTTTTTTTCCGTGTTTATATGTTTACACTGGTGAGGGCTATTTCTCTTCCGGTGGGGTTTTATCAGTTATTATAGGTTTAAACCTAAAACCGGACAGCCTATTTATAAATCACAGCGTGCTTTAATTTATTGATTTCCTGCTAATTTGTATCTCGCCAAGTTACTTTCATTTACAACTACAGGTAATCGATGGCGCACAAAAGAAGCAGACACAGTCCACACAAAAAGGATTGTTATTTTTCAATCGATTAGCCTGTTTGGCCATCTGCATTATGTTGAGCCAGAGGAGCCCACACAATATTCTTTTTGGGTGCACTCTGGGGAATGGGGATTACGCAACAACGGAGCATAATGTTACAACAAAATCAGACAATAAAAAAAAGAAAAGGCACTTAACATTAATAAAAGGCACTCAGTTGAACAGGTCACATGTTATGCCTTCACAGAAACAGCTACTTAAGTTGAAAAAAGTAAACAGTTTCATGGGATTAGGTTGTAATTCCCAGGCAAAGCCAATAGATCTGCAGCCAACCCACACCCATTGGCTTTGCAAATCCTTGTTTCCGTTTCCGCCCCAGGTTCGTTCTTCTTTATCAGATGAGTCCTCCTACTTCTAGGTGCTTACTGAGATGAGACCGCAGAAGGGCTGAGGATTTGCAACACATTCTGTGCTGTCACAAGCCCATTTGTCACCTTTTGTCCTTCCTCTTAGCGCCTTTCTTCCACATCATCATTGACCTCATGGGGCCATGCTGGCAATTTGACCACGCAGCTGCTGAGCTTGTAGGCTCAGGGTTACTGCAGCCGCCATACAGCGGGCATAGAGCTGTGACCCAGGCCCAATGGTGTAACACACAATGATGGGGTCTGTCTGCATAACGTGATAGAGGGGGTTGGTGGGGAGTAGCTCACCTATATTCATTGGCTTTGGACTAACAGCGAGCCTCAGGAGGGGTCACATACCCCAGGATGGAGGTTCCCACCTAGGAAGTGCACATTTATTTGCTTCATTCAAAGGCACTAGTATGTGCTTTCCATGGATGGCACATGGTTGATTAGATAGGGTTTATGGGAAGTAAGCTCTCTATGAGAGAAAAAACAAAGAAATGTGAAAATCATATTTTGTCTTCTCAGGCTATGAGGAAGATCCCACTAGGTGGACCATCTGCATGAGTAATGTAATGTAACGTAAGACACCAGTTCTGTTTCTGGTGAAGATTGTCCAGGAGTACACGTAGTAGCCATTTTTGAATTCGTGAAAAGTCACATTTTCACCAACTGCAGAAGTAATCAGATGGCAAATGATTTTCAACTTTTCATTGGTGGACTTTGTGAATTTGGCCCTGTGTGATTAAAGCTTGCATGACTGTGTGCACTAGTGAAGCGTGTGAAAACCTTTGTCACAGGGCATGTGGTCAAACTTTTTCCCTGTCAGTGCTTTTGTTTTTTGCAGTCACTTATATCTGAAAAGACGTATGCTCTAATGCTATATTTTCTGGGGATAAAGTTAATGGGGTGACTCAATATCCAGCAGAATCTTGGAAGTCAATCGTTATGAACAACAATTGGTTCTGTAGGGTATTCGAGTCAAAATAGATTAGTTCCTTATTTAATTCAGGCTAACCACCTCTTTGGCTAGTCATCTACAAAATCAGTTTGACCCAAATTAACATATCTAACGAATAATTGACATCAGAGTCGGTTAGAGAAACAGGTATATTAACATTAATATACAAAGGGTGCAGAGTGTCACAAATATAAACATTTAAATCCACAAGACGTTACATATGTTACATAACAGTACAAAACACAACAATTTCCATGGTGGTGTCCGGGAGTTTGTTCAAAAAGATTCAAGCCTATGTCCTCAATACTAGGATGTGGGGTATGCTTGAACACAATACGGGGCACCAGTGATGATTATCAACGTTTCTACCCTTTTGTGTCATGTGCACATGTCAGGCATCAATGCGGGTCTTCATCAGGACAAAATAATATGAAAAGATGGCCTGTGTGTTAAAGAATAATTGGTGTCAATGTGATAGGTGATATATAAATGAATAACTAAATGTGTGCGAATGTGATCATTTAAAAATCTCACCTTAAATAAAAGGAATTTGATATCTTCCTAAACATCCCCAAGTTCCGTGAAGGATTTAGCTTTGTGGCAAACAATTGCTCGAGGCACTGGATGCTGCTTGGGTTTGAAACAGCTCTGGAACAAATCAAAAGTTTGACAACTGAGATAGCGGAATTGAAATAAGAAATCCTGGGAGACAGGGCACTCAGTAATGCAAAGGAAACATTGAAGAGGCTAGAAAGAACAATTGTGAACTTTAATACAGTCACCTGACTAGAAAACTTGATATGTTAGCACAGAACATCCGCATTTGCGACAAAAAGGTCCCTAATTCGTACACCATAGAGGAATATAATAAACAGGACAACCAGGGAAGATATATTAACAGAACTGGACAATGAACCTGCCACTTCTCCACCTTCTCTGATTCATCCTTATCAAATGGTACGGATAGTGATCACGACCAACCAGGCACAAGTCTAGGGGAACAATCATATGGCCAGGGATCAAACTTTCAGGATCTCACTTCTGGTTAATTTTTAGGGGACACAAAATGGTTTCCATAGGGGGTGGAACCCATGACCCGGGATGGAACATAAACAGAGGTCAGAACCAAGGGTGGAATAGGGGACAGAACCAAGGGTGGAACCAGGACAGAGACAGAGTGAAGAAGGGAGTGAAATTCTTTCCTCAGGAGTCCCATGAGGAGATACAAACCAGGAGACAAACGTATTGATGGTGACTCTAGAACTAGTACTCACTAACAGTAGGGTCCCACTAAATACAGTTTCATATGGGATAGATCAAGTTGAGGGTATGAATAATCCCATTATTAATTTGTCCAAACGTACCCTCTCAGCAACAGAAAAGGAAGTACTTTCGAAAGAACTATTGTTGGACTTGGCCATTTTTGCAGGTGTATCCCCAAATGTTTTGCTTTTTCCTCCTATTTGTTACTGACCTGTTGTTGTTGGCTATTGGTCTCTGGGCACTTTGCCACTGTTAATCAGTGCTGAAAAGCATATGCTCTCTGTGTAAATTCTGAACATGATTGTGGTCCTCTCTGTTTGGCATATTTGATTTACTAGTAAGTCCCTCGTAAAGTGCACTAAAGTGTGCAGGTCCTGTGAATCAAATGCTACTCCCGGCCGGCAACACTGATTGTGCCAACCCACATGAATAGCCCTGAAGAGGTATCTCAGACCTGCCACTGCAGTGTCGGTGCACAGTTGTTAACTGCCATGTCACATTGGTAAGTCCACCCAGCAGGAGAAATATACACAGTATACACCTAAAGGTAGGAAAGGACATGTGGGGAAAAATGACTTTAGGTGTGTACTACTGATTGCAAGATCCTTAGTTAAACACAGTATCGACTGTGCGTGGTTAATTGAGGAAGAAGAAAATAATATTACCTTTATTACCGAGTAATGGACGGACAAAGCCTCCGGCCCAGACTTATATCAAAACTCATTAAACATGACTTTTAACTCCTCATCCAATATGGAATGTGAAGCACTAGATTTATGTTTTTACCTTTCTCACCACTATACTTTTAAAGGCACTCTTGTCTATAGGCCATCTCGTCCCAGAAACCGATTTCTAATACAAGCTGGCAGCTGGTTGGAAAACGAGCTAAGTGCATGCTCCTAAACGATACTAGGGGATTTCAACTTCCATTTAGAAGCAGAAAATGATCCAGATACGTAAAAGCTACTAGACCTAATGAGTAGCATTGACCTAAACTGGTCACTGTTGCCACACATAAGGCAGGGCACACACTGGATGGCATAGTTTCCAATAATGGGCAGATAGTATTCACTGATATTCTCCTGGTGGTCTGGTCGGATCACAGGGCGGTGCTTTTCGAGGTGACGCCTCCTGACCGAAGTACCAAGAAACCAGTAAAGAAACAGGTGGTCAGCTGAGCATGGAATAGGGTGAAGGCCGATGAACTACAGGACCTACTAACCTCTACCTCATCTGCTCTGGATCTAGATGAGGCCAAGTATGTCTATACTAACTGGCTGGAAAGTTAGCTCCTAAAAAAATCCTCATCACAATAGGGAACGACCCACGTCACCTTGGTATACCCAAGAGCTTAGAGAAAAAAACTGACCTGTGAGAACTTGGTAAGAATCTGGAGAAGGGAGTACAATGAGAGTGGAAAAAAACAAATACAAACAAAGCCTAGCACAGTATAAGCAACAACTTCATAAAACGAAACAAGAGTTCTTTGCAAATAAAATTAATTCTGCAAAAACACAACCAAAGACTTATTGAAAAAAGTAACGGCTCTAGCACATCCAGCCCCCATCCCATTATAGCGAGTCAAGAATTGTGTGAAAAGATAGCTAATTCTTTCCTTGATAAAGTTGATGCTATTTTCTCTACATTCATAGGCTCTACAAAGAAGACATCTCTGGCAGACACGGTAGACCCTAAGATTATAAAAAGCACAGTGCCTCAGTTCCATAAGTTCACACCAGTCACAGTCTCAGACATCTATAAACTTCTGGTGATAGCAAATTCAGGGTGACCGTTGGATCTATGCCCTCCCTCTATATTAAAACAAGCACCTGAACCAGTCACACTAACGTTGACGGCCATCATAAATGCTATGTTAATGGAAGGGTAATTCCACAAAGCATGGAAATCGGCATCCATACCTCCTCTGTTAAAAAAAACAAATCTAGATCCTAACGACTCCAATAATTTTAGACCCATATCCAAGCTTCCACTCCCTGCTAACATTTCAGAAAAAATTATGGTGCTGGACCCTACCCAGTATAGATTCCGGGGAGGGGGAAGGGGGGGGGGGACATAGCATGGAGTATGCGCTCCTAAAATCCTCTGAAGAAATCAGGACTATACAGAATCAGGGAGGAAATGCTGCCATGATTATGCTAGACCTATCTGCAGCCTTTGATACAGTCCATCATGTCTTACTGATGGACCGGCTGCTAAAGACCATGAGTCTAACTCTATTTAATGTTTATGTGTTGCAGCTAGCTCCCCTGATTGAATCCTTCGGGCTCAATCTTACTTTGCACGCTGATGACACCCAGATTGTAGCATCACTGCTTCGAGATGGAATACAGGAGACGGCGTCCTGCTTCCACGACTGCATGACAGCTGTGGGTAGTTGGATGGCCCACAATTGCCTTCAACTTAACTCCAGTAAAACGGAGGTGGTACTTTTTGGCAATGATCCAAATTTCTGGACCCCGGCATGGTGGCCGGACTCACTTGGTCCTCTTCCAATTCCCACTAGGAATGTAAAAAATCTAGGAGTTTATATAGACAATAAACTCTCTTTTAAGGATCAAGTGAATGCAGTGGGCTCGGCCACATCGTACACTCTCAAATCCTGCAAAAATGTTTGCCTTTTCTACCCAAAGACAGCCAACAAACAGTTGTTACTGCCTTAGCCATGTCCAGACTGGATTATTGTAACAGCTTACATCTAAATATCCAGGAGGGGCTTATGAAAAACTCCAATTCCTGCAGAATGCAGCTACCAGACTGCTCACTGGCATCCCAAACTATGCCTCAATCTCGGCAGAGATTAAAAGGCTCCACTGGTTGCCTGTCACAAAGAGAGTTCTGTTTAAAGCTCTGTGCGTGGTCCATAAGTCTCTTAATGGAAGCGGACCCCTTCACTTGATTCAATGCTTCTACTGGTACCTAGAATATCATTGCACTCCACAAAAGCAAAATTGGTCTCAGTACCCTTCGTCAAATAAGCTGACTGGGGTGGCAGAAGCTTTTCGGTCGGTGCAGGCAAAGCATGGAATGACCTCCCTTTGCCTCTCAGAAGCATGACAAAACTTTTGGAATTGAGGAAGGCCTCGAAAACATGGTTGTTCACTGCCTAATGACTAGTTAACACCCCCTCCGCATTCATGCCACTGCAGCACATCAAATACAGCGCCAGGACACCTTCGGGTAGCAGTTGCGCTCTAGAAATGTCAATAAAATTAATATTAACTTGCCAGGCCCTAACCTTCCCTTTTCTTACATGTAAGGCATCCCTATGGTGGGCCCAAGGTGCACGGCCCTTTGCAAGGTGCAGTGTATGTGAAAGGTAGGACATGTACTGGTGTGCGTGACCTGTCCTGATAGTGAAATGCTGCCAATTTCTATTTTCACTATTGAAAGGCTATCTTGCCCCATAATAAATGGAAAATGCTTTGTAACATCTTACAAGTATCACTTTCCAAGTACAGTTTAGGCTCTCTGAAATCAGAATTTATTAACACATCTTTTAGTAGAGATGGTTTTTAAATTATGTGTTTGAAAATGTCACTTTTAGAAAGTATGCATTTTTTTGTTTAACCATTCTGCGTGCCTATGCCTATTTGTGTATTGACTATCTGGTTTTGGAGCGACAAGGGCTGGGGATGTGCATTCACTGCAGACAGTCACTGGTGGAGTTGTGGTGTGCCTGGTCCTTCCTGGATGATTCAGAGCTGAGCTGAATAGACCCCGGCTGAATTTAGAGTAGTGGGAGGAGATTTCCTTGCATCTGAATAGGGCCTGTCTCCCTTGCACAATGCTGTCTCCACCGTCTATGGTCATACTGAACCAGTGAAGACAGAATTGGTTTGGAACTGGGATCAGAGGCCCCTGCACAAAAAGAACAAATATGATTTGGGGTATAAGTATTAGACTTAAAACCCTAGAACCTTAGACTACTACTGGACTCAAGAGGAACCTCTGCCAAGGAGAAAAGCTGAAAAGCCGTTAGGAGGAGTTCTGCCCTTTGCTGTGTGGTGCTAGTCTGTAGTGGCTGTTTCTGCCAAGGAGAGGATAAAGACCAAAACTTTGCTTTGAACCTGCTTGAAGAATATCTCTAAGGGCCTGTGTGTGCTGGTCTCCTGTTCTGAAGGAGCAGGGACACAAATACTTCACCCCCAGCTCCCCTGAACTCTGCTGCTGAGAGTTATAACCTACCAGGTGGTGCTTGTTCCAGTTCTGGGCCTCTGGAGGCTTTGCTTGCTGCTCCGAGCTGGAAGAAACCTGATGAACTACGAAAATCGACATATCGCTCTTCTTACAACTGTTTTTCCTACGCAGCATTGCTGTTTGAGAAGAATCTCCATGCATCGCAGCGCAGCTGCTGAAACTGACGCAGCGCTTGTCGCTGTTGCAAGAACCGACGCATCGAGGGGTCCGGCTGAATAAACCGATGCAGTGCTGATCAACGATACTGCATCGATCTCCGCTGCATCTCGGATTTCCACACATCGCACCTGCATGGCAAATTTTCCTGACGCATTACCAAAACACCGAATTGTCTTGGAGTTGAAACATCACTTGCCCCTACAGACCCGACGCGACGCATCACTTCTCCTGCATGAAGCTGAACAGTCATATCGCCTCCCCAAGGTCTCAGGATCTCACACATCTCATTGGTTCTCAACGCTTTCCATCTCTGCAGCTGTTTGGCCTTGTGAATTTTGACACATCTACAGGTGCTTTGTCAGAAATCATGCATCCATAGTTTTTTATGGACCAGTTGCTTGAAATCTTTTTAAAGTCACATTCTTATTACATGCATGTTGGATTTTTTGCTGTTTTGGTATTATTGAGTTTTGATAACAACACTTCATTTTTCCTAAACTGGTGTGGTGTCCATTTGAGGTGTTATCACTGTATTAGTGTGAGTACAAATACTTTACACATTGCCTTTGGGATGTCTATCTGCTTGTGCCAAGCTACCAAGATCGTGAGCAGGAGTTACCTAAAATCTAAATCCCCTATACCCTGACTAGAAACAAGGGTCCCTATTTGGACAAAGGTACCTGCCCCTTGCCAACTAGAGACCCCCATTTCTAACAACTATCTTTCATACTTACCACACTGCCTAATTGCTTTAACACCAAAATTGAACTCCAACAATTCTTTAGAAAAGTACGACTTTGCCACTACTTTTCAAAAAATGAATCCTATCTATGACAAGAGGTCGTCTGCGACGAACCTGAGACCTCCATCCACTTTTGTCCCCCCAGCCCACTTAATGTCACACAAGATCTTGGCATATGAACAGGTAGTCATGCGTGACGTAATAAGGAATTTTTTAAATTAAAAATATATAAAATATAACATTATCAAGGGAGAAGACCTTAGCTCAGAATCTTTGCCGAAAAATTCCAGCATAGTGATTAACCAAAAGACCAAAGGCAGTAGAGAAGGTCAAGCACGACGGATCTTAAAGTTCTTGAGTTAAGGTGGTGCAATCTTTTCCAACATCCGCTGCCGTAGGATGTACAAATTATCACAATGCAAAGAAACAAAATAGAAGGTGCACTCAAATGAAGTCAATAGAGAAAGTGATTTTTAAATATCTTCTTCTTTATTCAAAAAGTGTTCATGAAGCAAAGGCACAGCCAACGCGTTTCATTCCCATTTTTTGCCGTTAGGAACTTCATCAGGGCAAGCTAGTATTCAGGGGGGGCTGGACTCATAAGCCAGACAAAATTAAGCGAGCCGGAAGTAATGGCAAGTTCGGTGGGCCAGGTTTGGTTGCCTTGAATCGTGAGAAATGCACCCTAGTAAAGATGAACTTGAGTAGTCCCAGTCGGTGCAGTGCAATCAAGTGTGTTCCAAGTGCTATTGGCAGCCCCAAGTAAGAGCAACAATCAAATTAGTAGGGTCGTGGCGACTTCGACAGAAATTCTCATATTAGGGCGACAGCGCATATAAACGGTCCAATGTGTTAGAAGTCCAAAGTGTAATTGCCGCTAGCGTAGCGTAACTGCCAGGGGTCCAGTAGTGACCCAAGTCAAGAGCCAAAGAAGCGAAGCCGCACCTGTGATAAGGTCCCGGCTCCTAAAACGTCAGCGAAAGAGGCGTCCTGCATTAAACTTGCTGATAAGGCCAGCGCAATTGTGATCCAGGATACCAGTGACTATAGCAGAGAGATCCTGTCACAATTACAGGTAGCTGGGAACTAACTATAAGAAAACATAGGGAGAGCACACTCTGGAAGTTGCCAAACTGATACATCACCTGACGTTAGAGGGCCTTAACAAGGGTTATTTTAGGAAACATGAAATTGAATCTATACTACTATTATAAAGAGAGAACACGCACCTTTGAGCCAGGTAAACTCGGGAACCACAGCGCCAATCCACACACCCGAAACATTGTAGAAATTGTCAGGGTGTGCAGATGGACATAGGGTATAAAAAAAAATTAAAAACGTACATTTAAAAATATAACTTTTAAAAAAAAAGTAGTGCCCTGAAAGTAGCACCGGCCGCGACGCTGCTCTGGCCATGACGTAGCGCTGGCCGCGACGTGCGTGATGACGAGGAGGAGAGACATGGAGCTGCGGTGAAGTGAGGAGCGCGGGCGTGTCATGGCGAAGAGGAGCGGCGGTGAAGTGAAGATCGCGGGAAGGAGCGGCAGCTCAGGTAAAGTAAATGCTCATTGAAATCGAGGCGGGAGGCATGAGGCTGGAGGCGGGAGGCGGGAGGCGGGAGAAGGAGCGGCAGCTCAGGTAAAGTAAATGCTCATTGAAATCGAGGCGGGAGGCGGGCGGCAGGAGGGGGGAGGCGGGAGCGGGTGTGCACAGAGGGACAGGCGGGAGGAGTGGGGGTGGGAGGGGGTCGGGGCGGGAGCGGGTGTACTGCCCCAGCCCCTTTCTGCCCCAGGCAACGCTGGGGCGGGCTGCTAGTCCCTTAATAAAAATAACCCTCACATCCCTACAATATATGCGCTACCCGAGGTGCACAAAGACAAGAATAAACCACAGGGAGGACAATTGTATCTGGTTGTGGCTCTATCTTACAGTCATTGTGCAAATATATTTATCTCTTTCTACAACCTTGGGTGTCTTAGACTAGATCTTATATTAGGGACACCATGGAAGTGATCAAAATGATAGAAGGACAACCTTTTGACAGTAACAATCAGTTATTAGTGACCATGGACGTAGCCTCTCTGTATACGAAGGTAGTGACTATGGGGGCAGGATTTGACCCGGATTTAGCTAATCTGGACATGGACAAATATGAAGGTAATTACAGATACAGCACCAAAAATCCCTTCTTGGATAACATAACCCTCTTGAAGAGGTAGAATGATGATGTGTTGATGATTTGGTCAGGAGAGGAAGATACATTGAAAGAGTTTTTTGACTGGAATAATACAAATTCTACAGACATTCAACTCACCACAAACTACAACAGGCAAGTGATAAATTTCTTAGGCCACATCAAGTGAAGGCATACTGTACACTACTCTATATAGAAAACCAATGGAACATAACACATTACAGAGATACAGTAGTCACCACCTTAGGAATCTGCATGACAATTTAATGGTCAGTTCTTACGCTTACGTAGGAACTGTACACAGAGGGTGGATTTCTTTTAAGGAAACTGCCCTTCTTATAACACGAATCCATGACAGGGGCTATCCTAGAGGTTCACTGAAGAGAGCAAGGAAGAGGCATGGTACTGTCCACGTGAGAACCTTCTAGATGTACAGACTGACCGGGAGGATCCCGGTTCCAAAATTGTATGTGCAATGACATTTAACACCAGAATTAATAAGATTAAGAAAATCATTACCCAGTACTGGTCATTAATATCATGTGAACTAGATATGCAACAAAAAACACTTTTTGCTTTCAAAAGAGGTAAGAACATTAAAGATTCTGTTGTCAAATCTTACCTCAAACCAGTGCATACACCCAATCTAAGGTCCCTTTTGCTTTTGCCCCGCTTGGTGGGTCATTTTAAGTGCGGTAACTGTAAAGCTTGTGCCCTCACGGCAGTGTGAAAAGATTTCACTTACTCAAACCATAAATACATGCTGAAGCACCACACAAATTTTAATTTGGTAGATTTTATTTATGCAATTTCCTGCCCTTGTGGTAATCTATATGTGGGTCAGACAAGACAGAAAATAAAGGTGAGAATACTGAAACATTGTTCAAGGGTCCAATGTAAAACACCAGTAGCCCCACTGGTCGACCATTTCTTCCAACATAATCATGCCACAGACAGTTTGAAATGGTGGGTACTAGAGAGGCGCTGCGAAGTCCTAGAGGTGGCGACCTTGCTGCCACCCTGGCTTTAAGGGAGTGCAAGTGTATCCACTTGTTAGATACAGTCAGGGCTCGAGTTGTGGTACCACGCGGGTAGACGGCGTCCCCCCACTTATTTTACCAGGAGCTCGATAACTGCAGCAAATGTAGTCACACATTAACTCTTAGGCCTCTCTGGGGCGAGATCGGAGCCCATTCAGAACGCTGCTCACGCGCAGGCTTCTCTGATGCAATCACATCTAAGGGGTGAGCGAGGGGATGCAATGCGTCTGATGGTGCAAGCCACCTTCCATGACGTCACTTCCTGTTGTGACGTTAGCGTCCCCCCACTTCTGTTTTTTAGGACTTGTGCCCTGGATACAGTAAACAATGGGCTGAATGAGTCGGAGTAGATTTTGAGAAAAGCATCCCGTCTCATTACTGGGTGAACACATCTCCATAACTTGTTTTCCTTCATATACATAACCTCTATCTCTGACATGATTCTTTAAGACTGGATGTTAAATAACAAACTACCTATGCCAATTTATAATCAATAAATCCAACTGATAAGTCACGTCAGTTATGTGAGCATATGTATTCATACATGTTTTTATATTTGTATATATTTTAGTAAAGACTGTCACGCAATTTAAGAGAACTGCATAACTGGTCATTATTACTGCTTATCTGTTGTAAGGCTTGTTTTACCATCAATACTTATCCTAAACGTAGATATCGAATCAATATGACAACTTCACTGTGTATCTCGGCAAGTCAAGGTTACATTCTTTTGCTACCCCGAAACCAGCCACGGCCCATGGAGGGAGTTGCGGTGGGGCAGAGAGGCGTGGCGGGGGTGCTAAAAACTTGCATATGGATATTTGGAGGTAAGTAAACAATGTAATTAATAAAACGAATTTCATAGCACGCTGCATCACATTTTGCGATGCAGGGCACGCTACGAAATTCATTTTATTAATTAAAATGTTTTCTTACCTCCAATTATCCATATGCCGGTTTTTAGCACCATCGCCCTGCCACTCCCCTGCCCCGCCTGTCTGCTCCACCCAGCCCCTCCCCCACCCCGCCTGTCTGCCCCACCGCAACTCCCTCCACGGGCCGCGGCTGCCCGAAACGCACTTACACATGTAACCAAAATGGCGGTTAATTGATCAAATCAGCTTTTGGATACATCTTTAATGTAAGCTGATCTCGCACTCTCAGTGAACTTCAGTAATGAAGCACTTTCCCCATAACTATGACTACGGCTTCCATATGTCATGGGGTTAGCTGACGCTGCAACATACGCACCCGTGTCCTCCCGGACGGGCTGGAGAGCATGCCCGCTGCTCGAGGCAATACAAAGCCTCTCAGTGTCCGACCACACAGATGATGATTGTGTTTCGGAGGAGTAAGACATGACTGAACTGTGCTCCTAACTAACTAAGATTTGTGGTAAGTTCACTGACTTCAAGTTTTTTCAGAGACTTATTGTATTGACAACGAACTTCAGAGCATCTGGGATTAATATTCGGTCCCTATATTTATTTTTTGTGCAATTGAGAGTCCTTACAGGATCTCGGGGACTTTAGGATTTCTGACCTAACCCAATGCACAAGGGCTACAAAGCACCTGCTCTTGTATCCCAATCTGGACAACCAACCTGGTGCACAGGTAAGACCTTATCTGGGTCTGTTTTCCGCTTAAGTATGCAATTCATTTCTATAATTATTTGAACCTGACTCTCACACTTTTTTACTCAGGTAACATATTTTACGGCCCATATTCCGGAGAGGCCATACCTATGAATTAACACTGGATTTAAACCTAACGCCTTTTATGTAAGGTGAGATTTTTAAATGAACACATTTGCACACATTTATTAATTTATATATCACCTATCACATTGACACCAATTATTGTTTAACACACAGGTCATCTTTTCATATTCTTTTGTCCTGATGAAGACCTTCAGTGTCGCCAAACATGAGCACATGACACAATAGGATCGAAACGTCGACGATCATTACTGGTGCTACGTATTGTGATCAAGCATACCCCACATACTTGTAATGAGGACATAGACTTGAATCTTTTTGAACAAACTACCGGACACCACCATAGAAATTTTTGTGTTTTGTTCTGTTATGTAACGTATGTAACACCTTGTGGATTCAAATGTTTATATTTGTGACATTTGCAACCTTTGTATATTGCGTACTCATTGTTGCTTGGTCGCTTATTGTTTTTATATGAAACCAATGGCTCTTTGGGCTAGTGTAAGCACCAATGGTATGTGAATGTTAATATACCTCCTGTTTCTTTAACCACCTCCGGTGTCAATGGTTCGTTATATATATATATACATTTGTACAAATTGATTTTGTAGAAGACTAGCTAAAGCGGTGGCTAGCCTGAATTGGATATTTTCTGGTGAGCAGGAAATTGCCAGGTTTCTCTCCTTCTGTTCCCATAGTCCCCAACACATCGCCCGCCTCCCCCAAGGTGGCACTGGTGAGGTTTGTCGAGAACCCCTTCAGAGCACTTTATATTTAGGACTTGTGACCAGGGGCGTAAAGCAGGCAGGAAAGGGTCAAGAGTGGGCGGGTGACTCCGGAAACATAGATAAAAATCCAAAATTAATGCAGATTCTTATTCCGACTGGATGTGCATAAGATGCAGAGCAGTGGACTTTGGTACTGGACATCAGGGTTCAAGCCTCTCGTGCCTCAAAATAAAAACAAAGAGGAAATAGCGACCTGTGAGGAGATGGTGAAAAGAACAAGCATTTTCAATGCAATCGGTCTCGCCTTTGGGACCTTATAAGTATTTAGCTATGCAGCACATTACCCTGGGTGCTGAAACATCTACTGTTCTTTAGCATGGAGGGAGAATAAGCACCAAAGTGTGTGACACGCCAGATATGGGAACACATGAAGAGAAATATTGTCTTTCAGCAGGAAATGGTAAAGTTCAAAGCTCTGTTTTTAATATAAAATCAGACCTTTCGGTGGTCATCTCACTGAAAATACAAGATTTGAAAAAAATATTATTGTCTACGTGTGCTCGTGGAAGACAATTTCTATGGCCTGGAATCTAGAGAATGCTAAAGTGATTCTGGTATTTACTGACCTCTGCTGGCTGTTTTCTATCAAGAAAGTTAAAGAGAAGCAGTTGCCAGAAAAAAAGAAAAAAAAGAAAGACCCTCTGCAGAAAGCAATTCTGGTATTTATCTGACCTCTACTGGTCGTTTTTTATCAAGACAGTTAAATAGAGGTAGTTGAACAGAAAAAAAGTCCCTAAGTGGAAGCAGACAAGTCCTAGGGCTGATCTCCAGAGCCCACAAAGTACATACACATATAAGTATATACTAAAGTATATACAAGAGGTCTTGAATGCTCGACCTAAAAAGTAGTGCACATAAACAAAACATATGGCCACTAATGAAAAGATCCAAGTAGCAGGTCCAGTCGCCATGGCGTTTTCAAAACAGTCAGGAGGCGGGACAAATGTACACGATTAACCAAAGAAAGCAATAGAATGTGTGAAGGCAGACTAAGCAACCAATGAAAATGTGCTGGGTGTGTTCCAACACTGAGAGAGATTACAGCAGCCTTGCAGAGCAGCACATGCACTGACTCTAGGCTCAACCTACAAAAGGCACAAAGGTACTCATTTTCCTTGCTATTGCTAGGTGTAAGGGTACCCTGTCTGCAGAGAGGGAGCAACATGTGGGAGTTCATTTTTTTCTGAAAGAGACAGAGAGTCAATATTGGCGTGATGGCCAGGCATGAGGGGAAAAAGCATAAGAGGCAGCGGAGGCAACCTGCTACTCAGGGTGTAGCAACATTAGTGCAGCAGATGCAGGTGCATTTGGATCCAGGCTCTCAACACCTCAATTATGGGGTCTAATGTTTTTTAGTCAATTTCTGTTTTAGTTTCATGTATTTGCACCTTTATAAGCCTCAGATTTTGTATTGATTATGAGCTACAAAAATACCACTGAAAGGATTTCATAAGCTCCCTCCCCTTTGCTCAGCCCTGCCGCTCCCACTTCATAATTCTTGCCTTAAATTTTTGGAGGGGGCACAACATCATAATATTTTGCATAGGGGGGCTCAAAGCAAAAACGTTTGAAGACCTCTGATTTAACACATGAGCAATCTAATAACGACAAAAGTCTAAAAAAAGAAAGTACTTCTTGAGATAATTTTCTGTTTTAATTAAATATCAGAGGCAATGCTTTTAACAGGAAAAAAAACACTAAAGAAAAACATGTAGGATATATTAGCAAAACAGCCGGAAGAAAATGAGCAAGGTCCATTAATAATTGCACATTTGGTAGACATTTTCCAGGACAGAAAAAGAGACGCGCATACGTCACAATGTCGATAGAAATTTTACTTAAGTAAAACACCTCACCCTTCCTCACCAGTGAAAGCTTTCTCTGTACTGTGCCACTTGGCATTTATTTCCCCTGTATATGGAAAAATGGGTCTGTCTTTACTCTTGTAAACTAAGCGAAAATAACATCCTGGCATGTTGGTTCTTTTTCATGCTCTAGACAGTTCATAAACTGCTTAAGATATTTAGCAAAGCATGGCAGCAACAAAAGACAGATCCTAAACAAGTATGTATGAACTGCGTGAGATGTTTAAATAAATCAAAAACTGGACTACTGTTTTTAATCTTCGGTCAGGTCTAATATTTGTCTCACTGTGGTTGGTGGTTGGCAGGGCCTAAACGGGCAATGAAGCCACCAAAGGTATTCTAATTTTAGTGCCTAATGTCGAGGGCAGTATATTTTTTCCTAATATATTTATCAACTTCGTGGTTCACAAGCTAATTTTAAAACAACATAGATATATTTGCATTATCCAAAGATCTTTACATATGCACATTTCCTGGCCTTCAAATCTTATATATTCCTCAAAATCAAAGGCTGAGAGCGAGAGCATAAACGACTTTTGAAAATCCAATTTAAGAAAATTGATTTTTGCATACTGAGGGGAAGGAACTTCGCATAAAATCAAAACAAAATCTACATATGCATATATATACCTACTATTTAAGAACTAGGATGCAGAAAAGCCCAGCTCAGCCTCTGCCGGACCTCCGCAGCTGCACGGCAGACACAGACAAGGATCTGCCAAGACAGGGTCAACAATGTTCTAGACCATGGGTACTCACAAACTTTCTCTCGGGGGCCAAATTTACAGTTTGGTTTGTGTCCGAGGGCCGCATCGGTGGGGGCGGGGTCAGTGGGGGAGGGGCGGGGCTAGAGCAACAACATAAAACTGACCATGAGGTTGATCACAGGTCCCTGCAGCGGACGCCTTCGTCCACTAAGCCGTCCCGGCATACACACATCTCTCTCTCTCTTTCTCTCTCGGTCTCCCTCCCTCTCTGTAGCTCTCTCTCCCTCTCTCTAGCTCTCTCTCCCTCTTTCCCTCCCTCTCTCCTGTCTTCCTCTGTCTCACTCTGACTGTCTCACTCCCTCTGTCTCACTCCCTCTCTCTCACTCCCTCTGTCTCACTCCCTCTCTCTCACTCCCTCTCTCTCTCCCTCTCTCTCTCTCTCTCTCCCTCTCTCTCTCCCTCCCTCTCCGTCTCCCTCCCTCTGACTCTCCGTCTCACTCCCTTTCCCTCCCTCTCCCTCCATTTCCTTTCCTTTCCCTCCCTCTCACTCCCTCTCCATCTCCCTCCCTTTCCCTCCCTCTCCCTCCTTCTCCGTCTCCCTCCCTCTCACTCCCTCTCAGTCTCCCTCCCTTTCCCTCCCTCCCTCTCCCTCCATTTCCCTCCCTTTCTCTCCCTCTCCCTCCATTTCCCTCCCTTTCCCTCCATCTCACTCCCCATCAGTCTCCCTCCCTTTCCCTCCATCTCACTCCCTATCAGTCTCCCTCCCTTTCCCTCCCTCTCACTCCCTCTCCGTCTCCCTCCCTTTTTGTCTCCCTCCCTTTCCCTCCCTCTCCCTCCCTATCTCCACCTCACTCCCTCTCTCTCCCTGTCCGTCTCACTCCCTCTCCTTCTCTCTCCCTCCCTCCCCCTCCCTTCCTCTCCCTCCCTCTCACTCCCTCCCTCCCACTCACTCCCTCCCACTCACTCCCTCCCACTCACTCCCTCCAACTCACTCCCTCCCACTCACTCCCTCCCACTCACTCACTCCCTCCCACTCACTCACTCCCTCCCACTCACTCCCACTCACTCACTCCCACTCACTCACTCCCTCCAACTCACTCCCTCCAACTCACTCCCTCCAGCGCACTCCCTCCCACTCACTCACTCACTCCCACCCACTCCCTCCCTCCCACTCCCTCCCTCCCTCCCTCCCTCTCACTCACTCCCACTCACTCCCTCCCTCTCACTCACTCCCTCCCTCTCACTCACTCACTCCCTCCCTCTCACTCACTCACTCCCTCCTCTCACTCACTCCCTCTCACTCACTCCCTCTCACTCACTCCCTCCCTCTCTCTCACTCCCTCCCTCTCTCTCACTCCCTCCCTCTCACTCCCTCCCTCCCTCTCACTCCCTCCCACTCACTCCTCTCACTCCCTCTCACTCACTCACCCACTCCCTCCTCCCTTCCACTCCTTCCCTCTCACTCCCTCTCACTCACTCACTCCCTCTCACTCACTCCCTCCCTCTCACTCACTCCCACTCACTCACTCACTCCCACTCACTCACTCCCACTCACTCACTCCCTCCCACTCACTCCCTCTCACTCACTCCCTCACTCACTCCCTCCTCCCACCCACTCCTTCCCTCTCACTCCCTCCCACCCACTCCTTCCCTCTCACTCCCTCCCTCCCTCTCTCTCACTCCCTCTCTCACTCCCTTCCTCTCACTCACTCCCTCCCTCTCACTCCCTCCCACTCACTCCCTCCCACTCACTCACTCATTCCTCCCTCCCTCTCACTCCCTCTCACTCCCTCCCTCCCTCCCTCTCACTTCCTCCCTCACTCTCACTCCCTCCCTCTCACTCACTCCTTCTCTCTCACTCCCTCACTCCCACTCACTCACTCACTCTCACTACCTCTCCCTCACTCACTCCCTCTCACTCACTCACGCTCTCTCACACTCACTCCCTCACTCCCTCTCCGTCCCCCTCCCCCTCCCTTGCCCTCCCACTCCCTCTGTCACCCTCTGTCATCTCACCCTGCCTGTGTGCCAGCCGGGGCGCGCACACACTCACAGCCGCACCTGAGCTCTTAACGGGTCTTTAAAAAACCATTTGCATGTTAATGTGTGGCCTTTGTATTTCACCTCTTCCTAGGCCCCTGCAGCTTTTCTCTGGTCATTGCTAGGATCGCCCGGCCGGCAGCTCCCACAGAGCAGCAGAGTCTCTCGCGCTGCTGCAGACACTTAAAAAAAAAAACGTAAAACACAGATAAGATGTCTTGGGGTTCCGCGGGCCGCCAGGAAAGGCTTGCCGGGCCGCCACAGGCCGCGGGCCGTACTATGAGTACCCCTGTTCTAGACCCTTGTGTTCCCCCCCTCCATCCCACCCCTTCTTCCCTCCACCAGCCCTCACTCTGAAAACTTTTCAACTGTTATAAGCAGGTAGAAAATATCAGCAGTTAGCCGTCATTTATAAAAAATATGTAGAAAATGACCTGGTGTTATCTGGTCTATATAGTTGTGGCCTATTCCAGGGAGAAAACGTTTAGTTGCTGGAATTTGGTGCGAGTATATTGACCTGACTGAGAGGTTCCAGTCCCCTGGAGTCTCCACGCCAAATTCTGGAACACTCATAATGAGGACCTAGACTTCTGATGTGGACAATTCAACTCTTTTAGCAGTATTGTTGAAGTTGGCTCCTCCGCTAAGGTGGAGGAGCATGGCCTCCCATTGGTAAACAGACAAAATATTGACCACAAATTATCGAATGGACATAATATCGAGTACAAAATAAAGGCTGGACAGAATATCGGACGGACAAAATATAGACATAAAAAATATTGTTTTGAAGGTAAGTAATGTAATCTCGAATTTTAAAATATAGATAGTCAAAATATCGAAGTACATAATATAAGTTAAGAAAAATATCGAATTTTTAATAATATCGATTTTTTATGGTGTATTTTATGTGTTAAAAGTGTTTATTTATGTTATAATGTAATTTAATTAATTAATTTAATGTTATTTAAATTTTGCATAATTTAATTCTGTAGCGGGTTGTGGGTTTATAGGGGAATAGGGTGGGAAGTAATTTAACTATAATTAATTAAATATGTAAATTTATGTAGTGTAATTCAATTATAATTAATTAAATATGTAAATTTATTTATTGGTATTTGTTTATAATTAATTGTTAATTAATTTTATTTAGTAATTAATTACATTTCACTTGCCAATTAATTTTATTTATTGATTAATTGATAATTATGTTAATTTAAGTAATTTAATTTCTGTAGCTGGTTTTGGGTTCATAAGGGAATAGGGTGGGAAGTAATTTAATTATATCTAATTAAATATGTTAATTTTTTTCTGTATTTATTAGATTTTAATTGTTAAGTAACTGTTTAATTACTAATTAATTAATTTCTCATTGTAATTAATTAGTGTTAATTGATAACTATTTGTAATGATTAAATTAAATTATTATTTGTAATTAATTAATTATTATATTATATTAAAGTGGTAATTACTTTTAATAATTTTTTTTATAGATATTAATATATATATTTTTTTAAATAATATATGAAGTATCTACTTTCCCTACTGCTGCACTCACTGGAGTGGGAATAGTAATTTTTACCCCTACGCTATCCAACGCTTTCCCTACTGTTGCACTTTCTGGAGTGGGAATAGTAATTTTTACCCCTAAGCTATCCAACCCTTTCCCTACTGATGCACTCTCTGGAGTGGGAATAGTAATTTTTACCCCTACGCTATCCAACCCTTTCCCTACTGTTGCACTCTCTGGAGTTGGAATAGTAATTTTCACCCCTACGCTATCAAACGCTTTCCCTACTGTTGCACTCTCAGGAGTGGGAATAGTAATTTTTACCCCTACGCCATCCAACCCTTTCCCTACTGTTGCATTCTCTGGAGTGGGAATAGTAATTTTTACCCCTACGCTATCCAACGCTTTCCCTACTGTTGCACTCTCTGGAGTGGGAACAGTAATTTTTACCCCTACGCTATCCAACGCTTTCCCTACTGTTGCACTCTCTGGAGTGGGAATAGTAATTTTTACCCCTACGCTATCCAACGCTTTCCCTACTGTTGCACTCTCTGGAGTGGGAATAGTATTTTTTTACCCCTGTGCAATCCAACCCTTTCCCTACTGTTGCACTCTCTGGAGTGGCATTGGTAATTTTTACCCCTACGCTATCCAACGCTTTCCCTACTGTTGCACTCTCTGGAGTGGGAATAGTAATTTTTACCCCTACGCTATCCAACCCTTTCCCTACTGTTGCACTCTCTGGAGTGGGAATAGTAATTTTTACCCCTACGCTATCCAACGCTTTCCCTACTGTTGCACTCTCTGGAGTGGGAATAGTAATTTTTACCCCTACACTATCCAACGCTTTCCCTACTGTCCACTCTCTGGAGTGGGAATAGTAATTTTTACCCCTACGCTATCCAACGCTTTCCCTACTGTTGCACTCTCTGGAGTGGGAATAGTAATTTTTACCCCTATGCTATCCAACCCTTTCCCTACTGTTGCACTCTCTGGAGTGTGAATAGTAATTTAACCCCTACGCTATCCAAAACCAAATGCAGATGCCAAATTGCATTCCAACTATAGGCCAATCTCGTTGCTGCCCGCTTTGGCCAAATTAGCGGAAAAGCATGTACACACCACCTTAACCAACTATCTAGAGGTTAATTCCTTATTACATCAGTCACAGTCGGGGTTCAGATCTAACCTGAGTACTGAAACTGCACTACTCGAGGTGACCGAGGCTGTGAAGGAAACTCTGGACAGGGGTGGAAAGGCCTTGCTCATCATGCTAGATCTGTCGGCGGCCTTCGACACCGTCCCCCACGACCTTCTCCTTACAAGACTCTGGGAGATTGGCCTAAGGGGAACGGTGTTCGAATGGTTTCAATCTTTCTTGGCCGACCGCAGACAAACGATCTGGGCCCCCCCTTTCTCCGCCCCTATGCCGCAGCTCGAGGTGGGGGTTCCGCAGGGCTCCATACTCAGCCCCTCCCTTTTTAACATCTTCATGACACCATTGGCGGCACGTGTGGAGGAGCTAGGGGCCCAGATCGTATCCTATGCGGATGACACACAGCTCCTGTTCACGTGTGACAGGGGCTGTGACTTCGACGGGGCGGCCATCTGGAAGTGCCTGGAGTTTGTGTTTGATTGGTTCGGGAAAAGCGGCCTCAAATGCAACTCGGACAAATCCGAGATATTGTTTTTCGGCTGTCCTGCCGACCCGAGATGGAAGCTTTGGTGGCCTTCGGCCATGTTCCCCCCGGCCAGCGATTCTGTTACAGCAAAGAATCTGGGCATGCTGGTCGATAACACCCTCTCCTTCAAAGCCCAGGTAGCTGGCCTGACAGGGAAGTGCTTCGCCATCTTAAGGATGTTGAGAACGTTTCTGCCGTACCTATCTTTGGAACACAAGAAGATAACGGTGCAGGCCCTGATAGGCTCTCGCCTAGACTATGCCAACATCCTTTACTTGGGTCTTCCTGAATATCTGCTGACCCGTCTGCAGATAGTCCAAAATTCAGCAGCCAGGGCAATCTTTGGCCTTACCAGAAGAGCCAGGGCGAGCAATCTCCTTGCCACTCTGCACTGGCTGCCGATTCGCAAGCGCATCTCATTTAAGACCTTAACTACAGCTTTTAAGGCACTTCACAATCTCGGCGCTGGCTATTTGCAGAGAAGGGTCAATTTCTATCTTCCATCTAGACCCTTGAGGTCTGCTGCCCAGGCCTATGCCATGGTACCGGTAGTGAGACGTGTTCGCTGTGGAGGTCGCTCTTTTAGCTACCTTGCCCCCCATCTTTGGAACACTCTGCCCCTGATGCTGCGAACGTGCCCTAATTTGTCCGCCTTTAGAAAAGGACTTAAAACGTATCTCTTTGTTCTGTAAGCTGTTCCTTGGATTTCTAGTACCGTTTGGCTGTCTTGTTGGTTGCTGGTAGTTTGTGAAGAGGATCTATAGCGCCGGGACGCTCTTTGAGCAGCTGAGCGCTCTACAAAACACCCAGTAACATAACATAACATAACAAAGCTTTCCCTACTGTTGCACTCTCTGGAGTGAGAATAGTAATTTTTACCCCTACGCTATCCAACGCTTTCCCTACTGTTGCACTCTCTGGAGTGGGAATAGTAATTTTTACCCCTACGCTATCCAACGCTTTCCCTACTGTGGCACTCTCTGGAGTGGGAATAGTAATTTTTACCTTTACGCTATCCAATGCTTTCCCTACTGTTGCACTCTCTGGAGTGGGAATAGTAATTTTTACCCCTACGCTATCCAACGCTTTCCCTACTGTTGCACTCTCTGGATTGGGAATAGTAATTTTTACCCCTACGCTATCCAACGCTTTCCCTACTGTTGCACTCTCTGGAGTGGGAATAGTAATTTTTAACCCTACGCTATCCAAGCCTTTCCCTATTGTTGCACTCTCTGGAGTGGGAATAGTCATTTTTACCCCTACGCTATCCAACGCTTTCCCTACTGTTGCACTCTCTGGAGTGGGAATAGTAATTTTTACCTCTACGCTATCCAACGCCTTATCTACTGTTGCACTCTCTGGAGTGGGAATAGTAATTTTACACTTCCGCTATCCTATGGTAATAATATTGGATATTTTTTTAATTATATTATGTTACTATATATATATGTTTTAACAAATATGATTGTAAAAAAAAGAATTTTATAACTTTAATAATTATTTAATTATTATATGGTAATTTAAGTATTTTTAAGTATATTTTAGTAAATAATTTTTAATATTAATTTAATTTAACATTGTTTTTTATAAAGTCGATATTTTTACAAACTCTATTTTTGTAAACGATATTTTTTACTCAATATTTTTGTACTTACCTGTTTGTAGATAAAAAGTCGATATTCTGTCTGTCGATATTTTGTCACCGATATTTTTTGGTAGTCGATATTATGTCCCTCGATATTATGTCAGTGATCCCTCACTGTCTTTCAGCACCGCAAAAAAGGAATAATAAAATTACAATAATGCAATGTTATTTTCTTTTTATTTTTCCGTGCTGAGGCAGTTTGCGGGCCTGGGCAGGGCTGGGCTGGACAGAGCAGGAGGGAGGAGAGGTGGCACTCTCTAAGTGTGCATGACTGTTTGACCGGACGTCTTGAGCCAGCCCAACAGTCATGCTCACTTAGCATGTTCTCCACCAGCTGTATTGTACAGTCTGGGTGGAGAACATGCACAGGCTCCCAGTCCCTGTCTGAGCACCGAACCACGATGCTCAGACCAATCACAATGCTGCATTGCCTTAGAGGAGACTGGATGCTTCCTGCTTTTTGTTCTCTCAAAAGGAAGATGACGGATGAGATGTGGCAGCCAGGCGGCTGGCAGCTATGTTTTCTTTTTTTTTAAACCCCGCCTCACTCATGCTTCCTGGGAGAAGCCGCCACTGCATGTGGCTTAACAGCACTAATAGTGATAAGGGAAGGACATGTTTTCCAGCTCAACTTAAGAGGCTTTAGAGGGAAGTCATCAAATACACTTCAGGAACATGTGAGCCAATGCTTTACAGCACTGTGCCAAAGACACAGATTGAGGACCAAGTTGAACACTGTCAGGAAAGGTACTCTGGGGTTGCGCTGTGTGAGACAGATCCTGCTAGTACATCAGTACACTTACCTCATTCTCCTGTTCGATTGGGCACGTTAGGGGTGTTTACACAGAATACCAAAATCAAAAATATTGTGGGACAAAATATTGTCAATAAACAAAAAGAGAACAAGCTTAAAATGCAGCGTTGATCAACCAAACAGTAAAGGCCTGAGTACAGCGGAGGTTTAAAAGGAATCCTTGGACATGATTTCCGGAAGAGACAAACAGTAGGTAACACTGCAGACGGCTGACCTTGACGCAAGTCTGAAAACAGGAATGTCTCCCACCAGGATCTATGTTACGAAAAATATTCATACCCTAAAAGTTGTTTAAACTGATGGTGAATTTCGTAAGTTATGCATTTAATTCACCTATGCACACCTTAGCGTGTGTGCATAGTTCATGTGACCACATCACTTTGATCAGTTTAACAATCTTTTGAGATGTGCAAGACCATATTCTCTCATTCACGCCAAATGATTCGCTTTTAACCCTACCCCAGGGACCACATAATAAAGAATTTGGTACCCTGGAGGTAGTTTTATATTTTTCACTTTCATGGTATTCACTTCCTCACTCAAACACAGAAGCAAAAACCAGCTCTGCTGTAATCAGGCCTCGAAGCACACTCTAGGAGGCACTCTGCCTCCTGAGTGGGAACCCAATGATGAAGCATGCCACCAACTAGGTTGGTGGGTGAGGGCTCTTTTATAAACCAAAAGGGGTTCCCTGCAAGGGAGACTTCTTTAATGGCATTTACTGTTTGTTTGATCAAAGGTGCACTTTGAGCATGTTCTCTTGTTGCAGGGATTCTGCTCCTACAAAGAACTGTGCACAGAGACCCAGGACCTCAGTGAATTGTGGAGGACCAAAAAACCCACCTCAGTACCTAGAAACCCTAACCAGCTAGTATCTGTGTCACATTAGAACTTTGTCCTATAGCAAAGAAACCAATGATTAGACAACCAAGAACATGCAACTTAGGTTATACTCAGGAATGGTGGGAAGCAAGAACACTCTTTCATTATACTCTCATACCAGTCTACAACAGGAGTAAAAAGAGACACAGGAAAGATTAAAATATTTATTTTAAGGGCGTGCTCTAAGATGGAGTATCTTTGCTAACATAATCAGACATATGATTAAAAATAATATGATCAGCATTGTTACAATTCTATGAAACACAAAAGGAGAAATTATATTACAATGATGGTAAAAACAGGTCTTATAGTGCCCAGTATAACACCCTCCCTAGTTAGGAACTATAGAGCATATTAGCAAGAACCTCGTTAAATATATCGCCGTTTTGCGGGGTGCTAGGTGTGCGTGACCAAGATGGCCACACACTTGTGAGGCTACAGCCCTCCCGAGCAGGGAATTATCCTTTCACTCCATCCTGTCGCACATTTTCGATCATCTGACTTCACTACGGGACGCCTGATTGCACGCTGAAGCTGCCGAGGTGACTTTTGTGCCTCTACCCCCGATCGCTGCTGCAGCGGAGCCTCCCGGAGGTGTGAGCGGACTGCAGCAGACGTTGCCTGGAGCGCTGGGCCGGCTGCAGTGAGTACGCGAGGCCATGGTGGACAGGGCCCCGCCGCTAACCCGACGTGCGACCAATACTCGCGGGAATCTCCCGCGTCTCAACGAGTGACCGCCGGAGGTGAGCACCGGCCCGAAGGGGCTTGTAGTGGGAGGCAGTGCCTGGCCCCCTCAAGGACATCGCATTGGGCTGTGGGCTGCTGCGGCGTGCCGTGACATAAACTGGAAGGCAATTATTATTGTGCTGGCACCGTAGCTTGGAAGGCAGGCTGGGTGGGAGAATTGGACCCCACAAGAGGCATTTGAGCGCGGCGGCGGATCCACACTTCGAGGAAAGTGAACCCTGAGGTGAGACATTGCCGGGCTTGGAGCGCCACTGCTGGCTCGCTGACGCTGTGGGCTGACAGCCGCCATTTTGTATTGCCTGGTGGCCGCAAGCTGGTGCGGCACTGGCGGCGTCTGGACTACACACATCACCTGGTCCCCAGGTCTGCATCTTGCTACTGACAGGGGCTGGACCTACTCACTGTGGTGGGATTGTGCAACGGAGCGGACCCCTACTAGGAGAACGCTGACCTCCACATATGTTGGGTGGGGCGTCGATCCCCATTTTTTGCGATTTGCTGATACAGGATCCTATTCCTCTAGATTCCCAGGTGCGCATACAGGAGCCTGAGGCCTGATCCCTGCGGGGGTAGGTCAGAGCACGTGACATTGTGGAATTGCACAGGTCTGGGGGCACGGCTGCTTACCCCTAATCACCAGACTGCGAGAGTTCCGGATGGGGCCCCTACGCTGCGAGCTCGGAGAATTGATGCTGCGAGGGCTGACTGTAAACTCGCTGGCGTACGGCGCTAGTCTGCACTGTGCCCCATGAACTGGCCATACCTGCCTGCCTGTATTATGGGACGTACAGATGGCAAGCAAACCAAAATACCTTATGAAGCGCGTAAGACCCCCAAATCCACCTCAATGGACCGGGAGGAGTCTGATTCTGCGGAGGCACCGGAGGACGACTGGAGGGCACTCCTTCTAGGTATGAAACAAAGCCTCACCTCCTTCGACGTCAAAATAGTCACGATGAATCCAAGCGATTGACACTACCTACATCGTGTGGGCGGGAGATTTTAACACAGCTTTACAACCTCATTCAGATCGGTCCCACAGTTCCCAAGTGCACTTCACTAATACGCACAAAACACTAAAGGACATAGTGGATACCTGTATCCCACGGCGAGGGAGGGTACACATTATTCAGCAGTCCATTATTCTTGGGCGAGATTGGATTACATACTTGTTTCCTTGAGTATGGCACATTGGGTGACCCACTCTGTCCATTTACCTCGCACGTATTCAGATCATTCCCCAGCAGTTGCTGACATACAAACCCCCCTAACCCAACTTCCATACTCTAAGTGGCGCCTCCACTTGGTACACCTGCAAGATGCAGCATTCAAAACTGAACAGGAGCAAGATATACAAGACTTTTTTGAACGTAATATGAAGTCCGTGTCCAGTGTCACAACCGTATGGGAAGCCTTTAAGGTAACTGTGAGGGGCTGGTGTATATCAAAGGGCGGGGCTGTTCTCCGGTCGCTGCGGAATGACCTGCGCAAATTGGAAGGGTAGCTTAAAAAGTTGTAAGGCGACCTCACCTCCAATCCAGAGGATCACATGACTAAGGCTCACATACAGGATAGCTAACCGAATATTAGACCCTGGCAGAACGAGAATGTAACTTCAGAGGCAAGCCACATAGGACGAGGATTTATGGCAAAGGAGATCGCCCTGGGAGGGCCCTAGCACTAGCGACTCGAGGCCCTCGATTCTCGAACTACATAGCAGAGATACAAGATGCACAGGGCAACACACACAAGACTCTGCCAGGCCAACTCGACACTTTTTGGGATTACTATGAAGCTCTATATTCCTCTCAGGGGGGAACCCCACTAGACCTACCACAATGTTTTGCAGATACTGCATTAGCATGGATGGGGGATACTCAAAAGAAATTCCTAAGCCTAGATCTAGAGCTTGATGAAATTACAGATGCCATTATGCACATGAAATCTGGGAAAGCTCCAGGGACAGATGGTCTACCAATTGAATTTTACAAAACATATGCTACAACACTAGCTCCCATCCTCAAAGAGGTCTTCTATACTGCTTTGGAGGAGGGTTGTTTTCCCACAACGATGGGGGAAGCACTTATAGCCTCATTACTGAAACCTGGTAAACCCCCATTCATTGTGATTCGTATCGACCCCTGTCTCTCCTAAACTGTGACACCAAAATACTGGCTAAGGTCCTGGCGACCCGGCTTAACTTATTAATGGACCGACTAGTGCTCCCCGATCAGTCGGGATTCATTCCAAACCGTGCCACTGCACATAATCTTAGAACGTTGGCCGCAGTTTTGCAAGACATCGACCCCAATTGTTCAGCAGTAGCTGTATTTTTCAATGCCACAAAAGCATTTGATTTCCTTGAATGGGATTATTTACTTGGCACCCTGGAGCGCATGGGCACACCGCTAATTTTTCTTGACTGGGTGAGATTCCTCTATAGACAACCAACGGCATCAGTGCTGCTCAATGGTGCAAAATCATCCCCCTTCACTATCTCCAGAGGTACACGTCAGGGTGGCCCCCTATCCCCTACATTATTTGCCCTGGCCATGAAACCCCTGGCTGCCACCCTCCGGCAGCACCATAATCACAGAGCTTTGATTTATCCAGCTCGGCAACTGCTCATATCCCTCTATGCGGACGACATGACGCTATACATTAAAAAGCCGGCGCTATATCCGGAATACAGATAAATTAGTCGAAATCCGCAATATTCCTGCTCTCGAATAATACCCTAATTAGTACAACCACAGAGTTTGGTCCTGGGACAGGGGGCAGCTGGACCCAATTTACAGTGAAAAGAACAAAATTGCTGGCCCTCCTCCTTATTTAGTCTCACTATGAGTTTAAGAGACAACAAACAAATAACGACGTCTCTTTGTTTGTATGGGTAATTTTATTTAACCCTTTTGTTCATTATTTTTAGTAAGATTTAACTATTTAGTAGGTGAGAAGAACACTTTATATACACCTATATACAAATACAAAACATTAAGACATATTTACAAGTACTAACAAATATCACATAAACAATAAATCAAACAGTTATCAACAAACTTCTCGTATGAGAAATTAATAACAATACTGCATCCGCAAATAATTGATCTTTGCGAGGTAATCAGAAACCGCTATTGAACCCAAAAGGTTGAAAAAAATTGAAAAAAATGCGACAGAAATCAGAAATTGATCCACAGTTAATTTTAACAATAGAAGCTGCACCCATCAAGGGCAAATATTTTAAGCTCTCTGTCTGTCGTTTGCCTTGCCGAACAATACCCTGCCACATCTATTGGATTATCCTTTGGTGTGGGAGACCGATGAGGTAAAATACCTAGGCATATATGTTACGCGCAATAAAGACGCCCTCATGAGAATAAATCCCGGCACTGCCATCGACAGAATTTCTGATAACATAACCAAATGGCTGCGACTTCCCCTATCTATGGCAGGTAGGATCTAACTCATCAAGATGGTTATACTGCCCAAGCTGTTATATCTCTTTATTGATATACCATATAACCCGGGCGTTATTTCTTTGCGACACTCAAATCCCAACTTATCAGACTTATATGTGGGGGCAAGCAGGCTCGGCTCAGCCTGTCTATGCTCATGCTCCCATACAATCAGAGAGGATTTGATGTCCCCAACTTTGAGTCGTATTATTACTGTGCCCAGGTGCATTTCGCTACCTATTGGTTTCACCCACCGCCCTTTATACCACACTTGGCGGTAGAAGATGGCTACATGGCTCCACTCCCTTCGACCACATATCTGTTTGCCAAAGTAAAGGAGAAGGGGCGTGACCTGTCAACTGTGTATTGTACTATACTTGCGTGGCTGCAGATTGCCCGCAGATTAGGAAGTCAGATGTTGTACTCTCCCAAGATGCCCCTATTTTATAATCCTCTATTACAGGTAACATGTGAGGGTATATGCCGCAAAATGTTCGAAGGCCTACATTGTCAAACCTAGGGAGACCTTTACATGGAAGAACGCTTCCATTCCATGGAACAATTCTTTGGTACTTACACACCCACTACAATGGATATTTTTTTATACACCCACCTTCGACAAAGTGGGAAAGCCATCACTCCTGCTTTCCCTGAAGAACCAGATACCTTGGCTCCCCTTCACGCGCTCCTATTACAGGAGGCTCCTCAACATGTGATATCACTCCTGTATAAGCACACACAGATGGCACCACCTCCCCTTACCCCTCGGGCTAGGCAGGATAGGGATAGTGATCTTACAGAACCATTAAAGGATGATGAATGGGAGCTTAGTTGCGCACAAACAGAAGCAATTACAAGTAATAGCAGGCTGCGTCTTATCCATTTCAAGTTTCTGCATCGCTTATATCACACATTGACAAGATTGCACAGACTGCACCTCAGAGACAATGACAGATGTGAGCGATGTGGAGGGGAGGGAGAACATTTCATGCATTTGGCATGGAATTGCCCCCGTGTTGCCGACTATTGGGTGCAGGTTTTCGAGGGCGTCTCAGTCATGATTGGAGTCCAGATGACACCGTGTCCACGCAGGGCCCTGTTAGTACTCACCCGTGATATAAACACACCACACAAACATTTTTTGGCCATGAGTATGCTACTTGCGAAGCGGCAAGTAGCGTGTAGGTGGGGACAGGGCCGAGTGCCTAAATTCAGAGAATGGGTACACACTATGACTACATGGCAGGAACACCTACAAGTATAGGCAGATTTTTTACTCATTACATCACGCCTTAGGGACATCTGGGGTCCGCTCACTCTTATCTGCTTGCGTTAGAGGCAGTTAGCGAAGAGAGGGGGGAAACCGATGATCAGACATAAAGAAATGAACAAGAGGAGCCGCATATGGATAGACGCTTGGAGATGGGCTTCACCATGGGTAGCAAAGCGGGAATGCATCTGTAGGCCTTACAGCTCTTCCTTGTGATGAGACTGATCTAATAATAATGTACACCAGGCTTTGTAATAGACTCAATATGTATCTGCACCACTTTCACACCAGAGAGCAGTCTAAACTTGAGTATGTCAGACCAGCTCACTGCCTTGATGTTTCGTTACGATAGGAGCACTTCTTACCTGGACTACCCTCCTTTTTATTTTTTAATCTTGTTGTGTCATTTTTTTGGTTTTGTTGTTTCTCTTTTTTCTTGCCTGTTCTCCTTTCCAGGAGGTTTGCTGCAATAACCTACAGTTAATGGGAAGAAACGATCAATCTGTAATGTTGACACAGGAAGGTGTTATTATACAGATATATGTAATGTGCTAGGACATTGGATGTGAGACTTCCATAACGCTGATGTACCGTGCAAATTGTCAATAAAGGTTTTGTAAAAAACATATATATATTTTGCCACAATGTGATCCTGCAGTCCACGAGTGCGCTCGACAGTGTGTGCTCAGCCCAGGGGTCGGATCGTGACCCAAAACTTAATTTTGTATCACAAAAGAGGCGGCACAACCGGATACTGTACTGAAGCCTTTTAATCAACGCTTCACCCCACCGACGCGTTTCAGCCACACAAGGCTTTGGTCACGGTCAGTAAGTCCTTCTACCATTTCCATTTAAATACTAGCCCATGTTAGCCCTAGGTGGCATTATGGGATACGTAGTTTAGAACAAAAATTAGTTTAAAATTACAAGAAAAGAAAGACTGGTGTGATTTATACATTTACACTGTCTTAGTACATTGTGTCACATGATAATTCACATGGCAGAGTTTATAGTTTATAGTTCATACTTGGTGCAGGATTAGTTCCATATTACATTTGGTTTTTGTGTCGGGTTTAGTACCCTAGCAATTGAAGCTTTTGCTGGTTTTGTTACAGTCACTCTAGATGTATATGGAGGTCCTCCCCAAAGTTCATACCGCTCGGAATTTTTGTTCGAAGTCGGATGATGAGGCGGGACTCAATTTGCCGTAGTTTGCGGACAGTGTCGCCTCCTCTTTCCATTTTCGACAGCATTTTCAAACCATAGAATTTCATTGCTCTCCAGTCTCCATTCTGACAGGCACTTATGTGTTTGGCAGTAGCATACAGCATGTTCTTGTTTTTCACTGCACGGATGTGTTCCAGGATTCTCTTTTTCAAAACAAAGGGTTGCGTTCAAGACTGGATGTATTATTTTTAAAGCTTTAAAGGATACAGGCCCAAAATTTATCAGGAAACTTGTCTCTAGGTACAACCCTTCACTAAACCTTCGCTCTGCGCATAAAAGTTTTTGGGTTGTCCCCACCTTTAAGAAAAAACTTCTGGGGGCAATTGTTTTGATCATCTTGCAGCCACCTTTTGGAATTCTCTTCCCCTGCCTCTACGGCAGAGCCCTTTGATATTTTTTTTATATTTATGAGTATTTATAGAGCGCAAACATTCGCTCCAAAGGAGCATCTTGGCGCTAAGCTGACGTGCAGGGGGTAATTGAGTGAAAACGTAATGAAGAAAACTGAGACTAGATGGCTGCCAATACAGAGGTGTCTGGTTGTTGATACACCCATGTCTTTAGGAGTTTCCTAAAGAGGCTCTCCTTGTCAGTTAGCCTAAGATTAATTGGAAGGTTGTTCCATGCCCTTGCTGCCAGTACGGTGAAAGTTTTTCCACCCCGGGTTTTGTACTTGAATCTTGGAATGATAATAAGATTTGTACCGGAGGATCTCAGGCAACGTGAGGGGTTGTAACGTGTAAAACGCTTTGCAAAATAATGAGGTCCTGTATTTTTCAGGGATTTAAAGACAGTAAGGAGAAGTTTAAAAAGAATCCTTTTATGTAAAGGTAACCAGTGGAGGGTATTCAGCGCCGCTGAAGCTGATGACCTTCTAGGAAGTCCCAGCACCAGTCTGGCAGCTGCATGTTGTATGCTTTGTAGTTTTTTTAGGGTGGATTTTTTCACTCCCGCCATTAGTCCGTTGCAGTAGTCAAGGCGGGAGAGTATTACAGCTACCGTGACTGATTTTCGAGCTGCGGTGGGGAGAAGAGTAAATAATTTTTTTAGGGATTTTATAATTGCGAAACAACGTCCCGCAGTGATCCTGACGTGGTCATCGAAAGAAAGAGATGAGTCGAATTGCACGCCCAGGTTCCGTGCTGAAGGTACCGCGCTGGGGGGGGCCTCAGATCCTACGGGCCACCACTCTTTCGGACAGAAAGATAGGTTTCTACTCAGCTGGATGATTTCAGTCTTGGCACTGTTACATTTTAGGTGGTTTTTGTTAAGCCACTGGAAAACGTCCGAGAGACAGTTTTGGAAACGCAACTCTGCGCCCGCACACTCTTTGTCAAGTGTGACGACAAGTTGTGTGTCGTCAGCGTATGACGTGACAAGGATCCCATGAGATTCTATCACAGCGAGAAGGGGAGCCATATAGATGTTAAAGAAGAGAGGACTTAATATGGACCCCTGGGGAACACCTGATGTTATTGGTTTCTCGCTGGACAGAAAGGGACCCAAGGACACAGTTTGGCACCTGTTAGATAGGAAAGATTTAACCCATCCCAAAGCTGTGTCTGTCACACCGATCTCTCGCAGTCTATTGATCAAGATGACATGTGAGATAGTGTTGAATGCTGCTGTTAGGTCAAGCAGGATGAGGACGACCTGCTTGCCCCCATCCTGCAGGAACTTGATGGAGTCAGCTAGTTCAACTAAAGCTGTTTCGGTCGAATGACCGGAACGAAATCCCGACTGTTGAGGATGCAGAATGTTACGTGCCTCTACAAAAGTTTTTAACCCTGATCTTCTTACTTTCAGACACTCCCTCAAGACTTCGCTTTTTAAACAGGCTTACTCATAGAGTATTATTTTGTGTTATGTTCCTCTCCGATAGCGCCTTGAAGCCTACGGGCGTACGTGCGCTTAATAAATTTTAACATAACATAACATACACGTTGTGCTGCCTATGTATTTGACACCACATCTGCATTGGATAACGTATACCACATTCTTCGAACTGCAGGTGATTTGTTGTTCAATTTGCATTATTTTACCATCCGGTTCTTCAATGCTTTTCTTGCTTGTTCCGATCTTACATGCTTTGCAAGTTGTGCATGGTTGGAATCCTTTTCGTTGGTCTGTTAGCCAATTTGTTTGTGATTTAATTTGAAAGTGACTTTTCACAAGGAGATCTTGGAGAGAGGTGTTATTGATGGTTGCTTACCTACAAGTTCTCCTATGTCAGGGTCTTCTGATATCAGATGCCAGTATTTTTTCATTTTGTTGGAGATGATTCTACTCTCTTTACTATATGTAGTTACAAATCTCGGCGGGTCATTCTCTGTAGTTGTTTTAGGTTTTTCCATTAAAATTTCTGCTCTTGTCTTTTTGACTGCCTTCTTTTTACACTTTTTTAGAACACGGTCTTCGTATCCTCGTGAAGCAAATCTGGCCTTACTTTCTCCAATTTTAATCTCAGCATCTTCAATTTTTGAGCAGTTTCTCTTGAGTCTTATAAATTCTCCATACGGTATGCTTTTTAGCAGGGCTTTGGGGTGGAAACTGGTGCCATGCAGCACACTGTTAGTAGGTGTTTTTTCATTTCAAATCTTTTTTATTAATTTCAAAAGCGAAAAAGGGCATTGCAATACAGCAAGCAAGAAGCAGGCATACATGGCGAGCGAGACAGACAGGCACGTCTTCTCTAAACCTCATCAAGGAAGTGAAAGCAATATACCAACGTAGACAAGTATAGCCACTGCTGTGACTGAGGTGCCGTGCAAAGTGGTCAACTGACCAGAACAGGAAGAACCAAACCCCCCCTCCCTCTTCCCAACACCCTATCCCTCCCTCCACCCCGACCAGTATGCCGTTCACTAGGGATCTGCGGTATGTCACTGTTAGAGCTGTGTGTTGCAGGGTATCCGGACTCACTAAGGGTCCTGTGGTGGGCCTGTGAGCCGTAGAATGCGAAGATATTTGGGGCAAGTGATTTCATGAAATTCCTTGGACAGTAGGGATAATAGCGGCGTCCAAGTTTTCTGAAAGGAGTTTGTGGTGTGTGTCAATGTGGCTTGGATGCGCTCCATGCCTAGCGTGAACCACAATTTATGCAACCATCCAGTGTGAGTGGGGGCGGTAGGCGAACCCCAGAGTGACAGGATATGTTGTGACGCTGCTTGCATGGCAATGCCCATTTGTTTGCCGCGCGTGGATCGTAAGGGAAATGTAAGCGCATTAGGCAGTCCTAAAATGGCATACGCGGGGAAGCACGGGATTTCGGTCTGGAAGGTAGAGTCAATATCATCCAGGACCACTTTCCAATAATCCCGGACAGTGCGGCAGTCCCACAGCAGGTGGGTCAAGGTGCCCCGCTCGCCGCAGCCTCTCCAACACAGCGCGCTCCGAAGAGGGTTGCCACGTTCGAGTCTGACCGGGGTGAGGTGCCAGTAGATGGCCAGTTTCACCGCCGCTTCCCTGGCCCTAGTATTATGGGTGGTGTGCGCCGCTCTGTAATATACGAACCCCCATTCCTTGGGTGACAATGTCCTGCCGAGTTCCGATTCCCAGCGCTTCTGTCCCGCTGTCTTGCCCGGTCCGATCGCAGGAGAAAGCATCTTGTAAAGATCCGAGATAAGATGTCGGTCTGAGTCTTTTGTGATCAGCCACTGTTCAAACGACGTCAGCTGCCGTCTCACTGAGGGAGCGCAGTCTGGGCCTGACAACCAGTGGCGGAGTTGGAAGTACTGGAACAAGTGAGGTTTGGTTACCCCATAGTCCTGCACAATGGTGTCAAGGGGAAGAAAGCTCTCCGCTTCAAAGAAATAGCCAGCGGAGCGGCAGTCCTTACCGCGCTATTGCGGGAAGGCACGAGGGTCGTTGCCTGGTGGGAATTCCGGATTATCTAGTATCAGGGTGAGCGGGGAGGGGAAAGTTGTTAAGCCTCTCTTGATCGCTACTGCGTCCCAAACTTTCATGACGGTGCGTGTGATGGGGGATCTGAGTAGATATCGTGGTCTGTGCTGGCGGGCGAGAAATGGTATCTTCCATAGTGAGGTTTTGGCCATTGCCCTATCCTGGAACAACCACCTCTTCTCGGATTCTGGCCGATACCATTCCACCAAATAGCGGATTTGTGAGGCCTGGAAATATTGCAGGAGGTTGGGAATACCAAGACCGCCATCGTCTATAGCTCTGGTGGAGGGCAGTTTGTAAGTCCGGCAGTGCACCAGGCGGCGGTGGGATCGGGAGCGTTTGAAAGATATACAAGATCTTAGGCAGGGCCGACATTTTCACCGCTGCTATGCGGCCTAACAGGGAGAGGGGTTGTTTCGACAAGCGCGCAAGGTCAGCTCGGATCTGGGAAGTGAGTGTTTTGTAGTTAAGGGAGGCCGTCGCCTCAGTGGTGGAGGTGAGGGTGATCCCCAAATATGGGAGTTGCGAGGATGCGTGAAGGTCGCACCCAAAGTCGGGTGCAGGAGTGTGAGGGTGAGCATTGCTGCCCAGAGGCAGGATCAGGGATTTCCCCCGGTTGATCTTGAAGCCAGATACGGCCCCAAAATTCTCCAGTTCCTCTAAGAAGGCAGGTATAGAGTGGGGTGGTCTGTTCAGGGTGGCAGTGATATCATCGGCATACAATCCCACCACGTGGGGTTCGTGGCCGAAAGTAATACCATGGATGTTAGGATTATTATCCCTGAGCTTCTGCGCGAGCGGCTCCACATAAAGGGCGAATAGGAGGGGTGAGAGAGGGCACCCTTGACGCGTGCCACGTTGTATCTCAAAGGGGTCTGATTTAAGACTACCCAAGCGGACCTTAGCGTGAGGGTGGTAGTAGCAGCTCGCTATCCTGGTTTGAAATCTGTCGCCTATTTGGTATCGTTGTAGGACTTTCAGCAGATAAGTCCAGTCAACACGATCAAACGCTTTTTCTGCGTCTATAGCCAACAGCGCTGAGTCTGAGTCCTGGAAGTGGGCTTTGTCCACCAGGTGTAGTAGTCTTTTGGTATTATCGCTGCACTGGCGATTCGGGACAAAGCCCGATTGATCTGGTTCGAGGATCCCTGGAAGGCAGGGGCCCAAGCGGGCTGCCAGCACCCCAGTGAACAGTTTTAAGTTCAAATTAAGTAGCGAGATGGGACGGAACGCAGAGCAGTGTGTAGGGCTTTTGCCTGGTTTGGGCAACACCACTATGTCAGCTGCAAGCATATCTGGGGGTATGGAGCTCGGGCCTTCGAATGAATTGAATAATCTCGTGAGTACCGGTGCCAGAAGTTGACCGAAGAGTTTATAGAAGCCCGAGGAGAAGCCATCAGGACCCGGAGACTTGAGTGGGCGCAGTCGGGAGATGGCGGCCAGGACTTCGTCCAAGCGGATAGGAGCATCCAGGGCCTCCGAGTTCGACTTGGATAGCGGTGTGATATCCGCCGATTGCAAGTATGCATCTATGTCACGGGGTGACACTTTGTCTTCCCTGTATAGGGAAGCATAAAATGAGCGGAAGGCGTCCGCGACCTGCCTCTCTTCAGTGAGGGCTTCCCCGGAGTCATTCAGGAGGGTGGTGATTTTGGAGCGTTGGGTCTTGGCTTTTAGGGCACTAGCTAGCAGGCGCCCGGTGCGATTGCCCCCTACGTAGTAGGAATGGCGGAGTCGGAGGACGGCGAATTCAGCTCTGTCGGTGTCAAGGCTGGCCAGTTGTGCCCTGGCGGCCTTTAGCTGTCTTCAAATTCTCGGAGCTCCAGTGTGGCTATGAACCCTTTCGAGCTCAGCCACTTGTGCTGTGAGATCCCCTCTTTTTTCTCTGCGAATTTTGGCGTCTGCCGCTGCTATAGAGATCAGCTACCCCCTCACCACCGCTTTCAAGGCTCCCCAGAGAGCCAATATGGAGGCGACGGAGCCATCATTGGTGGCGAGGAAGTCAGAAATGCATTTATGGATTTGTGTGGTGATGGCCGGTCTTTGCAACATTGTTTCGTTAAGCCGCCATGAGCCTGGGGTGCGTGTTGTCGTGGGTACAGTAAGCATCAATTCCACCGCGTCGTGGTCAGAGAGGGCCGCTGGGACAATGGAGATGTCGGTGATGCGGGCAGTTAGTTCTGAGGAACCTAGGAAATGATCCAAGCGCGCATATGTGTGGTGTACATGCGAGTAGAATGTGAACTGTGTCGCATTGGGGTGCCTTGCCCTCCATAAGTCCACTAAGCCTCTTTCTTCTAGCCACAACCCCCCCGCCTCAGATAACGCTCCAGTGTCCCCATATCGGTGCTCGGACCTGTCTTTGTGTGTGTCCATAACTAGATTGGGGTCCCCCCCAAAGAGCATGTGGGAATTAGGGGGTTGTAGTGCTTCTGAGAGTGCATTCTTGAGAAAGGTTTCTTGACCAGTGTTCGGGGCGTAAATGGAACTAATTGTCATCGTACTGGACCCTACTAGAAGGGTGTATGCCAGGAGGCGGCCTTTAATTTTCCCACTTTAACCCCTATCCGGCCCCGGAAGCGTCGGGACACAAGCATGGCCACCCCCGCTTTTTTAGTTGGAAGAGATGAAAAAAATTGTTGGGGGAAGACTCTGGAGCGCATCCTGTGCCAGTCCTTAGGCAGAAGGTAAGTCTCCTGCAATAAGCAAATGTCTGCCTCCGAATGTTCCAGATATGAAAGTACAGCTTGTCTTTTAATTGGATTGTTAAGCCCTTTTACATTGAGAGACAGTATTTTAAGTGTATCAGACATTTGGGAGTGGTGAGGGTGTGGCATAGCGCTGTGACATGCCCATTAACTTGTGCGGCGAACAATGTTCAGTATATGAAGTTTGTCAACATCCCTTGGCATACTGGTCCCCTCCCTCTCCCGGTACCTCCCTCCCCTCCCACCCCTGACCCCAGCTTCCCCAACCTTTGTCCTCCCTCTCGCCCGGAATCCCCCTTGTCCCCCCTGCCCAACACCCCCTCCCTTCCCTTCCCACCCTAAAACCAACTTGTGGTTCCCAACCCAAAGTCATAGTCCCAGCCCTATCCAAAGTCATTTCAGGCCTGTAGGTCAAGGAAGTGAAGGAGACAGTGGCAGTGGCAGCCCCCGAGGCCCCCCCACCACTCCCTTCCCCCTCCCCCCACTCAGAAATAGCATTGCAAACATGGCCCCCTTCCGAGGCACAGTTCAGGATTTGGTGGTGGTGTCCTTGACAACCTCTTCAATGGCTGCAGCCTTATCTTTGGCAATCGTTCCTGGGTCCGGGCGGAGGCGGTGTTAAGGCGCGCGGCGTCTCTTCACTTGTTGCCAGACTCCTCCAAATGAAGGGGTCTGGGCCGCCTGCGAAGATCCCAGGGTAGAATCCCCGTCCGAGATGTCTTTGGACATCTCAATGCCCAGCAGGGTGCAGGTGTCCTGAAGTGAGCGAAGTTGATGCAGGGTTCCCTCCCATTTGAAGATCAGGCGAAACGGGTGACCCCAGGAGTATGGTACTCCTTTGTCCCTCAGGAATGCAGTGATGACCCTGAAGTCTTTGCGTTTCTGAAGAGTAATGGCTGAGAGATCCTGATAGAGTTCAATGGGGCTGTCTCGGAAACGGATAGGCTGTGCTCTGCGTGCGTAACTCAGTATCCTCTCTTTCAGGGGAAAGTCCGGGAGGAACGCTAGGATGTATGGCGGGGGGCCGGAGCCCGGCGTGGCAATCCCACTCGATGCGCTCAGTCGATACGAATGGCGAAGTCGGCAGATTCGTTAAGAACCTCTTGGAAGAGGTCTTGGAGGTATTCCGTGACACTGTTCCCTTCTGCTTTCAATGGCACTCCCCGAACACGTATGTTGTTCCGCCGAGAGCGGTTTTCAAGGTCCTCCGCATGGGCCTGGAGGCCCACCTGCTGCTCTTGAAGATGAAGAACTTCTTGTTGGAGGTGCACCAAGTCTTCACAGCGTGCATGATTAGATTCTTCCATTGCCACCACTCTTTCCACCAGACCATCCAGGTCCCGGCGCAGTTCCCTTTGTTCGCTCACCAGTTCTTGCTTTAGAGTCTGAAAGTCTTCACGCAACGTGTTGAAGAGGGATTCTAGAAATGATTTTGTGATAGGGGCATCCGCAGTGTCTTTGGATGGGGTGATTGTCTGAGTTGCCGGCGACGTAGGTGCCTGGGTTTTCTCTGATTTAGAGGAGGTTTTCAGTAGCAGTTCATTGATCGGCCGGCTCCCTCTGCGGTTAGCGTTCGACATTGTGGGGCGATGTGAAGAGCAGTCTACGCCTTAAAGGAGTGAAAGAGCGGAGCCAAACGAATGCTCCTGGAACCAGACCCTTGCGTACCCCGGCGATGGGCCTGACGTGCAGGTGAGTATTGCGTGTGTTCCACCTTCGCCGGGAGCTCGGCTCGCGCCCCCCGAATAGCAGGCGACGGTGCAGACAGGGGACTCACACCGCTGGACCGGTGGTCTAAAGGGCTCCCAGCGCGCTCTCAGGACGCAGCCTAGGCACAGCTCCCTCCTCCCCAGTCACTACATGCGGTCGTTAGGGGGCTTAGTGCGGGATCCGGCCTCGGGCCTATCTCATCTCTCCTCCCGTCGGGGGCTCGATCACCAGGCCCCCGAGTCTCCCCAGCTCCTCACCTCAGTATGTGTTGTGCCTCGGGTCGTTGACGTTGCAAGTGGGGATCAGGTGTTGTACTAGGGACCCTCACCGCTATGTGGGAGGCCCGATGTCCCCGGCAGATCCAAGCGGCCACCCCGATGCGTGACCAGTGCTCCTGGCTGTCGATGGGCCCTCCGCTGAAGTACAGGAGCTCAGGCTGGGCCAGGACCCATGGGAGGCACTGCTGTGTGGGCCCGATGCAGTGCCCTGTGCGGTGCGGGGGGGTCGCACTGGGGATCCTGGGCACAACCTCGCCGGATCAGGCGGGCCCCCGGTGTGCGCACCTCGTTTTCCTTCGCCGTATAGGCCCGAGCCGGGGCCCGGCGTGCAGAGTCCTCCGGCCAAGGCCCGCTCCGGGCGCCGGCCGCGTCCACTCCCGCTGCTCAGCGTAGACCCACAGGCGTTGTGTGTCGGCGTCCAGCCCGACTCACCGTCGGTAGCCCGGCCGATGCAGTGAGGGGCTTGTGTCTCCCTATGGCAGCCGCTCCAGCGTCCGCGCAGGCCCAAACCGGGAGCTAGAGTAGGGGCCTGCCCGGGCCGCAGCACTTCTCAGCCGCGAGGCGTTCCGTCCCCGCCGGAGGCTTCTGTGTGGTTCTCCTGTGCTCTGGGGTACACCCCCACCGGGGAGCCGCCTCCGACTCACCAGCTCTGCCCCGTAATAGCTTCGGACATCCGCAGGGTCGCAGCAGGTCCGGGCAGCGCGGAGCCCGGTCTTTGGCCCTTTCCCGCTTCGATTTGCGGTGGCGGCAAGATGTCCAGCAGCAGCCCCGTAGGCTCACACTCCGGGGTTCCGGGTCCACCCCGCCTTGTGTAGCGCTGTTGCAGCGCCTGGGGGGCCAATCTGCTATGCTTTAGGGGCCTTTGTGGGGGTTACGAGGGATCAGGGTGAGGAGCTCCGCGATTACACGTCCGACCTGGCAGCCATCTTGGCCACGCCCCCCAGTAGATGTTTTTTTATGAAACAGAGTGGATTCAATTTTTCCTTCTGAGATGTAGATCTTGGTGTCCAAAAAATCAATTTGTTTTTTGTAGAGCATGTAAATTGCAAACCAATGTCATTATTATTTAATCTAGAGAAGTATTTTTGAAATTGCAGATCTGACCCATTCCATATTATAAACAAATCGTCTATGTAGCGTACCCAGAGAATTATTTGATCCAGATCTGATTGGTTATTGGTGTTCCATGCAATTGTCTTTTCCCACCAGCCCATGGTGATATTTGCATAATTTGGGGAAAAAGATATCCCCATGGCAGTTCCGCATTCCTGTTTGTAGAGTTCTTTATTAAAGAGAAAGACGTTGTTTGTCAGGCACATGTGAATCATTTTTAGAAGCATGTTTGTATGTTCCAATGTTGTAATGCTACGTTGTTTTAAGAAGTATTGGCAGGCTTCTATTCCTATGTTCCCGGTTCCAGCAGCGAAGGGTAGGTGCATTCAGCGAAGCCCAGGCATTACCAACCTTGTGGTGGAAGAACTCCCTGGAGCTTTACCCGCTGGACACTGTCGTTGTCTGATTGTTTTTAACTTTAGGTACTGACAATCACAACTAGAAGAAGGGTAATATAATATCTAGTTTACCCCCACCCACTTATGTGGTAGCCTACTAGAGAACACAAGCACCACACTATAGGGTACTAGCGTAGACAGTTTTACAACATTAGATATTTGCTAATAGTCAACCGGGTCCTGAAGAATCTCCAGACAAATTGCACAATAGCGAGAAACATGTTGACCGGACTACACAAATTCTAGATGATAGTTGGAAGCATCAATTTCCACCACTCTCCTCTAGAATAATTACTTTTAACTAGAGCATGGCCCTTCTGAATAAAGTTTTTCTGGTACCACTAGCTTTATTTTAACTCACATATTAACGTCTACCCCTTTGTTCTGGCCCCACACCCGCACATCATCTATACGGCTGTTGGAAAAAGATCTCCGCCAAAGAGCCCCTCCAAGAGCTGTTGCCCGTTGGGTATTGCACCACCGACCCAATGAGGAGCAGGCCCAAATGATGAAGCATGACACCTGAAAGGGTGTGTGAGGGCATTAAATCCAACAAAATGGATTCCCAGGGCTACCGCCAGGTTACCCTGCCATAAATCATCTGCATCACAGACTGTCATTCTCTCCCTTTTCTTAGGAACAACACGACATTCTTGTTTAGAGATCCCTGCCAGCATACCACAGCAATCTTCATTATTCAATAATAAATAACTACTGTTCGCTAACAACGTGCAAGTAGGTGTAATAGCTGGGGCGGGTGTACCTTTTAAAATACAGGCCCAATTTGGTGCTTCTGAATTGAACGAGCCTTGCAATTGTAAATTCCTACAGACCAATGAGTGATCGAGTGTGGAAGTGCAGTCTTCACCTTTCAAATAAACCTCTTTTCCTTCCCTTAAGCACCTATAGGTAAAGGGCAGAGACCAAACCTCATGGAGGTATGCGCTACCTAATGGTTCATATCTGCCTATGGCATAATTTTTCATGCATGCTTCAAATTTAAACAGTGGGAAAGGTAAAGTTATTAACCGATGGATAAGCCAAACAGCAGAATTGGTTTCGGCCACAGAAAATGGTAAAGGTTCTTACTTTTCAAGGTGCAATAATGAAAATGGTGCATTTTTCATTGACATAAATTGTTGTTTAACAGTCAGATTAAATGATAAAAATAGTGAGGAATTGTTCATGTAGTCCCAAGGCACTTTCCCAGCCTTTAACATTTGTAAAGTTCATGCAAACTGCATAATAGAACGCAATTGATTTTGACCATGGTACAATACTGAGACTTCATCTTGTACAATATCAATGACAGAACAAAACAATGTTATCTAATGTGTAAATTTGGGAAGAAAGTGTCTTAATGCTATTATCTACAACTGCAAGCACTTTTTTTTAAATTAGCTTGATCAATCGCTCTTAACCTAGAAGTAGCTTCAATTTGGGACAGTTTCCAGAATAGATAGTGACAGAATGGTCACTCTCAAAACAGGGATCCACTCGAACCTGTGTATAGCCAGGGGACAAAGCCAGAAAATGAGGCTGGCATGAATCTGTACTTTTTTGCCATAATAACCAGCCTTGGGAATCCAAACTGGAAATGTTAAAGGACGAATTTAGTAGCAGAGTCTGTAAATCACTAACGGACCTACTGGTGTGATAGTTCCAATTGGGGTATTCCCCCAAAACAGGAATAGAGGGAGCATTTAATTTTTTAGACGTAGCCAATCCAAAGCAGGTGGTTTGTGAAAATAGTCGAGTTCAGAAACAACATATGGTTCAGGATGAGACATGCACGATGCAAAGTCTCAGTGCCTTGCACTTGCCAATTCTTAGAACCCCAAACATATTTAAGATCAATTGTATCTTTCCACAGCTCATAGCCGCCTATTGCCAATTGGTCGATAAAGGACTTTGAATATAATAATTTAGTGTGGGTAAGTCTATCTTTAGAAGAGGACTTCTCAGTCACCTTAAAATAAAATGCATCAGGGTTGGATTGATTAAAATCAGTAAAGTAAAAAACCTTTTCATAAGAGTTTTGGAGCTGTCTTCAACAGGAGCGGGACAATGCTCCCATTGTGTATAAATAACCACATTCCTAAATGTGTTTGCTTTGTGCAGAAAATGATTGCCATAGTCTTGGTAACAAAACAAATCAGCATAATTTTCTGAGTCTAAATACAAATCTTCAGCATCAAAGGCAGCATAATATTTCAATACAGAAAATTGAGTGTCTACGGCTTGGAGGTCCCAATCATCAGAGCGTATATTTTGTTTAACCACATCCCCCATTGAGACACGAAGTACATTAGGGACATTAATAACCTCTGTGGGACCATGAATCTGAAATTTGACAGCATCCCATACAATCCCATCTAAGACAGGCCAAGCAGTGATATTCACAAAAGTCTGGTCCCTCTTCATGATGTGTGATGAGGAGAAGGGTGCTAAAGTTCCATCAATCATTCTAACTGTAGATCTTTCTTTAACATAGTGTCCATTCACAAGACGAAAAAAATATACCACAAATCCAATTGACATGAATAAAAAAATTGAAAAGAGTACCAGCCAAATGGAAGTCCAAGGGGGAATCAAAATTTTTTTTTTAAACCAAACAGCAAAAATGTAAACTTTCGAGGGTGTCTTTGATGTGTTAGAGTCAGTGTCAATTGAAAAACGTGATTGATTAGTCACACAGGTCTGCAAATCAGGCATCAATAAATCTTTGGGGTAAGTTTACTCAGCATCATCAAAAGGATCACCAGCCGGTGGATTCAATAAAGGATTCGTAACTGTATTCATCTCAATGACAACATCAGGCCTGGTGGTAGGTGCCAGAGTCAAAACAGAGTTTCTCAGCATCGCTGGACAAGAGACCGCAGGTGTCATACTAAGAAGAATCAGCCACTCTGTGTAGTTTGGCATTGTCAATGGAGATGTACTTGTTTTCCTTTCGACCGGGAAGCTGAGGTAGAATTACTGTTCTTGTGCCCTGCATGCCAAGTACAGGTATTGGAGCATGATATGAGGGGCCAAACTCCTTCTTGTTTTCGACCTTCTCTCGGACCAGTTCACCAACTCGGGGTAGCCAGCCAACTACCGGAATCTGCAACGCAGCATCAGATGTGGTGGGCAAATGTTCCTTTGCAAGACCGTCTCGGGGCTTTTGTAGATTCTGGAAAACAGCACAATGTTCATCTACGTCAAAGGGAGAGGCAGAAGCCGCCTGGTCTAGACCCTCAAGGTCCAGAACAAACATTTTGATACCAAAGAGCATTTCGTAAGGGGTCCGCCCACCCAGAGACCTTCTAGGGGATTATTTAGTGCACGCTGAACGCTATTGAGGTGGGCTAGCCAGTTCCGACCTGTACCTAAAACTCTAGCTGTCAAGGATTGCTTTAAGTCACAGTTCATCCGCTCCACAACACTATTGCCCTCGGGCTGGTATGGAGACGAAAATTTGACTTGGACCGCCAATGAACACATGGCATCCTTGTATGCCTTAGAGGTGAACGCTGGACCTTGGTCCGAGTGGAAGTTACCACATGCAAAAATTCCCACAAAGACACGCAAATCCCTTATGACAGTTTGAGAATCAGCACTCCTTTGGGGCCACACCCACACAAAGCACATGCAAGAATCAACTGCATCTAAGATGGACTTATACGCAGTATCAGAGGAGAAAGGACCGCAGTGATCTAAATAAACACAACCCAGTGGTTTATTAGATATATGCAACTGTGTCTGGGGTGGGCAGGTAGCCCTTGAAGGTTTAATCTGCTGGCAAATGTTACTATTAAGGACATAATCACACGTTTGTTTGTACAATCCACACCACCAGTAACGCTGTTGCAAAAGTGATACAGTCGCAGAGACGCCAGCATGGGCGGATGCCATACCCTCGTGAGCAGCTATAATCAGTGTGGACCTGAAGGCAGCATTGGGAATCAATCTGTCACCAACGTCATTAATTCTCACATAAGGAACTTTATCAAGACTTAAGTGATAAGAGTACTTTGAAGGGAAACCTCTAGGGTAATTACTTCCCTTCTCTGTTGTTTCAATAGCTGCCAAGATGTCATTATCAATCTCACTTTTGGAACGTGTAACTGCTGCAACTACATATGTCACTACTGCTGTCTTTGCTGCCTCGTCAGCGAGGCTGTTGCCAACAGCATGAACTCCGACACTCTGGTGACCAAGAGTATGAATTACGATCGTAACCGGCAGCCGTTCTTTAAGCTCAGTCACTCGAACCCAGATCATTTTATGTTTTATTGTGCTACCTTTGGAATCACGATAATCATTTGAGTCCAAAAGAACAAATTGTCATTGTAAGATTGTGCACAGTAGTAAGAATTACTTACGATAAGAGTAGTCACACTAGGATCAGCGTACTCCAATGCAAGCAGTAGAGCACGGAGCTCTGCCAACTGGGAGGTACAGTCCCCTAACGTCTGTGTATGCACGACATCGGACTTGAATTCTCCATTCACCATAGTACCAACCACTATTGGTCAGGCTGCAGAATAGGCATGTTTTGGAACCGTCGCCGGTTGCGCCAACTGTCAGTGTAAATGATACAATGGAAATCCTCCAGCGGGCGAATGGTCAGAGGAGCCGGATGAACAAATTCATACTGCAAATACTCCTGAGTCTGCAAAAAGGAGTAGAAAATGAACGTGATATCTGGAGATGTCAACTACATGGCCCATTGTATCCACCTTGGGTGCAAAGCCTTTGAATTTGGTAAACTGGCTTTCGTCACTGCCTCCAGGGCAGGATACGGAGTAACAACCATGATGCGTTTTCCCTGCGACAGTGCACGATCTTTCAGAATCGCCATTTGCACTGCTGTCAATACTTTTTCCATAGTGGAAAACCTCAACTCAGCCAAAGTGTACAAGTGTGACTGGTAAGCGATAGGGACTGTGTCACCCTCATTAAAAGTCAGGTACGTGAAACCCACTGCCTCAGGCACGATTCTTATTACCAGGTTTGTGTGGTTATCACAAGTCAATAACAATTTAGATTCTAGAAGATCAGCCTGCAATGATTGCAAGATGGCTGAATGAGCAGGCAGCCAACATGATTTGGAAAAAGTAGGTTGTACCAAAGCATAAAGAGGCTTGATACGCTGGGCATATTAGGGAATGTAAGTACGCCTTTACCCAGAAAGTGAGTTGCTAAACCTCAACCTTCATTGTTGAGCTCATTGCCCAGGAACAACACTGTGTACTCAGAAATGTGAGATTTTGCAAAGTTGAATTTGTAACGAAGTCCGCAAACTGAGAAATTATGAGGTCAACGCATCACAGATGCGGCCATCATTGGCAGTCTGTGAGATAAATGTCATCCACATATGGGGCCCGATTCACAGAATTAACTTAAGACAAAATACTAAACTTACTACTTTTGGTATTCACAGAATGCACTTACTACTTTTGGTATTCACAGAATGGATTTACGACTACTAACTTTACGTCTGCACTTGAGCCGGAGGTGGAGCTTCCTGCTTGGAGGTGGAGCTTCCGGCACGGAGGTGGGGATTTAGCTATGGCTGAAATCTCCACCTCTGGGCCACAAGCTCCGCCTCCGGGCCGGAAGCTCTGCCTCTGGGCTGCAAGCTCCGCCTCCAAGCCAGAAGCTTCGCCTCTGGGCCGGAATTTCCAGCCCGAGTGCGGATGTACAGTTAGTAGTCGTAAATCCATTCTGTGAATACCAAAAGTAGTAAGTGCATTCTGTGTATACCAAAAGTAGTAAGTTTAGGATTTTGTCTTAAGTTGGTTCTGTGAATCGGGCCCCTTAACATGCATCTGGGTCTAGTCTCCCTAAAAGAGAGACTATGCGGGCAACAAGGACGCCTGGACTGTTCTTATAGCCCATAGCCAATCTTCTGAACTGACATTGTTTGCCACCGCATCTGTCCATTGTATACTAAGAGAGGACAGGTTATGGCCGAAAAAACCATTGGATATGTCAAGTGGGGTTTTAAACCTTTTATGCACAAGACTATCCACAAGGGCAGACCTGTGAATATTTTGTACAGCGCAGGTCTGACAATGAGAGTTCAAGTGCCGGTAATCTAATACCAAACGGTACGAGCCTTCAGGCTTGGTCACAGTAAAAAGAGGGTTATTCATAGGAGACACACGTTTCAATCACACCTTAATATTCCAATTGTTCAAGTATTTCTGCCACAGGAGCTTTCGATTCACGCCGTATGCGGTATTAGGGTTGAGGCCGTGGCATAGACCGCAATGGTATCTCATGTCGGGGGGGAAATTTGTCCCAGCCACAGTGAATACAGTACAAAGCAGGTGCAAGCACCTTAGCCCACTCTTCTGATATTTTGATATGTAGCATACCTATTGAGGTACTGTATAAAGTGCATGTTTATTTCTGACAAGCTCTCACCACGTAGTAATATCTACATGTAAATACACATTTTTTCTAAATTCACTTAAATATCAAGGTTGAGTGTAGAAGGAATCTCTTGGTCCTGACGAAGAAGCCAGGGGAGGGCTTCGAAACATGTTAACATAGGAGGAAAAGCTCATTATAGCTCTGTCCCACCAACTCTCTTCCCCCCTTTTCAACAATACTAGCTTAACGGAACATTAACGTTTTTTTCCACAGAGCCAGGTCTTTTTTAGAATATTCACTCTTCCACTCACTTCTGACCCTTCCACTTACATACCTACACAACACATAGCTTTTTCCAACCAACAGTGCTCCCGCATAGTCGTAGGTTGCAGCATGCCCTGTCCCGCAGCGAGGCGGGAAGACCCCCATGATGAAGCATTACACCAAGGGCCCTTTTGCTGTGTGAGGGGTATTTGAACAAAACTGTGTGGCTTCCACCAATGTAGGAAACACACCTAGTTTGGGAGAACACGGACACATATCCTTCTGGGGTGGATCCTTTTGTTTCTTATATATTGACCAGAGGAGGATGTATCCATCTCTTTTGCCTTCCATGCATAACCTCTTCACTCCCTATTTTGATTATTTACTCTCCTCAGCACAGGAACAGCACCTTTTCATGGGGTCACAGCCCCAGCACTTATACACATATTTTCCTTTGACTGCGGTACAGAGCTTGGGGGAACCAGCAAAAACTGGTTCAGGGGGGAATTGGAGCACTTTGTTAACCAGGCTCCTCTTCCCCTTTGTCAGGTGGGGGCTCGGTGATCGGACACACCACAGGGGGTGGAGCCGGCATTGTACAGGCCAGGCATAATCCTATTCAGGGTCAGGGGACTACTCCTCCCACTACTCCCAATGTAGATGTCCTATTCAGCCTAGTGGTGACGCACCCTGCCCCTCCTGGAGCCGCAGACACCTCACCAACCCCTGTCACTCAACAGCCAGACATGAAAAATTACATCAGGCAGTCAGACACATAGCACACATAAATGCCAACTTCTAAAATTTGCATTTCAAAAATAGATATAATAAATCTGTGCACATCTTTGGGCAGCATTTATTATTACAATTCCAAATATACTGAACTTGACCACACAGCTCCTCTCATAACAGAAATTACCACTGAAACACTTATCAGGGAATGCCCAATGTATTCCTATGGGAGGGCAGCCCCACAGTATAGAGAAACCAGAATGGCTTTCTGTCACTACCAGGACATGTCACATACTTATGGTATATGTCCTCTCTTTTACCTACAATGCACCCTGCCCATAGGGCTAGCTAGGGCCTACCTTAGAGGTGACTGACATGTTGTAAAAAGGGTCGTCACTGACATGGCACACACTTTAGGTGCCACGTCACAGCGGCAGTCACACTGCGTGCACAGCCACTGCAATGGCAGAGGCCTGAGATAGGTTTGAAAGGCTACTTTGGTGAGTGGCGCAACCAGCGCTGCAAGCCCACCAGTAACATTTAATTTACCAGTCCTGGGTATATGAGATACCACTTTACAAGGGACTGCCAGGTATATTAAATAGGCCAAACAGGTGTAGACCAATCTTACCATAAGTAACACAGAGAGCACACACACTTTACACTGGACAGCAGTGCTAAAGTGCCCAGAGTCCTAAATCCACCAACAGCATGTCAGAGAAAAGGCTAGGTGAAAGGCAAAAAAGTTTAGGGATGACCCTGCAAAAAGGGCCAAGTCCTACAATATGTGTGTGTATATATATATATATATATATATATATATATATATATATATATATATATATATATATATATATATATATATATATATATATATATATCCACAAAGGTGCCCAACGAAACGGAAGAGCCCACGCAGGTAAGATATGCTTTTCGATTTTTAATAAGACTGCTGCAAGAATGAAACAAGTGTGTCTTCAGCTTAGTTAAAGTTCGAACCGACGCGTTTCGTGCTGTATGCACTTCTTCAAAGGCTCCATTCCATAATGCGATGAGACTTTCCCAGCATTTACATTCAATTCCAGTACCCGCCCATCAGGGCGTGGCCACTCGCGAAGCCTCCCGGTACTTGTAGTGCCGTAGTATTCCTTCTGTGAGTTGTTCTTCACATTCACCATTTGTTCTTAATCAATTCTTCCCCAGTGGGTTGCTGAATACAGTCTTGGTCATACACTTATCAGGGAATGCCCAATGCATTCCTATGGGAGGGCAGCCCCACAGTAGTGAGAAACCAAAATGGCTGTCTGTCACTACCAGGACATGTCACATACTTATGGTATATGTCCTATCTTTTATCTACAATGCACCCTGCCCATAGGTCCCACCTTAGAGGTGCCTGACATGTTGTAAAAAGGGGGGTAACAGACATGGCACACACTTTAGGTGCCACGTCACAGCGGTAGTCACACTGTGCGCACAGGCCCTGCAATGGCAGAGGACTGAGATAGGTTTGAAAGGCTACTTTGGTGGGTGGCGCAACCAGCGCTGCAAGCCCACCAGTAAAATGTAATTTACCAGTCCTGGGTATATGAGATACCACTTTACAAGGGACTGACAGGTAAATTAAATAGGCCAAACAGGTGTAGACCAATCTTACCATAAGTAACACAAAGAGCACACATACTTTACACTGGACAGCAGTACTAAAGTGCCTAGAGTCCTAAATCCACCAACTGCATGTCAGAGAAAAGGCTAGGTGAAAGGCAAAGAACTTTAGGGATGACCCTGCAAAAAGGGCCAAGTCCTGCAATATGTATATATATATATATATATATATATAATTCTTTCATATGCAATGATAAAGAAAGACTTGCAGCGATAGTATGTTTACACTGTTTGTTGCACATGTGACACTGGAGGTCACCACTAGGGGGTGGTGATATTCTTCAACTAAAGTATATAAAAAGGCATTCAAATTCTGACTATGTTGCAGCGTGAACAAGGGCACCTTTGCCCGAAACGCGTCGCTGGTTCTGTGGGATTTGTTAAATAAATAACATCTTGCTGACTTTGCTGGTCCGTTCCTCGTTTTGCTGGCGTGGAAGCGGTGTCTGCGAGCGCAGAGCGTGCTGAGGAGGAGCTTTGTTTCCATATATATATATATATGTATATATGTATATATATATTATATATATATATATATATATATATATATATATATATATGAATGTATGTATGTATGTATGTATGTATGTATATATATATATATATATATATATATATATATATATATATAGATAGATATATATATCTATATATATATATATAAATATATATATATATATATGAAGCACACTCCTGGTTACAGAAACTCATCCACGAAAGAACCAGAGTCGGAGCCCAAGTCTGATGCGGTGCTGTCAAGTTTATTTAGCAAAGGAAACACCCAACGCGTTTCGAGATCCACCGATCTCTTTCTCACGGGTTCTTTCGTGGATGAGTTTCTGTAACCAGGAGTGTGCTTCATAAATGGGGTTGGCGTTCCCCGTCGAGAGCCCGCCGTTGAAGATGGCTTAAGCACGCCAAATCTGTGTGTGTTTTCATATATATATATATATATATATATATATATATATATATATATATATATATATATATATATATATATATATATATATATATATTCCAAAGAAAGCAGCTCCTGCTGAGCTCAGTGCCGACGGAGCAGCCGGTAAAACTATCACCAAACAACGGAGTTCCAAATGAGCACTTAGGTTGTGAAAAAGGGACACAGCATCCGCAAAGTTCCCAAGTTATAGAGGTTTATTCACTCAAGAAACCTTTCCGTGACGCGTTTCGCGCTCCAAAGAGAGCTTGATCACACAACGGAATACATTAAAGTTTGTCTATTTAAAGTCGGTTTCCTCATAACCCATGGTAATAGACAGAGGACATCAATAGCAGTATTGCAACGCCCTGTTGGCGTGGTTACAAACAACATCAAACTGAGTACACCGTGAATATAAACATACATTAACCAATTTACGAACATCGGATGGCAAAGGCATACCCTCACGTTAAGATCAATACATTTTGGTGTGATAAGACTGCACATGTAAACTTGTATGAATGTGCACTGCTGTGTCATTAGTTCATGTGTGTAATATATAAATGACAAAAATCGTTTGTCACCTTGGCAATGTAAAATCATTCATCACTTTGATAATATACAACTGTTGGCTCGAAGTGTAGGGACAAGACTTGCTGTGCCTTGTCATGTCTGTGAGCGTTCTCGCGGTGTAATGTGGCAACTGTAGTCAATGAAGGAGCCTGTCCCGCTCAGACGGCCGCTACCATGTGTATTTGAGCAAAGGCTTTATATAGAACTAACAAGCCCAGTATGTATGCCGCTGCAATAGATGTGTTGAAGGAACTGACTACATTCGCACCCTTGTTATGTCATGATTTCATGCAAAATACCTATGACATGAGGTATTGTGCATACGTTAGTGACAGTGAAAATGGCCCAATGTAACTGCGTGCAGCTGAAATAGATCTGTTACACAGGACCAAATGCCTCCATTGCATATTCATAATCACGATTCCCCACCACGAAAGAATTGAGATTTATATTTGTTGCTGGTTAGTTCAATTGTGAGAAGTCAAAGGATTTGACAAGTAGTAAGTGCAGTTATGAAGAGAAGGAGGGGGGAGGGTTTGGCAGCCTAAAGTTCTACCGAAAAAGCTGCCTTGAAGGCCGCTGCAAAACCAAATACGTATACCCTGGTTAGTGGGATATTTGTAACAAGGAGCATATTCCAAGGGTGAAACCGACTAAAACAGTATACAAACATGCGGTGTTCTGAACTGGTTAAGGGGAGTTGGCCTCATTCTTCTACTGTGCACACTGTGATATTGTGAAAGAATAAAAAAATATATATCAAAAACAGTGTGTACATGTGCACATTTGTATAAGTTAATTCTAAACTGCAAGTTACATTACATAGGCGGAGAGAAATAGAAGACGGACCACGGAGAAAGGATTAGGGTACAGGTGCCGCAAGCCTGAGACAATGTCCCTCCCTTTCTTCCTGTGAGAGGAAAGAAAAGAAGAAAATAACACGTAGATTAGAAGAGTATATCGTTCTATATCAGTTACACAATGTACACTATATTCCATATACGTGCTAAAATGATTATATGCTTTGCTGACCAGGCACTACTCTTCATATAAATGTACACTCAGTTTTTTATCCATATTATGCCCTTTTGGGTAGTGTGTGCACATGCTGATGATATATTTAGATTCCTTCTGCCTGAGTCTCATGGTACGATTACCACCTCTTTGATTAGACTTAACCTGTTCTACAAAGAAGAAGGACAATTTGGTAGGGTCTGAGAAGTGGAAGGCCTCAAAGTGGTGGGCTATTGGGTACTGCTTGTCGGTTTTCTTAATCACCCTGGTATGTTCAAGGATGCGTTTTTCGCCGTGTGAGTAGTACTGCCCATGTATTTAAGATTGCATGGGCAGACTAACACATACTCGACAAACATACTGGTACATGTGGGAAATTGATTATCTTTCCCATACTGTTGGTATTGGAATTCCAGTATTATTTTGCCATCTTGCTGTTACCACAGGCCTTACAGTGACCACAGGCACAAAAGCCCTGTAGGTCTACTCCCCTGTGGGTGTTACTGTCACTGATGTCATTGCGTATTAGGATATCCCTCAGATTGCGACCTTGTTTGTATGTTATGCTGGGTCTGTCGGGTAAAGTATCACCTATGATAGCATCTCCTTTAAGAGTACTCCAGTTTTTGGTTATGGTTATACATTTTCTAACCTGATTGGAATTCCTATTGTAATTCAAAATCACACGGGTAGTGCTATTGTCTACTTCTTGTCTAGATGGACCTTCCTTAAGTAAATCCTCGCGTTTCACCAATTTGACTTTGTTAATGGCCCTGTTAATTACCCAATGTGGATAGCCTCTTGCGGAAAATCTTTGTGTCATAACTGACTGTTTGTTGGAGAAATCAGATTCAGTGCTGCAATTCCTTTTCGCTCTTAGCAGCTCTCCATATGGAATACTCCATTTCTGGGTGGCTGCTCAGAGCGTGAAGTTATTAGGTATTGCCAGCCGTACTTTTGCGATAGAGAACGGTTTGAACCTTGTTATGTTGTATCTGTACCTTTGTATCCAGATCCTCGACTTCTTCTTTACTTATACTGCAAGACAAGGTTATATTCAACTGATTTTGATTCAGTCTGTTAACAAAGTCAAGGGCCAGATCTTCACCACCCTTCCTTACGACAAAAATGTTGTCTATATAGCGGAGCCATAAAATAACCCTTTCAAAATCATTTTCAAGCCCAAAATAAATTAGCGAACCTTGGTACAAAAGATGTCCCCATCGCAGTACCATGGTTATATATATATATATATATATATATATATATATATATATATATATATATATTACCCACGATGTCTCCTCCAACAGAAAGAAACAGGCAGCACACGAGGCTTGTGGAGCATCCACCTTTAATCTTTCATCAGACCATGGGCATGACGCGTTTCGGGGGTTTTTCCTTTCTCAAATGCCCCCCTGGTCGAGTTGTGTCTCTCGCTTACAGTCCCAGAGTAAAGTTCAATTGTCCATCCCACCTCCTAAAGTAGTGTGGGTTGCCTGACAAACACGGCATGGAGTCGCCTCTGCCTTGGGTAGTAAACTGCATTTCCCAGCATGCAGTGTTCCATGCATGCTGGCGGCGATACCAATTACCGGCTCAATTTCTTTGTTGGGTCAACAGCCGGTGTGCCATGTCGTCTGAAAGGAACTGTGGCTGTTGTGGGTTCAGGTGATGACCTCCACACTCCTCTCCCCCCTTCCTCGCACTTCAGACTGTCCTGGACAAGGAAACGCCAATGAAGTAGGGGCGTGGCTCCATGCAGGTATGGACTATTTTCACAGCATTATCCGGTGCAGGCTTGATGCGGGGTAGTCCGAGGGTCTACCTTTTTGCGACCCCCTTTGGACACTTGCGGGGGGTGCACGCCTTGCGTGTGGTTCAGCACAAATGCCAAACGCTTGCGACACGCTAAATGTTACCCACGATGTCTCCTCCAACAGAAAGAAACAGGCAGCACACGAGGCTTGTGGAGCATCCACCTTTAATCTTTCATCAGACCATGGGCATGACGCGTTTCGGGGGTTTTTCCTCTCTCAAATGCCCCCCTGGTCGAGTTGTGTCTCTCGCTTACAGTCCCAGAGTAAAGTTCAATTGTCCATCCCACCTCCTAAAGTAGTGTGGGTTGTCTGACAAACACGGCATGGAGTCGCCTCTGCCTTGGGTATATATATATATATATATATATATATATATATATATATATATATATATATATATACATCCATGGTACTGCAGTACCATGGTTATATATATATATATATATATATATATATATATATATATATATATATTGTTTCCAATGGACCGCTTAATTTATAAGAGATCAGAGGCCACTGCGGGGAACTGTTGGAGGAAACTTTATTGACAGGATGCAGAGCGTAATGCATTTCGGCATTTCAAGCCTTCTTCGGACGCTGTAGCAAACAGGAAACGCTACCCAACTCCTCCTTTTGTCCTCCTGCGGTCCTCCCCCTATCCAGGGAAAGTCAGCTGACCACGCCGAATCATTGGCAGCTGTAGTCCGGTTGCTATGGACCACAAATCCCATCATGCACCTGAATGGTAAGTGCATTGGCGAGGTTGTTGCTTGGTGCACGCTGTAATACCTGGCAAAAGCGAAGCGATAATGTGACTGTTGGTTGCGCTGTATTAAATGTCCAGTACCTCCTCAGGTCCCCAACACTCTGCCTGAGTACATCGATGTCGGGTAGGGCTGAAGGCGTGAATTTTAGTGATCCCACCTTCTCTCAATAGTGAGCTGCTCCTGGCAGTAGCCTCTTGCCCACGCTGATGTAAACGGCTGTCCTGCGGTAATCCGATACCTCGGAGGTTTTTGTCAAGAGCGTTGCCACTCGTGTCAGCAAATACCGCAGCACACTTGGAGAGTGGGGCCCCTTTGCGCTGCCGACAAGCGCATAAAATTGTTTCCAATGGACCGCTTAATTTATAAGAGATCAGAGGCCACTGCGGGGAACTGTTGGAGGAAACTTTATTGACAGGATGCAGAGCGTAATGCATTTCGGCATTTCAAGCCTTCTTCAGACGCTGTAGCAAACAGGAAACGCTACCCAACTCCTCCTTTTGTCCTCCTGCGGTCCTCCCCCTATCCAGGGAAAGTCAGCTGACCACGCCGAATCATTGGCAGCTGTAGTCCGGTTGCTATGGACCACAAATCCCATCATGCACCTGAATGGTAAGTGCATTGGCGAGGTTGTTGCTTGGTGCACGCTGTAATACCTGGCAAAAGCGAAGCGATAATGTGACTGTTGGTTGCGCTGTATTAAATGTCCAGTACCTCCTCAGGTCCCCAACACTCTGCCTGAGTACATCGATGTCGGGTAGGGCTGAAGGCGTGAATTTTAGTGATCCCACCTTCTCTCAATAGTGAGCTGCTCCTGGCAGTAGCCTCTTGCCCACGCTGATGTAAACGGCTGTCCTGCGGTAATCCGATACCTCGGAGGTTTTTGTCAAGAGCGTTGCCACTCGTGTCAGCAAACACCGCAGCACACTTGGAGAGTGGGGCCCCTTTGCGCTGCCGACAAGCGCATAAAATTGTTTCCAATGGACCGCTTAATTTATAAGAGATCAGAGGCCACTGCGGGGAACTGTTGGAGGAAACTTTATTGACAGGATGCAGAGCGTAATGCATTTCGGCATTTCAAGCCTTCTTCAGACGCTGTAGCAAACAGGAAACGCTACCCAACTCCTCCTTTTGTCCTCCTGCGGTCCTCCCCCTATCCAGGGAAAGTCAGCTGACCACGCCGAATCATTGGCAGCTGTAGTCCGGTTGCTATGGACCACAAATCCCATCATGCACCTGAATGGTAAGTGCATTGGCGAGGTTGTTGCTTGGTGCACGCTGTAATACCTGGCAAAAGCGAAGCGATAATGTGACTGTTGGTTGCGCTGTATTAAATGTCCAGTACCTCCTCAGGTCCCCAACACTCTGCCTGAGTACATCGATGTCGGGTAGGGCTGAAGGCGTGAATTTTAGTGATCCCACCTTCTCTCAATAGTGAGCTGCTCCTGGCAGTAGCCTCTTGCCCACGCTGATGTAAACGGCTGTCCTGCGGTAATCCGATACCTCGGAGGTTTTTGTCAAGAGCGTTGCCACTCGTGTCAGCAAATACCGCAGCACACTTGGAGAGTGGGGCCCCTTTGCGCTGCCGACAAGCGCATAAAATTGTTTCCAATGGACCGCTTAATTTATAAGAGATCAGAGGCCACTGCGGGGAACTGTTGGAGGAAACTTTATTGACAGGATGCAGAGCGTAATGCATTTCGGCATTTCAAGCCTTCTTCAGACGCTGTAGCAAACAGGAAACGCTACCCAACTCCTCCTTTTGTCCTCCTGCGGTCCTCCCCCTATCCAGGGAAAGTCAGCTGACCACGCCGAATCATTGGCAGCTGTAGTCCGGTTGCTATGGACCACAAATCCCATCATGCACCTGAATGGTAAGTGCATTGTCGAGGTTGTTGCTTGGTGCACGCTGTAATACCTGGCAAAAGCGAAGCGATAATGTGACTGTTGGTTGCGCTGTATTAAATGTCCAGTACCTCCTCAGGTCCCCAACACTCTGCCTGAGTACATCGATGTCGGGTAGGGCTGAAGGCGTGAATTTTAGTGATCCCACCTTCTCTCAATAGTGAGCTGCTCCTGGCAGTAGCCTCTTGCCCACGCTGATGTAAACGGCTGTCCTGCGGTAATCCGATACCTCGGAGGTTTTTGTCAAGAGCGTTGCCACTCGTGTCAGCAAATACCGCAGCACACTTGGAGAGTGGGGCCCCTTTGCGCTGCCGACAAGCGCATAAAATTGTTTCCAATGGACCGCTTAATTTACACAGGCAGCACACGAGGCTTGTGGAGCATCCACCTTTAATCTTTCATCAGACCATGGGCATGACGCGTTTCGGGGGTTTTTCCTCTCTCAAATGCCCCCCTGGTCGAGTTGTGTCTCTCGCTTACAGTCCCAGAGTAAAGTTCAATTGTCCATCCCACCTCCTAAAGTAGTGTGGGTTGTCTGACAAACACGGCATGGAGTCGCCTCTGCCTTGGGTATATATATATATATATATATATATATATATATATATATATATATATACATCCATGGTACTGCAGTACCATGGTTATATATTACCTACTGGCGATAGCCAGTAGGTATATATAGTTAGGATTTTTTTCCTATGGGATTTTTGAAAATTCTATGTCGAATAACTTTGGCTTATGAGGACAGAATTGGCTGAAATTTTCAGGAAAATGGAACATTTTGTTTCTGAGCAGCCCCTGAAAATTTGGGGGGGTTTCGTCAAGGGGGGGCCGAGAAAAAAGGGGGGTCCCAAAACGTGTTTTTCCCATGCAATTTTCCATAGGGCGGTTGGCCTCACTTTTAGCCTGAACGGCTGAATGGATTTACACCAAACTTGGCAAAATTGTAGGGACTGGTAGCCCGATGTGCCTTTGCTATGTCTCAAGATATAGGCTCCAGTGGTTTTTACGAAAATTAACTTTGAAAAATATATATTGGGCTACATTGGGCTATATATATGTTGGAGCCCAAATGTAGACCAATGTAGCCCAATGTAGCCCAATGTAGCCCAAAGATGGCCACCAGAGACAAAAAAAAACAAATGTAGCCCAAATATCAGCCAGATGTAGCCCAACTATAGCCCAATGACAGATTGTCCCAGAGTGTTCTAAAGAACAACTAGAGTGCTAACAGTCCTACTTATTACAAAGGTATGGCACACCTGAAGCCATCTTGATTGGAATAAAGTGATAACTCTTAAAACATTTAATTTAAAAAGGAACAAAATGAGGGGGTTCATTTTGCCATAGAAAGTATGATTAGCGAATATATGACGAAATCCCGCATACCATCAGTCCGCAAAAAAAATCCTGCATGTACTATTAGGCCGCAAATTAAAATAACGAAAACTTTTAGAACGAATATGCCTTTAGCATACACTAAACAACTAAACTACCCTAAACCCTAAAACACTACCCCCAGCATGACCCTACACTACACAAACAGTACAACACTACCCTAAACCCTAAAACACTACCCCCAGCATGACCCTACACTACACAAACACTACAACACTACCCTAAACCCTAAAACACTACCCCCAGCATGACCCTACACTACACAAACACTACAACACTACCCTAAACCCTAAAACACTACCCCCAGCATGACCCTACACTACGCAAACACTACAACACTACCCTAAACCCTAAAACACTACCCCCAGCATGACCCTACACTACGCAAACACTACAACACTACCCAAAACCCTAAAACACTACACCCCAGCATGACCCTACACTACGCAAACACTACAACACTACCCTAAACCCTAAAACACTACCCCCAGCATGACCCTACACTACACAAACACTACAACACAACCCTAAACCCTAAAACACTACCCCCAGCATGACCCTACAGTACGCAAACACTACAACACAACCCTAAACCCTAAAACACTACCCCCAGCATGACCCTACACTACGCAAACACTACAACACTAACCTAAATCCTAAAACACTACCGCCAGCATGACCCTACACTACGCAAACACTACAACACTACCCAAAACCCTAAAACACTACACCCCAGCATGACCCTACACTACGCAAACACTACAACACTACCCTAAACCCTAAAACACTACCCCCAGCATGACCCTACACTACGCAAACACTACAACACTACCCAAAACCCTAAAACACTACACCCCAGCATGACCCTACACTACGCAAACACTACAACACTACCCTAAACCCTAAAACACTACCCCCAGCATGACCCTACACTACGCAAACACTACAACACTACCCTAAACCCTAAAACACTACCCCTAGCATGACCCTACACTACGCAAACACTACAACACTACCCTAAACCCTAAAACACTACCCCCAGCATGACCCTACACTACGCAAACACTACAACACTACCCTAAACCCTAAAACACTACCCCCAGCATGACCCTACACTACGCAAACACTACAACACTACCCAAAACCCTAAAACACTACCCCCCAGCATGACCCTACACTACGCAAACACTACAACACTACCCTAAATCCTAAAACACTACCCCCAGCATGACCCTACACTACGCAAACACTACAACACTACCCAAAACCCTAAAACACTACACCCCAGCATGACCCTACACTACCCAAACACTACAACACTACCCTAAACCCTAAAACACTACCCCCAGCATGACCCTACACTACGCAAACACTACAACACTACCCTAAACCCTAAAACACTACCCCCAGCATGACCCTACACTACGCAAACACTACAACACTACCCTAAACCCTAAAACACTACCCCCAGCATGACCCTACACTACGCAAACACTACAACACTACCCAAAACCCTAAAACACTACCCCCAGCATGACCCTACACTACGCAAACACTACAACACTACCCAAAACCCTAAAACACTAACCCCCAGCATGACCCTACACTACGCAAACACTACAACACTACCCAAAACCCTAAAACACTACCCCCAGCATGACCCTACACTACGCAAACACTACAACACTACCCAAAACCCTAAAACACTACACCCCAGCATGACCCTACACTACGCAAACACTACAACACTACCCAAAACCCTAAAACACTACACCCCAGCATGACCCTACACTACGCAAACACTACAACACTACCCAGAACCCTAAAACACTACCCCCAGCATGACCCTACACTACGCAAACACTACAACACTACCCAAAACCCTAAAACACTACCCCCAGCATGACCCTACACTACGCAAACACTACAACCCTATCCTAAACCCTAAAACACTACGCCCAGCATGACCCTACACTACGCAAACACTACAACACTACCCTAAACCCTAAAACACTAGCCCCAGCATGACCCTACACTACGCAAACACTACAACACAACCCTAAACCCTAAAACACTACCCCCAGCATGACCCTACACTACGCAAACACTACAACACTACCCTGAACCCTAAAACACTACCCCCTGCATGACCCTACACTACGCAAACACTACAACACAACCCTAAACCCTAAAACACTACCCCCAGCATGACCCTACACTAAACAACCACCACAACTCTACACTACACTAACACAACACTACACTACACAACACTACACTACACTACACAATCACTAACCCACGAAAAAATTAACACAAACCCACTTACCTCTCTCGTCATCGTGGTTTTCACAACGCAAATGCATTTACCATACATGCCTTTAAAACGTAATTCTTTGTAAAGGCATGCGCGATAAATGCACATGCGTTTTGAAAAAATGCGGGATAATGGTATGCAAGCTCAATGACCTTGCGGGATAATGGTATGCGGACTGAAAGTCTGCGGGATAAAAAATGCGGGAAAATGGCTGCAAACCATGATTAGCAGCAGACTTCCCTGGTGAGCACTAGCTTTACTACAGTGATCTAATGAGCAACTAGAGTGCTAACATTCAGAATTTATGGCAAATGTGTGACACATCTGAATGCCTTCTTGATAGAACCAAAGTAAACAAGCATTGAAAATGCAATAGATCTCGCCCTCGTTTAAGTTAAAGCCATTCTGTTTGTAATGAGGTTGCTTTTAAGCTTTGCTTTTATTAGTGTTTTTAAAACTTTCATGTAAATAACATGCATATGTATGCATATATGTATATGTATGCATGCATTTATATTTATATAGATATGCAGATTACATATGTTTATATATGTATATTACCTACTGGCGATAGCCAGTGGGTATATATAGTTAGGATTTTTTCTCTATGGGATTTCTGAAAATTCTATGTCTAATAACTTTGGCGTTTGTGGACGGAATTGGCTGAAATTTTCAGGAAAATGGCACATTTTTTTTCTGAGCAGCCCCTGAAAATTTGGTGGGGTTTCGTTAAGGGGGGGCCGAGAACAAAGGGGGGTCCCAAAACGCGTTTTTCCCATTCATTTTTCCATAGGGCGGTTGGACTCACTTTTAGCTCGAACGGCTGAATAGATTTACATGAAACTTGGCAAAATTGTAGATATGGTTTGCCCGACGTGCCTTTGCTATGTCTCAATATATGTGCTCCAGTGGATTTTGAGAAATTAACGTTTAAAAAAATATATATATCTGTGACAGCGCTCCGGTTAGCGCCCCGGTTCGCGTACCTGACGCGTAACGGAACTTCGCGAAGTGAATCTGATTGGCTCTCCGGTGTCTGTCAACATTCTAAACAAACCGGAGCGGCCGCCATCTTGTCAAGATGTGGTAAAAAACGAAGGGGCGATTTTTCGCGGTAGAGGCGCTTCCCGGTACGCGAACCGGGCAGCTAACCGGCAGCGTAACGGGAGTCCGCCATCTTGTGTTTTTGGAGCGTCCGGTTCGCGTACCGGGTAGCGTCCCGGTAAGCGTAACAATGGGAAAACCAAGAGAAACAGTAAAAAAAAAATTAAGGGAATAGATTTCCAGCAAACTTGGCAAAATTGTAGGGACTGTTTGTTTGATGTGCCTTTGCAAGGCCTCAAGATATGTGCACGTGTGGATTTTGTCTAATTAAGGTTAAAAAAAATATATATATCTGTAAGCGTGCTCCGGCACGCTTACGTTACGGGTTTTGTTTGCGCTGCAGAACCGATACGTCACGGTTATGCGACGCGTCATGAGGCGTCTCACGTGGCTACGTGATACGTCACGTAATAAAGAATATATTTTACAGCTATAGATATTAGCTTTTAAAAAACCAATGAAATTCACTGAAAAAACCATAGGTTATAGACCATATATAGTTAGGAATTTGCATTTACAAAACCTTGAAAATTCACTGAAAAAACCATAGGTTAGAGACCATGTATAGTTAGCTGGACATTTTATTGACATAAAACCAATGAAATTCCATATATAGTTAGTTGCACTAACTATATATCGCGCACCCGCAATCCACTGCTGATGATGTCACATATTACATCATTCATGACATGGTCAGTGACATCACTGATGACATCACTGATGACATCTCAAATGACATCACTGATGACATCACTGATGACATCTCAAATGACATCAGTGATGACATCATGACACACCAATACCAGTTACTACATACGCACTCACTGATTCCTACGTCTACACACACATTCACTCATTCACCCATACAATCACTCATACATACAGTCACTCATTATTACAACAATATCATATGCACTCATACACCTATGCAGACACTCACACACTGCCACTCATACATGGAGTTACTCACACACCTAGTCAGTCCTGTAAAGAATCAATCACACTTCCATTTCCTCATCTATACAGTTAAACACAGAACACCATACTTCAGTGACATCACTGATGACATCACTGATGACATCTCAAATGACATCACTGATGACATCTCAAATGACATCACTGATGACATCATGACACACCAATACCAGTTACTACATACGCACTCACTGATTCCTACGTCTACACACACATTCACTCATTCACCCATACAATCACTCATACATACAGTCACTCATTATTACAACACTATCATATGCACTCATACACCTAGTCAGTCCTGTGAAGAATAAATCACACTTCGATTTCCTCATCTATACAGTTAAACACAGAACACCATACTTTTCACACATATACTAACACATACTTACTCTCTTATACAATCACTGATACAAGTACACATTGATATGCACAGAGTCACACACCTCCCAGCCAGCCAGCCACACACACACTCAGTCTTCCATACATCCACTCATTCTTCAATATGTAAAACATATTTAAACTTTACAAAAACACACAGACACTAGATGATGTCATCAGTGATGTCATTTGAGATGTCATCAGTGATGTCATCAGTGATGTCACTGACCATGTCATGAATGATGTAATATGTGACATCATCAGCAGTGGATTGCGGGTGCGCGATATATAGTTAGTGCAACTAACTATATATGGAATTTCATTGGTTTTATGTCAATAAAATGTCCAGCTAACTATATATGGTCTCTAACCTATGGTTTTTTCAGTGAATATATATATATATATATATATATATATATATATATATATATATATATATATATATATATATATATATAAATCCATGGTACTGCGATCTGAATCGAGTCGAGGATCTGAAACCTATGGTTTTTTCAGTGAATATATATATGTATATATATATATATATATATTCACTGAAAAAAACATTTGTTTCAGGCATCCTTTAGTTAGAAATTACCATTTAAAAAACCTTGGAAGTTTAATGAAAAAACCATAAGTTACAGGGACGTTATAGTTGGTTAGACATTTCACTCGTACAAAACCATAGAAACCCCCCGTTATAAGTCGCGCCCCCACAATGCACTGCTGATGACATCACATATTACATCATTCATGACATGGTTAGTGACATCACTGATGACATCACTGATGACATCTCAAATGACATCACTGATGACATCATCCAGTGACTGTATTTTTCTTTAAAGTTTAAATATGTATTAAAGTCTTGATATACCAAGGCGAATTGAAGAATGAGTGGGTGTATAAGTGTCTGGATGGAGGATTTAGTAGGTTTGTGACTGACTGTTTAGGTGAGTTATTACATGTGTCTTACTGAATGCATGGGTTACTGACTAAACTGTGTGAATGTCTGTTTCAGTCTGTCTGCTGTTGTATAAGCTGCCGCATGGGTTTTTCAGTAGCTACATGAGTGTCTATATGGGTTATTGATTGTTTGCCAGAGTATTTGTATGGGTGCCTGAGTGTATGTGTGTGTGCATGGGAGGTGTGTGACTCTGTGCATACATGTTTGAGTGATTGATTCACTGGCTGTATGGGTTCAATAGTGCATGTGGAAATTGATGTATGGGTGGGTCAATGTGTGTATGGGTGTGTTACTGAGTGAATGTATGTATCAGTGGTACATGTCCAAGTAACTACATATGTAAAAGGCAGTGTATGTGAGTGTTGGAGTATATAAATGACTATATGTGAGAGTCAGTGATTGTGAGAGTGGCTGTATAGATGAGTGTGTACTTGTATCAGTGATTGTGTAAGAGAGTAATTATTTTTTTGTTTCTGTTTGAATAAGTGATCTGTTGTGTGTCTGTAGGTCAGTAAATGGAAGTGTGATTGATTCTTTGCATGCCTGGCTAGGTGTGTGAGTAAATCTGGATGAGTGCTGGTGTGTGAGTGTCTGTGTAGGTGTATGAGTGTACATGATAGTGTTGTATTGATGAGTAACTGCATGTATGAGTGATTGAATGGGTGAATGAGTAGATTTGGGTTTGTAGACCTAAGAACCAGTGAGTGGATATGTAGTAAGTGGTATTGGTGAGTCTATGGTTTCAAAAATAGTATTCTATATTTTGGAGTGGGTGTGTCAAAGGTTATATTAGGGTGTGAGGACGTGCATCAGATTATCACGTGGGTGATGTCATCAGTGATGTCATCAGTGATGTCACTGACCATGTCATGAATGGTAAAATATGTGACGTCATCAGCAGTGCATTGGGGGGAGCAAGATATAGTTAGATGTACTAACTATAATGGGGGAATTTCTAAGGTTTTGTATGAGTGAAATGTCCAACTAACTATAATGTCCCTGAAACCTATGGTTTTTTCAGTGAATTTCTAAGGTTTTTTAAATGCTAATTTCTAACTATACCGGGCCTGAAACCTATGGGTTTTTCAGCGAATTTCAATGGTTTTTTAAATGCGAATTTCTAACTATAACATGCCTGAAACCTATGTTTTTTTCAGTGAATTTCAATGTTTTTTAAATGCTCATTTCTAACTATGCCTACAAAGGTAGGACATGTGAAGAAAGAGGAAGAAAAGCGCAGAAAGAAGCAAGACAAATGCTGAAAGAGTCAAAGGAAGTCCATAAAGACAAACAAAAGTGCAGGAAGTAGCAAGAGATGTGCAGAAAGAACCAACAGAGGATCAGAAAGTCCTCCTGTGCCCCCAACTTTTTACTGACGTATACTGGTGGTAACTGACTCTGACTAACCAGGAACAGAGCCAGTGCTATGGTGAGAAAGAGACTTAGAATACAGTGAAAACACCTACATACACTATGGAACACTATGCATTTGGATTTGGGTACCCCTGTGATTAACATGACCTCCTCTGTATTTGCCATGAGTTAGTGCCTGGGTCATTGCATGAGTACATGGGTACTGAGTGAATGATTAGATTACTGCAAGGACAGTGCATGGTGAATTTATAAGTGCATGGGGTTTGACAGGTAATTGGATACGCAAATTGTGCTGGCTGGGTGATTGGAGAAGTGCATGGGTAGTGACAAGGAGATGGCTGGACTGCATCAGTAGTGCTCACGGGATGGTAGCAGTGCATGTGTTAGTGCCTGGGTCATTGCATGAGTACATGGGTAGTGACTGGATGATTAGAGTGCTGCAAGGACAGTGCATGGTGATTTTATGACTGCTTGAGTTTTGGCAGAGTGATTGGATAAGTACATTATGCTGGATGGGTGATTTGAGGAGTGCATGGGTAGTGACAGAGGGATTTCTGGACTACATAGGTACAACCTGGGTAATTGAAGGACTAAATCAGTATTGTGTAGGTGATTAGATGTCTGCATAGGTAGTGCACAGGGGATTGTAACAGTGCATGTGTTAGTGCCTGGGTCCTGACTGGAAGATTATAGTACTGCAAGGAGAGTGCATGGTGAGTTTATAAGTGCTTGGGTTTTGGTGGAGTGATTGGATAAGTACATGGTGCTGGCTGCATGATTCTTTAGAAAACAAGGGACCCCTATAGTAACAGCTAGCTATAACATAGGGAAAAGAATTAGTGTAAGGAAATATTATAGCTAGAAGCTAATATCAACAAAAGCTTATTTAGTTAGAATATCTCTAAATGTATAAAATATTGTAATCCGATAGATAAACCCCCCTATTGAAAGTGATAAGTGAACACATATTAAATTATCAAAACAATTTATTTTCTTATTTTATATATTATTCATGATTCATTTGATAGATCAAAAGTTCAATTGTGCATATAGGATTCATCATAGTAACTACATAGGATTAATTTCATTAACCAACAATAATTTACACAAATACATGATGATAGACGTAAAGTTGATGCAGGCAGTGCTGGCTGCATGATTGAAAGAGTGCATGGGTACTGACAGGGCGATGGCTGGACTGCATGGGTAGTGCTCAGAGGATTGTAGCAATGCATGTGTTAGTGCCTCGGTCATTGCATAAGTAAATGGGCACTGATTGGATGAGTAGAGTACTGTAAGAACAGTGCATGGTGAATTTATAAGTGCATGGGTTTTGACGGAGTGATTGGATAAGTACATGGTGCTCACTGGGTGATTGTAGGAGTGCATGGGTAGTGACAGGGTGATGGCTGGACTGCATGGGTACTGCTCGGGTTAATGTAGCAGTGCATGTGTTAGTGCATGGATCATTGCATGAGTCCATGGGTAGTGACTGGATGATTAAAGCGCTGCAAGGAGAGTGCACGGTGAATGTATAAGTGCTTGGGTTTTGGTGGAGTGAATGCAAAATTACACACATGTCACATCAGGGCCAGTCCCCTCCCTTCACCACTATGCAAACAGGCCCCTAGGCGGGTTTTAAGTTGACAAATTAATTCCCCTTGAATCTTGAGGGTCCCTGGGAGCCAACTAGCCCACCAGGTACCTCCAGTAAGCACCACAAGCTGAATTGCAGAGAGGTGGTCCGAAGCCACGCCCCTTTTTATACCTCTCTGCAACGCAAATCTGTTGCGGTTACTGGACGTACCTGGTGGGTGGTTGGCCCCCAAGGACTCTCAGGATTCAAGGGGGCTTAATTACCTTAATGACCTGGTTTTCTCAATGACCTCAGGACCATCCTCATGGCATTGCTGCCACAAGGTCTGGCGCGAATTCATGCTGCTGCTACCACTACATCCACATCTACGCCCCCTTGACGTGTCGGTGCCACACAGTGTGGCAGACATTCCACCTCCGGCCCCTGAGGTGTCACTGCCACACAGTGCTGGAGAACGTCCACCACCACCCACACATGAGGCACATGAAACAGCAGTGGACGAAGATGCGGATGAACCTGTCTTTGTGGTAAGAAGGACGCAGTAGCATTCATCTCCGCCATATGGCCAGTTTCTGCTTGGTTCTGCCCTCTGCATCATCACCTTCCACTGTCCCCCGATAAACTCAGAGACACTCACCTTGGACGTCGATATGGACTGCCATATGCTGTTTGATCGCCAATGGCACAACATTCAGATTGCGGACTGAATTCTTACTCTTCCTTTGGACTTGTCATTCAATAAAGGATTCTGGCTGGCCCTCCATGGGCCAACATTGTTATGTAGGGTTTACATGGCCCTGTACTGCTCCAGCTGCAACACTCCACTGAATGTGCATTAAACATTCATAATCACACAGATGTGTCATGTCTATGATCTTTCAAGTGTGGAAGTATGGATGACAGTAGAATCAGTGATTTCCTCTTATGTCCATGTTGCTCATGTTGTGGGACTTGAGACACACGCATTAGTTACTTCCTTGTCCAGCCCAGAACGGACTCACGCCCAGGGCCCCAAGGTCATTAGTCACACCCTTACGCTGGACTGGCATACGCCTGGCCAGCCCACTATGTTTACGCTCACGGGGGGGGTGACAACGCTACATGTCCCAGGTCCTCCCTGTAGTGATCTGTGGATCACAGGTCTAGTTTTCAGCATGCCACAGCCACTACCTCATGGCTGGTTTAAGCCCACACCACACCCATCCAGCACACGCTTCACAGGACATGTGACCCTGCCAATAAAAAGGGCTGGGCGCACAAGCTCAATGCCATTTCCAATGTCTCTCTGGGTGTATTTGTGTGGTTATGAGTTATGCATGAGGGCCTATGGCCCTGCAATATCACATTCCCCGGGCCAGAGGTGACATGATGGCGTCTGCACCACGATACCCAATCATAGACAGTCCATGACTTGCGGGGCACAGAATTGGTAACACCAGATACACTGCAGCCAGCACAGGCACACTGCCATGGGATGGTGACTTTCGGTGTACTGAGGTAGGGGCACCTTAAGTGGGTGTGCAGCCTGTGATGATGCCCCGTCCTGGCAGTCCGGACTACTCAGGATTTGTGTGCCCTGCTGGACTGCAGTGTAGGCCAGAGCCAGCGGGCAGCGCGGGCCTAACGCCACATGGCATTGCCTCGCGGATAACAGAGTTGGTGGCACTTAAAGGGCTGAGCGGGTGTGCAGCCTGCGATGATGCCCTTTGCACTGATAAGTCCTCTGCCATAGCATAATCAAGACCCAGAATCAAGTGTGTGACCACATGATGTGGAATGTGCGGAGCTGCCTCGAGGTGACCCCCACCCCCGCACAGACCACACATCAAGAAGCCCACACCACCATGGCTGTCTTCCAGGACAGCCCGACCCCCCGACCCCTCATGGAATTCCAACACCGTGTGTTGGGTTGCCGGGAGAGATGGCTGATCAGCTGCGGATGGGTTTCGAGCACATGGCAGCTAAACTCAAAGCTGTACGTGTGTGTCTGAGTCCCATATGGGACCACTTTCAGTCCCTAAAAGACACCCACTGTAGCACCATGACTTCGCCAATACTTGGATGACATCACTGGGGCCATTACTCAGATTCAAGAACTGTCTAGTCAGACAAGCTCCAGTGATGATAGCACAGAGTTGGCATATATGATTAGGACATTGGAGACTATGGAGCCGATGCAGGCTGGAAGTATGGCTGCCACGGCTGAATACCAGCGAGATGAAGCTGGGATCCACCATGCCCTGCAGATTGCCATTGCTGAGCCTGTCCCAGATAACTGCTGCTGGAACTTCAACACACACATCTCTTACCCCTGATGTGTCAGTCTCACACAGTGATGCAGCCCTATCACCTTCGCACCCTGATGTGTCAGTGCACACAGTGATGCAGCCATTACACCACAACACACCTGACAGACTGGACACAGAAGACGTAAGATGTGGATGGTAATGACTGTGTGAGGAAGGAGGTAGTAGCATCCATCCCCGCCATATGGCCTGCCTGTCCCTGCCTGTTCAGCCCTATGCATCATGCCCTGGGAGAACACCTCCCACTGTCCCCCGGAACACCCTGCGACATTCGCCTGGACCCTGACATGGACTGCCATATCTGCTTGTGTTACCAATGACACAGCCAGCCGGCTGTGGACTGAACTCTTCCTCTTCCAATTTACTTTTCATTCCCCAATGGACTCGGATTGGCCCACCAATGGGCTACCATGTAATGTGTTCTTGGCATCGCCATGTACTGCGCCAGCTCCGGTATTCACCAGAATGTGAATAAAACATTCTAAATCACACATATGTGTCTTGTCTATGCTCACTCAAGTATAAAAGTATGGATGGATGTATGGACATTGATTGCACAAGAAGGTACACCCTGGTACAAATACAAATCATTACGGATGGCAATGCCCTCGGCCCACCTTGCCTTGCTGGATGAGTCATGTGATGTTTGGCATATGCTCATTGCCCCATGTCGGGGGACACGACTCACAGCCCATGGGATCGACATAGTGCTGTACCACCGGACTGTGCCAACTGTCTGCTCTGCTGCCAGTGAGCAGGTGAAAGAGTCCTACAAGGTCACATGTCGTACTACATTGCCATGTGTGTACTCTCCCCCCAGCAGTATGTCAGATTTGGGAACGTTGACAAATGACACTGTGCAGCTCCGCCCATGGGACTGCCTCACCTTGCACAGGTATGCACACATGCGTAGTTCCACGCACATGCATTCTGAGTCCAGGCGAAGACAGACATGTCCACTGTTATGGTGGGATATGTGAGCATTCCACAAGATGCTACAAGGTGTGGGGACCTGTGCTGTGGGTGACAATCAGATGTGGCTGCAGGAATGTAGTTACAAGTCCATGAATCCGAGCACAGCTTCATGGGCAATCTGTTCCAAGAGTACGTCATTGTCGAGTTCGAGGAACACCAGAGAGAGCCAATCCATAAACTGGTCTAGGCAGATATGCTCTGTCCACGCCGTTTCACCAATCCACAACACAGACCAATAGAGGAGCGCCTCGATGTGGTCACTGCACATGAGGAGTTGTGCAATCTCCCATGCACAACTGCCGGCACATACGCCAAAGATCAAGGCATCCCATGCACGGGTATCCCGGTAGCACGCCTGTTCGTGGGCCAACAGGTGGTGCACTGTCAAGTCATAATACAATTCAGCCACCATTGAGTTGGATAGGCAGAACTCCAAGGGCCACCCGAATGTGCATGTTTGACAGTGGAACCAGGGCTGGAATGCAGGTGACATAGGCAAAACGGAAACTCAGACGGAAACTGATTTGCAACACTTCCATTGGCAGTGATCCCAACAGCATTCGTGCACGGTACAGTTCCACATGACAGGGGTTGTGCATGTGCCCGGGATTGCCTGCCATTGTGTTTTTTGGTTTCATAGGACCGGCACTCCTCAGACCAGCGGCTGTTCTGTGGATGATATGCCACCGTTTGGAGCAATGAGTCGTATGGGTATGTCAACGTTTGGACATATGGGTTGTTTTTTACCAATGTGTCAAGGGCATCCCTTGCAGGTGTAGCTCGAGCAGGGACAAGTGTATGCAGGGTGTGGACAAGTTAGCAGTTTGTGGTGTCGGAGACGTCGGAGTCTGGTATCGTATCTCATGCAGAGTGTGCCAGCCGCATTCAGGACCAAGGTTGGAGTTTCGGTTGTTCTTCCGCCTTGTGTATTGAGACAATGGAGCTTTCATACCTAATTTTAGTCTGACTACTGCTTGCATTTCTTAAATGTGATGTGGCCTTCGTGCTGACCTTGATGCCGGCCTTAGATTTGGTTTGCACCAATTGCAAAACACACGCAGCAGTTGGCATGTATGAATGTGCCAAGGGCCCAATTGGCCTTGCGCTCCTTATGCAGTCTCTCTCTTTCTCTTTCTTTCTCTCCCTCTCTCTCTCTCTGTCCTTTGATTAGTGCCTGGCACACCTTCTTATCTTGGATAGTGTCTTGCAGGCTGTGACTCACAAAGTGTCCAGGGATGCCCCGCCATGACTCTTCCACATAGTTGTTTGAAGACAAATTTGATTGTGACGTTTTGTTTGGACTTTCAATGGTGTATAGATGAATCAGATTTTCTGAAATCACATGTATATTGATTGTTGTAAAGGTGGGACATCAGGCGAATGCTATTGTTCATGATTTTGTGACACTGATGTGCAATATCTTGGTCGGGAGGATGTGGGGGTGTCCAGGGTAGAGCCGGGGGGGGGTGTCCTGGGGTTGGTGGCGGTGGGTGTTGTGGCCCTCTTGGGTGTCCACGCTGCATGATCAGTGGCTCCTTGGCATCTGTTGTTCTTCAGCTGTGGCGCTGGGCTGGGCTCCCTTTTGTGGTGCAGGTTGTGGTCCGACTTTACACCAGGTCATAGCAGGTGTTAGATTCCTGCTGCTAATGCGCCTTATTGCGTGTTTTGTGTTCTTATCGCCGATCTGGCTGGTCGTTGAGAATGTTGTGACGTGGTGTTGTCGTGGCTTTTTACACGGGTACTCCAACTCTGCATCTCATTAGCAATAGTTGCCAGGGTCATCTGTGGCAATGTTTTTTGCGGCTGCTATCGCAGATAAACTGGTGATATAGACTGTTTGCATCAGCTTGTGAAAAGGGAGATAAATTAATCGCAACTTTGGCTGCAATAGAGTGCCGATAACTCTGCAATAGTTCCTTGAGAATATCCCCCTGAGGGTGTTTGAAAGCGTCAAATCTTTGCTTGATGAAACCTGTGGCAAATTAGCAGTCAAACTAAGTTTGATTTCTAAACAATCCACCTTCCACTGAACTAACAGTGGGCAGACCACTAAATCGTTCTGATGGTCTCTCATCCTGCTTAATATTCAGTCACCACCTGCTCCTATCTGGAGATTTTACTTTATTTAAAGGCATATTTTTTATTCATCACTGAGAACTGTGGAGTTTGCCTAAGTACATGGCAGTCAATTTAGACATCATCTGTAGTCATTTCCAACTGAGTAAACTAAGTTCCAGAAAATCTTCTAAGTAAGAGCTTAACTTTATTTAGGAACTCTAAACATCTTACCTCATGCTTACCTCTTTGCTACTCAGGGTAGTCCTTGATCCTGATCATCCAAGAAAGACACACAAATTCTTGAGTCTAATGAATGCCTCTATACTATGATTCTCTATATTTAAATTCTCTCGAAAATGTATCTTATTATCTTGTTGCTGCTTCATGTAAGCCACACCTTCTTCCATTACCACAAATCCACAGTAAGTGGAAAATTTACAATGTATTTATATATTGTGTAAAACCGTTTATTATTATCTCTGAGCACTATTGTCCACATAGGGTTATTTTTGTGTTAACATCTCCCTTATCTCAATCTTCTTTCTTATACCTCTTTCTCAGTCCTCATCTCTTAAATGTGACTGCCAATAATCTTGCTGGAATAATATATTAAAGAAGGCTCAAGATGCCTAAAGATGGTTAGTGGAAGGTAATGGCTGAAGAAAAAAGGGAGAGAGAAGGTATGGCCTCTGCAGATCTAGTCAATTGCTCAGGAAAAAGCAAGGTATTCTAATTTCTTTGGAATCTTTGTGTTCAGCTATCTTTATATCTTGTGATACTGTTTATACTGCTGTCTACCAAAGTGGTTTCACAGCATACCTCTCTTTGGTATTTAAAAACCTGTTCACAATGAACAAAGTTCCTAATATTTCATCCTTTGTTTTCACTTTTGGGAAAAGAGACTATTTCTGCTCTCTGATTTCTGTCAGGCCCCTCTTCCATTAGTCACATAGATCAGCCCAAATTCATCACAGACTTGGACAATGGATGATTATATCTTCAATTCATAACATATGGAGCTTTTTCCTTTTTAGGTCTGACAACTAGCACACCAGTTTAAACTTTAATATAGAGCGCCATCGGGCCGATTCTCCCCACCTGATTTAATAGGAGGGGAAGTTGTTTCTTTTCTCCTGAGGGCAGCGAGAAGCCTCGGCTCAACTCTCCTTCCTGTCTGTCCCGTTCCGACAGGGTAACTAGTACCGTTGTGCGGAGGGCGGGCAGGTGGGAGCCAGGCACTTCCGGAAATCACTGGAGCGGGTAGCGCTCTAGTGGTTCTACTTCAGGGGCTATTTAGCCCTCGCCCCCTACCGGGCGCGCAGCGATCGCACGCATTCGAAGACACGCCGAAGAGCAGCGAAAGAGCTGCCCGTCTGTGCCCGTCCGCGACCGGAGGGGACTAGGGGCTATGGACTCGACTCTTTTGGATAAACCATCTGTAGGGACACAATTTATCAGGTACTCTGCCAAAACTTTACTTGAGTTAAGGACATTTCCACAGAAAGGGTGCAACAGAGACTCCTGGCCATGTCCAGAAGGCGCCTTCTCTTGCATCAATTGTCACTTTCAAGCATCTCATGTTAGTCCCAATTTCAAGGCTATTAATGTGAAATCAGTACCACTAAAAGGGTTAAAGTGTTTTCTTCTTAATGTCCGTTCCCTACCCAAACACCAGTTGGAAGTATGGGATCTGGTACACACACTGCAACCAGATCTATGCTTCCTAACGGAAACCTGGCTAAAACCCCACACCGTTCCTGCCATAGCACTAGGGGTTCCCCTGGGATATAAGTTTATAAATTTAGATCGCCCAGAGAAAACAGGTGGTGGCTTAGCCATTATGTATAAAGAACACCTGAAGGTCACTATATTGGAACAAAAATACTGCCCACAATTAGAAATAATGATTTTTAAAATTAATACTGCCACACAAATTTTCTGGAAAGGAGCTTTAGTATATCGCCCACCGGGATCATGCATGGACTTCTCTGTTTCACTCTTAGAGCTTTTAACCCCACATTTTAAAGCGAAAGAAGACTTCCTTCTTCTTGGTGATTTTAATATTCATTCTGACATTCTAGTACATCCAGAAATTATATCTTTGATCACTGATCTATCTACTCTTGGTTTAGAACAACAGAATAGCGGACCCACACATATAGGAGGTCACTCCCAGGATTTATTCTTCTCTAACTGCCCTAGAGTACGGTGCTTTCCCACAGTCCAAATAAATTGGTCTGACCACTTCATAGTGGAATTTGTTTTATTAGGAATTGACAAACCTTCCCAAAAGAACACTCTCCCACCTATTTGGCGTTGACAGTGGCACAAAGTAACTGTAGAGGAATTGCAGGGGGTATGGAAACAGCCTACTCCTATAGAAAAGGATGATGTAGAACTAGCATTATCCAACTTTAACAATTCGCTCATAGAAGCAATACCCCACCTCCAAGCAGGAAGCTTGGTATACTGAAGCTCTCAGAATAGAGAAGCAGGGATGTAGGAGGATAGAAAAGAAGTGGAGGAAAATGCAAACAGAGGAAAGCAAGAAATCATACCATGAGGCTCAGTCTAACTACTATAAGAATATTAAACTTGCCTTATTCAGCAACTCGCAGAGGCTGGTAATTCCTCTAAGGAATTATATAAAATACTACAGGCATTTGTAAAAAAAAAGTAGCATTGAAAGCCCAGATGATTTTTCACAACTCCTATGTGAGGATATTTCTTTGTTTTTTGAAAATAAAATCAATTTAATTTATGATAAAATAATGAAGGCTCCAAAAGAACCAAACAAATACTATCTTCACTCCTTCTACTACGCTAACGCAGAGAGACATTTCACTAATGACATTTCCAGCAGTCAGTGACTCAGATTTACCTTCCCTCATTAGTCATATAAAATCGGGGTCTCCAGATGATCTTTTGCCCGCCAAATAGTTGCCCCCCTGAGTACCTTGCTTGGACCTTATATCCAAGGAATAATAAACCATTCTCTCAGGGAAGGATGTGTGCCCACAGAGTGGAAAAAAGCGGTGGTGAACCCTATCCGAAAGAACGCGGCACTTCCCTGGACAGATCTCTCAAACCTCCGACCCATCTCCCTCCTGCCTTACCTCAGTAAAATGACCGAGAGACATGTGAACACCCATTTGTCTAAATACATCGAGGCAGCGGAGGGCCTGGACTTTTCTCAATCTGGATTCAGGCCCAACCACAGCACCGAATCTGCCCTCCTCTCAGTGACCGATAACATCAGGATGACACTAGATGGAGGAGGCTCTATGATTCTGGTGCTGCTGGACTTATCCGCTGCTTTCGACACAGTGTCACATGAAATACTTCTCGGTCGCTTGAGGGAGGTGGGTATAGGAGGTGTAGCTCTGTCCCGGCTGGAGAGCTTTCTTTCGGGTCGCTCGCAAGAGGTCAGATTGGGCTCCCATCATTCCACCTTAAGGGAGCTCACCAAGGGAGTGCCACAGGGCTCATGCCTAAGCCCCACACTCTTCAATGTGTATGTGGACCCCTTGGCAGACATTGCAAGAGCATATGGGTTCACCCCGGTGTCGTATGCTGACCACACTCAGCTTTTATTCCCCTTCCAGACCATCACGCCTGCAATACAGAGATCTTTTGCGGAAGGAATGAGGGTTATATCAGACTGGATGGCTTTAAACTGCCTCCAGTGCAATGTAGGCAAGACGGAGGTCATGTTGTTCGGGGAGGCCATGCTTCTGTGGTCCCCAGAATGGTGGCCCCAGGACTTGGGACCAGTACCAACCCCCAAACAGACCGTAAAAAATCTTGGTGTGCGGCTTGATAAGGCACTTCTGCTCAAAGAACATACAAACCAAGTAGCAGGATCCTGTTTTCATGTCATCGGACTGCTACGACGTGTCTTTCCATTCCTACCTGATAACCATAGGAAAACACTTGTCCGGGCATTGGTAATCAGTAGACTGGACTACTGTAACGGCCTGTTCATCTCGGCCAATGAGGAACAACTACAGAGATTGCAAGTAGTCCAGAATACTGCAGCGAGACTTGTTCTCAATGCTCAGCCAAGGACTGCATCACGTCCCCTCCTGGACAAACTCTATTGGCTGCCGGTTAGGCAACGCATAAAATATAAAATCTGCTGCACAATACATAAATGCCTGTTTGGCACAGTACCCAAGTACTTGAAAGAAAAATTCAACCCCTACAGTCCTGGGCGCACTCTGCGCTATAGTAGTCAGCAACTGATCCAGGTTCCAAGGATCAGGAAAGCTAGACAGGGAGGCCGAGCTCTGTCCTATAAAGGCCCTATTTTATGGAATTCACTTCCCCACACTCTGAAACAAATCACCAACTTTCTGTCCTTCAGGAAGACTTTAAAAACATTTCTTTTCTCGGCTTCATAAAATAACAGCAACACTCACTCTTTCACAGCTCATGGTCACTATTAGGTTTTTCTGGAAAAAGCTCAAGCGCGGAGATATCCCTTCGTGGGTCGAATCCTGCGCTATATAAGAAAATAAATAAAATAAATAAATAAATAGGTGGAGCATTTGAGACCTCTTGTATATACTTTAGTATATTTATATGTGTATGTACTTTGTGAACTCTGGAGATGAGCCCGAAGACTTGTCTGCTTCTGTTTAGGGTCTTTTTTTCTGTTCAACTGCCTCTATTTAACTGTCTCGATATAAAACTATCAGTAGAGGTCAGTAAAATACCAGAATTGCATCTTTTTTGTTCAACTGCCTCTATTTAACTGTCTTGATAAAAAAACAACCAGTAGAGGTCAGTAAAATACCAGAATTGCTTTCTACTGAGGGACTTTATTTATTTTTTCTGGAAACTGCCTCTATTTAACTTTCTTGATAGAAAACGACCAGTAGAGGTCAGTAAAATACCAGAACCACTTTAGCATTCTCTAGATTCCAGTCCATAGAAATTGTCTTCCACGAGCATCCGTAGACAACAATATTTTTTTTAAATCTTGTATTTTCAGTGATATGACCACCGAAGGCCCTGATTTTATATTAAAAACAGAGCTTGAGACTATATAATTTCCCGCTGAAAGGCAATATTTCTCTCCATGTGTTCTCATACCTGGCGTGTCTCGCAGTTTGATACTTACTTTCCCTCCATGTTAAATAACAGTAGATGTTTCAGAACCCAAGCTAATGTGCTGCATAGCTAAATACATATAAGGACCCAAAGATGAGACCGATTGCATTGCAAATGCTTGTTATCTATGTAGGGACATTTGCTTTGAAGAACAGCTGGAAGAGACACTAGCACCAAATAGCAAAGAAAACAACATTTTGTACATCCATAGCCCTCATCGCCCCCCTGTCCTCCACTCTCTATGGAGATGCCTTGTGAGACCCAATCATTGAGGCCTGAAATACCACCATGCCTCAGCAATAGGCTTTCATGAAGGGTCACATCATCTGGCTGTTACCCGGGGTGTACTTACATCGGATCCCATTCCTTTACAACAACCTACGGCCAATGGCCATATATAATGAATCTAAGATTAACTACAACCTTCAAGCCATTTGACCCTAACACCTAAAGTTAATCCTAACTCATATCCCCAATATGTTGGCCTGAAGCCTATCACCAGCCCTTAATGTTAAATTTGAAACCGACTCCAAAGCCTAGGCATAAAATTATCTACAGCCACCAAGAGTAAAATTTCAAGTCTAAACCTGCGAGCCTAATACCAAAGATCACATCTATAATGCCTAGAGCCATCTTTGACATCTAATCCTAAATAAAACACCCTAAACCTAGCAGTGATTCTAAATCATCCTAACTCCAACCTTAAAGCACAGGCATAACTATAACTTTAAAAAAATAATAACTATTTTTTTTTATTTTCGTCAAACAGTTGGCTGCAGTACAGAAGGGTGAAATGACAATGGTCAGATAGAGTACACAGTGGCAAAAAGTTCACTTAGGAATCTTTATACCAAGGTACCATCCAGGAAGACACACCGCTATACGCCACCTCATCTGTATGGCGCTAGGATCCCATACATCAACCTCCCCACGAGTCAGCCCCACTCATTCACGTTCGACTTCATCCAAGCTCACATCTGTACTACGAGCTTCGCAGGATTCTGAGTTCACGTCTGGTATGAGAACAGCATTCCTGAGCTGTCTCCAATCACTCAGATCATCTTCCAATTTGTAATCCCTCCGGTTCAACTTCATAAGCAACTCTTCTGCCAACACCCATTCTAGGACATCTTGACGCCAATAAACCACTGTGGGGAAATGCTGTCCCATCCAAGTTAAAGCCACCCTTTGTTGGGCTAATGCTAGGGTCAGGTGCAGGAACTTATGAGCTACTTTCCGCTTCTTTGGCCTCTTAACGTGACCCAATAGGCAAGCGAGTTAGGTGTCAACTATATGAATGTGTGTGCTACTACACAGTTCTGACACCACTTGCATCCAGTAGTCCTGTATCATGGGGCACCACCAAGCTAAATGCATGAATGCAGTGACATTGGCCCCGCATCGAGGACAGTCATCAGGTCGAGGGAATTTATACGATTACGTGTTGGTGGGGTTACATAAGTCCTATGAACGAAATTAAAGTGTATCAATTTAAACCAGGCATTACATGACACTGTATGTGTGAGCCCCGCCCACAGCTGTCCACTCACTATCCGATAGTGGGGTCCCAAACTCAACATCCCACATCATCCGAGGGTTTGGTACTAGGCCTGTGGAGTCCTGTCTCATTGGCCTGTAAAATTGAGTTGTCAGGCGGAGACCTGCACAACATGTCAGCAGAATATCCAGTGTGCAGGTGGAGCGTGGGGCGGCCAGAAACGTGAGCCGAGTCACTGTGATAATATCGGACAGACCCGCATAGTATAAGTATTGTCCCTGCCCAAGTTTAAATATGTCACAAGCCTGTTCATGTGTGAGGAAGAACTCGCCAGGGTATATATCTCACAAAGTCTCGCACCCAGACTCCTGCCAAACATGGAGCAACAGATGTTCCATCGTTTACTGGACTGGGGCCAATATCCATATGGAAAGTTATTTATGAAATGGGGCATGTTTTAGTATTTTTTCAGCGTACTGTTGCCAGATCTGAGAGGAGTGGCGCACCATGTATGTTTGTTATCTGTCAACTCCCATGCAGTCCATTAGTGCGGTGAACGCCCAAAATATAGAATCCAAAATATAGACAGGCCAGAATATCGACTGCAAAATATAGATTGGCCAGAATATCGAATCACCAAAATATAGTTAGTCAGAATATCAAAATTGGGGTAGGAAATGTCGATTTCCATAATATCGAATTTAAAATATTGATTTCCCGATTATTATTTTTTTTGTGTTGTGTATGGTAGTATATGTGTTAAAATTATGTATTATTTCTGTAATGTATGTTTAATTTTTTTTAAGTAATGAATGTTATGTAATTTAATTTTTGCGTAATTTAATTCCGTAGCAGGTTGTGGGTTTATATGGGAATAGGGTGGGAAGTAATTTAATTACAGTAAATTAAATAGTAGTATTCCCACTCCAGGGACTGCAACAGTAGGAAAAGCATTGGATAGCGGGAGGGTAAAAATTACTATTCCCACTCCAGTGAGTGCAACAGTAGGGAAAGCGTTAGATAGCATAGGGGTAAAAATTACTATTCCCACTCCAGTGAGTGCAACAGTAGGGAAAGAGTTGGATAGCGGGAGGGTAAAAATTACTATTGCCACTACAGTTAGTGCAACAGTAGGGAAAGTGTTGGATAGTGGGATGGTAAAAATTACTATTCCCACTCCAGAGACTGCAACAGTAGGGAAAGCGTTGGATAGCGGGAGGGTAAAAATTACTATTCCCACTCCAGTGAGTGCAACAATAGAGAAAGCGTTGGATAGCATAGGGGTAAAAATTACTATTCCCACTCCAGAGAGTGCAACAGTACGGAAAGTAATGATTTAATATTAAAATAAGATTAAATTAATTATCAATACCAATGAAAAATGTATAAAAAATAATTACCAATTAATAAAAAATAATTACCAATTAATATTTAATTATCAATTAATTATCAATACATATAAATAAAAATAAAGATTTACTTTATTTCAATTAAATTACTTCCCACCCTATTCCCCTATAAACCCACAACCCGCTCCAAATAATAAATAATACAATTAACATAATTATCAAGTAATCAATTAATAAAAATTAATTACCAATTAATAAAAATTAATTACCAATTATTCATTGATTATCATGCAATAAATTATCAATACATATGAATAAAAATACATATTTATTTTATTTCAATTAAATTACATTTCGCCCTATTCCCCTATAAACCCACAACCCGCTTCAAATAATAAATAATACAATTAATATAATTATCAATTAAACAATTAATAAAAAGTAATTACCAATTAATAAACATAATTACGAATTAATAATTAATTATCAATCAATTAATTATGAATACATATAAATAAAAAATAATATTTCCCAATATGTGCCATCACATTTACCTACAGAGAATGAGTATAAACCCTTGATACATCCTCCCCCAGTTTCTATTGAGTCAGTATTGACAACTCCTCAGGCTTTAAACATTTAATGGAAGGTATAGTGACAAGTATATGTGAAAAGAGTGCTATCACCAAACATCTGGGATGGTGGTGAAAACATGACACCAGACTTTTGGAAAACTTGGAACGCAAACTCACTTGTAATGCTGCTGCATAAAGGTTATTTCCGAGTTCAACCTAGATTGGAGTGATATTGTTTGTATTTGCAGTGATTCAACTACGTATATGAAAAAGTTGTGTGATGACCTGTCAAAATCGATACCAGAGCTGAAGTGAGATCCTTGTTAGATGATATGCTGAAAGCATCTTCACAATCTTCAGAGTTAATAAAGAATGCTATTAACTTTTTAGTACATTCTGTTGCATTGTTTTGTTATGCCCAGGAAGTAAAATGCAAATACTTCTCATGTTGTGCTTTGTGTGGCATCAAAGAAAGAGTCATCCCATCTGTGTCACTTAGCTGATGGTTCTCAGTCCAAGGGGCTTTGAATGCTATCTTTTCCATTTTGCAACCATTAAAAGAATTGATGATGCCAAAGGCAAGAAATGTGAGGATCTATGGTTACATATTGATAGTGATGTGATAAAAAGTACACTCTATAATTCTTAGATTTTTACAGGAAAACATAACTGCTGTAGTGGACATAATAAAACAACTAGAGTCTTAAAACACCCTTGTCAGCAAAGTGTTCAGCATAACGGGTGTAGATGTGAAACATCTTCTTGAGAGTAGAATGGGCGACACCATTAGTGACTTTGGCACGGCAACATGTTCCATGGTAGAGTGCTTGCCACTTGGTAAGCAAAGCAGTGTTGACAAGCAATTCAGAAACTTTCATTTTGCAATGTACGAGAAATGGCTTGCAATGATGCATAGAAGTGTCCCTTCACTAACCATGGCATTTGAAGACAATGAAACCTCACTGTGGTAATCTGTACAAGTTCTAGATCCCATCAGTAAAGAGGAATTTTCTTTTTAGTTTCAAAGGTGTTGCTTCATTTTAGACTGCTTCCATAACTCTGAGGGCATAAGCGCTCAGTTCAAAACAAATGTTTCCGTACCTTCCCGGAGAATCGCAATCTTTAAGTGCAGCACTATTGACATGGAAACCTATGTCAGTGGCCTGTGTTAGCAAATTGTGTACTGGCTAGTGTGGGATTGCTCATCTCAAGTGCCAATGTTGAGAGGGCATTTTCACAGAAAAAAAGTTTACATGTGAAGGAAAAAGTGAGCGCACATGACCAAAGAATCACTGAAGAAGTACAGCATGGTGTACTACAATAAGTTTGATTTGCAAAAATGTATTTGGATCTCATATACACTGTACGTACACTGACTATATACCAGGCAGAATGCATGCAATAGTAAAAGCAAAATGTTCCATAAACACAGGAAAAACACTGTTTCTGGTGTTTTTAATGGCTCGAAAATGTTTAACCACTGATAACCACCGTTTTTTAAGGTATTGAAATCACTTAAAAACCCTGAAAAAAAACCACCAGAATTTACCAAAAATAGAAACTGAAAACAGGAAAGCCTAGCCATGGGCTTTGCTTTTATCACACCTAGGTTTTAAGAACATACAAAGTTCCCCTTTCCTCATTTATAGGGTGAGTACCCCGTTTGCTGTGCATCGGTCAATACCTGAAGGAGACCCTGGGTCACTGTTGCGGAAAAGGCCTGGTAAAATTCAGCGGGAAACCTGTCCCCTCCCTGGCGACTTTGGTCTCGGAAGCACCTTCAATGACTCCAAGAGCTGCTCCTGGGTAAGCTGGGCATCCAACTCGGCTACACTCAGGGGCTCGAGTCGCTGGAGGGGCAGGCCTCCCAGGAACAGAAGACAAGGGTGATAGTTTGTTCGCTGTGTAAACTCTCTGCAAATGCTGCAGAAAAACTTTCAAGATGCCGTACCTAGTACTAACCCTTGTGCCATCATTAGTTACCAGATATGTAGTCAAGGGTGGGGAGTGCTCTTTCTGCAGTATCCAAGCCAGTAAACACCCTGTATTGTCCCCTTCCCTATGAAGGCATTGTCTGTACTATTTGAGTGTAATATTTATCTAGGCGGTCTCAAGTGTCATATATTCGTCTGAGCAATGTTTGTCCAGAGGGTATTGCTCCATTTTTATGGCCCTCCTGCCTGTAGATCAGCCAGTTCTCTTTCCCCATCAGTAAGCTCCCTCTGGAGTTGCCTACAGACACCGCATGTCAGACCGAGACACGTTCCTCGCATCACGGCCTTCAGTGCCTCCCACTCATTAGCCTCTGGATGACGTAGTGCCCCAATTAATCGGAATGCAGTGTGATATTATTGTGATAGAGCCTCTCTCCCTTCTGGCTCCTCACGGATGTCTGCTGACATACTCCAGCAAAGGAACCCCTCCATCTGTCAACCACATCTCACTACACAGCTAACCTGAGCATGGTCTGACAAAAACCGTGCCATGTGCGTCACCATGACATCTTCCAACCAAGGAACATTAGCCATCAATATTCTGTTCAGTCTACTGTAGTTACCGTGTGTCGCTGAGTAGCAAGTGTTGACCTGCTGAGTTGGGTGGCCCAGACTCCAGACATCGTGGATGTCCAGGTCAGGCATAACCCCCTGTAGGGCTTTCGTCATCTGCGGTTAATTGCCGGCCTTGGGTGGTGACCTATGTTAGGGTCCAAGATGCAGTTGAATTCTCCCATCCATATAATGGGCACTCCCACGCTGTGTACAATCAAGTCACGCTTGTTGTAATAGAACAATGGTTCATCTGTGTTTGATGGGTATGAATTTAGTATAGCTAGGTCATGTCTGTCTAGCTCTCCCTTATTATACACAAACCTTCCACCGATGTCGGCCTCTAAATATGTATGATTAAACAGGGTTCAAGGCGCCACCCATATTAAAGTGCACCTAGTGCATGTAGAAAGGAGGAATAGTATTCCTGGCCTTGCAACTTTCTGGCTAATCGCACTACACCTGAGTCGACCAGGTGTGTTTCTTGTAGACACTCTATGGAAATGTTATGTCTTTTCAAATATAATAGTACTCTATACCTCTTTACATGCGTTGCTGGTCCAATGACATTCCATGTCAGTACTTTAAGGTCTGAACCCATCCTGGCAGCATAATAGTGTTAAGCGTTGTTCGCCCCACCCCATCCCATTGCCCACCTCAACTGACTGTAGCCAAGAAATAAACTGATACACGTAACTCTTAACTGTAACTTCCCTCCCACGGGCATATATTGTGGAACTGAAATGCCATTACTGCCCACCCCTTGGTGGTGTCAGGGCGTACACAGCTACCCATACAGCCCAACAGGGACCGATAAACGTACTACAACCACTACCCAGTCCAATCCCTTTTTGTCAGTTATGCGACTACATAACTGCCCTAATGCTCCCATTATCTACTCATTACTGCTTGCACGATCCCCCTTTTCCAATAACTTCGTCTGATATAGGTGCAAAGTGCATCAACGTCGAGGGCTCTGTCTCGTGTCTTATCAGAGCCAGTATTATTGCTCCTCTAGACCAAATATGCACTCTAGGGCTTCCCAAATGCAATAAATGTCAACTCCAGGCATACATACATCACCATCTACCTGTGCCAACGCCATTATTGTGTCCGTTATACAATCCCGGGTGGTGCTTAGTGTCAAACTACTCCCTTGGTGTCAGAAGGGGGTTCCTCCTCCTCCCAACCTGGTCCCCTGCTCATCTCGTCTGCAAGGTGCATGGTGCCGTCTTTTCTGACCGTGATCCTGTGCTCTTCGAGGGGGAGACTGTGTTGGAATCATTACCAACCGAATTAGACTGTCGCCGTTATCTTTTAGGCCGAGTGCCCCATCTTTTACGTTGGTTAGGTGGTTTATGTGGGGGCAGAGCATCGCCTTGAATTTACAACCATTCCCACACCTCCACAGGTGTATCGAAGAAGTGTGCCTTACCCTGTACCAATACTTTCAGTTTTGTGGGGTACAGGAGCATTTACTGATATTGGAGGGTCTGTAGCTTTTGTTTTACTCTAGGAAGGATTTTAGTAAGTCCTGGTGTCTCTTTTAACTTTTGAAATGGGGTTCATATAATGTTTGACATGTTCCCCCTTTCAATACTCCTTTGAGGTTATCTCATTAATATTGTGGTATCGATCACGGCAGTCTTTGCCTCTGTCAAGAGGACATGGATGCTTCACAATTTCCACACATTCATCCTGCCCCCTGGGGTCACTCCTACAGCGTTCATTCACCCTATTTTCTCTCCTTTCCCTTTTCTCTTTTTTTCCTGCTTTGTTCTCTTTTTCCTTCCTCCTTGTGGTGGATGGATATATATATATATATATGAAATTTTACATATTGCTTCATGGTTTTAGATGTCTGGGTACGGTATATATTTATGTTTTCTTTTATTAAGTCATATATATTTTTTCTTTATATTTATGTGCATAGTATGTTTGTGGCAAGAAATTTGTTTTTTGTTTTGTATATTGTTCTTTGTGAATGTTCTGTACATATGTATATGTTTTTGAACTTCCAGCCCTGAAGAAGTCCTATGTCTAGAGGACGAAACACGTTGGCTGATGAACTTTGGTTAAAATGGAATAAAAAAGAAGAATATAACAAGACGTCTTTGCATTAGCAGTGATTTTCCGTATCAAATTTGTGCTTTTTAATTATCTACATATTGAATTACAGACTTTACTATTGACAAATTGTGGTGCAGAGCCAATATGGTCTTTATCTTGTATCCCTTTAGTGGGGAGGTGCCCAAGGACAGTGGGCACATTTGGCTTTCGGCACAAAAAATTGTTTCTGGTTCATATTATATGGGTGACTGACAGTACTGGTGCTGCAATTCGTATATGGTCCACTGTCTATCACCTGTTTGTTCAAAAGTAAATATACTGTGTCTACTATTCGAAATGAACATCGCACACCTAAAAAGGTGGAGTACTTTGCACACATATTTAAATAGGCACAGAGGCAGCACACTCATAACACAGCAAGCATCGTTGATGTCAGCACACTAACAGAACGTGTTGCACGCAGATTTTGCCCAGCACACTGGGATGTGACATGGGTGTTTCGGAGGATCATACAGACTTCTCTTCATGCCCCATCAAATTCTCCTTCCTTCAAGCAATATGCCAGTGCCCTGTGTTACTATTGAGCCTTGTAAACTGGCACGAAAACTAGTACTTCAAACATGATATCCGACTGATATGAAACAGTTTTCCACCTATAATTTACTGCAGTAGTCTGGAGAAGAGAAGAGTGGGAGATGGAGCATGCATGGATGAGTGCATGGCTGGGTCACATCAGTGCCTGTCAGCGTGGGCATACCTGCAAGAGCACACACTTGATGTGCCACACACTAGGCTGAATTAGGGGGAATTGGGAGGGTAAGATGAGCTGGAATATGAGGATGGTGCGCCCCTGCATACGAAAAAAGGGACAAGCTGTGTGGTGAGGAGCAAGGCACAGAGGAAGGCAAGCAAAAAGAATATCAGTACTTACAGCAAACAGGCAATTAAGTTTCAGTTAGGTGTGAAAGGTGATAGAAACTTAGAACAAATTGAATGTGTTGATGGCGGGCAGCTGGAGACCAGGGTTAAGTACCAGAGAGTTGCATGGTGGCAGGAAGTCTGGATTTAGGAGGGCGTTACAGGGGTGTAATGAAAAGGACAGAGGAGTGCAGCAGTGGCATTCTGGGCGGCGGTGGGCAGCCTGAGGTTCAAAGGTCAGTGGCTAAGGGTTCCAGAGGAGGCCAGTAGTGGCATTCTGGGGTGGCGGTGGGCAGCCTGAGGTTCAAAGGTCAGTGGCTAAGGGTTCCAGAGGAGGCCAATTTAAACAGATTACAGGAGGAGAAGTCTAGTGTGGCTTTTGGAAGCCCTGTGTTTGTAGAGCTTGCAGAGATGTGAAGAGTAGCCTTGAAGGGAGAAGGGGTAAATTCCACATAGATATCCTAAGACAACTTCTAGTCTCGTGAGGCTCAGGGCTGTCAGCACTGAGAAGGGTAGAGTAAAAATGTTGCCTACCCAATAATATGGAAAGCACAGTCAAGACTGACTGAATCAAAATCCTGGCCTTGGGATACCAATATTGGTGAAGTGGAAGATGGGAGGCTTCCATTACAAGTGGGACGCCTGGGATGTATTTATGGGGCAACAGATTTGGAGGGATGCAGCCAGGATTATGATGAGGATGGGGACAGGTATGACAGAAAGGGGAGGCAATGGGCACAAACAAGGATGTGGTGAGTGCTTGAGGAACTGCGAGCTGCAGGTACGAACTACATCCAGTAGTTTGGGTGCATTTCCGGAAAAAATAACCAGGCTTAACATAAGAAAGCTTTGAAACTTAAAACGCCACTCACCACTTGCCTGGACTTTCTGTTTCTTGACGCCCTGCTTGAGAGAACTGCTGTATTGGGGGTTTTTGCGCTGTTGAGCGCACTGACATCTCGGTTGTTGGTCCCCCCCGCCGCCGCTCACTACATCAATTGCGACCGCTGAGCCGGGGGACTACAGGCCCCATAATTCCCAGTGGGACAGCCCGGCCCACCTACGTGCACTTCCGCGCCTGAAGGCGCACAAAAGACTGGTGCTCCCTCGAAGGAGCGGGAGACTTAAAACACCACTCACCACTTGCCTGGACTTTCTGTTTCTTACCGCCCTGCTTGAGAGAACTGCTGCATTGGGGGTTTTTGCACTGTTGAGCGCACTGACATCTCGGTTGTTGGTCCCCCCGCAGCCGCTCACTACATCAATTGCGGCCGCTGAGCGGAGGGACTACAGGCCCCATAATTCCCGGCAGGACAGCCCCACCCACCGACGTGCACTTCCCCACCTGGAGGTGCACAAAACACCGGTGCTTCCTCCGCGTCGCGGGACACGTGCGGGCGTCGCCGGGCTAAGCCCGGGACAAGGGCTGGGCCGTCTGTGGCCGTCCGGGGCTGGCCAAGGCTGGGCTGGGCCACCCCCTTTTCGACCTTGCTTTGGTTATCCGGGACACTCATTTAAGGTCTGAGAACATTTTGTGTACTAGATTGTAGGGTACTTGGTTCTTTTTACCAGTTCATTTTAGCTGCAGTAACACAGGTAAAATATGAATACCCGGCTAAAAACAGGCAGAACTTCTTTGGTGGGAGGGTCTTTCCAAGGGACTTTAGAACAGTTCATAACAAGGGCTGCTTCAGTTTTAGAACGCGAAATCGCGTTCACCGAGCGGCGCTTGTCTTCGGAGCTCCAGAATAAACGCTCTTCCCTAGGTCCTATCCAGCTGGCTACTACACCATCTCATCATGCCACTGGTACAGAATTAACAAGTGACATTGGTATTCCCCTATTGCTAGAAGATCTACCAGAGTCACCGATTGGGAGTAGGGTATCCAATCCCATAGATATTAGCACAGGATCACAAATAGAAACTTCCTTTGAGGAGCAAAGAGTAGCGACATCCAGCATACCCACGACGAAGAAGACCAATATAAAAACACCAAGCCCAGCTCCCCCAACAAAAAGGAAAGCGTGGTGGGAACAAGCAAAAGGGAAGCCGAGCAACAAATTCCAAAGTAGTCACAAGCCCCATAAATACTAAAGGCCCTGTAGAACCGAAATCTGGCCAAGGAAAATATTTAACCATAACACACCACCAAGATCTAATAAGTGATATAGAGCATTTGGTTAAATCTCTACTGTTACCGCTAGTAGAGAGGGTAAAGAGAATGACGGAGCAACTGGGGTCTATTCAAGACATGGGTATTGCCAATACAAATTTACTTAAGGACCTGTCAGTTAACCGGCCTGACTTGTTTCCTACTGTCCCGAAGGCGGTTTTAAACTTAACCAATCCTGTAAATAGTGCAGAAATGTTACCTTCTGCACGTGATAACATCCCGGCCAAACAGGTTACGACCATTGATCCTGAGCCTACACAGTCCAGGGGAGTAAGAAACAGAGGGCAAGGAAATAAGCAGGCTCATGAAGAGGGAAACATCGTAAGGAGACCTTATCTGGATAAAAACTCAAAAGGCTTGAGCAGCACATAGATCTTCCACCGGAGGCAGCACCCTATGTCATCGCACTTACAGGGGTACCAGAGTTATTAGAGGGGAAATTTGAAGGCCATCAGAATCTTAAGAACAAGGTAGTGCACTGGTTAAGAGTGAATAGACCACTACCTCCCAATATAGATGGCGACATTTTACATGTCAGAAGATTGGGATGGGTGGGTCGAAGATCAAAGGATTTACATGGGGACATCATCATTATTAACTTTAAGGATTATAGGGCAACAAGCTATATTAGAGATTGGTACTCAGAGGGCTATGAGGGTGGCATATCCACTCGAGACCTAAGCTATTTTTACCCAAGGGCCCCTAGTAGGAAACCCACCGAGACCAGGATATTCGAAAACCCGGGCCACGGCGGGCCCCTTGTATAATATTATCACCTCCAACCACTTTGCCCATCTATCCGGATTGGATGGCGTAGACTGACTTCCTAGCGGGTCTGAAGAGAACGCGAGGGAAAAGGAAGCATCCGTAAACACTGCTGATGACACAATAAATAGGGCAGAAGGTCAAATTGACATAATCTCTAGTGTGGGGCAGACTAATACCAATGTTAAGACTACTCATAAAGGCCAATGGATTCTGTTGTGGAATCTAGCAGGCTTAAAAGACAAAGTGGACCGTCCAGAGTGGCACGAGATAATAAATAAACACAATATTTTGTGCCTCCAGGAAACATGGACGGCCCACGAGATTCACTTAATGGGATACCAAACTTTTAATACACCTGCCATTGTTAGTAATCATGGTAGAAATAAAGGGGGCTTATGCACCTATATTTCTAATGCATCAGGGATTACAGCCACTAAATTCATCTCAGCAGAGTGTTATCAGATCCTACTGGTAAGGTGGCCGGGCATAAAGAATATGGCCATTATAAATTTCTACAACAACGCCCATACCGCTATATGGGAAGGGATAACCATTAGTCTTCGAAGATCATTAAGGGAACCAGAAAAAATAGGTGATGGGGACTTGGCACTCCTATGGGTGGGTGATTTTAATTGCTCCCTATGCACCAGTTATGTCACTGGCACTTGTCTCCTAGCGGAGAATAGGGAAGACATACCAACTCATTTTGTCCATTCCAGGCTGGGGGACTTAATTCTCTGATATACGAGTTTGATCTGGGCTATACCAACGAAAACTGCTCACCAACGGTAGAGTTTAAACCCACATTTAATGGGAGAGGGGCTAACTCTATAATTGATTTCACCCTTCTATCCTCTAGATATCGGTCACTAGTGCTGTCTTGGGAAACATTAGATGCCACCCTTTGTGATCATTATCCCATTTCACTTTGTCTGATTAAAAAGGGACTTGAACCATCTACCGAGGTGCTTTATAACACCTCAATTAATCTGGCAAGTACTAATGGCTACTATATTAAATGGCCAAAAGTAGACCCAAAAATCTTTATGCATACATTGGTGACCAAAGTTTCCGACCAACTGCAAATGCGTCTCTCATTACCTGAAAGCAATCAGCAAGTTCAGGATTCCTTCGGGGAAATCACGAGTGAAATCAAAAAATTGCTGTCTAGAGAATATAAAACCCGCACTCATAAAGTGAAGGGCTGGTTTTATAAAGAATGTTCAAAGGCGCACCAAAATTTGATACGGCCCTACATTAGAACTGGTAAGGCAGTCCCGAAAATCATATCGGGATGCTTTAGCCAGAAGAAAAAAAAAGAACTAAAAAAATGAAATCTGGCAGGGTCTCCACGAGGCTTGCTTAAAAAAAGATAATGTAGCCTTCTGGAGAGCTGTAAACGCTCCTTTTCTGTCAGATAGAGAAACGGACTTTATTAATATAGCAGTCTCAGGGGATACTTGGGTTGAAAATGTTTCTAATTTATATAAGAACCCTAACATGCCTGAGAATATTAACGCCACAGAAATCAGGAGCGTTCGGAGCCATTCCCATTGGGGGTCGTCTTTGACCATGTGGAGGTTAATAGGGCTATTATGGACAGTGCTTCGGGGCAAGCACCGGGGCCGGATGGTGTCCCAATCGACATATACAAATCTGAGTTATCATTATGGTCGCCCCTTTTAACAAATGTCCTAAATTGTGCCAACACTTCTGGCTTCATTACAACCTGGCCAGAAGCAGTTGTAATACCAATTTTCAAAAAAGGGGACAGAAATAACCCTGCTTGTTATCAAACAATATCTCTTTTGGATGCCTTAATGAAGGTCGCGGGTAAAATCATTCTCAATAGGCTCCAGGTCTGGGTAGAGGATAAAGATATTATCTCAATTTATATAAGAACCCTAACATGCCTGAGAATATTAAAGCCACAGAAAATCAGGAGCGTTCGGAGCCATTCCCATTGGGGCTCGTCTTTGACCATGTGGAGGTTATTAGGGCTATTATGGACAGTGCTTCGGGGAAAGCACCGGGGCCAGATGGTGTCCCAATCGACCTATACAAATCTGAGTTATCATTATGGTCGCCCCTTTTAACAAATGTCCTAAATTGTGCCAACGCTTCTGGCTTCATTCCAACCTGGCCAGAAGCAGTTGTAATACCAATTTTCAAAAAAGGGGACAGAAATAACCCTGCTTGTTATCAAACAATATCTCTTTTGGATGCCTTAATGAAGGTCGCGGGTAGAATCATTCTCAATAGGCTCCAGGTCTGGGTAGAGGATAAAGATATTATCTCAAATTTACAGTACGGATTCCGCAGTGGTAAGGGGACGATTGAACAGGGCCTAAACCTAGCACTGCTGACCGCAAAGTACACCCAAGCCAAGAAAGAAAGACTATTTATCACATTTGTGGATCTAAGTTCCGCATTTGACTGTGTGGGCCACTCTTAGTTATGGAAGACGCTGAGTGATATGGGCATAGACCAACAGATCCTTTTATTTATTAGAGAATTGTATAGGGACGCGGGGCCAGGGTACGGTATGGGAGTGGGGGGGTTTGTTCTGATAAATTTAACATTAAGAGAGGAGTGAGACAAGGGTGCATTTTGGCACCCTTCCTCTTCACCTTATATATCAACAGTGTGGGACAACACCTTAAGGGCTTCCAGTTTGATTACCCTGCTGTTGGCGGAATACCCATCCCAATCCTTTTGTATGCGGATGATGCAGCAATAATGTCACGTACACTTATTGGCCTACAAAGGGCTGTGGTCGAATTTTCAGACTACATGAGTATCCGCGGGTTGGTAATCAACGTCTCCAAAACTTATTCAATGACATGTAGTACCTTAAAAAAAACAAGTAAGGCAATCTTTCTGGAAAATAATAACATTAAAAACACCAACAGCTTTTGCTATTAAGGAGTTAATTTTGATAGCAGGAGTAGTTGGAAAGAGGCAGTGTTTGCTAGAAAATTGGCCTTTAGATGGGGCCAATGGAGCCCTGATGAATTTTTCTAGGAAACTAGGTGGGCGACTTGTTAAGGAACTTATTCAAATCTACAAAGCTAAATGTATTCCCACCGGAACCTATGGGGCCGGGCTCCGGGGGATCGTCAATGCAGAGCAGATTCAACGCTCTGAAAATGATTTTATCCGCTACTTATTGGCAGCCCCCAAATCCATACCTATCTATTTTGCCCATAGCGAACTGGAGATACCCTTTATTGAGGATACGATGATGTCATCCCCACTGCTTCTATGGCATAAAATCTGGGTAACTCCGGAAACCTCGTTAAACAGGGATGCTGTTATAGATTGCTTTGCGTTAGACGGAGCTGTAAAGATCAAGTGGTTAAACTACATCAAAACTATGGCATCGGACAGAGGGCTTAAAGAATACTTTGATAACCCAGCATGCCTAGAATCGATTCCAAGACGTATGATTAAAAAATTGATCTTGGAATTTTTATACAATAAAAGGTGGCTCGTGGAAAAGGATAAACGTACCACCTTGGAGAACCAGTCACTTATTACTCATGTTGGTATACAACCCTATTTATTGATGGAATCCATTTCCTTCATGATAATGTTGTTGACTAGGTTCCGGGTGGATACTTTTTTTCGTTTGGTAACATTTCCCAACTGTAATGACTGGTCCAAACTTTTAGAGAAGTGCCCCTGTGATGATTTATCCGATCAATCTAATATTCATTGCATCCTGTTCTATAAACTTTATGAGATCCCCAGGAAAAGGTTTTTGAAGCCGATCCTTACAAAATGGGGTATTAGGGGATGCAGAGCAGCTTTTTGCAAACTGAAGCAATTGGAAACAGAATATGTGGTAAAAACGGTCACCTCATACTTGAGAACAGTAATTGGCTTGAGGAATACTATGTGATTTTGGTTAATTTTGGCTGTGGCATTTGTTCCTTTTCATCCTTATTATGGAAAAATGTATGAATTTTATGGATCTTAACTGTTTATTTCTTTTAATCGGAGCTTAGAAAAGGCTCAGTAACATGGATGTGCATTTTTGTATTATTACATCTGCCGTTTTCTAGCTCTGGATTTACAGAAGAAAATTCGATCATTGTTGCATATGACAATTTTTAGCCTGTGTAAATATCTGATGAATCTATTTTTAACGTTTTTAATGAATTTGACTGTATTATGATATATGTGCTTTTATGATTTTGCAACAAAAAATCGAATAAAGCAAATTTTGAACTTTGAACTTTGGGTGCATTTCCGGAAAAAATAAACAGGCTTAACATAAGAAAGCTTTGAGTAAGACATACACAGAGAAGGAGAACAGCAGACCTCAAGTGTTAATGGCAGCTGGGAATTCTGAAATGCTCCAACGAGGTGTGTGTGAAGGAGTGGTAAGCGGCATTGGGTTTGTGGACAACATAAGACCAAGAAAGACTAATTGGATTTAAATCGTGAGTGTGTGCAAAGGAGAGGTAAGCATGGCTTGGGAGAACAGTGGGAAAAAGCATGTCAAGTAGATAGGAGAGTGAAGACAGTACTATCAAGGGTGTCTAAAAGAAAAAGCGATGGGTAATGGAGGAAATGAAGGATCGTCCCTGAAATTGAAGCAACAAGAAGCCCGATGTGGAGGCTGAGAAAAAGAATTGGAGCAGTGAAAATGGGGCAGGTGTAAAAATGTAGCTGTATTTCGTGAAAAATTACGGTGGGGCTCGGGGCTCACTGGTCAGATGCCACGAAGGAGAACATCTGGAAAGAATTGGTACCGGAAAAGGGGGGGGGGGGTCTAAGGCATTAGTGGGAGTTGCACCCAGAGTGGCAGCTAATACTGGAATGTGGCCATCTGCCTTTATGATCTATCTAGGCATCTATTGAGAATGCCATTCAGAGTAGTGCATTACATTCTTTAATTACATTGTTGCGATAAGAAAGGCTCAATTGATTAGCAGTGGAATGGCTAAGTTTAGATACGATGAAAAGCTTCAGACAAGGATGGGAGTTAACCCAGGCAAGCAATGGGATGAGGTAGGTGGTGATGAACTATATCTCCAATGGATGGCTCCTCCTCAACCAGGTTAATTCTACACACAGCGTGTTAATTGCCAATACAGTTTTTGGCCCTTTCTTTGGTGGCCACCCAATTGTGGGAGCAGGTGGTCATTTTAAGGATTTTGGGGGCCTCTAGCAGGTTATAATCAGGGGGGCCTTTCCCTGGCCTGCTAATCCAAGCATACACGATAAATGAATAGTGCTAAATTATATTTTAATCTTGATGAGGTTCACACAAAACACTTGAAATATGACTTGCCTCGGACCTAAAAAATCATCAGGAGGACAGTTTGGTAGAGATTCAGAATTCCTAGGTGGAGGTAGGCAGAGAGGGAGAACAGTTTTGAGGAGAATACAATAGACAGAGGGCACGTAGAGGAAAGTTTCACAATCTGGGAAGGGGGTTGGGGGTGGGGGGGGGTTTACAAAAAGGGGGCCTTAGGCAGATGCCCACTTTGCCCATGCCTTAAAATGTCTCTGAACTACGTGGCATGAGGACCGTTAATTGTTATAGAACAGCGGTTGGCCCAATTTAGTCAAAGGACCTGGGTATTCGATAATATAGAAAACAGTTGGTCCTCGACGAAGAGGACCGTTAAGGCAGGAGCTACATATTGGTGTTTCAACAAACAGTAATAGTGCGTAATTTGTGCCGGTGCTTTCCGATACTTAGCATCAGCACTTATTTATGAGGACTTATATATACAAACCTGAATGCCAACTCACAAGGTGGCAAGGTGTATCACACAATATCGGCACTTCATAATGTCTTCGGTAAAATAAATCCATGCCTTTAGTCAGAGTTGCGGTGGGTGGACCACTGATTGGGGTGGATTTGAGCCTATGTTCGGCAGCGGCAGCATAAGAGTAACCTTTTCAAAATTCGCCGCTGTAGCCTTACCATTAGGCACACACACGACGCACCGGCATTATTAAGGCAGTTTAGTTGAACCAAGCAGCAGTGTGTTGGGCAGTGCAGTAGAAGGCCTCAGAATCAGATTAATGAAGGCAGTACCTAGCACTGCTTTTTCTTGAACATGCGGGACAGGACAGTTATGACAGCCAGGTGAATTGTAATTTTATTTTTACCAACCTCGCTCATCGCCCCACCATTCATACCTGCTAAGGGGAAATTAGAGACCACCCATATCAGTGACTGTCTGTCTTAAAAAGCTTTTTGAGTGCAGAATTGAGCGGTCATGGGCATGGCACAGCTCTTGTGAATATTCCGCCTGCAGCGTGCCCCTGGTTGCTATGGCTGGTTTACACTGTTGATTAAAAAGGTGATTCATTTAACGTGTGCCACGTCTGGGTGAAGAGTTCTGTAGTAACGAACCAGTAGAGCAGATGGGATGCGCCTGGGAGGCCTTACACAAGTGAGTACACCTCTAGTGAGGCTGCCCTTATTGTAACTTGTTAGCGGGACTGAGGAGCAATCACACTTGCATGCAGAGCTCCGGGTAATCCTACACGGGAGGCTGGAAGGGCGGGGGAGGGTTTCGAAACAAGGGGCTGGTTTTGTTACCGGGGTCCTATTTTTTTTTTTTTTTAGCAAAATCGGCCCACAGTAAAAAAAAAATAAAAAAAATCAGAAGGCCATTGTGCAGTTTGCAGCAAGCCCATGATGCTGCCTACGTCCCATTCTCCAGTTTCTTCTGGCCAGCGCCAGCAGCAAGCACATTGTAGAGTGCAGGCTCCGCATGCGTAGTCTTCTCAAGTGCTAAGGCCTGCACTGCTTTTTTTTCTTTTTAGAATAAGCATCACCCCACCCCCAGGGCCACTGCGCAGGTGGTGGTTGCTCTGCCTTGCCCCCGTGGCCCCTGACCCTGCTACCGCCCTGGCACGCATTTGCATATTATCTAATGCTTATGCTCCATGCATAGAGCATAAGCATTAAATAATATGCGGCCCTGCATTCCTCGCTCTCATCTTGACAGGTATTTACGTATTGTTTAATGCCTATGCTCCGTGTGGCACATAGCATACGCTTTAAATAATATGCCAATGCATGCCTGGGCTCCCCTGTATGCAGGAGCTCCTCACTTCTCCTATGCAATCCCTCGTTGACTGCCCCGTGACTTGACTTACACACGTGCCCAGTGCTCCCAGGGTTCTTCTCTTCTGTGGCGTCGAGTTTTGGACCAGACTGTGTGAGGCTCTTCCCAGTGTCGTCGAGCCACGAGGATAGAGAGTGGCGCAGGCAGAGCGGCTGATGGTGGTGAGTACGACCTGCTAAATTTCCATTATTGTATCTAGTAGGCTTTTTGCGTATTCAAACATGAATGTACAAAACTTACATTCATTACATAGTGTTTCAGACATTTTGACTCAGAGGACACAACGCCAGAGCTACGGGACAACAGCAGTTTAGTGGGAAGGGCAACTTGCCAATTAAGGTAATGCGAACAAGTGGGAACCTGCAAAAAAATTGGCGTGGCAATTTTAGGGGGATTTTAGACTGGTCTGTAATGCCCCAAGGGCCATGAAATGAGGAAACATTTAAAATTAGTGAATGATTTGCCTCGCGTGTTTGTTTTGATGATACGTTCCTTTAGGCTGTAGGCAGGAGATACCCACATGCCTGACAAACACAATACAATTAACACCTACCTATGTTAATTAGAAGTAAAAGGTACATATATAAAACTTAAATCTGTGCAGGGTGTCCGTATGTCACTACTATTTGAAAACGTGGGTAAATGTATAAAATGGCCAAAAGAAGCCTCATTGTTCTGTAGACTTTTTATTGCTCCTTAATCAGCAGGTTTATTGGTCTGTGCAGCGAGCACGAGTAATGCCCTGGGTATTCGGGGCCCTGTCTGAATGAAGCTGTAACAATGGGACCAGTCTGGCAAACTGACCTGCCAAATGCAAGACCTAGGAGCAGATGTCTCTGGTTCTCACAGAATTGTTCTTAATGGCTCACACACTCCTCTGCAGGAAATACTGTCCAGAAGTAACACGATAAATAAAGCTGGCGTTTTCTCCCCTTGGCATAACAATAACAGCCACAGGTCAGTCAAATAAAAGCAATAAAATGAACATCCATATCAGAACAAGAAGTAATGCAATACTGTTTTGAAATATGTTTGGAAGGACGTCTAGCCTCATGTAGACAGCTCACATCTCGATATTCAGAGGTTTTCTCAAGCTATATAGATATGTATTGGTGAAAAACAAAGGTTAAAGTGATGGTATTGTTAGGAATTGGAATAATATCATACTTTATAATATTAAAAAAATCTTAGAAAGTCACGGAAAAAGGTTAAAAAGGACGTGAAAGTCTTAGTTAGAACATACCGTTTTAAACAAACAAAACCACTGAAATTCACCAGTTAGAGTTATCTCACGTAACTATAACTTCTGCCCTAATGTAACTTTATCTCGAGCCCCCGCAAATGCAGTGTTGTCATCAGCAACTATTTCAAGGAGTTAACAACAGCAAATACACGCCCAATGGCATGATAGTCTTTTTAAATTATATTTATTACCTGATATTTCTGAAAGAGGACATTTTTCTAACAATATTATGACACACAGCACTGTGTATACAATTTCTGTACCCTGAGTGATAACTCTCGTGAAGATCTTTGGTTAATAACTGTGGTGTATGGAGCTAAATCTGCTACATATGCTCTCTTGATGGATGATTCCTGCATCTGATGCCTGGTCATGTACAATCATCACTGTGTCATTAGCCTAATGATACGAAATGTAGCAGTGCTAAATTTCTAGAATTATTTTAAGCTTTCTGAGCCTGCCTAGGACCTTTAAAAAAATATATTTCTGTTTTACTGCTGGACTCTAGTTTATCACATTTATACATAGATACATTAACAGCAAGGCTCATTTAATCTTTTTGTTTTCCCACCTTGTGCTTACATTTTAAACATTCCAAATCCTACTGAGGGCCTTATTTTGCCTTTGGCAGTCTTGCAGCAGGGGCTCCATGTGAACGTCCGGCTCAGAGACTGCCAAAGACAAAATAGACCCCCCCCCGGTACAAATTTGAAGTCTCTGGCGGGCAGTTCTTTGGCGGTCCCACGGCGGTGCCTTTGAAATAGGCACCTCAGTGGGAGCGTCAAAGGCCGTTCCAGCGTGGCATGTACTGTCAAGTCCACACCTTGCAGGAACTGGGATGCACTCGAGTACCCAAGATCAATAGAGCACGATCAGGAGGTCGTCGTTTTTCGTACAACGCGTCCAAATTGTGGAATTCCCTTCCCTCTGACCTTCGTGCACAACCCAACCTGCTGGCATTTTGAAAATCTCTGAAGACATGGCTGTTCCCGTGAGCTTCCCCCCCTCTTCATTCCATCTGCAATGGTTCAGCGCTGGGACGCTGTCTTGACAGGTTTTTTGGCTCTATTTCGGAGTGATGAAGACTTTAAGCTTGCTCACACCTATAGACTGTATTCTTACCTTGTGTTGGCCCTTTTAAGCCCTTTTTTCCAGACCTAGAAGAGGATAGCTGCTTTATATGATGATAGATCCCTTATTCTTGACTGTAATCCATCTATTGCCTATTTGCTTTGACATAATTATGTGTCCTTTCATTATCCTGCCTATAGTAGAGGGTGGATCCTGTGGTCCTGACTTTATATTACACATTGGTATGGTTTGTGTAGGTACTCTGACAGAGCTAAGGGTTATTTCATCCTTCTCAGGCCTACAAGGCCCAGAACTAGAGAGACTCCATTTTGTTTTCTATCCCTGCAGAGCTGAGATGCTTGAAGGGGAAAGGTAATATTTTGGTTTTGAGCTGCTGTTCGCCCTAAGCGAACCGGAGAGAACCGGCCAGAGCTGAATCTAATCAAGAAGTGTCCCTGGGCTCAGGTCTCTAGACAAAACAAGCAGTTGATCACTGTGGGAGCGTCTAGAGCAAGGAGCCTGGTGCATGGACCTGGTGGGAGTTGGCTGATGGCTGGAACTTTCCATGAGGAAACAGCATTCCATAATAGTGAAGTGCAGAGGCGGAGTCAGTTAGTTGAGTTGGAGTTGCAGAAAGAGCTTGAGCTGGAGAGAGTTCGAGCGAGAAGGAGTTGAGCTGGAAGCAGTTGAGTTGGATTGAAGCAGAGGAGAGGAGTGGAGTTGCAGAAGGAGAAGAGACAGAAGATGCTTGGAACAGAGAGAAGACAGACAGACAGTCAGTGAGCTGGAACTGAAGGAAGCAGTCAGAAGCAGTTACTTATCAGGAGGAGTTGTGAATAGCTGGAGTCTGAAGTAATGCCTTTTGGAAGAGACTGAAGTTATATCGTGGATTAATCTGTGGGAGCAGCTGGAGTGAATTGGACATTGGCATGGAAACAATCAGATAGAGTGAAGAAGCTAGTGGAGCGAACGATTATCAGAGCGGCAGAAACCATTAGACTGAAGTTGGAAGGTGGAGAGAGTTCGTGGGGGAGAGGAGTCCAGTGCAGAATGAGATCAGCGCAGATGTGTGTCCAAGAGTGCAGGAGAGAATCTAAGACGAGCTAAGGCACAGGCGAGAGAGGAGCCCAGATGACAGCTAGAGCAAGACCCCACACTCTCTAGGTGATATCCTTCTGTATTTACAAACGTTAACCTTGTCCCTATTGTATGTCTAATCCTTTTCTTTCAGCGGTGTGTTATAGTTCCTGTTAGTTACAGAGACCCCGCAGATAACCTTGTCCCTGTTATATGTCTAATCCTTTTCTTTCAGCGGTGTGTAGTCTATTTATAGTTCCTGTTAGTTACAGAGACCCCGCAGATTTGTGTATGTGTATTCTATTGTTATTGTAATAAAGATACCCCAGTTCTTAGTGAACCAGTGTGCATGTATTATTCTTATGATAAAGCTAGCCTTTCTTCTAACCAGATGCTTTAGCAACTGATGGATCAAAAGAAAATAGGAGCGTTTAAATCAGGGAATAACTCTTGCATACAGTGTGTGTCTATTGTTCTTAAAGCACAGGTAACCTTTCCTTCTAGTCAGGTGTTACAGCCAGAACAGATGCTGCCCCTGATCCGGTAAGTAGCCACTGAATAATTAGGGAGAGAGAGGAGCCCTTGAGCTAGGGAATTATTGACACTAAGTTATTCGGCCATCCCATAATATTATTGTAGTAGCGAACCCTTAGTGAATAGTGAGAGAGACTTCCAAACATAGAGAGAGAGAGAGAGAGAGCTGAAGGTATTCATAGGAAAGTGATCGTCGTTGATAAGCGGCGTTAAAGAGAGCATCAGGTGGAAGCCTGATGTGTAGGTCCGCCGGATTATGGACCGGGCTGTGAGTTAGAGAACACTGGGGAGGATACCAGTGTCTAGGTCCGCCGGATTGTGGACCGGATAAAAAGAGAGCACTGGGGCTGCAGCTCAGTGTGTATGGCACGCCGGATTGCGTGTCGGGTGAGCACTGAGGGTGATCAGTGTGTAATGGTAAATAATCAGAACTGCCCCAGGGTAGATTAGTCTGGACCCATGTGGTCGTGAGACTATGAGGTATGAGTGTGGTGTAGGGCATGGACGTCCTTAATAATCAGTGAGTATTCCTAGTAATCCCTATAGATTTAGTGGTGTTTCTGATGATATGAGCTTGTATATTGCGAGTTCCCCATCCTCAGGTAGGTACCCAGGTGCCTGGATAGATGGGTCCTGAGGAGGGAGGTGGTTACGTTTTGGCCAGGTTGGTGTTGCTCTAGTGAGCTGGTTCTATCTGGTCTGAGAATCTGGTCATAACAGACGCTCACGGGCAGCTATGTGCTTTAGAAATCCGGTAACATTAACATTAACATTAACATACATACAGGGGGCACAACATGTGCCTCCCTGCATGAACCCCATGGTGCAGAGGCAGCAGGGGACCCTGTAGGGCAGCCTTTGTTTCCTCACACCAAACTTTGTGGCAGTGAGGAAACTAAAAATGTGCTTGGCAGTGCGACAGCGGCACCACCAGCATATTACTAGCCTCACACTGCTGCGAGACTGCCAGGGATTGGGGATCCCTGGCGGCAGCAGTGGTTCTTTGGCGGACCGACCTCCATAATTAGATTATGGCAGGTGGACCGCCACCAAGACTATGGCAGTCCAATGAGCCATCTTAATGGCAACAAGGCCCTTAGTCTTCAGCTCTATCTTTTCTTCAATTCCCGGATATGTTTATTCCTCGTATCTCCAAGCGTATGTGGTAATTTTATTTTATTTAAAGTTTTACAACCAATCATGTGGGTTATATTTTGCCAATCGTAATTTGGCTGCATATACATACAGTTAAAAAATAAATATGGAAGACCATTCAATTGTTTTCAAGGCACCATTTCAAACTGCATTACTTTGCAAACATGTTGACCAAATACTATGGGAACCATCCTCATTATAGTTAGGTATATCCCTGGTATTATCCCTTGTTTTTGAACATACCAACGAGGAGCAGGAATAAAACATTAGCTCACTAGCTAGGTATTTTGAACGAATTCGTTTCCCACGCCACATCACTGCACTAACACATAAATTCACTACTAAGTGCTCCTCCGTAGTTTTGCAAGTCGCAGCACGCCTCAATCCGCGGCAGATTGAAATGACCCCAATGATGAAGCATCCCACCTAGTGGTAACCCTGGTGGAAGTTTTGTTGGGCCATCTCAATTTTGCATGTAGAGTGGTCAGAGCTGGTAGAACCTTCTGCAGGCGCTTGGGTAGGGCTCTATCCGGGAATTACTTGCCTCATCATCATGTGCGATTATCAGCAGGGGTCAGAGAGGATCTACGCATGTGGGTGGCTTTCCTGCACTCGTTCAATGGAGTTCCTTTGACTGGATGTGGGATGTACAGATTTTCTCTGATGCAGCGGGCAGTGATGGTTTTGGTTTGTACTGGCAAGGCAGGTGGTGTGCAGAGCAGTGGCCAGTTGGTTGGAGGAATGGGGGTAGGAGCATTGCCTTTTTAGAACTTTTTCCAGTGGTGGTGGCATTGACACTGTGGGGTCATGAGTTTGCTCACAAGAAAGTGCTGTTTTGCATTGACAATTTGGCTGTGATAGAAATTATCAAAAGGCAGTCAGCTAGAGACACCCAGACTTTGAAATTGTTGCGAGTCTTTGTGTTAGGTTGCCTTAGGCATGATATCAGTTTTAGGGCTCTACACATTCCTTGTGTGGACAATGACATTGCGGATGCTTTGTCTCGTTCGCAGTGGGAGAGATTCGTGGGCTAGCTTCAAAGGCAGACAGGACACCGACCCCGATGCCAGAGCACATTTGGAATGTAGGCGACACAGGGTCATACAGTTGGTGGTAGGTTCTCTGTCAGCATCTACTAGGGCGGCATATGAATTGGCTTGGAAGGAATTTTTGTCGTCTGGGGCTTGCAAACGAGATCCTGGCTTGAGTCGGTCGGAAGATGTAATTCAGTTTATCCTTGTTTTAATGGATAAAGGCCTCTCCAGAGTCACCATATCGGGAAAGTTAGCTGGTATTTCCTTCATGGGCAAGTTGTTTTGGGGTTATTCCCCTTCTACTGGGGAGGTTGGGAGGAGGATGTTGGAAGGCTGGTCCCGGGAGCGGGGAAAGGCTCATTTGGTGAGGAACCCTTTGTCTTGGCAGAATTTGGCCTCGTTTTGGAGGTGTTGCCATTCATTTGCAACAATGAGTTTGAAGCTTGCCTTTTTTCAACGCTTATGGTTTGGATGTTTTTTGGTGCTTTTAGAGTTTCGGAATTGTTAGGTTCCAAATTGCATGGGGAGGGGTTGGGATGGGATGATGTTCATTTGTCTGAAAGGGGTGTGCATTTATGGCTATCTCATTCAAAAACTGACCAAAAGAGAAAGGGAAAGGGAAAGGGAATTTGGTTGGAGGCGTCTTCTCCTTCTGCTCTCTTGGAAAATGAAATGTGCACACCGGGTTATGTGTACTGGTATTTCAAGAGTAAATTAGACATGTATGTTATAATAACTCATTTTCCACTCATAAAGATCTGATTGTTGTTGTTTATTTTTTATGCATCTTTTGATATCTCTTCTTTTTAGTTATATTTGTAGTTATTCTTATTTTCTTTCTTATTTTCTCTTTTCTATTTTCTTTTTCTTATATGTATTTTCACTTTTTTAGTTTACAAACCACATATTTTCATACAAAACAATAGAATACTTTCATATAAAATCTATGTTCTTTAAAACCACATCATTCCTGTTTGATATTTAACATAAACGCAGAAATAGTTCCTTCAACGCGTTTCGGCGGTCGCCTTCCTCAGGAAATCTGCTTTTGTTCTTTGCTCTACCCGTGGCTTAATTATTAGCTCTTCTTGACTTCCAATCAATTTCTTTGTAGCAATTATGCGAGATTTGGCATGGAACTGGGCTTTTTTATCTCAAGTCGGCTGTGATTGACCGTGGAACAATATACCCCCATGCGTAGACCCGTTCCTGAACTGATGGCTCATCGAGGACCCCTACAGTCGTATTAGCAGAAGTTTTTAAAGAAACAGAATCCAGGAGTACTTACAAGCAAAATCTGTCAGACTGGTCCAACTAATAAAAGCGATCAAAATTTTTTACTGCTTGAGGTCAGATATCAATGGCGTTCTAAAAACAGACCTGCATAAGAGTTATGAGCAATCGTATATCCAAACGTACTAAAATTAGAAAGAGGCAGCACATTTGACGGATCAATCCAACTAGATAAAGGAAGTGACGTTTGTACCCAGAACTCTCCATTGGATAATATAGAGGCAGTGTTGTTATATTGGACACTACGCATGGGGGTATATTGTTCCACGGTCAATCACAGCCGACTTGAGATAAAAAAGCCCAGTTCCATGCCAAATCTCGCATAATTGCTACAAAGAAATTGATTGGAAGTCAAGAAGAGCTAATAATTAAGCCACGGGTAGAGCAAAGAACAAAAGCAGATTTCCTGAGGAAGGCGACCGCCGAAACGCGTTGAAGGAACTATTTCTGCGTTTATGTTAAATATCAAACAGGAATGATGTGGTTTTAAAGAACATAGATTTTATATGAAAGTATTCTATTGTTTTGTATGAAAATATGTGGTTTGTAAACTAAAAAAGTGAAAATACATATAAGAAAAAGAAAATAGAAAAGAGAAAATAAGAAAGAAAATAAGAATAACTACAAATATAACTAAAAAGAAGAGATATCAAAAGATGCATAAAAAATAAACAACAACAATCAGATCTTTATGAGTGGAAAATGAGTTATTATAACATACATGTCTAATTTACTCTTGAAATACCAGTACACATAACCCGGTGTGCACATTTCATTTTCCAAGAGAATATTATACCTTGCTAGGGTTCATCCTTTAAGGCAGGGGCCCCAATTTTCCCACAAAGGTCTTCTCCTTCTGCGACATGTCCTTTGCAGTGGGCTCGGCGTTTGTGGGTGTTTTCCGGGGGAGGGTACTAGAAGCTGGTTTATTTCAGCATGGTGATGGCTCCAGAGTTACAGACTATCAATTACGCATGGTGCTGCGGAAAGCTTTACGCTATATCGGTCTTGATGATAAGAAATATAGTACTCATTCCTTTAGGATTGGAGCTGCAACAGAAGTCAATAATAGGGGTTGGTCACGACAAGACATTATGCTCTTAGGGCGGTGGTCGTCTAATTGTTTCCAGCGCTATGTACGAAATGAAGCAGGGGAAGCGCTTGCGTCTTCATCTGTTTTTTTAAATCTGATACTGCTTTTCTTTTTCAGGTGCCGTGGCTGGCCCTCGTTCAGCAGTTAACACCATATGGATTGTTGGGCATTCCTTCGTGAAACATGCCTATGTTCAAGCATGCAATAGCTATTTTGGTCCTATGCTGGGTTTCAATGATCGTTTGTTTATTGTTCTTTGGAAAGGAAAAGGGGGCATGCGTTGGAAAGAGTTGATTCCTGCCTTAAACTCCTGGTTGGTTGGGGGTACCTGCCCAGATGTGTTGGTTATTCATCTTGGAGAAAATGATTTATGTGGGGTAAAAGGTGTAGTTCTTTTGAGAGCAATGAAGAAGGATCTTTCCCTTTTGAAACAACAGTGGTCAGGTTGTCATGTATTGTGGACTGAGTTGGTCCCGCTGAGGTATTGGAGAGGTGCGATTAAACCCAAGGCGATTGATAAAGCACGTAAGAAGGTGAATCTTGAGGTTTATCGTTTCTGCAGAGGTTTAGGTTTTGGTCGGGTGTCTCATAGCGATATTCGTTATGACACTTTTTTTCGGGGTGATGGTGTTCATCTTTCTAGGATTGGTATGGATTTGTATCTTTTGGAGTTGAGGGAAGTTTTGTCTCGATGTTTGCAAATTCAGAAATTTTCTGGTTAGGCTTTGTTTTTGGTGTTCTTCAGATGTTGTCTGGTTTGGTGGGCAGAAAGGGGGGCCTGGTTTTTGGGTGGCGGAATTTGGTGGTTTTTGCCAGGATTGGCATGATTGTGGTTGGCATTGGTTGATTTGGGGCATTGTCAAGAGAATTTGGGCAGGATTATTTGTTGGGGTGGTTTCATAGGTTGGGGTACCAAGAGTTGTTGGAGGGTGAACCGGGGAGTTTGTGTTATGGTTTTGGGGATTGGATAAGTTGAAATTATTATGCGTAGGTTCTTGCACTGTTTGAATTGTAATAATGTTATGTACGGGCGGGGGCGGGTTTGATGACGTTTTAGGGGCGGGATTTGTGATTGGGGCTTAAGGTAATATTCTAATTAGTGAGGTCTAGTTTTGTAAGGTGATTGGCCGAGGTTTTTATTGTGTAAATGTGCACCTGTTTCAATAAAGCGGCCTTTTTCACACACAATTTTTGCCTGGTGGTCTGCTCACTCCCCCAGCCCTCCCTCCCAAGCAACACAGCGAAGAGAAAAATGTATACGCGAGAGTTTAGAATTGCTTTACCCCGTTCTAGGACACGGTGGAAAGGCATGCAAACGAGGGCGCTTTCAAATCCTTTTAATTTATTTATAGTGCTGTACCATGAAGGCACATGAAGGAAACAAAGTTGAAATTTTGCAATAATGATCATTTCATGAACAAACATTCATAATGTCCAAGTCAAACATCGCATATTAAGTCAAACTTTACATGTTTTTTTACAGTAATGCCAAAATTAAATATCTCAAGTTTTCACAATAAAGATTACAAACACACATGAATACCTTGAGTGCAGGATGCACAGGATAGGGGTGGGTTTTAATGGGGAACTGTGGATCATGAGGATTGTAACACCTCATGAGAGATTACTCTGGATTTTTGAGTATCGTAAAAGCTGAATTTGTCCCAAAACGAATTGTTCTTGCTCAGTTTGACAAAGGTGGGTCCATGACAATCACTTTCTCTGAAGTGGAAGTGGAGAGAATTCTATCCTCTATAACCCCATTTACTTTGACACCAAACAGGGACTCTAATGAAGCTGGCTAATGCTGGGATGAACTATCAGAACTTAAGAGGGATCAAATCAAACCATGATCCATTTGGTCATGATGACCGAATATCTGAGGGTTAATGTGGCACCACGAGGGTTGTTCGGACGCAATGAACCCTTAATCTTCCAACAGGACAAAGAATTTAAGAAGGACTTGTAGTGTAGTTCCTAGTTTCCCACTAGGCCCTGCGCATTGGAATAACATAAACAGTAGTATCGACGTAGAAGTGCGGATCTTCCAGGCCTCTACTGACTATGCTAAACTTAATTGGGTTTGTTACCAACTAGCTCAGAGGTCACTGGAAACTTTCTTGACTGAAATAGGAAGTGATCAGCTTCCCTGGTACAGACAAGAAGGGATTCAGCTTTCCAACAACCGTGCAACATGACAACTTTGCTCCTCAGATCAAGAGTCAATCTCTAGGGTCGTGTGAAACAATAGACAGTTATTTTACTCAGTCAGGTTAGTGCAGATTACTTTCACGATATGTAGAGAATAGAGAGACGGGGCGTTTGTCAATAAAGGGTTAACATTTATTGAACAGTCTTTCTTCTCGTACAAGAGAAATGTATTGCCACAATTGCAAGACTTGTTATGATAAAAAGTACGTACAGTAAGATAAGTATTGCGAAATAATACTGTAAAAGCATTGATATGGTTTCTTAGCCATACAATGGTTTAAAAGTAATAAAACATATATACAGTCATATATACATTAGGCTAAAATACTCAACTGGTGCTTCTAACTACGCCTACCCCAGTGTACCTGACCTAAGCCTAATACTTGGGAGGGGAGTAAGTAAGTAGCTTTAAGTTAAGTTGGTTTTGCCAAGGTTTGCTTCAAGAATTCTCACTAAGGGTTTAGTCAACACCATACCTCTGAATAGAATGATGGAGGTCTGGTATCTCCTTCAGGGGGAACTCGGTATCCCAGTCACCCGCGAGGGCAGACTAGAAACGCTGGAGCTGGATTTCTCTGCAGGAGAAAGACAGCGTCTCTCTTCAGCGCGTCGAGGAGAAGGAGGGGGGACAGCGTCCACGGGCAGCTGGCATCTGCTGGGTTTCTTCGCAGAGGGACGGCTGTTCAGCTCCTAGTTACACCATACCATTGTTAGCGCTTTAGCAGCGATAATGGTATCAGCAGCTTCAGGCGACGGGCAGCAGGCTGCAGCAACAGGGGGGCTCACTTCACCAACAGCAACGAGACAGCGAGACAGCGAGACAGCAATTGCTTAAGGCAACGTTGGTAATATTTATACCTGACAGGTGCCTGGTTTGACGTAAGTTTGCTGGACATAAGACGTCAATTAAAGATGTCACTAGGAAGTGATAGCTATCAGTTGCTCATTAGAGTTCCATTACTAATCAAAACACAGCAAGCGGGGATTTCCAGGTTTGCTGAGTTTTTATCTTGTTGAAGAACTCGGAGTGTTAATCTAGGAATCTTCAGATAGTGACTTCTGCTCTGTCATTGCACTAATTGGTTGCAAAGGAAGTGGCAGAGAACTATTCTGGAATGTGGCTCTGTTCGTGTGGGGCCAGAGATGACTTTCTGAATATCGCACTTGAACGGTTATGCCAATATAGGGAATAAATGGATTTATAGCCGAATAGGGGCATAAGGTCACAGTATCGATTAGGATCCTAGATAAGCACGCAACACCCACTCCACGGGTTCATGTCCATCAAATTACTAAAACTAGAGCAATAAGATGCATGTGTAACATTGCCCACCCCAAAATACATAAATGCATTCGAAATAGGCGTATAATGTAATACGTGAAATTTAGGTACTGTACGTTTTAGAAGCATAGAAATCATTCAAAAATTATTGCATATGAAATCAATGAACGATTATGCAAAAAGAATTACACATGAAATATCTCTGAAACAGAAGAAGGGCGAGATAAATCATCACATATAAATGCATTGCAATAACATGTGCTAGAGGCTGGTGTAAGGTTGTTATGTCTCTAGATGTGTGTAGAAAATAGAAGTGTGAAGCTTCTGTTCTGTAAGAATAGTTTTTACGTTAAGCAAAGAATTGTTCGTGCCAAAAAAAAAGGTCAATATTAAAAAATGTCCTATTCAAAAGAATTATTGCTTGAACGGGGAAATAGAGTTCCAACGCTTTTAGCAGTTTTTGTTGTTCAAAACTGAAGGCCCAATTCAGAGTTCATGGGAACGCTGTGTGTCGGAAAGCTTCTCCAAAGTTATTATTTCTGTTCGGATGAGAACATCATATCAGACAGGCTCTCAAAGAATTGGTCTACAAAATCGGGTGATAGTTCAACCAAATTCGATAGTGCTGTAACTTGGCAGGTGTGAGAATGATTGCTGTCATCATAGTCGGGATCAGCAATGCTCACAGAAGGTCGTACCTGGGTGATGCTGCTTTTGTCACTTGCTCCACTGTTACCACCTAGTCGTAGCACAGGAGTCTCAACGAATGCCGTCATCAGGATTGGTAGCCGCTGGGGACAACACAATGCGTGAGCCGTTATTGGACTGAGCAAAGTATCGATGTCCATTGGTACTGCTGATGGAAGTGAAAGACAGATGTCCAACACGCACTCATCTCCGCATAGCATACATCGAAGTACCGGTAAGATACAGTTCTGCCATATAGGTCTGAATGAAAGGAACCAGGTCATGTTTAGATCTCTCAGCCTGGCCAATCCAAGGACGTTAGTTATCCTGTCCCGGTAGCGCATTGCTAGGATTGTCTCTTCCATTCCCATGGGAGCTATGTCTGAGCTTTGGCTTGCCATAACGAATCAGGACGGTCAAAAATAAAATCCCTGCTACAAGTCCCAAAAATAAGGGTATGCCGCCAAAAACAGAGTGGACAAAATTAGGAACGATTCCCAAAATTGCTTGAAAAGGTGTTAGCAGTCCCGAAAAAATCGTCTTAAATATGCCTGGGATGCCTGTGGCACTAGACATGTTAAGGAGTTGGCTAAGCATTTCTACGAAATGCACGGGGCAATTTGTTGATAAAAGTTCATGAACTTCAGTAGCTGTCCTTGCAACTAGAAGATCACACGTCTCTTTTGATGACGTTATGGGCACTGTTGTCTGCAAAAGCACAGACTTCATTTTGCTTAAAGTATCAATTCGTATAGAATAGAGATTCAGACGAGGCCAGATGGGAGTCACTGTGTCTGCAGGCCCACTCGGGAACAATGCTTGCATACAGCATTTGACCATGGATGTTACACTTACTAGATAACTTTTCCCTGGCACAAGGCCACAACATCTGTGATCCGTTCTAAGAATGTAACTCCCGTTTGCAAGTTGCATAAAGAAGGGCTCTATCTGAGTTGCAGGTGTGACTAGCTGGTGGCATGAAAGGTTGTTAGAATTACCTTCACAGGCTCCGTGTAAATTAATACCCTGACACAAAAGTATACCGCTTAGTGAATGTTTACAATTTTCACCACTAAGAAATACATTTTTGTCGCTGTCACTGTAGCATTAATGTGTGTATGGTAATTTCCATTCTGATTATACATATCCTTTACCCAATCGTTCATACTGGCCAGTAGGTATGTATTCAAGGCACTTTTTAAATCGGAAAGTTGTTATCGGAATTGTGATAATTCCGTGTATTATCCATTCAATGACAGGACTCTCTGACATTGTCAATGGTAATCTCTCAAGTTTTTCGATGCTCAGGATTGTATAGTCTGTTCCTTTCTGTTGCAAACTGATTTGTTTATCAGTAAGGTTAAAAATGGAAAATAATGACGTTGTGTTGATTAAACGCCAAGGCACATAGCTTGAACGAAGATTTTGCAGCGTCCAGCCTAATTGTATAATAGAACGTAATTGAGATTGGCCATGTTGTAACATTAGCAAGTCTCTATCTATCACATCAAAGGCAGAGGATACAATATTGTCCAACGAATATATTCTGGAAGACAGAGTCATTATCCCATTGTCCACTACAGAAAGTGATTTTTCCAAATTAATACGATCAATTTCTCGTATTTTTTCAGCTGTTTCAATTTGTTTGACTTTCCAAGCCTCGTTGTAAGCAGCATAGATACTGGTCGCTATGAAACGCTTTTGACGCTGTTTGCGTTGTCCAAGAATGAAATCGTGCAAATCAGCACCATCTTTTAGTACAGACAGGTGTTGCTTAATTTCCGCCAGTGTGGATGATGTTAGCCATTCAAGGCAGAGTTTCCCTACACTGTATGTCGTTATTATCCCTGGATGTTGTCTCTGGGAGTATCTCCGGTCTAGTCTGGTCATTTTTAACCCCTGTGTTATATTCAGGAATCTATCTTGACAGCTGTTTGTGTCAGTAGGCCAGATTAACCACTTTTTCTAATCAGGATGTGTTCTGTTAAAATGTAAAATTTGTGTTACGTCTAACTCAATATCTGTAGTTGTATTTTCAGGTATTGGCTTTGGTATAGACGGTTTGTTAAGGTCTTTGATCTTAGCTAGGCCAAGACAGGATGTTTGGTGTATTGTGTCATTTAAAAACATCATTTGTTCTGGTATCATGCAGGTTCTGAATAGTGCTTAAAGGCCTTGTACCTGCCAATCTTTTGTACCCCAAATGGTTTTCGTTTCAATGTTATTTTTCCAATAATCAAAACCAAATGTCATCATTTTTTCATAAAATACTTCTGAATATATCAATTTAGAATTTGTCAGCATTGTTTTCATTCCTGTTTTATCTAACAGTTTGTAATAAAACGTTTCTGCATCACTGGTGTTAAACCCTGAGAAGTATTTGAATTTCTCAAAAAATGCTTTAGAACTGCTTGTAGGTGGTGTAGCACAATGTTCCCATTGATTATACATAAAAAAATTTCTAGGCTGTGCAGATTTATGCAAGTAATGATCGCCATAATGTGTGTAGCAGAATAATTGCTCATAACTAGATGAACCTTGTAAATAGTCATGTTCTGTGAATCTAGCTGACATTACTAAATCAGACATCATGTCATTAATACTGTTAAAGTCCCACTCATCAGAGAATGTACTAGGTTTTACAAAGTCACTTAAGGAAACCTTCAGTTGATGAGGATACTTCAGGATTTCGACCGGACCATAGATCTCATAGTCAGTTTTCTCCCATACTACCCCACCAGGTATTGGAATTGCTGTGACATTTACTGTTGACAGTTCTCTTTTCTTCACGTGGGATGATCTGTGTGGTTTCAGGACTAGGTTGATGTTCTGACTTGCTGTGTCCATTCAATTGTAATAAACTTTCCTAAAATTAAAACTAAAATTAGGCATAGTAGGAGTATGAATACCCCTGAAATAATCCAATGCTCAATCAACTGTGAATCCAGATATAATTCTTTGATTTGTTGAAGGAGTCCTGTTGTATTTTCTTTAGAATACTTTTTTGTTTCTGGCATCACTTCGGGGACGTTTTGATCTTCAGAGAAGTTGTCGAAGTTGATGAAATAACCAGAGGCAGTTCTGTCAATTGTTGGGATTGTTCTTTCAATCTGTCTCTCGGTAGCATTTTCTGATGCCACATTTTTGTAGACTGGTGTTTCTTGACGAACCGTTTCAATCTGTGTCTCAAGAGGCACGAGTTCCATGGCATTATTGCATAGTCCTTCTCTGTGCACTGCAGGCTGATCGAATGTGATTAGTCTTTCAGTTTGAACCTCTTGGATTGTTGCAAGTTTGGGTATTCTGTTGTTTCTCGGGAGTCCACTGGGCCTACTTTTGATTATAGGCCACATGCTTGTGGTTTTACCAGGTCGATGGACACGACTCTGTACTCCTTTTTACCAGCAAGGGGCGGTAGTACAACTGATCTTGTTCCGGTGACTGCCAAGACAGGTACTGCTTTTCTGTAAGAAGGCCCAAATTCCTTCTTCACCGCGATTTTTTCTCTGACTAGATCCCCAATCTTTGGAATCCAGACAGGCCTTGCTGGGGCTGTTGCTTGTGGTGTGTCGTCAGTGGTAGATGGCTGTTGCTTTAACTTTATGTTGCTTAAGGATTTTCTTGTTTCATTCAGTTCCTATAAAACAGCCAAACGATCTTTGATGTCAAAGTCTGTTGTTTTTTCTTGTACCACTAATATCTGACTATCGAGGTCCTGAATGTTCATTCTAATTCCGAACAATAGTTCGTATGGGCTGAAACCTTTTAGAGAATTTCTTGGCAAGTTATTAAGACTGGTCTGGACGCTTATTAGATGTTTGACCCACCCAGCGCCTGAACCTAATACCTTTGCTGTTATAGATCGCTTTATGTCCCGGTTTTTTCTTTCTACCACACTATTCCCTTCGGGGTGCGACGGACAAGAATACCGCAACCCAATTCCCATGCTGGCCATGGCCTCCTTATAGGCTCGAGAGCTGAAAGCAGGACCCTGGTCAGAATGGAACGTGGTAATTGCGTATGTGCGGATATAGACTCGCAGATCTCTCTTATAACAGTTCTAGCGTCAGCCGAGCGCTGGAGGCCACATTTTTTAAGTGTGTTTAGCCTTAACTGATTAATAGGACGCAGGATGGGTCGTAGGCAGCATTACGCTGTTTCTGATCGGTAGCCGGTAGCATGGTTCACTACTGCGATCCCTGTTGCAGTTTTCACAGTTGTGTGCATATATTTGGTGTTCTACACTCATTCCCGGCCACCAGTATACTGATTCTAATTCAGTCAGAGAGTCCCTGATTGTTTGGTGTCTCAGACCCAACCCCATGTGTGCGTCTGCTATTAAAAATATTCTCCTGTTCATGTTTGGAATTACCCTATCCCCCACTCCAGGGATTCGAGCAAAAGGAACGGAGTTTGCATCTATTACGTATGCATAATTGAGTGGATAGTTCACGGGCAGTGCTGCACAGTCGCCTTTTACGGTCGTTTTTACTGCCAGCATGGTTTCCCCGTCTATGTATTTTTCTGTATGCTTTTTTGTGGCTACGGAAGCCGGTTTAGTTGCTTCCGCTGTGGCTGTATTAGCCAATGAATTCCCTGCAACGTGAACGCCATCACGTTGAAGACTCTGTGCGTGTACCACGTGAGTCTTTTGTAGTTCTTTGTGTAAAAGAGCTACCTGTTTCCAGAGCAATTTATGCTTTATTGTGGCACCTGTGTCATCTTTGTAATCGTTTTCAATCCACCTCTGCAGTTTATTATTGTAAGAGTTGACGCAAAAATGAGAATCGCACACGATAAGTGTCGGGAATTCACGTTCTGCATTTTCGAGCGCCATCTTTAAACATCTGATTTCAGTTCTCTGAACCGAACAGTTTCTTACAGATTCAGTTTTTGTTACTTTCGGTCTGAATTTACTGCACAGCCAACGACCTTTAATAATCGCACAGGCTGCATCGTAGGATTTGCTCTCTACGTTGAAATGCTGTACAAATCTATCTGTATAGATTATACAAGCGTATTGTGGGAGAGGCAGAAGTTCGATTGGCAGAGGATATTCTTCTTCATATTCTAAATCATTCAGTTCTTCGAATTGCGGGGCGAAATAGTATTTCACATCTTCCGCTCCTAGAGAATCTACACACTGTATCCATTTCGGATCCAGTGACACTGTAGGCAGGTTTACTGGGCTGAATAGCGCCTCGAAGGCGGATTCCGCTGTGAGGATATTAATCCGTTTGCCGTGTGCTAGTTCTCTTTCATTTGCTAATGCGATTTGCACTGCTTTCACAGTTCTTTCTGTGAGACTGAATGCTTTTTCTACTTGTGTGTACAAGTGAGATTTAATTGAAATAGGTACCTTTTCTCCCTCATTAGAGGTTAGGTACGTGAATCCGCATCTTCCTGGGATGACTCGGATTACAAGATCGCGTGTGTTGTCACGTGTATCTAATTTTGTTTTTGCTAACATGTCTGTTTGCAATGATCTCAAAATTTCTGTGTGTTTTTGAGTCCAATTGATTTGTTTAAAATCAGGTTTAATTAGTTCGTGGAGAGGTTTAACCCTCTCTGCGTAATTTAGAATGTAAGTTCTTCCGAAATTCAGAAAACCTAGAATGGATTGTAAATTCTTCAGCGTTTTTGGAGCTTCGAGTACAGCACACTTCTCTAAGAAGTTGTCCGCTAGGCTTTTCCCTTCACTTGCTAATTCGTACCCTAAGAATAGTACTGTCAGATGGGCAATTCGGGACTTTTTAAAGTTGAATTTGTAACCCTCTGCTGCGAACCCAAGTATAATGGTGTTCACTCTTTTCAAGTGAGTATCCAAGTCGTCGTCTGTGAGATAGATATCATCTACGTAAGATAATGCCTCATCATCATATATTTGTAGTAACTCTGTTACTCTAGCTGAGAATAGTCCTGGGCTGTTCTTGAACCCCTGTGGGAGTCAACAGAATTATTTCTGCGACCCAAATGCAGAGAAAGCAGTCAAATATCTGCTTTCTGGTGCAATGTTTTGACAAAAGAAACCATTAGATATGTCTAATGTCGTTTTATATTTTTTCCTAACTATGTTATTCATTAGGGCTGCACTATGCGAGTTTTGTACTGCAAAAGTTTTGCAACATGTATTAAGGTGTCTGTAGTCCAAAACTAGACGATAAGAATTGTCTGGTTTGGAGACAGGAAACAAAGGATTGTTCATTTGAGAGGTGCATGTTTCAATCACCCCCTGGTATTCAAGTTGATCTAAGATCTCTCTGACCTGTTTTTTAGCTTCTTGCTTAATGGGATACTGCCGTTGGGCAGTTGGTTCACTTTTTAACTGGATTTTGTGAGGAGGAGAGTCCTCATCCCATCCTACATGATTTTTATATAATGCCGGTGCCTGGGCTACTGCCCATTTCCTTGCATATGTATATTTTTTGTGAATCGGAATGTGATTTGAGAAGGCAGGCATAATCACTTCTTCGCCACGAGGGCACTCCCTGACATACTCTGGGGGCCAATCTTTTTCAGCTAACAGAATACCATAGCCTTTTGAGAGTTTATCCCAAAATAGACCTCTAATTTTCCTAGTCTTATCCCCCTCTACACGCAATGTTATTTCGTATATTTTATGGGGCTCGCTAAGTCTGGTGTCGGCAGTTTCAACCTGAATATATTCATTCGTGTCCACTGTCTCCAGATGACTCATCAAGATCTTGCGCGCTATACTGATTTCTGCTGCACTGTCCAACATTGTCAATGCCCACTCCCCGTTTTTCAACTGTGTCCTCAGTATTCTCGGCATGGTTGATTACTCTAATACTAGCTACCTTCTTTTTCTGAAATTGAGATTTTTTACTCTGAGCAGGTTCCTTGTCTTTGGACTTGGTGTGCTCTCCTGGGTCTGACCGTCCTCTTCTTTCCGATTTCTGCGAAAAAGATCGAGAGGGACGTGTATCAATACTTTGATATCTATCAGGTTTTTTCAGATTATCCCTATTTCTAAGGTTATATCTTTTTTCAGAGGGCTCCCTCTGGGGAGACTGGTGTTCTCGAGTCGGAGTTCTTTCCCTCCGTCGAGGAGACCTTCCTCTGGACTGGAAAACTTTTTCCTTGGGGGTGGATTGTTTATTTCCATCCCAGCTCTTTTTAGGAGTGTTTGAATTATTTTTAATAAATAATTTTTCAGGATTTTCGAGCAGTTGGGGCTTTACCGGTTTCCCACCCAAGCTGTCTCTACCTAATTCTTCATAGCATTTTTCTAAGATTTTGGCAAGCTCAATTGGATCTTTTATATCTGTTTCCTTCAACTTCTGGCGAATCGCCACGGATGCTGCTTCTCCCTTTATGTTGGCTAATAATATAGCCGAGACCTGCTTGAAGTCTTTCAGTAATTTCATACCTAGATTTAAAGCGGGCTCTGGACCGTATTCATTTTGAATCTGTTTTAGCACTTCTGGTATTACCGCCATAGATGGAACACTGTGTGTTTTTGTGTAAATGGAAGCAAAGACTGTACCCCAAGTGTCGCAGTCCTCCACGTGAGGTGCGATTCCCATAGGAAGGCAGATGGTCAAGATTCTGTGTTTCTCTATAGGGGTAGTATCAGGAAATACTGCCTCTATTTGAGTGATTTTCTGTGCTAACCAGAAAGGAATTTGTTCCCGTTTTACGGGTGTTTTACCAAGACATGACTGTATGTTCTGTGGTGTAATTTTATTAGTGTTCCCCTGATGAGGGGTCAGCTGTGGTACATTAACAGCTGGCTGGACTGTTGCAGTCCGCATTACATATTGGACTAATTGCCTATGTATTTTTATTAATGTTTTTAGCTGTACTAACAGCTCTTCTCTAGACATTTTTGCAATGTCAGGATGTGGTGTGTAGCCGGCTAGAACCGGCCACGTTGCTCCTGGTCTACCTAGTGGACCGAGCCTGGTAATATGATCATTATGTTTTAGGGCGCCATTAAACCAGAGCAGGTGCTCTTGGAATTTTAGTGGGATTTCAGTCTCCTCGAAAGGAGCGTACTCTTCCGGAGGTTCCTCTATTTTGTAATAGTGAAACTCTTTTGTTGTAGCGTTTGCCGCTGGAAAGTTTATCCATGAATAGAATACCTCTGTCTGCCAATATTCGTGAGCCTCTATCACGAAAATTACTGTCAGTCCGTTTTCTATAAGTTTTAAAGTTATAGATTTTCTTAAGTGGACCGGGATGATAATTGCATCCGGGTCTGTGTGTTCGGGACCTTGCTGAGTCGCATTTACTGCGGCCCCAGTGGTTCCGTTTTCTCCTGGCATTGTATAAATGCAGGTTTTGCAGAGTAGGTCTCCAAGGAGACAAAGATTAGGTGCACAATATTTTGGAACACTGTATCCTTCAACGTTGAATAAACCAGAGTTTGACATAGGAATCTCTTCCTACTGAGTTCGGGCGGATTTTAACCTTTCACCCACTCCAGACGTCTATTGGAGTTTTTACGGGTCTGTGTGAAAAATGCACGACTGAGTTACTCTAACGTCTTGCGTTAGTTTATCGCCTTACCAAATGTTTGGGCGCCATGTAGTGTAGTTCCTAGTTTCCCACTAGGCCCTGCGCATTGGAATAACATAAACAGTAGTATCGACGTAAAAGTGCGGATCTTCCAGGCCTCTACTGACTATGCTAAACTTAATTGGGTTTGTTACCAACTAGCTCAGAGGTCACTGGAAACTTTCTTGACTGAAATAGGAAGTGATCAGCTTCCCTGGCACAGACAAGAAGGGATTCAGCTTTCCAACAACCGTGCAACATGACAACTTTGCTCCTCAGATCAAGAGTCAATCTCTAGGGTTGTGTGAAACAATAGACAGTTATTTTACTCAGTCAGGTTAGTGCAGATTACTTTCACGATATGTAGAGAATAGAGAGACGGGGCGTTTGTCAATAAAGGGTTAACATTTATTGAACAGTCTTTCTTCTCGTACAAGAGAAATGTATTGCCACAATTGCAAGACTTGTTATGATAAAAAGTACGTACAGTAAGATAAGTATTGCGAAATAATACTGTAAAAGCATTGATATGGTTTCTTAGCCATACAATGGTTTAAAAGTAATAAAACATATATACAGTCATATATACATTAGGCTAAAATACTCAACTGGTGCTTCTAACTACGCCTACCCCAGTGTACCTGACCTAAGCCTAATACTTGGGAGGGGAGTAAGTAAGTAGCTTTAAGTTAAGTTGGTTTTGCCAAGGTTTGCTTCAAGAATTCTCACTAAGGGTTTAGTCAACACCATACCTCTGAATAGAATGATGGAGGTCTGGTATCTCCTTCAGGGGGAACTCGGTATCCCAGTCACCCGCGTTGGCAGACTAGAAACGCTGGAGCTGGATTTCTCTGCAGGAGAAAGACAGCGTCTCTCTTCAGCGCGTCGAGGAGAAGGAGGGGGGACAGCGTCCACGGGCAGCTGGCATCTGCTGGGTTTCTTCGCAGAGGGACGGCTGTTCAGCTCCTAGTTACACCACACCATCGTTAGCGCTTTAGCAGCGATAATGGTATCAGCAGCTTCAGGCGACGGGCAGCAGGCTGCAGCAACAGGGGGGCTCGCTTCACCAACAGCAACGAGACAGCGAGACAGCGAGACAGCAATTGCTTAAGGCAACGTTGGTAATATTTATACTTGACAGGTGCCTGGTTTGACGTAAGTTTGCTGGACATAAGACGTCAATTAAAGATGTCACTAGGAAGTGATAGCTATCAGTTGCTCATTAGAGTTCCATTACTAATCAAAACACAGCAAGCGGGGATTTCCAGGTTTGCTGAGTTTTTATCTTGTTGAAGAACTCGGAGTGTTAATCTAGGAATCTTCAGATAGTGACTTCTGCTCTGTCATTGCACTAATTGGTTGCAAAGGAAGTGGCAGAGAACTTTTCTGGAATGTGGCTCTGTTCATGTGAGGCCAGAGATGACTTTCTGAATATCGCACTTGAACGGTTATGCCAATATAGGGAATAAATGGATTTATAGCCGAATAGGTGCATAAGGTCACAGTATCGATTAGGATCCTAGATAAGCACGCAACAGACTGGTCCCTAATCTCTGGGCATTGCCCCAGGGATTGGTTAGTACTCATCATAAAACAGTGGCACGACTGTCACAAGAAATTAAAGAAGAGATACACACCCTTGAGGTCCGCCTGAAATCTTTTCAGCCAGTCTCTGAGCTGAAGAAAAGACAAGAGGAATTAAATAAAACCATGACTGAATTCGAGGTGACACTGAAGGACACAAAATACCATAAATGTAAAAAAGATTCTAAGAACTTCTCACATGAGAAAGTATATACATGTACTAGAGAGGACAACAATCCAACAGGGAGAATCCCTGGGTATAACACCGACACAGATGGATCAGATACCGGCTCAGACAGCTCTGAAACTGGGTACAACCGAAAGGCAACCCCAGGACTCTACACAACCACAGTGGAAGGATAAGGAACAGAGGCAGACAAATGCAAGGATGTGGATGATCTACTTACCGAGGACCTCCATCCTTTTATGCCCCTCCATTTTACTTTGGCTCTCCACATTTCCAACATCAACCCTACACCTACTGGGACTCGGCTCAACAACTGGAACAGCCTGGACAATTATTTCCTTTTTTAGGGAGAGGCAAAGGAATACAAAGATAAATAACGAAGAGAAGACAACAAGTACAATAGTCACATCCATTGGAAGCAACAAGGATGAATACGAGGAGCATGGGCCCCCCGAACAACCCCACCACCAGCCACTCAGTCTAGTGGTCAATCTATCTAACAAAACATTATCATCACCCCAGCTGGCAGTACTGGAAAAAGGTTTAGGCTTTGTGCCTACACCGAGTCTAGACAAATTCAAACTGAGTTGTGAGTTGAGTAAATTCATTTGAAACATCAAACTACAAGTGTTCTTTCAGAACAAACCTATTATGGGCTCCTGAAGAGGTGATACAGTTCTACATCACAAATCTACCTTCACTCCCCCATTAGCCCATCAACGGTGGAATTTCTAGCCTTTAAAAAGGCTATTCTAAAGGAACTAGGAGAAATTGATCCCAGAACTATAAGAATATCCGACAATACCAGCAAAATCGAACGAGAAGCCATTAAATAATTGGCCAATGACACCAACATAGTAGTGAAACCAGCAGATAAAGGAGGTGCCATAGTACTCCAAACCTTGGAGGCCTACCGCAGCGAATGTGTGACACTCCTGTTAGATGAGAGAAACTACCTCCGGATCAGAGACGATCCACCAGAATGCTTACAGATAATGAATCGCCAGCATGGTGGAAAAGGCCACAGCGCACGTTTGGATCACCAAAAAAGAAAGGGATTTCTTGACAAACACCCACTCGACAACCCCATTTTTCTACACAATACCCAAGATACACAAGTCATTGGAAACCGGCCCAGACAACCCATTATTTCCGGCATAGTATCCATTTTGGAAGCACTCTCCAAGTTCGCCGATGCCTTTCTAAGCCCTTTGATATAATGAACAAGCACATACCTACAAGATACCAAAGCGGTACTCTGTCTTCTTCAAGACCTGGAATTCAAACCGACAATGAGCATCCTCATTGGGTTGGATGTGGAGAATCTTTATATCAGCCTACCCCACAAAGAGACCCTTGACATCATTGAAGAGGTGGTTTATGAAGAGGAATGGACCTATCACACACCTGGACATCTGGTGTTAGAGTGCTGCAAGTGGGCCTTGACTGTAAATTTCTTCAGTTTTGAAGACATCCTGTTCCGATAACAGCTGGGCTACACTGAGGAGGTGGAGTTATCAGTTAGAAGATTTGTTTCCAGTGGGTTGCATGATGGACAAGCAGAGGGTGGCATGTAGATGAGGGCCAGGAGGGCCCCTTAGTTTACAGATTGGCTGCAGGACCTAATTTATTGCCAGGAGAAAAACATCATATGTTCGGAATGCTACCATTGACATCCCAGCCTAGACATGTATGGGACCCTTTGAGGTCATCTCTGTTGCTCAACCGCCTTGATGCAGTGAAAAATAGCCCATCCAGGCTATTCTAGATACCAGGTAGTCAAAACTGTGTAGGGTGGGCATGTCCCGCCTGTAGGATCTTGCGAAATCACTGAAATGGAACTGCTTGTGGGCTTCTCCCCCCACCCCCTGCACACCGCCCTAGGCAATAACAGACATTGTAGGGTACCGACCAAATATGACATTAACATCAACTCTCTCCCCTTATTGAGACTTGTTGGATATACTCTGAAGGATGTTGGTGGGCTGCAGGGGAGCCTTAGGAGATAGGCTGTGAAATTATATGTGACAATGCACATGAAGATGTTATCTGCTATTGCAGATTGAGTTTTTGTTTGTATGGATGTAACTCTGAAAACATCAATAAAGAAATGTAATTTATAAAAAAGAAGAGTTCTTGAAGGTGTAAGTTTTGGAAAAGGTGTATGATGATGTGTTTTGTATATGAATTTGTGGAAAACGATAACACCTCATTTCTGTTCACTGCCAAAGTATTGGTTTGAGCAGACACATGCCTGTTTAAACAACAAATATTGGTTGTTTTAGGTACAGTTGTACCAAACAGGCCACTTGTCTTTATTGTATCAGGTTTGATGCTCATTCACAATTGTGAATGATGTAACGTTAGTCCTGTTACAGATGACATAGCATAAACTGAACTTATGATACAGTTGCGTTTCCAAACATCACATTGATAAGTTAGTTTTGTACACAAAAAAGTGAGCATGTAAGCCAAAATGGCAAGTAACATAAGATTAAATGGCTAAATATTTTAGTCAAAACATATCCCAAAAGTGCTTTGATTCAAAAATACTATTTCATTAATTTTAAAAGTGACAGATTTGCATGATGTCTTACTACTTCACAAATGTGTATGTAAGCCAATCTGTTTTTTTGGGAAACGATTGTGATCAATGTTCCCTCTCATTTTTTTCCTCTGTGTGCGGCAGTGGAGGGCCTCTGTGCGCTGAAACCATGGCTATGTGCGCCAGGAACCAAAACGCGTGCGTCTGCGGCGCCAAATGGCACTCAAAAAGTTTACTTTAAAAAGTGAAAAGATGGTGCATTTTCACACATACAGCGCCACAATAAGGGTCTTAAGAGCAGTTTGCAAATTGGATAAGCACGCCATGACATGAATTGGTAAGCAAGGTGCGCTTGTGTGCCCGCGTTACAGGGAACACTGCTGGTCACACCTTTGAAATACAACTGCAGCACAGACTGGCCTCGCCCAGTAATGCTGGGAAGTGCCTATTTTCACCCTTGCTTGAGGCATAGTTATTGTGCGTCACATTGTGTGACTCTGTAGTGGTAGCCACGCAAGTCTGTAATTATTGCAGATGCTCTGATCTTCTGTGCACAATGCCTAAGTTTGCAGGTAACCCTAACAATATTCTAAGAACCACAGTCCAAACATATTCAGCGAGTACGAGAAACTTAAGTGCTTCGGAAGCCAAGGACTGAGATGGCCTCAACCCGGGCTAGGAAAGTCCAAGGCGGATATGTTCAGGACGATTATCCTGAGTTACAGCAGGCCAGACATGAACAGTGCAGCATGCAGAATGCAGTCCTGCCAAGCGTCACGCAACACGTGTGACGCCCACGCATTTCGGTGCTGTGATCCGCATCACCGCACTGAAATGAAATGTCACGCATTTTACCAAAGGTGCCTGTCACTGCGCCCGTCACGGTGTGGCTCTCTCTGCTGCTCGAGGTGCCGGCCGCCTGTGTCCCAGCAAACAGTTAACAGCAGTGCGCAGCTCTCTGAGAGCCGGCGCTACAATGTATCGGAGTAGCACTTCTGTGCCGGTGCGGGCTGCCTGCCCTAGTCCCGATACGTGCAGCCAATCATGATCACCGGTGTCACCAGGGGGCCGAGATTAATAAAATCCGGATGTGCGGTACTCCTGCCGCCAGGAACTGACAGGAAGTTAGTCGGCGGGGGAATCTGAGTGAGCGTGCAGGCTGCCTCGGCCGTGTGGCTCAGCTGCCTCAGTCGGTGCAGTTGCAGTAAATTTACCCGGGCCCAGGCGATCTCAATTGCCGTCGCCGAGAGGGACACTTGACCGACGGACGGTCACTGGATTGCACACGACAGGCTTTGCTGACTCGAGGACTCACTGACTGTGACCAGGTGAGGCTCAAACGGTAATTGCGGTGGTGGCTTGCGGCCTGAGCTGCAACAAGTGATGTGAAGTAAGACAGGAGTGGTGCAGTGCTGCAGCCACCCGAGTGTGTGTGTGACTCTGCTCTAAATGTGAACACAGTCCCGCCCATGTTTGCTGACATCTGTTTTCAGTCAAGCCATCAGTGTTTCTGGACACTGTAGCATTTTACATACTTCGCAAATATTTAAACTCACCATGATTATAAAATCTTACATTCTGTGCAACACGAACTCCAGAAACAGGAAAAGCTTTCAATCCCCATCGCTTAAGCCAATGCATATTTGACCATGGTGCCGTAAATTCAAATTGCAGAGGCCTCTGCACACCACCCAAAACGTTGCGCAGCACGGACACTCCCATGGTGCAGGCCTACAGCATCTGCACCAGACATGACTCCAGCTCGGTATCGGCCACGCAGAGATGATCGGTGAGCAATGCTTTGTGAGTGGCCCTTCACATGTCGTCCTCGCAAGGCTGCTACAGCAGCGAGAAAGCCCAGGCCTGGCCCCCGAAACATCAGAAACAAGAAGTAGGCGACCAGCATCAAGCAATAGAGCAGGCAAGGGTTGGGCCATAGCACTGTTGGTAGCGAACTCCTCTGCACCCTGGGCTAGTACCCGTCGACGGTGCCAACGTTTCACAGCTGAGTAACAGGTATGAGTCTAGTATTGCAGCAAACATAGAGGGTTTCGGGTATTCTACATATTAGTCAGAGCTTGACTATTTGAGAGGGGTGTTTGTACAGCAGCTGCACAAGTTACGCTTGTAAACACTGGAGTAATTTAAACACCACTACCTGCAATCCGAAAGAGGCAAATGAAAGTGTCCTTCTTCAAGAGGCCTGTATATTGACCGTTGTTAAGTTGTTACACCAAAATCGATTCTTTATAGAAATGCTGAAGGAAGTGCTATTTAAAAAGTACGTTTTTATGATTATATGACTGGATACACCAAGGCCTTGCATTCTTTTTCGAAACCCCAGTGACTGAAATGACCTCAGTTCCTTTTTTTAATTTACTCTTCTTAATGCAGCTGCTATGTGAGTGCATGTGCATCCATTGTTCCTGTGTCTTCATCGCTTGATTTTGCTCGAAAGAAAGTGTCACTCATAGTCGTCTAATGTCACTCATATTTACACTGAAATTATGAAAATGTCACACAAAAGCAAAATGAAACCTTGGCAGCTATGAGAATGCTTTATAAATGCTGCACAGTCAGTCCTTGCGAAATTGCTTGTATGTTTCCCTCTTGCTATCTGCCCATGTCTGTCTCCTGATCTCATTCTCAACCCTCCCCTCTCGCATCACAAACCATGTGGCCCTTTGTGAAAACATTTGTTAATGGCGGCCCCGTCATGCGCTGCAATTAACAAACATTTTCACAATGGTTCACAATCAGCCCCCAACCGCGCTCCCTTAAGAGAAGACATTTAGCAAGTCCGTGCTTTTGGACTTGCTAAATGTCTTCTCTTAAGGGAGCGCGGTTGGGGGCTGATTGTGAACCATTGTGAAAATGTTTGTTAATTGCAGCGCATGACGGGGCTGCCATTAACAAATGTTTTCACAAAGGGCCACAAACAGCCCGCAGCCACAGCCGGAATTACCGTTTTCGCGCCGCTCGCGTTTTAAAAGCGGCGGCGCGAAAGCACTCACAGGGTGTGTGCGCGCTTCCCTCGGGGCTCTGCGTGCTCGGGGTAAACAAGGTGCGCGCGCGCGCGCCCGCGCGCATTACAGGGAACACTGATTGTGATAGACATACAATTTTTGGAAAAACACAAACAGGAATGTGTACAGATTGGTGACAGAGACCACATACCCAAAACCATTTGTTAATGTCCTTTGTTACGTCCAGATGATAAATCAATGATGGAGAAAAATGGGATACTTAAAGGGACTTTTGCAGATGGAATGTTCTATCACATAAATGTTGGAGTATTCCATCTTGAAAACTGAAAATGAGGCCTAACTCATGATGCATTACGAAAATATAGAAATGCAGTTGCCAATATGATGCATATTGGCAACTGCATTTGAATCTTTGATGTAATAATCATATATGAATCAGTGTATGTAGTATTTAGTGTGATATTGTTCTATTTTTTGCCTGAAGTGAAAACCAGCATATTTGTAAAATAATTTCACAATGGTAAAACAAACTTGAAATCTAAAAATGTTGTTGCTCTGTTCTAAAGTGTATTAGAAATGTATCAGGTCCTATGTATTTGCTTATGCTGTAGAAGTCATTTGTCAATCCACTAAAAAATATTTCTTATTTTTTTCTACAGTATAGGTATAGATATGGTGTGTGACATATTGATGAGCTACTTCCGTACTGAATCCATATCATTTTTTTAAAATATGAAATATACTTTAGTTACTTTCAGTTTATACAAATATTTGTACAACACTGCAATATTTGTTGACACACATTGATTCATAATATACTTTTATGTGAATGAAAATAATGCAGCTTTTTTGGTCTTGTACACACAGTGTACAAAGTTATTTTTGGTTTATATCTTTTTTGGTGATATATGTTCACAATTCCAAACAACAAAGTCCAACCAATCAGAGGTGGTAAACAGTTCCTGAAGATAATTAAAATAGATAAAGGACAAGATCATACATGATATAGTAGCTATCATGGGGAATTACAAATCTGTGACTAAAAGGTTAGCCACGATGTTCCCTATATGCATGAGATAATGATAATAAGGAACTAAAGTTTGAGAGCCTTGAAGCAAATAAATATGAAAACTTGGAAAATGTTTTGTGTTAATAGTTCATGATCAGTTCTAGTTACATACTGTCATATATGTCTTTCCAGCATCACCATAAACAAGCAAATGAGATATTGGCCACAAAGGCGTGGAAGCAGTTGGCCACTGGGCTTTGAATGGCAAAACCACCAATGGACACAATGGAATGGAGGGTGAGGGGACTGGCACATAACCCACCAGCTCTACATCTTCTGAGGTCTCCACAAGTGACCAGTCCCTAGTGGTGATGCTCCCCACAGCAACTGTACCACCTGCATCCATGTCCGCCACCCAGTCAGCCATCTCTACTCCCTCTTGTTCCCCCCAGTTGGCCAAACCCACCCTCCCTAAAAGGGCTAGGATCTCCGAACCTGCAGGTACCTCACCAACTGCCCCTGTCTCCCTCTTTGTGCTGATTGAGGAGGCTATTGACCTCCTATGCAGCATCTCTGTAGGCAAGAGCACCCCTGAATGCCACCCAGGGACTTAGTTGCCAAATGCAACAAATGGTAGCATACCTGGAAGCCATTCATAGTGTCTGATCTGCAGAGATCATTCACAGGACTAGCCTCCTCACTGACCACTGCATACCAACCATCTCAACCTTGTGCCCCAACTGAGGCCCCATCTCCATCCCAAATCCCAGCCCTGTCCCAAGCACACTCACTCTTTTGCGCACGTCCACTCCAACAGATACAAGTAGTACATCCACACCTAAGCACAAACACACCAAGAAACACAAGCACACACCCAAGCAACATACAGATACCATATACACCACCATCACACACACAACTACTACACACACCTCCACACCCACCACCAGAACTCCCACAAGCACCACTCCAACTACCACATCCACAACCACCATCACACACACCAAAACCAGCACCACACACACAAGCACCTACACACCCACAAGCATCATACCCACCACCACACCCACAACCACCACAACTGCCACTACACCGGCCAGCACCAGCACACACACAAGTGCCACAACCACCACAACACCCGCAAGTACCATGACCATACCAACCACGTCAGCAGCATATTAATCTAAATATGCACACGCGCACAAAACCACCACAACACCCACAACACCAACTAAAACCAAACACACACACTCACCCAAACACTAAACGTATGCCAAGATAGACACACCCAAACATACAAAACATACAACAGAGCCACATGCAACTCCACAACAGGCACACAAACTTCAGCCACTCTACGTCCCAAACCCAATCTTCTACCACCCATCCTGCCCTTTGTCCTTGTTCTGATTATTTATTTGATAAACAAAAGGAATCCATTAGGATGGGGGAAGGGTGTGTCCCTACGATGGTTGGGAACACACTGGTTGTTTTTTGGTACCCCTCACACACCAACAGGCCCCTTGGTGTCATGCCTCATCATCGGGGTCCTCGCACCCCTCTACGGGATGCGGCGTGCTGCGACCTACAGTTGCGTGGGAGCACTTACAGTGGCTATGTGTGGTGTGGGTGAGGGAATTTTTAAGTGAGTGCTGTGGTGGGGTTTGATAGTGGGTGAAGGTTAAAAAGTGCCTGGCTCGTGGGGTAAAAAAACTTTATTTGGTCCCCGGGCTGGTACTAATAAAAAGGTGAGCGGAGGTATTGGCGTAACCTATGTGCACCACCTCCTATGTGTGTGTCAACATGTTTCGGTGTAAAAACACCTTCTTCAGGACTGGGGTACACAAATCCCCACCTTACTCACGTTTCTCTACTTTTTTAGGGTTTCTATATACTAAAAAAGTGAAAATATACAAGTGCAGGTAATACAATGTACCTATTGGATATTGGATAACTGCTATTTAGCTGACCTGTAAAGGAAAAGGAAAAAAAAAAATTCAGGTGGTCCGTTCCTTAAAAAACCATAGGCGTGTCGACCCGTGGATACAGTCATAAAAAGGTGCGGTTCGAATTTCTAGACACGTTGGTGTCATTCTACACATGGAGAACGTGCCTGTAGTGAAAATATATAAAAAAGACAAATACTAGACAGACACACACGTAACATAAAACACACACTCTATTTTTAGGCGAATCCAGGGTTGTAGTTAGCCCCTGTGATTATCGCTGAGTCATAAACATATTGTGGGAAAATAAACCGTGAGGCTCACAGTGGGCATGACATAATGTTTTGTCAGGAGTCTACTACTCCATGAGACCGTTTAACGTAGGGGTTACTCGTGCTTCCTTGCTACCTGTCAGGAATAAACAAAAATACTGCTTTGCTCTGTACTTACCAGGGTTGGTAAGATGGTTTTGTGGGTTTGTATTAGTCACGAGTCTATGAGGAGAATCCCTCTTCGCTGCCCCTTACGCCGGCTCCGTTGGTTCTGCCGTGGTGTTTGTAAAGAACCCTTTTATACTGTGCGCGACTCGCCCCTAATTGTATAATTTTCAATCTGAAAAACCGGGTAAGCCCGTATTTGGTTTGCCGGTAATTGAGTCTGTCTCTCTGCTCTTATCGCGACCGCGCTTGCGTGGTCGTTTGTTTATCCACAGAAGCGTATGCGCATTGAGTTTTGAGCCCTTGTTGATTAACGCGCATGTCCATAACGGCTTGTATTGTCACCAATCTTTTTCTAGTTAGGATGGAGTTCATCCTTGTCGCGCTGCACTTATCTCATCCGCGCATGCGTGGTCGTTTGTTTATCCACTGAAGCGCATGCGCATTTGGTTTCCAGCCCTTATTGACTGACGCGCATGCTTGTATTGTCACTAATCTTTCACCAATTTAGAATGGAGTTCGTGCCTACTATGCTACTGGTATTTACATTTAAACAAAAACAGATCTCTTAAGAAAACGGGTTTCGCTAAGGTTGTGACATACTCAGTCAGGTGATTGAGAAATAAGTTGAAGGAAATAGCTATAAAGGGAGTTGGCTTGTCCCTTGGTCTAATATTTCCCACAGTGGGTCTGTTGACTAAGTGTACCCAAATTTTCTTTTATTTGGACATATCTATTACGGAGTGTACTAGGCTCAGTATGTTATGATTCTTTCTATGAAAAGGAATCAGATATGGGGATTTATAACGGCTGTTAATCCAAGCTGATACCTATGGATATGTATTCCTTAGGTGGTAGCTCAAGGTTTCAGTTGACCCCAAGGAATGGCATCGTTCAGCCCAGAGGTGTGGGTACTCAGGCGGAAAACCCAACGTTGTTCTTTCTCAAATAGACCCTGTTCAGTGGGTAGTTGGTCAATCACAGTCCCTCTGATGTCATCGACGCAGTGCTCCATTTCTAGGAAAGGAGTCGCCATCTTCGTGGTACTCTTTTTGCAGCCGTTGTTACTTTTATGTTCACTGAGGCGTGTTTTTACGGCTCTGGTGGTCATGCCAATGTGCTCGAGGTTACAGGGACACACAATCATGTAGATTACGTTCTTGCTGTTGCAGTTCGTAAATTTACGCTGCTCCCATCTTGTTCCATTGGCAAAGGTCAGCTGTTTGCTTTTTCTGGTTAGGTGGCAGCTTGCGCAGTTGCCACAAGGAAAATGTCCTTGTATTCCCTGTATTGGAGGTTGTTGCTGTTGCTGTTGTTTTGGACGGGTGTGGACTAGTATGTCTTTAAGGTTCTTCCCGCGTCTGTGGGAAAACATTGGTTTCTCAATCTCCAGTGAACCACATGTCAAAATGCGCCAGTGTTTATTCATGATTTTTGACCCTTCATTTGACTGGGGGCTGTAAGATGTGACGCATATTGGTCTTGTTTGTTTGTTGATCGGTCCGCTTCTATCCTCCAGAAGAGCATCTCTATTATTGTTACTAGCCCTTTTCATGGCTGCATTGATGATCTTCTCTGGATATTTTCTTGCTTGCAGTTTGACTTTGAGGTCTTGGGCCTGTGATTTATAGTTGTCCACTTGGGTGCAGTTTCTCCTCAGTCGGAGGAATTGCCCGTATGCGAGGTTCATCCGTAGATGGCACGGATGAAAACTGTCATATCTGAGTAGGCAGTTTCTTGCTGTCGGTTTGAAATGTGTAGTGGTCTCTAGTTTCCCATTTTGGTGTTATATGTTGAGGTCCAAAAACACAAGTGTTTCATTGGAGACTGAGTGTGTAAATTTGAGGAGGCGGTCTTGGGTATTGAGCCAGTCCATGAACTGAATGACTGTCTCGTGGTTTCCCTGCCAGATCACAAAGATATCGTCAATGTATCTTTTCCAGGTTAGTATGTGTTGTCTGTAGGGGTTGTTATGATTGAGAATTTTGTTTGTCTCCATGTGGTGTACTTACAGTCCGGCTAGGTTCGGCGCAAATGTACTCCCCATGCTTGTGCCATGACTCTGTAGGTAAATGGTCTCATCAAATTCAAAAAAGTTTTTTGTCAAAGCTGAAGCGATACATTCCATTACTACTCCCCTTGGAGTTTGGTATCGCCAGTGGGTGCTGTACAGGACTTCTTCAATTATTGCTAGTGTTTTGTCGTGTGGGAGGCTTGTGTATAAGCTCTCGACATCTAGACTGAGCAGAAGTTGGTTCTCCGGATCAAAGGTGAGATCTTTTAGCATTTGTAAAACTGACTTTGTATCCTTTAGATACGTGTCTGTTCCTTGGATGAGTGGGCGGAGAAAAGCGTCTGAAAATTTCGAGAGAGGTTCTAGGATGGAACCTATACCCGAGGCGATGGGTCTCCCTGGTGGGTTGTCCAGGTTTTTGTGTATCTTCAGGATACAGTGGAAATATGGTGTCTTCAGGTTTTTCTGTATTAGGAACTCAGACTCTTTCTTGGAGAGCCAATTGTGTGCCAGAGCTTCCTCCACCATCCCCCCAACGGTTATCCTCAGGGATTCTGTCGGGTCATCAATCAGTATTGTTTAAATTCGTCTATCTGACAACAATCTTAGGCATTCCTGGTTGTATGCTGTTGTTGTTTGTACAACCTTGGTTCTGCCTTTGTCGGCGGGTTTTATGGTGATATCACGGTTGTTGGTTAGCTCACGAATGGCCTCTTGTTCCATCTTGCTTGTGTTGTGAAAGACCTGCATTCAGAAGGGTCCAAACTCTTAAGATCAGTCTTACTGCCTTCTCGAAAGCCAAAACGTCGATGGGTAGTAAGGCATCTGGTGGTGTGAAAGTCGACTTCAGTCTCAATCCTGTGTCTGTCTCAGGGACACTCTCTCTATCCTTGAAGAAGACCTGTAGCCTGATCTTTCTCAAAAATTCCTGCATTTCTGTGTGGAGTTTGAAGGAGTTGAATTTATTAGTTGGGATGAAACTCAGGCCTTTATTTAGTACCGCCCTCTGGGTAGGCGTAAGTTCCCATGGAGAGATGTTCACCACTAGGTCCCCTTGCGGCTGGTTGACAGGTTGCTCTGTAGGGCTCCTGTCATGCTTCTGGTGTTCACCCTGGGGTCTCCCTGGTTGGGGTCTTGCCACATCACTGTGTTGCCTTTTCTGTTCCGTCCTCTGCGTGTTCCCGGGCATGTCCCTAAAAAAGGCTGGTTGTTGTAGAAGTTCGGATTGAACTCTGAGCCCCATGGCAGATACATAGGTCCCGTTGGTCCTTGTCCAAAATTAATGGTGTGAAAGGGGTAGGTCCTGTGAAATGTGGAAAGTATGGTTGAGGTTGGTATCCTCGCCATGCTCGTTGTCTTCGGTATTGTTGGCCTTGTCGTCTCTGATGACCCCTTTGTTGTGGGTTACTGTAGGTGCTTGATCCCGATGAACCACTGTCGGAACCATCGCTTTCGTTGTCACTGTTCACATTTCTTGAGATGTAGTCATCCTTAGTATATGGATATGCTGTCTCTGGAGTGAATCGATCTTTGTCTTTGCCCAGTTTCTTAAATTTGCTTTGCTTCAGTGTGGCTTCAAAATCAGCCATTTGCTGGTTTAGTTCGTCTAGCCTTCTTTTGAGCTCTGCAGGTTTTATATAAGTTTTTTATTGTACCTCAATTTTCTGTATGTCCAATTTTAGTTCCTGTGTGATTCTGGTGGCGGTCTTTACTATGAGTACCAACCAATCCCGTGTACAATGCCACGAAATCAGTGACCATTCTTTTCTGAAAACTTTGTCATTCTGGAAGATGAAGGGCTCGTTTTTGACCAGGAGACCCTGTGGTGCTATCTTATTTCTCAGGTACTCGATCATTAGTAGGCCATGAAGTGCTGCCCTTATCTGTGTCTTTGCTTTGACTTTGTTCTCTTTCAAACCCATATCCACCCCTCCCAAACCTACCCCTCCCAAACTCACCCCTCCTGAGAAAGTTTATCAAGGTGCCTGGTCTGTGCCCACTAGATGCCCCTTTTCCTGAGGAGGTTCCTCTTGGCAGTTATATAAGAGGCAAGTTACCAACAAAAGCACAACAGTGCCATCTGACTATTGTCATTTGTATATATTATTTTTTAAATTTGAGCAATGAAAAAAGTATGTAATAGGTTAAATAAATGAAGATTTTGTATTTCACCAAATTTGGCCTGACAATAAAATTCATTTGCAATTGTTTGATTCCTAGAAATGTTTATGACTATAATGTGATGTGTATATTTTTATTTACCATTAATGTCTAATTTATTAAGTGCATACACTAGTTAAACTACTATGTGATGGTAAGTTGAATTTAGGTGCAAGCATCCATCATGGTAACGGGCACTTGCACCAACAAATAGATGTTTTGTTTTTAAGTGTTAATACAGGTGTGTTTATTTCATTGCGGCGGGATGCCTGGCTTTCACCTTGGGGATGCCCTGTAAGGGCTATCTCACAGGGAAAAGCCAGGACGGGTTCCCAAGGCAAGCGCTTAGAGACCCCTGGGTGATAAGCGCTATATAAATTCAATATACAATACAATAACAATACAATAAGAATAAACACATATGTATTACGCTCTAAAGAATTATGTGACAATTAAAATTTGAAAAAAAACAGGAGTTGCATTAGGCAAGAGGAAATGTTACATGGAAACATATGTTAACTGATTCAAGTTTGGGATTGACATTGATTTTACAGGTATTTAAAAAGTCAACATTATACCTTGTCTACTGACATTTATACATTATGTTACATTTCACTCATCACATTGATGTTGAATGGACCTCTTTTTGACATGGTTAGCCCCCACTTTTTGCCTGGAAAATGATGTTATTTCAACCAGAACTGAACAGGGTCCCTGCCACCCATGTCCCCTTTGCCAGATCTCCTTTTCTAAACTGTACCTGTTGTTTTCATGAATAGAACCACTTTAGCTCACATGTAAGCCCCTAGTAAAAGCAAGCCTTATTACCAAGGGCCTTGTGGTTAAAGAGGGTCCCTAATGGCTGCAGGAGGAATTGTGTCACCCTAATATACCCCTTACCAAGCACATGCACACTGCCACTGCAGCCTGCGTGTCTTGGTGCAGACAAAACCAAGGAGTCAACATGGCACACATCACAGTGTGCCATGCCCATAGATATTGGATGAGATATAGGTAAGACACCCAGCTACCAGGGCTTGGGCCTAAGGCAGGGTGCACAATTTCTCCTGTGAGGGCATATTTGCATGAGCAGATATGCCCCTGCAATATCCTAGTCGATGCCTGGATATTGTAAGTGACCAGGGAAGCCATACTAAATACATGGGCTGGACACTCGTAATTACTAGTTTCCCAGCCCCATGATGGTCTCACTGAAATATAGGATGTTTAGTAACCAACATCTCAGCATAATAAACCTGCACTGATTCCTGTGTCAGATTTATTGAAAATTACATACAGTGGGCCCCTTAGTGAGGCCCCCTGAAACTTACCAAACCTTAGTGTAGTCCCTGACGGGCATAAGCCAGTTTGCTACCACCAGACAGTGCTTTGACCTCATGGGAAGAGTACCTGAGTGCTCTGAGGTGAGGTACAATTCCTTTCTTGGGTGGAGGGGTTCACACATCCCCCTGGTCTGGAAGAGCAATCTGTAGCAAGGAGCCTCGAAAGCATTGGCGCCTTTATAATGCAAATCTAGCTTCTACTGTTAGAGGGAGCAGTCCCCCTTCCTGTCCTCACCCACTTTTTGGTAGGAGGAGAGCCGGGAAAACTTAGAAAGAATAGAAAGTGAGCTGCCAACTTCATCCCTCATATTCTGGAGGCGAGGTGAAGTACACTTTTTAGTGCCCATCATCTTGAAAATGGTGGCACTTATCCAATCAGGGCTAGGACTGTGTCCTGCTCCCTCAGGAGGTGGACATAAAAGATGTAGACACCTCGGGTGAGGAGCCCATTGACCACTACCTGTCATTCCCTTGTAACACCCTTAAATCTAGTGTCTAGGTGACATCCCCAGATCCTGAACTTCAGTTCCTGATGACTTAAGAAGAGGCGGATAACACAGAGTTGCACCAGCAGAGAAGACAGCAGAGAACTACTGATCAGACCCCAGCTCTACTGGCCTGTCAGCAGCCCTCGACTATCCTGCACAGAAAGGCGATCCGTCCTGCAGCCCATCAACCTCCAGAAGCTTGGGAGGACTGCCTCCCTTCAATAAAGTAAATATATAGGTGAGCAACCCAATATACCCTTGCGGGCTCGGGCAAGGTTAGTTCAAAGAGAGTTGGCCAGCAAGGGGTTTTGTTGATTAGCTAATTAACAGCACCATAGGGACCTGCATTACATCATTAGAGTACCCGGATATGGAATAAATCAATGGCTGTTTTGGATTTATTGAAAAGAGTCTGGTAAAATCAGAACAACACAGTGTTACCACACTAACACCATATATACATTAAATAAAAGAACGGAAAGACCAGGATTTTGTGTTATTTGAGAATTATTATTCAAATGAGGAAGGGTACATACAAAGATATTATTTAGATATTCAAGGTATTGGTAGTATCATCCTTAAACATATCTAAACATTAAGTCCAAACTGCTCAAACATAAATACAATGATTTCAACCCAAAAATCAGAAGAAAATCAAAGGAAGGTAAAGACACAAAATATGCAGAGATGGACTGAAGTAGTCGACGTTTCGGTCTTTTTGAAGATTTTCACAAGACCATCATCAGGACAGAAAGGTTATATATACAAATGATGACCCTTTAGATTTCTTGAGTGTACGTCTATAGGTATTTAAGACGACCGCAACACTTTAAATCGTGGCGTTGGTTCAGGGCAGACAATGATTCTCAAATGCCCAAATATCACTCTTGATTTACATAGGAATGCTGTCTGAGATTTCCACCAGGGAATACAGAATGAGTCCTTTTCCCAGCACACTTGTAAATTTGTAATTAGAGGTATAGAACGTGGCCGCATCCGAGAAAGCTTCAAGCAGGTTCTTTTGATGTCAGACCTTTTAACTAGAAGATTACAGCACAGTCATTTCAGTTAGTTTTCACTTGCGCAAAGAGCAAAGCAAAGTTCATATGTCTTTTCCAGTAAAAATATGTACAATGAACTTTGTGTGACATCCTTAGCTCTACTCCGTGTTCATCTAAGAGGCAACCTTATGACGCTTCAGCAGACTCTGACCTTTGTACTCTTCTTTGTAGTTTGGGAAAATCTACTAAGTTATTTATCTTATAAGTGATCAGTTCAAACTCCATAATAATCACTTTCAGGATAAATTGACTCAATCTGTGTAGTAACAATGCAATTTTAAAACTCACACAACCAAAAAGTTCAGTTCAGTGAGGTTCAGTGGATAAGAATTGCTATAGCAAAAGGTGCAAAATGCTCTCTCCCAGTCATTGACAGCTAGGAATGTCCATTCAGGTGAGGTACTCTAGCACTCTTTGATCTCCTTACTGTTGGTCCTTCTTCACTTAGGCCAGATTCTTCAGTATCTTCTGGGATAGTGTGTGACACATGCACTTCCATCAAACAGCGTCTCCTTCTCTCCTGTCTTCTTAGTCACTAGTCTCCAGGTAAAACTCACATTACTACTGCACTACGCCCTTCGCCAGGATCTGAATCTGGCACAGTCAACACTACAGGTTGGGACCCTTCTGTACCTACTTAAACTGTTGACTCTCTCAGACCCTCCCCCCTTTCAGGCCGCACAAGTGCTATCTCAGCTTTTAGCTGATCCCCAATAGCTTGACTAACCTGCTCCCTCTGTCTCACTGTAACCACCGGCACATCAGGAACAGGTGCTATCAAATCATCAAGGGGACAAGGGACTCTGTGAGTATGATCGGTGTGTACCCAGTTAGGGAGACCTCACTTCGCAGCTGGCGTGGTGGCTAAAATCCCCTGGTAGGGGTCACGCCACTTAGGCTCAAAGCACGATTTGCACATGCTTTTCACCATAACCTTGTCACCCGATCTGAGAACATGACACTGCTCCTGTTGAGGCGGACTGTAGCCTCTCTAACCTTGTGAGATACAGAACGCAACACATCAGCCAGTTCTTTGCAGTGATCAAGAATCATATCATTTGTAATGTTCACAAGGAATTTTGCAGGCACAGCTGGCAGTCTCATGGCGTACTGCGTAGACTCATTGACGCAAGAGACAAACCATAAGGCCATTTCAGGTATGTCAAAGCACACATTTTAGCCAGTCTGGATTCCAAAGTACTGATGCCTTTCTCCACAATTCCATAAGCCTCTAGTCAATAACTGCTGTGAAGCTTTTGCTTGACTTGCAATGCTACACACAACATCTTCAGGACCTCATTATTGAAATGAGTTCCTCAGTCTGACTCCAGAGAAGTCTAAAAACCAAACCGCTAAAATAACTTCCTCAACAACAACTTCACCACTGTAAGACTATCATTTCTCCTGGTCTACTAAGCTTCAACCAAACATGAGAATATGCACATAGTCACAAGGACATACCTCAACCCATTGCATACAGGCATCTCGAAAAAGGCCAGTTGCATCCTGTTGAAGGGACCTCCTGATCTCCCTATGTGACTCAGTGTTACTGCTGTTCTTCTGACTACAATCTGCTGTTGGCACACAACACATCTGTGACACAATCCTTCGGCCATCGGTCTAAATTTTAGGCTAAACCACATTTGCCTAAACAGCCTCACCATGGCATCTCTCCCTACATGTGCAGGTCCAGGATAATGTCTCGCCGTTGACGGTACCAAGCTATCTGGCAACACAGATTTTCCATCTCCTGAAACCCATATTTCATCCTCATTTCTTTTGGTACCACCTAAAACCCAAATATCATCCTCATTTCTTTTGGTACCACCTGCTCTAATCCAGACTTGTTGTCCTGCTTTTGACACTTCTTCCTATAATCTCTTAACTTCCGCCCAAGTATCAACTTCGGTCAACAACAGATTGCAATTTGTGGCATCTTATTTCTCATTGTGATGCTCCCCGTAAAAGGTGCAAAAGTTTAGAGTGAAACATCTTGCTGTTTCATCAGCATACCTATTGCCCACTGGCACATGGTCAGTGCCCTTTCGATGTACAGAACATTTCACAACTGCAATCTGGGAAGCTAACTGTACAGCTTTCAAAGGTTTATGAACACTATCACCATTTTATTTGGGAGACCCTGAAGAGGTCATAAGCCCCCATTATGACCATAACTATTCAACGTTGTGAATGAGACCAAAGCCATACTGACTATCAGTGAAAGTTGTCACTCTCAGCTGGTCTGAAACACAGAAAGCACAGTAAGAGCAATCAATTCGGCCACTTGTGCTGAAAATACTCCTTGAAGCCTAGAGGCTCCAACCACACCTAAGACAGTACAGAATACATAGGCAGCTCTAAGGTTTTCACCATGGTCTCATAAGCAGGAGTCAACAACAAACATCACATAATCTGGTTCAGGTAGTGGCACATCTTGCATGTCAGGTCTCAGCTTGGTGCATAGTTCAGTAACATCAATACAGTTATGCTCAACTTCACCTTCAATAGATTCACTCACAGGGATGAGCAAAGGGGTATCAGGATGTAGAAAAGTACATCTCCTCAATGTGACATTGTCTGAGCCAAGTATGAATTGTTCATACTTGATGATTCAGCTATTAGTTAGGTTTTGGGTTCTTGTACGAGTTAAATGGACTTCTACAGAGTGAGGGACACACATTGTCAGCAGATAACCAATGACAATGCTTTTGCACTGCTCGATACTGCCCCCTGTGGAGGACACATCTTTGAGATAGCCAGGCAAAGCAGCAGCTACAGGATTAAGTGTGGCAGAAAAATATGCTAACATTCCTGTGCATCTGGATTAGAACTGAAAGAGTGCAGCCCTGCCTCTCACTGCAAAACAAAGCAAAACATTTATTATAATCAGGCACTCAGAAACCTTGGGCATGGCACAGATATTCTGTCAGCTCCAAGAAGGCACACATGCAGCTGTCATCCCATGGTACCGGATCTGACACTTCTTTGTGTGTCAGCCTCTGTAAAGTCTTTGCCATTAGTGAAAAGGTGGGAATGCACTATCGACAGTAGCCCACCATTACCAAGAACATTCTCACTTTATTGTGGGTTGTTGGCGGATTCATTTTCAGAATCACAGAGATTCTCTCTTGAGACATCTTCCTTAGTCCTTTCTCAGGTGATGTCCTAGATATTTGACTTCTTTCTTACATTACTGCAATTTGGTCAGGGGCACTTTATGTCTATTCTCAGCTCAGTGGTTCAACAAGGAAATTGGCTCTCTTGTACAAGCCTCTTGCATATTTGAAGCCACCAGTAGGTCATCAATGTACTGGACAAGGACTGAGTGATAGGGCATCACCAGAGACTACAGATTCCTTTTGAGTATCTGTTTGAAAAGTGATGAACTATCCATATACCCTGGTGGTACTCTGCACCATGCCAAAACACGGCTTCTGAAATGGAAAGTAAAAGGGAACTGCCTATCTTCATGCGGTGGTATAGAGAAGAAGGACTAACACAGATCAATGACAGAGAACCATTCACATGGAACCTGAAACAAAATCCCAGCTGTTTTTGGTACCATAGGACAACAAGGAACAACTATGGAGTTTACTTTTCGCAGGTTTTAGACAATGAAATATTTTCCACTGAGGTTTTTTTTAAACCCATGATGGGAGAGTTACATATACTCCCCATAATCTCTTGCAGAATTCCTTGCTAAATCATTGAGGAATCACAAGAATAATGCCAGTAATGGATTCAGGTGTCAGAGTGTATTGTGGAATTCCTGGGTACTCAGCATTAAGCTTTACTGTCAAACCGGGCCGATCATTTTTTGTCAACATGGGGTACAGTCCGATTTTAGATATCTATCTGCCAAGTTTAAAGGCAATGCCTTTATCATGAGTGTGAAACTCAATTTCATATGGGGTATAGTAAATAGAATAATTCACCTTTCAGCTTGCACAAGAGATCTTGTCCAAGCAAACTGACAGGAGTTCAATCACACACCGCAAATCAGTGATTCTCCTCCTATTTTGACAGTGAATGCTTCCGAAACTGTATAACAGCCAGCTAACTGTTCTACTGTAAACTCCTCTTACCAAGGAGAGAGTAGTTCCTGGCAACAATCAATCATGACCACCCTGTCCCATTAGGGATCATGGAAGCAGTACAGTAGTTTTTGCTTAGTTACTCGTGCTCACTTTGTCTCAGTGAGATACACAGAATAAATGGTGGGGACGTTTTCAATAAGCATTTATTGAACCAACGTCATTCTATTGTAACATAAGTGTGCTGAAACAACCATAAGACAGAAACAGATATTTATGATTATAAGCACCAACAGAGTAAATGAATGGTAGATTTCTACCACAGTGCTAAAAACAATTAATACAGGCAGGTATATAAATACATGGCAGTAATAATGCGTACGCCTACGATGCAACCCTAACTAGATGTACCTAAGTGTACCTAGCATGTATGTAGGTTTAGAGCCAAGAATCCCCCTAGACTGGAGACAACCCCAATACTTGAAGTGAGAGACCGTGGGACCCCGTCTTGGTCTCGAGATGGACACCCCGCAAAGGATGTCAGACCACTGCATGCTGGAGTGTCTGCGTGCAGGTACCTCAGCATCTCGCATCAGTGTGCAGCATGGAAGTCTTTCCCCTCTGCCTGCCTTGGCAAAGATATGGTGTATATATTCCCAAAAGTTACCCTCAGGGGATACTACCTTGCTGTGTCATGTCGGTCGAGGATGACGGAAGGGATGACCCATATACATAGTTATATGCAGAAGATGGTAATCCTGCTGTGGTTCTGAGAATCTTCATGCATAATAAATGAGGCTAGTTTTCAGGGAAAATCAACACAGCATTTTATGCAGCTCTTAACTAGGTAAAACGTCAATACCAAAACCGGTTATGTGGTGTAATGGTACTGTACATGTAGGTGAAGGGTTTGGAGACTACTCAGGCCTATCTTGGGTTACCCTATGAAACACAACACTGCATCATCTGAGCTTGGGGTACACTGTGATTATAAACTCTCTGTCTCTGTACTTGCTGTGTCTGAATCATAATATTTCCTTGTGATTGCACAAATACACCATTCTGTACCTGATTGCCAGTAGCCATGTTACCAGTATTAAATCGACATTTGCGCTTCCAATGCCCTAACCTACACCAGACGTTGCAGGGATTAGTCTTCTTCCAAGTCGGCATATCAACATTTTTACTCGGATCAATCGGAACACCTTATCTTCTACCTTGCTGTTGAAACACATTACCAACTTCCATCATCAGGACTCCCTGACCAGTATTCCCAACAAACTTCTGATTCTGACCTCGCTTTGCAGCATTCATTTGTGCAATCATTAATTTTTCCTTGAATTACTTGTGTTTCATTTCCAATGAGTCACTACAGTATTTGGTGTATCTCAATTTCTAGTCAATACACTTACTCGGCCAACAAATCAAAATGCTACTGAATCAAGGAACTAACCTCTGATTTCAATCCATACACAAACCATTGAGCAAAATGTCCAATATACTTTGCCTCAGTAGTCTCTGTTCCTCTGAACTGTTTAAACATCCCCAGATGTACATTGACTGGGACAGCTTTTGCAAAACTTTATTAGCTTCCTGTTGATGAGAGGATTTCCTTTAAGGTTCTATGTTTTGTACATAGAATCCTCAACCAGAAAGGGCCTCGCTATCTCATTACTTTGATCAAATGATATCTCCCAAGTCGATGTCTGAGATCATCAGGAACTGCTTTGAATATGATTCCAGTATTTAGCAGGACGTCAAGGTGGCAGCTCTGTTATCTTTTTGGCTGCCAAACTTGGAAATCGCCTACCGCTTCATCTCAGGTTGGAACCCTCTGATGTCCTCTTCTGAAAACATTTGAAAACCTGGTTCTTCAGAAACACTTTGGTTCATTAGTACTGATGTGGGTGCTCTTGCTTGGCCTGCAGCTGGAACCTAGTGTGGGGACAATCCGGATTGGAGTAACTATGCTCTCTATAAATCTCTAACATAACATAGTAAGTGTCTACAGACTCTATGGGTGTTCTGTCAATCTTGTTCTAATCAATCTCTTTAGGATAGATTTTCATTTTAAGAAATGTAATCCCCTAATCATACTTTTTCATTACCAGTAGGGATAAAGAATGTGATACAGGGTGTCTCTTCGGCTCCACTTCGGGCCAGTCTATAGTAACTTTACATTCAATCAACAAATCACCTGAAATCACTGTCAAATAAGGTATTCAAATCCTTCCATAGGACTTTTTTCAGATTTTTATAAATCAATCAACCTGTCTGTATCATTCCAATGGGTTCTCTCCTAATTTCGGAAAATTGTTTGTGGATGATTCAAGATCAGCCCTGCTCTACGGCATATGGACAAAAACTCCACGAGGCACTTCTCTCATGGGAAGCATGTGTACATCCTCATCTTCTTCTTCTGTTCCAGGCGAAGTCATTTGTAACCTTACATTCTTCGGTTTCTTTTTCTTTAACCATTAATTAGCTCATCGGGCCTGCTTTGGCACTTTGAAGGCCTTGAGAAAGTTCCTCCTCTTTCTCCCTGGTCCTGCTAAGGAAACAGTGGTGCGTGCTTTAGTTTTATTGCGCCTGGATTATGCGAATGCTCTGTATGTGGGCCTCTTGTGGTACCTGTTACGCAAACTGCAGGTTGTTCAAAATGCGGCCGCCAGACTTTTGCTTGGCCTATCTAAAGGGTGCAGTGTGCGCTCGCATTTACGCTCCTTACACTGGCTTCGAGTGGAATCGTGAATTCAATTCAAGGTGCTGTCCATTGCCCATAGGGCCCTGTATGGTAATGGCCCGAGGTACTTGCAGGATAGATTTGTTTTCTATTCCCCAGCTAGACAGCTGAGATCCTCTTCTGAGCTCCTGATGCAGACCCCCTGATTTAGGCGCCACAGGCTGGGAGGCTGCTCACTTGTTTGGAAAGCTAGTGTTGCCTGGAATGCCCTTCCCTGGGCGCTTCAGAGCATTCAGGATTCTGTGTTGTTCAAAAAACATCTTAAAACCTTCTTGTTCTAGCCGTCTTTGGTTCCGCCTGCCTTCACCTTTGCAAGCGCCGGGACACTCCACGTAGTAGCTGAGCGCGATATAAATGTATCTAACGTAACACATAACATAACATCTACCTTCTCATTTATCTAGCTCACTACACTTTGGAACATAAGCAATTCATTCTCTGATCTGTATTTTCATTCTTTTTTTTCAGAACAATTTTTATTTCATTGACAACTGGCATATAGGACACTGTCCCTCAAAACACCGAAGGACCAGTGAGCAAGTATCAAGGCATTGCATACATTTCAGTTCATCAACATTTTTGAAGTAAAACAACACCCCCAACCCCCACCCCCTGCCTCCCACCCCAGGTCCAACCCCCTCCCTTCACAGTGTCTACAGAGTCCAAGAGCAAAAGAAAAAAGATCATGTCACTACCAGTGGGCACTCCCATTCACCCGGGCTCAACTGAGAATTGTTCGGCATCAGCGTTCTGTTGCGCAGGCGGGTCCAACCATAGCCCCCCGTACTCTGCCCATCACCTCCATATCTTAAAATGTTTCCGGGGGCAGCCCCTGGCCTTAAACACTGGACGCTCCAACCCCATGCAAAAATCCAACCCCCTCTTCCACACTTCCAGCAAAGGGGGGCCTGGGGTCCTTCCAGGCTCGAGCAATGTCTCTTTTGGCTACAGTGAGGCCTAGGACCAGTAGGTGACGCTTATATATGTTTCCTCCAACTTGTTCCATGATATGCAACAGGCCCAGCTGCGGCGTGCGAGGAAGGTCCCAGCCCAGCACCTCAGACAGGCAATTCCACACTCCCACCCAGAATCTCGAAAAATTTTCGCATGACCATACCGTATGGATAAACGTGCGCACCGCTCTCTCGCACCTCAAACACTCAGGGGAGGCAATCAATCCAGCTCTCCACAACCGGTCCCTGGTGTAGTAAGCCCTGTGTAAATATTTGAATTGGATGAAACGTAAGCGCACTGCTATTGCTGCTCCTCTCGGGGCTTCTAGGGCCTCCCGCCAGTCCTCCTCCTCGAACTCCCCGATGTCACTCTCCCATACGGTACGCAATTTGTCTAATGGAGAGGAGCAATGAGTGACCAGCATTTGGTATATGTTGGATATTTTCTTTCCTTCTAGTTCCCCCATGAACACCTTAGCCTCTAAAGGGCTAAATTCAGGCAGCGAGTCCAGGCCCACTAGGGAGGGGGACAGGGCGTTTCGCAGCTGCAAATATCTAAAAAACTGGGTTCGGGCATGGCATATTCCTCACTCAATGTCTGGAACGATTTAAGTGTTGTGCCTTTCATAACATGCCCCAGTGTGGAGATGCCGTTGGCATCCCAACCCGAAAGCCCTCCAAGAACGCCAGGGCTGGCAATTGTCCATTCTGCCACAGCGGAGTCTCTCTCGTCAATTTGTTCCACCACCCCATACGGCGCAGAGCTCCTCGCCACACTTGGAAGACCACCTGGGTAACCACGGGAAGCTTCTTCCTAATGGGAGCGGAATATAGGATGGTATGCAGCAAGTACGGGTCCATTATATAGCGCTCGAGGGCATGGGCCGGGTCGCCCCGGTCTCCGTACCACCAGTCGTTGAGTACCAGCAGATGAGATGCTTGATAATAAGATAAAATATCCGAGGTGGCTAGACCCCCACAATATGTAGATAAAAAGCAAGTACGAAGGGCCACCCTCGCAGCGCCACCGGCCCAGAGAAACTGGCTTAACGCCAAGTTCACTTGACGAAACCAATGCGGCGCAATGGGGTATGGAAAGTTTTGCAGCTGATACAGGAGGCGCGGGAGGGCCACCATCTTGAAAATTGCTGAACGACCGTAGATATTCAGGGGCATTCTGGACCATGTCTTAATATCCGATCGTACGCAGTCCCAAACAGGAACCACGATGCGCGTCCATGCCACTCCCGGGACATCAGTCAGGAAAACACCAAGATACTTAATACCGCCAGCCGCCTCCTGCAGCGCGGACGCCCAGGGCCCCCCGTGCGTCCCCCCAACACCCACAGCGTAGATTTCCGCACATTCAAATGTAGGCCTGAAACTTCCCCAAAGATTCGCATTATCTCCAGAACTCTAGGCCCTGACCTGTCTATGTCCGTAAGAAAGAAGAGGACGTCGTCTGCGTAGAGTGCGATGCGATCCGATGGACCCGACTCCCACTCGAGCCCTTGCAACTGCGCGTCCATCCGCACCCAAGCCGCAAGCGGCTCCATGGCCAATGCAAATAAGTAGGGTGATAGGGAACAACCCTGCCTGGTGCCCGTGCCGATGGAGAAAGGGTCCGACACCACCCCCGCCACTCTCACCGACGCCGTCAGATCTGAGTACAGTAAATGCAGATAGGAGAGGAACCGAGGCCCAAGATTTAGGCGGGAAAGAAGCGCTCGGAGATAGACCCAGCTAAGAGAGTCCAAGGCTCTGTCTATGTCGGTCAGCAAAAGCGCCGCCGGGATTCCTGCAGCCCGGGCCGCCTCTACCACTACCTGGGCATGACGAATGTTGTGTCTCGTCGCCCTGTGGGGCATAAATCCTACCTGATCAGGATGAACTAGGTCCGTTATGTAGGGGAGAAGGCGATTGGCCACGGCTTTCGCCAGGAGTTTTGCCTCGAAATTTAGGAGCGAAATCGGTCTATATGAGGAATGAAGTTCGGGGGGCCTCCCTGGTTTACAGAAAACCACAATTTCGGTGTGTCGCCAGTCCGCCGGAAGGCGTCCTCGCTCCCTGGCTGCCTCTAATGCCTTCCTATACCGTACTCCAACTGGAGATGAAAGGTTTTCAAAAACTCACATGGGAATCCATTAGGTCCCGGGGCCTTTCCGGTGTTAAGCTCCCCAAGTGCCGTACCCAGCACCTCCAGTGATAACGGGAGCTCCAGCCGATCTCGACCCTCATCTGGGAGCGCGTGAGGCGGGAGGTCGGCCAAGAATTTGTCAACATCCTCCACGGGGAGAACTTCCTGAGGGGCATAAAGGGCCGCATAATACTGTGCGAAGCTGGCTGCAATATCCTCCGGGGTCGTCACCGGATCCTCCCGCTCGTCGCGGAGCCCCGGCAAGGACTGCGCATGGAAGGTATTTTGGCAGAGTCTGTAAAGCATGGAACAAGACTCATCTCCCCACTGATAGATTCGACTCTGCGTGGCTAACCACAATTGGCGCGCCTCGTCCAGCAACAGGGAAGAATAGGATTGCTGTGCTAATAGCAGCTGCCCCACACCCTCAGTCGTATCCCCAGTGTTGCTCTCCCCCTCCAACTCTCGAACTCGCCCCGCCGCTTCCTCCATGGCCAGTCTATGGGTCCTACGGGCTCTCGCAAACCAGGCGATGTCGACTCCCTGGATCACGGATTTTAGAGCCTACCAACAGGGTGGCGGTGTCCATGTCGGGCCCATCATTGTCCTCCCAATAATGAGAGATGGCCTCCCGAATGTGCGACTGATAGTCTTCTTGTTGTAAGTGCCACGCAGACAGTCACCTCCGAAAGGGCCGACTCTTCCTGTCAAGGTTTAAGTTCAACGTCACAGGGGAATGATCGGAAAGACCATGTGGAAGAATAGACGTGGAATCCACTCTCCCTATCCAGGGGGAGGGAACGAACAAGTAGTCCAACCTAGAAAAGGACTGGTGCACCGCGGACACGTAGGAGTATTCGCGACCCAGAGTATGTTGGTATATCCACGAGTCAATCCATCCCATTCCCTGCACCATAGCAGGTCTGAATCCGAAGTCCCGCACACCCCTTAGAGGCTATGATGTCGGATTTTGGGAGTCTGCAGCCTCGGCAGCGTCCGCAGCGTCTTTTCAGGGGGAGGATTCTTCTTTGTGCGGGACCTCCAATTGCTCCTGCTTCGTGACTGCCCAGGGGTCCGAGGAGGCCCCGCTGCGGAGGATGAGTCTGAGTCCCGACCTGGGGGAGTGTGCACTCTAATCCAGACAGTCTCGTCTGTCCATGCAAAAACTTCCTCCGGAGTGTTGAAGAATTGGGTCTTGGATTGGAAGACCACCCGCAGGCTGGCCGGGTACAGCAGGGCGTACTGGATGTTTAGGCCCTGCAATCAAGCCTTAGCTTCAGTGAAGGATTGGTGCTGCTGCTGTACCAACCTGGTGTAATCTGGGAATATAAGGATTTTATGGTTTTCAAACTGCAGGGGCTCCATCAAGCACGCTTGCCTCAAGATCGTGTCGCGGTCGTGATAGTTAAGTAGTTTGGCGATCACTGGTCTGGGACGAGCTCCCGGCGGAGGTTTTTGAGTCAGCGCTCAGTGCGCGCGTTCTTTAACAAAACAACGCGAAAGGGAATCCAGAGGGAGCAACCCTTCTAGCCAGTGTGTCAGGATAGAAGGCCTCCATGTCCCCCTTCTCACAGCCCTCCGGAAAGCCAACAAAGCGGAGGTTATTTCTGCGTGCTCGTCCTTCAGCATCCTCGACCCTTATGGCTGGGCCCTTCTGTATCCCCTCCATATGGGCCACCTTCCTTTTCAGGGTCACCACGTCGTCCTCCACTCCCGTGATTCTTGTCTCTGCTTCTGTAATGCGAGCCACCGCGTTGCGCAAGTCCTGGCGCAATAGCATAACATCGGCTCCAACCGCCCCAATTTTTGCGTCCAACATGTCTCTGGACTGAGTAATCGCCGCCATGAGGGCAGCGTTATAAGGGCCCAATGTTGAGGTGTTCCCGGCCGCTACTGCACTCCCGGTCGACCCAGTGAATTTGTCTATTAGGCCTTGCTTCGAATTGTGCCCACTGTTGCTACCCCTCCTTCATGTTGGTCTGTAGGTGTAGACCACAAGTCCAGGGTGTGTAGATATAAGTTCCTAGGCCTGTGAGTTCGGCCACCAGCGCCGCACCTCCGCCCTACGCCGGTGGCACTGCGTCGATCCCGCAACTCCCTGAACGCCTAAGGCGTCGCCGATCACCCCGTCATGCAGGAAGCCCACGAGTGAGGAGCCGTCCAGGCTGCGCGGCCAGACCCGGCCGAGCCCCCTCGGGGAAGCTGCGCCAAGGAAAGAAGTCCAATAGGATTTTGGGGGGGAGAGGGGTGCCTCGCCTCGCCCCCCGGCCAGCACCGTCCCCGCGATCCGACCCGACCGCCGAGTGGGGTCTGTGCGATCTCCGTCTCCACTACACCACACCTGTAGGGGAAGTTGGGGTGGTTCAGCCACGCTGTCCGGCACTGAGACCCTCTCCCACCGTGTCTTGAATCACACAGCACAGGCTCAGGCACCGGAGGGCCCGGACCGCTCTCCTCTCCTCTGCCACGCCGGCCGCGTCTCACTTCCGCCCGGCGGCCCGAAACTCAAGGCCCCGGCTCTCCACGTGCAGCAGGCCGCACCTCGTCGGTGCTCGGATCTCCGTCCAGCAGTCAACTCCAGTCACCAAATTACAGCCAAGGCACCGCTATCGGTTCAGATTGCCAAATCATCTGGTTAGGGCGTCGTAGGGTCAGGAAGACACAGGATTTTCGCCGGATAAGTGATCGGCGGGACGGAGCTCGCTTAGGCTGCGTCCGCCATGTTCGCCGCCGTAGCCACGCCCCCCTGTAATTTCATTCTTGACGGTCTCATGCTTGCGAGATCTTTGTTACTAAAGCTTAACCTGTAACTTCTTTGTAAGGCTTTAGATTTCTGCAAATCAAATCCATATCTGTGCCAATTCAGGCAATCTCTCATGTACCTATCCTACACGTTAGGTAATGTCTTTACATATAAACAATAGTTCATCAGCTTTGTAACATGTCAAGAGTTCTAAATATCTTTTCTTCTAATTCTGCTTTCAAATGAACCACATCCATTACCCTTCCTCTCTCTGGGACCTTAGTATTCCCTCCACTGGCTCCAGGATTCCAACTTTACTTCAGAATGTCTATGCCTCTAATTCAACCAACAAATTCTTTAGTAGTAAGACTTGGTTGTTCTGCTGGGGTATTAAGAATTATCTCTCCCCTATAGGTACCACTACTTGCATTAGGTGGTGAATTCAAAAGGGATATATAAGAGGTTGGCGTTACAATTAGCCTGATCGATACCATCCAAAAAGTGGTAGCACGAATGGCCCTAGCTAGAATTCAGGGGTGGATTGAGCAAAACAACATACTCTCCCCCATGCAGGCAGGGTTTAGATCAGGCACCAGCACCCTAGACCAGGTGTTTCGGCTCACTATGATATACTGGAAGGTGGCCTTTTTGGGCGGGGGTGTCATCTATGCTGCCTTTGTCGACCTTCGGTCGGCATTTGACTTGGTTCCCAGGGCCAAACTTTGGGATGCCCTAAGAAGCATGAAATTTCCCCCAGATTTATTAGACCTGGTTAGACGCCTTCATGAGGACGACTTTGCGCGCGTAAGATGGGGCAACCAGGGTCAGGTGACCGCTAGCTTCCCTGTAGAACGTGGTGTCCGGCAGGGTTGCGTGCTGGCCCCTACCTTGTTCCTCCTGTTTATTAACCGGGTGGTTGCTTTTTTTTCAACGAAACTCACACAGATGCACCTACCCTGGGGGGCTCAAAATATCCCATGCTAATATTTGCTGATGACACCCTGCTCCTTTCAAGGACCCGTAGCGGCCTGCAGGCTGCTTTAAACAGATTTGCTGAGTTTTGTTCACAAAATGACCTTCAAATTAATGCAGACAAAACCAAATTTATGATTTTTAACAAAAACAAGCCCATTACCAGCTCATTCTCTTTAGAGGGCGTTCCAATAGAACAGGTCAAAGTCATGTCTTACTTGGGCGTGACCTTGGACCACCAACTCACATGGAAACCCCAGCTGGAAGTGTTAACCCTTAAGTTTATTCGCCTTACAGGGTGTCTGTTAAAGGAACAGAAAAAATCTTTGACGAAACGCATTACACCTGCGTTAAAAATATACGATGCCAAGGTGAATGCGGCTACCCTGTATGGTGCGGATATCTGGGGATATATAGGTTTGTCGGCTCTTACTAATGCTCAGAATAAGTTCCTCCGGAAGCTAGTGGGTCTCCCCCAATCTTTCCCCATTACTCCTTTGCTTTTAGATTTAGGTTGCAAACCGTTGGGTGAGATGGCTCAGTACCGTCTTGTTGCTCTTTGGCGTCGCCTCTGGACGACCGAAGAACTTAGCTTATTTGCCCAAGAACTAGGTGAGGTCAGAGCATTGTGGGGTGCTCAGAAAATTCCATGGCTACGGGAGGTTAAGCAGATATTGTATCTGATGGGCCTCCCAGAGCTATGGCTACATCCAGAATGCTCAAGCTTCCCATCAAAAGCGGAATTCAAAGAGCTTTTTTGGGCTGTTAAAAAATCCGCACTGGTCTCCCTCTCATCTGCCAATAACCTAACAGGTCAGTTTCTTATGCACAAATTAACCCCTTTTCTCGAACCTTACTGGGACTTGATTTGTAAGTCGCTTGATCGCAAGTTGTACCATCAGTTCCGAGTGGGAACCCTACCAATCAAGTCCTTTACTGCAAAGTGGGCAACAAACTCAAGCGACAAATGCCCCTTTTGTCCTGATCAAGTAGAAAGCCTGGGCCATGTATTTTTCGCATGTCCTGCCTATCGATCGCCCAGACTAAAATGGTTGAGACCAATCTGTAAAACTTTAAACTGTGGGGGTAGCCACGCAGCCCTTCTTAAATTAAGAGATCTACGCACTGCTAAATCTGTGATTTGTGTAGCAAAATTTTTGGGTTGCTGTGGCTTATCCGTGTAAAGAATCTGTAAATCATTTTTATTAATTTTAATGCTTGTATACCATATCTTATGTATTGGGGGATTTATTGTACAATGTTGTATACTAAAAATGCTTTTTTTTACTTGCTGTCTTTTATGAATTTTTTTATTCGAAATAAAGACTAATTGAACTGAACTGAAGTACCTTTGTCCTAGGGGTACTTAAATTCACATTCAGAATCTTGTTAGCTCTAGGCAGGAAAAAAGGTGACGATCTCTGGGAGAATCTTATAATTGGGTCACAACCTGACTCAACGTAGGGGCTGCACTTACAGCACATAGGCTAATTCCTTGTGCCTGAACTATGGGAGTCTGAAGAATTGGTTCATTGTTGAGCCCAATTAATTGCTAGCTCTAACATTCGTTCCAGTAGTGACAGCCAAAGTATGTGTAGTATTTCCTACTGATCCAGGCTAATGCAAAGGAGCCAGAAGGACCAATTGTGACAGGAACAGTCAATGCATTTGGAAAATTCAGAGCACATGAATTTGAAAGGGCTCTTGTTCCTGAATTTAATTCAATCGGATTTTGATTCGTATTCACTGGTGCCATAGGCACATTAAAAGTCTCACCAATAGGTACATTATTTGCTCCACCAGTATGGGTTACATTGTATGGAGGTGGACAGTTTAACAATAAATCAGTTATAAAGTCCTCATTTAAATCATTGTCACTGTCCTCGTTTATATGCTCTGCATCACCTGTCTCTTTCTTCTTTTTCCTTGCATTTACCTTTCCCTTCTTCCTCCCTTGTCAGAGGAGGATATAGTCTAGCTCTCTCAGTCATGTCAGTTCTCCAGGGTTTCTGCTCTGCATCCAATCTAGCATCCGCACAGGTGTCTATGCCTTTCTTGACCTTTCCTTGAAATCTCCCTCTGTGTCTAAGGTGGGCTGTATGTTTCCAATCATTAAGTGCTTCATATTGTGTAGATCTAGGAGGTGGTTTCATCCCATACAGTGTTCTCCTTAAATGTTCAATTATTCTCAAATTAAATGTCCCATAATGAGGAAAAGTCAATGCCCCATCTTTGTCAGTGATCTTATGCCACTGTGCGAGCCAAACACATGTGTGAAGACCCACGTCTATCACCATAAAAGGACCTGGTGTATCTTCAGGTGGTGCCTCCTCCACCTTCCCAACAGGCCAGGCACAGTCACATCTCCCTTCCCTAGGCTTTGTAAAGCTTTAAATAATTTCCTTTTTGATCAACAATACGCAGTATTTACAAATGATTCTTCGTTGAAACCAGGAAATGATTTTCACCCACAATTCTTTGTTCAGCGATCACAAACAATCACAGCACATCTAATTATGATATATTCAACCAATACCACAGTGACTCTACACCAACCGACCTATAACAGTGCCACGCTCACTCCTTGCAGCAGTTCACCCTCCTTTACAATTTTTCTGAGGGTGTTCCCTAAGCAATCACTCAAAATTGCAAGCAATTTCAACAATTGTGTCTACTCCTCTCAAGAAAATTACAGATTTTACCACACACAAGAAACATTTCACAACCACACTTAATGGCCTATTCTGACATTCACTTCAAATGAAGCCTCGGCCAGCAGGATCTCACTCAAATTGATACATTTCAACTATACCAACCACATGTTATGGTATGTTAAAAAATGTATGTAGCGCATAGCTGCCCCAAAGATGGGGATTCCCAGTGCTAGTCTAAAAGTAAAAAGTACCTGCAGCAATGGCCTAAGAAGAAAAACCCAAAAGACAACAGTCTTAACGGGAGAAAAGTTAGGTCCTTAAGCCTTCCTGAGAGGCAGGTAGTTCTGAATGTTCAATGATGTAGGGGGGAAGTGTGTTTCAGAGAGATGGGGCTTTTGCACAACATGAACGACATCCCGCTCTTACTCGCTTGACACGAAGGACAGTGACCAGATTAAGGTCGGTTGGACGTAGGGGCATGAAGGGCGATACCGGGATAGCAGGTTAGACAGAATGGGACCCCCAGGGTAAACAGGTTCTTGTGAGTGGTACACAAAGTCTTGAAGTGCACACGCTTCACAGCAGGAAGCCTGTGCAGTTTGCAAAGAAGACCTGAGGCAGGGCCAAATTCTGGAAGGGAAAACAGCAGTCTGGCCAGCTGCAGCTTTTTGAGCCAGATGAAGTCTTCTAAACAGAGACCTGTTGACTTCCAAATATAGAATATTGCAATAATCTAACCGAGATAGACAAGCTGCTTGAAAGATGATTTGATTGGTGGAAGGACGAATGGGCTTGAAAGTTCGCAATTAGCCCGAAACATGTGCTTGCCACCGACTGTGCCTGCGTTTCAAAAATATAAGGTGCTATCCACCCAGACACCTAGATTATTTACAGAAGTCCTGGGTAGAGGGGAGGATCCAGGTGAGGGGGGCACCAGTGATAGCCCCAAGAAGGGCAATCTTTTGCTAATATGAATATTTCCGTTTTACTCGTGTTTAAGCTTAAGCAGTTTGCATCCAGCCACTATGAGACAGCAAGCATTCACCTTTGAAAATTGTCCAGGTCTAACCTGGGATTGTCAGAGAAAGAGAGCCGACTTTGGAGCTAGGAAACCAAGGTTCGAGCCTCTGGGTCGACTCCACATCCTGACATTCTGGGCAAAGCACTTAATCTTCCAATGCCTAACAAAAAAATGAATGTGTCCTTGTGTAACCTAACTGGTGCACATGTAAAGCGCTCCAATACCTTCTGGTCGAGTTCACACTATATAAATCTGCAAAAAATAAAACAAACAAGGGGGGGGGCGGAGCTTGCTGGCGTCCATGCAAGACGTGTGAGTGCTGAGCTCCTCGCCTGAGCCCCTTTAATATCCATCAAACTGATCCTTTTTGGCACCTCGCGGTCTCCAGCGAGAGCGGAATTTGCTTCTACGACCCCTGGAGCTGCTGGGGGCACCTTTCCTGATCGAAATCGGTGGTGGCATCGATCACCGGACCGGCGGTGTTTGGAGTTGCGGACCAGGCCGCAATCCGCGGACTATCCTTGGGGGCTGCCTGCCCTGCGTAACGCGACGTGCGGCGTGAGGTTCCTGCGTGGCCCCGTCCTGCCGGACGACCCACTACCCTGTGCGGTTTCTGGACCGGTCATCACCAGTGCCAGTTCACTGTGGCCCCTCTGCCTCGTGTGTGTTTGCTGCGACCCCTTGGTGGAGACCTGGGGCTCCCTGAAGTGACCTACTGGCTGGACCGCGGGAAGTAGCGCCCTACTGCTGCCGGTTGACGGGCTCCACCGCAACTCGGATTGCCCCGAGGACTGGAAAGACACTGGTATTGGGCCGTGTGCTTCTGTGTGTACTGGCGCTTCTCGACACCCCGCGGTGTGCCCTGCACCGTAGTGTGACACTGGAGTTTGGGCTTCTCCCCTTGGACTAGTCTGTGCCACGAGGCTCGCGGCCGCCATCTTTGGCCGTCGTCCCCTGCTTTGCTCCGGACTGCTTCGCGGAGTTTGCTCCCCTGGCTCTTCTCCTACGTCGAGCCACCTCTTGCTCTTTGCTTGCCATATCTTCTGGGACCTCTGCCATGGTGAAAGGAGACAGAAATCAACCGAAGCTCACGTTCGACCAGCGGAGGCCGAAGGGCGCGGAGAATGCTCCTCCGGAAACATCAGCGCAGGCGGCGGAGGGCTCGCTCTGTGCGGACATTCGTGAGATGCTAGGCGCCATGGAGAAAGGCCTGCAGGACAGTATGTCGGCGATCGGCTCGAAAATCGACGCCTTATCATTCCGTATGGACCGGATGTCCGAAAGGGTGGACAAACATGCGGAACGTTTGGACATGGCGGAGCGTAGGCTGACGGAGGCAGAGGAGGCCCAAACGGAGTGGGATAGGGACCGTAAGCACTGCGGCCGTCTTCTCCAGGTCATACAAGACAAAACGGAGGATTTGGAAGCGCGCTCGCGGCGCTCCAACATCCGCATCACGGGGGTTGCGGAATCCACCAACACCGGTAAGATGGAACTGTTTGTCGAGAAGCTGCTTCACAAGCTCCTGGGGGAGGACGTCTTCTCCCCCATGTTTATTGTTGAACGGGCACATCGCACTCTCGGACCCCAGCCGCAGCCTGGCCTCCCGCCGAGACCAATCATCGCAAAACTTTTGAATTACAGGGACCGCGACCTGGCCCTCCGTCTGGCGCGAGAGAAGGGGGAATTGCAGTTTGAAGGAATGAACATCTCCCTCTATCCTGACTTCACTGCTAGGGTGCAGGAGGAGCGAAAGCGGTTCGCTCCCTACAAGAAACAGATGCGAGACATGGGGCTCGACTACGCCATGCTATACCCGGCGAGACTTCGGATAAATAAACAAGGACATTCGCATTTTTTCACCGACCCGGCTGATCTGAAAAAGTCGCTTAAGGAATGGGCCAAAGAACAGCGCAACAACCCGAGGGGTCAGCGTACGGAGGATGAGGAGGCTAGATCTTCGGAGGGCCAAGGCTGAACTGTCTCACGCTGCGTGGCTTGGCTTGGCTATTTTACTGTCACTGTATGTATTGGATTCCAGTTTTTGATATGACTCTCCTTTGCCTTCACGACATGTTGGTTTGTGCCCCTTAATCTGCCTGGTTCGGGGTGGTGCCACATAATGGGGCTCGAACTTTTGCTGTTCTTCCTTGGTTGTCGGAAGGGTGCCCCCGATGGTATGTAGGGACTGATTATTCGCCACTCTGCTTGTTCTATTGCTGGGGCGTGGGTGGGGTGCCGAACGCTATGGGGGTAGGGCTGGGAGCACCGACTGTTTCTGGCCTTTGTTGGAGTATATTGTTGTCTGGCCAGTACCTCTGCCCCTGCGCTTTCGGCTTTTCGACCCTCTAGGGGGTCCTGGGTTTGTAGTGGGGTGTTTCGGGTGGGTTCAGGGTGGGTAGTGCTAAGCTCTGTCTGACCGGGTTGGGGTTGGTCGGCTGTGGGTGGGTGGCTGTTGGTTGTGCTTGTGTATTCTTGCTGCCATGCTGTTTGGGGTTCAGGGTTTGCCGGGTGGGGGGTATGTTTTTGCCGACTACTGCACTGTGTCTGCCACGCTGTCTGCTCTGCAACATTTTCCTTCTAATCTACCATGTCGACTGTTGAATCATTGAATGCGGAGTGCTCCCCGAGCTCCCTGCGATTACTGTCCTGGAATGTAAGGGGGCTCAACGATTTCCGCAAGCTCAGGAAGGTCTTAGCCTATTTGCATCGACATCACATTGACCTTGCGTTACTGCAGGAAACACATTTGCCACTATCCAGCCCTATGTTACAGGTGAGGGGCCTTGGCCCCGCTTGTGTCGCTGCGGGGTTCACGACACACGCTAGGGGGGTGCTCATATGGGCTAATCCCAAATCCCGTTTGTCACTGACCCGACTGGCGGTAGACCCTGAAGGGAGGTTTGTGGTTGCGCGCTGTGTTGGAAAGGATCATGATCTTCTGCTGGTGAATGTGTATGGCCCAAATTACGACTCCCCGGAGTTCTATGCTTCGCTTGCTGACAGTTGCAGGCAGTTTGTGGGCGCTAGAATGCTGTGGGGGGGGGACTTTAACTTAGTGCTGAACCCGGACCTTGACAGATCTGCGGGCCCCCCTAGGTCCCCTGCTGCTTCTGCGTCCCTCCTTTTGTCGGAATGTGTGAAACTTGATTTGCTTGATGTGTGGCGACATAGACACTCGGGGCGGGGTGGGTTCACTCACTACTCGGCCTATCACAACATTCACACACGTATAGATTATTGGTTTGTTTCCCGCTCTTTGCTAGATATGGTGAAAGCCTGCACGGTTTTCCCGCGCACGCTGTCTGATCACTCGCCCTTGCTCTTGCAACTGGTGGCTCCTCCCAGGAGGATCCCCCCCTTCACGTGGAGGTTCCCCCCGTACTCCCTCTTAGATGAGGTTTTCAGAGGGGAACTCGCCGAAGACATAGAGACCTATTTCGCGACCAATGTGGGCTCAGTGGACAGCGTCCAAGTTCTCTGGGACGCTTTTAAAGTTTTCATCAGAGGGATGACTATGGCGAAACACTCTGGGGTGCTCAAGGCTATCAGGCGACGCCTGCAAGTGCTCGAGACTCAGCTCTCTAGCCTGGATAATCAGGCGGTAGACACGGGGGACGCAGCCAATATGGTCACGCTTAAGTCCCTGCTAGATGAATTTCAGGAGGAGGCGGACAGGGAAATTAAGCATATGGGCAAATACGCGACGGCGCGTGTGTATGGGGAACGGGAGCGGCCTGGTGCACTCCTAGCCAAACTTATGCGCAACAGTAGGCCCCCATTGGTTATCGAGGAGTTGGAGACGGCTACTGGGGCGGTGGTTACGGAGGAGCAGGACATCTTGGCGGAATTTCATGCCTACTACACTGCCCTCTACTCCTCGAGGGACGCACGCCTTGAGGACGAAATAGACGACTACTTGAGCTACATCCGAATGCCCTTCCTAGCTGACTGGCAGAGGGAGTTTCTAATGGCCCCCATTCAGAAAGAGGAGATAACGGAAGCGCTGGAGGGCATGAAATCTGGTAGCGCTCCTGGTGCGGACGGTCTCACGGTGTCCTTCTATAAGGCCTTCCAGGAGCAACTGGTCCCGTACTTGATGCTCTTGTTCGATGACATCTGCCAGCAGGGCAGCATGTCGAAATCCATGAGAGAGGCGTTGCTTATTACCATCCCGAAACCTGGCAAGCCCCCGAATCAGTGTGGCTCCTACCGACCGCTATCGCTGATAAATGTGGACGCGAAGCTGTATGCTAAAGTTCTTGCGACTCGTTTGGCGTTGCTGGTTCCGGATCTGGTTGCCCCGGAGCAGGCGGGATTTGTCCCCTCACGCAATCTCACTTATAATATTCGCACGGTCCTGGGCACAATCCAGCATGTCAAACACGAACACAAAGCGGTGGCCATCTTCTTGGATATGGAGAAGGCCTTTGACTCCGTTGAGTGGCCGTTTATGCTGAGAGTCCTCCGTAAATTTGGCCTAGGAGAGCCGTTTTTGCAAATGTTGAGCGCCCTATACTACAAACCTACTGCGAGGCTAAAGATAGGTAGCCTGGTCACTGCTCCCATCGATATTGGGAGGGGCACACGTCAAGGCTGCCCCCTCTCTCCCCTGCTGTATGCCTTGGTAGCGGAGCCGCTCGCCTGCGCTATACGAGAGTACCACCGGTTTGAAGGGATCAACTTCCCGACGTACCAGATCGGTATCTCCACTTATGCGGACGACACTCTGCTATATGTTCGGGACCCGGAGACTAATCTCTCTGCGGTGCTACGGGAGGTGGTTAGGTTCGGGGCTCTTTCTGGTCTTCGCGTCAACTGGAATAAGTCAGTAGCGTTGCCCCTGACGCCGGTGACGCTCCCTTTCGACTCGGAGTACCCCTTGCAATGGACCACGGATGCTATCCGCTATTTGGGGATACGCATACATACGGACCCGGAAGTCCTGATACGCGAGAACTATGGTGTGGCCTACTCCAAACTGGTAGACGACGTCGAAGTGTGGTCTAGGCTCCCGCTTTCGCTCATGGGCAGGATTGCGCTCATGAAAATGGTGGTACTCCCCAGGTTCCTCTTCCTCTTTGTGAATATTCCAGTAGTCCTCTCCAAGGCTTTCTTCCGGCAACTCACCCAAACACTCGTCCGCCTGGCGTGGGGGGGCAAACAGCCGCGGGTGCAGTGGCAAACACTCACCCTTCCGTACGACCAGGGAGGCCTTGGGGCACCGGATCTGGAGCGATACTACAGACTTGCTCAGGGCGCACACCTGCATACTTGGATTCATGGGGACCCGGGTATCCCTCATGTGAAACTGGAGAGACTCTTTGCAGACCCTGTCCCGCTTCCGGCGACAGTGTGTTATCCACCTGATAGAAGGGTCGGCAATCTGGACTCTATAGCCACCACGAATCATGCTTGGCATGCACTGATTGGCTCCCGGGATTGCAAGCTGCTGTATTCACCTTTGCTCCGGGTAGAATGGGCGGCCTGGCTGGCTCCGCTGACTGAGAAGGGCGTCCTGAAGGCACTCCGTGACCTAGGCATTCTTACCATGGGTGATCTCTTCTTAAACGGCACTCTGAAAACGCTGCAGCAGGTCCTTCACTCCTGCCCCGGGTCAACGCTGCTTCATAGTTTTCAATATCACAGGGTTCGTAGAGCGGCCCTTGCCGTTTTAGGCCCGGACCTGGCTGAGCCGCCGGAGGTCCCGGAACTCACCTATGTCATCAAGACCCCCTCCGCTCGCAAACTGATCACAGCCCTTCGCTCACTGGGTGACAGGCAACGGAAATATCCCCCCTCCAAGGCCCGTTTGGCCTGGCAGGCTGACCTCCAATCTCCCATCTCAGACGACATGTGGCGTTATTGTGCGACTAATACCAAGAAAATCTCGCTCAATGGTAGGCACCGTCTGGTGCATTTTAAATTCCTACAGCGTGTCTACTATACGCCCGAGAGGCTGCATAGGTATGGCCTTAGAGAGTCAGCGGAGTGTGAGCGTTGCCACTTTCACACAGCAGACTTTCTCCATATGGCCTGGACCTGTCCTGCCATACATAAGTACTGGGTTGAGGTCTTTGCGGGCCTCAGTGCTATCCTCGGTGACACGATCTTGCCTAACCCGGCGCTCGCCTTACTTAGTTTTTCAAAACCACTTCCTGTGGCTATGCGGCGACTAGCGGACATGGCGTTATTGACGGCAAAGCGACTGGTGGCGTTATGCTGGATGCGGGGACCAGTCCCGACTAGAAAACGGTGGGAAACAGACTTGCTTTACTGCTGCACGCAATCAGAGGTGTATAGCGAACTCCTACCTCCAAAGAGTAGGCCCAAAAACTTTTGGGGTTTGTTTCGAGCGTTTCAAAGTGCGAAAGAGGATGGTGAGTCGGATCCTGAGAGTGTGGAGGCAGATTTGTTGCAGGAGGAGGGGGCTGAGTCAGCGGTGGTTGAGGAGTGTGCCGGCTGAAGATCTTACAGTTGTGACAGTGTGGTGATTCGTGCCTGACTGTTTGAGATGTTTCTGCGTTAAGAGTTGCTTGTGACAGCTGTTCTGGTTTATGGCGACCTCTGTCCCCTTCCCAGGGCGTAATCCCGCCCTAGCGGGCGCTTGCTGATCTCCCTTGGTCTGTCTGAGGGACACATGGTTGAGGTACGGGGCGGGTGGTGGGTAGTGGGCACGGGTTTCGGTAGTCTGGCTTGTTCTTTCTTGGGGTGGGTGGGTTTGCTATTGTTTGGGGGGTCCCCTTCCCTTTATTCACCATTCCCTGAATACTTGTTGCTGTTCCCCTAGATTCTGGGTTTCTACGCAGTTCTTCACAGGTGGCTATTTTGATCCTGCCAATCTGGCGCGTCCTGCTCCCCTGGGGTCTGATATTGTTGGTGCGGTGGGGTGTGCATCCTGCTTATGAGTTGCGGTCATCCAATAGTAGATGCTACGATCGATTGCTTATGTACACCTGTTCAACACCTGCAGTTTCGCCGCCAGGCCCTTAGGCTGTTGGTCTTTCTGGCTGTGTAACTTACCCGCACCCGGGGATTGGAGAATGGTTTTTTTCTTTGTTGCCGCCGGCCCCCGGGTTGTAGGCGATGTCGGCTGTGTATGTAACTTGGAAGTGCAATAAAGTATAAATTTAATAAAAAAAAAAAATAAAACAAACAAAATAGGGCACAGAGACGAGCCCTGAGGATTGCCGTGGTGCAGATCATGCAATTCAAAATTGTAGGTGGGGTGTAACCTGAAAAAATAGCTCTGAAAGGAAGGAGACAAATCAAGACAGTGCAGATACGCCAATGCCAATGTCCTGTAGGTGCTGGAGCAAAACTTTATGTGACACTGCATGGAATGCAGCACTGAAGTTGAGCAAAATCAGAGCTGCAGACCTGCCTTCGTCTAAGGTGCTGCAGAGTCGCTACTTTAGCAAGGAAAGGCAGGAGAAAGATTGAGAGGAACTTTTCACTTTGGAAGCATTCAAAGTAGGTTTCTTCAGGATGAGGAATGACCTTGGCATGCTTCCTAGGACCAGGCACATATGCTGATGCCAAATAGTGATTGATCAGTTCTAGGCAGGGTGGGAGGCGCAAATCCTGAAGTTTGAGAAACACATCTGGCTTAAATGGGTCCGCAGGTGATCCTGATTTGACTTGGCTGTATAAAGTATGTAGCTCAGACAAACGCACAGGAGATAGATAATTGAGCGAAGGTGGGGGCAGTACTTATGAAGCCATCTGGCCTCATGGCGATAGCACTGGACAAATTCTGGTAGATATCATCTGTCTTGCCAGTAAAATACAGTGCTAGCTTCTTGCAATGAGCATTGGAGGCTTCAATTGGGTCTGCTGAGGGCACTGTTTTTTTAAGACTGTTTAACATATTTTTCAGGGTTGTTGCTGCTCCTTATTTAATTTGCAAAAAATTCTGCCCTGGTGCCCTGGATTTCCTAATCTGTTTCTAGTAGGACTTAACAGTTGCCTTGTATTGTGTTTTTGGAAAAGGATTGTACGATTTCCTCCAAGAGATTTCTAAGGCCTTACAATGTTTTCTAGTGGAGACCAGGGTTTCATTAAACAAGGGGACGGTGTGCTCTTTAATACCTTGAACCAGTCTAGCAGGAATTAAAGTTCTATGGCTGAAGTCAGCCAAGATTGTAAAGAGTTATTCGCTGCTTCTGCAGTAGGAGCTAACTGAGGGTGGTGGGTCTGAATATAATCCCAGAAGTTTAGGAAATCAAGCTTTTGCCATGGACGTTTGCAGATCGGGTCGACAGCTGAATGGACATTGAGATCCTAAAATGATCGCTCCAGGGCATTTGGAAAGCTACTGCTACCCGAATACAGCAGACATTGGAGAAAACAGTGTCTAGGAGGTGGCTCGCTGCATAAGTGGAAAAAGAGACTAATTGAATTAACTGACATGCAGCAAGAACGTCAAATCAATTGACAATATCACTCTCTTGTCTAGCTTCCAAATGTAAATTAAGATCGCCCAAAATGTTAAAATTTGCTGATTTAATAGAGAGTGAGGGAGTGAGATTAATTAGCACCTCCTTAAAGGCCTTAGATGGTCCAGGAGGTCAGTATATTAAGAACCCTGATAGAGAAAAAATCACTGTCACATCTCACAATCATACAAAGAAAAGTCCCTATCTCAATAATGCTGCTGATGACGTCTCACAGTCAACCCCTCAACACAGCAGACAACTACACCCAGTGTCTTCCACTCTGGCAACGTGACTTTTAGTCTCTCAATCCCGGGGTCATAGGCCATGACAGACCGGATAACCACTTCAATTTTGCTGCATTAAGCGACATATTCACACAACCTAAATCATCTCCGCAGAACACCACACAGCCACTGCAAAATACTGCAATCTAAGCATAGCAATTGCAATGTCGATCCCTAATAATACTCACACTCCTCCGCTTCTACAATTCACTTCCAAACTGCCGGAACTCCATCAGCCCTTTGACTGAATGATGGGCTTTTGAAGTTTGGATTGGGTGTGGACAGTTTCTAAATACAAACTCAAGTCAGTGGATAAATCCTCAGGTGTGCTAACACATTGGTGCCAAGTATTGGGTCTACTCTGAAATGATATATCCTAATCTGATGAACCTTTCTTATCTGCACTGAGGGGTGAGGAGAGTTAGCATTCGTCAATCAATATCAATTGACAGTGAAACCCATTGGGCTACTGTAGGAAAGTTCCCCTTTCGACATGGTTGCCCCCACTTTTTGCCTAGTATTTGAAGTGATTTCAATTGGAAGTGAACTGGGTTCTTGCTAGTGGTTGAAGTGGGCGGAATCTGAGGGTCATGATGTGCCCATACATTTTTAATTTAAGGAAAACAGTTTCCCTGCATTCTGTGAAATTAAAACCATCTTGGTACGGTCAATTACAAGAGTTGAAATGCTTCAGCTGGAGTGTAAGGCGGGGAGTCTTCTGTGCTGTGAAACTGAAGGCAGGCAGGTAAACAATGCTTCTTACCAGTGTTCCTGCTTAGCTGAAAATAGTGTAAATAGGCACAACTGACAAATTTGCAAATGTACAGTGAGCTTGGATGCTGGTATTGGCTTTAATTAATGGAATCACTTTACACTTCCTGATGACATTTTTGTTTGTTTTTGTGTGGTATTGTAAATGAGTTACCAGCTAAGCTGTGAAGCGTGTGCTTTCTAAAAGGCCCATAACACAGGCCCCTGCACCCAAAGGGCTGCATGGGCCTGTGTTACACCCTAATTATTCTCCACTGCTCCAACCAGGATTCAATTCTGTGGCTCTCGAGTTACAGACACAGAGCTCTACCAGAGTTTTAAAAAACTATGATAGTGCATTTCCACTGATTATCTTAACTTGCATTTGTTTAACATTTATGCTGTGTGTTATTGTACATGGCCGCACATGAAGCTGAAAGACCGAAACAAGTTACAGAATATTTTGGTTTTTTAGCCACCCCTTTGACACCGCCCCATGCTTACTCACCCTGCCCCCACTGGGCAGAAGATCACAGTTCTCTTGCTTTTTTGTGTGCACTTTGACCCCTGGTTCCTGTTAACCAGGTTCTCAGTGCCAGAACTCTTTCCCAAAACTATACAATTGTTTCACCCTATTGGCAATACTTTTGGTACCCTTTGAAAGTCCCTAGTAAATGGTATCACTGGTACCTAGACCCGGAGGTACTATATAGGGTCCCTATGTTGTAAATGAATCTAGGACCCTAGTGTAATTTTCCCGATTCATGCCCTTATGTAGGTATAAATTACCCGATCCTAATATATTCATAGAAATCATTACCATATTTAGACTGAGCCTATGCAGCCCAAATACGGCATGGCTACTTCCACTAAGTTCGGAGAATCAACAACCATTTCTTAGAAAACCCCGCCTTCAGCAGCTAGAAACTTCCCCTTGCCTGAAAATTATTTTATCTAGGAAATCATGGATTTTTTACAGAACTGGGTCTTTGTGTGAGGTTATTAAGTCCAATCATACGTCAAACTCGGCACCTTCAAAGTATAAAACGGTCTACATTTGCCCAGACAAACACACAGTGGTTTAGAACAGATCGACTAACTACTTGCCTGAAGCCCTGCAAGCAGCAAGTGCCGAGGAAGCCGACCCTCCAGCTGATGCACTGAGAGACACTGTCTTTTCTCTTGCAGAGAAATCCAGCTCCAGTGTTTCCAGGCTACCCTTGCGGGTTGCTGGGAGATCGAGTCCTGAGAGAGAGATACAAGACCTCCTTCATTCTAAAACCAAGGTACGGAGCTGATTAGACCCGTACAGAATTCTTGGATAGATCCTTGGCAGAGAAATACTAAACTTAAGCTACTCCTCACTTACTTCTTCCCTTGTACTAGACTTAGGTTAGGGACACCGGGGTAGGCGTATTTTAGAAGCACCAGTTTGAGTACCTTTAGTCATTATTTTGTTACTGTATGTATTTTATACGTTTTAGATAACTTAGGACTTAGAAACCATATTATGCTTTTACAGTACTACTTTATAATACTTTTCGTATTATATGCCCTGTACTTTATAACCAGTATTACGATTGTAGTAGTACATTTCTTATGCTTGAGAAAGAAGACTGTTCAATAAATACCTTTTACTGAAAAAGCCTTTCTCTCTATTTTCTCAGCACCTCTGGTGAAACGAAGCATGCACGATTGACTGAGTAAAATAGTTATCTATTGTTTCCGTGACTCTAGAGATTGATTTCTTATTCTTGGGAAACAAAGTTGTCATGTTTATGCAGTTGTCAGAAACTAATCCCTTCTTGCTTTTTCGAGAAAGTTCCTAGTGACCTCTGAGCTAGTTGGCACTCACAATTAACCCCATCGATGCTCATGACGAGCACAGCTCGTCATGAGGTACACCTATCGTACACTCATGACGAGCTGAGCTCGTCATGAACAATGGGAATTTATGATGGTCAGCGCACAGGGTAAATCTGCACCGCACCGATGGTGTTAAGTTTAATATATACGACAGAGACCCAGTCGACCTCAGTCCTACGTCTAAACTATAGTATATATTATTCCAATGCGCAGAGCCTATCGGAATATAGGAACTACACTACACCTAGGGGGGGTAAAATGAATGGTGCCACCCTTTTGGCCCCGCACCAAGCTCATGCAAACAGCCACTGCAGACTGCTTGTCTTGGTGCAGACGAAAGTGAAACACAACATGGCACACAGCCTGTGTGCCATGCAAAATGACACTGCCAGCAGTATAGATAATTCACATCTACTGCAGGCCTAAGGCAGGGTACATAATACTATATGTGAGGGTATCGCCACACAAGCAGGGATGCCTCTGAGCTGATCAGTTCCATAACTGCCAATACAAGTGAACAGGGAAGCGATTTTACAAGCATGCGCTGGACATCTACATGATGGCTTTGCTGAAAAAAGGGATGTTTGGTATCAAACATCTCATATCAGTAAACCAGTGCTGATGCCAGTGTCATATTGGGTAATACAGGTACACAGAGGGACCCCTACAGATGCCCCCTGAAAATATACCAGCCCCTGGTGTGCTGACTGACTGGTACTAACCAGCCTACCTCCAGATAAGAGTTTCTGACCTCAAGGATGAGGGCCTTTGCTCTTCCGGGGCCATAAACAAAGCCTGCTCAAGCAGTAGTTGTCTTGCACCCATGCTCACAGGATGACCTGCGGATTAGCATTCCAAGACCTGGGAGCTTCAAAGAGGCTCACTACCTTTAGTATGAAAATCTGGCTTATCTCACGGGAGAGGACCCGACCCAGGCAAGAAAATGATCTAAGCAGGAAAAGCATGCCCACCCTCAGGTGAGTACCATCACTGAACTGGACTACCAGAAGTGGATGCGACTTTTCATAAGTGACCATCTGGGTGATGGCCAATTTAGGATCTCTGGGATAGGGTAATGCCCACTTCCATAGTAAGTGGTCAGATATGGGCATAGTAACCTAAAATCCTCTAAAGTCAGTATTTAGGGGAGCCTTGGCACCAGGAAATTGGATCCTTTAGACCAAAAGAAGAAGAAGGGCAGAAGAGCGGTGAAAGCAAGACCTACAGAAGAAGTAACTGATGGCACCAGCCCTGCCGGCCTGTTTGCCCACTCTCGACAACTGTGCCAAAGTCATCTCACCTGGGAAGTTGCTGATCCTCCAAAGCCTGGTAGAACTGGCAGCACTTCTACAAAGACTCAGGAGCACCCGTGGACCAGCAGAGCCGTTGCCCTGCATCTTGCAGGTACCAAAGACTGAGCTGTGAGGCTCCAAGACTGTGAGAACCCGACAGCACCACTAGCACGAGTTGCCAGCACTTCTCCAGACTCAGGAGCTCCATTGGAACAGCAGAGCTGTTGCCCTGCATCTTGCAGGTACCAAAGACTGAGCTGTGAGGCTCCAAAACTGTAAACCCCTGACAACACCATTGGCACTCTAGCGACAAAGTCCACCTTGGACTTGTCCACTGTGGACTTTCTGTTGTGACTTAATTATCCCCAGTGCATCCTTCCCTCAGCTGCTCAGCCAGAATGAATGTGATGTCCGTGTAGAATGTTGGAATGCCTGATGACAGTGTGATTGGAATGTGAGGGTGCTTGTTGGAATGGAAGAATGACAGTTGAAGGGAGTGGGCTGAGCAGCAGCTATGCAGCTCCTGGTGGGATTACCTTTACCATCTAAGTTATCTTCTTGAGACCTACCAAGGACTTCCATGGAACTTACAATGGATTACAAATAAACCTGTACATGGTAATACTTCATGGCTACCTCTTGTCATCCTTGGAATTAACATATAACACTTTCCAACACTGCCTGCAGCCTCCGCTTGCAGGCCATCTCTGCCGTGAGCGCTCTTGGTGACGAAAATCTAAAGACATCTCTGCACCTGTCACCTTTGGCCGATGGAGAAGAGGACCAAAGGCGTCCCCATGTTCCCGAGCATTGCAAGATATGGGCCCTCCTGCTGGTTCACCCTGACTGATCCCTGGTCCTAGCCTGCAGCCTCTTTTCTGATGGATCGATCTCCATAGACTTGAATAAGGCACCTGACACTGTAAGGCACATCTGCACCGGGCCGCTCGAGTGCTGCCCAAAGTTAACTGTTGGCGCTGCCTTGGATCTTGCCCCGTACCCACCTTAAGTCCAGAAGAGGGATCCAGTAAGTCACTGTTCAGTGCCCGAATGCAATACATGTTTTTGTCCTAAGTTAACCTTGCTGCGAAGTGCCGCAATTATGACTTAAAGTATCAAAAACCTGTTTTCTTCAAACCTTCTATTTTTAAAAGTACCTACCTGATTGTGATGATCTTGGTGACTAAAGTTATATAAAAGATATGTCTTTTAAATATAAATTAGTGTTGATCTCCTTATTGAGTAGTGTGCATTATTTATTGGCTGTTGTGTGCATGTACATATGTCTAACACTGCTCTCTGATAAGCCTATGGCTGCTCAACCACACTACTCCCTAGAAGAGTACCTTAGGATTGCTAGAGTAAGATCCTGTCCACTAGTAAGAGAATACCTGGATTCTTTGCACGGTATACCTCTTTTTGGCATACCATATAGAGAGCAGGATTCCTATAGAAGTTTTATTACAAATTCAAAATTAAATTAAGGTACACAACACTTAATATCAGGCTTTAAAGTTGCAGAATAACAACAGGCAGGCCCAACCTATAGAAGAAATTGAGGCAGACCAATATTAAGAAAACAAGCAGTTCAGTCACAGCAATACAAAAGATCAGTAAGAGAATCCAATGCTCAGAAAAGAGTATTATATTTGGTTGTCTATATATAGGTAAATCTAAATCACCTAAAGTAAAGTCTCAGCTAAAGGATGACTCTAAAATCAACAGGATCTCAAAAATGAAGAATTTCCATAAGGGAAATAACTAGGCACGGAAAAAATAAGTAGTAAGGTGTCATCATTCGAGAAGATCGGTCAAGAGTCTTCTTGGGTCAGGCAAGTAAGTGTTAGGCTAAGCCACACCCAGCAAAGAATCAAGGAAGCATATAGGTCTAATCCAAAGGTGCAGTGAGGGAACCTGAAAGAACTGCAGGGTGTCTGGAAAGAACATGAATCTCCAATTGTTTGAGCATTAAGTTATAAAACACAAGAGTCTTGTTGGCCAACACCCCATTACACACATCATCAGGGGTCTATTGTCTTTCTCCACTTCTCACATTGTATACTACAACAATTTCCAAATGTCATGCACAAAACATGGGAATGACATTCTCTTCTCACACACAAGCCTCTCTTCTCACACACAAGCTCCTTTGAAACATTGCTGAATAGGTCTTTCAGTTAACTCTCTGGTTTCTCTATGCACTTTCGTCAATGTCTTCTTGCCAGGATCTTTCTCTAGCTCTAGTACAGTAATTTATCTATTCTACAACTAACAAAGCATGTGAATACCTGCAAGAAATGTCATGTTATCAGAAAATGGAAACCAGTATTTATGCAGCATGAAGAATTATAGGCTTAAATTGTCAGCTTAAAATATTAGTAAGAGTGCACTTTTAATATGCGAGTGCATATTTAAACACCAATGAATATGGATGATCAGTGAATAAAGTTAATGTTTCATAAAAGCATACAATAAATCCTTTGAATAATCATGTGTAACTATGGCTAAAAACTACATTTAAGCGAAATATATGAAATATTAATACACACATTATATAAACTCTTTGTTGTGTGAAGAGTTACCACATTCTACATATATGAGGATGGTTCGTATCCAAATATTTAAACAGTAAATGTTATTCAATGTATTAAGGCATACATTATGAAAGTCGAATTGCACTTTTATAGTGTGTACATATCTACTAAGTAAGGATGGTTTATTAATTTCACATGTTATATGGTTAAACACATAGTTCGAATACATTTACTAATCCTTTTTTTTATTTATTTTTTTATTGTTCAATTTATAGCATATAAGACAAATTTAGTAATTTAGACATCCATTATAGAAATAAAATTCCACAATATAAAAATGAATTATATTCAAACAGAAATCTCCATGTAATTGAGCATGGGTCCCCAAATCTGAACCCTCAATGTTTTCTTCTTCAATGATTTCAAACAATTAAGACTATATTCCAAATAAAAAATATTGTAGAACTTTGCTCGCCATATCTCGATTGATGGGGCATCGGGTTGAAGCCACAACATAGTTGTGCTGCTGCAACTGCTATAAATATAAGATACCTAAAAGGATAGCAAGCTTGGCCTGTTTTGGTAGCCTCCCCAGCTCCTGTTAGCATTACCTCTTTGGAAATATGTGCGTCCACCTCCATGATTTCCCTTAAAAACTGCTCAATGTGATTTCTAAACTGAGATAGACCTATGTAGTCATAGAATATGTGTACAATATCCGCGTTTTCCATATCACAACTAAAACATTTCCCGTCATATGCCCCCCCACGTCATCATTTTTGCAAGGGTATGGTATAAATTAAATAATGTCTTGTATTGTTGAGTTCGCAAGCTAGCTGTCAAAAGAATTCTAGCAGCAGTATCAATTGACTCTTGCACATATGTGCCTTCAATCCCAAACCGTTCCCTCCATTTCCTATCCTGATTCTCTATATCATCCGGCTGGGTTTCAATCAGTATTCCATATAATATCCTATCTTGGCTCTTTTTGTAACTGCCTCCACTAGGGAATCTTGAGTTATCGCTAGATTCTTATAATGTTTACATAGAAAATCCTGTATTTGTAAATATTTAAAAAAATCTTTTTTTGCAATTTATATCGATCTATTAAATCAAAAAAAGAAAGAAGTACCCCGCCGCACTATATATCTCCTAATTGTCTGATCCTCTTGACTTGCCAGCTTTCCATCTTTGCATTCCAGAAAATAGCCGGGAATATAGCTGTAGAGTTCAAAGGTGTGTAGTAACATATCCGAGTTATTGATAACATCCTACATACTGTTTTCCCAGCCTTCTATGCTGAACTCATAACTTTGAACCATGTTCTCTTAAAGTAGCTGGATTCCAAAAATGTAAATAGAATATTTCTAACCTCTGCCCCCATCAACATTTGATATATATTTGGTGCTTCTGCGAACTGTCCTTCCTCTCCCGTCAGGAGAAACCACATATTTTGTAATACACATACATAATAATAAAATGTAAAATTTGGTACTGCCCATCAACCTCGATCTAGTGGTAACATCATGTATATCGAGGCTTGACAAGCTTTATTTTGACCCCACATAAACTGTCAAATAGAGATCGTAGCTTTAATAATTGTAGACGATTCAGCTCCAATGGGACTGCACTAAAATAAAACAATGATTAGTAATGGGAGAGGCACTCCTAACAATATGAACAGTAAACACTTATCTTTAAATGATAAACATCAATCAATTACGCGTGCTGAGGAGGAAGACGCACTGCCCTTTTTGCGCCAATATATAAACATGGAAATAATCAAGCGAAAACCGCTTGCCCTCTACGCACTGTTGCGATTCCAACCTGAACTGGTTGGCTTATTTCACCCACAATTTTTTCACATGAAAACACATA